>NC_136068.1:1449616597-1451094097 GCF_964261635.1 Lissotriton helveticus
AGGGAAGTCCAGCCATCCGGTCGCCCCGTAGGAAAGCGTTGCGGGCGACCAGATGGCTGGGACCGAAAGGACTCCCTGCTTCCCACCCCGAGCCTTCGCGGTAGGGCTTCTGCCTGCCCACGCCGGGCAGGGCTCTGGGACCCCGGCTGGGCCTCAGGCACAGTGAGGACCACTGGAGCTCTCAGGCCCGGACGCCAGAAGGACGAATGCCCGGGACGCATGGAGCCCGTCCTGGGCACTTTTCCATGCCGTTGGCCTGGAGCGCCCCGACACCCAGGGGAGGACCACCCTGAAAACCATGGAGCCCGACCCAGGCACTCTGCCATGCCGTCAGCCTGGGTGGAGCCCGGACACCCGGGGGACGAAGGCCCGGGACACAAGGAGCCCGTCCTGGGCACTTTTCCATGCCATCGGCCTGGATCGCCCCGACACCCAGGGGAGGACCACCCTGAAAACCATGGAGCCCGACCCGGGCACTCTGCCATGCCCTCAGCCTGGATGGAGCCCCGGACGCCCGGGAGATGAATGCCCGGGACGCATTGAGCCCGTCCTGGGCACTTTTCCATGCCGTCAGCCTGGAGTGCCCCGACACCCAGGGGAGGACCACCCTGAAAACCATGGAGCCCGACCCGGGCACTCTGCCATGCCCTCAGCCTGGATGGAGCCCCGGACGCCCGGGGGATGAATGCCCGGGACGCATTGAGCCCGTCCTGGGCACTTTTCCATGCCGTCGGCCTGGAGCGCCCCGCCACCCAGGGGAGGACCACCCTGGAAACCATGGAGCCCGACCCGGGCACTCTGCCATGCCGTCAGCCTGGATGGAGCCCCGGACGCCCGGGGGACGAAGGCCCGGGACGCATGGAGCCTGTCCTGTGCACTTTTCCATGCCGTCGGCCTGGAGCGCCCCGACACCCAGGGGAGGACCACCCTGGAAACCATGGAGCCCGACCCGGGCACTCTGCCATGCCGTCAGCCTGGATGGAGCCCCGGACGCCTGGGGGACGAAGGCCCGGGACGCATGGAGCCCGTCCCGGGCACTCTGCCATGCCATCGGCCTGGATGGAGCCCCGGACGCCCGGGGGACGACTGCCCAAGAGCCATGGAGCCCGTCTTGGGCAATTTGACATGCAGTTGGCCTGGAGGAAGGAAGCCCCGGATGGCCTAGGGAGGTGTTGCCCAGGCATAGCCTATCTGGTCCCCATGGCAGAGAACCACCAGCCTCGGAGGGGTGTCCGGGCGTACCCTGCCCCTAGTAATCCGGAGGAAAATTACCCCCCTTTCTTGCAATCTGTGCACGCGAGGTGACAGAGGGGACCCAAGGCGTGAAAGAACCCGACCTCATGGAGCCCTCGCTGGGATCCGGGAGGCGAATGGCACCTCATCGGGACTTCCAGGGAAGTTCGGCCATCTGGTCGCCCCATTGGAAAGCATTACGGGCGACCAGATGGCCGGGACCGAAAGGACTCCCTGCTTCCCACCCCGAGCCTTCGCGGTAGGGCTTCTGCCTGCCCACGCTGGGCAGGGCTCTTGGACCCCGGCTGGGCCGCAGGCGCAGGTTGGACCACCGGAGCTCTAGGGCCCAGACGACCTGGGGGAGGAATGCCCGTCCTGGGTACTTTGACATGCCGTCGGCCTGGAGGTGGGAGCCCCGGACGCCTGGGGGGGGGGGAAGCTGCCCGGGACCCATGGAGCCCGTCCTGGGCAGTGAGCCATGCCGTTGGACTGGAGGTGGGTGCCCCGGATGCCCGGGGGAGGACTGCCCAGTACCCGTGGAGCCAGTCCTGGGCACTTTGGCATGCCGTCGGCCTGGAGGTGGGTGCCCCGGGGGAGGCCTGCCCGGGACCCGTGGAGCCCTTCCCGGGTACTTTGCCGATGCCGTTGGCCTCATGGAGATGAGTGACCCGGACGCCCGGGGGGAGGTCTGCCCGGGACCCATGGAGCCCGTCCTGGGCACTTTGCCAATGCCGTTGGCCTCATGGGGATGAGTATCCCGGACGCCCGGGGAGGTCTGCCCGGGACCCATGCAGCCCGTCCTGGGTACTTTGCCATGCCGTTTACCTCCTGGAGATGGGTGTCCCGGACGCCCGGGGGAGGACTGTCCCGGACTCATGGAGCCCGTCCTGGGCACTTTGACATGCCGTCGGCCTGGAGGTGGGAGCCCCGGACGCCCGGGGGAGGGCTGCCCGGGACCCATGGAGCCCGTCCTAGGCATTGTGCCATGCCGTTGGCCCGGAGAAGGGATCCCCGGCCGCCTAGGGAGGTGTTGCCCAGGCATATCTTATCTGGTCCGCTGGGCAGAGAACCACGAGCCTGCGAGGAGTGTTGGGGAATACCCTGTCCCTAGTAATCCGGAGGAAGGTTACCCCTGTTTCTTGGAATCTGTGCGCACAGAGTGACGGAGGGGACCCAGGCCGCAGAAGCGCCCGACCTCCTGGAGCCCTCGCTGGGATCGGGGAGGCAAATGGCACCTCATCGGGACTTCCAGGGAACCCCGGTCATCTTGTCGCCCCATTGGAAAGCATTGCTTGCGACCAGATGGCCGAGCGGAAACGTGCGACCAGATGGCCGGGATCGAAAGGACTCCCAGCTCCCCACCGCCCACCTTCGCGGTAGGGTTCCCGCCTGCCTGCCCACGCAAGGCAGGGCTCAGGGACACCGGCTGGGCCTCAGGCGCGGGGTGGACCACCAGAGCTCTCGGGCCCGGACGCCTGGGGGAGGACTGCCCGGGACCCGTGGACCCCGTCCTGGGCACTCTGATCTGCCGCCGGCGCCGGGGATCGAACCGTGATCACCAGATGGGGATATCCCAAAAATCTGGCATGGATACGGCCCGCAAGGACAGGTTTGGACACCCCTGGTGTAGACAGTAATAGATGCTTAAACCATCAAAAAAGAACATGCACAACTACTGTAAATAAAAAAATACCATTAGGCAAAAAGCAATGTATAAAACATAAAAGACACAATCAAGTAAACAATAGTATAGATATAGAAACAAATATACTTATCATGGAAGTCATAAATGCTTTCCATAAAGAAGTTTTGTATGGACCAGAGTACGTTTGTACTATTTGCAACCAATTATGGCATAAGCAATCACCAGCAAATACTAACAGTATTGCTGAAAATCCAACATTTATGCAATGTAACTTTACTGCAAATAAAACAAACTATATATGTAGCACTTGCTATAGACATATTAGCAATGATAAAATACCACCATGCTTATATATAAATGGAATGAAATTTGAACTTATACCGATGCAATTAAAATTGCACAATTTAGAAGAAAGATTAGTTTCTCCACGGATTCCTTTTGTCCAAATGAGTACATTACCTCGTGGCTCTCAAAAGTCCTTATCAAGGGCTGTTGTTAATGTACCTGTAGATGTTATGACAACAGTCACAATTTTACCAAGGCCGATCAATGATGAAATGACAATTCCAATCAAACTAAAAAGAAAGTTAGCTTTCAAATCATTTACCCAGTATGAAAATGTTAGACCAAACATAGTCAAAAAAGCAGCGCTATGGCTAGCAACAAACATTGACATGTTTAAAGAATATTGGGCTAGATGTAGGTAAATTGGATTTACCGATTCATGAATACCGAATTTTACCGATTCTGTATTTATGATTCGGTAAATTCAATGTAGGTAAAAAATCAGTAAAAAATACCGAATTCGGTAATATTACCGAATTGGTATTTACCGATTCGGTAATTGCCATTGATTCCTATGGGCCTTGAGGCCCATAGGAATCAATGTCAATTACCGAATTGGTATTTACCGATTCGGTAAAATTACAGAATTGACAAGGGGGACAGGGTGTCACTTTGACACCCTGTTGCACCGCTGATTCTGGCTTGTGTGCCATATGGCACACATACATGCCCTTAGGGCATGTATGTGTGCCACATGGCACAGGTGTACATGCACAGATGTGCATGTACACAGGAATTCGTTATTTACCATGAAATAGTATTTCATGGTAAATAACAAATTCCTAAGGGCCTGTGGCACTATTTTGAGTGCCACCTACATCTAAATTTACCGAATCAGTAAATTTACAGAATCGTTAAAATTTGGGCCCCCTACATCTCAAAAACCAAAATACCGGTTGGTAACGGTCAAGATCGGATGTTACCGACCGGTATTTGCCTTCCTACATCTGGCCCAGAGAGTCACTGTTAATCCAGATTGGGAATATATACCACAAGAATTACATTATTGCAGTGGAACATCTGAAGACCATAATTCAACAAGCTCCTCAGACAACATACAAGCAGGACATTTAGATACTTTATTAATAAATGAAACAATCACAACTGATAGTCCCAATGCACTATGTTTAGCACCTGCTGAACACAACACACCTAGAGGTTTATATGAAGACAAAGATTCAGAATTTGTAGCTTTTCCAACCATATTTGTTGGTACTCAAAGACCTAATAATAATGATAGGCACGAACCTGTACATTATAGTACAATATGCCAATGGGAATTAAGGAGCTATGATAGAAGAGTAGCTCAATCTATTACCAATATTATCTTTAAACTAAAAAAAATTGCACATCAAGCAAATACAAGGGAAAATAAATATTTCTTTAGGGAAGGACATTTTTCAACAATGGTGAATGTATTACTGCCAAAGACATAAAACATAACTTAGAAAGCATCTTTAAATATAATGAAGGGTACACAATATTAAAAATTATTTGCAGTTCACCACCATTTGGAATACCAACATTTTTCCTCACTTTATCTGTCACAGAAACTAAATGGCACCACTTAATTAATATATTATTGCGAGTGCAAAATCTACAAGAATGCACTGAAGAAGAATTTAATGAAATGTCTTGGGAAACAAAATGTAAATTAATACAGGAAGATCCAATTACCTGTGCAAGGCATTTTGACTTTCAAGTAAGACAATAATTGCGTGATAATGGACAAAACAAACCCTATTGGAAAATCACAAGACTTCTTTTACAGGGTTGAATTCCAACAAAGAGGTTCACCACATATGCATTATTATGGATTAAAATGCACGATTATATGGAAAAGCAAACTTACCACAAGTCATTAAATTAATAGACAGACATATAACTTGCAGTAAATCACAAGAACCAGAATTAGAGAAATTACTACCTCTACAAAAGCATGCACACACCAAAAATTGCAGAAGAAAAAACCATTGCACATGCGAATATCAATATCCAAGATATCCAATGTCACAAACTATGATACTTGAATACTTACCAAATGATCCTGCAGACAAACAGATGCAAAAAAATATTGAAACTATTTATGAAGCAATGAATAGTCCACAGTTTCATACACTAGATTTTACTCAGTTCTTAGAACTAATCCAAATGGATAATAAGCAATATATTACATGTCTACGATTTTTCATAGATAAAACAACTATTTTTTTAAAAAGATTACCAGGCGAATGCTTTGTTAATAGCTATAATACAATACTTCTTAAAGCTTGGAGAGCAAACATCGATTTGCAGTACATATTAGATCGATATGCTTGTGCTGTCTACATCATTTCCTATATCAGTAAATCACAAAGAGGAATGAGAAAAATAATAGCACAAGCTGCAAAAAAGTAACTCATAATACTAATGTCAAAGAACAACTGAGGCACATAGGCAATACATTCCTAAACTGTACAGAAATAAGTGCTCAAGAAGCAGCTTATCTGATACTTCAAATTCTATTACGGAAAAGTTATCGGTCATTTGTTTTTATTAATACTAGCCCCCTGAAAAAAGAACTTATTTACTCAAAGATGAGGATACTATAAATTCATTACCAGATACATCAACTAACATCCAATGCGAAAATATCATAGCAAAATATTGCAGGTGACCAAAGTCATTAGAACAGTGCACATTGCCTGACTTTGTTGATACTTATAATTACAAACCACATTTTTTTTTTACAGCAGAGTAAAAATGACAATGACGATTTACTCACTGAAACACATTTTTATAGTTCAGATGAAGAGGAAGTTGAAATAAAAACCATACAGCAAAACACAAAAAGTATCTACACAGATACAAACTGTACTTTCGCTAAACGCTCATCTAGAAAAATTATACAATACTGCAGGTTCAACAAAAACAATGATTCTGAAAACTAGTACCGCAAATTAATAATACTTCACTACCCATGGAGAGAAGAGAGCAAAACAATCTTAAATAGTCCTACATATAATGAAAGATATATGCAAGTGAAAGAAATTGTAGATAACCATTACAATAATTAGGGCGTGGCTTGACCACCGACGGGCATCGCTGCTTGAGCTCGGAGCTCCGCGCTTGCCTCGCCGGATTTATCCTGCTGACATACCTGGGGGACGGCGCCTGGGTCCTGGAGGGGCTCACTAAGCTGCGGGGACGCCGCTGCGCTGCTCGGGGGTTGCCGGCGGGGCCCGCTGCCGCCGCCGGAGCGAAGACTTCGTGGGCCCGTTCTCGGCCGTTCCGCCATATTGGTGAGGCCTGATCTCAGCACAGCATCCCCGGCCTCACGTACCTAGGAGGCCGGCACGGAGGCGGAGCGGCCATCTTGCGGCCGGATCGGACTTCTCCTGCCGCGGCCGGCGGCGGCGGTGGAGAGACAGCGGGGCTGCTGTCTGTCGCAGCGGGAGTCAGTCTCATTGGTGGCCGGCTCGGGTGGCTGTGGGGGCCCCCCGTCGTGGCCCTGTGACCTCGGAGAGGGAGTGCTTTCTAGTGTTTGCCCACGTGCCTCATTGGTGGACCTCCTGTGCCCGATATTGTGCTGGGCCCCCGAATGGTGGTTGTGGGTAGAGCCTGACCAGGAGGCTCCTCACCAGATACGGCTTTGCTTGCCATTGGGGCTCTGAGATTGGGCCCTGGCTGCCTGATGGCCCGCTCGGTGACCGGGTGGTAAACGGCGGCGGTGACTCATCGTGGATGAGCCCGGACCCTCTATCACCTGCGAACAGGGATCCCACGCTGGGCTCTGTGAGGGATACCCCGCTGGGAGTGATAGCCCTGCTGCCTGGTGCTGGACGGCGGCGGCGGCGTGGGGCGCGGCCCGGCTGGGGCCATGCAGGAGGGGCCTGGAGTGACGGAGCGGCCCCGGATTATGATCGCCTGAGGAGCTGGTGACACCCCCTCGGGACTGCGTGGATTGACGGCGGCCACCCCACAATAGCGGTAAATTAACATTTTGGGCCCGGAGGCACCATCAGGGGAGACGGATGTTGGGGGAACATGCCTCGCTCCTGTACTACTCAACTGTCCCAAGGGCGGCCTGGTGGTGAAGGGGCTTGCGCAGGCTTGCGACTCTGGCCTGGTGTGGAGCGGAGGTCTGGCCCCGTGCTTCTCTTGCTGCCAAAGATAGGCGGGACTGTGCGACCGCCACTCGAGGAGTGAAAGGGCCCTGTGGGACCATGGGGAAGCCGAAGGCGCCAAAGGGGGGCCCACCTCCCGATCCTGTAGAGGAGATGTCGGTGGGCCAGGATCAGGATTCTGCTGGAGCGCAGGCACCGGGGCTGCAACAACAACAGCTGGAGCAGATCCTACAAGCCATCACAGCCGCGAGAGAGGCATTGCATCACGACATCACGCAGGTGTCCGCGACCCTGGGCCTGCTGAGGGCGGATCATGGCAAACTGGCTGACAGAGTTAAGGCCACGGAACTGACCTTGGAGGTGCTGGAGCCAGCACACAAAGCGACGGATGCAGCGGTGGGGGACCTACTGCGCAGGGTGCAGCAACTGGAGAAGAGGGCGGAAGATGCTGAAGGCCGCAACAGGCGGAACAACGTCCGGGTAGTGGGCCTGCCTGAAAAAATCGAGGGGAACAATATGGTTGCCTACCTGGAGACCTGGCTGCACGAGGTGGTGGCCCCTGAGGGTCTGTCGCAGTTTTACACTCTGGAGCGGGCCCACCGAGTGCCTGCCCGCCCGCCAGCTATCGGCCGCCCTCCCCGGCCTGTGGTGGCGCGGCTGTTGCATTTTAAGGACCGGGATGTTATACTGCAGAAAGTGCGAGCACTGGGCCCCTACCGGGTGGATAATGCATCAGTGTCCATTTATCCTGACTATTCCTATGAAGTCCAGCTCAGTCGCTCCACTTTCCTGGCGGTCAAGAGGGCCCTTCGCGAGGAGGGCATTCAGTACTCTCTCCTTTTCCCGGCACGGCTGAAACTGTTGGTGGATGGCAAATCGTACTTTTTCGACTCACCTGAGGATGCTTGGAGCTGGCTGGAAACGTATAGGGCTGGCAGGGATGGCGACGAGGCGACGGAGAAGGCGATGGAGAGGACGGCGAAGAACAGCCCGAAGCCGCGTAGGAGGCGGTGGCCTAGAGGCCGCATGGCATCCACCCGAACGCCATCACATTCACAGACGGAACTTGACCGCCGGGCGGCCCTCCAGGTGGTCTCCGCCATTTCGGGGGCAGTGGACGTAGATCCTGTGGTGGAATCAGGCTCCCGGCAGGGATCAGAGGACCTAGCAACTGAGGGCTCTGATGTGGACAGTCGGGCCCTGCCGCATGTCACGCCGGGAACTGCTGATGGCCTCATGGACGAGTGACTCCTGGCTACCCGGCTTGTGTACAGTAAGGGGGTGTTGGTCTGACTTTGGGTTGCCCTGTTGAGATGGGAGCCGGGGGAGACTGTCATTGTGATGGGTGCATATTCCTACTGTTTTATTTGTGCCAGGAGGTGATGACCGCTGTCGGAGCCTGCTGGGGGGTCCCTCCGGGGCGGGGCGCTGAGGACCCAGGGGATCTATATTGGAGGCTGAGCGCTGATTACGTAGGGTGTTGTTACCGCCTAACCCGCTAAGGTGTAGAGACACCCCCCCTACTCACGCTAGGTGTGAGACTCTGGTAGTTGCCAGAGAGTTCCCACTTTCGGGACCAAGTTTGGATGGGTAACTGCGGTTTAGAGCCTGTTCTGGGGAAGGGAGGGAGGGGGGTTGGTTGGGGATGTTTGGGGTATTGGGGTGTTGCCAGTGTGCCATTTTGGGAGGGGAATAAGTTGTGCCTGGATGTACTTCACTATGGGGACCCGCCTTGAACTGAAATGCATTTCCTGGAATGTACGAGGGCTGAACTCCATGAGGAAACGATATAAGGTGCATGCGTATCTAGTGCGCAGGGGGATCCAGGTAGCTTTTCTACAGGAGACCCACATTGTTCAATCTGAAGCCCGGCGGCTGCAGCGTAGATGGCGGGGCCAATTGTTTTATACTACATTTTCTGCGTATGCACGAGGTGCGCTGATCTGGGTGCGTGCGGGTGTGCCTTTCCAGCCTTTGACCACGGTGATTGATCCAGAGGGGAGGTTTGTAGCGGTGCAGGGGCGTATGGATGGAAGAGATGTGGCACTGTGCAGTGTGTATGCTCTGAATGTGGAACAGCCGACCTTTTTCTCGCGCCTGTCTGGAAAGCTGGCGACCCACCTGACTGGAACGGTGTTTTTGGGGGGCGATTTCAATTCGATCGCTGATGTGGGCTTGGATCGCTCCCATCTTCCACTTGCCCAGTCGCCGGTACATAGGATAGCGAAGGCGCGGCGGGAATGGCAGAGCACATGGGGCCTGGTGGACGCGTGGCGGGCCCATCACCCAATAGATAGGGACTGCTCGTTCTACTCCGTGCCGCATGATTTACATGTGCGAATAGATGGTATCCCGTGCTCGCCGGAAGCCCAGGGCATGGTCTATCACAGCGAGTATCTGGCGTGGACGCTATCGGATCACAACCCTTGCTTAATTGCGGTGCGGTGGACGTGGCGGCGCCAGGCGATTCCCACATGGCGATTGAATCCCACGGCCTTAGAAGACCCTGTTTTTAGTGCTGAGGTTAACAATAGCATAGAACATTATTTCACTGAAAATACAGGTACAGCGTCTAGTAGAGCCCATGAGTGGGACGCGTTTAAGGTGGTGATGAGAGGGGTGTGCATCTCGGCCACGGCGGGAGCCCGCAAGACGTTGCTGTGGGATATCACTCGGGAGGAGGACCGGCTGCGTCGCGCTGAAAGGGCAAGCCACACTGATGCGGCGGGCTGGACGGCAGTTTTGGAGGCGCGTGAAGCGGTGGCCACTCAGGTGGAGCGCCTGCGTTGTCTCGACTACAAGGAGTACCTAGTGAGGGCCCATGCAGAAAGGGACAAGGTGGGTTCTCTATTGGCATGGCTAGCGAATCCGGCAGCCCCCGGCACTCTGATCCTGTCCTTGGGCACGGCGACTGGGGACCTTGTGTACTCGCAGTCGGAGATCAATGTTCAGTTCTTTAGCTACTACACTGCGCTCTACCGCAGCGCGATGCCGGACCTGCCGGAGGAGACCCAGGGCTTCCTTTTAGCGGCCCAGCTCCCACGTTTGGATTCAGTTCAGGGGGACAAGCTGGGGGAAGCCATTACCCTGGGTGAAATTCGGACTGCGATCAAGCACATGGCGCGGCGGAAGACGCCGGGGGCCGATGGTCTCCCGGTGGAGTTTTACGCTAAATATGTGGATCTCCTAGCCCCGAGACTGTTATTGGTTTATAGGGAAGCCTGGGAACTGGGAAGGCTACCTGCATCTGCCAGAGAGGCGATTATTATACCGCTGCTGAAGAAGGGCGGAGATGCCAGCTTGCGCTCAGCATATTGCCCGCTCTCTATGCTCACGGTGGATTATAAAATACTCAGTAAAATCCTTGCGACCCGGCTTTTGGACCACATGACAACCTTGGGGCACTCAGATCAGGCAGGCTTTCTCCCTACCAGGAACACGGCGACGTGTATACGTCGATTGCTCCGAGTTATGGAGGGGGGTTGCCAGGATGTTCCGAATGCTGCTGTGCTTTCAGTAGATATTGAGAAGGCCTTTGATAGCGTGGAATGACCCTATATGTTTCTGGTCTTGAGAGAGTTCGGTTTGGGAGATCAGTTTGTGCAGTGGACAGCTTTACTGTACAACTCAGCCTCCGCCAGGGTCAAAACGGGGCTGACCATATCGGCGGGTTGTCAGGTGGGGAGAGGCACCTGGCAGGGCTGCTCGTTATCCCCGCTATTATTTGCACTTGCGATCGAGCCGTTGGCCGCGCATGCTAGATTGGGTAGGTCATATGAGGGTCTAATGTTACGTGGAGAGGCCCATTACATTTCTCTATATGCTGACGATCTACTGATGTTCTTGTCTGGAGAAGACAAGGCAATACGGGGTGCCAGAGCGCTGCTCCAGCAGTTTGGCCGAATATCGGGCCTGTGTGTGAATTGGAACAAGACCTGCCTATTCCCTTTGACCCCGATTGGGCGGCAGCCCTCGGCAGGGGAGGACTTGAGGTGGGATCCCTGCTGCCTATCTTATCTGGGCACCCAAATTTACCATACACAGTCTGACCTCTTGGAAGGTAACGTGCACAAGGCGATAAGGGGCCTGAGGGGCAGTATGGCCTTTTGGAGCTCTCTCCCTCTGTCGGTTGCGGGCTGAGTGGCACTCTTAAAGATGGTGGCGCTGCCGCACTTGCTCTACTTTTTACGCACCTTGCCTGTGTGGATTGCGACCTCGGTCTTCCGGACACTTCGGGCAATGACTACGGGTTTCATCTGGGGTACGGGTAGGCGGCGTGTTGCCCTCACCACCCTGATGCGTCCACGGGCGGATGGGGGACTGGCGGTGCCTGACTTTGAATGGTACTACCTAGCAGCACAGCTTCAGTGGCTTACACTGGCAGTGGCTCGGGAGTTCCGGGGACCTGAGGGACCCTGTTGCACAGTGATCCCCCGTCATGTCTTGTCTTTCATAGTTCCCCAACAAAAGATCGAACTTAGCCAGCTCACTCTTGAGGAGCGCACTCTCCGCCTGTGCTGGAATCGGAGTCAGAAACGAGTCGGTTGTTCCTCCCCGTATGCCCCGGAGATACCGCTGGGCATGTGTACGGCCCTCCCCCACGGGGGTAATTGGACTGCGTTGGCAGTTTGGGAGGAGCTGGGCCTCCATATGGTGGGATATCTGTATAGAGATGGCGTGTTGCTGTCCTTTCAGGATCTACAAGACATGTTTGGATTGCCACGAGGAGACTATTTATTGCATGCTGCGTTGGTGGTGGGGCTGCAGCGCCGCTGGAAGATGGGGCTGCAGGAACCTCCGACCTCGCTGGGCTGCCAGTATGTCACCATGGCGGCGGGCACTTTTAAGGCCGTCACTTGCCTCTACAGACGCCTGTCGACTGCACACTTATCACCACTAGATACCTTGAAAGGTAAGTGGGAGACGGACATTGGCAGACCCATACCGGAGGCAACGTGGCCCCACCTATTGCGGCGAGCCTGGAAGGGTACGCGCAATGCCCGGTTCCAGTTGGTACAGTTTTTCACGCTTCATAGGGCGTACCTGACTCCGGACAAGATTCTGGAGTATTTTGGGGTATCCCACTCAACGTGCCCGAGATGCGCTGCAGATGGGGCCGATTTCCGACACATGTTCTGGACCTGTGCAGGATTGGGGAGGAAGTGGTGACGTGCCTGAATCATGTGACAGGGCGGGCACTGGAGGCTGAGATGGCTACTTGTTTGCTGCTTTGGTTTCCACATACCTCCCGTACCAAAGTTACTAGCAAATTCTACGACTTGGGGCTGATCATGGCAAAACGGGAACTCACCATGCATTGGAAGTCTAGGACGGGCCCACGCTATCAGAGATGGCGGACGAGCTTCTTGACCTGCGCCAGCAGCGAGGGAACCCTTCGCCTGCAATTGGCTAGGCGCTCGAATAATGAGAAGGCGTTAGAGACAGCCAGAGCGTGGGAGGCACTGGTGACCGCGCTGCAGACCCCATCTGCAGACTCCGAGGAGGAGGACGGAGGGGAAAATACCGGGACTAGTCGAGGGGGCAATGCTGGCGCCGAACAGGCGGAGAGTGCGTTGAGTGTGACTGAGGGGTGTGGATGAATTGGTGGGGCGCCCGACGACGTTCCAGGTTTGATTGCGTTTGCGATTTTGGATGGGGCTACAGGGCTCTGATTGTCTTGTGAAGGCACCTTATCATGTTGCCGCATCTGATTTTAGGTGACTACACAGCTGTATGGATGGGTAGTTTGCTGCTATACTTATGATCGACCTAAATGGGGCACAATGGCGGGGGGAGGGCGAGGGTGGCGGGGAAGGGAAGGGTATTTGGAGGAAGGGTGTTTGGGGGGAGGGATGAGTATTGGATGCTTGCTTTTATCCTGTGGCGGCATGAGCCATCTGCGAAATGGCGGCCTTTCATTGTGGCTTAATTGCTTTTTTTTTTTCTCTCTCTGCAAAACTAATAAACTCTGTTTAAAAAAACAAAACATTACGATAATTATAATACTAACAACGAAATTATTACTGAACTTACTGATAATACCGAACATGAAATACTAAATAGCAATCTAGACTCAACAATAATATCTTCAGAATCAGCAAGCACTGAAATTGAAAGTAATGAAGACCAACTACAATATGACATCTCTAGATATAGGTATTAGAAGCATAGCTGAAAATTAAACATTATCTCAATGTAGCCTAACAGATGACAAATATTATGAGATCATGTATAATTTAACAGAAGAAAAACTACATTTTATCATCATTTGCACTGGATGAAAACAAAAGAAACACCATGCTATATATTTTGCACTGATGGTGCAGGTGTAGGAAAAATCTTTCTTATTACTGCACTTTATCAAACATTGCTACGGTATTACAATACCACAGCTGGTGATCATCCTAACAAAATGTATGTATTACTTACAGCTCCAACAGGAAAACCAGCACACAATATTAATGGCAAAAAACTACATAGCACTTTCAAAATACCTGTGTCACAGAATTTGACTTATAAACCACTAACACATGAACACAGAAGTAATCTGGAAACTCAATTAATGCATTTGAAAGTACTAATAATAGATGAAATATCAATGGTTGGAGAAATATTTTCAATTTTACAGACTGCAAGGAATAAAATCATCTCATTAGCCTTTTGGAGGAATTACAATCTTAGCTATAGGAGACTTTTATGATTTAAAACAAGTATTTGACAGCTATATCTTTGAAAATACTAAACACTTATATGAACCTTTAGGAACTAACTTATGGGTAACACCTTTCAAATTTTTGAACTAAATAAAATATTGCGCCAACATAATGACCTAGTATTAGCCGAATTATTAAACAGACTGAGAGAAGGGAAACATACAAGTGATGACATATCACACATAAAACAGCGCAACCAGATGATAGCTTTGCAAAATATATACCATATATAATGTCAACTAACAAAGAGGTAAATGCAGTCAATCAAAAAGTTTTAATGCAACATAGCCAGCAATATCAAGTTTATACTACAATAGCAAAAGATACTGTTAGTTCAGATGTAGCTCAAAAAGTTGAAGAAACAATATTACAACAATTACCAAAAGATCCAACAAAAACGTTGGGGCTTGCCCACAGTTTACACATAGCTTTAAAGCTGCGCTATGATTTAACTTGTAATGTTGATGTTAATGACGGCCAAACTAATGGAGCTACACGTTTAGTAGAATTAGTAGAAATTATTAATGGTGTACCATATATAGTTGGGTTGCATTTGATAATAAAACAGTTGGTAGAAACACAAGTCAGCAGAACAAACACTTATATCAGTCACATATTTCAAAAAAATGGACACCCATTCAAGCAATCACAAGGCAACTCCAGTTTACAAAAAAATGTATTACAAGCAATTTCCATTACAGCAAGCATCAGCATGAACTATACATAGAACACAAGGTGAAACAATAGGACCCCTTTATATTCATTTTAACAACAGCAAAATACATCACTTGCATTATGTTGCTTTAAGCAGAGCTAAGTCTATATCAAACATATACATTAAAAACTTTAACAAACACAAAATTGTAGTACATCCAAAAGTTACAGAAGAAATGCATAGATTAAGAACACCCATGCCATTAGAAATATCTGTACCACAATTAAGAATATATAACACACATTTTAATATCATTGTACAAAATATACGTTCACTACAGAAACATTTTAAATCTTTAACATCAGATACAAACATTATGAACGCTGACATTATTTGTTTAACAGAAATAAACACTACAACAAAAGCAGCGCACAATACCTTTCTTATTGAACAATATCATTATATGATTTTTGATAAATATCATCATCAACAAACAACTCATAGCATTATATTTTACTACAAAAAAATTCATTCTACCAATTTATGAAACACAACAAGGTATTGATATTCTACACTTCACACTACACATTAATGATAAAAACTACTTAGTGATAATATTATACAAACCACCACAAGTATTATTATAGACATTATTATAAGCAATAAGAAGCATAACTCAGTTCTACCCAGGATATCTATATATTATTATGGGAGACATCAACATAGACTTAAACAATAAATGCCTAAAAAGCACAAAACTACTTCAGTTTATGAATACACAATTGCAATGCAAGCAACTTATAAACACGTACACAACAAACTACCAATAATTATTAGACCACATATACACAAATGAACAGCTAGAAGCCTTTGGAACAATAGAATCCTATTATAGTGATCACAAAGCATTATGGGTTTCAATTTAAAATGTTACTATTTTTTTCATATTGCCGATGCTTACTATTGAAGACATCATAAATAAACCAACAGAAGACAGCAAGCCATACCAAAAACCTCTAAAATTCAACGTTGTCCAATGCTCCTAAAAAACTTATTACAGAAATGCTAAGGAAGACGACAAGGTCTTGTATCATTTAGCATTGGCGGATCCAACAGAGACAATTAAGGCAAGGTGCTATAATGAAAATGTTTACGACCAGACGAAAGACAAGAATGGATTGCTAATTTTGAAGTTTGTTTTGAAAAACAACTCGGTTATAATCACGAAGCAGACGAAAATTACAAAGATTACTACAATGACATTATCAGATTTTATCATCAAAGAAGCAAAAAAGATTTTACAACCACCACCACCTCTAGCATCGCCCTTAAAAGAAATAAAAGGAGCGCAATTGAAGTCCACGATGACTGTTTGCGGAACAATAGCAGAGGTATGTATATACACATACATTTATGATGCTTACAACACTTTGCACCTTACATGCATTTTACATCAGCCATCACTCCTTACAAACATAACACACATCACTTTTATACATATCACCAAATACACACAAACAAAACCTACCTTTTATACAAACAAAAGCTCATATAGCAAACACAGCTCACATATCTTTGCACATAACAATAACTATCCTTAACTGAATTCCAAACTAAGTTTATAATGTTTAAATGCCTTCTACAAATAAGAAAATTCTTAAAGTTAACATTTTTCTCAGTTTACAAATAGTAACGTTAAAAGTCTTAACTTTAAAACTCCTAAATGCCTTCAGTGAATACCAAAAGTCCTAAACTTATTATTTTTCTCCCTTTAACAGTAGTAGTCTTAATACTCCTAACTTTACTACTCCTGAACTGATAAAATCCTAACTTTAACACTTTCAATATTCACAGAAAGCATTTGAAAGTCCGAAACTTCAAACTCCTAACTTTAGTACTCCTAAACTAACAACAATCCTAACTTTAAAACTATCAATATTCGCTGAAAGCATTTATCACTTCTAACCTAAAACTCCTACTTTTACTACTCCAAACCTAAAAATAATCCTTCCTTTAAGACCTTCTGTGTCCACAACATGCATTTATCAGTCGTTAAGTTACAACTTCAAACAACTACTCTATATACTAGCCCTACCCATACACTGCAACCCACAATTTTAGCCTACTTTTATCAAACGTTTTATTATCATTTTCTCAACTACTCTCAATTATATTCCTTATTACACAAAGGATTCATTTTTCATTTGTGGTGTTTAAACATTGTGCTGTACACTTTTCTAAAACACTATTCATCTTTAGTTACACTTCCCATAAATTACTCTACAAACATAACTTCTAACCTTTTGTTTTATTTGCAATATGTAAAACAAATACACTCTATGTTATTCAAATAAGTACTGCAACAACAATTACTCTAAAACGTATTCCTCTGTTTAATGCATACTTCAATGTTTTATTTTAATACACATCTTCTCATTTCTATCTTTAGTTCAACATTGCAATCTTCTGGTACTATCTTGCAGTACTTTAACCAACACTCAAAACTCTTTATTCATCATTCTAAAACACGATAATTAACTCCTGCCTTCAAAATACATTTATAGGTTCTTCATAAAAGCCAATTTTGCATCCCCCACTCTATGCCACCTCAATACATTACTTTTCCAATCTATAAAAACATACCAAACATACTTGTTTACTTTACTAACTACTCATGTGTCACTAAATACTTCTCTGACACGCTCATTTCTTATATACTACCTCACTTTAGTAACAACAACAAATAATTTTGTATTTTTATTATGTTTACTTTTTGCAGGAAGAAGAAACCAAGTCAATATTTATAAACGGAAAGGATACTCTTCTAAAGACCATAACACTAAAGGACTCAACAGATGAAGTTGAAATAACATTGTGTAGGGAAGCAACGGAATTCAAAAAACATATTGGACAATATGTGAAAATAACTCACGTACATAAGTTCAACGGTGAAAAAGTATTGAACACAATCAGACACAGTCAATGCGAAGTAAGTAATATTTAACCTATTTATTTTCTTACAGTAGTCTTGCTTAGATATCATAACTTTACATCTACTGCATAGCAATGTATGTCCTTAGCCAACAATGAAGCCACACTAGAAATGCAAAATGTACAACCTATCCTGTACATCCCTATAACAAGTACCTCTAGTATTAGCTAAAAAAACATGCCTTTAACCATAACTCATAAATAGCTTTTGTTTTCAAGAAACTCTAAACAACTTAAGAGCATTTTTACAAAGACAGCATTAACATTATCACCACAATAACGGCAAAAAAGTGCCACTAAAACAACAATAATGGACTTCATAATATGCTCTTCAAAATTCCACACAATTCAAATAGAACCCCAGGTTCCAGTGTAAAACTGAGCTTCTATTTAAATTCTGTAAAATTCTCAAGAGACTATTATCAAGCCCAATATTATCACTTTAGCAGCAGTTACCTGCCACCAAAGCAGCAATAATTTTAATGCTATTCTTGTAAATATGCCCTTATCAACTAGATGTTGCAGTAACTGAAATGCTTCAGTCTCTTAAGTACTTTCTCTTTGTTTTGCACGCTAATATTGATTTAATTTATGAATTTTCTCCTGATCAACACATTGGTAAACTATATTGCTGTATTTGATAATCTTTCAAAGAAAAGTATACCTTTAAGCTAACTGTAGTCGACTTCCCAAAAACTTTCATCTACCTAAAACCAATGAAAGGTGATAAGCTAGAAAGATCGAGAGTGTATATTCTAACATGCTATTTTGCTAGTCAAATGACAATATCAGCAAAGAAGTTCAGCTTTTGGTACATTAAAATGTTACCTTCCTTTATAATACTACTTACAAAGTAAAAACGTATAGAAATTGTATTACTACACTTTTGATGTTACATGCAAATAATCTTGCCTTTACGATCTATTCACAGGTAACAGAACCTACTTCGGAAACTTTTGAACTTGAAATATATGGCGTTGAGAGGACCGACCAAGAAACCTGCACATTAACTACCCAAGTATTACATAGTGATAATTATCAGTCAATGAAGATAAACAATGACACTTTGATGGACTACTTTGGGATAAGTACAGATGCAGAAGCATTATTAGATGAACTATTACCATTTCTTCCAAGAACTTTAGAAGTCATTTTCTGCAATGAGGTAATTACAGAAATTACTAAAGACATCACATTCGACTAACGTTTTTATTGTAAAAAGTATAACCATGTAACATTTACTATTCCATTAAATGTAACATTAATATAATGGTAATAAAAATTAAAGTTTTGTTTAGCAATAAAAATGTCATCTGTAATGATGTAATTACAGAAACTACAAACTACATCATACCAGACTAACGTTTTTCCAATGAAAAATATAACCATGTTACATTTACTACTTCTTTGAACGTTACAGTAATGTTATGCGAATACAAATTTAAACTTTTGCTTAGCAATGAAAATGTAATCTGTCATGACGCAATGACAGAAACTACAAAAGAAATCACACCGCAATAACGTTCTTATGGTGAAGACTATAACCATATCATAGTTACTACTTTATTGAATGTAACAGTAATATCATGTTAATAAAAAATACAAGTTTTGCTTATAAATACAAAGTTAATCTGCAATTACGTAATTGCAAACATTAAAGTTAAATCACAGTAGACTAACATTTTTATGGTGAAACCTATAACCATGTCATATTTACTATTTTTTTTAATGTAACAGTGATATCATGCTAATAAAAACTAAAGTTTTGTTTAGCAATAAATATTTCACCACTTTATATATTGTTTAGTCCCTTTGGTCCTTTTAACAACTTTATATATCATATATTCCATTTCATCTGCATGAATGAATATCTTTTTTTACAATAACACTCAGTTTCAAACCCAACAACTATAACTTTAATAATGCGAGATCTATTGCATTGTAAATGCTTGTTATCTCAGATAGGTGTGAATTTATGAATCACATGTTTTGCTTGGGTGGGTGAAATATGCAGCTGAAGCACTCAACAGAGCAGATTGGCACAGCTGCGAAATCGAACAGCTTTGGTGAGAAAGCAGCATTTACTGAAAAAGCAGCTCGAGAGAAGCCTGCAGAAAAAATAAGTGCAGTTGATTCATATTGCTGCAGTTGCTGAGTATAACCTAGGTGTAAAAGCCCGTAGCGAGGCACTGGATGACCATTAATATATCCTAGCAAAAATCTGAGCTATGAAACAGACAAAAAAAATAAGTACATTAGACCGCAGGGCTTACCAGGAGTTGGGTCATTCCCATTTTATAATATCTGCGGGTTGGGTAGGAAATATCATCAAATGAAGATGTTTGCAATGGTGGTGTCATTATTCAATGTATTCAAAAGTGTTCCACTTTACCTATGACATAATGGGATCAACCACACAATGTTTACATCTGCGATATACCTTGGGTCGGTATAATGGATCTCATTAGCTTTGCAACAGATGGATAAAGCTGTCTGTAGCCATACGTTGAAAACCTGTTTGTTTATCTACTAGCGATGCAAGTTGTGCTACCATTATTTAGTATAACACTTTACAAAAGTAGCCTTAATTAAATAAAACAAGCATTTGCAATGCAAATTGGTCTCGCATTTCAGAGAGTTAGAGGTATTGGCGATGTAAATGACAATGTCTTTTATCTATGTGATTTGTATTGGAGTGAAGTGAATGTATGTAGTGTGGAGCAGAATTACATGGGTTGGATTGGAATTACTGGTTGTGGAATTGTGTGGAGTGGATTTTTGTAGTGAAATTATGTGGCATGAAGTGTAGTGGAAATATGTGGATAATAATTATGTGGTAATTAGTGTACTTGAAGTAAGTGGAGTGGGAGTGTGTGTTATAGAGCAGAATGGCATTTTGTGTTGTGGAGTGGTATGTTGTGGAGTTTAGTTATGTGGTGTGCTGTTGAATTTAGTTGCATGATGTGGAATTCTTTAGTGTGGATTGAATGTATGTGGTGTGTTGTGTAATTGTGTTGTTTAGTTGAAATATGTGGTTTGTAGTCGAACTATGTGATGTGGAACGCACATGTATATAGTTGGATTTTGTGCCTTGAAAGTGTGTAGCGTTCAGTTAAATTATGCTAACTGAAACTATGTGGCATGCCCAAAATGAGGTAGCATAGCTGGAGAAAGAGCAAGAAGTTGCAATACTATCCGAGCAATTGGCATTGGTTAGATTTATTGTAAGCAGACCTGCTATCACATTTTGGGTGTTTGAAATATTTTCTGTAGCCCATGTTTACATTTGCCTGCAGTCAGTGGAACCTTTGCAATGAAACATGATATGTAACTTTCACTATGCAGCCTCGAAATTCCTTTTTAAGTATTGAAGCATATAGCATATTACAGTACTGTATACTGCATGCCTCGCAAAGCAAGCAGCGCAAGCGCTACCGCTATAGGTTTGACCTAATGAATGAAAAAAGAAAAACAGTCACAAAACACACGCACACTAACATACACAGACACACAAAAAGAAAATAGATATTTATACAGTTTAGAGCACACACATGCGGCCTCACAAGGGCATACTCAGCACACATGTACACAGCACGCAGGTACACAATCATCACAACACACACAGATATAGACACACAGGCATTTCAGTTGATAAGATACAGATCTCTTTTCTTGGGTTCACCTGCTGCTCTGTGGGCTGTTTGGCTCAGGAGGGCATTCCCTTTAATTCCCCTACATCTGACGGCTGCTCATTGATGTGTTGGGGTGTCTGGCAGTTTCTGTTGACATTTGTGTCCCACCAGTAGTTCTTTTGCCTTTTCAGCTGGACAAAGGGCAGTGTCAAAAAACCCTAATGGCGCAACTACCCAGGAGAAACCATTTGTAACTACTCCAGTGGAGAGGTTCATAACAAATGGAAACGTGCAGACAAACGCATCAATAAAGGTAGACTCCACAGAAGGGCGTGTGCCTGTAGACACACGCGCCCCTCAGCGTTGGCCCCACCGCACTGCTAAACCACAAACACGCTGTGTTTTTGGTTTCTTAGCAGAGAAACTTCAAACCCGTTGCCATGGTGACCCGTTGTCTCCGAAAAGGGATTGTGGCGAGGATGCATCCCATGTGGTGCTTGGCACAGTAGAGCACACATCCTACTTCCACTCACCCATCGACCCACGTGAGGCTCTTTTAGGCTTGTAAAGGAATGGGTGCCATTACTCACACTTCAGCCCCCCTCTCTACAGAACCCCCTCTCATCCTTCCACCCTCTCGAAGCTTCACTCCGTAGTGTATACTCCATGCCTCACAAAGCGAGCAGCGTATGTGCACTGCCGCTTTAGGTTCGACCTAAAAATGGGTGAGTGAGATAGACTCAGTTGTTTTTAATAGGGGGTCAAAAGTGGTGAAAGTGAAAAACAGAGATCTCTGGACCCCAGAGTTGAGATACCCAACAGAGAAACAGGAATGCAGAATGAGTAAAAGAAGATGCAGAAGAACTACAGTGAAATGGTGAGAAGCCAAGACAGATCATGAGAAGCCAAGAGACAGTAAAGAAGGCAGCTGAGCCAAAAGGATGGCGATAGCTGCCAATAAGTGCAGTTAGGGGCAGAGGTATAAACATTTTCTAAATGGATGAGAATGGATGTATTATTGTTGGGCTGATTTGCAGGCGAAGCCAGGGAGCCTGCTGGAGCTCCCCATAGCTACTCCACCCTACAACCACCCACCCTCCATTCGCCAGTTTATTCCATGTTACTCAGGAAGCAGCACTACCACACTGGAAGTATTTTAATCTAGTAGCTTAGTCCAATTTGTTTCATTGCTGGTATCAAAACTGCTACCACCACAAACCATCTGGTTATTAGAATGAATATCAGGAGTGGAATACTGCATCCTTGTGACACTGAATGACATGGCAATCTTTATAAACCCTGCAATATCAAAACTAAATAAAAAGGTGACTGCGACCAAATATAAACTAAATATACAACATAATGCAAGAAATGCAAAGTTTGCTATACAGCTTGTTGGCATGTGAAGCTTCAGTTCTTTTGTTTAGGTAGATCAGGCATCCATTAGGGAAACAAAACTTGTTTTAATGCTAGGAGAATACTTTAGACAACAGCATTTCCCTTCTACTCCCTACCACCTGAGACCTTCATTAAAGCAGAAGGAGCTCACCATTTGTGCTGCAGTGCTTAATTTGTAAAACAAAAAAACATAAGCGCTGGGGACTAACATTTCTCTTAGGAGGACGCGGCCAACTGCCATTACAGTAGTGTCCAGGCACCTTCCAGTACTGACACAGCCTACTGAGCAGTTGCATGACCAGATCTACAGCACTGATGACTCGAATAGGATAGCATTCCAGTCTGACTATTCTTTTAGTGTAGGAGGGTTGGGATGCCAGGTTGCACCATGCCCTGCTAAAAGGGGTTTGTTCTGTCCCAATAAAAGGACAGCATTTTAACAGAGAAGATTTGGTACTGTTCATTAGTACTGTTATTTAATTAGATGTAAGAGGCACCCACATTATCAAACCAAGATGCAGTTATTTGTGATCATATGTATGTATTTCTCATAATGTCTTATGGTACAATACGTACATTACTTGCTTGTAAAATTACTCTTATACAATATTTAACCATACAGTTTCTCTCCCAAATCACAATATCGACTGGACAGAATATCGAGTTTTTTTATATAGAATGGACAGAATATCGAATTGCAAAAATATAGTGGTGCAGAATATCGAAATAAAGGTAAGAAATATCAATTTTCATTAAATCGAAGTTAATAATATCAATAGCCATAATATAGTTGTTAAAAATATCTATTTTTTTATAGTGTTTTAAGGGTTAGTATTTGTGTTAAAAGTATGTAATATTTTTGGAATGTATGTTTGAGTTTTTTTAAAGTAATGAATTATATGTTATTTCATGTTTGCGTAATTTAATTCTGTAGCGGGTTGTGGGTTTCTAGGTGAATAGGGTGGGAAGTAGTTTAATTATAGTAAAATAAATATTATTTTTTTAGGAATTATTAATTATTTTTAATTTAATTTTGGGTTTTAGTTCTGTAGTGGGTTGTTGGTTTATAGGTGAATAGGGTGGGAAGTAATTGAATTGCAATTAAGTAAGGATTTATTTTTATTTATTGGTATTGATAATTAATTTATTGTTAATTAATTGATAATTATATTAATTGGATTAATTTGTTATTCAGAGCGGGTTGTGGGTGTATAGTGGAATAGGGTGGGAAGTAATTTCATTGTAATTTATTAATTATTGAAATTATTTTTGTGTATTGATAATTAATATACAGTTAATTAATTATTAATTTGGAACATTTTGTATTACCTATTCATTGCTGGCATTGAAAATTAATGTGCTGTAATTAATTATTACTAGGTAAGTAATGTTTAATACATAATAATTATTGGTATTTATACTTAATTAATTATTAAATATGTTGTAATTGGTGAATTATTTTAATAAATGTTTTTGTAGTCTTGATAAATAATTTATTTTTATTTAAATTTTAAATTATTACTTTCCCTACTATTTCACTCATTGGAGTGGGAATAGTTATTTTTACCTCTACGCTATCCAACGCTTTCCCTACTGTTGCACTCTCTGGAGTGGGAATAATAATGTATACCCCTACACTATCCAATGCGTTCCCTACTGTTGCACTCTCTGGAGTGGGAATAGTAATGTTTACCCCTACGCTATCCAACGCTTTCCCTACTGTTACACTCACTGGAGTGGGAATAGTAATTTTTACCCCTACGCTATCCAACTCTTTTCCTACTGTTGCACTCACTGGAGTGGGAACAGTAATTTTTACCCTCACGCTATCCAACGCTTTCCCTACTGTTGCACTCACTGGAGTGGGAATAGAAATTTTTAGCCCTACGTTATCCAACGCTTTCCCTACTTTTCCACTCACTGGAGTGGGAATAGTAATTTTTAATATTATTAAGTTCATATATATATATATGTATGAAAAAATAAAAATACATAGTTCTTTTATTATTACATTAATTATTTATTAATTGTAAGGTTATTTAATTATTTTTAAGTATGATTTACTTAATTATATTTATTATTTCATTAATTTTACATTACTTTTGGGACATTAAAAAAATCTATATGTTTAACAAACTATTATTTACAACGATATTTTGGATTCGATATTTTTGTACTTACCTGTTTGTAAATAGGAATTCAATATTCTGGTAGTCGATATTTTGTCACCGATATTTTTGTAGGTCGATATTTAGCTCCTTGATATTTTGTCAGTGATTCGTGGGGCAAACCATATATTTGGGCTTTATCCTTGCAAACCATCTAGACCTAGAGAGGCAAATCGCAGCTCATTCCTCAGCAGGACGTGAAAGCTGTGGTCCAGGCAGTAGTTCTTTCCAGACTAGAGTGAGCTCATTCCCTCCTCTCTGGGATCCTTGACGCTCACCAGCTCCTATGAGAGCAGGCTCCATGCTACTGCTGCTTGTGACAGGCCACAGGAAATCCAACCACAACTTTCCTACCCCGCTCCCTGCATTGGCTCCCCGCTGAAAAAAGTGCACAACCGAGGAGTGCATGCACTGCTGTAAATCCCCCGCAGCTCCACTCTCTCCGGAGTTCAAACAGGATCAAGAAGGACTGACTCTTTCCTGTTCGAACTTACGCCCTTTTTTTTTTAAAAAAACCCAGGGCCGGCCGCTAAGCAGTTGCAACACAATAAAACAATCAAAACCCAGACTCAGCATCCCGGGGAGCAGATTCGCCACGTCCAATATAGGTACTGGTTGTAAACATATCAAGTTGGTAACAGGATAAAAAGGTTCAATTTTATAATATAAGATAGAAGGATCAGGTGCCATACAATATCTGAAGTTGCGAAAAAATGGGGTGGGGGGCGAAATAGCATATGTCCACAGTTAAATCATCTTCGTGTAAGTCAGCGGCGTTAAAACATATTATTAATGGTAAGCGAGCGTACAAATACAGTTCACGCCAGCTGAGTGCCCGCCCAGTAGCACTGAAACATCGCGAGAATTGAGGCACATATGAAACAGTAGAGATGGCCATAAAATTGAACCCATTACACTGACCCGGAAAGGAAGAAAAGAAAAGGGCAAAGAAAGATAAGAAGAAAAAAGGCCATAGAAATAAAACGAAACACCCCTCCCCCAACCCCCCACCCTGCACCCCTGCAGATGACTATGGCCTACCCCCCAGCAGCGTGCCTGTTGCCCAAGAACTGAGACCCGAAATATAGAAAGACCCAGAGAAAGAGAAAGAAATTAAACCCCACCCAAAGAGGGGAAATGGAGGAGGGCTATCTTCTACGTGCTCCCGGTCTCTCCCCCCCGCCCTAAAAAGGGGTCCCCCCGAAACTGTCACATCTGAATAGTCCAAACTGAGAAAACATCCCGGGGGGAACCACCAGCCCTGCCCCGGACTCCGTTAAGCTAATGAAGCAGTCCCGTTACCGATAAGGACACAATGAACAACCCAAACAACAGTCTCAGCCTTGGCCCCGTCGATCGAATTCGCCGAGTCCCTCAGACGAATAAAGCCCCATCATCAAAATGTCAAAAGATACATAGAAGTGGTCGGAACATAGTTCAGTAGATGGAAGAAGAACAGTAGATCCCAAAGTAAGCAGCCGGTACCGACGATGTCCCTCCCCGTCTCCGAAGCCAGGCCTTATCACATCCGCCATCTTGATATACCGACTGGGGAGGGGGTTCAACACAATCCAAAACAGTGCACAGTACCAATTAAAAGGTTCCAGGATAGGGACAGCAGTTGAATGTTCCGACAGCTGCAAAACCGGGGATTCAAAAAATTTGTTAAGTCACCGATCACAGCCCATTCAAGGAGATCCACTTCTGTAGGGGCAGGCACAGCTGCCAGCACTGTGTCTAATTGCGCCACTGGGGCGTCGATCAAGAGGCAAGCTGGCTGCCGGGTCTCGGGCATCGAGTCAGGATCCGGTCTCAGTCCTTTAAGTCCATCTGCCGCCGACAACAGGCCGCAGGTCTGAGCTGCCACAGTCGCCTGAAGTGCCTCTAGGGCCGCCAGCACCTCCCGCAATGACGGGCCCCGTTGGGCCTGCTCCGCCTGGTTCCATATTTCCTCAGGCATAATGGTCCCCACGGAGAGGGGCCTTCTCCGGGGTGAGATCAGCAGGAGCAGGACTGTGCGGTGAGGGACCACCCGTCAGTATGCATTAGTACGCGACGAGACTCCAACCCAAGGTGCGCCGGCGATGCAAGTGCCGGGCCTCCTGGTCAGGGACCCCCGCGACACCGCACCGTGCGTCACTCGTCTCCTCACCTCCAACACAACACCAGGCTGCAGATGATAGCAAAGCAATCCAAAAATTTCCGAAAGTTCCAGAGACCGGACCCTGCCGCCCTCAACAGTCCGCTGTTGTTCAACTCAGACCTGGCTAAGCCAGCACTCGAGACCCAGGCTTCCAGACTGGGTTAGGCCACAAATCGGTCCTCGACGTTACTCAGCTCCACAATGTCAGAAAAACCCCGGGATCACACCATCGGAGTGCGGATTAGTTCACACACACAGATCCGGGGCAGGAAATCAGGATAAGTGACAGGATCTTGGAGCGCAAGACGGAGGTCAGCGGAGCCGGGAGACTATGCGGCCATCTTGCTTGCTGTCGTAGCTCCTCCCGAACTTCTGACTTTTAAGGAAGAACGCAACAAGACTTTGGAACACCCTCCTCAGCCCTTACACAACCTCTGGTCTACTCACATTCAACAGGGAACTCAAAATGTTCCACTTTGAAAGAAACTTTGACAAAAATAAAGATCGTTGCGCATCTCCAATGTTGACTTGGCCTGTCCTTTCTGTTAAAAATAATTGTTCTCTCTGCTCTCGTGATAACTCACTGTTGACTTACTAAGATTGTTCCCCAGCTACTTCTGATCCTGTAATGTCCAGATGGTATGGGCTGCTTGTTCCTTGTTTCCCTGATGCTAATAGGTTGTTTGTATGATGTTTGATAACCAGAACTGTCTTCCTGCTCTCTTGTAAATCACTGTAACGCCTTTGGGCCAAGCATGCGCTATATAAAAACTGCAATAAATAAAAATAAAAAAGATGGGT
The DNA here is from genome assembly GCF_964261635.1 of Lissotriton helveticus. Classification (NCBI taxonomy): domain Eukaryota; kingdom Metazoa; phylum Chordata; class Amphibia; order Caudata; family Salamandridae; genus Lissotriton; species Lissotriton helveticus. Next base: position 1,449,644,428 of record NC_136068.1, read on the forward strand.
AGTTTGTTTCTCATCATTTGAGATAAAAACAACTCATCTTAATTCATAACATAAAATTTTACATATTAGAAATGACAAAATTTCTGGAGATGTTTTACTTTCTTACTTCCAGGCGTTTATTGCACAGTGTGTGGCAACGGCATGGAAATATTCTGCTCACTTTCAGACTGCACATAGATCTTTGTAGTAAGTCAGGTGGTTGTATAGAGCATTGCTTTTATCCGAAATGTTGCAACTCGTGTACAAATTATCCTTTGTTTTGACGCTGACTGTGATTTACATAAGAATGTGGAGAGGATGTGACGATACGGCCAGACCTACCACCTGTCGACTATAGAACTGGGGAACTAGGTTTGAGTCTCGGAGTGGGCTCAACATCCTGTGGTTCTGGGCAAATCACCTGATCTTCCCGTTCCTAAACCAAATGAATGTGTCCTTGTGTAACATAATTAGTGCTCATGTAAAAATGGTCCAATACCTTGGAGTTCGCGGAATATAAATGTGCCAAAAAAAAGGAAATTACAACTTTACCTGGCCTGTAGCTAATTACATTTGCATACGGTTAAGACTCGATGCATCAATCAACTGAGCCATGTCACAGTGCTTTGTTAAATGTTTCCAAGTGCTTGGCGTTTGAAGGATGGTCATTCAGTATTGGCATCTCACACAAAGCAACTCCTTCCTAACCTGCAATGTCCAGCAAGCACCATTGTCACTCCAGTTTTATCAATCATGCGACACAGAGCTGTCAAACAGGGGACTGTAGCACGGACACACAGGGATGTGAATCCTGCTATCCCAGGGCTGTGTTCTGCACATAGCTCCTCCAATATAACTCGATTCTGGCCGGCAACATTCCCACCACACCAAAGCTGGCTCACTGTACTATAATCCCGGCAACACACCTCAATTCTAACCACTGACACCACTGATAATGGAACATACGTATGCAGATCTTATTCCTGGACTGTTGCCTAATTTGCTACATTCTGATCAAGGCATTCTGTTGGACAGCACTTTAACCCGGACACAAAATAACACAACGCAGGTCTGCCAGTGCTCCAGCCTGTCACTGAGTTCGCTGCTGGTCCACCTGAGCTCATCCCCCACGTGCTTAGATGATGAGGTCGACGGGCGCATCCCGCTGAAGAAGTGTTGCACCTCGGGCAATGACTCACATCGCAGACCGATGGGGGTTAAAAGGTCACTTTTATTTAGCAACGGAAAATGCAATCAATCACTTTCAATGAAAATATATATACCCCGCACACGCCACCCCTTCATGATCCCCCAATGAAATTCCCCCATATCGATCCCCCAATGAAGTTTCCCCCATATAGATCCCCCAAGAGATTTCCCCCATGAATTTTTCCCCCCACATAGATCCCCAATTCTCCCCTACCTGTAACCTCTACCCCAACCCCTTATCTCAGTTTCCCTTATGACCTCTGCTATTCTGCCTGCCCCAACCCTTCCTACCTGCCTCATTTCCGTCCCAATCTGCCCCTTATGAGAAAAGGTGACACCTACCAAGGAAAATCCAGAGGGAAAAAACACACACCCCCCACTAGCAAAAATTTAGCACCTACAAAATTACAGCTAAAGGGGAAGGGTGGGTGGGACACAAAAACAGCGCGCCTCCTGCCTACCTGCCTCTCAGCCCCCAACTAGCATTAATTAGAACGTGCGTTCAAACGTGACCTTCTAAACCAGGCGCCTCACCGGCACGAGATCGCTCCTGGGCGATACCACTTGCCCAAAGTTGCCCGGGGCAGGACATTCTTTGAATGCCACCCCCAAGCTCCCCATCAGGCAATGAGTCACATCGCAGACCGATGGGGGTTAAACAGTCGCTTTCATTTAGCCACGGAAAACAGCATCATAATGCAATCAATCACTTTCAATATATATATATCTTGAAAGAGGCTATTCCCTACAAACAATCGAACAGGCCAAAAATAGGTCAATGATGGTAACCAGGGAAGCCCTATTGACCAGAAAAAAGCAACAGGGAATGAACACTGACTCCAATATGAGCAACGACACAGTAACTGGTTCAGGTGTTTTCAGAATTATTACGGGGTTCAGTAACCAACATCGGGAAATTTATAGATTGGTTAATAAATATTGGCCAGTAGTAAGAAGTGATCCTATCATAGGTAACACTCTCCCTAACAGGGAATCTTTGACTTACAGTAGGGCCCCGTCCCTTAAAGATCAGATAGTCGACACTGACCCTGAACCTATACTTAAGTCAACCTGGTGGCAAACCAATAAAGACTTTTATAAATGCAACACCTGCAAGGCTTGCCAGCATGGCATTAACACTAAAACATATCCGGATGGATTCAGTGACAGGCAGCACCGAATATCGCAGATTTTGACCTGCAAGACAGAATATGCTGTCTATATTCTCCAATGTCCCTGCTTATTGAAATATGTAGGCAGTACAAAACTGCCGGTACATCAGCGTATCCTGCAGCACCTTAGAGCTATCGCTAATGGGGACAATACCTACCCAGTTGCAAGACATTATCGTGATCATCATCAAGGTGACAATTTATCACTTAGATATTTTGTGATAGATGCGATAAAGGCTAGCAGGAGAGGTGGAGACAGGGAAATTAAACTGAGAAGATTGGAGACTCATTATATCCTGTTGCTTGATACCAAGGCACCTGTGGGTTTAAATGTGACAGAAGACATGTACACCTGCCTACCCTAAATGATTATCTATATAGGGGGATGTACTGGCACTAGAATTGACAGCTGTGTATTTACGATCTCACTCTTGTATTTTCTCCTTTATCTTCATTTCGGAGATGGGGAACTGTTTTGTTGGGTTGCCATCAACAGGTACACATAGATAGAAATGAATTGAAATACTTGATGATATCTTTGTAGTATTCTCTGAATAACATTGTTGCAATCGTTACTATTTGATTTAATTTTAGCACACACATTAAGGGCATAACATAGTTAATTAGACTTGGTGGATCCTAATTTCCCAGTAGTCGATATTTATACATAAATGTTATTAGCCAAGCACACATTATTGTAATTGGTTTGTTTGAGCACTATAGGGGAGATGATGAGGGGGGACATGACGCCATATGGACCATAACATTCAGAATGAAGGTGCTAGCAGGGGAAATCTTATGAAATATAACACAGAGATTCAGTTGAACAACGTATGGATAAATAATGATTTTAAAATTATTTATTACAGATACGATGAGAAGACAATAGGGCATGTCTGGTTTCAATAGCATTATTGCACTATTTTGCTAATATTTGCACATATTTGCATTTTGCACAAAATTATTGGTAATCTAAGTCCCTGTAATTTTGAACAGTACAGTTCTTGCGTAATTTGCACAGTAACTAAAATGCACATGCACTTTATTACATTTCTAAGTACTGTAACCTGGATACCCTATTCATCTGTACTGTATATGTATTTTACTATGATTTCACAAATGGTATTTTACTAATGACCAATTGTTATAAATGACAATAATATTTCCCCAATTGATCAATGCACAATGAATCATGAGTATTTTACCGATATTTACTGTGATAAAAACATGTAGATATATGAACTGAATGTTTTAAAGAGACCACAGGAAGCGTCAGATATTTTCCCCGAGTATGTCTTCCCCTTCTACACACATTTTTTCAGCCCTGACACGTGATGTGGTTTAAAACAATCTCAGGCTCTTTAAATAGACTGAGTTGTATGTGTAACACTGTCATGTGAACAAGGCTCGCTGAGAGCCGAAACGTCATGCGCTAACTTGAGCTGATTAAATACTTGCACGAAATGGTCTGTGTCTGCGTCTCCTTGTTCTGGGGGAAAGCCTGAGTGAAGGAAGCAAGACGTGGTATCCTGGATATATATATATATATATATATATACATATATATACACGCCACCCCTCCATAATCCCCAATGAAATTTCCCCCATATCGATCCCCCAATGATGTTTCCCCCATATAGATCCCCCAAGAGATTTCCCCCATGAATTTTTTTTCCCCACATAGAACTCCAATTCTCCCCCAGCTGTAACCTCTACCCGAACCCCTTATCTTTGTTTCCCTTGTGACCTAAGCTATTCTGCCTGCCCCAACCCTTCCTACCTGCCTCAATCCCGTCCCAATCTGCCACTAGGAAAAAACTCTGTCAAGGCGTTTTTCCTGTCCCCCCAGCCCTGCCTTTGAATGTATTTCAATTGATTTGTAAAACATATTGAGACCTTTGAAGAAAACATCACTGTAAGAGAAACAAACAATTTCTTTAATCAAATGTTTTGACCCCAAAAACAAGAAGGAAAGCCGCTTGTGCAAACCTTCAACCCCACGGATGTAAACCCAAAATATAAGACAACTTATCTTTTATATTTACAATACATACATACAAATGCACACCATCTGCCCTGAAAAATTGGCAATCATCTTTACCAATGTCATCATGCGATAACCAAGATATGCGATGGGCCCTGTCCACAGCAGAATTATTTTGGGCACCTCTCCACATCCGTCTAGGTACAAGTGCAGTAACCACGCTGTAAAGTAACTGGAGAGTTGCACACGGCCGGGCTTGGCTCCGCTGTGTGTCTTGTGGCCGGGCTGGGCTCCGCCGACCTGCTGACCTGCTGTCCTTCGTTTTGGTGATAAGAGGGCCGGGCTTTGCTCCGCCGGTGGTCTGGCCGGGCTTGGCTCCGCCGGTGGTCTGGCCGGGCTTGGCTCCGCCGGGCTGCGAGAGTGAACCACAACTCCCATCAGCCCCTGCGGCAAGGACGCCGCCGCGCAGGCAATCAGGAAGCACCTGGGGGCGCATAAAGGAGCTCTTGCGAGAAGAATCTGCGGGAGGCGCTGTAAAGTAACTGGAGAGTTGCACACGGCCGGGCTTTGCTCCGCTGTGTGTCTTGTGGCCAGGCTGGGCTCCGCTGACCTGCTGTCCTTCGTTTTGGTGCTAAGAGGGCCAGGCTTTGCTCCGCCGGTGGTCTGGCCGGGCTTGGCTCCGCCGGGCTGCGAGAGTGAACTACAACTCCCATCAGCCCCTGCGGCAAGGACGCCGCCGCGCAGGCAATCAGGAAGCACCTGGGGGCGCATAAAGGAGCTCTTGCGAGGAGAATCTGCGGGAGGCGCTGTAAAGTAACTGGAGAGTTGCACACGGCCGGGCTTGGCTCCGCTGTGTGTCTTGTGGACGGGCTGGGCTCCGCCGACCTGCTGACCTGCTGTCCTTCGTTTTGGTGCTAAGAGGGCCGGGCTTTGCTCTGCCGGTGGTCTGGCCAGGCTTGGCTCCGCCGGGCTGCGAGAGTGAACCACAACTCCCATCAGCCCCTGCGGCAAGGACTCCGCCGCGCAGGCAATCAGGAAGCGCCTGGGGGCGCATAAAGGAGCTCTTGCGAGGAGAATCTGCGGGAGGCGCTGTAAAGTAACTGGAGAGTTGCACACGGCCGGGCTTGGCTCCGCTGTGTGTCTTGTGGCCGGGCTGGGCTCCGCCGACCTGCTGACCTGCTGTCCTTCGTTTTGGTGCTAAGAGGGCCGGGCTTTGCTCCGCCGGTGGTCTGGCCGGGCTTGGCTCCGCCGGGCTACGAGAGTGAACCACAACTCCCATCAGCCCCTGCGGCAGGGACGCCGCCGCGCAGGCAATCAGGAAGCGCCTGGGGGCGCATAAAGGAGCTCTTGCGAGGAGAATCTGCGGGAGGCGCTGTAAAGTAACTGGAGAGTTGCACACGGCCGGGCTTGGCTCCGCTGTGTGTCTTGTGGCCGGGCTGGGCTCCGCCGACCTGCTGACCTGCTATCCTTCGTTTTGGTGCTAAGAGGGCCGGGCTTTGCTCCGCCGGTGGTCTGGCCGGGCTTGGCTCCGCCGGGCTGAGAGAGTGAACCACAACTCCCATCAGCCCCTGCAGCAAGGACGCCGCCGCGCAGGCAATCAGGAAGCGCCTGGGGGCGCATAAAGGAACTCTTGCTCCCTCGTCCCGCGGGACGCGCGCGGGCGTGCCCGGGAGAAGCCCGGGACAAGGGCGGGCCGTCTGTGGCCGTCCGGGGCAGGAGGAGGCAGGGCCACGACCCCTGGCAGTTTGGCCCTCGGATCCAATCATCCTGCAGTGAGTCCCTATTTTCTCGCTTACTCATTTGTTCATAATAATTACGTTTACTGAGTAAATGGCAAAATTGCGCTCCGCCAAAACACCTGCTTTAGCTGGGACTTTGGAAAAATTATATGGTCAAGATGGTTGCTAAGATAAATTCTGATCGCCGTCAGTCGCTCAGCCGGATTAGCCCCCCTGCTTCGCCCACAGCAGACTTTATTGCTGTAGACAATACTGACATTGATAATGTGAATGAGGGTGCCTTATCTGTTCCTCCCCTTGTTGTATTGGACATTGACTCTGCTTCTTCTTCAGCGGATATTCTTGATAGCAATGACGTATCGTCATCTTCTCCCACTGCTGTTCCATCCTTGACCCGCCGCCCAGTTAGGGCTTGTAGAAGACTGATCAATAAGCGTGGGGGGAAGCGTAAAATAAAGAAAATTGCAACCTCTCAGTCTGTTCGGGCGGAGGTAATGAATGATGTTAGTACTGTGGGGGGACGGGAAGTTGTGAATAACGACCATCTTCAGCTACTCGCAGACATATTGACCACCAAAATGGAGTTATTGATTAAACCCCTAATAGCAAAAGTAGACATGGTAACTAAAGAGGTAGCCAGATTAAGCACACTACTATCTTCACCAGCTCAAGCGATCACTGAAAATATCACAAATGTAAATCAGAGTGATATTTCTGAGGGTGCTGTAGCAAATAGGAAGGGGGTTGATTACAAACTAGACCAAGTCCCTAAGGAGGTCTCTAGACTTGGATGCCTCCTATCCACACACTTGTCACGGACTAAGCCGCCTCAGACCATTGGACTTGAAAAAGCTGCCACGGCAGCGGTTTCTGGCTCAAACAGCGGCAAGGAGGTTGAAGGTATATCCACGGGCCAATCTGTTACCTGTGTGAGTTCTGCTCAACTTCTGTCAAAGCCTGATACCATAGCTTCTATTCCACAGAAGAAAATAGCCGCTAGTAAGGCAGGCGAAAATAGTTTGGGGAGGACAATGGGGAGGAAAAAACCTGTAGTTAATTTACCCCCTGATTGTGCACCATACATAGTGGTCTTAACAAATGTCCCGCCAGTAGACCCAAACACTTTTGAAGCACGGGATGAGTTGACCAGTTCTTTAGGCAATAAAGTCATTGCTTGGCTAAACAAATACTGTGGGTTCCCCACCGCCTTTTGTAATGACATATTGTCAGTGCGCAGGGTTGATTGGATTGGCACCTCAAGAAAATCATGCAGAGGCGACTTTGTTATTGTAAATTTAAGACATCCACAGCACGTCGCAACTGTCTTGTTAAGGGCGGCTTCCTTACCGGTTACCGAGGATTGTAAAAGTCCACATTTGTAAAGCGCACAATCACCCGTAAGGGTCTCTAGGCGCTGGGGGGCCGTCGGGAAGATTAAGCGAGCTATTGCCCAGAGTCACATGGTGCTGGGCTGACCTGCCGCCGGAGCCGGGGATCGAACCGTGGTCCCCAGATTCCAGCGTCAGTCGCCCTGGCCGCGGCGCCACACCTCTTCCATTGTATAAGTGTGCGCCCGTTGGGGTACTTTTATAACCATCTGAACATGACTCTTACTCCAAATCCTCATGTTGGTCATCAGACCCCTACTTACCCCCCAAACAGGCAGGCTTTTTTCCCTGGGATGCCCCAAGAATATCAACCATCTGTGAATATGGACTCATATTGTTATAACTTATGTAGGCCTAACTCACAATCGCTCCCAATTTTGCCCTTGTTTAATCGGTTTGCCCCCTTATCATCTTTAAGCGAAAACGATTGACTGTCTATTAATGAGGGTTCCTCAAATGAATACTGTCGGATAACGACCTGGAATATTGCCGGTATTAGGGCTAAGGCAGGGATTGATGAATGGACCAAACTACTGAAGACCTTTGATATTCTTGCTTTACAGGAAACTTGGGATTTAACGAACAGTTTTTCTTTGGATGGATATACACATTTTTCTCTACCTGCTACTAGAGGAGGGGCTGGCAGACCAAGGGGGGGCTTGTTAACTTTGTTTAAACGTCTCTAAACGGGGTGTTAACACAACACAATTCCGGCTCCCAAAATTGTTTGATTGTGGAATTCAATCCTCCCTCTTTTTCAAAAATCTTGTTTATTAATTTCTATAATTCTAGTCCTATTGATGACACTAGGCAGAATTTAGATATCATTGAATCCTTTTTGTCAGTCTATAGAACTAAGGTAAAAGAGCTCGAAGTTATTCTTTTAGGTGATTTTAACATTCATCCGTGCTATCAGTTATGTACAGATCCCTTAGCAGAGGGGCCTTCGAACTCCTTATCACCACACTTTGAACACTCAACTAGGGGGGAGACCCTTGAATCTTACTTGAATGCTTGGAACCTGTACGAATCTAGTTGCGGGGAAAGTGATAGTAGAACTCCTACCTTTAAAGGTAATGGCAACGGTACTGTAATTGACTATATATTTATGTCTTGTCAGATTTTAGAGAGGGTGGTTCACTATGGCACTATGGTCTCAGTATTTAGTGACCATAACCCGGTAGTAGCGGTGTTGTTGTCTAGTGCCTTTTTTAATCAGAGTGGGGCAGGGGGGAATAGAAGTCAAGATGTGGTGTTAAAGGACCAGGGTCGCAGACTGAAGTGGTCTTCTGTTGTCCCTGAGGATGTTCTTTATGCTGTCCTTAATAGCACTGAAAATGATGTGCTGACATGTTTAGACACAAGGGCATCAAATCCTCAAGTTATGTCTGCCTTTGATAACATCTGTAAAACCATTGACATCAGCCTGACTAATAAGAAAAAACAGTCTAAGCCCAGGGAGAAAAAATGGTTTGATCATGCTTGTTCAAGAGCTCATACTGTTCTGCTTAAAGCCCTTAAAGCTGTTCCTAAAGACCGTCCACTAATAATTACATTAAGATCTTTATATAAAAAAGCCCTAGAAAACAGGAAGAAGGAGATTAGGGAAACTACCTGGTCACAACTGTCTGATCCTGAGATTGTTAAAAATAGCGCTGACTTTTGGAGGGTAGTCAATCAGCCCTTCTTTTCAGACAAGGATCAAGCGTCCCTTGAGTTAAATATTCCGGATTGTGACTGGATTGACCACTTTGAGGCAATTTATTCGAGCAACCTAGTTGAAGATCTGTCAGACGGTCTTCCTCTTTCTCATGAGGTGCAGGGAGTTGTTTTTGAGGCTTCTGAGGTTGAGAAGGCCATTGATCAGACCCTAAAAAACAAAGCCCCTGGGCCAGATGGAGTCCCTGCTGACTTTTTTAAAATGGACCCAAAGTTATGGTTGAGGGTGTTGTGTGGTGTTTTTAATGCCATAACTAGATTCAGTATCCCGGCTTCCTGGAAGGAGTCTGTAATTATTCCCGTATTTAAGAAGGGAAGTAGGGTAGATCCGGCATTTTATCGCCCGATATCTCTCATTGACTCGTCAGTAAAAATTTTGGGCAGGGTCATCCTACTTAGACTCCAGACATGGCTTGATGACAGAGGGGTTTTATCCAACCTGCAGTACGGTTTTAGAACTAAACGGGGCACCATGGACCAGTGCCTAAATCTGCAGATGCTAGTGGATAAATACACTAGGGCCAAAGATGGGTCGTTATATTTAGGGTTCATGGATCTATTCTCGGCCTTTGATCTCGTGAACCGTAATAAATTGTGGCATATTCTTGCAGATCTGGGACTGGATCATGCACTTGTAAATCTTCTTGCCGATCTTCCCTCAGACCTCCAGGCTTCCGTTAGGGTTGACCCGGGGGGCGATGCACCAGTCATTTTAAGTCCAAAAGAGGGGTGAGACAGGGGTGCATTTTGGCACCCCTGCTCTTCACAGTCTATATTAATGCCCTTGAGTCCGAGTTAAAGACGGCAACACCGGACATACCGCGTATAGGGGAGACTTGTGTTCCTGTCCTCCTGTACGCGGATGACGCGGTGCTTTTGTCTCGTACAGGACTGGGCTTTCAGCGGTTATTGGACGCATTTGGGCAGTTTATGACTTCATTGGATCTCAAAATAAATGCCAAAAAATCACAAATAATGATGGTGGGTAAAGGCTCACGCTGCAAGAAAGCTAAAACCTTCTATTGTAGCAATGTGGAAATGCAAAGAGTTTCGACATTCCCGTATCTAGGAGTCACGTTTGAGGATAAGGGGAGTTGGCGCCCCCAAATAAGAAATAGAAATAGTGCCCTAGTAAGAACATCTTCTGCCATCTTGAGTTTCAGCAGGAGGCTGGGGGCTAGGCCAGTCCCAGCCATTATGACCATCTATAACGCCAAGTGCGTGTCTGTTGCAACCTATGGCTGTTCATTATGGGGATATGGATCGATAGATTGCCTTCAGGTCTCCGAAAATAAATACTTTAGATCAGTCTTGTCTTTACCTCAGTCTACACTATCTTATTCAGTTCATTCTGAACTGGGGGCCGACTTTATTGCTGACAAAATTTGGGTGGCTCCTTTAATCATGTGGCTTAAAATTTGGCTTAATAGTGAACTATCCTTAAATCAGGCCATTTTGAAAGACTGTCTTTTACTCGATAACGTCCATAAAATTAAGTGGTTGACTTACGTTAAAAATGGATTTAGTGCTCTGGGTCGACCTAACCTCTTTTCCTTACCGGAGTCTATATCCCGGACCGACGTTCTCAGAACCAAAAGTGATATGCTTGAGAGGCTGTCATTATTAAGAGAGGAAAAGGAGTTGACAAAACCTTTGGTTAGAGCACACACCCTGGTCGTAACTTTTTCAGGTCCTGAATTTTATCTTACCTTAGTTAACCGCCCTTTTCATAGGTTTTATTAACTCGTTTCCGCTTCAACATGATTCATTTGATATTAGGTCAGTGTACAACTTGGTGTAAACCTGATGAACTTCCACCTTGTTCTTGTGACAGCTTTTCTACCCAAGATACTTTACACCTCACCATGTTCTGTGGACATTTTATAGCGGAAAGGAGGAAGTATCTTGTGCCAGTCTTAAAAAAGGCAGGGTTCCTGCAAGTAAGACCTGCACTTCTTTATTTGCATCTGTTAAACCATCCAAGCATTGTCTTTCGAGTAGCTAACTTTTTGGTGTGTGCGGTACGAACCAAGAAAAGAATCATGGAGAATGAGAGATTGGCAACATTGTTGTGAAGTCTCTGCACCTAGCACTTTATTAGATAAAATACTACCATATATCAGGAATTTGGTTGATGGCGGTATGATGATGATTTTTAAATATTTTATGACATATCTTTTTATGAACTTAGTGATGATCTTAAAAATATTCTTGTATTGTTTTTATCAAATCATGATATGTGGTTTTTAAATTAAAAAAATGTTGATTTTAATATTGTATAATGTGTGTATTTTTTCATGTACCGTGCCTTTTTTGATATTGATTTATCGAATAAAGTTTTTTGACTGACTGACTGGCAGTAACCACAAGTTTTGTATCGGGCCAAGAAAGCAGAATTTTAGATAATTCAGCTTTCATTTCAAGAAGGAGTCCAAGGCCAGATAGTTTAACTAAATCGTTGTGTCCTAAATGAATTAATAAAACCCAAGGCAATGGCTTATGAGCAGCCAACTCGCTCAAACTGGGTAACAGCTGACCCCACTTCATCCCACTCTTAGCATACCAAAATATGTCTGTATCTTTGAAACTATAACCCATAGTGGCTTCTGTCAGCTTGCTTGGCCACCCATCTGATGAAAGAATGTCCTATAATCCGTACATTAGCCATGGATGGTGATGGAAGTATGCAGGGACCTAGAAAGAAATACATATTAGCAAGAAAAAAATGGATTTTTTAACATTCATCAAAACTTCTAACATATTTTAAACAACAATTCGATGACCAGCGACCTAGCCGGCGCAGTTGCTGTAAAGAAAAACCCCTCCTGGCAGCCTCTGAAGCAGCTCCTATGCGAAATGATTGTGTGCCAAAATCAAGCAGATGTAAACCTAAGGCGAGTAAGGATTTTCTCAATACTGCTAAAAGCTGGGACGCAGTGAGCTCATCTTGGTGCTGCAAAATACAGTTACTATTAGGATAAGGGGGAAATTCTTGAAAGTGTGACCAAACGAACCAAGGGCATAGCGGACCGCTAAGTTTCCGCGAACACCACAGTATCCCCTTTCCCTCTCTGATCTGTTTTAGAGGACTCGAAACGTATTCTTATTGAATCCGATGATGTTGACACATTTGAGTATCTTAAACTTTGAATAAACGGCTTCCCCAAAAGTTCGGATACCCTAAAGGCGCCAAAAAATAACCATAACCATAACATACACAACTGAAAAAGCGCAACTTCAAATTTGGAATAGCAATGTGTAGGCAATGTTGTTATGATCCTTTCCAACAACTCAAAAGATATAGGCTTGCACATTGTTGTACCACGTTTCTTCACCTTGGACCATCCCAGCAATATTCTTCTACCTAACTCGCCCATGGCCGGGTCATAACCCCAAAAGCATTTTCCATAGAAAGTTATCCCAGACAGTTTTCCTGCAATGGTGGAGGCTGCTATGTGTCTATCAATATTGCTCAGCACAAAACGCAGTATATCATCATTGCGTAGTAACAAGCCATGGTGATCATTGTCATGACAAGTCGCACCTGACTGCAGGAATTCCTCCCAAGCCCTCCTGTAAGCTAAGTATGTGCTGATAGCAAGAGAATGCTCGACCAACATCCTTATCTTCAGTCCGCTAGCAGCCATAGCTCCTGGGGAATTGGAGTCTTTTCTGGATCTGCTGCAGGTGCCAAACCACAGAATCTCTGCCATTGGGAACGAGATAACGCATCTGCTATATTATTGTCTATACCAGGAATATGCTTAACTCTAAAGGTTATGTTCAACATTAAACAACTTAGCATAAAGCTCTGTAACAACTGCTGCAGGCGTTTGTCCATGGCCTTCAGACCCCTGACCAAATCCACCACAGTCTTGTTATCAACATGAAAAAGCACTGATTTATTAGCTAGGAACTTTCCCCAGACTGACAATGCTACTATCAAGGGAAAAAACTCAAAGAAAGCGATACTACGCTTCTCAATGATCCAGTGAGGAGGCCAAGGTTCAGCGCACCATTTGCCATCCCAAAAGAGACCAAAACCATTAGCTCCTGAAGCATCAGAAAATATCTGTATAGACAACACAAAGTGTTCGTCAATAGACCTGATAGGATCACCGTTAAAACTTTGCAGGACAACCAACCAAACCTGTAAATCAGTTCTCTTGTTTTGTCATTTGAAGGGAGACTCTGAACCTGTGATGGGGTAATGACACACCAGCCATGGCAAAACCCAACCTTCTGCAAAAAGATCTCCCAGCTTTCACTTCTCTACATGCAAAATTCAAAAGTCCCAACAACCGTTGCAATTCAAAGAGAGTCAGTTTTTGTGACCCTTTAGCATGGTTCAGCAAATTCACAATCTCTTGTACTTTTACCTTAGGTAACCAGGCTTCCATTTTCATGGTATCAATCTCTATTCCTAGGAATGTCAAACATGTCTCTGGACCCTCTGTTTTCTCTTTTGCCAAAGGCACTCCCAACTCTTGTATCATTGTTTGGAAAAATTAAAGGGCCTTACTGCATAGTTGCGAACCTCTTTTACCAACAAATAGAAAATCGTCCAAATAATGAGACAACTGCATGTAGCCTGACCTGAATGAGAAAAGCCACTGTCTGAAAGAGTTGAAAACTTCAAATAGTTGACATGACACTGCACAACCCATAGGTAACACTTTGTCGACAAAGAAATGTCCCAGGAAATGTATACCCAGTAACTCAAAATCCTCTTGTGGATGCACTGGGAGTAACCTGAAAGCTGATTTTATATCACATTTTGCCAACTCCACTGCTGAGCTGGCTTTTTTAACTAAATCCAGAGCTACGTCCCCTGAGGCAAATTGAACTACAGTGTCCTCTTTTGCTCTGAAATCGTTCACCGATAACCCTTCCGGCCAACATAAATGTTGAATCATCCAGGATTCTCCCTGCGCTTTCTCAGGGACCACTCCTAAAGGGGAAACAATAAGATTGGGAAGAGGCCAAGAAAAGAAGGGGCCGGCTATTCTACCTTTGGCAATTTCGGAGTTTAATTTGTTAGCTATTACTTGTGGAAATTGCTTGGCAGATTTTACATTTTGCGCACACCTGCGCTGCCTGGGACCTTGATAACCTAGTTTGAAGCCTTCCTTAAACCCCCACTCCAGTTTTAAAGCTTTCTCTCTGAGATGGTAAAACCTAAGCCATTTGCATAGGTTAGGAATATCAATTGGTGTAACCGCCTTTGAAAGGAGGCTGGACAGGGGCGCCTCTCCCTCTGCCCTGACCTGTATAAAAGCTTGAGGTTTGCTCACTAAAACACTGTAGCACAGCGTGTTTACCCCCGCATTTGGAGCACTCATGCCTGTATTTGCATGGATACTTTTGACAGAAACCTCTGTTAAAATTCCCCTGTGGCATAGGCGGTGTTTTTTGCCCAGGATCCCACCCCTTCCAGAGTGGGTTTACCAAGAAAGGGCTGAGGAGTAACTGCTAAACCACTGGCGGTATGTAATGCAGAAGGAGGCCTCTGTGGATACATCCACTGACCCCACAATTTGTTGTCAACTTCACCCCAAGGTTTTTCAGGAATTAGAACTAAACGAGCTCTGAATTCCTCGTCATAATGCAACCATGCAAAACCACCAAACTCTGCCTGAGCCTTTCAAATCGTGTCCAAGTATTTCAAGATCAAGACCGAACGGTCTGGAAACTTTTCACAATAGACTCTCGCGAAAATCAAAAAGGCTGAGGTCCAGGAATCAATGTTAGTAGGGAACCTGGGTCTCTTCGCTAGCTCCCATGCCTCTTCCCATGAATCTTCTTTAGATTGAATCTCTCTATGTAGTAGTTTAAAGACATCTACAAATTCCCCATTCCAAATCTTTTCTTTTGTATGTTTATTTAGGTGTGAACCTAAGGGTATGGATACACCCATATAGGGCAACCTCTTTAAACTCGTGGTTTTGTCTTTTGCGTCTTCATCTTCTTTAGAGACTGATTGCCTTATTTGCAAGTGTATCTGTTTTAAGGGATACCTGCTCTTGTAACTTTACAGATTCACAATGACAACAGACCTTAGCATTCGTGATTTTTTTGGGAACTGTGGTTGCTTTACGCTTTCTAACATTAGATTGAGAACAACAGCTAATAACTTGCCCACCTGTTTGAAGGGGCTTGTCCAACGCTACACTTTTCTTCACAACTAGGCTGTCTGAAGCTTTGGAGAAACGTTCAAGCTGCTTCCAGCTTCTTTCGGATTCTGGAGCCTATAAAATTTTAGCTCGAGTAATCTGATAAACCAGCCCCCCCTGCGTGGAAGGAAAAAAGTAATTAGAAAGGCTCTCTTGATTTGCAATCTCACCCTCATCTAGCTCTGATAAATCATCCTCGCTCTCGACATAAGGGGTTCTGTAAACCCCCACTACCTGAAGGTATAGCCCCATCCCCAACACCACCATCAAAAGACCTCCAGTTCACCGCTTTCTTGAACTGGGAGAGCCTAGTATCAGGTAAGGGATTGGGAAAAATTTCTTGAACAGCTTTCTTTTTCGTAGACAAGGGCGAGCAAGACCTTAAAACTTGCTCAAAGGTGTTGCAGCACAACTATTCCCTTTTGGGGTATTGATGAAAAGTCATTCAGCAAGTCGCTACTACTTGCCAAAAGGTAGGGTCTTGGAAAAATAACCAGGCACCGTTTGAAAAGGTGAGCAAGACGCCGGCAACTTGCTATCCTTGATGCCCTTCTTCAATTTTGAAGTAGGATTAGCCTGCAAGCTGCCACTACTCGCAGTTGAGTGAGGTTCAGGCAACGCCAGACTGCCTGTTGTATTCCCTTCCACCCAAACCCAACCACCCACTCTAGGAGGCTCACTCACTGATCTCAGGGGGCTAACCTCAAATCCACCAACCTCAGAGTTTGATATCACACGCTTAACACTATTACTGACTGGAAATTTTGAAGTAGACAAACCAGAAAGCACCTCAAGAGCACTATCTTGTCCTGTTTCTGAAGGAGAAACTTGAGGTAAAACATTACTTTTCTCAGAAAAACCACTGCTAACTGAAGAAATAACGGGAGAAAATGGCCTGTCACAAGCAGCGGAAGCCTCGGCGCTAGAAAAAGCCATTTTTGTAATAAATATATGAATATCACGCCTCAAAGACATTAGGGGAGTGAATGCCTAAAGCAGAATTCAGCAGAAGAGATTGTAGTCACACAGTTTTGCGTTTACCATGCAAAGCAAAAGAGGTTAGGTTGCCCATTCTTGTTTATTCAACTCTTTTTGTAGATAGTCTGATGCTTGGATGTGTAGGGAAAGGGGAAAAGAGTACCTTCATCAGGGTAGAAAAACATACATCCGTCTATATTCAGACTCGTCTCCATTCCACCAAAAGTCTGCCCTGTTTTAATTCATTGTGGAATGATTTTTCATTGTTTTTAGTCAGAAATAGGACTAGAGGGCTGCGGAAGAACCTTAAGCCGGAGTACCCACCAATTGTCCTGCAAAAAGTGCTTTCTTACCTAAAGCACTTACCTAACCATAACTACAGCATGTTTTTCAATGGATGAATGGTTTGTAAAATAGATGGCAGGGACTGGATAGCACTGTCCTGCCAACACTGACCCATTTAGAATGTATGTTCCCGGAGTGTCCACAGTGCAATACATCTCAGATTTGTTGCAGTAATTGGCATTGTAAATGCCGATGTTTTTTACCTAGCTATATTGCAGGGTGCAGTACCATATGTAGGCAAAAGAGGTTACATGGGATTGTATCATAGTGCCTATGCAGCGAGGCACTACAAATCTGTTAACAAGTGAACATTTTTAGTATATGGGGAGGGATCACAAAGACTTTTAAGATCCCTAACTCCATAGGCATTGTGGCATGTCAGATGTCAATAAAGTTGGATTCCGCAGCTTTAGAGCGGGAATATAAGAGCCAGGCTGAATGCTAAACTGCAACTTCCAGGGCTCTGGGCTATCTCCCCATGTCTTAGTATATCAGTAGCTCTGGGGATAAGGAGTTTAGCAAGGATTGTCTGAGCTAGGACTGCATGTTAATGCTGCAGCCCAATAAGGTCATTATCCAGTTGTAAATGGCATCCCAGCATACTGCAAATTGAGTTACTGGCACTAGAACACTTCACAGTGTCCCTAGACAATAGGGGCTCTAACATACCAGTACATAGAGGCTTCAGTACCATGATATAGTTACCAGACACAGTTAGGGGAGAAGCTTTGACTTCTAACCAGTTCAGTATGCCAAGTGTCCTGCCGCAAATCAAGGGGCCTCATTGCGTCTAAAACTTCAGGCGCCTGCACAAAAAAGGTGGTTTATTCCTTCAATTTGGCCCTGGTGGGCTCCAACACACCCACTGTGACCACTTGGGATCTCTAGAAATGAGTAAAGATGACACTGTATCTTCTGATCACAACACCTTGTGAAACATCCAGAGGATGATAGGTCATTACAAGCATTCCCACACTACAAGTGCATGGAGTGAAAGGAAGGCCCTCTCATGTTCAGACACATGCAATACATTCATCTTTACAATGGGGTTATACAGCCTTCTTAATGCCATACACCCTGTCACCACTGGGTCGAATGCCAAGGTACTCAGTATCGAACAGGTTGGAGGGCCTGCGTGGTCATCAGAAGGCTTTGTCCTTCAGTATCTTCAGCACATCCTTGGCCCTCTTTTTATGCAGTTGTAGGTCTTGCTTCACAGGGTCTCTTCATGGCCATCTGAGCTGCCGGTCCTCAGGATCTTTAGGCAAGCTGTCTCTCACCTATATGCGTTAGGTAGGTCTCAGTCAGCTGGGCCTGTACTTGCTCTCAACGTCAGACGAGGTCCTGCTTTCATCAAGACATTCAGCTGCATGTCTACCTGTAAAACCAGAGCCACTTGGCTGCTATGTCGACCAAGTGCTAAGCCTTACCTTCTCTCAGTTGGTGCTGCAGAGCTTTAGATGC
Organism: Lissotriton helveticus; assembly: GCF_964261635.1. Lineage (NCBI taxonomy): Eukaryota > Metazoa > Chordata > Amphibia > Caudata > Salamandridae > Lissotriton > Lissotriton helveticus. The sequence continues at coordinate 1,449,662,578 of NC_136068.1, forward strand.
GATTAAGATGTATACAGGATACTGACTTCTCAAGGCCAATATTTATTCCAAACTGGGAGCGCTGGTGGCATTCTTTGACCGAATCAGAGGTGCTCTCTCTTCGAACTCAAAGTTTATTTGCATGCATTTTACAAATGTTCAAATGATTTCCATCAAGAAACAAACCAGGCATCCAAGGGAGAGATTAGATGCTACTGGGCAGGTTGGGAGACTGGCATCCCCAATCGTCCTAACTGGTTTCAGTGAAGTATTGTTGCAGGCTCGAGCTCTGAGCTGAATACTGATTTCAACCCAGAACCCAAAGGTAGATGAAGCCATGATAATGTTTCTGTGAAGTTCCAAGTATAGGAGGTCTGGAATGGTCAACGCACTGATGGGATGTATGACGTTAAAACGCATACTTTCTCAACGCATTCCATTACAACGAAACTTTAACAACGCAGGATCCATCACAACGCATGCCATTACAACGTAGCTGCTATTACAACGCATGCCATTACAAGGTAAGTATGGGTAAGTATTTTTTTTAATTAATTGGAATGTAATAGTAGTGTAAGTGTTGGATAGTGTAGGGGTTAAAATTACTATTCTAACTCCAGGGGGGCGTAATAGTAGGGTAAGTGTTGGATAGTGTAGGGGTTAAAATTACTATTCTAACTCCAGGGGGGTGTAATTGTAGGGTAAGTGTTGGATGTTGTAGGGGTTAAAATTAAATTAAATACTTACCCATGCTTACGTTGTAATGGCATGCGTTGTAATAGCAGCTGCGTTGTAATGGCATGCGTTGTAATGGATCCTGCGTTGTAATGGTAGTGCGTTGTTATAGTTGCGTTGTAAAGGATGTTTCCCCACTGATGCTGGTAACACCACGCTAGATCTGCTTTGTCCTCAAAATAAACACCATGCATATAGAAACAAGCATTTGCAATGCTGTAGGTCTTGCATTTACGCGAGTTTAAGCTATTGGCATTGTAAATGAGAATGTGTTTTATTCATGTTTCAAAAACCAAAACATAATTAAAAAGCATTTTCATTTACAATGCCAATAGCTTAAACTCCTATTGAATTGCAAATGCTTGTTTATATAACTCTGAAGAAATACATTTTTCGTTACCCTCTCCACTCGATTTGTTCCTGGTTGTCGAGGACACCGGTAGTAGAGCAAATATGCTTTGTGCTCCACTGTGAGAAATTATAATGGCCCCTTGACATCAAGTTTGGTTGTTAAAAAACATACAGCTAAGGTTGAGTTATAGCTGCAGGACAGGTTGAGTTATAGCTGCAGGCCAGGTTGAGTTATAGCCGCAGGCCAGGTTGAGTTATAGCCGCAGGTCAGGTTGAGTTATAGCCGGCGGCCCTTCTCGCATCTAGGCCCGGGTGTGCACTACACCATAATATGCTTCTCGACACGTTTAGCCATGACGAAGCGCTGTCAACAACAAGCGGTGATATGATCCAATGCGGTTGATGGCGCAGTGGCTATGTCACTGGGTTGGCCACACAAAAGGTGGCTGCTGTGTAAAATTCAAATCTTACTCAAAACATTCCTTTTCTGTGAGGATATATACGTGGATGTTTAGGATCTGCATAGCATCCACGATCCAACAAACAGCAAGGTGATGGACAGTATGCTTGAATTATTCTCGGCGAGTGCCTATCACTCCAACTAGTATTTACTTCTTCTGTAGCAGTAGCCAGAGTTCCCCCGCCAATCCAAGCACCGCTCTTATGCTGCATATAATACTAAACAGCATAAGAGGAGGGATTGGATTAGGTGGGGCATGCAACACACCGCTCCAATGAAGACCGATGGGGCTGTGTCTTTGCTGACGCAACTCTATGGTAGTCTTCAATGTGGAAGCCTAAGCTGCGCATGTCAGGCTGGTCAGAGCCAAAATGCCAGGCAATCTGACATGCACAGCTCAGTTTCAGTCTCAGATGCTCCTCTCACCCACTGAGAGCTCCCTAACCCCACTGATCAGGAAATAAAATGAAAGGAGATTCATATGGGGCTTAGGTACGTACAGGGCTAATTTAAATTGTCAAAATGATTCTGGGAGGTAGTGGCTCGCAGCAGCAGAGGATCAACACCCCTGTAAAGTAGCAGGCATTAGGCCCACAAACTTAGGGAAAAAGGCATAGACACACAGTGACTATGGTACTCAAAATGGCTTAGGGGAAGTGCGCCCATCTAATTTTATTAGCAGGGTCATCTGAGCAGTGATGCCTGTGATGGGTGGGTGTATAGTGTGGGTACAGCACACAGGTGAACACTAGAACTTGACCAGCAGGCCAGTACATATGTCCCAAATGTTATTGGAAAAGAACCAAACAAAAGTCCAACCTATGGGAAGAACAAACAACAAAACATAGCACCACTAAGTCTCTTCAGGGTGCAGTGCTGGATATCTGGACCGCCTGTCCAAGAAGTTTTAGTCCACCTCTGTGATGTAGTTCGGACTGGCCTGGTCTCATGGTGTTGAAGACTATTTACACAGTTCTATGTGGGTGCATCTGGAGCAGTGGTGGCTTACACTGTGGAGATCTCGTTGAAGGCGCTCAAGGTTCCACTGGATGGCAAACCTGAAAAGACTGAATGTGACCTTGGTTGATGAGCGCCCGCTGGTAGAGCAGCTTCAGACTTTTCTCTCCTGCCTCCTTGGGGTCCTTTCTGCTGGGCTGCCACAAGACCATGTGGACTGTGCCGGCCTCTCATAGGCCACGCAGAGGGGTTGCTGAGGAATTGCCAACAGGACCCAACCAAGTCACTCTTGCAGCCGCAAAGGGTGGCGTCTCAGGGTCCGTGTGCTCTGTCCGTCAAGACTCAGTTTCACAAGCTTTCATCAGAGGGTCATTGGGGTGACCAGTCTCCGTCTGTGACCCCTATGCTTCCCGGTACCTGTTGTGGAGCTGCTGTAGACACATCTCTTTTGTCAGGAATCCCCTCTCACCGGAATTTCCTTGAGGCCCTTGCCCCTGGATTGCCATGGAACTGCGTGGGCTGTGCATGGCCTCTCTTGGTCAGGCACAGGGGCCGCTACAGAATCCCAGCAGGGCCATGGCCAATCCTGGTGCAACCCCAAGGCTGGATGGTCCAATGGTTGAGTATGCTCTCAGGCCTCCGGTTCACAGGGGTTCACGGAAGGTTTCCGGGGGGCCAGCCTCTAACGGCGCCAGAAATGCCTTGTTAGTCTCTGGACGTTTCAGGCGATTTGATCTACTCTGACGGTGTGATTCTTCTTCGGTGTTTCTGGTGATGCACCCGGTAATGATGACAATTACTATCTTATCCTTGGGCTATAACTGATGTCTTGCTTGAAGGGAAGAGGACTGGAGGGACTTCGTAGCCATTTGCAGCTCTTGTTCGGTAAGTGCAAGTGCTAACCAAGAGGCCATCCATGCTAAGCAGCCGGTGGCAGGTGACTGGACTGTCACACTGTGAAGCAGAGCACGCTTGCTAGCAGCTTACGGTTGGTCCTCCTGTAAAGCTGTCTCCAGTGACCTCTCTGCACCCCAGTGGCTGGCTTGTTTGATGGATACATTCTCCGGTACTGGCACAAGTCCGGAGTCCTAGCACTCTTCTCCCTTTTCTCTTCCGTACCTTTGGTGGTTGACCACCCTATGGCTTTGTGCCACTATCTTATCCTCTTTTCTCTTGGGCTGTGGCATTGTGCCATGCTCTTCTTTCCTTCTCTTCAACTCCTTCGCGACGTGGCATTGTGCCACGCTATTGTTCTTTGCATGGACCTCTCACAGGTCTGGTCCCTTCCTCAGTTATTTTCTCAATGCTCCACTGTCTGAATGGAAGGTTACCTTCTTTCCATCTTCTTTGCTTGAGGGCGTAGTGCTTGCAATTCAAGCCTGCACCATTGTGGTGCTTGCTCCTGCGCCTTGATTCAGGCATGTTTGGCAGGGTCTGACACTCTGTGTGACAACGCTCAATGCTGGGTCAACGGTGGCCATTTGGTGCTGGGGCGGCTGGCTGGTGCGGCCTCTTCGGTTCAGCATGACGGGAAAAAGGCATAGACACACAGTGACTATGGTACTCAAAATGGCTTAGGGGAAGTGCGCCCATCTAATTTTATTAGCAGGGTCATCTGAGCAGTGATGCCTGTGATGGGTGGGTGTATAGTGTGGGTACAGCACACAGGTGAACACTAGAACTTGACCAGCAGGCCAGTACATATGTCCCAAATGTTATTGGAAAAGAACCAAACAAAAGTCCAACCTATGGGAAGAACAAACAACAAAACATAGCACCACTAAGTCTCTTCAGGGTGCAGTGCTGGATATCTGGACCGCCTGTCCAAGAAGTTTTAGTCCACCTCTGTGATGTAGTTCGGACTGGCCTGGTCTCATGGTGTTGAAGACTATTTACACAGTTCTATGTGGGTGCATCTGGAGCAGTGGTGGCTTACACTGTGGAGATCTCGTTGAAGGCGCTCAAGGTTCCACTGGATGGCAAACCTGAAAAGACTGAATGTGACCTTGGTTGATGAGCGCCCGCTGGTAGAGCAGCTTCAGACTTTTCTCTCCTGCCTCCTTGGGGTCCTTTCTGCTGGGCTGCCACAAGACCATGTGGACTGTGCCGGCCTCTCATAGGCCACGCAGAGGGGTTGCTGAGGAATTGCCAACAGGACCCAACCAAGTCACTCTTGCAGCCGCAAAGGGTGGCGTCTCAGGGTCCGTGTGCTCTGTCCGTCAAGACTCAGTTTCACAAGCTTTCATCAGAGGGTCATTGGGGTGACCAGTCTCCGTCTGTGACCCCTATGCTTCCCGGTACCTGTTGTGGAGCTGCTGTAGACACATCTCTTTTGTCAGGAATCCCCTCTCACCGGAATTTCCTTGAGGCCCTTGCCCCTGGATTGCCATGGAACTGCGTGGGCTGTGCATGGCCTCTCTTGGTCAGGCACAGGGGCCGCTACAGAATCCCAGCAGGGCCATGGCCAATCCTGGTGCAACCCCAAGGCTGGATGGTCCAATGGTTGAGTATGCTCTCAGGCCTCCGGTTCACAGGGGTTCACGGAAGGTTTCCGGGGGGCCAGCCTCTAACGGCGCCAGAAATGCCTTGTTAGTCTCTGGACGTTTCAGGCGATTTGATCTACTCTGACGGTGTGATTCTTCTTCGGTGTTTCTGGTGATGCACCCGGTAATGATGACAATTACTATCTTATCCTTGGGCTATAACTGATGTCTTGCTTGAAGGGAAGAGGACTGGAGGGACTTCGTAGCCATTTGCAGCTCTTGTTCGGTAAGTGCAAGTGCTAACCAAGAGGCCATCCATGCTAAGCAGCCGGTGGCAGGTGACTGGACTGTCACACTGTGAAGCAGAGCACGCTTGCTAGCAGCTTACGGTTGGTCCTCCTGTAAAGCTGTCTCCAGTGACCTCTCTGCACCCCAGTGGCTGGCTTGTTTGATGGATACATTCTCCGGTACTGGCACAAGTCCGGAGTCCTAGCACTCTTCTCCCTTTTCTCTTCCGTACCTTTGGTGGTTGACCACCCTATGGCTTTGTGCCACTATCTTATCCTCTTTTCTCTTGGGCTGTGGCATTGTGCCATGCTCTTCTTTCCTTCTCTTCAACTCCTTCGCGACGTGGCATTGTGCCACGCTATTGTTCTTTGCATGGACCTCTCACAGGTCTGGTCCCTTCCTCAGTTATTTTCTCAATGCTCCACTGTCTGAATGGAAGGTTACCTTCTTTCCATCTTCTTTGCTTGAGGGCGTAGTGCTTGCAATTCAAGCCTGCACCATTGCGGTGCTTGCTCCTGCGCCTTGATTCAGGCATGTTTGGCAGGGTCTGACACTCTGTGTGACAACGCTCAATGCTGGGTCAACGGTGGCCATTTGGTGCTGGGGCGGCTGGCTGGTGCGGCCTCTTCGGTTCAGCATGACGTCTTCCTTTTTAAAGACATCCCTCTCTCCTGGGGTCCTGCCCATGCTGTCAGGTTCACTGGTGCGGCCCTCTGCGCACCCTTAACTTTGCGCTCTTGGTTCTCCTTCATGGGCGTCCTCTGCAGGCACTTTGCGCGCCCGTTCTCCTGGCTTGTGGTGGTGGCCGTTCACCAATGGGGCATGTGGCACTATCCCCTCACTTGCGGTGGCGTCAGACAGCCACGGGGGGTTGCGCACTCTGTGCACGCCCTTCTTGTGCTTTACCTGAGGCTTGGTGCCTTCTTAGGCTTTGCTGCTTGGATGCCCCTTTGCAACGCTGGACTCTTGGCAGCCTCTTAATTTCCTTAGTGTCTTCTCTCCCTAGTGGCACACTTGGTGTACTGCCCGCCCGCCTCCTCTTTCCTATTGAGGAACAGGGGCTTTAGGCTTCACTGAATGTGGCTGTCCATTTTGTGGCTGGGGCAGCTTTAGGCTACTTGAGATTCTCTGTGGGGTTAACAGTCTCTACATTGCCTTCAGGATGACCAGTTCATTTGTTTTGCTGCAGTGGCCTAAAGTCACATTAGGGAGCACGCAATGCTCTTCTCTCTTCCTTCCTGTCTTTGCCGGTACATGCTCCTGACTGGTGAGAATGGTGCAGCAGTTACTATTTCAGTCCTTGTGACTAGCAGAGGACGGGGAGCCACTCACGCTGCCTCTGATACTTTCGCTGATAGAGGCTGGGGTAGGTGCCTGCCAACATGCTCCCTTTTTAGGTCTCGCTGAGCCATCGTGTTGGCGATGCTTTGCGAGAATTAAGTAAGGGGCTTTTAAGAATGCTCCCAAAGTCTGCAGGCGGATCAGGTACAGTGTATGTGCGCTGGGCACGTGCCTCATTTGTCCGCATTCAGCCTTTGGGAGGACTTTCGCGGCCGCTTTGATGTTCTTAGTAAGCCGCGAGGCCACTGAGAACATCAAAGCGGCCGCGAAAGTGCTCACCATTTGACACCCCCTCCCTTATCCCACATCCTGCGGAGCCAGGCTCTCCTCACCTTTGTTCTACTTCAGTTTCCCTCCATCACCTCCTTCTCACCTCTGCTCTGACCTTGTTCTAGTCTTCTCACTCATTCTTTCTTCTCGCTTCCCTTTTCTCTCCCTTCCTCCCTCTACTCTTTCCTCTCTTTCCCCATGCTACGTCCCCCCAACACTCTCAGTTCACGTCCGTTCCCTTCTCTTCCATGTTAATGAATTGTTTTTAATGAGTTTCTCCTGCCCGCTGTTGCAGGCACACTTTACATTTCCCAGCTAGCACACAACATTTGTTTCCTGCTCCTCATCAGAGGCGTTTGGAGGGTGCCTTTTAATCAATCAATCAATCAATTATAACATTTGTATAGCGCGCTACTCACGCTGAAGGGTCTCAAGGCGCTTGGGGGAGGGGGTCCGCTACTGCTCGAACAGCCAGGTCTTGAGTTGTCTCCTGAAGGCGAGGTGGTCCTGGGTCAGCCGAAGGTGGATGGGGAGGGAGTTCCATGTCTTGGCCGCCAGGTAGGAGAAGGATCTGCCTCCGGCGGTTCCTCTTCGGATGCGTGGTACGGCGGCGAGGGCGAGGCTAATAGACCGTAGCTGGTGGTCGGGTGTGTAGAAGGTCAGGCGGTCGTTGAGGTACTTGGGGCCCAGGTCGTGGAGAGATTTGTGTGCGTGGGTGAGGAGCCTGAACGTGATCCTCTTGTTGACGGGGAGCCAGTGCAAGTCTCTCAGGTGGCCGGAGATGTGGCTGCGTCGGGGCATGTCCAGGATGAGTCGGGCGGCGGCGTTCTGGATGCGCTGGAGTCTTGTCTGTAGTTTGGCTGTGGTACCGGCGTAGAGGGTGTTTCCGTAGTCCAATCGGCTGGTGACGAGGGCCTGGGTGACCGTCTTCCTGGTTTCGGTTGGGATCCATCGGAAGATTTTGCGAAGCATGCGTAGGGTGTGAAAGCATGATGAGGAGACGGCGTTGACTTGTCTGGTCATCGAGAGGGAGGAGTCCAGGATGAAGCCCAGGTTGCGTGCGTGGTCTGTTGGCTTTGGAGCGGTGCCCAGGGCTGGGGGCCACCAGGATTCGTCCCAGGCGGAGGGCGATGGTCCCAGGATGAGGACTTCCGTCTTGTCTGAGTTCAGTTTCAGGCGGCTGTTCTTCATCCACTCGGCGACGTCTTTCATCCCTTCGTGTAGGCTGGTTCTGGCGGTGTCGGGGTCTTTGGTGAGGGAGAGGATCAGCTGGGTGTCGTCGGCGTAGGAGATAATGTTGAGGTTGTGTTGGCGTGCGATGGCGGCAAGAGGTCTCATGTAGACGTTGAAGAGGGTGAGGCTGAGTGATGATCCTTGCGGAACGCCGCAGATGACTTCGGTGGCCTCTGATCGAAACGGGGGGAGGCGGACTCTCTGTGTTCTTCCGGCGAGGAACGAGACGATCCACTCCAGTGCCTTCTCTTGGATGCCGATGTTGCTGAGGCGCTGTATTAGGGTGCGGTGGCAGACAGTATCGAACGCTGCGGAGAGGTCCAGGAGGATGAGTGCCGCTGTTTGCCACTGTTATGTTCTGTGCACTTCCCTCTCGATTCCACCACCCTTGTTTTTCAATAATTATGGACATACCTTATTAGCGCTGTGTAAGTTTCACAAGCGCTGCGCAGGTTTCACTTTCATTTGCCTGTCTTTTCCCAGCTCCCCCATGCCCTTCTCTTAGGTCTTGCTCCCCTCCCTTCCTATTAGTAACGGGCTCAAGCCTGGCCTGGCTGCCTCACAGCAGAGCAGCACAGAGCCAGGCCAACGAGAGAGAGGGATGTGATGCAGCCTGCCTCAGGGGTTGGGGGGGGAGAGATACACACACAAACTGCTGTCTGTGCCTGCTCCATGCAGCTGCCCCGATTGTGGACTGGTTTTGGTCTCGGGGAGAACTGTAGGCACGTGCTCTTCCTAGGAGCTCTTTCTATCCGCACAGCGCTCATGCTTTCACTGTCCTGTCGGTGCTCCATCCCACTCTCTCTGCTTCCCCCCCCCTCCCTTCCAATCAGTCAAGGGCTCCAGCAAAGCCAGGAGTGCGGAGATGGAGGGCAGTGCTGGAAGTTTATTATGCCCTCCGAATAAAGCTGAATGAAGAGCTGGCGGTAGAGACCGCTGACCCTGCCTCACCCGATTGCTGCTGTAATTAACTTTAATTGTATCATCTGACGTAATCCTGAGTCCTGTTTGCGCAAATACTTTATTTGTTTACTGAGGCATAGTTTCATAACCTTGCTGTTTCCGCCATAATATTTTCACCCTCTCCTGCTTGCATCACCCACCTTTTGAAGTCCCCTCCTCCGCAAACCTAGTTTACACACATGAAGCACTTCACCGATTTAGTCCTAGGGCACCTAGATTGCCCTGCGAAAGAGGAACACTTGACTATCTAATTTGCCAAGGAGCACAACAGTTTCACTGGGGAGAGACTGCAGTCCTGGTTACTTTATGGATCAGCTGCATATGTCTCTTACTGTTTACAGACAGCCAGTGGCAGACCATTTGCTCTGCATTCCTGAACTGTGAGTGTGACAACATCTTAGCCGAGATTACGATGCAGCAATGGCACATCTCAAAAACAATATCAAAAGCAAGTTTGAAAGTGCCGTAGTTTCGCTTATTTGTGAGCTCGGGCACTGCTTTTGGCTGACCCCGAATGACAAAGTAAATGTGGTGCCTGTAAGGTGACAACCTCACTCCAGAACACCACAGACACTGTCTTCCTACAAATCAGTCGCATTAGTTGCAGACAGCGCACGTTCCTGGATGAAAGGTCAACTCGGCCCTTCATCCTTATGAGGTCGAGTATTTACGGTGATTGGTAAGAACAAAAACTGAATATATGCAAGCAGAAGCCATAAACAACCAGGACGAAATTAGGGTTCTCTGAACCGACGTCTACTTTTTCTTGTTTATTCTTTACATTGTTATGTTTGTTATGGGCCTATTCCTGATAAGCATGAAACACCAATACAATTTTTTATTTTTTTTTAAATGAAAGAACAAAAACCATTACACACCCACATACACAACCACACACACCCACAACCACACACACAATCCCACACACAATCCCACACACAACCACACAAACAGCCACACACAGAACCACACACAACCACACCCAAGAACACACACAACCACACACACAAGCACACCCAAACACACATCCACACACACACCCACAACCACACACACACATAGCCACACACACACAACCACATATACAACCACACTTACACACACAACCACACAACCACACACAACCACGCACACAACCACACATACAACTACTCGCATAACCATGCGCACAACCATGTGCACAACCACACACACACGCACAACCACACACACAACCACAAACACAACCACAAACACACACAACCACACACACAACCACACACAACCTCACACACACAACCACACACACACAACCACACACACACACACAACCACACACACACACACAACCAGACACACAACCACGCCAATAATTGGCATATCCAATAGGTCTCGCCTTTGAGACCTTATAAGTGTTTAGCCACACAACAGTTGATGTTGTTGCACCAAGGATATTGTGCTGCATAACTAAATACTTAGAAAGTCCCAAAAAGCAAGACCTATTGGCGTAAGGTAAAACATTCCGTGATCAAGGAAATGCTGTTTTTAATTTGTGTCAGCAAAATATTTCCATGCAACTACTGCTCTTTTTACTTCACATCACAAGATGTTTTGCATGTGTGAATTTTGGCACATGACCTCTGAGGCAGAGTGTTCCAAATCATGGCTTAGTTGCAACTTTTTATAAAGGTTCCTAAAGAAAAAGGAGCCAAACTCGGATTGTTCATAACCGGAAGCCATTCCCAAGCAGACCGCTGTGCACTGTCCTATGCTGAATAAGCTACTGGTCTAAGCTCAGTTACCAACACACCAGAGTTCACATCACTGAAAGCACCATCGCAACTGACGTTAATTGGAGCCTCGGCTCAGTTTCCTTCATAAAATGCGCCTACCTCGAGACTCAATTGGCCATCGTTTGTGTCTACATATCCGCCTACCAACAAATGTCAGTGCACACTTTTCCACCAGGCAAACACACCACCAGCCTTCAGTGCACGCTTCCAGACACACACACCACCAGCCGTCAGTGCACGCTTTGCCAACAGGCGCACACACCACCAGCCGCCAGTGCACACTTTCAACAGGCACACAAACAGCACCAGCCGTCAGTGCACGCTTTCACCAGGCATACACACCACCGGCCATCAGTGCACACTCATCAGGCACACACACCACCAGCCATCAGTGCACAATTTCTAAAGGCACACACACACTACCAGCTGTCAGTGCACGCTTTCACCAGGCACACACCACCAGCCGTCAGTGCACACTGTCACCAGGCACAAACACCACCAGCCGTCAGTGCACGCTTTCACCAGGCATACACACCACTGGCCCTCAGTGCACACTCACCAGGCACACACACCACCAGCCATCGGTGCACAATTTCTACAGGCACACACACACACCACCAGCCGGCAGTGCACGCTTTCACCAGGAACACACCACCAGCCATCAGTGCACGCTTTCACCAGACACACACACCACCAGCCATCAGTGCACGATTCCACCTGGCACACACACCACCAGCCGTCAGTGCACGCTTCCACCACACACACACCACCAGACGTCAGTGCATGCTTTCACCATGCACACACACACACCACCAGTTGTCAGTGCACGCTTTCACAAGGCACACACCACCAGCCTTCAGTGCAAGCTTTCACCAGGCACACACACCACCAGTCGTCAGTGCACGCTTCCACCAGGCACACACACCACCAGCCTGCAGTGCACACTTCCACCAGGCACATACACCACCAGCCATCAGTGCACAATTTCTACAGGCACACACACCATCAGCCATCAATGCACGCATCAATTGTTAACACATCCACAATTAACTATTGTAGCAATCGCAGTACGTTGCACTTTACTTTTAAACATGTCAGTGCACGCTTTTCCACCAGGCACACACACCACCAGCCTTCAGTGCACGCTTCCAGACACACACACCACCAGCCGTCAGTGCACGCTTTGCCACCAGGCAGACCCACCACCAGCCGTCAGTGCACGCTTTCAACAGGCACACACACAACACCAGCTGTCAGTACACGCTTTCACCAGGCACACACACACACCAGCCGTACGTGCACGCTTCCACCAGGCACACACACCATCAGCCTTCAGTGCACGCTTCCAGACACACACACACCACCAGCCGTCAGTGCACTCTTTGCCACCATGCACACACACCACCAGACGTCAGTGCACGCTTTCAACAGGCACACACACCACCAGCCATCAGTGCACACTTTCACCAGGTATACACACCACCGGTTGTCAGTGCACACTTTCACCAGGCACAGACACCATCAGTCGTCAGTGCACGCTTTCACCGGGCACAAACACCACCAGCCATCAGTGCACGCTTTCACCGGGCACAAACACCACCAGTCGTCAGTGCACACTTCCACCAGGCACACACACCACCAGACGTCAGTGCATGCTTTCACCAGGCACACACACACCACCAGTCATCAGTGCACGCTTTCACCAGGCACACACCACCAGCCAATAGTGCACGCTTTCACCAGGCACACACACCACCAGCCGTCAGTGCACGCTTCCAGCAGGCACACACACCACCAGCCTGCAGTGCACACTTCCACCAGGCACACACACCACCAGCCATCAGGACACAATTCCTACAGGTACACACACCACCAGTCATCAGTGCACACATCAATTGTTAACGCATCCACAATTAATTATTGTAGCAATCGCAGTATGGCGCACTTTACTTTTAAACATATTCATCTAAAGCGCAGCATGCCACCATTGCAACAAAAATAAATACACATTTGTTTGGCCTACAATTTATAGACTTTTGTTGCAATTGGTGTCGCAATATTTTGCAATGCCAATAGCTCAAACTTAATTAATGTGAGACATATTGCATTGCAGATGCTTGTTTTCTTTTACAGGAATTCAAACCTTTGTGCTTTCTCTTTGGCTAGGGCATGATGCAATGAACAGCCACAAGGTGGCCCTGCAGCGGATGTATGACATCACAACGCATGCTTTTACTCCGCATGCCATTACAACGCAGTTTTTACAAAGCAAGTCGTTACAACGACTTGCGTTGGGGGGCGCTGGATAGTGGAATAGTTTAATTTTCTATTCCAACTCCAGTCCCCGTGGATAGTAGGGAAGGTGTTGGATAGAAAATTCAACTATTCCCTTTCCTACAGCGCCCTCCAGGCAAGTCATTGTAACGACTTGTGTTGTAATAGCTGCGTCGTAATGGTAGTGCGGAGTAAAAGTTCCGTTGTAAAGGATGTCCCCCCCCTGCAGCGCTTCTATTTACAGACTACTTCTCATTCCAGAAAGTGAAGCTAGGAAGCTCTCATTTACATAGAGGGGAGATTGCCCTCGCTTCTGCAGGCATTTCGAGGAGGTAAGCGGGGGCACTATGGGCTATTTTTGATTCACGGTGGGCATCAGGGGGACTTTACTTTTGAACAATTGGTAGCCCGAGTCACTTCCTTGGCCTGTTACAGTATCTCGAGCACGGCTATGTGGCGCTGCTGCATGGGGACAGGCCACGCCGAGGCGGAGTCGCTGGCGAGGGGAGAGTACTACTGTACTGGTGTGGGCTGTCTTCAATGCTGGTGCAGGAGGGTGACTCGTCTTTCATCTGTTTGCCCTGTCGATGCGACTCGCTGCTGCCACTTCATGCTGCTGGCCATGCCTTTCCTTGCGAGCGTCTCTCCTTGTAGCTGCAGGGGTAGATGCGCGATGTCAGCTGATGGTCAGTGACAGTCGCTCTGTAGTGGGGGTTTGCATACAGGGTATGCCAAAGTCGGTCCTGGAGCGCCGGATCCATGCCAGATTTTTAAGTTAACTACATTTATCTAAATGGGGATATGCTAAAAATCTGGCGTGGATCCGGCCCTCCAGGACCAACTTTGGAGACCCCTGGATGCCATAGAGTCTTCGCTAGCATCCATGTACTTCATTTTTACTTTCAGGGAACGGCGCTGCTCTCCTCACCTCTCTGCGCTGACTGTTCAGCATGTCATCTGGTGCGTGTCATCTCTTCTCCCATGCAGGCACTTCATATGCGGAAGTGGGGGCCTTATTCAATATTGGTGTGGCTTGCCTCAAACATTGAGGGAGCTCTGTTTCAGCTGATGCACTCCACCCCTTTCTGGATTCTCTTGCTGCAGGACCGGTTAGTGCTACGGCTGCAGGGGCCTTACCCAGGGCCGGCGCTAGGCATGGGCAGTATGGGCGGCTGCCCAGGGCCCCGAACTCAGCCCATCAACAGGGGGCCTTGCAAAAGTATTTCCCCACCAGCCTCGTGCCTGTGGTGAGGACTGCGAGACCCAGGGAAGGGCTGCCTCTCCCCTGAGCTTTGCAGGCATGTGTAGGAATAGGGGGAAGAGGCCCCCCTTCCCTGTGCCTCGCAGCACTGGGCAATGGCTGTTAACCCCCAGTAGCCCACATGTAGCCAGAGGCCTGTCTGCATTTGCAGGTTTGACCTGTAATTGGGGATGCCATCCACTTCCCACTCCAGTGCCAATTATGACGCATTTTGGGGCCTGACAGTTGTAACGATTCATAAAGACAAACAACTCTCACTCTTTCAGATGCTGATGAGCTGCGAAAGAGATGCAGGTCAGTGGCAGAAAGAAAGGCGTTGTAGCACACGAGGGGGGCATGCACCATGCAGGGTCAGGAGCACCTTCCGTAATTTAGATGCAAATAGCTGTCAATCTCTGTGTTCCAAAGAGCTCTCTCAGTCCAGGGGCTGTGTGTCAGGTCAGATAAAAATGTTAAGTGTTTTGCAAATGCTTGGCAGGCTCCACTGGTTTTCTACTCCTCATTTCAGTCGTGCATGAATGTTACGTGTCCCCAAAGCTTTGAGGGGAAAAGAAGTTACCTTTTAATTAGTAGTTACGAAAAACTTGGTTGTGAAAAATTATGTCTATTTGGGCAGTACCTTGTCTAGTAGTTTAAGCCATAGGCTACGTTTTACACATTTTTTAACAAATCTATGGAGAGAAAAACACTTTAAACATCGAATGCAAATATATAAAATAAAAATGTTGGCTACCCCAAGTTATGCCCTTGAGTATATGCCCATTTTTATTTGGCCTATTTGAAATGTTGTGTACTTGTTTTGTTTTTTGGTACTAAGAGCAACTGTTTGGTTGCGGGTCGTTTAAATTGGTTGCAACGCACTTCTGTTGTACCCCTTAAGCTCACCCTACATAATTGTGCGTGAATCCCTTCTGTTCACCTAGTCCTATACCCACTTCCCCTGACACTGCATGATAACAATCATAAACACATTAATCCCTCATAAGGATCTTATCACGCTCTATAGTGTAACAACTTTCCATGGTCTGATATCTCCAGGGTCTGGTAACTAGATGATACACTCCATCATGGAGTGTTTTTCCATGCAAGAACTAATTCCTTTTGTGGGGCACAGTTTTCCTTGTAAATAAATTTACAGTCGAGGTTTTTTGGTCAGCCCGTCCCTATGTGTATATATGTGTGTATACATGTTTTAGATATAATCATAACTAACCTTTTCTATTAACCCCCTAGGCGTTTTTAGAATGTAAACAGTTACTTATTATTCGTTTTTCACTGCAAACCAAGTGAGCTCCTGGGGTTATGGCGTACTTCGAGCTCCCAATTTGTGAGACTTAAGCCTGTGATTTTTTAACGCTCCCCAGTGAGACTGAGTCAATTTCATTGGGCGCATGACACACTCGTAGTGTCTCTTCACTAGCCACGCGCATGAATTATGGTGTGCGCTCTCTTGAGCATTTCTTTCCAATAAGATCTCTTTGTTATCCGCGCTGACAAGCGATATGTAACCATTTTAAATATCTTCGCGTTGGTGGTTGACAATAATGTAATAACAATCGGCATTTTTTCTTCCCCCGGTAAACCACTGCTACCGCGCATGCGTCAAAGAGCAGTGTCTCTTCCTTATCGCGCTCTCCTACGCGCGCGTTTTTCACAATCTATCAGGACTCGTACGCCCCCTTTTTCCGAATCATTAATGGATTCCGAGCAGCTATATAACAACTAGGTGCCGGTTGGTCAATACCTCCACTTCCGCTCGAATTTTCACTGGGGGCACCGACGGACAGGTGAGTCTCCTGCTGTAGCGTTGACTATCAGCTAGCCCCCCTCTCTCATGTAATTGAATTTGGTTCATTCGAGCCGATTTGTTTGGACGGCCCCCTCAGCCCTTTTGACTTAGACTAAGAGGCCTGCTTAGTACAGTTTGGCTTGGTAGTTTCGGGCATTCTAACAGCCCCTTATTATGGACAATCCCTGGGTTAATTTCTCAGAACACTTTTCAATGAGTATACACTGCGAATATCAGGCAGGTGCCTGGGAGTTATCAAAAAATCACTCACAGTTTTTATGTACTACACCAGAGCGGTACGTTGTTTTTTAAGTGACTGGTTGTGGGTTGGACTATGGTCTGAACAGTTGGGTGACTATCACACGTCTGTAGGGTTTTTATGTGTAGAGCAATTAGCATGGACACTGCAAAGTTGTGTACTTACAGTGTTCCTTCTTTCTACACTATAGAGCGGGGCCTCATACTCCCGAGCGGTCGCCGGGTGAGGTGAGGTCTTCACCCACACAAAGCTGGGTGAGTAGCATCTTGGAGAAATGCTTCATGGTGTTTAAGCTATTATGCTTGTTCATACAAAGCTGAATGCAAAATTCATTCAGGCAGGTGTGTTTTGTTGGCATGGTATCTGTGCATTCTTATGGCTGCGTGTGTGTAATTTAGTGTTTTGTTAACATTTTTTCTAGGAAGAAGACGTTCTTCTCCTCTTCCAGTGGGCATTCAATTGTGATGATTCCTGGTAGATATGTAACTTTTCTAGTACATCATTTGTCCTTTTCACTCAACACATCATTTACTGTTGCAGTAGCATTTTTATATGGTCCTGAAGAAAGCCGGGGCAATGCCCCTTAGGCTGAAACATGTCGACCGTTCTGCACAGCGCCAACGGGTAGTCAAACTACTCAGCGTGTTTTTATTTTGCGACACATAGTTTGCGTTTTGAATATTGTACAGCGCCTGTGTAGTCGATTTTTAATTCATCACTATCACTTAAGCACTGCACTTTAGGACACACCACTCCACAATAGACATCATGGCTAGATTACTGACATCCATAATCACAGCGGCACTATACGGTCGTATGTGTTTTGGAATGATCAGCAAAACATCCCACATGACGCGAAATCCACCATAAAGGGTGGTCTGATGGGAGTTTTTCCAGCCAATGTTCTCAACAACATACTTTCACACATGCACCCACTGTTGCACAGTTGCCAGCACAGCTGAACCCCCTCTTTTTCGGACCTAGTCTGCTCTCTTGTGTGTTATGTATCTTAGAGTAGGGGATTGAGCAGAGAGGTCATAAAATATTCCCCTTGACCCTCCACATACTTGTTTTGTTTTTTGCTATTTGAAATGTATACAAAGGGAAGATTTTAGGAAAAGTTTGTAGTCTAAGCTCTGCTATCCCAGTACAAATTCTTAGGCTAGAGCTTGCACTCCATCACCCATGTTCAAGCACTGGCTAATGTGATTTGTTGGGGGGTACAAGGTCCTTAACTCCCTTTGCAGCTAGGCCTTTCCCCCGTGCTAGGCCTTTTTTCGTAGTTTGCGTTTAGGCCCGTAACTTTGTGCATGCAAGGGTATGGAACCACCCTCCCCTGGGCCTTACAGCTCGGGCTCATGATGGGGAGGTCCACATCTTGAAGCCATGGTGTAGCACTTAAAGGCCTTGCAGAGGGCCCCTCTCCCCTGTGCCTCATAACCATGGTTCAGTCCTGATAGGCCTATGGGTCTATCCTAATCCTCTCAATGGTACACCATGTCTGAGAGGCACAGGAGAGGGGCGCGCATTGTGTGGGCCCCCACCAATGTGTCCAATTAATTTTTTCTCACAGTGCTGGACCCTGGCCCTGTGTATGTGTTTCTAACAGAGGAATAGCAATCGGTAGTGCAGCAGGTGGCGTGGCACCAGGCTCAGGCATATTAAGAGCTCAATGTTCCCTTATTATGCTTTACTGTACTGTGCAGCCAGTGGACGAGGGTGAGAGATGCTTTCACTTTGCGCCATGGCACCACTGGTGTGCTACAGCCCTCTCTTTCATGGGCCTCAAAGCCATTTTACAGAGCTGTGAGGCCTGCGAGAGGCCCACCCTCCCATGGGCATCACAGCCATGACTCGACACTCACAAGAGGAGGCACCCTCCTATGATATAAGCAGCACTGGACATGGCTAAGAGGCCCATGGGTCCTCTCTCAGGGGGTGTAGTTAACAATAGTGCAGCAGGTGCAGTGGCACCAGGGCTCTTTCTTCATTCACGGTCCATGGCAACATTACTATGTCACTGGTTCCTTCTCTCTTGCACCGCACAGCCATGATCCAGTACTGCTGTGCAGCTCACGGAATGCCCACCCTCCCCTAGGCCTCACTGTCATCGTCCAATGCTGAGAGGCAGGCCAGATTCATGAATTCCATGCTTAGGGCAAAAGGCGACATCTGAAGGGCGTAGCTATCAATAGTGTAGAAAGTGCAATGGGACCATGGTCTTGTGGGGTTATGTGTCCAATGCACCCAAATTATGGCTGTATTTTACTGCTCAGTCACTGACCAGAGGGTAGTGGGGAGTTACAATTTGCCTTGCTTGCACGACGGCTGGCCTGCTCTCCTACACCTTGCAGCCATCATCCTGTTCTGCGATGTCCAAATGTCATTCTCTCCCTTGGGCCTTATGTTTTTTACTATATGTGTTGTGTTCTACACTTAACATAATTCTGGCGAGTAATGAGCATACAAACAAAAAAGATTGTCCTACGTCTCTTAGCATGTGCGTGTGGGATACTGGTGAGAGAGAGGATTTATGTTAAAACAAATTACGAAGTATTAATGTCATCCTAAGGTAGCACACTAATGGCACAGAAAGATAAGGGAGCCTTTTGAAATTTGCAATTATATCCATGGTGTGAGAGGTTTTCTCTTGTGTCATTTTATATTTTGAATGATCCCGCCCCTCATTACCTCACAGGATCTCCCCCCTTTATGAGGCAGAACTGGAAATTGTATCATGCACTCATCTGGAAACAATCAGTTAACGAGGAGTTAATAATATACATCTTTGTGAGACCTGCACCTAGCTTTTCCATCCAATGTGATAAATGTAATCCATTTAGTACAGTTTTAAAATAAATGGACTTATTTCATTTGTATATTTATCTTTTTGTCCATGTTACTGATATCCATGTTAGGTCTCTTCAGGGATGCCAAATAAGATCAATAGTCCTTCGATGTCTCTTTCTGTGATGTCAATTATTGTGATGTTACCAAGGGCGGCTCCTCCACTAGGGCGGAGGAGCGTTGCCCCACTGCTTTCTCGCAGTGCGAGAAGCAGAAACACAAAATGCTAAAACTACCATTTTATGTTTCTGCTACTCGCACTGCGAGAGAGCAGAAGTGTTTGATTGGGGGCGGGCGGGTCTGCTTTAGGGTAGGGGAGGAGTGCCTTGGGCCCTGACTGTTTAGTCGGCCCTCCGGGACCGACCTAACCAGTCATGCACACTCTGGCCTTTCTCCATGTAGGCACCAATGCACCCTACATGGAGAAAATGGCCTCCCCATAGGCGCCTGGCTGGTCGACGTCCCAACCAATCACAATGCTGCCATTGCAGCATTGTGATTGGCTTAGGGGAGGGAGGCTGCCTGCTTCCTGTTCCTGCCATAGGCAGGAAGGAAAGAGAGCAGCTCAGGAGCAGAGATGACCCGAGACCTGGGAAGGTAAGTTTATTTTATTTTTAAATTACTCCCCCCACCCCCCACCTCCCGCGCGAACCCCTGCGAGACCTCCCACCCGCGAGTCATGCTGTCCGCGACTGGATTTTACATGCAAATTAGCGGGGCCTCATATCTTCCCTTTCGCCCGGGGCCCCAGAAGTTCTAGGACCGGCCCTGGCCTTACCGGCGGATGCCGTTGGGCTCGCTGGATGGCCGTGGATATGACCTGCCCAGCCTAGGTTGCCGTCCGGTTGGCAAAAGATGCAGGGGTGCCTTATGCTCTGGCCATTACTCCTCCCCATGACAAAACAGACAACGTCTAACAGCTCACACGCGGGGATTGACCCGCTCGTCGCCATTGTAAAGTAGTGGGCGCTAGGCCACATACTTAGGGAAATAAGGCACGCACACACAGTGACTCTGGTACTGGAACTAGCCCAGGGCATGGCCCTTGTATTAGCAGGGTCACCTGACCAGTGACACCTGTGATGGGTGGGTTTATAGTGTGGGTACAGCACAATACTGAACATTAGAACGTGTCCAGCAGGACACTACAGCCCCTGCGCCCATAAGAACGAACCACCACTGGCAAGGAGTGAGGGTAAAGTGCACTTGAAGCCAGTTCAATTGCACGCAAAATCATGGAGTGGCTTATGGGGAAAACTCTACTATTGGGACTCCAGTAGGACTTGCCCTGAGTGGTATATCAGAGGTGATCCTGATCAAGGCAGCACTGAATGGTTTGGCATTTCCGTAGCCGGAATGCCAAGGTATATATATAAAGACCTGACCGGTTTTGTTGGGTTCAGGTCTACACGTACCCACTGTTTGCATTACTTTTAGCCAACTTTTCAACTAAAGAGAAAATCGCCGGAAGGTAGTTGATCTACACTTTGCGTCCGTTTGCTTCACTTTTTGTGACTTGACACGGCGCAAAGTTCTGAAAAATCTGTCCCAGATTTTCTGTTAAACGAAAATCCAGACACGTTTTGCTGAAGAGATTTATTGACATCAGTAAATCAATAGTAAAGAAAGCTTTTTTGCAAGACATAGCCCGATACGTTCTTCTTCTTTGAAGGGGCGAAGCTGCCACCAAGTGGCCGATTTGAATATGGCATGTTGAATACCATGAATCTGAGCGAGGACACGCAATCACTCCTCACATTTCAGGTGAACCTGTTAATAAAAGTGCCCCGGGCGCACGTGCTCGCCATCTTGGTGTTTGTTTTATTCTTTATTCTTTAGATGGATTTAGGGGCAGACTCCAGTACTTTACCCAGATGTCCGGTATGAAGGCGATAGCACACAGAGAAGAAAAGATCCATCCACCCTTTCCCATCTTGAAAAAACGCGAAATGTATTAAGTATGAAAACATGGCATAATGAGAATATATTTTACAAAAAAGAAGAGTCAAACGACTGCGCTGAGAGTCAATAATTAACAAGCATTGAAAATGCAATAGGTCTCGCATTTATTTGAGTTAGAGTTTTTGGCGCTGTAAATGGCAATGTATTTTACCTATGTGTCATGGAGTTGTATGTATGTGGTGTGTAGTGGAATTATGTGTGTTGTATTGGAATAGTTAGTTGTGGAGCAGTATGACCAAGTAAGGAGAGTGAGGAGAAGAGCAGCAGGAAGTACAAGTAAGAAGAGTGAGGAGAAAAGTAGTGTGAGGCACAAGGACGGCGAGTGGGGAGAAGAACAGCGTGAGGCACAAGGACGGCGAGTGAGGGGAAGAGCAGCAGGAGTTACAAGGATGCAGTGATAAGAGCAGCAGGAGGCGCAATGATGGAAAGTGAGGAGAAGAGCAGCGTGAGGCACAAGGATGAAGAGTGAGGAGAAGAGCACCACGAGGCATCAGGAAGGACATTGAGGAGGAAAAGAGCAGCATGAGGCAAAAGGAAGGAGAGGGATGAGAAGAGGAACCCAGGGGCGTAACACAAACCCCCGAAGACCCCGTGTTGCGGGGGGCCACGCGGAGCCCCGCACTCCGGGGGGCCCCACCGTGCCCCTGACTTAATACATGATGTGCCGCACTGCCGCAGAGTAGGCTCTGACAAATGGTGCGCACTGCGCAGCGCGGGCCCCGGCCGGGGCCCCTGCGTGCAAGCATTTGAAATGGTGCGGCCCCGGGGCCCCTGCGAGTCTTTGAAATGGCCGGCCGGGGCCCTTGGGAGTCTTCAAAATAGTGTGGGGCCCCGGTCGGGGCCCCTGCGCGAGTCTTCAAACTGGTGCGGGCAGGGCGCTCCGGCCGGGGCCCATGCGAATCTTCAAAATGGTGCGGGGGCCCCCGGCCGGCGGGGCCCCGAGAGTCAAGTAGAAGACAAGTTCGAAATCTGGTGTGGGGCCCCGGCCGGGTCCCGTCAGCCGTGTGAGTGACTGTGAGCTGCCCTGAGGCACTTATGTTGTTGTCCACTTGTCTGGGCCCCGGATGACGGGGCCCTGCCTGCGGCTCGAGGACAGGTGTTGGTGCGGTCAAATTGCGGCGGGCCTTGAGGGCGGCAGTAATTTAAACTGACGCCAGTCTCACTCTGGCTCTTGATGCATGCAGGCAGGAAATGGAATGGTCGGTCAGGACAGGTGCGGCCCGGGGCCCCGACCGGGCCCCTGAAATTATACAAAATGGTATGCGGGCCTCGGCATTGATGGGGCAGGGGCCGGGGTGTGACGCGTGCGCATTATCCCATATGTAGCCCCGTGGATGTTTAGTTATGCGTTATAAAAAAAGTTAAAGTTATATAAACATAACATACCAACCTTGTTAAAGGAGCGGCCGATAACCCCCCCCCCCACCCGCTAAACTTTTCCTCATACAAATGACTGCCCCTCCAAAAGACAAGAGTAGGGAAAAATAGCATTTTATTTGGTGTGACGTGTACAATGTTTACAAACAACGGCATGGATACAAAGGGTTACATTCATGTATGGAGATTGTTGTATCTGTACCTTTTATTTCCTCATTCTATGACATGTACTGTGTTCCATAATGACATATTCTGTATTCCATGTTCTATGTCTGAGCTCTGCTGTCGTGTCATTCTATTCCGTTACTTGGACACGACAGCATTGCTCTTCCATAGCCTGTTCTTGTGGGTTTATATATTTACAGATTTATTCTTAATAAATCTTCTATTCAGACTCCTGCCTTGATATGTTGTTATTCCTTTAAATACAACATAAATATGGCGACGATGGATTGGGATCTTGAGGATATCTTGATTGAATTTTTAATTTTTGGCAGTTTGAGTTTGATTTAATTTACCCACCGAGAAAAGATTCAACTTTCAAAAAACGAAGACTTTATTTACAGCGACTACATACTTATGGTAAGATCAATTTACCAATTTCGTATGCATCGCTAGACTGTATGCGTTTAACTTTACCTGGTGTTCCACTTAAACGTCGTTGAGAGACGAGCGCGAGTGAAGGGGAGCGAGCTGAGTGCAGAACACGGAACGTCATCAGGAGCTGAGCGCGAGCGGAGGAGAGCGAGAAGGCTCAGTGCGCGAGCTAAACACAGCTTGGTTACACTCTGTCATCACGCAAGGTCAACCAACGTGACCCCACGCAGCGGCCATTTTACTTTACATGTAAACAAAGAAAAGTTTCCCGATTCAAGACACCGGCAAAAAACGAGCAGGTTCTTTTTATATAAAAAAGAAGATCGTTACTGGTAAAATTATTTATTTATAAATCGGAATATTTTGTTTTCGTTATAAACATTTCAAATCTGAAGTTAAAACTTTATAAAAAAGAGTTTTTTTGTGAAATAAGAAAATATAACAGCAATAAGGTGAATTATTAACAATGGCTTACCAAATTCAACCGTATCAAATAAATCCTTTCCTACAGAATGCTGGTAAACCGCCTGTTAGGTGGGAAGAGTGGCATAAATCTTTTGAAAGCTATCTTATTGCAATTGATGGTAAGGATTATACAAAGGAGAGGAAACAGGCTGTTTTATATGGACTCTTAGGTGATGCTGGAAGAGAAATCTTTGACAACATGCCTGAAAGTGAACCACCACCTGGACAGTTCATTCCATGGGATGAGTACACTGAGGCAGTAAAAAGATTAGAAAAAAGATTTAAAGAACAGCCAAATATAATGGTGGAAAGGCATGGATTTAATAAGAGAAAACAGTTGCAAGATGAAAGCATTGAAGACTATCTTTCTAGTTTGCGCATTTTAGCTTCAAAGTGTGAATTTGGTGACATGCTTGATACTTATTTAAGGGATCAATTGGTCTTTCACTGTTTTTCAAACAAAGTTCAAGAACGTCTTCTAGCATGTAGAAATCCCACTTTAAATGAAGTCATCGACATCGCAATTGGGATTGAAAGGTCTTCAGTTTCAACTAAGGTTATTTCTGGAACAAACAATGCAGAACCTGTATGTTCTATAACGAATAAGAGTAAAGTACAAGACTTTAAAAAAGAAAAAGGATCCATTTCTGCAAAAAAGAATTTTGTTTGTTATCGTTGTGGTTCTAAAACTCACATCGGAAATAATCCTATCTGTCCTGCACATGGAAAGAAATGTGCAAAATGTAAAAAAATTGGACATCTTGAGAGTGCATGCAAAACTATTTTTAAAAATAGGAATGTTTCACATACTAGTGTAAATGCTTTAGATGACATGGAAGAGGAAATTAGTAACCTTGTTATTAATGTAAATTTAGTAGATTCTAAGATTACTTTCAAAGCACCTTTAGGCGAAGCTATTATTCATGGTGTTAAATTGGAAGTAATGGCAGATTCAGGGTCGCCAATAACCATTTTAGATGAAATGACTTATGCCAATTATCCTTTTCCTAGTAAACTTTCTGTTGCAGATGTTAATCCAAAAGCAATTGGTGGACAATTCCTCAAAATACTAGGATACTTCACTGGTTTAGTTGAACTGCTAGGTAGGGAAATTACAACAAAAGTTTATGTAGTTGAAAAAGGCAAAGATATTATTGGTTGGCGTGATCTAGGTAAGATGGGCATCATGTTAAAACCTGGTAGTGACACTCCTATTATTCTTGGCGACATTCCAATAGCTTCTATAGATATCTGCAGAGATAAAGTATTTTCTAATAACCTAGATTCTATTCTTAGTAAATACAAAGAGGTATTTGAGGACAAAATCAGTTGTGTGAAGGGTGTTGAGCATGACATTAAGTTAAAGGATAATGCTATACCTGTTATACACAAGGTCAGAAATGTACCATTGAGTGTACGAGCAGAGTTAAAAGAGCATTTGGATGGTCTATGTAAAGATGGAGTAATTAAACCTACAGATTCCTCTGAGTGGGTTTCGGCTGTTGTCTTAGCCAAACGGAAAAATGGTAAGTTGCGCATGTGTGCAGACTTGCGCTCTCTGAACAAAAACATTTTGGTGGATTGCCACCCTTTGCCATTGATTCAAGAGATTCTTATGGCAATAGGAGATTCTACTCATTTTTCATTAATAGACTTAAAATCAGCCTACCATCAGGTTGTTTTGTCAAAGAGATCACAAGATCTTACTACTTTTGTTACTCCCTTTGGTGCCTTCAAATATACGAGACTCCCTTTTGGATTAGCTTCTGCAGCAAGCGTATTCCAGAAGCTAATGGACTCGTTATTTGGAGACATCAAAGGGGTGCAAGCATTTCAGGATGACATACTCATTTTTGGAAATGGAGTCGAAAACCATAATAAAACTCTTGATAAAGTATTAAACATCTTGAGTAAAAGAGGAATGACTGTATCAAAAGAGAAGTGCAGTTTCTTGGTTCAAGAATTAGAATATTTAGGGCACTCAATAACTAAAGAGGGCATTAAACCTAAACAGAACCTGATTGATTCCATCATGCTTGCACCTGCTCCAATTGATAAAGACTCTCTTAGATCCTTTTTAGGATTAAGCGAATACTATGCACGTTTTGTGCATGGTTATGCATTTGTGGTGGAACCTCTCAGGTGTTTAACGAGGAAGAATGAAAAGTATGAATGGTCTTTTATCCATGATGAAGCTTTTAACAAAGTCAAGGATATGATTAAGAATGCACCAGCCTTGAAGCCATTTTCTTGTGGTGTTAAGTGTGTTGTCACCGTAGATGCTAGTTGCGTAGGTCTTGGTGGAGTACTAACACAGTTTGTTGATGGAAAAGAAAATACCATTGCCTTTATTTCGAGAACCTTAACTGCAGCTGAGACCAATTATAGTACCATAGAGCGTGAAGCTTTAGCTTGCTCATGGGCGGTCGAAAAGTTCAGGTGCTATTTATGGGGAACTCGTTTTGATCTTGTTAAAGATCATAAACCTCTCATTTATTTGATGAATGGGAATGGTACAGGCCAAGCAACTTCAAGACTAGTTAGAATTATTTCTAAGCTACAGGAATATAATTTTGATGTTAAACACATCTCAGGAGGAGCAAATTTTAGGGCAGACTGTTTGTCAAGAATTCCTCTTGACAATCAGATTGGATCCTCAGATGTTCTTGATGATGAGAGTGTTGTAGTTTCAGCAATAGATGCGTGTGATAATTCTTTGGGATGTTTTTCTGAAAATGATTGGTTGGATGGTTATGAGAAAGATCAAATTTAAAAAAAAATCAAAGAATACATTAGAAAGGGATGGCCACCAGTTAGAAGTCTTGGTAAAGATCTTGTACCTTACCAACAAGTATCCTCTGAATTAAGTTTGGAGAATCAGTTCATCACCAGATGTGGACTTTTTGTTCCGCCCTGTGATTTGAGAAAGGGTCTTGTAGAGAGAGCTCATTCTGGGCATCCAGGAATGTCCGGCACCAAGAAAATTTTGAGAAAATTTTATTGGTGGCCCAGTATGGATTCTTTTGTTGATGATTTTGTTAACCGGTGTCCTGAATGTCTTCTATCCGACAAGCATTGGAAAAGTAAAAAAAATGTTACATCTACTAATTTATTGCCTGAACAAGCATGGGAAAAATTAGCAATTGATTTTTCAGGACCTTATAATATTTTGCCGGAAGATATGAGATATTTAATTGTCTTAACTGACTATTATTCTAAATGGATCTCATATGATTTTGTTAAATTTCCCTCTACGGATATTGTAATTGAATTTCTAGAGAAGATTTTTAATGTAGAAGGATTTCCAAAGAAATTAGTATCCGATAATGGCACACATTTTGTATCTAAAAAAATGGTAGATTTTCTGAATAAATATGACATAAAGCATATTAAAAGTCCTTTGTATTTTCCAGCTGCAAATGGACTAGTTGAAAGAGCAAACAAATTTTTCAAAGAAGGCATACAAACAGCTTTGTCATCAGGAATGGATGTCAGGAAACATGTAAAAGACAAGGTTTGGAGTTATCTTAATACTCCGCATTCTATCACTGGTTTTACCCCTTTTTTCTTGTTGAAAGGTAGGGATGCAAATGATAACATCAAACCTCTTTTTGATAAAAAATCATCTTCTCTAAATAAGTTACATCTTTCAAAAGCTAATTCAGTTGATGAGTGTGTCAGGCAGAATTTTGAGAAAAAATATAAATTAGCGAATACTATTTCTCTGACAAACTGTGAGTTTAAAACTGGTGATTGGGTAATCATTAAAAAACCCAAAAAAGTTGTCAAAGGGGAATCTAAGTTTTCTTTGCCTCAACAGGTTGTTAGATCATCTAATTCATCTGTTATGATTAAGAATAAAGGTTGGTGGAATAAGAGTGCGGTTATCAAACTTGAACCTTATCAAAAAGACATTATCTTGAAAAAACTTTAAAAAAAAAATATTTCAAGAAATTCCTCCTTTTTGTGTTGCGAAGATTTATTGGATTTTGTGCAGCCATCTCTTCCTTTGGATTTTGATCAAGAGTTAACATCTAAAGATCATGAAGTTTTTGATAATACTCAAATTTCTTCACATGTTAGTGAAACTAATTCTCAATCTTGCTTTGGTGAGGAAGTGGGTGAGAGTAATCTGTTAGATGTAGAAACAGATGCAAATTCTGTAAATAAGGAAGTAGAAACAGCTGTAAATTCTGATGCAAATTCTGTAACTAAGGAGGTTGAAGCAACTCAAAATTCTTTATCTGATTCTGATTTGAATCTGACTTCTGTGAAGAGAAACATTGTTATTCCTTCCAAATTTAAAGATTATTATTTGTATTGAAACTTGTTTAGCCTAATAATATTTGTTTTACTTACTTTTGTTTTCTTTTTCTTTTATGGAAAGGAGATGTTGTATCTGTACCTTTTATTTCCTCATTCTATGACATGTACTGTGTTCCATAATGACATATTCTGTATTCCATGTTCTATGTCTGAGCTCTGCTGTCGTGTCATTCTATTCCGTTACTTGGACACAACAGCATTGCTCTTCCATAGCCTGTTCTTGTGGGTTTATATATTTACAGATTTATTCTTAATAAATCTTCTATTCAGACTCCTGCCTTGATATGTTGATATTCCTTTAAATACAACATATTGATAAAAAATCATCTTCTCTAAATAAGTTACATCTTTCAAAAGCTAATTCGGTTGATGAGTGTGTCAGGCAGAATTTTGAGAAAAAATATAAATTAGCGAATACTATTTCTCTGACAAACTTACAAACATACAAATCATATTAAGTAAGAAGATTACTGAGTGAGTCTAGTGGCTCTAATGGTGCACACTGCGATGGACTGACTGACACTGACTGCGGGGGCGGGCCCGTCTCTCGTCGCGATACTCTGGGAGAACTGTGCTCGCCGTGCTCGGCCGCAACGGCTCCGATGCAATTATAAATGGTGCCGGGGCCGCCCCTGAGCAGTTATTAATTTATCAGTCGATGAAAATGGCGGCGGACAGGGTGGATGCGTGCGGGCGCGCACACACTTGTTTACTCCGAGAGTCCTGCGTCCTGACTTTCACTTTCCGCCGCGTATGCGCGTGCCCTCATTACATTTGTCGTCACTGGGGTACAACACATGCGCAATCGCCGGTGGCGCAATGAGCTCACACGCAAATGCGCGTTATTAGTAAGGTGTGGCATGTGGCATCAGGGGTGCGCATAGCCATCGTCAAGAGAAGACAAAGCCAGGCCCACCCACGCTCAGTACTGTTCGAAGAAGTCCGTCACCAGCGGGGCCTTTATTTTAAATTTTTCCATAATTTAAATTGCCCGGCCCCTACCTGGCTAGCCTTGCGCTGCCCCCCCCCCCTCAGCCCCTGCCTGCCTTCAAGGTCTGCCCGGTGGCAGTGCCCGCCTTCTGCCTATCACCTGCGCTCGCCTCGCGCCGCCCTAGAGTCTGAGCTGCAGCCTCCTCAGGCCAGAGCAGCAGGCCCCCAGCCCTCAGGTGAGTGAGTCTCCTCTGCTTCAGTTCACACACGGTCGGAGTTGACCCAGGATAGGCAGCACTGCAGCAGGGGCCAGGGAGTGGTTCAGGCCGGGGTGGGGGAGCGAGGAGGACCGTGACAATCGTCGGACTGTTAAGGTAAGGGCTAAGGGGTCACTAGTCTCCGCTTGCAGAAATGCCCTGCGCAGTTGATTTTGGTTCCTTTTTATTTACAGCACGCCACATCTTGGATCAGTAAATAGACAACAACATAGCTGCCAAAGTTTCAAATTGCGATGTGTGACATTTTCATATTTTCAGTATAATTATGAGTGGCATTTGAATGACTATGAGAGTGACATTTTCTTGTGAGCGAAATCATGCAATTAATAACAAATTACACCCAACGAGAAACTAAGCACCATACATAAAAGAAATACCAGCGTCTAAGAAGGGGAGAGCAGAGAGTTATAGGAATTATGAGAGTGCTGTCATCATTCTGATTTAGCAGAACCCCGACTCAAGCTCACTGCAGAACATCCATGGTGGTGTGGAGAGGGAAGTAAAGAGTGTGGGTGTGGTGGGAAAGCTTGGATTCTTGTAAGTCACAAATTGTAACCCCTAATAGCATTGTGTGGAGGGAATGAGAAAAAGGGGGCTGGCTGGCAAACTACGGAGGTTTTGTGGCCATTTCCAGTGACAAGATAGATCTGTGTTAGACCTATCACAATTCAATATTTTGCACTTTTTTTGTTAAAAGGTAATTTTAGGTTGCAATTCGTAAACTACTGATATTTCCATGTTTAAATGGTGTCTCCCACTAGAAGAATTTAAATGTTGGAGGTTTTAAAGCAAAATATGCTAGATTTCTGGGTGGTAGGGCAAAGTGGTACATGGAGGGCCGCGCCGCGGGGGGGGGGCATGGTGGGCCGCACCGCGGGGGGGCCCTCCATGTGCTTTGCAGGGGGGCCCCCTCAAGTTTCGTTACGCCACTGGAGGAGCCGGAGGTACAAAGAAGAAGAGTGAGGCAAAGAACCACATGAGGCACAAGGAAGGAGAGCGAGGAGAAGAGCAGCAGGAGGTACAAGGAAGGAGAGCAAGGAGAAGAGCAGCAGGAGGTACAAGGAAGGAGAGCGAGGAGAAGAGCAGCAGGAGGTACAAGGAAGGAGAGCGAGGAGAAGAGCAGCAGGAGGCACAAGGAAGGGGAGCGAGGAGAAGAGCAGCAGGAGGTACAAGGAAGGAGAGCAAGGAGAAGAGCAGCAGGAGGTACAAGGAAGGAGAGCGAGGAGAAGAGTAGCTGGAGGTACAAGGAAGGAGAAGAGTAGCAGGAGGTACAATGAAGGAGAGCGAGGACAAGACCCGCAGGAGGTACAAGGAAGGAGAGCGAGGAAAAGAGCAGCTTGAGGCACAAGAAAGGAGAACTAGGAGAAGAGCAACAGGAGATACAAGGAAGGAGAGCTAGGAGAAGAGCTGCAGGAGGCACAAGGAAGGAGAGCGAGGAGGAGAGCAGCAGGAGGCACAAGGAAGGAGAGCGAGGAGGAGAGCAGCAGGAGGCACAAGGAAGGGGAGCGAGGAGAAGAGCAGCAGGAGGCACAAGGAAGGAGAGCGAGGAGGAGAGCAGCAGGAGGCACAAGGAAGGAGAGCGAGGAGGAGAGCAGCAGGAGGCACAAGGAAGGGGAGCGAGGAGAAGGGCAGCAGGAGGCACAAGGAAGGGGAGCGAGGAGGAGAGCAGCAGGAGGCACAAGGAAGGGGAGCGAGGAGAAGAGCAGCAGGAGGTACAAGGAAAGAGAGCGAGGAGAAGAGCAGCAGGAGGTACAAGGAAGGAGAGGGAGGAGAAGAGCAGCAGGAGGTACAGGAAAAAAAAGAGCGAGGGGAAGAGCAGCAGGAGGCACAACAGAGGAGTGAGGAAAACAGCAGTGTGAGGCATGAGGAAGGAGAGGGAGGAAAAGAGCAGCGAGAGGCACAAGGAAGGAGAGAGAGGAGAACAGCAGCATGAGGCATGAGGAAGGAGAGTGAGAAGAGTAGCTGGAGGCACAAGGAAGGAGAGTGAGGAGGAGAGTAGCGTAAGGCACAAGGAAGGAGATTGAGGCAGAGTACCGCAACGTGAGGCACAAGTAAGGAGAGTGAGGAGGAGAAGAGCAGCGTGAGGTGGGGTTTTGTTAATTGTTCCACATAATAACGAGAATGGCCTAATAATAATGCAGACAAGTGAGTAGGGAAGAAGGCATTGACACACAAGAAAGAAACTCAGCTGGTGCTAAAAACGAGATGCTAAATGAGGTTAGGGATTATGAAACAGTAAGCAGAAGTTAGGAGAGGAGGGGGCAAGTAACAAAACTAAAACCGGAGTAGAGCAGCTAGGGCAACAGAAGAGGAACTGCAAACATACATTGGTGGCACTGAGGCACACAGTTCTATTGTTATTGTAGTAATGTCTGTAAATGACTAAACAGAGAAATATACTTAGACTGGGGCAGAACACACAGAAAGACACCTAAATAAAAGTACTTCCTGTCAGCGAATCAGATAACCCAAAATTAGCAAAGTTATTTTACAAACCCACATTTGTTTTAAAGAATAAGGGTGTGTGAGTACGTCAACAGAATCCTGTGGCAGGGTTCTGGACAGTGGGGTGGTTAATAAAGCAAACAATTTTAACATTTTAAGGCACAGAAAACATTTTAAAGTCAGAAACACAAACAGAAAGGCCCACAAATGGAAGTACAAATAAACCAAAATTATGTGTAAATTTCCATAGACATAGCTGCCAAGGTTTCAGATTGCTAATGTGTGACATTATTATAGTTTCAGTGTAATTATGAGTGACATTCAACGACTATGAGTGACACTTTTTCACAAGTAAAATCTAGCAATGATGACGAGGGAAACATATAAATATCAATTACATCCATTTGAGCAACGAGAAGCTCTAAGAAGATCTTAAAACTGCTGCAGAGCACCAGAAATGGAATGGTGCGGTAGGTAGGACCCGACTGTACCAAATGGGATGTGAGAGCCCCAGTGCGGATAATCTCAGCTGCATGCTAATAAATTATGATAGTTACTTAGTCACGATAGCCGACTCAGAATGCTGCCAAGTTTTCAGACTGCATATGTGTTTCAGTGGACTTGTGAATGACATTAAACAACTAAATATGTGGTGACACTTAGAGTAGCACTTTTTCTCATGTAAACCCAAGCAATGATAAGTTAGATAAATAGCAGAAATTATATCCCGTTGAGCAATGATAAGCTATATAAAACTTTATAAATAACTAAATGTAACTTTCATGATCGAGGTAACTGTTAGCAGCAATACTACGTGTCTCTCCTCGGAGACTCGGATATCTTTCAAGTGCTCACCGTCCTTTTCCCCCAGCACCCCCCCCCAAGGGTCGGCAATCTGAGGGGTAGCCCTGGGCGCCACAAGCTCTAGCTACGCCCCTGCCTCCTGCACACTAGATAATAGAGCCAAACCTGCCCGAACTAGACCAACATGCTGCATTACGATTGGGATACACCCATAGTACCCCTCATTGATACTGGCTCATCAGTAAACAGGATTACCAAGATACAATGTGGGCTCCTCAAACCTCCCCCGTAGGATGCTTCCCAGAAAAGTCAAGATCTTGGTTGCCTCTGAGGGGTCCCAACTCCACACTAATACAGCCATAATACCTGTCACCTTGCGTCACAGGCGAGTCCGGTTTCACATTGCCCAGGCAATTGAGGCTGAGTTGTAAAATTAGAGGAGGCAGGTCATAGACAATATTCTCCGGCCCCACTCGTAAGTCTTGCCTATGTTATGAACCCCAATGTACCCCTTGCATTTGTTCTACCATTATTATACATACCGGGGCTGGTGCTGACCTTTTACCTAGTTATGAACTACATGACTGTTGTGTGGTTTTCCTGATAACTAGTCTCATGTATTATGCATGAGGACTCTCAGTATCATAGCAGGATTACCATCCTCTGCATATTAACTGTATACGGGTCACCTCTATCGTCATCCTTGCCCGACATGCCAATAGTACACTTTTAGGTAGAACCCCTGACGGTACCTTTTGGGTATATAAGCACTACATCTTTGCTGGGGCAAACCAGAGGAGAAAAAGACTTCCATGCTGACGCGAGACGCTGAGGTTCCTGCATGCAGACACTCCAGCACACATTTGCCTGACATCTCTCGCGGGGTGTCCATCTCGAGACCAGGACGGCGTCCTTCACTCTCCCACATTAGGTAATGGGGTTGGCTCTATCCTAAGGGGATTCTGGGCTATAGACTTACATACATGCTAGGTACACTTAGGTACATCTTGTTAGGGTTGCATCATAGGAGTACATGTTATTACTGTCATGTATCTATATGCCTGCATATATCCATTGTTTTAGCACTATGGTAGAATTCTACCTTTTCTTTACTCTGTTGGTGCTAATAACCATATATACATATATATATATCTGTTTATCTTATGGTTGTCACAGCACGCATAATTTATACTAGAATGATGCTGGTTCAATAAATACTTATTGAAAACATCCCCATAATTTATTCTGTGTATCTCTCAAACAGACAAAGCGAGCACAAGTGACTGAGCATAAAGTACTGTACTGTTTCCATGATCCCTGAGGGTTCAGGTTTGTCATGTTCAATAGTTGCCAGAAGCTATTCGCTCCTTGGTAAGAGGGGCTCATAGTGGCACTGTGAGCTAGCTGGACTAACAGACTAACATATCCGTTGGGGGTGTCTAGAATCAGTCTGGACACCAGTCCCTCAGTTTATGTTGTCTAAATGTGCAGATCCTATATAGATTTGTAGGAACTACACAGCACCTATGGTAGCTGCACGCAAACCCAAACAGCCAGCATCCGGATTTGCATTGAAATGCAACTACCTATTAAAGCTATCAAAAAAGAACGACACATCGTGACAGCCATGTATGACCTTATTGCTGACTTCAATGGGGCATGTTGGTTTCCTAAACTGGATCTTAACTCTGGCCACCACCAACTAGAACTCCACAAGGATTGCCGGTATGTAACCTCCTTTTTAATCCATGTTGACCTACGTCGGCGGCGTAAGTTTTTCAGAACACCATTTGTGAGGTCCTGTCAGGCCTAGAAGTCATTATCAACATCCGTATTGACATTCTGATACAAGTACCCACATTAACAAACGCCATCAACAATTATCATACTCTGCTCTTGAATGGATCAGCAAAGTTGGGCTAACACCCCACCAGGATAAATGGAAGTTCCTTAGTATCGCCGCCTCAATTTTGAAATCTCATCAATGGCGCAGGTTTTTCAGAACACCATCTGTGAGCTTCTGTCAGGGCTAGAAGGCATCATCAACATAAGGAATAACATCCTGATAGAAACATCCACTGTCAAATGCCATTTCGATTATTATACATTGCCCTTAAATGGATCAGCAAAGCTGGGCTAACACTCTACCAGGTAATATTGAGAAATAGAAGTGCTGCTGCCAGATTTGGTTATGGAGTGCGGGCAATGCTATAACCAAAAAGGGGGGTCACTGTTCCATCCATGTCCGTTCTGTGTAGTCACGCTCACAGTCAAAAGAGAGTGGGTAGGACAAGAAATCCTATCGGGGAAGAAAGACTAGACTAGATCTTGGACCCTCTATGTGTGGGATAGGGGGAAGGGAAGGACATTTATTGTCTCATGTTGCCCTCACACACCCCGAAGGATGTCATGCTTCATCATTGGGCGGTTGCTCCTCGTTGGGCCGGCGCTGCAATGCCCTACGGGCCCCCCGAAGGGCCACTTTAGCGGAGATCTTTTAAGAGAACAGCCGTTAGATGAGTGCGGGTATGTGGAGAGGGTCCTCTTTTTACTGAGAGTGTAGGTGGGAAGTGAGTTGAAAATGTCTAAGGGATACCAAGGAAAAGCAATTTTAATAATAGTATATAGGTTCCCTTGGAATATTAAAAAACCAGAGGTTATGTGTTACAACATGGGTAGTGATGTACCCTAGGTAACAAAGAAAGTGGTCAGGTCGACATGTTTCAAGCCTGGGTGGTCAAAATGATCCAGTGCGCTTCATCAGGACCAGTGAAAAAGTGTAGTGAATGAGTGTAGGGGGTATGTACTCGCCCCCTATGCTAAAGGAGCACGCAGTGCTGTGGAAATTTAAAGCGCTGCTGTGACCAGATAGTTGATCTGCACCCCAGTTAGACCTCTGTTAGGTTGGAGAATTCCTCCATGGGTGGCGGAGTGGGTATCACTGTTGATTCAAGGTGGTTTTGTCGGTCGACAGATGCTTCCTAGTACCTACCCCACCATACGTACAGCACCGCGTGCTCCTCTAGCATAGGGGGCCAGTTGGACATTTTTAGTCCTGTGCTTTTCTAAACCTGAAGTATTCTTGCCTGTTTAACCAATTCATACCATGGCGTGTGCATCTAAGTTGCAAACCTGCCTTAAGACCCTTCACGTGGTGCTGTATTTGTGGAAATGGACTGTCTTTACAATTTTTAAAGCAAAGGTTTGGAGTGATATTTGCAGTGATATTTGGCACTGCACCCACACATGCAGTCTGGCTCAAGCACACATTGCCTTGGTTGCCGCGCACATTGACCTTACACTGCCGCACACAGAGGAAAGAAATTAGAGGGAACATTGATCACTACTATAAACCCAATCATTGGTAAATTAGGTTACGTGGTCCTGACAAAGTGTCCCGATCCACAGCTACTTTACATGACATGAAACATGTTGACCAATGTTCTTCTTTTCCTTTGAGCTGTTTTGGATCATTGTCTCTGACACAGCCACCTTTTGTTTTTATTTATAACAAGTATTAAAACTTTCAGGGTCTCTCTTAGTCATTTTTGTACCACACTAACACCAGTCTACACACACAGAACCTCCACTTACGCTTCATCACAGCGTCTTATTTTAAAAGACCTCTAGCAAAGAGCCCCCTCGAGGGGCCTGTTAGACATTGCAGCACCAGTCCACTAACAAGCTGCCCGATAATGAAGCATGACACCCCTCTGTGTGTGAGAGGGTTCTTGCTTCAGAGCAATCATATTCCTCTGATCTGCTTGCTCAGACCCCTCCCAACCTACCACCTTTTCTGATTCTTTTTATGAACTGTATACTCCACTTGTATACACCTACATTTAGGGAGATTGTATGCTGGACCTAGACGTGCTCCCAGTCCTCCCATTATTGTATTATGTCAACATACATAAAAAAGCAAAACTGAAAAGATGCTCTGTAAATCTATAGGAATTTGAAATTCAAATCTAAAAATCAAGTTGGTATCTCAATCTTTATTTGTTGGAACAGCACTAACACAGCAAACAGAATCCAGTATGGACGTGTGATGTCCACAATTGAACCAGCATTGGTGTGAGCAGATGACAAGAGAGCATGCAATTTCAGCAAAACAAGACAATTATATGCTAAAGTCTAACATATCCCTTCATCTTTTAGAAATAAAAATAATAATTGAACATTCCCATTAAAATGTAATCTTTTGCATATTTTATTTTAAATGAAATAAAATATTCCCTAACGTGTGTATTTTTATGTATATTTCTTTATGTATTTTTGTGCAATGTTTTGAGGTTCAAATCTTACAAATTGCTTAGGTACGCATCCAGGGCCTCCAGTAGTGATTTACAAAAGTTTAGGAACCACTGGTCTCCACCGCATGTAAAATTCCAGTAACGGTATACATAGGATTAATGTAGGAGATCCGCATTTTTCACATTTGCATAAAGTCACATCTTTTTTTGACACAATCTAATTCCACTAACCCATTCAAAAGCAATTCACACCCAGGCATGCTGGAAAAAAACAAGTATGTGTTAGCAAAAAAAAAAACCTTACAGTCCTATTTTGGGGTACTTTAATACTTAGTAGAGAGTTATTTTTTCTGCCATTTTTTTCTGAGTAGTGCTCACTTTGCTGTGATTAGAATCAACAAACACATAGGGTAGACATGTTAGCATGGATTTCTCGTATACCAAGGTGTCCCACAGCTGGCTTCACACCACTGACCAAATGCTGTCATGGCCTCAAATCGTTACTGGCAGAATATTCAAGGAAGCATTTCACTTTTGAAGCAGGAGGAGCATTTTTATGAATTGAAATTGTTTCATTTTAAAACATGGTCATGTCTGTTTTAGGACATACTTAACATTGTTAAAAATAATGCACATAAATAAAAAATATATTT
The DNA here is from genome assembly GCF_964261635.1 of Lissotriton helveticus. NCBI lineage: Eukaryota > Metazoa > Chordata > Amphibia > Caudata > Salamandridae > Lissotriton > Lissotriton helveticus. The sequence goes on from NC_136068.1 coordinate 1,449,699,930, forward strand.
CAAGTCGAACCAGCAGAGTTCCCGTTTGTGCTGTGGAGCCCAGGAAGCAGCCTGGTCTGAACTTATTGGCACATCATTGCAGGAGCCCTCATTGCTGCCTCCTCTCCCCCATTTCGACCCTCCTCAGGTGGTCTACACCAGCCTAGAAATTACAGAATACAGTGTGAAAACTGACAAGGGATACATTGCTGCCTTTCCTCCCTTTTTCCCGCTGGCCTTGGTGAAACTCACATTGAGCCACCGTGAGATGGAAAAGTTGGGTGAGTCCTAAGCAAGACTGGTTTGTGTCTGTAATTTTGCTCATTAGTGTTTTGGTACAAATTGCAGAAATGGTTAGGGTCCTGACCAGTCGTGGTTCAATGGGATACGCCAGAGTTAAAAATGTTAGACCACTGTCCCACTACCCAGAAGCTAGTGGATTGCGATGAAGAAGAACCAAGACTATCAAACGATAATACATGTGCTTTTTCTTTGGACGTGTGTGGAGACCCAGTGCATTATGTGTAATTCAATCTTATGCCCTACTTCTATTCGTAATTGAACAACCACCTGCTCCCAGAAGAGTTAGCATGTCCAAATCCTCTATAAGTGAGCAGTGTCAGGGTTGCAATAATTCAGATAACTGTCCGATATGATAGAGTCATCTTTAAATTTTAAACATATGACCTATATTAAGTCGATTGAGGGAACTTAGCATTTACATGTAATTCAGTATATAGGGCCACTCATTAATGAACTGCACTCTTCAGTCCCTGTCCCATTTAGTGTTGATCTCTAGGTTTTGTTGTGGGTGGTCAGCATACCACGCTTTCCAAGGAGAGGACCAATGGCTCCTGATTCTAGAGCTCTAGAAGGGTGCCAGACTCCAGTGGTCTATCTGACAATCAGAGCGAATAGCACCATGCACAGCGCAAGAGGGCGCTGCTCCTTTCTGTCTTCTAGTAGAAGTTCTTCTCATGCGGCAGTTTCCTCAACACAAACAGATGGTTTCTCAATGGGAGGGGTCGCGACCATTCGAGACAGACTGTTTTGAGATATCTCACTGGGACATGATCTAGCACTGGATTTTCCTCGCTCATGCTCACCAACTTAACATTGGCGAGCGAGGAAAAAACTCAGCTCCAAGTATTCAGAACTCTGCATGCTTCGCGTAGTGCAGAAACATCCGCAAACACTGAGAACGGATCGGAGTTCACTGCCCAGGCCTAGTAAACAGGCTTACAGTATTTTTTATAACTTATTTTTATTACTTTGCAGATACATCAATCATGAGAGGAATGTTTCATTGTATTCAAATAAGGTTCAAATTTCAACATTGTATTAGACTCCCCGTCTCCTTATTCCCATAATAATTTTCATTTTTACTTGTGAATTTCTAAACAAATGGGGTATAATCATCAAAAATGTCCATTAAAACCTTGCATGCTTATCGAGAAGCCCCAGGTTCTTTGATGTTTTTAAGCACATCCACATGCCTTACAGACCGTTTTTTCTGCTGAAACACAACAATCAAGGCCCTTTCTCCATTTCTCTAAAGAAGAGGGGGGGTTTCACTTCTTGAGCCTCCACCAAAATTTTAGAATCAGCTGTTCCATCCCAGCCATCTATCACCCAGAGGATTATTAATTGTGGGTCTAAACTCAACTCACCTGATGGTCCATTACCACCATTAATCCCTCTGAATCTATTGGCAATAGTCATTACATATTGGATATCTCATAAAACCTGTATGAAGGTCCTGTTTTCAGGAGCACAGCGTTGCCAACTTGGAAAGTATGTTCTGCCTATGCACCATAATAGAGTGGGGTAAGAGGACACTCAGTGTAGGTATTTAAAATGTAAAGAAATGGCCCTGGCAAATGGGGCCATCCTCACCTCCATCTACTCATCATCCTTTAGCTTGCCCACATCTTTTTTCCCTACACTCACATCACAACTGAATGGGGTCTGGCACATTAAGTAATAGAGACCTGTGCACCCTGGATATCACCCTTTCTAACTTTCCTCTCCATCATTACTTTGATTTCTAGTGGGTTGAATTCAGACATGGCCAACAGATTCCCCTGAAATGGGTGTAGAGTAGGTTGGAATTGTAAGTAATAAAAAAACTGTGTAGCATTGTTCTTTAGCCAAAAGTTTCAAGTGCTTTGGTATGGGTTGTTCCCTAAACATCTCCCAATGTACAGACACAAATAAAGACTCACTAATAAAAGGCTTTCAGAGCAACTACTTGCGGCATGGAAGTTCCTTACAATAGCAGGGTTTCCTTAGCTAGGGTTTTAGAGTTCAGTGGACAGGTTACTCTGTAACACACATGATGACTTTTTTGCCATCCGTTGTATTACAAGTCCATCATAGCCAATCTCAATTGTAATATTGTGGACGGGATATCCCGTACCTTTGTGACAGAGTAACACGCCCACCGAACTCTAAATCAATCCCTTTGTCTGCTGTGCTTTTTAATACTCCTATGTGCCATATTCCAGCATAATATTGGGGTTCTCTTAATAGGTGGAATGGGTAGAAGGATGGGCGCAACATACAGCACGAGGTGCAGATAATGTTGATTCAGCTGCTCTATTCCCAGCCAAACCAAACCGCAGGGGCCGATCGATCACAGAAGATCTATTCTTTACCATACAATAGTTGAGAGGCCCAATAATATTTCTTGACATCAGACACTCCAAGCCCACCTTTGTAAATGGGTTTTACACATTTTTCTAAGGTAACCAGCGGAATACTACTGGCCCACGGCAACTAGGAAAGCATTGACTAAACAGAATGGAAAAAACGGTGTAGTAAGCAGGTATGGTTAATTTTGTGTACCACTGATCATCTTAAACTACGCCCCAGGCCCCTTATCGAATAACCAGAGGGTCACCCATCTTGCTGTATCCTGCTTTGCTCCGGATAGCAACAGACTTAAATTTAATTCCTAACTTCTCTCCTCGTTCTCTGTGATCATTATGCTTAGGTAGCTGAAATGGTTGTCAGCATGTCTACATATATTAAAAAAATCAACCACTCCAAAGTTTATACAGATGAGTTTTGGCGAGAATTCGCCTTTCTCAATTCTTGTCTCCACCGATGGTCTGATATAATCAGTTCTTTTGTATATATATATAACAAAATTCACTCCCATTGGTTGCCCGGTCTTTTAACCATCCAATCGCAGTCTCTGTAAATTGAAAAAACACCTTCAGTACCAAATGTCTCTCACGATAACTGCAAGGTGCAGAATGCATTTCAAGTTCTAATAGTTATTAGTTAATGAGCAGTTTTGTCTTAAAATTATGTATTATATTCTGACCCTCTCGATCAGCCGCAATTATCAGACTCTCGGTGGAAACAAGCATTGGGAAAGGCAATTCTTACAGAAACATATCTGCCTGGCACAATAAATGGACTTTGGATTAACCTGTGTGCTCCTGAATGTTCCTATTGGAGCGTTGTTGTTGGAAATGTTACTTGCGTGCAGCCACTTGCACGCCAAAGAAGGCACCCGATCTGAAAAGTGTTTGGCGATCATAATAGTGGCATTTGGTGAAATGTTGAAATGGAGACTGCCAGAACCGTCACTTCACTAAAAGGACAGTAATACCTATGAACACTGAGTTCCCATTACAAAATGGTAAGCATGACTTACTAACCGAGCGTTTAAGGGTGTGATACATTGGATGTGATAAACTTGGATTCCAACATCAGGGGTATTAAGTGCTATATGAATACAATTTACAACTATATTTACAAATGCAGCCGTAGTAATTTCAAAATTAGAGCAGTGGCTTTCAGTGTGTTTAACAGCAATAAGTGGTGTCAACATAAGGTAACAGTGCTTTGCGTATTGCATCTTCACATTCTTTTATTACTGTACGAAACTGGGTTATTAGTAGTGATGAGTACTAATTCTTCACATTTAATAGTCCACAGTTGTCTCCTTCAGGGAACCAAGTACCTCATTGTAGTACCTCACTCTCTCAAGGTACGAAGCAGAGCAGTCCAAGGCCAACTCAGAGGAGGTGATGTGAGCTAGTAATCTCCATTTACTGACATGCAATAACAACCCTCAGTTAATTAATGTCCAGTCAGTGCTCCTCCTTCGAAAAAGGATAACACATTTATAACACACACTACTAAATACTACATATTAAATTACAAATATATATACCAAATAATTTGAAATACCTTTGGTGACTGATTTCATTGCACCTATCAGATAATAATTTTCCACACGGTAGCCCAACACCCTGCGCAGCCAACACTTTAACACAAAGCAAACAACACCTTTAGAAAAGGGTTTTATTTTACAAAATACAAGGACTCTCTCTCTTAGAATAAGGCTTGGGGTTTTATTTTACACAATGGTCTAGACTTTCCCAGATGTCAAATGCATTAGATTCAAATACACAAAGATATATATATATATATATAGAATGCAAAACACCAGGCGCTTCGGGAGGGCTACCCACGACACATCTGACCATCCAGTCTTCCTCTGCCCCAATCGTCCTCACAGCCTTCCTCCACACAATTTAAAAAGAGGTCCGACGCGTTTTGGGGCAAACACGCCCCTTCTTCATGGACAGGCAAAGAGCACAAAACAATCACCATTGCGATTTAAATGCCGTTTATTTAAATCGGGGCCGCCCTAAGTGGGCGTGGCTCTTCATGCAGTGCTGCCAGGAATGCTGGTAGCTGTAGTCATTATGGTGAATGGAAAAGTATTCCTTCAGTAGGCTGTGCAACATTGTCTTTTGATTTGTCATCTTGATTAAATCACCTGTAGATTGAGGTGGGGGGGTAGGCTTAGAATGACGATTCATTTTCGTGATGAGTTGTGCTGTATAAGCGAGGGTAGTTGTTTCATTGCTTCTTTGCAATAGTTCTCTCTAGTCTGTAAGACGACATTCCCGCCTTTATCAGAAGGCTTAATTACCACACTTCCATCTTGCATTAGATCAAGAATTGCTCTCCTCTCATCTGGATTGATGTTATTGTTACTCTTTCTGCCATTTTTCCCATTCCTTATTCTATATTTTAACAGATCATTTGTCATTGCTTCCGAGAACACATCAATCGCATCTGGTGTTAATTGTGGATTAAAATGAGATCTAGGTTTATAGCCGCTTTCCTCGCTTTGTTGTTCGATCCCCAAGGTTGCAGCTCTGATTGCTGCATCATCCGTAGGTAAGGGAAGCTGGCTTGTGTGTTCTTCAAGAGCTAATCCTTGTAGAATCTCCACCGCTGGTCAATCATGTCCTCTTAGTGCGTCAGTGACAGTGGCTCTAATTGGTGTCCCAATTGTGCTTTTCAAATTTGATCTGTTTTTGGAGTATTTATGCAATTTTAGTTTTCGGACAAAATTAAACAGGTCTATACGCGTCTGCCTGTATTCCAAGTGGCTAGTTGGACAGAAACTAAGTCCTAGACTTAAAACTTTGTTCTCGATGTTGGTGAGAACTCTGGGTGTCAAATTTATAACAGTGATGTCTTCTGTTATATCCTGATGTTCCTGATGTTCCTTTATTTCTTCCGGTTCACCCAATTCGATCTCTTGGGTCTTCCGCGTCCTCTTCCTCTTGTAGCCTCCACCTCCTCTTCTGATTTTTCTTCGTCTCGTTCTGGGGGTTTGTTCTTTCCACCCCGTAGCCATGCCTGCTTGATAACTTGAAATTCGCCCTGAAAAGGTGTCATTGTAGTTGTACTTGCTTGGCCTCTATCCCTTACCGCAGTCTCATCTGCGGATTCATTTTCCGTTGCACTAGATTCTGAAGTTTCTGCTGCACTTGCCCACTTTTCTTGTTCAGCTCTTTTCTAGGGGCATCGAACTTTCGTGCAAACGTTAAAATCCTTCCTTGGGAATAGTCTCTCTCATCGTGGTCAAATTTATCCTGTTTCCGCGTTTTTATTTTCTGTTCGTATTTGCCAAGTCTTATTTTCATCTGTATCCTAATGTTTTCTATAGTTTCCTTGTTTTCCTCCAGTTTCGCTAGTTCTTCCTCCATAGTTTTTATCTCCACTAGGGCCTTTTCCCAATCACTCCAGGCATACTTTATTAGGAGTCCCAGGGTACCTTTGCAATAGTGAGAGGTGAGTTCTTCCCAGTCCGTCAACAGTTGTGGATCAGGGTTCTCGTATGACGGAACCGTATAAACTCTCAATACCCGCGGTACCATCTGTTCATCGTAATAATGCTGCAGACTCGTTGCCTCCCACCACTTTCTGACCTCTCTCTCGTACAATCTTTCCAAGGCTATTAGTAGGTCAGTCATTTTACTCGGCGGGCTCGGTTTGGAGGTTGGTGCCCCTTCCTTATGTTTCTTGAACATTCCTTTGACGGCTTCATGCCGGGACGCTTCGTTGAACATAGCGCCATCCATTGTTATAAATTGCGTTTATTTTCAAAGCATTTAGAGTTCATTACCCCTTTGTCTTTCCTAGTATGCTTTTCCAAAAGATCAAGAAAAACACGTCGTCTGCTCACCTCCGCGTCATAAGTTATGTTCAAGTAATTTGGTCTTGCCGATACACGGCTATATGACATAACCCGACCTGAGGAGGGACCACCAAGATGGTTCTGCCGTTATTTGGAATTGCTGATTATACATCAGGCAGGCAGTTTGAAATGTTTTTATGCAAAAACTATGCCGAATCATTCCATTGTGGCGGAGTTAAATTCTTGGGGGAAACAGGTAACCTAGTGACGGGTTAATATGAAGCCGATATACGGCGTGAAGGTATCCTTTTGTAATTGTATACCATAATGGTTTGACATGAACCAAAATGTGCATGCAAGAATTTATTTGCTTGTGAAATGACAATAGCAAATTGTAGTGCATTACACGTATGGAAAATATGTTACGGTGTAATCCATTACGGAAAACATAACATGATGCAAAATGTGTAGATCACCCAATATGGCGATTTGATCAGAGTCCCTTGTTTGTTTCCACTGTGAACGCACGTAGCGATGAGTAATAAAACATGGCGTCTCCTCACAATGTTTGTAAAATTGAGGAAGGCGGAGCGCCGAAACGCGTCTGTTACAAATGAAATAAAGACATCTTTGAGAATTACCCCTGGAGTGCGTGGTTTCTAGTGCGAACAAGGTGGAAACCCTGAGCGACATATTTTGCGGGTCCTGCGACCGCATCACGCACCCGTCTGAGAGTGCCCCCTAAATCGGCAGGAAACAGGAGCGCGAATATATATATATATATATATATACATTATATATATATAACCTAAATGCATGAATGATACTGATTAATAAACAAGCAGCAAATAATATGAGATTAGACTCAAGCAAATATACTGGGCGTCCTGAAAGAGATCAGAAAGCTATATCTACATCAAAGGAGTACTTTGGAGGTGCACCTTGACTCACTCCTGCATAACAAAGATAGCACACTCACTCACACATCAGAAAGACAACACATCAAATTATCACAGCCACTGGCTCACATCACAATGGCAATAATCAAAACTCAATACATGACCTGGTGCAAAAACACCGCATTTCAGACTGGGGAAGTAAACAGCCGTGATTGAGAGCCTCAGCAACCAGGGTTCACTCTGAGGTAGACGCGTCTGCCCCCACTCAGATTCCAAACTCTCGGTTTCCGAGTCTGCAACCCTCAGCTTTAAACACACTAGAAGGATCGAAAAAGACCTGCCCCTGGGCCAGAGGAATCTTACCAGAACTGGCCAGGTTCAAAGCAAGCATTCCTAAAGCAGGAAGGAGCTCTCACGTCCCCTTCTTCAAATCTCGCATGTTCCAGCCTCTATCTTGACGAAGCTCACAAAAGCCTTTTAGAGTACATAAACAATCCCTCACAAAAACAGAAAGACCTTGAACGTGAATAACCCAAACAACTTGCAAGCGCTGCTGTGCATGCAGAAAAGCTGAAGCAAGGCAAAGCCAGGATAAAAGGATGACATGAGGCCATGTCAAAGCCGATAGTAAGAACGTCATAATTCTCATAAGAACACAAACAACTTGCAAGCGCTGCTGTGCACGCAGAAAGGCTGAACCAAGGCAAGGTCAGAAAAGAAGATGACATAAGGTCATGTCAAAGCTAATAGTAAGAGCTTCATAATTCTCATACAACACCGAGCACATATGTGCATCACTGCCCACAACACTGCAGTTCAAAACCAAACAGTGCATTCCACAACTCTCTCTCCCTTTCATGCTTTCAGATGCACATCCCACACGGTCTGCTCTTGGCAAGGCTGTTCTAGACAGCTCCCACTGAAAGACAGCAAGATTACAAGAAAGAGAAGCAAGGCATATGCAAGACCATCGCACATTCAGGCTAGGATGAAATAACACACTAAAGTCAGTTAAAATAATGGTAGTCAAAGGTCATCACTGGGTGTCAAACCACAAGAGTGCCTCTGGCACTACAATGACACCCATGTAACTCGCTTGACTCCTAGTTGGTCTTGAACCCCATAATCATGCCTCCACCTATAACAGATAAAACATCACAATAGAAGGGGGTGTCATTTTAGGTAAGGCAGGCCTACTGGCTTTATGAAGTGGTCAACACACATATTAGTCAGGCCTTTTGGATTTGTCAAGGGGTCGCAATATTGATAAAACAGTAATCCCATTTCAGGATTTAATTGAGTGAATGATTATATTGAAATGCATTTGGTGTTAAAATAAGCATTGCAATATTTTTCAATAAACACTGTCAATAAACTATGCCAATTCAAACCTGCCATAGACATGTGGCAGAGTATTTCCTTTGCATTCATCAGGCTGCATAATGCAGGCATAGGACCAAGCACTCGTGGTGACCAAACTCCCAATCTTTAGAGCTAAAGCTCCAGCTCTGATCGAGTTTGCATAAAGCCCTAAATTGCCTGCCGAGGTCATGAATCCTATGACCTGGGAGACAAAAAGTCAGTTTATTTATAAACACTCTGAGGGTCTGCTGTACCCTTTGCAGCCTTCAACAACACAGGAACATTTTGTTGGCAGTAACCCTGCCTCTCCTTGGTGCACCACAAACAAGCAGTGATGCTGAATAGCCCACAAGGAGCTTTATGGCGGGGCTCGCAGGTGGAAGCAGGAAATATTAATCAGCAATTCTGGCTGCTCTCTCTGTTTTTGGCTTGCGCCATGACCAGGGCCACTTGTTTCCTTTGTAGTTTGGTTGTGGGTGCCCTGGTCCCACTCAGGGCACATAGATGCTATATTTTATGTGGGGGCAGCACAGGGAGACCACTCATTGTCCAGCCTGCTCTGCGGTCTCCCTTCTGCCTGTTCCAGCAGGTGGAAGGAACACTGTTCTCTTTCTTGTTCTGTACATGTGGAGCCTCAGACCTTCATGCCCACAAGGGGGCAAAGTAGGAGCCCTTAGTACCTCATAGGGTTCTGGCATCCCTAATGAGTAGAAAGATGAGCACAGTGCCACTCTGACTGCTTTTGGCTCCTTTGTACTCCGGTCCTCTTGTGTTCTCTGCATCTGGGTCCAGCGATGGCATCCAGGCCCCATTCAGACATTGTTTCCTGAGTCCCCACGGAGATGAGGCCCTGAGGGCAACATGCGTTCAGAGGAGCAGGGAAGGCACATGCCTGCATGCTTCAGCAAATGAATTCATTAAAGATGTGCCGCCCCATGCCTTGACTCACCTTGGGGGTATTTGTAGGAATCCCGGCAGACTGCCATGTGCTCCATTTCTCTTTTCAGACATGTTAAAATGAGCTGGTCTTCAAAGGTGCATAACTCGGGGCCCATCGGCTGATATTCATGATATGTGGTTTGTTTGTCTCCCAGTGGCAAGCTCTAGCCACCAGGAATATTATCAGCAGATCGCCTGGCTTCTAAGAGAAAACACTTGGCAGGGAGCTAGTTTTACTGGCTCCTGCCCCAGTATTCTCCTCTCCTGTTGCTCCTCTCCTACAAATGAGGGCATCTTGTGCAGCCCTCTGTTACCAGCAGGCAGAGCATCCTCCTGGCTGGCCTCCGAAGCCCCATAGCATCCTGGTTGTCATGCAGAGCACTTAGGGTGGCAGTGGTGCCCAGATCTTCCCCCAAACTGGTCCTCAGGGGACGTAAGGGCCCAGAGTCACTTGCCCTGGAGAGACCTATCTATTCCTGTGGTCAGCTGGAGACAAACTCCCTAGTTCATCCTTGCAGGGCATCAGGTGGCTTCCTTTTCCTGCTGTCTGTTACTCCTCTGTAATTGTCTTCCAGGTTCAGGATCTAGTTACCAATCTCTACTTTGTATATGGATTTATAATTAAAATGGTGCAGTCACATTTTCTCTGTGTAGAGCTCCTCTGAGAGTCTCAGCTTCACCCCTTGCTGGCATCACTGCCAGATCTCTTCCGACCAAAACGTCAAAGGGGTATCCTCCTTTGTTGGCTCCAGATGTCTGGGCTTCCTCCTTTCGTCAGTGGGCCTCAGCTGACCTAGACTACGAGCAGTATGACAGCTAATTATCAGATGCAGACTTTCCACCCACCCCTTCCCACTCCCAGGAACTGGGCCAATCACTGATAATTGCTCCTTTTGTGTGGGGAGGCCTTTGTTCTCTCTGCTGAGGAGCATAGTAATTAATTTGACCTAGAAAGTGGGACAAAGGCCTGGAATCTGATTATGAACTGAGTCAGAAAAATATGATAATTCTTGACACCCCAAAACATATACATGTATGTTCTTGGAACCTGCGAAATCAAACTCAGTATGTATGTTTTACTCCAGTTTGACATATTGCTGTCTATTTGGGTCTCAGCGGAGCAACACTGTACTTAAAGGCAGATTTCGCCCATATGTATAATGCAGCACAAGCATAACAGATTTTCCAGTAAACCATACTGATATATGAATGCCCACTAATATTATAAGGCCTACCTCAGGTCAGCACCTATCCTTGCAGAGTCCCTTCTGAACCAGGCTACTTGTGTATAGTTACCAGGCTGCCTATAATAATAGTCTCATACACGCAGCCCAAACACTTGCCTCCATGCATGTGTACATAGTTTAATATGTAACCAGGGGGTGCCCCTTGCCTAAGCTGCACTGCATTACCCTAATCTTAAAAGGCAGGCACTGGCAGTAAACTGAATTAGAATGATATTACTATGAATGAAGTTCATGTACTGAGACTCACCCACAGTAAAGGTCCACAAATAGGGTGATCAAAGGCGAAACATTCTGGTGGTCTAAATGGGCGGAACCCACTTGCAACAGTAAGTGCTGATCCTGTCAGATCCACTCTGAATGCTCTGGTATGTGCAAAGTGTCCTATTCTTGCTCACTCATCTTGCTGGCTTCCAGGAAGAGGGGCACAAATTATAACTGAAAGATCAAACACACAAACGCAATTTGAAGCCTTGTTGCTTGTAAATTGGTCACAATCTTGTACAAACCAGCATCAACAAACTCTTCTGGCTCTGAAGTGCTTTCTATCAGAATCTTCGCACTGAAAGGAGCAGCCTTGTGGTAGTATGTGAGGGCTGCAGGAGGGAGAGTTGGGACAGAAGCACATCAAGGATGCAGGAAGGAGAGAGGATGGCTGGAGGAGGTTCAGCACAGAAAAAGCAATGCCAATACAAAATACATTTTTAACTCATAACCAGCTACAAAAACAACTGTACTAGAATAATGTACACATCCGCAATTGCCCATTCAGGCAATGTCTGAATGGCTCATGCCAAAACATGTCAATGTCTGGAGAGGGCTAATCAGGTGCTCCTTCCTATATGTTGTGTTGTGTATGTTCTGTGTTTTGTGCTGATATGAGGTCTTGACAGACAGCTTAAACTGTCTATAGCCAGATCTAGGGAGGGTATCATTCAGTGAAGTCAAGTGATCCCATCCATATCCAAACAGATACAATCGTCTGGACCCAATCCCTGGCTTGTTCCCCTCAATGAAGCAGGTTATGCCATCTCTGTATAGGTCAGCAGTCTTCGGAAATTCATATCTATTGTTAACTAATTCATCAACAACCATCTCAGCTTTTCTCTTACCTGCCCTGAATGCCGCCTGGCTGGGAGGCCAATTTAATGGTAAACATTTGCTTTATTAATCAATTAGATGACATACGTCTGTATTGCTTGTTAATAGGCCTTTATCTTCCAGTATATTGCTGGAAGTTGTGACATTCAAATTATCCAAATTAAACACGAAGGGACAGTCCATGACCAAAGATCACACACTCATTATCGAAAATTTTGAGCTATAGGCGTTGAACATGAGACACTTGTTAAATAGCCACTGATATCCATTCAAATGTAATATAATATGCTTAACAGTTGTTGATGAAGTTGCCAATTCTTTTTTTAATGTTCTTTGTATTAACGTCTGCTCAGTGTACAACCAATATAACAAACAAAGCAATTATAATGTGCTTACATCAATTGCAGGAAAACTCAACAAAGTTGCCAATACATCCCCCTGATTTTAAGAATTGTTTTGCTCAATGCGTCCCTCACCTCCTTGTTGCGCAATGAGTAAATGAGTGGATTGAATAATGGAGTAACAATCATATACAGCAGAGCCGCAGTCTGATCGCTCTCTAAAGAATACTGGGAGGTTGGTCTCACATACATGGCGATCACTGTTCCAAAATACACCCCACTCACAGAGAGGTGGGAGGCACAGGTGGAGAAAGCCCTACGCTTTCCCAGGGTGGAAGGGATCCTCATGATTTGTGCAACAATACAGACATATGAGATGGAGACGCACACCGGAGAGCCCAAAGTCACAAAGCCCCCCAGGCTGAACGCCACTAACTCATTTGCTGAGGTGTCCGAACAGGCTAGCTTCAACAGTGGGGCCACATCACACACAAAGTAGTTGATCTCATTCTTGCCACAGAAAGATAACCTAGAGATTAAAAAAACCTGCACAGTTGGAGCAAGAAATCCATCCAGCCAGACACTTAGCACTAAGCTAATACAGGAATCGCTGTTCATCACCATTTGGTATAGCAGAGGGCGACATATTGCAGAGTAGCGGTCATACGCCATTAGGGCAAGGAGGAAACATTCTGTAGATGCTAAGGATATGAAAATGTACAGTTGTATCAGACAACCTGAGAAAAGAACATGTTTTCTACCCAAAAGGTTGGAAAGGATCAGTGGTTGGGTCACCGTGGTGTAGAATATCTCCAATAAAGACAAATTTCGGATAAAGAAGTACATCGGGCTTTGCAGATGAGAGTCCACCATTGTGATGAAAATGATGATGAAGTTCCCTCCAAAGGTGGCCATGTAAATGGATAGAAAAATCGCGAAGAGTAAGCCCTGTAGCTCTTCAGAACCAGAGAATCCCAGTATTACAAATTCTTTTATTGTGGTTGAATCATTTTCCATGTTTTCGCTTCTCCTGCTTATATAAAGAAAATAATAGGTATGTTTTGTTAGCAGTGACACTGCAAAAGCATGTCCATCTGCCAATAGCAATCAATATTGTCTTTCATATTTAAACATGATAACATCATCATCAATTCAGACTCATCTACGTGATTTGGAATAAAGCTGGAAGGAAAAATCAAGATGTAAGGGTCCAGATTTACTACAGGTTACTGCCCTCACATAAAGGCACAAAGAAACATATTGGAATGTCGTTTTTAGGTGGAAAGGTGCCCTTTTCGGTGTGCAAAAAGCACTTTGTACTGTTTTGCATTGTTTTGCATTTAGGGACGTTGTTGTAGCGTTTCTTGGGCAGATCAACTCACACACCCAAAGCTTTTGATGCAAAGCTCAATCTACAAAGATAGTCAGATGGGGGTTTTCATCAACAACTAATGCCTCCGTGAAGGATGCATTAACAAGGGGTAACGTTTACATTTCTAAAAAGCTCATGTGTTTTTAAGGGGCACAGCACAAATCCAATAGGTTGGATTCTTCTGCAACACGTCTAGACATGTTATGTTATGTTATGTTATGTTATATTTATTTTTATATAGCGCGCGGTGACTCAAAAAGAGTATCCCGGCGCTTTAGCAGTGAGACCTACGACGAGATAACATAGGAGTTTAATCCTATCACCATCACCGATCAGCACCAGAAGTGACATTACTAGATCTCCCATCATCCACCTACAGAGAAAGTGACATCACTGAATTTCCCATCCATCTGGACAGGGAATGGCATTACTGCTTTTCCCCCCAAAACCATCTTTAAAAGAAGAAGCCAAACAAGAAGACTTAATTTCCCATCACCCATCAGCAGAGGAAATGACATCATGGCACCCTCCATTCCTCCTCCCTCCCAGGATCTACTTAATGGAAGCTGCAACACAAAATCGCAGCGGGAGTGCGACTGGCGCTCCAAAGGCACGTCAATGGTGAGCCCATCTGCGTAAATCCATGCCTGGACTGTGCCCAACACCAGGAACCTTGGTCTGATCACCACTCAGCTGTACTCCCCAGCACTCCTTAAGTCGCTAGACCCCAGATGCCGTTCCCCCAATTGCTTTTGTGCTGCATCGCACACCACAGTAGGAGCTTTCAGTGTACCCACTGCCGGTTCTCCAGCAGCAACCTACCAACATCAACCATGCAAATACTAACAATGCCCTCAACTCCCCCTCTCAACACACACGCCACACAAGCACCAACAACGCCTACACCCCCACCCTACAGCACACGCCACAGCAAACCTGAATGTCAACATCCACTTGCATGCAAAGTTCTCAACACATAATCACTCAGCAAACAAAACGAAAACCAAAATATGGGACCTGCTGGGTAGCGACACACCCGACGCCCTATTCATCACAAAGACCTGGTTCAACACCTCATATGCTCCCAACATTCCCACAACATTCCCAGCGGGCTACAAGATCACTCAACAGGCCCGCCTTCACAAGCCATGAGGAGGATTCGCTATCATCTATAAGGAATCGATCAAATGCACAACATCCACAGAGAACCCCACCCCATTCGGGGGAACACCTGCACTTCAAGCTGCAAATCTCTGAAAACTTCACACTGAACGGAACAATCACCTTACATCCACATGAACCACCTTTACCAACTTTATTACCAACAATGTCGCTCCACTCACAATTGACCCTAGAGCCTACATTCTCCTTGGTGACCTCAACTTTCACCTAGAAGACTGAAACAACCCCTATTCTACAGCGCTTTTCGAAAGCTTAAGCGACATCGGACTCACCCAGCTTGCCCTACAACCAACACACACCGCAGAACAAACACTGGACCTCATCTTCATCACAAATGACAGCACAAAATACAACTCAAATCACACGACTCACATGGACCAACAACTCCATCATCCACTTCCATATCAACACACCTCAAATCAATACTCCTACCAGGTTCCGCATTCCAAGCTGAAACGGCAGCAAAATCACAGAAGCAGATTGGCTCAGCGCGCTCAGCCAGGATCAGTCTAGTCCCCCAGACAACCTCGACAAGGACGTCAACAACTTCAACAACTGTATCAGGAACTGCCTGGACTCCCTCACACCCATCAAATCCAACAAGCATAGTAAATAAAGTAAGCAGGCCAGCTGGTACCCACAAGACCTCAGAGACACCAAACAACACAACAGCTAGAGTGGAAATGGAGAGCCAGCAATGTCACCACAGACAGAACTATTTGCAAGGCTGCACTCAGACTGTATCGCCAGCAAATAAGAGACACCAAGAAAAAGCACTAGTGGACCGCATTGTAGGAAGCTCCAACAGCTACAAGGAGATTTTCTCTATTCTATTGTTAAGGATTTCACCTGGCCCTTAGCCACTCTCAACAATGCAACTGCCTCCCAACATCTCTGCGACAACCTATCCAGTGTCTGCCACAGCAAAATCGCAAACATCTACAGCAACTTTGCACACCAATCCAACCCCAGAGAACTCCTTCCAAACCTATCCACCACCTACCAAGATGGCTGCCTGACTGAATCGATAACCCCACCAGACACAACACTGTGACAATCATGAGGACCATCTACTCAAGGGCCCCAAATGATCCATGCCCCGCTACATCTACAACTAGGAACGTGAATTAGCACCACTGTGACCCACATGATCAACATCTCCATCATGTCTGCCACTTTTCCGGCTGAATAGAAACTTGCAGAAATCAATGCCCTCCTCAAGAAGCCCACAGCCAGCCAAATCAACTGAGCTACTTCTAACCAATGTTCCCTCTAAATATTTTCTTCTGTGTGCGGCAGTTCAAGATCTCTGTGCGCTGCAACCAAGGTTATGTGTACCAAGCAACTGATCATACATTTGAGTGCTTTGCTCAGCAATATAAATTTTTGGCAGTCACCACTCCAAACCTTTGTTTACAATGAGTGCAAAACAGGTGCATTACACACACATATAGTTCTATTTAATAAAGTGTTGAGACTCGTTTGGAACGCAGATACACCCCCTTGGACATGAATTGTTTATTGCTGTAGCACCTACACCCCAGATTTAGAAAAGGACAGGACATAGAAGGTGCTACCATTATATGTATTAACTGAACAGCAGGGTTGATGCAAGCAGTCAGAAGAATGGGGCAGTTTTATGGAGCTCGAACTGGAGCTGGGCTGGACCAAGTTAAATATTCTAACCAGTGTAATTCGGCAACACCGGAACATATTGAGCAGCGCCCACAGGTTGTCTTTTTCGGTTCTGAGCAGGAATCTGCAGGCAGTGAAGGGGCTTTCTTATTTACAATTTAAGTTATTGTCCCAAAACAAAGGTCTTCTATAAAGAGCCAACAGCCCCACTTTTGTCCAAGAATGATCCTGGCTAGGAGTCACCTGGAGTCTAATACCTGGATTCCAACACAATGGAGGGTAAACGAAGGCACACAAGTATCACTTTACAAGTCAGGTACTTAAAAGAAACATTTAAGGCAAGTTTTTGACTTTTTTTACCTTTCCTAAATAAGCTGCATGCATGTACTCGAAGAAGATAGGCATACGTTTGAGTGCATAACTGGGAGAAACAAAAAGTAAAAGTATGGATTTAAAAGGTAGCGGAGCTGGGGCTGTCTGTATTCATATAAATGTATTACTACGCAAAGGAATCCTTTTCAGCAGCACTATACAACAAATTGAGAAAGATAACAATAAGGTTCTAAACCCATGTCTTGCAGTTTGCAAAAGGTTTGCTGATGTTGGTTCATAGCTCACTGTGCTACTATAGGATTGCAATGTATGTTCCGCATGGTATAACGGATATGTGTCAAAAGTAGTAACCCACTTGCCTATCTAAGACAAAAAAATTGGTGATTTGCATGTTACAAGATGTGCTTTACAGGAGATGCCTTAACCCTCTATGCAGCATTATGAGTCAAAAGTGAAGCTAGACAAAACACAGAGCTCTCCAGCAACTGCATTAACCCCCATAGTTATCTGACCATCACTGTTATCCACTAAAATGTCCTTGACACACAAATATCACTGCAGAGAGTGTATTAACCCCATAAGATATTTTTAAATGTAGCCTTTGCAATCATTTAAACCAGAAAAGATTTACTGTCACATTTGTCCTCAATGCCATTTCTTTGCTGTAGTGTTTTAAAAAAGTAAATGTATAAGTTGAAAGCCAAACTCTGGTATACATGACTCTGTTCCTCATGACTGCACCCCCCTTTCTATTGTCACGCCTTGACCACCAATTTGAATTTGCACCTCCATTAGGTCTCTGTGGTGGGCTCTTGGTGACTTGGCAAAAAAGTGAATGTGATTCTAAGACAAGCACCCACTGGAAAAAATCCCAACAAAGCCATTAATTCACCTAACTCCTCAAATTCTAAAAGCACCATATATAAAGGACTGCACTCGTATTTGCACAAGATGACCCTTAAAAATATTTAAAATATCATTTACTAACATGTTGAATATGTTGCAATGTTGCATTCAATATTCATGAAGAGTATTTCTTTAAAATGTGGAAGTGTTTCCCTTTAATACATCCAAAATATTTAGAAAGTATTTATTAAAAGTGAGTGGTTTTAAACATGAAATGAGAAGCCTATCACATAACAGAGGCAGCTACACTTCTGTGGATGAAATGCAGGCCAGTTCCACTACAAAAATAAATATATGCTGTCTACAATACTTCCATCCTGGGTTGTGTCCCCAAATGTTGCTAGTTTTTTTCAGTTTTATATAGGGTGAACTTGGCCCAAGGGCACTGGAGCCCCTTGCACGAGCACCAGTTGCATTACACAAAGACTCATTAAGATGTATTTTTAAGATATCTGGAGATTAAGTGAAATGCAGAGCTTGGAAACATTTTCCCTTGGAAGTTAACACTGTGTATCCCCCCCCCCAGTCTCAATGAGAGAGCAGAGAAAGTTGTACAGTTCAGATCACAAGTTAGGCTTAGCTATATTATAATAAAAGTCTTATCATAGAACCGCCTCTGGGTTTACTTTTCTGAATGGCCTTAAAGTACAGTGTGATCGCAGCTTCTCACCCAGGGACATTCGGTTAAATACAGACTGGCTGGATGGAAATCAGTGTCTATAATTTATGATGCCATTTCAGAAGCTTTTCATAGGTCCAAAAAAAAGTCTTACCCTGGATCCGAACCTCTTATTTGAGTTGCAACATAGGCAGCGCTATTGTTACACCATACAGCCTTTGCATGACTTTAGAAGGCTCCTAACCGTAACAGAGCAAGCAGCAAGTGCAGAAGTTGTGAGCTCTCTAAAATCTGTAGCGTGTCTGTGGCAGAATAGCTGCTCTTCCGTCTGATATCGCAAATGCGCTGCCACTGCTCCTCATATTTTGCCCATGTATGAAGAACTGACTTTTGGCATTGTGTGCGCGTTGCAAGTGTGTGTGTGTGCGCACACCCACGCATGTTAGAGGGAACTATGCTTCTAACCCATGTCTCTGCTCCCCTATCCAGCCAAAGTGATTAAGAAGGCCATCAATAAGCAACTCAGACCCATCTCAAACTTCATAATCTTGGAGACAACACTCAATCAGGATTCAGAAAGAACCACAACACCGAAACAACACTCATCATGGCCACCAACGGCATTCCGATCATCCTGCACCAAGAAGAAACAGTGGCTCTCATCCTGCTTGACTTCTACACGGCCTTCAACATAATCTCCCATAACGCCCTCATCAGAAGTCTCCACAAAATTGACATACAAGGATCTGCTCTCAAATGGATCTGTTACTTCCTAACGGGAAGAACCCAAAGGTTCTGGCTGCCACCCTTCACATCAGAGACCAAGAGATTGATAAGCGAAGTCCATCAGGGATCATCCCTCAGCCCCAACCGTTTCAGCATATACATGACACCGCTCAACAACATCATCGGATCATAAAACATCTCCGCCATCACCTATCCCAATGACACTCAACTCATCCTCTCCCTGACAGACAAAATAACCAAGACCAACTACACCCACAGTATGACCATGGTAGCAGACTGCATGTGAACTAACTGCCTGCAGATCAACTCCGACAAGACAGAAGTAATGGTCTTTGGCAACAAGACCTCTTCATGGGACTTCAGCTGGTGGCAGACAAAGGTAGGAACAACACCCACTCTCACAGACTGCGCAAGAAATGTAGGGATCATCTTAAATGACAAACTCAGCATGACAGCTCAAGTCAACGCAGTGTACACCTCCTGCTTCCACACCCTAAGCATGCTAGAAAAGATCTTTACATGGTTGCCTCAGAACACCAGACGGCACAGGATGAACAGTGGCTGGTATAGGCCTTATGTTCCAACAGTCCAATGTTTACTTATCCATGTTTATTTAAGAACATTCTACACTCAGTGTGTGGCATGTTCTAATAGCATTCTAGCCTTATACATTCAGGTAAAGGCCTTTATTTAGTTACATGTCCTTACCTTCGGCACAGGAAGAGGGCCTATAAAAACATATATGATGAGGAAGACAGGACCAAGAAAGAGAGTTGCAGCAAGCACGGATGAAGCAGTGCTATGACAAAATGTCACAGCACGCGGATGAAAATATAAAATTCTGATTATTCAGAATTTGTTTTTGAAAATACACTTTTACTTTAGTGTCTAAGAGTAATACTTATGGCATGGACAAATTGACAAGATAAAGACCTTGTATGTTACCCATCGCCATTGCATTGGTTGGTTAAAGAGCCTTTATGCGTGGGCTCGGTCACTCATAAAGTAGAACACTAGCCTAAGCCGCTGTAAGGAATTGATATCTCTGCTCTCAAATCCTAACTCTTCGGCTCTCAACTGCTAATTGAGAAGCAGTCTGTTCCCCTCCACACTGGCACCTACATGGATTAATGGCACCAAGGAAGGTGAGTAACACAAGTACTGGCACTGGAATATTGTGCACAACAGCACGCATACAGGAATAGTCATTCATTTAAACAAAACACATACAATCCTGGGTCAGATGTACCTCCCATTCAGCAAAACAAGACAAGAGTTGCTGCAAATCCTGCACGACTAACCAACATTGACAACATTATGAAATGCACCAGCATCACCCCTTCTAAACAGTTCTCTAAAGGAAATACGTTGTGTAGTGGTAATGAAGGGCATATCTTCACGTGCTTTGTATGCTGTCTGTAGGGGTCACGGCTGTGCGTTACCGACAACTGTGGATACTTTAACCTGCTTTTCCACCGTCCTTAACTGCGTTAAAGTTACACATGTCGAGTTATTTTCATGGCTAATGCTGTTTCGACTTCCCCTTATTTAATGCTCTTATACCATTTTAATTGCTTCAATGACCATGTTTTGCTTTCATATATTTACATACCATTTTCATGTTTTCGAACGATGTCCACAAGTCCGAAAGGGGAAACGGCCACTACAACGCGGCCGTTTCAACGAAAAGCTTAACCACGCATGCATTACAACGCATGCGTGGTTACAACGAAAACCTTTACCACGCATACGTTTACTACGAGGTACGTAGTAAAGGCATGTGTGGTAAAGGGTACAATTAAAAAATGGGGGGTGAGGGGGGGTTCCCCCCCTCAAAAAAACCCCACTAACCTTAATTAGAGAAGTGCAGGGAATCGGCATCGTAAAGGAAGGAAACGGCCGTTTTTTTTTATTACGTAACACGTCACCACAGAAAAAACGTGGAGAAGGCTATGCGTGGAAATAGTATTCCGTTGTAACGCATGCGTGGTAAAGGCATGCGTTACAACGGAGTTCGTTGTAATAACATATAACCGTCTGAAAGTGGTATGCTTCAATATTTAGTAAATAAATGAAAGTGTATGGTGCACTCCACGGTTTCAATAACAAACTTGATAAGCTGTTGCAAAGTTTCTACTAAACTAAACACACTAAGTGTGCTACGCAAAGATCTGTGGGCTGCCCGTCCCACATAAGGATACATACAAGAAACTCAAGCACAGGGTATGCTTGAAGCACTGCGTGCACTACAAATTATATATAAACACAATATGTATTCACTTTTTTGCAATTTTTTCAAACTGAAACCAATCATTTTTGCAATAAAATGCTCATACCACGACTGATTTCAAACAAATGACATCTTTGTTGAAAGAAATAATAATTCCATGCAGTTAAAAATGCATAATACAATGATAACTATTGTTGTATATTATTCATGTTCTGACAATAAATCCATGTTCCTTATTTTACAAATACAGATGAAGTAAAACACTGTGCTTGAGTTTCTTTTGTGCTTTAATATTTGCCTACTGCTGTTCCTGCAGAAAGGTGTTCTCATTTTGAACACACATACATTTGAATGGTTGTAGGTTTTTTTTTATAAACAAGACAATGCAATAGGTAACAGTCACATCTAGGCCACCGTCAATGCAAATCTGCTATACAGAGAATGCGATATTCAATTTTGCACCAAGGGTGGGTCCACATTTTCTGCAGTTTTATATAACGCAAACTTGCCTCTTATTTCCTGGCGTGAAGTGCATATGTTAATACTTATTTATATTCCTTCCTACTGTCTCAAAAAATCTCAATGTGATATTTGTTTAAATTCGCATTGAGTTACTGTGATAGGTGTGTACCTTTTACACCATTACGGGCCAATTTTATTATATTATTTAAGTTCTGGAAACTTCCACTCTAACATATTTAATCCAGAGCATGTTTGGATAGTACCGCTGCTTTTAGTGCAGTCATCCTCTACCATGTGTGCAACAAGTTTAGTGCGGATTCCATTATATTATTGTTTGCATTATTTGCCATTTTTTGCCTTTCAGTCCATTTTGTCATCACTTGGTCTGCTGTAAACATTGTCTCTGTATTTGAGTTTCCAAAACTTTGCACAGTTTATTTTTATATAGCAAAGTATGAATACATTCTGTCAACTGTAGGTTTTTCTTTGGCCCGTATAAGTAATGGATTATGCTAATAACCATACCTTGCGAATTTCAGTGTTTTGTCAATTTTAATTTGTAATGATAACTGCACTTTAAAAATGGCTTTTTAGGCTTCAGGTGAATTTCTGAGGTTTTTTTACACAAAAGTTAAGCTGTTACAACACAGTTAACTACAACTTCACTTTACCCTCTGTTGATTTTTCAGTGAATTTATTTTTATTTTTTATATCATATATCACGTGCAATAGTTCCCTGGGCCCTCCTGGGCCTCAGGATTCCTGAATTGAGCAGAAGATTTGCAAATTCTGAAATAAAATGAAAAATTATTTAGTAATTACTGCTGCGCTTGACCAATGGCTACACGTAGGGGTACAAAAGGGGGTGGTGATGGACGGAGCACGTAGGGGTAGGTCGTACACAACATGGTGAAGCACACCCTATGCGGCTCACCAAAGCCCACCCATAACTAAAGTAAGCTGCTCACAGACGGTTGGGTGAAGGGCCCTGCAGCAAACCTCAATGTGCAAGGCATAAGGCTGTGGGATTTGAGCATTGGCCATTTGTGGAGGATTGGGTGCAGGAACTGGCCAAAGGTCAAACTCTGCAGCCAACTGTGAACAGTTCGGTTTGGCCACCCAAGTGGGTTTGGCACATGTTTGGCCCTCGGCACCCCTCCTCAGTTGTGCACAACCAATGGTCTTACGATGAGGGTATGACCACACAATATTTATACCTATAAATAACAACCCCAAAAAGTGAAAGGTAATTATCAACAACAAATAATCAAACCAATTAATGACACTACGTTCATTTATCAGAGTGGTAAAAGCAATGTGATATGTAATCTCATCTGTAGGATGATTACAACATTTGTAGATACAATTGTTTCATTAAGTGTGAGTCATGAGCATTTCATTTGGTATGTGATTTATGGCTACCATGGATGTTGGTTTGCACTAAACCCAAGAGGGATACTTCAAAAGTTTTGAACGGGGCATCTGAAGGGAGCCTTCCACTTACCCAATGCATAACTTATTTAAAAAAAAATCTCCAAAATTAATTGCAGCTCCCTTGCTGATTTGAGTATAGGACCTGTGAAACTCATGTGAAACCCACCGAAAATCCCTATCTTTAACAGTATGTCATCTTCCTTGTTATAACAACCACGGCTTTACTGAAATCAAATATTGTAATAGGCATTGGTGAGCCTTGGCCCTATTCTACCATGTCACTTATTTTTGTCTTGTAGCTTATCTCCCTTAACATCAGAGCGGTCTCAATGATTGCCCTGTAATGCTTTGTGAGCACTTAATATATGTGCTAATTATACAAACTGCTGTCTGCAACCTCAACTCATGAAATCTGCGTAATGTGGAATGTCTCTGCTGTCCAAAGTCTGAGTTTATACAATATCTTTAACTTGTGGCTCTAATTGAGATTTTCTTAGCCTTGGTGTCAGAAAGGCTAGATTTTATTAAAGACATTTAATGTATATAGCAGCCAAGAAAGGAAATCCTACATTACCCAGAAAACCCTGGGAAAAATTACAAACATTACATCATAGTGGAATAACCAATAGAACATTAAGCACCACAATAATTATCTTGACTGTGAGCAACAACTCTTTTCTTGCAAGAGTCAATCAAGATGTGGTCCTGAGTGCAAAATCAGAGAGGCACCCAAAGTTAGTATATCAGTCACCAAATCCTCTAAGATATCCAAGAGGAAAACGAGAAGCATATTCCGAAAACCTGGAGTGGGAAAGGACTCTGCAAGGAGGCATCCAGAGGAGGAGATGCTCTCGGCGAGCTAAGTTGACATAGCAGAACAGGTTGAAGGCGCTGGGATGCAGAAAAATAGAAATCAGGGATGGTTAATGAAACAGAGGTGGGATAACACTCGCCTTCGTGTCCTTAATATTATCTAGCCTTTCTGACACTAAGGCTAGGAAAATCTCAATTTTCTTACAAGACCAGAAGCTGGTTCAAAGCAATGATATAAGAGATTCAGAAAGATGAGCAATTGGTTTACAATAAAAAGTTCTAAACGAATCAACGCCTGACAAATCTGCAGCTCTGAGAATATCCTCTAAACCTGCACCAGCCCAGAAAGCCCTAGACACCATAGCCCTTCTGGTTGAATGGGCGCCATAAGAGTCTGTGCTAATGCCAGCCAAGGACATTATCAGTCTAACCCAATGGGCCAGGGTGGGAGCGGAGACAGGCTTGTGTGGTTTCTGAAAAGAAATGAGGAGTTGGGACATGGAGGAAGTTCTGAGATTTGCAGTTCATGAAATGTAAGACTTCAAACAATTACCAATATATAACTTAGCTTCATAAGGGAAAAAAGGATAATGCACTGACACCAAGCTAGACTCGGTGCGTCTAGTAACCTGAAAATAAATGCTGAGAGGAGAAAAATTGGAAGCAGATACATCTAAAGCTTTAACATCAGAAACATGTTTGAGGGAAAACAAACACAAACACATAGTCAACTTTGTGGATAAATGTTTAAGAGTTAGGTCAGCATTTTCTGGCCATGAAAAAAACAAACGTAAAACCAAATTAAAGTCCTACATGGTATTATACTTGGGAGCGGTAGATTAGAAAAACATACTCCCTTTTAAAGTCGACAGACCAAAGGGTGTTAACCTATAGGTCTTCTCTGATGTGCAATTGCCGATCTGTAGGTATTAATGGTAGAGTACGCTTTCCCTTGAGAAGCCAAAGAAGCCAGGAAATTACCACCATAGTCACATTTGCTAAAATGGGATCTGAATCCCTGTCCAAGCACCATCTACACCATACCAACCAGGCTGACCTATGAACCTTTACTATGCCAGTGGACCATAAATGCTGGATGAACCGGATAGCTTCCTCAGACATTCCTGGGGTTCTCCATGAAGCCCTGAAATCCTCCATGCTATGAGGTACAAGGAGCCCTCTAAAACGAGCTAGGCACATTGAAAAGGGTCCGTTTTGTGTGCAAAAATGTAATGTGTCCATGTTGCGTTTTGGCCATTTCCTGTCATGGGCACTAGGCCTACCCCCACAAGTGAGGTACCATTTTTATCAAGAGACTTGGAAGAATGATGGCTGGGTGGAAGTTGGTGCTCTTCACATATTCCAGAACTTTCCATCACAGAATTGTGAGGAAAATATGTTTTCTTTCCAAAGTTTGAGATTTGCAAGGGATTCTGGCTAACAGAACCTGGTGAGAGTCATACAAATCAACCCATACTGGAACCTGGGTGTCTAGTTTGAAAAAAGGTACAGGTTTGCCAGGTTTCCCTAGGTGGCGGATGAGCTAGGGTCCAAAATCCACAGCTAGGCACATTGAAAAAAAGGGTCCATTGTGCATGCAAAAATGTGATGTGACCACGTTGTGTTTTGGGCCATTTCCTGTTGTGGGCACCAGGCCTACCTACACAAGTGAGGTACCATTTTGTTGGGAGACTTGGGTGAATGCTGGATGGTTGGAGGTTTGCAGCTTGTCACAGATTCCAGAACTTTCCATCACAGAAATGTAAGGAAAATGTGGTTTTATTTTGAAAGTTTGAGGTTTGCAAGGGATTCCGGGTAACAGAACTTGGGGAGCCCCACACACGTCACTGCATTCTGGATTCCTCTAGGTGTCTAGTTTTCAGAAATATCACATTGAAATTAAAGGGCCAGTTTTCAGTGGAAAATGTGATGTGTCCACCTTGCATTTGGGGCTGTTTCCTGTCACGGGGCACTGGGCCTAGCCACACAAGTGAGGTACCATTTTTATCGAGAGACTTGGGGAAATGCTCTGTGGGCGGAAGTGTGTGGCTCATTGCAGATTCCAGAAATTTTCATCACAGAAATATGTGGAAAATGTGTTTTTTTGACAAGGTTAGAGATTTGAAAGGTATTCTGGGTAACAGAACCTCATGAGAGCCACACAAGTCACCATATCCTGAATTCCCCAGAGTGTCTGGTTCCCAAAAATGTACAGGTTTGCTGAGTGAGGGCCCAAAACCCACAGCTAGAAACATTGCAAAAAAAGGGTCAGTTTTCAAGGGAAAAATTTGATCTGTCCACGTTCCCTTTTGGGCTGTTTCCTGTCACGGGCCTACGCTTACCCACCCAAGTGAGAAACTATTTTTATTGGGAGATGTGGGTGAATGCTGGGTGGGTAGAAGTTTGAGCCTCCCCACAGATTCCAGAACTTTCCATCACAGAAATGTGAGAAAAATGTGGTTTTATTTTCAAAGTTTGAGGTTTGCAAGGAATTCTGGGTAACAGAACCAGGTGTGAGCCAGACAGGTAACCCCATCCTGGATTACCCTGGAGTCTAGTTTCCAACCATGTGCACGTTTGCTAGTTCCCCATGATGCTAGCTGAGCGAAGGCCCAGACTCCACAGCTAGGCACATTTAAAAAAAAATGTCTGTTTTCAGTGGAAAAATGTGATATGTCCATGTTGCATTTTGGGTAATTTCTTGTTGCCAGCACTAGTCCTACCCACACAAGGGAGGTATCATTTGTATCAGGTTACTTGGAGGAATACTGGGTTGGTGGAAGTTTGTGGCTCATCGCAGATACCAGAATTGTCCATCACAGAAATGTGAGGGAAATTAGTTTTTGGGACAAAGTTTGATGTTTGCATGGGATTCTGGGTAACAGAACCTAGTAAAAGACACACCCTATTCTGGAATTCCCTGAGTGTCTAGTTTACAAAAGTGCACAGGTATTCTAGGTTTCCTTAGGTGACAGCAGACCTAGGGTCCAAAATCCATAGCTAGGCACATTGCAAAAAAGGGTCAGTTTTCATTGGCAAAATGTGATGTGTCCATGTTGCGTTTTGGACCATTTCCTGTCGCAAGCACTAGGCCTACCCACAAAAGTGAGGTACCACTTTTATCCGCAGACTTTGTGAAATACAGAACAGTAGAACAAGTGTTATTACCAATTGATCTTCTATGCATTTTTGCATTCCAAGTATAAGGCAGTGTGTAAAAAAGACTTCATTGGAAAAATGCCATCTAATTCACATGCTAGTATGATTATCCACTAGTTCAGAGATGTGCAAATAACCACTGCTTCTAAACTCCATTTTTTGTTTCCATGTTTGGAAATACATGGGTTTCCTAGAAACTATTTTTCACTCTTTATATTTTACCAAATGAATTGCTGTATGCCCGGTACACAATGAAAAACCATTGAAAGGCGCTGCTCAGTTATTGGCTCTAGGTACCTCGAGTTCTTAGTGAACCTTCAAGTCCTATATATCTCTGCAACCAGAAGGGTCCAGTGGACATAACAGTATATTGCTTTCAAAAATCTACCATACTTAGAAGAAGTAAAAGGTGAAAACATATGCACAAATACTTGTTTTTTCAACTCAATTTCAATTTTGTTTTTTTTTCAACTGGTACTTTCTTTATGAAAACCTTGAAGCGCCTACACAAATGACTTCATGCTGTATTCGGAATTTTGTCTAATTTTCAGAAATGTATAGCTTTCTGGGATCCATTATAGGTTATATACCCATTCCTGCCACTAACTGAAAGGAACTTGAAAGCACAAAAAATAAGAAAAATAGGCTATGCCCCACTAAAATGCCAAAACTTTGTAGAAAATGTTGGTTTCAAACAACGGTCTGCTGCACCTGAAAGCTGGGAAGATGGTGATTTTATCATTACAAACCTTTCATTGATACAATTTGCATGGAAAAAAACAGATGCAGCACTTTCTTCCCACCCACCCCTCCCCCTTCAAAAAATGTAGCTTTATTTTGGCAAATTTCTCAGTCCCCTCCAGGGGAATCCACAAACCCTGGGTACCTTTACAATCCAAAGGATGTTGGAACAAAAAAACCACAAATTTGGCGTGGTAGCCGTATGTGGACAAAAAGTTAAGGGGGGCTAAGCGTGAAATATGCTAAATAGCCACGAAAAGGCTTATCACAGGGGGAAGGCCTAGCAGATAAGGTGTTAAAGATTGCTAAATGAGCCTGTAACCTATGACTTTACTGCCTGAAGATTGGGTCTGTAGTAATATCTATGTAACGTCAGAGATTGATCTGCTCTTGGAAACTAGAAGAACCACGCTATTTGTAACTGGAGTGCCCCTTTGTAGCCTGAAAGACAGTACCATTTTATTAAGGTAGACACTGTGTTTTCCTAAATCAGATTATGCCATTTGCCATTTGCATCCTCCAAGAAACCTGGAGCCTTACACCTACATATATGCTGGGCTATGTAACAGTTTGCTGTCCGGTATTTGCCTCCAAATAGGGGCGCCCATCAGGCATACTACTGATACGGGTCAGCATTGCGCTCGGTTGTATAATATTATAGCTATCTACAAACTGACATTTTTGCAGTTCAACTGATGTATGACAAAGACTTCACTCTTGACATCTACAACGCCTATGCAAGAGGCACTGGGGGGGGGGAATATCAACAACCTTACAATCTCTTGAGGAGCTTCTTGACAATAGGGGGACTTTACATTCATTGATTGTAGGGGGCGACTTCAATGTGACTTTCGAGCCCCTTAATAGGGAAGATATTTGTGAAGTTAAAGAGGAGGATGAACTATGGTACGTTCCTCCCCTTGATCTACCCCCTATCAATGAGTGGTCTCAGTAGCTATACAATTAAACACCCTTGTTTTAGAGTATAGACTGTGAACCTCCAATGGGAGGTAAAAATCTGATCAAGCAGGGGAGAACACATTTACTAGCCCCAGCGGTGTGAGACACATTTAGGATACTTTATTGGACATAAGGCTGTGGTCACATTTAATTGATATGTCTGTGGGTAAAACCACAGATTGTGACCACACCCTCTAAGCCTTTGTCCGGTATCCCCATGGGGCAATCCACCTAGCGCTCCAGAGGACCATTTTCTAACCAAAGAGCTGCATCCTTCGAACAACAAACATCTCCTTAAGTGGGATAGGATCTGTATGGACGAAAAGAAACTCGAGACTACCAAGCAGGATCTAATAGTCCACTTCACTTGTCTGAGATTGAAGCCCAGCTAGAGGATTCAGAAGGGAGGGGGTTGCTTAGTGACTCCCATGCTCAGTATTTTGAACAGTTGGTCCTACAAGTTGGTGCCCACTCGCACTGCCCAAAACGTAGATTGAGGAAATCAAAGAGCAATCCTGGTACTCATGTGAGTGTCTTAATGTGCCAGCTCACTGCAGCAAATAAAGCAAAGAACAAGGTTGCCGTGTAAGTGTTAAGAAGTTCCTACAGAACAGCTTTAAATAGAGCTGAGTAGGATGAGGACAAATGGAGACAAATTGGGGAAGCATGCTCCCCCAAAGAATCTAAAACATTTTTGACCTTGGTTACAAGGTGGGGCAGGTGAGCCAAACACCGCTAGCAAACACAATCTTAGTTAGTGACTGCCACCTGCTCCAACCATTCTGTTATACAGGTACTCACCCCTGAAAAATACTTAGCCAAATCTGCGGACCTCTTCACTAAGAGCGAAATCCTGATTTCAATAGAGTCAATTATTCCATCAAAGGCCCCAGGCCCTGACGGAATTCCAGGTGACCTATTCTGACACGATAAAGACAATTGGTCCAACTTTATACTGGCACCTTCTAATGCCATTGCAGGGCACGCTCCAATCCCTGACTCTTGGAAAGGAACAGATGTAATTCCTATTTTTAAGAAAGACTAGAGGAACCTCCCTAGTAACTACACGCCCATAAGCCTGATTGAATGCATAAAAAAGGTGTTCTGCCACATTATTTTGGTGAGGATCCAGGATTGGATATTTGATAACAACATATTATCCCCCTATCGAGTGGGATTTCAGCAGAAGACTGGGACATTAGACCAGGTCTTCCAGTTCCTCCTTCTATACTGGAAGGTAGTGACCATCAGAAGGGGGAGTCTCTGTCGTTTTCTTTAACCTAAAGACTGCATTCGGGGGGGGCGTGGCTAGCGGCCGATGCGAGTGGACGCAGCCTAGCGAGGCTCCCGTCCTTTACTGATCGAAACCTGCCCAGGACTTGTGTCGGGCCTTAGAACCGCCCGCTTTCGGCGCTGTGAGCCCTCCGCACCCGGGGACGGCCGTAACAAACATGGCGGAGTGAGGCCGAGCCGAGCCTGCGTCCTGCCTGCGAGGGAGCCTGGAGCTCGGCGACCGGACCCCGACATCGTCGGAAGGAGGGGGTTTATCCCCTGAGGCGACCGGGGGCTGCGACCTGTGGTGAGGCGGCAGCGGAGCTGAGTGGCGAGGTGTGGACCGGGACCCAGGGGGAGCTTACAAATCGAGGTCCCGGCTTCTGGGCCTACTCCCCTCCGACGTTGGACCTTCCATCGGAGTGCGCAGGGGACAGGCGGGCGGCCCCTGGGAGTGTGACCGGGCCCGGAAATCAGGCGGAACACGGCGGCGACCTGCAGGAGGTACGAGGAGCACGCCAGTGGCGGAAGGTGAGAGGGCCCTGTGAGTGCAGACCCGGCGGTGCGGAGCCAAGCGCGAGCCCGCCTCTCCCCGGGAGCGGAACTGAGGGGGCGCCCTGACCTGACGGGTCAGCCCGCCTGAACTGTAGCCTCACCCCACTGCCCAACTCCTGGGGGCCTTTACAAGAGTGACCAGTACCCTGCAAACCTCCAGAGGCCCACGCAACTCGGCGCTGGCCGGCGTGGGGGCGCACCCCTCGGCGAGCTGCGAAGAGGACTAAGAATCCTACAACTGTGCGCAGTCCGGACCCGGGCGGAGAGCTCTGAGCCCGTTCTACCAGAAAAGGGCACCATCGGCCCGGCGTGCCTTGGCTGATCAGTGACTGGCGGCTGAGACTGGCTGCCCCAGCGTTACTTCGGCGACCCGGCCCTCCCCTAGTGGACCGGCACCGATAGACGAGCGAGGACTTGGGCACGGTAGCCCCATACACTAGCCGGTCCCTTGGAGTCCCACCGCGAGAGGCGGAACGTGGTGAACCAGCGCTGGGGTGCGGGGCAGGACCCGGTCCTGCCCGGCGGGAATAAGCGGACCGCTGTGGGGCCACACTGCGGCGGAGGCCGACCGGGGACTCCCGCCCCATCCCCGAGATAGTGGAGGAGGGGCGTCTGAGTGCGGCGACGAGACCCCTGGCGCACGACTGCTACTGCGGAAGGGCAACTCCTGTCCGCTCGCCCCTCGAATCACCGTCTTGCGAGTACCGGATTGGCCTGGAAACAGCGACTGGACATCCTACGGAATTTCCTATCATCCGTGGCTGGCCCTGCCTGGTCCAGTGGTCGCCGGGTGGAAGCATGGGGAAACCGAAAGGACCGAAAGGTGAGGCGGGATCGGCTGCGGAGGCCCCGGACGCCATGCAACACCCCCAATCAGACTTACAATCGATGCAAGACAAGATCCTGGAAGCCATAGCGGCCACGAGGACCGCTCTGCAGGACGACATTGCTCAAGTGTCGACGGGCCTGGGGCTCTTGCGGGCTGATCACGGAAAGCTGGCCGACAGTCACAGAAACGGAGGTAGCTCTGAAAGATGTTGTGCCGGGTCAGAAAGCTCTAGAAAGTAAACTGACGGACGCCCTGGAGCGCATCCAGACACTAGAGCGGAGGGCGGAGGATGCGGAAAACCGAAGCCGCCGGAACAACGTACGTCTGGTGGGCCTGCCGGAGAAAAGTGAAGGAACGGACATACTGGGCTATGTGGACAACTGGCTGCGGACAGTCGTGGCGCCGGAGGGACTGTCCCCGTTCTTCACGTTGGAACGAGCACACCGTGTGCCTGCTCGACCCCCGAAGCCGGGACTCCCCCCACGACCGGTGGTGATCAAAGTACTCCACTACAGGGACAGAGACTGGCTCCTACAACGGGCAAGAGAAGCGGGACCCTTCCAAGTCGAAAATAGCAGAGTAACTCTGTTCCCGGACTATACCTTCGAAACACAGAGACAAAGGGCCTCTTTCCTATCCATTAAAAAAGAACTGCGTACTGAGGGCCTGCAGTACTCATTGTTGTTCCCAGCGAGGCTTCGAATCTCGGTGGATGGGAAAGCGCTATTCTTCACGTCGTCAGCGGACGCCTGGGAATGGTGGGACTCTCATAAGGCAGGCTCAGATGGGGCACGCCTCAGAGCTGCGGAGGACTTCCAACAGAGGTCAGTGCGACGATCCAAACGGCTTCGGAAACGTGGCCAACACCATAAGCGGCCGACGGAATCACAGACAGCAGTGGAGCGGAGGGCGGCTTTGCAGGCGGTACAGGAAGTCTCTGGAGAGCTACCACCTCGGCGGCGGGAGGAATCGCCGTCGGAGGACAAACGGACAGGATCGGAAACTGGAGTGTCAGAGGTGGACAGCGCGATGGGCCCGACTGTGACGCCGCAAACGGCGGAAGAAGTGTTTGGCAGTTGAGGCTGAGGCATGGGGGGGGGCCGGTGGTGGCAGCCTGGATCGATTTGCGGTCTCGAACACTGGAGCAGTCGGCAATGAGACTGATTAATCGTGAGTCTGGAGGACTATTGTGGGGTGGAAAGGGACGAGAGTGGCGTATTTTGCTGAAGCTACTAGTTAACGCACCCAGAGGCCCCTAAGGCCGCCACGGTACAGACTGTGGATTAGACAGTTTTGAGAGCACTTTAGCTCTATTGTTTGGACGGGGGCGACTCTTTGTAGTTGGGTCCTGTTCTAGGGGGGGTGGGATGTCTAGAGATGTTGGGGTGGCTCAAGACAGGGTGGGGAGGGGGGGGAGAGGGGCAGAGCAGAGGGGAGATGGAGAGTGGGGGGGAAATGTGATAATGCAGTTGGGGATGGGAGACGGGGGGGGGGTGTTACTGGTGTCTGGCCACTAAAGGACAGAGTCCTTCGCAAGCAGAACCGAGATGATGGATAGTGTGGGTTCCTTAAAATGTGTGTCCTGGAACGTGCGGGGTCTAAACTCAATGACTAAAAGGCACAAAGTTCATTCTTATCTGGTCCGCAGGGGGGTCCACATTGCCTTCCTACAAGAGACCCATCTGACCAAAAAGGAAGGGGCCGCTTTACAGAGGAGATGGAGGGGACACTTGTTCTACACTACATATTCCGCATTTGCCAGGGGTGCGCTGCTTTGGATTCGGGCGGGGATCCCACTCAAGGTCACTAGGCACACTGCGGATCCGGAGGGCCGTTTTGTGGCGGTTGAGGGATTACTAAGGGGTCGTCACATAGCGCTTTGCAGCGTCTACGCACCAAACACTGACCAAGCGCCCTACTTCACCAAACTGTCCAAGCACTTAGCGACCTACTTCGCGGGCCCGGTGTTACTGGGGGGGGATTTCAACTCTATCGAGGACACCACGATGGACAGGTCTCACCCACCGCTGCATGCATCCCCGGTGCACAGGCTAGCGAGGCATAGACAGCAATGGCAGGGACAATGGGACCTAACGGATGTATGGCGGACACAACACCCTACTGACAGGGATTACTCCTTTTACTCCTCCATACATGACCTACATGTTCGGATAGATGCGTTCCTCTGCTCTCAACACGTATTGCCCTTGGTCACCCGCACGGAGTACCTTACACGCACGATCTCCGACCACAATCCCCTACTACTCACCCTGGCCTGGATGAACAGTAGCACGCCAATCCCGACGTGGCGGCTCAGACCGGACACACTGGATGATCCGCCGTTCAGGGCGGACCTAGACCTTAGGATCGCCCAATACTTTGTGGAAAACGAGGAAACAGCCTCCTCCAGGGCCACCGAATGGGACGCGTTCAAAGTGGTGGTAAGGGGTCACTGTATTGGGAAGTATGCAGGCGCGCGACGAACGCTAGTAGAGGACCTTGATAAGGCGGAACGAACGCTGCGAGACGCGGAGAAATTGCGGCCCGGCCATCTCGAGCTGCAGGATGAGGTTAGTGCAGCGCGCGAGGCGGTAGCAGTCGAAATGGAAAACCTGCGCAGCTTCGACTACAAGTCATATTTAACCAAGACTCTTGCGGAGGGGGACAAAACGGGAACCCTCCTGGCCTGGCTAGCCAACCCCCATAAAGGTTCTTCCCCGATACTGTCCCTGACTGATAGGAGCGGGGTAGTACACGATACCCAACCAGGCATAGTGCAATGCTTCATGGACTACTACAGCACGTTGTATAGGAAGGGCATAGAGGCTCCACCCGAAGCGACGGAAGCCCTATTGGCAGAGATCCATCTCCCCAGTCTCGACCCGGAACTCGCCCTGGAGATCGGTGGTCCAATCGCCCTTGCAGAAATAAGAGGCGCCATTAAAAAAATGGCGCGCAACAAAACACCGGGGATAGATGGCCTACCCATTGAGTTTTATGGGAAGTTTGCGGAGATCCTAGCCCCAAGACTCAGGACGGTGTATAATGA
This sequence comes from Lissotriton helveticus, assembly GCF_964261635.1. Lineage (NCBI taxonomy): Eukaryota > Metazoa > Chordata > Amphibia > Caudata > Salamandridae > Lissotriton > Lissotriton helveticus. The sequence continues at coordinate 1,449,734,550 of NC_136068.1, forward strand.
AGCCAAAGAGAGGGGAGAGTTGCCCCAGTCGATGCGCGAGGCAATCATGATCCCGTTGCTAAAGCCGCGTAGGGATAGCGCGGATCCAGCTTCATACCACCCGTTATCCATGTTGACAACGGATTACAAAATATTGAGTACGATCCTGGCAGGGAGACTGATAGCACATATGAGGGGTCTAATCCACGAGGATCAATCGGGATTCATCCCCACCAGGAACACGTCCCATAATATCCGACGACTGCTCAGATTACTAGCAGACCCACCGCGTGACGCAAGACGCCCGGTGGTGTTATCTGTCGACATCGAAAAAGCGTTCGATAGTCTGGGGTGGGAATATCTCTATGCGGTGATGCGAGGCTTTGGCCTGGGGGATGAATACATTAAATGGACTAAGGTGCTATATGCGCGGGCAGGAGCAAGGGTGAGAGTGGGAGCATTAATATCGGATCGCTACGAAGTGAACAGGGGAACGAGACAGGGCTGCGCTCTGTCACCTCTGCTGTTTGCTTTGGCCATGGAGCCGTTTGCAATGTTAGCTCGGAGGGGGGATTCATATTGTGGGCTTCTGGCCAGGGGAGTACACCATCATATATCGCTATATGCGGACGATCTCTTGCTGTTCTTAGATAACACTGAAGAGGCGGTTAGAGGCGCGGAGGGACTGCTACTGAGATTCGGAGCACTATCAGGCCTCAAGGTAAATTGGGCGAAGACTTGCCTCTTCCCGCTCCGAAAGCAAGAGCAACACCCGCCAACTAACATTGGCATGCGCTGGGAACCAGATTGCCTGCACTACCTTGGGGTTTACATCTATCACGATCCCACCAGCTTGCTGGACGGCAACATTGGTCGCTGTATCCAATCACTGAAGGGCAACATGGCCTTCTGGGCTACCCTCCCCCTGTCAATGACGGGACGGGTATCCCTCCTCAAAATGGTTGCACTTCCACGTTTATTATACCTCTTTAGGACCCTTCCGGTATGGATACCGGGGGAAGTGTTCCGGCGATTGAAATCTACGGTGGTATCATTCCTCTGGGGAGAAGGTAGGCGACGAATAGCATTGGCGACCCTCATGCGCCCCAAAGACCAGGGGGGGCTTGCAGTCCCGGACTTCGAGCTCTATTATTTGGCGGCACAACTTCAATTCTTTACGCAGGAGGTGGCCAGGGTGTACCGGGGACCCGACCAGGAGAGAGATGCGGGCACCCCCCGCCACGTACTGGCATACATAACCCTGCAGCAGAAATTGTTATTGAAGGGGTTGACCCTGGAGGAAGGGACGCTGCGTCTGTGCTGGAATCGCATGCAGCGACGTGCGGGTCCGGGCCATCCTTATGCGCCCGAGATTCCGTTGGGAATGGTGACGGCGCTCCCACACGGGGGGGACTGGTCGAACCTCCAACTTTGGGAGGAAGCGGGCCTTCACGTGATAGGTGACTTATACGCCGACGGGGTGCTGACGGACTTCCAGACTCTGCAGGAACAGTATGGCCTCCCGCGTGGGGACTACTTATTGCATGCGGCGGTGGTGGGGGCGATTCAGAAACACTGGGGGGGGGGGACTGTCGGAACCTAAATTGTCCCTGGCGTGTCAATACACGATGATGACGGCGGGCACTTTCAAGGCGGTCACATGTCTCTACTCCCGTATGAGCACCGAAAACATTCTCCCGTTAACACGCCTCAAAAACCACTGGGAGACTGACCTGCAGAGAGAGATCCTGGAAGCGACGTGGTCCCAACTCATCCAAAGGGCCAGGAAAAGCACCAGACATGCCCGTTTCCAATTGATACATCTCTACATCCTGCACAGGGCCTACCTTACCCCAAGTAAAATAATGCAATACTTTGGCGCGACAGATGCAACATGCCCCAGATGCGCGCTGCTAGGTGCCGACTTACTACACATGATCAGGGACTGTCCGCAGTTGCAGGAGTATTGGGAGGGGATCGGGAACACCCTAAATGAGGTCACAGAAAGATCCCTGCATTATGATAGCGCGGTCACGCTCCTACACTGGTTCCCACACACACGCAAAACGAAAATGTCGAGCAAATTTATAGACATGGGCCTCCTGAATGCGAAGAGGGAACTCACTAGAGGGTGGAAATCTAAAACAGCACCAACGCACCAAAAATGGCTGCATGAATTTCTAAAATGGGCGACAGCGGAGAGCACGCTCCGGTACCAGCTAGCACGGCGCACGGCAAACGAGAAAGCGCAGGAGGCGGCACTAGCATGGGAGACCCTAGTCCAGGAGCTGAGGGATAGTGTTGAACCGAGGGAAGTAGACGTTGAAACACCACGCAGGGAGGCCCCTGAGGAGACAGGGTTGGACACAGCACTGATACCAGATACACACAATTGAGTTTTATCTCCAGATCCTTCTTACCACCGACTTGCCCGAGTTTACAATTATGGAACATTGGTTCGGACACCAGAGACACGGGGAGGGGGGTGGGAGGGAAACACTTACACTGACCACTAATATGTAGGGAGCTCATACACCACGGCGGAGCGAGGGACTGCTCCGAGGGGCAGAACACCCAAAAGCGGAGAGGGCTGACACATTGAGCCGTCTGTAGCTGGAGATTGTACGCCACGTTCAGTGTTTAGCTGCCGCCCAGCCTCCGGGATGTGGGTTGTATGGCTGTGTAAATAATCGAGGAAAGCACAGATATGGAAGCGATTATGAGATCGAACTGGTACAAACATGTTGTGACCCACGTTACCTCTGCAATAAAAATTGTTTTACAAAAAAAAAACCTAAAGACTGCATTCAATATTGTCCCTCGAAATGCCCTTTGGCAAGTACTAAAAGACTGGGAATGACAAGGGAAATTTTGTCGCTAATCATCCATCTCCATGAGGACAATTATGCCAAGGTGCGATTGGGCGCCCAAGGCCAACTTACCTACGCCATTAAGATCAACAGGGGCATTTGCCAATGGTGCATTTTGGCTCCAAACCCTATTTTCACTATAAATTAACCAAGTAGTTGAATACCTGTCAATGAAGCACCAACTGCAAAAACTCGTAATTCTTTTATTTGCGTACAACACACTCTCAGTATCTAAAACATCCGGGGGCCTACAGAGGCTCTTAATCAATTCATAGCTTTTTGTGACATAAGAGGCCTAGAGATTAACACAACAAAAACAAAGTACATGACGTTAAATCATATAAAGGGGGATCAACACTAGGTAATGCCCAGCTGGAGAGATTTTTTTTATTTATTTAAGCAATTTGTAGAGCGCACAAATACCCTTGGGTGTCTCGGTGCTGCGGACTGTATAGAAGATCGAGCCAAGAGTATGTGGCTATTGATTAAAAAGCCATGTTTTTACCAGTTCCCTGAAGGCAAGTAGAGTCGGGCAGGATTTAATATGCAGTGGGAGGGTGTTCCAAAATTTGGAGGTGGCGACAGTGAATCTTCTGTCACCCCCAGGAGACTTTTTTAGTGCGAGGGACCTTCAAAAGGTTGGCTTCTGATGAACGCAAGGGGCTATTGGGAGTATAGACACAAAAAGCCTTCTTCAAGAAATCAAGTAAAATCTTGTGGATGGGCTTGAAGGCAATGCAGAGTGCTTTGAATTTAATTTGGCTTAATATAGGTAGCCAATGAAGTTTTCGAACTACCGTTGAAATTGGTTGATACTTAGAGGTACCTGTTAACATTCTAGCGGCCGAGTTCTGCACCATCTGTAGTCTATTCATAACCTTTTTCTGGGCGTTGAGGGAGAGTCAATTACAGTAATCAATTTTTGACATTACTAGGGTGCTGATAAGGATTTTTCCGGCACAGGATGGAAGAAAGTGTAGGAGTTTTTTTATCATCCTAAGAGTGTAATAGGATAAAGAGACAACTGCATTGGCATGGGATGTGAAAGACAGCTTTTCGTCGAACAGCACCCCTACATTTCTAACTTTTGAAACCGGGGGTGGGGGGGTGTTGGTGGTCCCAAATTGGCTTGCCACCAAATAGAGGACCATACAGGAAAAAGATTATCAAAAATCAATACCACCGTTTTATCAGGGTTTAACTTTAGGCAATTGTTGGCCATCCATGTACTGATGGGCAGCATTCCGTCTTGGAAGCTGCCCGCAATTGCTCCTCCGTCGTTGTGGATTGCTAGCACCAATTGTGTGTCATCAGCATAGGATGTAAGACCCATCCCATGAGCTTTGATGACCCTGGCCTGGTCCGACACATTGATGTTAAACAAGGTCGGACTCAAGGATGAACCTTGTGGCACACCGCACGGGAGGGTAAAAGGGAAGGACTTGAAATCACAGAGACTCACTAGTTGTGTGCGGTTAGAAAGAAAGGAGGCCAGTAAGTCTTTGGCCCTTTGTTTGATGCCAATGTTTGAGACACAGTCGATCAGAGTAGCGTGATCGACCATGTCAAAGGCTGCTGATAGTTCTAGCAGCACTAGAACAGCAGCACCACCTTGGTCTAGTACTGATCTGATCTCGTCTGATGCTTTAATGAGGGCAGTTTCTGTACCATGGCCTTTCCTAAACCCGAATTGCGTCTCATCTAGAAGGTTATTATCTTCGATGTAATGGGCCAGTTGCGAGTTCATTATTTTCTCAAAATGTTTTGCTGGGATTGGAAGGCTTGCGATAGGTATGTAATTTTTTGTTTATGAAGGATCAAGGTGCAGCTTCTTCAGCAGCAGCTTGATAATAGCCTTTTTCCATTTAGAAGGGTAAATGCCTGTGTGAAATATGGCATTGCAGATATTTGTTAAATTAGGGGCTATTAGATCAGGGATCATTTTTAAATCAGCAGATGGGCAGGGGTCGGTGGGGGAGCCTGATTTGCAGGGCCGTTTCTACCATTAGGCAAGCCTAGGCGGCCGTCTAGGGCGGCAAAAGGGGGAGGGCGGCAAAAAACATCATATGCGTGAGAGAGGGCACTTTACAAACAGTTGCATTTAAGTTGTTCGGAAGTAAATTGAGAAAAAAAACGGCAGACAAGCAGATGGAATTAGTCAGTAAATGCGCGTCTATTTACAGTACAATAGCACAATAATTGGTTGTTGTGCTCTTTTCTTGTGAGTCCATTGGCCTCGGTGTCCGCTGGCATAAAGTATACGAGTTCGCTTTTTTCTTACTCACTTTTTTCTTACTCACTTTTCCAAACTGATTGGATACACTGGCCTGGGTAATCGTACATAAGAAGCTGGGTCGCACTGGCCTATTAGCCAATCTCACAGCTCATGAAAGCATTAGCACTTTAAAAAAGGCATTGGTCCTTCAAGAATCCCTACAGCTTTCAGAAGGACACGGAAAGGGGATGCTCCTGTGTCACTGACATTCCACCTTTAAGCAATGCATTGCCTCATTTCTCACCTAGCCCCGGGGACACTCAAGAAGGCAAGGCACCTTGCCGACGCAGTCCTTCCAAACACCCTGCCCTCCGCCCATTGAAGACGCGCCATTAGTCCATGTCGTTGTGCGAGGAGCCACACCCCTTTCGTGTGATGCATTATAATCGTCACTACAGAGACTGGGTTGAGGAAGCTTGATGGTCCTGGGGGCGTCTTCCTTATTCTGAGATGCGCACAATTGCAGTACTCCAAGAAATATGGTCATTTTGACCTTCAGAGTTATTTCTTGTGAAGAAACTGGCAGCTAAAACCTGGTTAGATTTCCACAGGGGACGATGTCACGCTGCTACCCGCCCAAATAAACACAGCACTCAGAGCTCGGCTTAGGGCAACCTTCTTTATTCCCTGCCAGGAAGCTACTGGCTTACAGGCTAATAGCTCCTCCTTTTCCTGTGTCCTCCATTTCCTGTTCCTTGCTGCCTGACCTGTCTGGAAGGTCAGGCATAACGACATGACATCTCCCCCTTTTGTACAAAGAACTGATGCTACATCTCTTCGACAAGTCGCCTTGGTTTCCTCACCAGGCGTCTGGGGCGAGTCTCTCTCTCAGGTGTTCGGCTGCGTCGCTCGGGACTGATAGTCATTCTTGGACGGTGATGGTGTTGAATCTCAGCACGATCTCCTGGACTAGCGGAGTCGCTCGATGTGTGTCCAGAGGAGGATTCCTGCCTGTTCACCAGATGATGCCTTTTGAAATGAGATATATTTCTCGTTATTTGCTTGTGATCAGCTTTGGCAGTGATCATAGTTCCTTTCCTCTTGTGAACTTGTAAAGGGAGATTCAGGTAACGACTGTCTGCTTTCGATCTGCGGTCTCCTCTCACTAAGACCCAGTCACCTTCACGGATATCATTGTCTTTGGCGTGACGGCGATTGTCTGCATATATTTTCATTTTCTGTTTCTTTCTGCTGTCGATATCAACAAGTGTTTTGTGGTCAACAGTCACTGTCTTTGAGTGAGGCGTGGTGCTTGACATGGGCACTCTTGTCCTCGGTGTCCTTCCCAGCATTAGTGTGGCCGGGCATTGGTTTTTTGTGTTGTGAGGAGTGGTCCGGTAAGCTCTCAGTACTTCGTTTAGGGTTTGTTGAACATCCCGACGTGTTATTTCTGCTTGTTGGATGGCTCTCTTTAGTGTACCCATGAACCGTTCCACCATGCCGTTGGCTTGTGGCCAAAGCGGAGTTATCTTGTGATGTTTAAAGTCGAAATGCTTCGCGAATTCTGCGAACTCATGACCGTTGAACGGGGGCCCGTTATCAGATTTGACTCTTGCCGGAACACCCCATGCTGCAAAGATGTCGTCCAGTACTGGGATGACGGCTGTTGCTCTGGTGGACGCTATTATGTGTGCAAACGGGAATCTGGAGTATTCATCCATGACAACCATGATGTACTGTCCTGATTGGAGTGGCCCAAAGAAGTCAACTGCTACTTGCTTCCACACCTCACCTGGCAGTTCGGACATTTGGAGAGGTGCTGGGGGTTCTTCACGGCTCACCAGTTGGCACGTCATACAGTCTTCCAGCGTTGTTTCCACCATGGAGTCGAGAGAGGGAAACCAAACACGTTCTCTCAGGGTCTTCTTTGTGGCATTCAGGCCCCTGTGGCCTTCATGTGCTAAATTGATGATGCCTTGGCGCAGACTGTGAGGAATCACGATCCTTCCCCCTCGCAAAAGAAGTCCATTGTCGCTGATGGATAGCTCTTCATGAATACGATGAAATGCGGTGAGATCATGCCCGGGAGGGTCTGAACCAGGTGCAGTGTTCAAGGCTTGCCGCCAGGAGTTGTTGCGAACGTGGGTCATGACTGTTTGAATCAACGGGTCCGAGGCGGAGGCATCCTGGATGGACTCCACGGGGACAGCAGGTGGACACGCTGCATCAATGACGAAATGAATGTAGTCATCCGCCAGAGAGTCAGGTTTCGTGGCAAGCGGCAAGGGATGACGAGACATGTAGTCCGCAGGGTTTTCAGCTTTGCCTGGTTTGTGGATAATAGTGTACACATAGTCTTGGAGTCTCAGACCCCATCGTTCGATGCGAGGAGGCATCCTTGCGTTGGGATTACCGAATATTGTGAGCAGGGCTTGGTGATCGGTAATGATGGTAAAATGTTTCCCATATACGAACAGGTGAAAGTGTTCACATGCCCACACCACAGCTAGGCTTTCCTTCTCCGGCTGGGAGTACGCTTTTTCCGTGTCCGTGAGGCTACGACTCGCGTAGGCAACTATGTGTCGCTGGTCGGAGTGTTCACGGTATTGGGCTAGAATGGCGCCCAGACCCACCGGACTGGCGTCGACAGTTATTTCAGTTCTTTTGTTGGTATCAAAATATGCCAGGTTGATAGCAGATCCGACGGCTTGCTTTATTTCTGTGAAGGCTTTGGAGCACGCTCGTGACCACTCAAAGGGTTGACCTTGACGAGTTAGTTCTCGGAGTGGGTAACTGATGGTGGCGTAGTCACGAATGTATCGTGAGCAGTAGCTGGCCATCCCCAGGAATGAGCGGAGATCGCTTACGTCCTGTGGCGTTGGAGTGTCAGCTAGTGCGGCTACCTTATCGGGGTCAGGCGTCATGCCTTCGCTGGAGAAAGTATGTCCATAAAATTTGAGAGTGTTCTTGTGGAATTCGCACGTGTCCGCATTCAGAGTCAGGTTGGCCTGCAACAGTGCGTGACACACTCTGTCCAGTGCAGTATCATGTTCGACTTGATCTTTCCCGAAGACGAGCAAGTCGTCGCTGTAGTTGAAGGAATTCGGAATCCCTTGTATGACCTTCCTGATAGTTTCCTGGAAAATTTCAGCAGCAGATGAAATGCCGAAATTCAGGCGCTTGTATCGGAATAAGCCTTGGTGCGTGGTGAAAGTCGTGATGTAACGTGACTGCTCATGGAGCTCCAGTTGGTGGTAACCTTTATTCAGGTCAAGTTTGGAGAAGATCGTGGCTCCGTTCAATTTAGTGATCATATCACTGATGTGTGGTCCTGGGTGGCGCTCACGTTCGATGGCGGTGTTGGGCGCTCTCATGTCCACACATAGCCGGACTTTGTTGTCCTGTCCTTTCTTCGGGACTACCACCACCGGTGATACCCATGGGGTAGGTCCAGACGTGCGTTCTATTATGTCAGCTTGTAGCAGGTCTTGTAGTTCATCATCAACGGCTTGTTGCAGGTGGAACGGCACTTTCCTGTGATGCTGGGCAACGGGTGTGATGTTTTCGTTGATGTGAAGCTTTACTTTGAAGTGAGTCAATTTGCCCAAACCTTTGAATAGTTTCGGGAACTTTGCCACGATGTCAGGGGCATCTTCTGTCATGTATAGCAGTTCCACCAGTTTCAGTCGTTCTGCTGTTGGCAGGCTGAGCAGGCAGTCTGCGAAATCAGGCCCTTCCACGACGTGGACATATGCTGGGATTTTTCTGTCCTTGAAAGTCAGTGTGGTGTGGAATCGGCCAAGGCAAGGCAGAGGTTTTCGACACATCCACGTGAAAATGCGGACTGCCGCCGGCTCTAGTTTGGGTCGAGTTTTCATTTTCTGATATTCCAGTGCACATATGTAATTCAGCGAGGCACCCGAATCCAGGACAAACTTCGCTGGATGCTCTCCTATCAAGATGTCTAGCTTTGGGTATCGTTTGAGTCTGTCTGGATCAGCCACCATGCATATATATTCGTCACTGTCCTGCATCATTGTCGATGAAGCAAACACTCTGCAGACATATTCATCACTGTCTTGTGACACTGTGGTGAGTGCCGATGAGCTGTTAGATGAGGAACGGTGGGTCTGACGTGATCTCGATGAGTAATGACGAGAGCGAGGCCCACTTGTGGATCGGCTATGTCGTTGGCGGGAGTAGGTCGAGCGGGTGCTGGAGCTTGAGGAGTCTGATGAGTGACTTCCTTTTCTCGTCACGGCTCGGGCATGATGCCGAGTGCTGGCTCGTGGAGTGGGCGACCTTCGGGTAGATTGTCTGGCTTGGCAGACTATTTCAAAATGATTGTCCTTGCCACATCGGTGACATCGTTGACCAATAGCCGGGCACTGTCCTGAGTGGGGGTAATCTTGGCCACATCGGAAGCAGGCTGGGGCTTGCTTAGTGTGCTTGGTTTGTCGCGAATCTCGTGAATTTCGCCTGGGTGATGATCTCCTGGGGCTACGGTGGTGCTTGCTAGGTTTATGTACATTCGACCTTGGACGGATACTTGTGCGCGATTGTATCCTAAAAGCTTGCTCTTTATGATCTTTGTCTTTGTGTTCAGGCTTGTGTGTTTCCATTCTTTTCGCATGATCTTCCGCCTGGTCGTTAATTCTTGTGAGTTCTTCAATTTGTTCTAGGGTGTAAGGTTTCTTGAGCAGGCGTCTGCGTAGTGATTCTGAACGGCATCCATCTATGATGCGGAGTCGTAATGCGTCTTCCGTCTTGAAATTATCGAAATCACAGTGTCGTGTCATCCTCTTGATGCGTGTAATGAAGTCGCCCATGCACTCCCCTTTTTCTTGAGATGCTAGGTTGAACACATAGCGCTCGTAATCAACGTTGCGTTTGTGGAGGAATCGCCGATCGAGGGCCGTCTTCACTTCATCATATGTGGCCGTGGCGATATTGGGCATTTCTTTTATGATTTGTGCTATTTCTTGGCCCGCAAGATTCCGCAGCGCAACCAGTTTGCGCTTGGAGTCCTGTACAAGGGATCCCTCCATGTAATCTTCAAAGTCCTCACTCCAGGTTTTCCAGGCAGGCCCCATAGTGTTTCCAGGCGTCAGCACCAATGGCTGCGGTTGCCGCATGAATGGTGCTCCTATGGACGCAACTTGAGGTACCGTCGTCGTGTTGTGTTGCGAGGGTGCGCCTCCAGTTGAGGTCGTACTTTGGGCATCATTGTCCGACATGGCGGCCTGTGGTCTGTTGCAGTCTCTTGTTACAGTGCCTTGTAATTATGGTATGTGTAGTATACTTGTAAAGCGCACAGCTGCCCCAGCAACGGGGCGTCCCGGCGCTGTATAACTCTGGGGAACCCGTCCTGGCTTTCCCTGTGGGATGGTCCCTTGCTGGGAGTCCCCAAGGTGGAGCCAGGCATCCCCGGAATTGGTGGGGCCGTTGTGGAGATTAGGCAAGCTAATGCCCAGAGTTGCCGAGTGGAACCCCTGATTAGAGTAAGCACCGAAGCGAGAATTATCGAGTCCGCTGACCAAGGTCCACGACCCTGCCGCGTCGGGAATTGAACCCTGGTCCCGGGCTGACTTCTGCTCTCAGGCCTGCCGCCTCTAACCAGTGAGCCACACTACTCCACTGCAATCCTTTGCTAGATTCTGCGTTTTTTCCGCGTTGACTTGTTATTCTTGTGAGTTATTTTCCATGGGTGGTCTTTTGAGCTGATTTGTCACTTTATCAGGCTGGCTTGTGAAGTTCACGCTTCTTTTTGCATATTTCGCGCTTCTTTTTGCATATGTAGGACCTCGCCTGACTCTAAGATGGCCGCCGTGATGGACGCGTGGGTTTGTTAATGGTCGGCGCCTGACTTAAAGATGGCCGCCATGCATTCTCCGGCCCCCGGCAGTCTCAGACACGTGCAACAGGCCGCGCTCTCATTTCTCTGGCAGCCGCACGCGCTGCGGGACTCACCCCCGTGGTCCTCTTGCCTTGGCGGTGGCGGAGCGTTCGCCCTCGCTTTGCTGCCACTCTGCGGGGCTTCCGCGTCTTCGACGGGGCGCGCTCACCTTGCGCCGCTCTGCTGGGCTCTCCGCGCCTTCGGCAGGGGTGGAGCGCTCGCGCTCGCTTTACTGTTGCGCTGCTGGGCTCCACACTTCACGCGGCTGGGCGCTGTTGCGCGCAACAAGTCAGGATGGCGCTGAGGCGTCCGTTGTGTCGCGCTCAGGTTCTTGAGGTCGGCGCTTCTGGAGCTGCTGGCTTGCTTGTCGTTTGGGGCCGTTTCTTGGCTGGGCTTCGTGACGTTGTGTGGGGCATCTACTCATCCCACCCTCGTCGCCATTGTCACGCTGCTACCCGCCCAAATAAACACAGCACTCAGAGCTCGGCTTAGGGCAACCTTCTTTATTCCCTGCCAGGAAGCTACTGGCTTACAGGCTAATAGCTCCTCCTTTTCCTGTGTCCTCCATTTCCTGTTCCTTGCTGCCTGACCTGTTTGGAAGGTCAGGCATAACGACATGACAGACGAGGTCATCAAAAAAATAAATGACCGACCTCAGAATCTCCGAAACGGGTGTAAATATGCCACTGGAGTTTCTTCCTTTGGTGAAGTTTTGTTCTTCACAGGCTGTATTACTGCACTGATATGACTTGCAGCTTAAGTCATTAGACCTAAGCAGTAAGCACTCTGAGTTCAGCACAGTAGAAACATTTTCAAGCAAGCGTCAGTTTTTAACATTGTATTTCAGTACATCACATATTTGTGTTTCGTTTTGTGGTCAAGGGAGTTGTGCTGCAGAATGTATTTACCCCATGTTCCTAATCCAAACCATAGGGTCACATAATGATTAGATGGATTGTGTTTCTAGACTATTCTTTTGTATTCTTTCCCCTTGAATAATACTTTGAGTCATTGAAGTCACCGCATCTCGCAATTGTGCTCAAGTTTTCAGGGCCTGTTAGCAAAGCAAAGGGCAGGGCTTTAGGGGCGGGAAGCTCGTGACCCATGGGTACCCAGTGCATGCTTTGGGACTAGACTCTGTCACGCACGCCATTAGACAATCTCACCAGGTTTCCAAATCACGTATTTTGTATTTCCACTTGTGCAAAGCTCCCACGAGTTCGTTAAACTCAAACAATTTATAACTGAAGCAAACTCTGAGCAGTGAGAAAGGAGACCACCAGAACCCCAATAAATATATCCAAGTCTTATTTGCTGTTGCAGTTTTATGAGAGCGCGAACTTGGGTCAAGGGCATTACAGCGCTTTACACGAGCACCAGAGATTACATTACAGAAGGTCAGCTTCATTTTTCAAAGGTTGTGTGGAGCTCTGGCCGTTAAGAGACATCTCCTCATGACTGCGCACATCACATGAAGGTGAGAGGGCAGCAGCTCCATCGGGGGCTGCAGAGATGTCTGCCCTAACAGCGCTGTGGGCTGGGCTGGAGAAGGGAGAGGGCCGCGGGCTAACTGGTGTTTAACAACAAGCACAATCCAATGCATGTATGAATGGATGGGATGGTACAGATGGTGTGCATCAAAGTAACAATATGACCGTGGTACCCTGCTGCGAAGGACCGTCTCCTCTGCTGTTGTCAACCCACTCTCTCCCATTTGATCTACAGCATTATTTGTCAGTCACAGATCGTCAGCCAGGCCTTCAGGACAGGTAGCAGGCAGCAGGGGTCTGACAACGTCACTGAAGTTGATATTGTTTTCAGTTCTACCAAAGATGACCCCGGGACAACCGGTACGGACAGTTATGTCAGATAGAGGAACATAATTCCCTGGGAAGGTGTTTCATATATTGATCTCTCAAGACTAGTTTGGGAGTGTTTAAGAATGCGGTATAGAAAACTGTCTTTGTAAAGCGAGGGAAGTTTTGTAAGGGTGGTGGTATGCAGAGCGTGGGCTTAGACCATCTATGAAGGTAGACGTATGGCCAGCTGAGCGCTGGACTGTGTTCGAGCGTGGCACGAAGTGAACCTGGAGAGGTGGGACAATGAGTGAAAGGTGTAGTATGTGGGATAAAATCTTTAATACGGATTTGACAGTCCAGACGATAGAGAGGCACCAAAGTGGGCCTCTATTCTCCAACACCTGGATGACAGGGGGAGAGAGTGATGGTAGTAAAAGGGAGGGAGGGGGCAGCATTTTTCCATTCTCGCCCAGGGCGGAAAAACACCTAGAAACGGCCCTGACGCCTATGCAAGAGGCACTGGGGGGGGAATATCAACAACCTTACAATCTCTTGAGGAGCTTCTTGACAATAGGGGGACTTTACATTCATTGATTGTAGGGGGCGACTTCAATGTGACTTTCGAGCCCCTTAATAGGGAAGATATTTGTGAAGTTAAAGAGGAGGATGAACTATGGTACGTTCCTCCCCTTGATCTACCCCTATCAATGAGTGGTCTCAATAGCTATACAATTAAACACCCTTGTTTTAGAGTATAGACTGTGAACCTCCAATGGGAGGTAAAAATTTGATCAAGCAGGGGAGAACACCTTTACTAGCCCCAGCGGTGTGAGACACATTTAGGATACTTTATTGGACATAAGGCTGTGGTCCCATTTAATTGGATGTATGATGTTACAACGCATACTTTTACAACGCCTACCTTTACAACGCATTTTTTACACCGCAACATCCATTACAACGCACACCATTACAACGCATACCATTACAACGAATACTTTAAAACTACCTTTACAACGCATTCCACTACAACGCATAGTACATTTACAACGCATACCATTACAACGCATTACACTACATTGCATATAAGGTAAGTGTTGGATAGTGTAGGGGTTAAAATTACTATTCTAACTCCAGGGGGTGCAACAGTAGGGTAAGTGTTGGATAGTGTAGGGGTTAAAATTACTATTCTAACTCCAGGGGGTGCAACAGTAGGGTAAGTGTTGGATGGTAAGTTATGCGTTGTAATGGTATGCGTTGTAATGACTGCGTTGTAATGGTATGCGTTGTAGTGGTGTGCGTTGTAGTGTCATGCATTGTAATGACTGCGTTGTAAATGCATGCGTTGTAATGGAGTTTGCGTTGTATAAGTTTCGTTGTAATGGTAGTGCGTTGTAAAAATTGCGTTGTAAACGTTGTGTACCCATTTAATTGATATGTCTGTGGGTAAAACCACAGATTGTGACCACACCCTCTAAGCCTTTGTCCGGTATCCCCATGGGGCAATCCACCTAGCGCTCCAGAGGACCATTTTCTAACCAAAGAGCTGCATCCTTCGAACAACAAACATCTCCTTAAGTGGGATAGGATCTGTATGGACGAAAAGAAACTCGAGACTACCAAGCAGGATCTAATAGTCCACTTCACTTGTCTGAGATTGAAGCCCAGCTAGAGGATTCAGAAGGGAGGGGGTTGCTTAGTGACTCCCATGCTCAGTATTTTGAACAGTTGGCCCTACAATATGGTGCCCACTCGCATTGCCCAAAACGTAGATTGAGGAAATCAAAGAGCAATCCTGGTACTCATGTGAGTGTCTTAAGGTGCCAGCTCACTGCAGCAAAGAAAGCAAAGAACACGGTTGCCATGTAAGTGTTAAGAAGTTCCTACAGAACAGCTTTAAATAGAGCTGAGTAGGATGAGGACAAATGGAGACAAATTGGGGAAGCATGCTCCCCCAAAGAATCTAAAACATTTTTGACCTTGGTTACAAGGTGGGGCAGGTGAGCCAAACACCGCTAGCAAACACAATCTCAGTTAGTGACTGCCACCTGCTCCAACCATTCTGTTATACAGGTACTCACCCCTGAAAAATACTTAGCCAAATCTGCGGACCTCTTCACTAAGAGCGAAATCCTGATTTCAATAGAGTCAATTATTCCATCAAAGGCCCCAGGCCCTGACGGAATTCCAGGTGACCTATTCTGACACGATAAAGACAATTGGTCCAACTTTATACTGGCACCTTCTAATGCCATTGCAGGGCACGCTCCAATCCCTGACTCTTGGAAAGGAACAGATGTAATTCCTATTTTTAAGAAAGACTAGAGGAACCTCCCTAGTAACTACACGCCCATAAGCCTGATTGAATGCATAAAAATGGTGTTCTGCCACATTATTTTGGTGAGGATCCAGGATTGGATATTTGATAACAACATATTATCCCCCTATCAAGTGGCATTTCAGCAGAAGACTGGGACATTAGACCAGGTCTTCCAGTTCCTCCTTCTATACTGGAAGGTAGTGACCATCAGTAGGGGGAGTCTCTGTCGTTTTCTTTAACCTAAAGACTGCATTCAATATTGTCCCTCGAAATGCCCTTTGGCAAGTACTAAAAGACTGGGATTGCCAAGGGAAATTTTGTCGCTAATCATCCGTCTCCATGAGGACAATTATGCCAAGGTGCGATCAGGCGCCCAAGGCCAACTTACCTACGCCATTAAGATCAACAGGGGCATTTGCCAATGGTGCATTTTGGCTCCAAACCCTATTTTTACTATAAATTAACCAAGTAGTTGAATACCTGTCAATGAAGCACCAACTGCAAAAACTCGTAACTATTTTACTTGCGTACAACACACTCTCAGTATGTAAAACATCCGGGGGCCTACAGACGCTCTTAATCAATTCATAGCTTTTTGTGACATAAGAGGCCTAGAGATTAACACAACAAAAACAAAGTACATGACGTTAAATCATATAAAGGGGGATCAACACTAGGTAATGCCCAGCTGGAGAGATTTTTTTTATTTATTTAAGCAATTTGTAGAGCGCACAAATACCCTTGGGTGTCTCGGCGCTGTGGACTGTATAGAAGATCGAGCCAAGAGTATGTGGCTATTGATTAAAAAGCCATGTTTTTACCAGTTCCCTGAAGGCAAGTAGAGTCGGGCAGGATTTAATATGCAGTGGGAGGGTGTTCCAAAATTTGGAGGTGGCGACAGTGAATCTTCTGTCACCCCCAGGAGACTTTTTTAGTGCGAGGGACCTTCAAAAGGTTGGCTTCTGATGAACGCAAGGGGCTATTGGGAGTATAGACACACAAAGCCTTCTTCAAGAAATCAGGTACAATCTTGTGGATGGGCTTGAAGGCAATGCAGAGTGCTTTGAATTTAATTCGGCTTAATATAGGTAGCCAATGAAGTTTTCAAACTACCGTTGAAATTGGTTGATACTTAGAGGTACCTGTTAACATTCTAGCGGCCGAGTTCTGCACCATCTGTAGTCTATTCATAACCTTTTTCTGGGCGTTGAGGGAGAGTCAATTACAGTAATCAATTTTTGACATTACTAGGGTGCTGATAAGGATTTTTCCGGCACAGGATGGAAGAAAGTGTAGGAGTTTTTTTATCATCCTAAGAGTGTAATAGGATAAAGAGACAACTGCATTGGCATGGGATGTGAAAGACAGCTTTTCGTCGAACAGGACCCCTACATTTCTAACTTTCGAAACCGGGGGGGTTGGTGGTCCCAAATTGGCTTGCCACCAAATAGAGGACCATACAGGAAAAAGATTATCAAAAATCAATACCACCGTTTTATCAGGGTTTAACTTTAGGCAATTGTTGGCCATCCATGTACTGATGGGCAGCATTCCGTCTTGGAAGCTGGCCGCAATTGCTCCTCCGTCGTTGTGGATTGCTAGCACCAATTGTGTGTCATCAGCATAGGATGTAAGACCCATCCCATGAGCTTTGATGACCCAGGCCTGGTCCGACACATTGATGTTAAACAAGGTCGGACTCAAGGATGAACCTTGTGGCACACCGCACGGGAGGGTAAAAGGGAAGGATTTGAAATCACCGAGACTCACTAGTTGTGTGCGGTTAGAAAGAAAGGAGGCCAGTAAGTCTTTGGCCCTTTGTTTGATGCCAATGTTTGAGACACAGTCGATCAGAGTAGCGTGATCGACCATGTCAAAGGCTGCTGATAGATCTAGCAGCACTAGAACAGCAGCACCACCTTGGTCTAGTACTGATCTGATCTCGTCTGATGCTTTAATGAGGGCAGTTTCTGTACCATGGCCTTTCCTAAACCCGAATTGCGTCTCATCTAGAAGGTTATTATCTTCGATGTAATGGGCCAGTTGCGAGTTCATTATTTTCTCAAAATGTTTTGCTGGGATTGAAAGGCTTGCGATAGGTCTGTAATTTTTTGTTTATGAAGGATCAAGGTGCAGCTTCTTCAGCAGCGGCTTGATAATAGCCTTTTTCCATTTAGAAGGGTAAATGCCTGTGTGAAATATGGCATTGCAGATATTTGTTAAATTAGGGGCTATTAGATCAGGGATCATTTTTAAATCAGCAGATGGGCAGGGGTCGGTGGGGGAGCCTGATTTGATAATAAAAATAAGGTCCTTGATCTGTTTTGGTGAGACTTGACTAAAATTCAGAAAGGAATAGGTATTTTCTTCATTGTCAGGGGTGGCCATCATATAGTCAGCTTTAGGTTGGGCGGCGAAGTTGACATATATGTTGTTAACCTTGTCTTGAAAAGAGCTGGCCAGTGCGTTGCAAAGGTCTTGGGTGGGAGCTATTGGAGGATTTGTCACCGACCCTGATAGTTTTGTGACAACCTGAAACAGCTGCTTGGTGGAATCTTGGGCAGATTCTATCTGACTGAGGTAGTGTTTGCTTTTCTCCAAGATAATGAGATGTCTATACTTGGATATTGCTTACTTGTAAAGGGTGTTGTCAGTAATATTATAGTCTCTGCGGCAGCATCTCACGAGGTTCCTGCATCATTGTTTTTCAAGTTTGAGTGAATCTGAAAACCACGGGGCCAAAGGAGCAGTTCTGTTTTTTGAGACATTTTTCAGTGGTACTAAAAAGTTGAAGGCGTTATGGAGCCATTCGGAATAGTTGGATGAGGCAAGTACAGGGTCTGGTGTGGAATCGTAGTTGGTGGATAACAAATATGTTTTAAGGAGCATCTGATCAATGCTACTCCAAGCTTTAAATTGTGTGGGTGGAATTGGGCTAATGCATGTAGGACTGGATCTTTTTATCTGAATATCCAACTGTACTGCCCAATGGTCAGTCCATACAAGGGGCATGGTGTTCTTTGAAGATATATTTGCTTGTTGCTGGTGAAAAGCCCGTCCAGCGTATTACCGACTGCATGAGTGGGGCTAGTCACCAACTGGAGGAGGTCCACCGCCTCCAGTTCTGCAATGAGGATTGAAGTGTCATTATCGTTGAGGGTTTCCAAGTGAAAATTTAAATCCCCCAAAATGGTGAAATCAGATTCCCGTTGGGGAAATCAGGGTTAATAGTTTTGAATACTTGAGTATTAGATCAGCTGAAGATATGTCCTGGATTTCGCACCTAACTAAGGCAAATCTGAAGATCAAACAAGTATTCAGGGCCTTAAAGAAAGAACACTGTTACTCATGCACTAAACCTGTTGCACCCGCCCTTGAGATTTATAGATCCAATGCCGTGAGCTGTGCTCTATATGGGGCTGAATTGTAGGTCTTTGAAAGACTGGATGTTTTACCCACGTCGGAAAACAAGTTCTTAAGAAGCTTAGTGTCACTCACTCTGAGCACAGCTCTTCATCCTCTCATGCTGGATATGGGCTGTAAATCCATTGCTGATTTAGCAAAACTACACCCACTGCTCTTCTGGCAAAGAATAAGACTGACTCCTGAACTGTGATCCTATGCTCTGGCACTTGAGGAAGTTAGTTCCCTGGATGTGCCTAATAAGGTTAGCTGGATAGAAAACATCAAATGTTTACTCGAAAATATTGGGTTAAGGGCCAGCGGGACATCATTTACCTCCAAGTCCTGGGTAGGACTTGGTTAGGTTACAGCACGTGTCAAAGATGGAGTCTTATTTATCAGGTGAATGCAGTGGTGGAGGAGTCCAAGGGACAGGAAAGAGACACAGAGATCACAGGAGGGCAGAAGAAAAGAGGTCATTGTGTGGAGCCAGAGGTCGGGTCTGGACTCCGACCCGACTGCGATGATCTGGACTGCTTGCAGTCAAGGGAACCGATGATGTGGGTAAGGGGGGGGGGCGTGAATGCTACTTGGGAGAAAACAATCAGCACTGCATAAAGTCGTAGATTAGGTCAAGTGTGCATTTCACCCTAGAGAAGCAGAAAGTCTCACTTTGGCGGGAGGACCGATTTTTATTAAACAATACAGTCGGTCAGACTACTTAAATCTTCTAATTGTTGTTCTTACCTTGGGTCCCTCACTGGACCTCCCCAGCCTCAGAGGGCCACCGACCCCTTACAGTTTAAGTACATCTGAAGTGATAGGTCAGATGAAGGAACAAGGTGGGCGCTGTACAGTGTTGCTGGCACCAAGGCATAATGAACTAGCTGCGGCCTCTGTGAGCTGCCTCTTATTCACTTTCCCTGGCCCTGGAGAACGCCAGGGAGAGTCACCCAAGGCTGTACATGTGCCCAGGGACTGGCATGCCGGGATCAATTAAAGTAATTGGGTAACGTCCCAATCTGTGCTGTTTTTAGAAAATACCATTGCTCCTAAATAAGCATTAACTTAGCTTTCTTAATTGGAAATGTAAATGTTCCAGATGAAAAGCCCTGGATCATCCTGGCATGGAAAACTGTGCTCGGTCTCATGGGAAGACTTTGGAGACTATCTGGGTTGTCCATAATTATGCTTATTCTGTTTCCAGTTTTCAGACAGATGCAGATCACTCAAGTTGGACAAAGTAGGCAGAGTCTATGAATACAAGAAGAGATACATAGCCAAGAGCAAATCATGTTTGTTACAAGCCTTTAAACAATCTCGATTCACTGCGATGCGCTCTAACCATCCATCCCACTGAGTGGGGGTGCTGGAAGCTACAGCTGGAGGTCTGTTGTACATAAGGGTGGGGGAAGGAGGGTTGGGTGGGCGATCTCCTAACAAACCATTCCTGAAACCAAACAGGGCTGCAGAGACTCCTCCGAAGAGTTGGCTGTCAACTTGTGGACCTCGTCAGCGCGTGCCAATGTCAGACTGTATCTGGTGGTCCATCATCTGCTGCTCAATGAGAAGTGCATGGGAAGTGTTAGTGAGAGTTTCCACCCATGCAAAGGCACCCATGGCATTTACATGGACGCCAACAAATGCTACACAGTGTACACCATCAAGAGTTTACAGAAAAATAGCATCAGGGCATGGATTGAATAGTGGTGGTCTAGGAACTGCAGATAGATGTAATTACTCGTTACTAGCGAGCCAGAGTAGCCAACCCCTACTCAGGGGAGGTGGTGTTGGCTAGTACCCCAGATCGCTAGTACACAATAAACAACACACAATAAATAATTGTGCAGACAGTGCTTTTTGTTATAGAAAGGAAAAAGTACTTTATTACTCACATTCTATGATGACACTCTCCTAGCAGTTAACACTACTAGCGAGCCTCGAATACTAAGACTACCATTCTCCTCACCAACACTAGACACAAAATAAGAGGGTGTCATCATCAAAAGACAGGCCTATTGACTTTGTTAGTGTGTCACCACATTAAATCAAATAGAAATCTGTCATTACAACACCTTTGGAACACCTTTAAAAATAACTATGGATGGTATCATTGGACAATGATATTCAGAAAGGTTATGATAGTTATGTCATCGCAGCCACTGACGACATCCCAGCCCTGCTCGACAGCAGGGAAACAGCAGCACTCATCCTCCTGGACCTCTCTGCAGCGTTCAACACTGTCTGCCACCGCACCCTAGTCCAACGCCTCAGCAACATCGGCATCCAAGAGAAGGCACTGGAGTGGATCACCTCGTTCCTCGCCGGAAGAACGCAGAGAGTCCACCTCCCCCCGTTTCGATACGAGGCCACCGAAGTCATCTGCGGCGTACCGCAAAGATCATCACTCAGCCCCACCCTCTTCAACGTCTACATGAGACCTCTTGCAGCCATCGCACGCCAACACAACCTCAACATCATCTCCTACGCCGACGACACCCAGCTGATCCTCTCCCTCACCAGAGACCCCGACACCGCCAGAACCAGCCTACACGAAGGAATGAAAGACGTTGCCGAGTGGATGAAGAACAGCCGCCTGAAACTGAACTCAGACAAGACGGAAGTCCTCATCCTGGGACCATCGCCCTCCGCCTGGGACGACTCCTGGTGGCCCCCAGCCCTGGGCACCACTCCCAAGCCAACAGACCACGCACACAACCTGGGCTTCATCCTGGACTCCTCCTTCTCAATGACCAGACAAGTCAACGCCGTCTCCTCGTCATGCTTTCACACCCTACGCATGCTTCACAAGATCTTCCGATGGATCCCGACCGAAACCAGGAAGACGGTCACCCAGTCCCTCGTCACCAGCCGACTGGACTACGGAAACACCCTCTATGCCAGAACCACAGCCAAGCTACAGAAAAGACTCCAACGAATCCAGAACGCCTCCGCCCGACTCATCCTGGACATCCCCCGACACAGCCACATCTCCGGCCACCTGAGGGACCTGCACTGGCTCCCCATCAACAAGAGGACCACGTTCAGGCTCCTCACCCACGCACACCAATCCCTCCACGACCTGGGCCCCAAGTACCTCAACGACCGCCTGACCTTCTACACGCCCACCCGCCAGCTACGGTCTACCAGCCTCGCCCTCGCCGCCGTACCACGCATCCGAAGAGCCACCACCGGAGGCAGATCCTTCTCCTATCTGGCGGCCAAGACATGGAACTCCCTCCCCATCCACCTTCGGCTGACCCAGGACCATCTCGCCTTCAGGAGACAACTCAAGACCTGGCTGTTCGAGCAGTAGCGGACACCTTCCCCCAAGCGCCTTGAGACCCTTCCGGGTGAGTAGTGCGCTATACAAGTGTTATGATTGATTGATTGATTGACTGTTAACCATGTAATTATCGCTAAAGTATTTGAAAGCATTTCAGTGACCTTCGTTAAAATCATATAACATTGCATTGTCAATTTTGAAATTGTTAATAATGCATTACCAATTCAATGTAAGGTGTACCTGAGTCTTTCTTCTAGTTATAACATGCTGCAACTGCAGTTTTGGGGGAGCTGTTTTTCATTGCTCTCTCAGTCAAGACCATTCCTCTGGCAAGGCGCCTGGCAGGTCTCCTGGGTCTCGGGTCTACCTCAGCAGCAGCCCCAAGGCAGAGTGCTCCCCCTGCCAGGCCGCAAGGCCCTCTTGCAGGGCACCTGTATGTCAGCAGCTGTGTCAGTGGCCCTCTCCTGATGGAGGTCACACAGCTGGAGAGCAAGTCCACAGAAGTTCCAGGGAAAGCCTCAAGGATCAAGCAGGTCCATCCCTCTACTGCCCATCATAGGGAGTAAGAGGGCCAGCTACACTGGCCCTAAAGAATCAGTCATAGTCCCTGGCTAGCAGCTGATGTCCACTAGACAATAAGCCCATCCTTGCAGTGGAGTCAGCTGGCTTCTCCTTCCAGCTGAGCATTTCTTCACCATCTAGGTCCAGGAAGTTCTCTCCAGTCACTTCCTTGTGAAGGGTATTTTAGGACTGGATAGAAAACTCTAGAATGAATGAATGAATGAATGAGTGAAATTAAATTTGAAGAGCGCAACTAAACCCAAAGGCATCAAGGCGCTTAAGATGGTAAACTGTTTGTTCAGAAGCTGAGTGGGAGCGGGTTATTAGTAAGCTTCCTGAAAGAGCCAAGTCTTAAGTGCTTTGCGAAAAAGGGCATGGTAAGAAAGCGCCTTGAGGTTATCGGGGAGGGTGTTCCAGAGTCTGGGGGCGAGAGCTCGGAAGGCCCTTCCGCCCCATCTGGCCTTGGAGACTCGAGGAACAGCAAGCAGATTTTTGTTGGAAGAGCGAAGTGCTCTGCCCGGGACGTAGGCGGACACAAGTGACCGAATGTCTTTGGGCCCAGTGCCATTCAAGGCACAATGCGTAAGGCAGAGAGCCGTAAAGTTTATCCTAGCCTGCATGGGGAGCCAATGCAGGTTCTTCCTGATGGCCGAACTCGAGGAGTGTTTCGGGGCATCCGTGACAAACCGGGCCGCTGCATTTTGCACAATCTGAAGGCGGTGGACCAAGCCGATGTAAATGCCTAGATAAAGTGCATTGCAGTAGTCCAGCCTGGAGGCTATAAGAGCCACTGCGACCTGCTTGCGGGCTTCAAAGGAGAGATAGTGGGTGATTTTTCTTAGAATCCTCAGAGCACCACAGCAGGTGGAAACTATCCTGCTAACCTGTTTCTCGAGGGAAAGAGTGGTGTCCAGGATAACACCCAGATTACGGGCGGAGGAAGAGGGTGTGGGGAAGATACCAAGGGCAGGGGGCCACCAGTCCATAGACCAGGTCTCATGTTTGGCTCCAAAGATGAGGACCTCGGTTTTTTCCCCATTCAATTTAAGGAAGTTCTTGACCATCCAGTCGGCGACTGCCTCCATGGAGTTTTTAAAATTAAGAGCTGTAATATCCACAGATTGTGTTATGGAGACCATGATCTGTGTGTCGTTGGCATAGGAAAGAACTTCTAGGCCAAAGGACCTTACAAGCCTGGAGAGTGGGGCCACATAAATGTTAAAAAGCGTAGGGCTCAAAGAGGAGCCCTGGGGGACCCCACACTTCACAGGCTTGATTGGTGAGATGAAGTCACCAAGCTTTACCCTTTGCTGGCGTTGGTCATGGAAGGATGTGAGGATGCTGAGTGCGGGGCCATCTACACCCATCCTGCTAAGGCGGCTAGCAAGGATAGCTGGAGAAAGGGTATCAAAAGCCGCCGTTAAGTCAAGCAGCACCAGTAGAGTCATTTGGCCTTTATCAACCTTGGCTCGAATGCTGTCGACAACAACAGTGAGTGCCGACTCGGTGCTGTGTGCCCTTCGGAAGCCATGCTGAGAAGAGTCTAAAGAACTGGAACTGTCGAGGAAGGCACTCAAGTGGTGGTTAAGGTGTGCCTCCAGAAGCTTAGCGGGGGCAGGGAGAAGGGAGATGGGACGAAAGTTTTTTAAAGTCCCCAGGTCCAGTGTGGGCTTTTTCAGAAGGGGTTTGACAATATCCGTTTTCCACGACGAGGGATAAACCCCTTCAGAAATAGCTAGATTCATGACCTCCACAAGAGGGGGCATGAGTACCTGCCTGCATTCTTTCAAGATTTTAACAGGACAGGGTCAAGCGGGGATCCAGACTTAAGCCTGTCCAAGAGCACACTAAGGTGGTCAGGGGTAAGAGGGGGAAAATGGGTGAGCCGAGTGGAGAGCTCGGTAGCTTGATTTTCCAGAGTTACGGCAGATGAGGAAGAGATCACGGGGTTGAGATTGAGGTTAAGGGTTTCCAGGTCAGTGTAAATATCCAAGACTTTTGTGTGGAAATAGGTGGAAATCCGATCGCATAGATCAGTGGTTCCCAAACTTTTTTGACCTGTGGCTCCCCTGACCTCATCGGCAGTTGGCCGTGGCTACCCACCATTTTGTTACCCGTGGGTGGGTGGGTGGTGTGTACCTCCTGTTATCTTCCTTAAAGTATTTGGGATGCAATGAAGGTATTATATTGGTTGGAATGCTTGAATTAATCTCATCCACTGGCAATCACTTTGGCTGCATCCCAATCCATCGTTTTTACCCCCAACAGAGTGCCTGGTCCCAAAACCTTATTTATGCCAGCTGCTGCTTTCAGTACCTTTTGGTACTGAGACCCGCTCTGAGTAAATGGAACTTTGAGTTTGGTCTGTCGTAATCAGTATCCCCAGCCTTATTTTCACACTAAAAAGGTCTGTCCTTCCATCTGTGTGCCCATCTATATCCAAACATATTCAACCATTTGCACTCCTATCCACCATATATCCTTCCGTCCATCATTTCACTCATCCATCCCTCCATCCACCCTTTCACTCATCCATCCATTATTCATCTACCCACCCTTTCACCCCATCCATCTGTACAATCATCCATGCATCCACTCTTCCACCCCGCCAACCATTCACTTACTCATCCATCCACCCATTCACTTACTCATCCATTTACCCAGTCATATATCCTTCCACCCATTCACCCTTTCAGTCATTCATCCTCCCTTTCTCTCTCCATCCCCCTTCACTTATCCATCCATCTACCCACTCATTTACTCATCCATTCATGAATCCATCCATTGATCCTATTACTCATCCATTCTTTCACTCATCCAACCATCCGTTCACTCATCCAGCCATCCGTTCTCTCATCCATCCACCCTTTCACTTCACTCATCTATCCATCCTTTTGTCCATCTACCCCCTTTCATTAACTCATCAATCCTTACATCCACCCTTTCACTCATCCATCCATCCATTCACCATTTCACTTATCAATTCATCCATCCACCCATTCACTTGCCCATCATCTACCCTTTCATTCATCCACCCATCCATCCTTTCACACACCCATCCACCAATTCACTCGCCCATCAGCTGCCCTTTCACTCATCCATCCATCCTTTCACACACCCATCCACACTTTTACCCATCCATCTACCCTTCCACCCATACATATACCCTTCCACTCATACATCCATCTATTTACCTTTTCTCTCATCCATACTTCCATTCATTCACTCATCCATCCATCCTTTCATTATCTATCCATTCCCCCTTTCATTCATACATTCATCCTTTCAGTAATCCATGCAGCCATTCAGACATTCCTTCACTTATTGACTCACCCACCTTTTCACATTATGAGCTGAGCCTTTGTTTGCAGAGTTGCAGGCAGAAGAGTCCCATCAAGAATGAACTACAGCAAGGGGTCGGGTGGTGGAGAGTTCACTATGCCCCTGCACATAGGCAGACTGAAAACGCAGAAGGCATGAGTCATGCATGATGCACAGTGCCAGGATGAGAGGTTACTGTAACATGGTGTTGTTTCCAGGGCGTTAAGCGGTGTAAAAAAACTGGGGGGTCTCTTCAAAGGGGGTGTTTGACGTAATTGAGAGCGCAGCTTAAAACACCTAGGCTAAAAATCTGCACTTAGCATAGTGTTCCGCCTCACTGGTATTATGTTGTCTCTGTCATTGCATCCAGATATATAATACAGCAAGTATCATTACACCTCAACAAGCCAGGACTATTGGCTTTGTCAATGGTTGCTAGTTCCTTAAAAAAAAAAAAGGAGCAACCATGGCTTTGTTGAATACAATATTGAAAATACTTCAGTTCTAAAATGACAGGACAGTGAGAGAACGATAACCTGTTCTTTTAAACTTATTTTACAGGCTTCTTTGAATGAAGTGTTTTCTAATGTTGCAGCATGGGCGTTTTACTTTTTATCGTACACAATGCCCTTCTGTACACTGAGGCAGGAGGAGGCCGCCACATGGTGTCACCCCCAGACTGCCCCATTGACATTCAGTAAGTGGCAATCAGCGGCATACTGAATGACAATGGGCGGGAGGGGCTGCTCTCGTGCTCCTGGAGTAGTGCGAGGCGCCTCCAGCAGCAGGGGTGAGGCCTCTCACAGGGGAGCAGCGCTGCTCCCTGTGATGGCCAGAATGACAGAATTTACGGATGGTTGGTCACCCTAGTGTGCGCGGCGCCCCTGGCACCTCATTACGGCGCACCGGGGCGCCGCGGCGCACAGTTTGGGAACCACAGGCATAGATCTTGGGATGCTACGGTGATGGGGAAAAAGCCTAGGCAAGTGTACACAATTGGAAATATATACGGGCAAAGCAACAATTACATAATACAGATCAATGTGCAATGCTTACAAATCTTAGACATGACAATTATATATTTTGATATAGAAAATCTTTTTAATTTTTTATTTCATTTATCAAAAATTATATCATAGTGAATAATTTATATTAAAACCATCAATACATTCTAATACATTGTGCAGCATTATTGTGTCCATGAAAAATGTTTCATTTTACATTTATAAGATTTCTTTTACCTTGTACAGTACATGTGTAGGTGTACATTACACAGTATGAACAAAAGGTGAGATCCTAAACAATCACAATAAATGAGAAGGCTGGCTGTATGTTCAACACACCAAGAGCGTTTCGGCTGGGGTGCCTTCATCAGGGGGCCGTCACAACAATCACTGAATGGAAAACATGATTTGTTTGCCTGTAATTCTTTATACAAAAATAATGACGTCTTTAAAAAGATCGTCCTAATTACATAAGTTAAGTATGGTGGAATTAACAGAGGTGCTTTTGAATAGTGTACCATACATGAGTAGATATGGTGTGAAATAAAGATTAGAATACTTATTCAGAATAGTCCCCAAAAGCTTCCTAACACCCGAAAAAATTTGAATTTAAAAGAAAGTGAACAGAGCAGGATGAATGATAACTATGTAGTGCTCTCTGTATTAGATTTAAGGCTTATGAAGAATTCCTTTTTCATGCACTATACGTGAACATATAGTGACACACCATTGCTTCACCCCTGTCACAACACTCCTGTGCAGTGATTTGGGACATTCTAACATGGGGACTTATAGTGGTCTGCTGAAAGAACTTCATTGAAGGTTTCTGACCTGCCCCACCCTGGCACAGCTTCCCTCAAAAACCTCAAAGGGGAGATCTTCTGACTCACTCCAGAGGTCTGGCTCTCCTACTTTGTATGTGAGTGAGCCTTCTCAGGACTTTTGCAGGGTAAAAGGTAATTAAGACATGCAGATTCCATCATGAACACTAAGAGAGAGAGGAGGGTCCTAGGGGATGTTTAACGACCAAACAATGCTACTGCCCTTACCATAACAGTTACACCAACGAAAAGTAGCAGTGGGTCAATAAAAAAGAAACAACAAACTAAGTATCTGTATGAGACAGGATGGAAAAACTCAACTAGTCAGAAAGAACCAATGAAATCACGCCTAGGATATTCATTCTTTGTGAAGAAATTCCCATCATCGACCGAGAGTGCCCTTCATCATCTGGGATCCTTCACCCCGTGAAGGTCAGATTGTATACCCACGGCGGATTGGCAGATGTATAAGCCTAATCTACCCTGTGAGTCCCAGTGAATTATATAATGTATGGGGGTGTCAGGTTACAACTGAATAGCAGTGCAAAGAACGTGAAAAATGAGAAAGTGTGTATCAACAGATAAAATTGGATAGTGAAGGGGTAAGGAGCTTTAATGTGCACCTCTTCACTCCCAAAACATAAAAAGAGTGCGAAAATAGTAGTATAAACAAATGACTACTAATGAGTGTGTTCGGTCGACTTGTTTCTGCAGACTAAACGGAGCCAAAAGGTATCCTGCTGCTTCATCAGGACCATTAACGCTACTGCTATATAATAAATATAAAAAGGTATTTTATCACCTGATTGTGATTAGATCACCCTTCTCCTGACTTCATGGTCCAAAAGTGTGTCACAATTACCCAGGAAACACACGAACAGATACATAAAAAGGAAACATCCGACAGTTAGTCATAGTTTATTTGTTGTGTCTAAGACTTTTATAGTCAATGCTCCCATTAAGAGCAGATTATATTTGTACCTTCACTTGATAGGCACACATACACACAGATATAGACCGGTGTACAATCACACTCACCTTTGTGGCAGGAGAGAACAGGGTACACGAGTAGGTGGTTCTGTCTCAATAGGTGCCTGTATCGTCAACATACAATCAACCGCCACCTCGCGTTTATCGGCATGTTTCTGCCGGTAACCCCATTACCTTGACAGGGGTTTCGGCAGTATATCAAACACTGAGGCTCGAGTGCTTCTGGAAAATACTCGTTGTTAGTTTTGACACCAGTATTAATGGCACATACTTGCTACCCTGCTTGCCTGCCATAATAAAATTCCTGCGAGCATAACATCATTTAGGCACGTTCTGCTGGGTGCTTTGCCAACTAGCGGCGCAGCTTTGTTTAATTAAATTCACTCAGCAGACGTACATACAGTATCTCAAAAAACTAGGACTATGCTCTCGCCCGTACTCACCTTCCCGTCGGTACTCCAGACGTCCCTCTGGGCTGTCTATGGGGAAGTACCGACGCGGTGGACTGTCAGGCGTTTTAAACTCTTTTCGTGTATGGACGACAGATTCGGGTCGCGTATGATGCGTCACTGGCCTGTGCCGTAGCGGGGCTTATGGGTAATGTAGTCCCCTTCGTTATTAAGCCCGTATTTACACAACAACCCAATCGTGTGTAATACTGTAATGTATATAAATGGAGTGCTCAGTGACATACCTCATTGGACTCCTTGCTGCCATAAAAATAAACGAGAGGGGGAGAGGGTGTCTATCTTCTTGCGCTCTCATTTCATGAAACCACGGGTCGTGGTTACTGGGTTTTAAAAAAAAAACATTTTTGAAAAACTTTATTCAGCACCCAGGATATTCAGCCACTGTAATTGTGTACGGAGGAGGCCCCTAGAATAACGTATATATAGGAGGAGAGTGTCCGTGTTGTTACACTGAAGGTGCACAAAACCGCAAAACGCGGCTGTTGTTTACTACTCATATCAGATAGCTATCGATATCAATGATTATGAGCTACTCAAATAGTGTAGTTACCAAGGGATAAATGCACAAGGACACTCATATATGAAGCCATAATTTCCATCTTTTTACTTAAAGTTCATCGCTAGTGGGATTAATAATGTAACATTCTCTTTATAGGATTTACAAATAATCCTGACTAGTCAGTGATCTTCACACTTTTGTCCATAATATTACACTGGGGGTGCACAAGACCGCGGAACGCGGCTATTGTTTTCTTCTCATATTAGATAGCTTTCGGCATCAATGATATTAAGATACTCAAATAGTGTAGTGGGGAGGCAGGAAAAAATGTATATTCTCCTGATGTCAGACTATATACATCACGTGCGTGCCACCTGCTTAACGTCATAGATACCATGTATCCACAATATTTTACATGGGACAGTGCACAAGGACAATCGTACATGAGACTACAATGTCCACCTATTTACTTATAGTTCATCAATGAAGGCAAGGGTAAGTCATAGGATGTTCACTTTAGAGGGTTTACAGATAATACCGACCAATCAGTGATTTCACAGCGACATCCATGGGATGTCTTCGTTAAGCCCATTCTTATCTGAGTTTAGCCTATACACCCATTTCTGCTCTCATTTGAACAGACATTTACTGACGTCAGTCACATGAGGGGGGATTAGCGGCTGTTCAATAACTGTCCATCTCAGATCGGTGGGCTGATGTCCCACCTCTATAAAATGGTTTGTCAGTCTGGTCGCTTGTTTGCAGCATCTAATTGAACTTTTATGCTCGGAGATGCGCATCTTCACCTTGCGCGTGGTCATCCCTACATATTTCATATTGCAGGGGCAGGTGATTAAATATACGAGGTTCTGGCTATTACAATTGGTGAACCGTCGTTGTTGCCACGAGCAATTGGTGCCAATATCAATGCTGGATGTTTTTGATGTTTGGGGACAAGCTGCACAATTGCCACAGGGGTGGTGGCCCATGTCGGCTGGCATATCCCAGAGTGACCCCACTGCCCAGGGGATGCTAGCCTTCGGTCTTGTGTGAACCAATTGTTCCTTGATCTTTTGCCCTCGTTTAAATGCGAACAGTGGAGGTGGCAGTGTATCCATTCCGGTGTTTAAGATTCCCCAATGCTTCCTGATAATTTTCTGTATCTGGTTAGACTGTGTGCAAAATGTATTCACACAGGTGATACACTCTTGCTTTGGCTTGGGGGGCAAAAGTTCGAGCAAGCTCTCCCTGTTGTTGTTGGAACCCTTTTCTTGGACCTGTGGATCAACCGTTTTGGATATCTTTTCTCTGTCAGATTTGCTTCAAGAGTCTTGGCATGGTTCTCAAAAGCAGATTTAGTAGAGCAATTGCGCTGTATTCGCAAGAATTGCCCATAAGGCAGGTTATCCCGCAATACTTTAGGGTGACAGCTTTCATAGCTCAATAGGGAGTTTCTGGCCATAGGCTTACGATATAACTCTGATTGTAAGCCAGTTGATGTTGACGTGATCAATAGGTCCAGAAATGCTAGCTGATGTTTATTGCATTCGATGGTAAATTTCAAAAACTGGTTTCTCCCATTCAGCCATACATGGAAGTTCCTTAAATCCTCAACTGTCCCTCGCCACACCACCAACACGTCATCTATGTAACGTTTCCAGAGACGCAGACACCCAAGATAGGGGTTGGTGTCAGTGAGGATGTGATCTTGTTCAAACCTGTGTACGTACAGATTAGCGAGACTAGGGGCAAAAACGCTGCCCATACAGTCCCGCTAATCTGCAAGTAGACAGAGTCCTCAAACTAAAAAAAGTTTTCAGTCATCGCCAGTGTAGCCAGCGTCATGATTAGTCTGACTGGTGTAATAGAATTCAGATCCCTGGCCACAAGAAGACTTTCCACTACCTCTAAGGTTTCGGTTTGAGGTATAGACGTGTACAGACTCTCCACGTCAAAGGATACTAGTAGGTCTAGATCTCTATCATACTCAATATCGGGTAAGATCCTGAGCACATCTTTGGTGTCTTTCAAAAAAGTCGGCATCTCTCTCACCATCGGTTTAAGGAAGAAGTCGACAAAGGTTGACAAGGGTTCTTTTCTTGTTTACATTTTTTTATTGGGTTTCATCTATCAAACAAAAAATCATGAGAATAGATCTCAATAAATTACGACATTCGTACATCAAACAGGTAAAATGCAGGTCTTATGATCATAGCTTTCATTCCTCGATACGTCAAGAGTTTCGTGTGCCCAGTGTTCGACCTGATTCAGAGATATTATGATGTGTTGGAGAGGCTATAGCGTGTTACCTATCAGTACATGGTGGTAAATGTGGCACATACCGCATTGTCAGTCCTCTCATGGCAGTATGTCTCGGTCAGGTGTGGGCTGCCCTCGTAGGCGTAGTGGGTTGGGTTGGTAATGTAGGAGTTTCCCTAATCCTTTGAGATCCATCATAGCTATATATGCTCCCAATGTATAACTGTGCCCAGATTGTCTGCCGGTTCAACGTTCAACTATTCTCAACTGTGGGGGAACAACAACAGGGAAAGTAGAGTGTTCGGGGGGTTCCAGGGTTGACAAGGGTTCTATCAATGAACCTATGCCCGATATGATGGGGCGCCCTGGAGGTGGCCGTTGTGTTTTGTGTACTTTCGGCAGTACATAAAAGTATGACATTACTGGATTAACTGCACACAGATATTGAGCCTCCTTTGCAGTAAGCAATCCCTCTGCCAGGGCCTCCTCTACAATATGCCCAATCTCAGTTGTAAGCCTCTCTGTAGGGTCAGTTGTCAATTTTCGGTAGGCTCTTGTGTCATTGAGTTGTCGTAGACACTCATCGCGGTAGGTCCCAGAGTCCAAAAGGACTATGGCCCCGCCCTTATCCGCGGGTTTGACTACCACTAACTCGTTGTTTGCCAAACCCTTCAGGGCCTCCTGTTCCCTTCTACACAGATTGATAAAAGGCTTGTGTGGTTGTTGAAATAAATTTCTCAAGTCGTGGTCTACTGCTTCCTCGAAGGTCAAAACCTTCGCCGGAAGTCCTACAGTGGTGGGATTGAATGTAGATGGTCTCTTGAGACCTGTATTTTCATCAGTAGTCAAAATATCTGTGGCATCTCCATTTTTATTAGAGAACAGAAAGTGTAGCCGGATCTTCCGAAAAAACGTACCCATCTCAATCTGTGTGAGAAATGGGTCTCCGGTATTAGTAGCAACAAACCCTAACCCTCTGTTTAGGACCTGTTCCTCAATATCAGTCAGCACATGGGAGCTCAGGTTGATTACGAGGCTAGCCCTGTCGATGTCCCCGCTTGTTCCTGGGGGATCTTCTTCCCATTCCTCAGGTCCATCGTTTGTGGGGGCAGATTCCACTGGACCTGGCCTTGTGGCTGTGTCCGCCTCCGTCCCCTTGTCCTCCCTTGACCAAACCCTAAAAAAGGCTGTTGATTGTAATCTGGATAAAATTGTTGTAGACCATAAGGCCCCGCTGGTGGAGGGTACGCTGGGGCTTCCCAGGGAGTTGGTTGCCACCAAGGTGGAAAAGGTGGTTGGCCAAAGCCCTGGTTGAAACCTCTCCAGTTTCTCCTGTTATTACCCCTCCCTCTGTACCTATTATGTGTATTCCCAGGGTTGGATGAGTCTGAATCGCTTGACCCATCTTCTGAGCTGGAGGTACCATATGTTGAACCTCCCTTCCGCCCATTTTTATAGAATGGCACAGGTACATAGGAGTCACTTGTATAGGGGTAAACCTTTTCCATTGAAAATTTAGCAAGGTCTTTTTTACATTTTTCTAATTTGGTAAAAAGGATGGAGTCTCTGAATTCCTTGCTCGATTTATTACCCTCATCCTGATTCTTAGAGAAGGCCTTGCTTGAAATGGTCGTCTTGATCTGGCCTTCAAGGACTTGGAGTTCCACTAAAATCTTGTCCGCCGTTTTCTTGGCTGTTTTTATAATGAGTACGAGCCAATAGCGAGTACATTTCCAAGCGATCAAGGACTAGTCTCGCATGAAGTCCTTATCATCCAGGAACAGACGGGGAGCGTTCGTAACGATAAGTCCACTTGGGGCACAATTGCCACGCAAGTACTCCGCCATGGAAATACAGTGAACACAGACTCTGGCCTGATTATTTTAAGTATTAAGATTTTTGCCCAGCCTTCGTCACTGTTAACCTGGGTAGTTGGTATTAGATCTAAAATGCTGGGGTTCTCCAATAAAATAGATTGAATTTCTGCTTCGTCAACAGCCAAACCTAAATTGGTGGCCATGATCGAGAAAAAGTGCCGCACGTCAAGCGTGCCTATGACCAGCTATGAAATAAGTCCCAAAACCCCTCTACACTAAACAGCCAATGAGGGTTAGAGTATTTAATGAATTAAAAGGACCCGCAGCCAAGACTGCACTAGAACATGAACACAAACAGAGAGAGCAGGGTCCTAGGGGATGTTTAACGACCAAACAATTCTACTGCCCCTACCATAACAGTTACACCAACGAAAAGTAGCAGTGGGTCAATAAAAAAGAAACAACAAACTAAGTATCTGTATGAGACAGGATGAAAAACTCAACTAGTCAGAAAGAACCAATGAAGTCACGCCTAGGATTTTCATTCTTTGTGAAGAAATTCCCATCAGTCATCGACCGAGAGCGCCCTTCATCCCTGGGATCCTTCACCCCGTGAAGATAAGATTGATATTGGCACCAATCGCCCGTGGCAACAACGACGGTTCACCAATTATAATAGCCAGAACCTCGTATATTTAATCACCTGCCCCTGCAATATGAAATATGTAGGGATGACCACGCGCAAGGTGAAGATGCGCATCTCCGAGCATAAAAGTTCAATTAGAAGCTGCAAACAAGCGACCAGACTGACAAACCATTTTATAGAGGTGGGACATCAGCCCACCGATCTGAGATGGAAAGTAATTGAACAGCCGCTAATCCCCCCTCATGTGACTGACGTCAGTAAATTTCTGTTCAAACGAGAGCAGAAATGGGTGTATAGGCTAAACTCAGATAAGAATGGGCTTAATGAAGATATCCCATGGATGTCGCTGTGAAATCACTGATTGGTCAGTATTATCTGTAAACCCTCTAAGTGAACATACTATGACTTACCCTTGCCTTCATTGATGAACTATAAGTAAATAGGTGGACATTGTAGTCTCATGTACGATTGTCCTCGTGCACTGTCCCATGTAAAATATTGTGGATACATGGTATCTATGACGTTAAGCAGGTGGCACGGACGTGATGTATATAGTCTGACATCAGGAGAATATAAATTTTTTCCTGCCTCCCCACTACATTATTTGAGTAGCTTAATATCATTGATGCCGAAAGCTATCTAATATGAGAAGAAAACAATAGCTGCGTTCCGCGGTCTTGTGCACCCCCAGTGTAATAATATGGACAAAGTGTGAAGATTACTGACTAGTCAGGATTATTTGTAAATCCTATACAGAGAATGTTACATTATTAATCCCACTAGCGATGAACTTTAAGTAAAAAGATGGAAATTATGGCTTCATATATGAGTGTCCATGTGCACTTATCCCTGGTCACTACACTATTTGAGTAGCTCATAATCATTGATATCGATAGCTATCTGATATGAGTAGTAAACAAAAGCCGCGTTTTGCGGTTTTGTGCACCTTTAGTGTAACAACACGGACACTCTCCTCCTATATATACGTTATTCTAGGGGCCTTCTCCGTACACAATTACAGTGGCTGAATATCCTGGGTGCTGAATAAAGTTTTTCAAATTTTTTTTTTTAAAACAGTAACCACGTCCCGTGGTTTCATGAAATGAGAGCGCAAGAAGATAGACACCCTCTCCCCCTCTCGTTTATTTTTATGGCAGCAAGGAGTCCAATGAGGTATGTCACTGAGCACTCCATTTATATACATTACAGTATTACACACGATCGGGTTGTTGTGTAAATACGGGCTTAATAACGAAGGGGACTACATTACCCATAAGCCCCGCTACGGCGCAGGCCAGTAACGCATCATACGCGACCCGAATCTGTCGTCCATACACGAAAAGAGTTTAAAACGCCTGATAGTCCACCACGTCGGTACCTCCCCATAAACAGCCCAGAGGGACGTCTGGAGTACCGAAGGGAAGGTGAGTACGGGCGAGAGCATAGTCCTAGTTTTTTGAGATACTGAGTGTTCTCTCCTGCCACAAAGGTGAGTGAGATTGTACACCGGTCTATATCTGTGTGTATGTGTGCCTATCAAGTGAAGGTACAAATATAATCTGCTCTTAATGGGAGCATTGACTATAAAAGTCTTAGACAGAACAATTAACCTATGACTAACTGTCGGATGTTTCCTTTCTATGTATCTGTTCGTGTGTTTCCTGGGTAATTGTGACACACTTTTGGACCATGAAGTCAGGAGAAGGGTGATCTAATCACAATCAGGTGATAAAATACCTTTTTATATTTATTATATAGCAGTAGCGTTAATGGTCCTGATGAAGCAGCAGGATACCTTTTGGCTCCGTTTAGTCTGCAGAAACATGTCGATCTAACACACTCATTAGTAGTCATTTGTTTATACTACTATTTTCGCACTCTTTTTATGTTTTGGGAGTGAAGAGGTGCACATTAAAGCTCCTTACCCCTTCACTATCCAATTGTATCTGTTGATACACACTTTCTCATTTTTCACGTTCAACCCCAGCATTTTAGATCTAATACCGACTACCCAGGTTAACAGTGACGAAGGCTGGGCAAAAATCTTAATACTTAAAAAAAATCAGGCCAGAGTCTGTGTTCACGGTATTTCCATGGCGGAGTACTTGCGTATTTACACAACAACCCGATCGTGTAATACTGTAATGTATATAAATGGAGTGCTCAGTGACATACCTCATTGGACTCCTTGCTGCCATAAAAATAAACGAGAGGGGGAGAGGGTGTCTATCTTCTTGCGCTCTCATTTCATGAAACCACGGGACGTGGTTACTGTTTTTAAAAAAAAAAATTGAAAAACTTTATTCAGCACCCAGGATATTCAGCCACTGTAATTGTGTACGGAGAAGGCCCCTAGAATAACGTATATATAGGAGGAGAGTGTCCGTGTTGTTACACTGAAGGTGCACAAAACCGCAAAACGCGGCTGTTGTTTACTACTCATATCAGATAGCTATCGATATCAATGATTATGAGCTACTCAAATAGTATAATTACCAGGGATAAGTGCACAAGGACACTCATATATGAAGCCATAATTTCCATCTTTTTACTTAAAGTTAATCGCTAGTGGGATTAATAATGTAACATTCTCTTTATAGGATTTACAAATAATCCTGACTAGTCAGTAATCTTCACACTTTTGTCCATATTATTACACTGGGGGTGCACAAGACCGCGGAACGCGGCTATTGTTTTCCTCTCATATTAGATAGCTTTCGACATCAATGATATTAAGCTACTCAAATAATGTAGTGGGGAGGCAGGAAAAAATGTATATTCTCCTGATGTCAGACTATATACATCACGTCCGTGCCACCTGCTTAACGTCATAGATACCATGTATCCACAATATTTTACATGGGACAGTGCACGAGGACAATCGTACATGAGACTACAATGTCCACCTATTTACTTATAGTTCATCAATGAAGGCAAGGGTAAGTCATAGGATGTTCACTTTAGAGGGTTTACAGATAATACTGACCAATCAGTGATTTTACAGCGACATCCATGGGATGTCTTCGTTAAGCCCATTCTTATCTGAGTTTAGCCTATACACCCATCTCTGCTCTCGTTTGAACAGAAATTTACTGACGTCAGTCACATGAGGGGGGATTAGCGGCTGTTCAATAACTGTCCATTTCAGATCGGTGGGCTGATGTCCCACCTCTATAAAATGGTTTGTCAGTCTGGTCGCTTGTTTGCAGCATCTAATTGAACTTTTATGCTCGGAGATGCGCATCTTCACCTTGCGCGTGGTCATCCCTACATATTTCATATTGCAGGGGCAGGTGATTAAATATACGAGGTTCTGGCTATTACAATTGGTGAACCGTCGTTGTTGCCACGGGCGATTGGTGCCAATATCAATCTTATCTGCACGGGGTGAAGGATCCCAGTGATGAAGGGCGCTCTCGGTCGATGACTTGTGGAAAAGTAAATTTTGCCATGTTCTGTGTCCCTACGCCTCATCCATCATATGTTATGTGTGCATGACCAATATGCATATGTTATTCCCCATGTCCGATTAATGACGCAATTCCAGTTGTGTCCACCTCTAGTATGTCAGTTTCCAGTCCTCGTGAATACTACGAATATCAGGCCTATGTAAAGTTATATTGCCACGTTTCTCAGTGTGCACGTTATTCCATTATAAAGTCCCCGTTTCTAGGCCTCAAAAGGGCCCGGACATCAGATTCAGCTCCTGTCTCCTGAAAGCCTCGCTGAGGAGCGATACAGCCCCCACCTGTATCCTCGACCCTTCACTTACTTCCTGCCTCGCAGTGCCCGGTGCAGCTTGGCTCTGCCTCTGAGTCTGCCAAAAGTATGTTATAGTTCCAGTTATCAGTTCAGTCCTCCTTCTCTGCATTCCTAAGCCACTGAACTGCATCAATAGTTCCCGTCATTGTCTAGCCTATGCGGCTCCACGTTAGAGAAATACTGTATTAATGGTCATTTAATATTCTTCATCACGCACTACATGTAGAATAATGCATGGTCCAGTCTTAGAATCAAGTTAGCTTTTCCCCTCATGACTTCTAGTTTATATCAACATGTTCCCTAAACATCAGATACCAGATAGGGTTTAGGTACATGTCGCTCCGACCCTCCAGACTCTAGTCTCTGCTCCTAGCACAGAGTTCGTAGCCCCCAGCTTCTCCTAGTAATACGTCATTGCCAGTTTTCGCGCACCATTAGGTTAGAGGTCCCGGCTCCTTAGGTACCCCCCTCCTATGTTTCCGCCCATTTCATGACATATTCTGTTACGTTTGCATCACATGTCTATGTATACTCCCAGTTACACCTCTTTTTACTGTTATCTCTCGCGACTGCTACGCGTCACGCCTTCTGCTCCACCCACTGCTACGCCTACTGCAATGTAATGCTATGTGTTTGCGCTATGTATATAAGTTGATGTATTGTTATTAAAAGTTAGCGCGCTCATCCCAGATCAAGCCCCGGCAGCTGCTGGGCCCCAGTTGTCCTGCTGGGCCCTGTCACCTCTGTTCCTATGCAGGTTGTCCTGATCCTGTCCTTATGCTGTAATAAACCTGCAGAAACTCCTACTACCTCGAATCTTGACTCTTATTTATTGAGCTATCTGTTATGCTATATGCCTAGTCAAAAATAGGGTATTATTTATTTATTTACCACATAATGGCGCCCGAATAGGGACTTGCCCTTTCCCCACGCGTCGGTGAAGCCACGCCGACCCCCTGACCCTCTACAGTCGTGACGGAACTCTTCTGCGCAGTGGCAGATATTTCTGCTCAAGTATCCCTCAGGCCCACGGAGGAGACGGAGGAGGCGGTCCAGCATCCAAACGAGACGGTGGAGGAACGCGGCGAGTCCCGACCAGAGCCCAAGCCGAGAGTCCAAGGTCCGAGGTATCCGGAGGCCCACCCGTAACTGAAGTCCGAAGTCCGAAGTTCGTCGTCGTAGCAGTCCAGTCCCGTCCGAGGCCTTCCGTTCCGTGCTGCCCGGTGAGTACCATTGCTGGGGTAGTATCTAGACAGGACCAATCTAAATTGACTCCTGGTCCGTGGGTTGGTGGTGCCCAGACTCACAAACGAAGTGTTCACCTAGGTGGATACGGGTCTTGATGCGTCCCTTTATGGGACCGGTATGTTCCGTACTGTTACAGCAGTGCATCCAGTAACTCTAGTCTGTTCCGTTCTCGAGAAAATCTGTTCTGTTTCTGTTCTCAGTATTTCAGGTAATATTCTGTTCGAACTGTTATTTATAATGTTCTTCATGTATTTTACTGTTGTGGTATGAGTGTGATGTGATTTCGTGTTTTTATTGTGTATTGTATTGTGTCCAGATTACAGTTCAGTCATGCCTATATTTTCCAAGTTACGTCAGTTAAAAACTAGAAAGGGTCTATTAGAAGAAGCAGTTCCTGTTCCGCCTAGGGACAGTCCAGGTCACTTTATGTATCAGAAACAT
This sequence comes from Lissotriton helveticus, assembly GCF_964261635.1. Classification (NCBI taxonomy): domain Eukaryota; kingdom Metazoa; phylum Chordata; class Amphibia; order Caudata; family Salamandridae; genus Lissotriton; species Lissotriton helveticus. The sequence continues at coordinate 1,449,774,156 of NC_136068.1, forward strand.
GGCATAAGCGCCATATTGTATCTAGATTTATGGGTAGAGTATACCAAACAGTTAGAAGAAAAGTATAGATGGCCCGTATCGGGTACATGGGATGCCGAATGTATCATGCGAGTAGAAGAAGCATTATGGAAAAAGAAAGCCAGACAGTCACAGAAAGATGCCATCGAGTTATGGCGTAAGGAAGCTCATAGAAGAACCGAGAAAGAAGTCAGAAAGTCAGAGTTAAGTAGAGAATCCCAGGAACGAGCCCAAGAAAGAGAATTAATCGAGATAGGTGAACAAGTCAAAGCCGAACAGTCAGACAGACAGAGGCATGCCCTCATTAAGGGTATGTATCCTCTCCTTGCCGAAGGTGTGCCAAAAGCGACCCCAGAGGCACCTAGTAATTTCCCGCCACCATTAGTTCCGACCAAGCTACGTCACAAACCGACCGCAGCTGATATTTTTATTTCGTCCTATCTGGACGACACAGTCCCCGAATATGCAAATCCTGTTCGCGCTCCGCCAGTCCCTGTAAATCAGGCACTTCCTGCTCCTTCAGACACCGGGGTGCCCTTAACAGGCCCCCCGGGTCAGTCCGCCATACAAGTCCAGCCCACGTTACAATTACCGACTCTGTCAGCACGAAGAATGTCAGTCGACGATTCTAGTTTAGGGGCCGCAGGAGGAGGTCTTCCTCAAACCCCGCCGCCACACAAGCGTTCAACATTACTCGAATTACATGCTCAAGCATTACAGCGTACGCCCAAACATCAGTCTGTTACAGAAATCAGGCAAACCCTTACCGAATGTGTCTATGATCCAGTTCCAGGCGAATACAATATGGTTTTATATTCCTTACGTGTAAGGAGAGTGACCGAGTATCTGGTCACCTTACCGAATATGAAAGAAGATCTAGACAGAATATATCGTTTCATCCGTACAGGGGATGATCCAGAAAGTATTGGCGAGATTATGTCTCAAAGGAAAGCCGAGATCCAGCTCATGATATTAAAGTTCCTGATCAATTGTCTAATAAGAGAACAAGATTACCCGTCTAAAGATTCCGCCGAAATGAGAATCCTGACAAGGTGGAGTGATAATATAGCCGAGGGTAAGCACAAGACCGTCGGTGCTATGGAGAGTATGTACAAGAAAATCCGTAAAGAAATAATAAAGATACACGAACAACGTAAAGCAGCACAAGTAAGCGAGAAAGAAAGTATCTCTGATCCTGAAGAGGAAGACGAGAATTCCGCCAGAATAGCGTATGTAGGAAAATCTAGATTTCCAGATCGCCATTTACGTCTAGAACACAAGTCTATTTTTCATCATTCAGCACCAGAACAAGGTTCCCTAGAACAAGTATTTCAAGCTACCGATCACATTCTGAAATCACGAATCGGTTATAGCGAATTAAGTACCATGCATGAACAAGAACTAGCCCGATCAGCAGTCCGATGGATTACTGATTCTACCACTTTTCCAGACGAAATAGTGGCACAAATGTTTCTGAAACTGCCCCCAGCCGAGCAACGACTGGTGGGTATGTATATGATCCAGTACCTCATTACTCTGTATGAGGGTCAACACTCTGATCCAGGCCCGTTACACGATGTCCTGAACGAGTTACTCCAGTATAAATGGAGAGGTCTAGGTACCGATTTAATTAGTGTCATTCTAGAACAGCGCCACAAATATAGAACGTTTTTGAACCCGCATTTTGTTCATGTCTCACCCCCAGAAAGTAAATCATTCCACATAGACAGACAGAATCCGTTACGAGAAGTCCACCCAGTCCAAGGGGCGGGTGGCGTAATGCAACGAGTGTTTGTATACACTCCGATTTCAAAGATGGAACTTCTTGAAATGAAGAAATTAATTCCCTGTCATGATAAAGATCCAGCAGGGTTCCATAGAGAATTAAAAGACATGCTCCGTATGGGAGAATACACTTACCCAGATATCATTAAAATGTTAAAGGTCCTGTTACCCGCAGGGGTATATGAAAAGTTAAAAGAAAAGGAATGGGAGGTGGGAGAGAAAAAGATCGATTGGGCAGTTCTAGAAGCTGAAGACAAGGCACGAGTACCAGGTACCGGTCTTGGAGATAAATGTAAAGATTTACCAGAATTATTGATTCAAGTCTTACCCAGATTATTGACAACTAGAAAAGAAGACTGGGATGCAATCTCAGCCTGTAAACAGAAACAAGATGAAGATATTAGTGATTTTTATTCTAGATTTGAGAAATGTTTCAGTATCAACAGTGGTCTCAAGACAAGTAGTGAGTCATACCCTCACCTTTTCGTTACCAAATTAGTCGAGAATTCAAGCCCACAAATTAAAAACCGAGTTTTGAAAGTCGAAAGCACCTGGCAAGCAAATACTCCGTCCCAGATGCTCCAGATGCTCCAGTATCACCAGAATAGAATCAGGGAAGAGCAAGAACACGAGAGAAAACGTATGAAAGACACGAAAATGAAAGTGCTAGTTGCACAATCTGTTCCTCAAGACAGTCAGAAGAGGGGTCCGAATCAAGCCAGTCATCCTGCAGCTCCCGTTAAAGGGAACTGCAATTATTGTAAACAGCCAGGTCATTTTATAAACGAGTGTGCAGTTCTGAAACACAACATAGCTACTGGTAAGACTTAAGAAAGACCACGTCCGCCTAGACAAGAACAAGTTTCACAGATTCCCCAGTCACAGAATGCACCACAGACAGTTACAGTACCGCAGCCTATTGCTGCAACACAGCATGTCACATCACAGATGTACCAGTATGCACAGTCCGAGTATCCAGAGTACCAGCCATATTCATGAAACAGCCTAGAGAGGGAGGTAGGCTTGCCTCTCATCGAGATACCTGTAGATCAAGAAGGTCCCTATGTTCACAGTCAAGTATTAGGGAAAGACAGAAAGTTTTTGATCGACACAGGGGCAAGTAGGACCACAATTAGTCACGCCGAAGTTCCAGGGGCTCCGCTCTCAGGCTCAAGAAATGTTTCCCTTGGATTTTCAGGAAAGCCAATAGTTAATGAGATATCAAAGCCAGTCACTCTAGAAGTAGGTCCATTGTCCCGCACTACTGATCTGTTACTTACTAAGTCATGTCCAGAAAATCTATTAGGCATTAAGACACTGAAAGAATTAGGTGCAGTTATTTGCTGTTCCCCAGAGGGAATACGTCTGTTCCTACGTGACTTTAAGGGTCACTATGTATTACGAGATTTTGATTCCAGATTGTCTAATGTTCCGCAGCACTTATGGGCGCAAGGTCCAACTGATGTAGGTTACATGCAAATCACACCCCATCGTGTGACTCTCAAGCCAGGTGTAGTGTTACCCCGAATCAGACAGTACAGATTGCCACCTGAGGCTGTAGCAGCCTTATCCAAAATTATTGACGAGCTCATGGCTCAAGGAGTAGTTGTAGAAACTGACTCCAATGTATGCAATTCTCCGATCATTCCAGTCATGAAACGTACTGATCCAAATGCACCCCCAGTATATCGATTAGTGATTGATTTACGAGAACTTAACAAATGTATTATTCCTCAGTACCCAGTTGTCCCAGATATTTCTTCCCTGTTAACTGCTATTGATTCCGAAGCCATGTTTTTCACTGTCATAGACCTCAAGAATGCATTTTTCAGTGTTCCCATTCATCCAGACAGCCAGTTTCTTTTCGGATTTTGTTTAAATGGAAGGAGCTATATGTTCACACGTGCTCCTCAAGGTTTCACAGAAAGTCCTAGTATTTACAGTCAAGCACTCAAGAGACAACTAGACAATATTCACATGCCAACTGACACTGCCCTGCTCCAGTATGTCGATGATCTACTGATCACAGCCCGTTCTGAACGTGACTGCGAGCGAGCGTCACTTACAGTTTTGTATTTCCTTGCCGAGATGGGGCACAAGGTGTCACCTTCGAAGCTTCAATTCTGTGTCCAGCAAGTGGTATACTTAGGACACTTGCTGTCCAAGAGGGGTAGGCAGTTGACACCCGACCGTATCCAGTTAATAGCGAGTCTTCCCCAGCCCAGAACCCAGAAGGAGGTACGTGCTTTTATCGGCCTTACTTCTTATTGTAGACAATGGATTCCCCAGTATGCATTTCTAGCCAAGCCACTGATACAGTTAACGACACAGGAGGCAGCCGTATCGACTGTCCTCCCTTGGACATCTGACCATACACTTAGTTTCAACGAGTTAAAGAAAGCCCTATGTTAAGCTCCAGTTCTAGCCACACCGAACTACAGTAAGCCTTTTACACTTTTCGTTACTGAACGCGAAGGTACAGCATTATCTGTTCTCACACAAGATCAAGCAGGACAATACAAGCCCTGTGCTTATTTTTCGAGCACATTAGATCCAGTCGCCCAGGCGTTGCCTGCGTGCCTCAAGTCAGTTGCAGCCACAGCACTAGCTATCAGACAAAGTGATTCCATAGTTTTAGGACATACTCTGACAGTACAAGTCCCACATTCAGTAGAAGTTCTTTTAAACCGAACACAAACACAGCACTTGACAATTGCACGTTTAACAGGTTATGAATTGACACTGTTCCAGCCACACATAGAAATTAGACGCTGCAACGTTCTGAATCCTGCTACACTGTTACCATCAGTTAGTTCAAATCCTGACCCACATGACTGTGTGGAAGTAGTTAACATTACGACAAAGCCAAGACAAGACCTGACAGATATTCCGTTACCAGATCCTGACCTGACACTTTATGTGGATGGTTCATGTATGAGAACTAGTACAGGAGAACTAGTCGCCGCGTATGCAGTGACTACTGACACCGACGTTATTGAAACACACCGTATTGATACCCTGTCCGCTCAAGCAGCAGAGCTAGTCGCTCTGACACAAGCCTGTATACACGCCAAGAACCTGAAAGTTAATGTTTACACAGATTCACGTTACGCATTCGGAGTTGTACACGACTTCGGAGTGCTCTGGCAGGAGAGAGGTTTCATGACTTCTCATGGAACCAAGATTCAGCATGGTCTCCTTATTCAAGCTCTGTTAGATGCCATACATTTACCGACATCTATTGCTATTATGAAATGCAAAGCACATACGAAAGTTACTGACATTATTTCCCAAGGTAACGATCTAGCAGACCGCACAGCCAAGCTTACAGCACAGACTCTAGACATTCCAGTTAATCAGACACATACTCCAGATCCGATCACATGCATGACAGTTAAGGACCCTACTCAAGATGTCATAGATATCCAGTTACATGCTACCCCCGATGAAATCAAGAAATGGTCTGAACAAGGAGGGGTACAGACAGATCAAGGATGGTTAACGAAGGGTAGAGCCACATGGTTTCTCCCCGATTCTATGGTTCAAGTCATTATCAGTACCGCACATAGTCCAGCCCATTTAGGAGAAAAAGCTATGTTAGACAGTATCCAGAACATATGGTTCAACAAGCATTTACGAGCTGCAGCCAAGCAGAAAGTCCGCACCTGTATGATATGTTGTCAGTTTAATCCAGGTAAAAGTGTCCCGGTGGAACAAGGTGGTTTCCAGCCCCCTGACCACCCTTTTGAGGTCCTCCAGATGGATTATATTCAGATGGAGCGATGTCGAGGTTTCAAGTATGTCCTTGTGGTTGTATGCGCTTTGTCCAGGTGGACAGAAGCATATCCAGTCCCAGATTACACAGCCGCGACCACTGCCAAGCAGTTGGTTCGTGAATTCTTCCCTAGATACGGACTCCCTAGAGTCGTATATTCTGATAACGGTCAGCCATTCTCCTCAGAGTTAATGAAGCACGTTTCCCTTTTGTTAGGGTACCAGTGGAAGTTCCATTGTGTACGCCATCCTGAAGCAGCCGGTCTGGTCGAGAGACATAATCAGACCCTGAAAATCCGCATTGCCAAAGTCTGTAAAGAAAAAGGTGTGGACTGGCTAGTAGCTCTGCCAGTTGCTCTGTTTTATATGCGCATGGTCGCACATTCCAGATCAGGTCTGTCCCCGTATGAGGTCGTATTCGGCCGCCCCCCTAACATGTGGGGTACTCCTAGACCCCGAAGTATTACCGATGTTTCATGTAATATGCTGACAGATTACCTAGCTTCCTTGATGTCTGCCCTCAACTCATGTCGTTCACAGGTTGCTGCCGCCTTTCCAGACAATACCGAGGTGGCACCGCACGAGATCGTTCCAGGCTCCTTGGTGATGATCAGAAATTTTGACAGATCAAGTCCGCTGGAACCACGTTGGAAGGAGCCACGTCAGGTCCTCCTCACCACCCGTACAGCCGTCAAGTTGGAAGGCAGAAAAGGATGGATCCACCTTTCTCATGTTAAACTTTTTAAAGGATTAAAATCCGTTTCTAAAAACATTTCCAAGGATTCCCAAGATTCTAAAGACTGTCAAAACATTGCTCTTAAGGACTGTCCCGCACAAGACATTATTATTACAACCCCTCCCTTGTTAGAGAAAACTCCGCAACAGGAGTATAAGTTAAAGCTCAGGTCTAGTAAAATAAGTCAGTCAGTTTGATTGTATAAGTCCTCCCCTAGGTGAAACGGTTAGATTGTTTCTGACATGTATAAAATAGACCCCCATAGTGAGAGAGTCAGTCGAAGTTCAATTCAATGTATCGTTTTTCTGAGTTTCGTATTATTCATCAGCATTTTGATTTCCTGCACCAGATATGCATTCTATCTGTATTGTCCAGTTCCTCATGTAAATATGTCTGCTAATGCTACAGTAGAGCACACGTTTAGTGATCTGCCTCCTCACGAATATTCTTACCGCCTCGCTATGCGCAACAACACATTTATCCGTATGTTACATTATTCACACCAGACCAGCAATGCCACTAATTGTTGGGTGTGTGGTCGACTCCCCCCTTTCCAGACACCGAAGGGAGTTCTGCCACTCTTTCCTTATCCATTCTCACATAATGGTTCATGTGGAGCATGGTCCACGTTAACGTCATCCTCAACAGATATGTCTTTTCTTAACAGTACATGTTTCCCAGACAAGCAAGGTCTTCCCCACAGAACAGGTTTAGATCTAGAAAATGAAGTTTATAATTTAGGTAATTATTCGTCGAATTTTATGGTCCTGAATGTTCAGTCTGATACTACTCCAGACTTACCTGCTATTTCAGTACTACCAGTCAAAGGCGAATTATGTGTCCGTAGTTATGGTTCCGTACATGTAGGTCATAGTGAATGTACTACTGTTATCCAGTATAGTGACAGTGGGAAATCTGTTTTCAAAGCTTCACGTCATTCTTATTTTATTTGTGGTCAAACTGCATATGTTCGTCTGCCCCTCGATTGGGAGGGAACCTGTTACATTGCCTTCCTACTGCCACCTGTTTTCCTAGCTCCATCTGATTATCACCGAAACACACATCTAGTACACATTAGACATAGAAGGGAGTCCCCAATTGTCGATTATACTGAAACTACTCTAGAACAGTATACAGATTTCAATAAAGGTTTCTTCTTCTTTGTAGGACCTGTCCAGAATAGTAAACTGATCCGTAGGTTAACAAGAACCCTTGAAGCTGTAGTAAATGAGACTGCCTCTGCTCTAGGTAACTTAACCGAAGAACAATCTGCTATGAGATTTGTCGTTTTGCAAAATCGTCTCGTCCTTGACGTCATACTGGCCGATAGGGGCGGGGCCTGTAGAGTCATCGGATCTAGTTGCTGCATTTTCATTCCAAATAACGCGCCGTCTGTTTATTCAGCTATAACCAGACTCCATAAAATTGCCCATCTGTTACACCAAGATCCAGGCACCTGGACATGGTCCGGTTGGTTCTGGAATATAATTTCCGTCTGGGGATGGAAAGTCCTGTCCTTTCTAGGTATTGCAGTAGCGATCATATTTAGCTGCTGCCTCTGTATACAATGTGGCCCTGCGATTTGCAGCATGTGTGCTACCTCTTGTATTCCTAGTCCCAAGCCCCGTTCTAAATCCCGTTCCAAGACAATTCGAGACGAGCAAATGGTACTGTATGAAATGATAGATGGTATCATGAAAATTGATGTTTCCTGATGGAAACGTAGTGACAAGGAGGGAATGTGGAAAAGTAAATTTTGCCATGTTCTGTGTCCCTACGCCTCATCCATCATATGTTATGTGTGCATGACCAATATGCATATGTTATTCCCCATGTCCGATTAATGACGCAATTCCAGTTGTGTCCACCTCTAGTATGTCAGTTTCCAGTCCTCGTGAATACTACGAATATCAGGCCTATGTAAAGTTATATTGCCACGTTTCTCAGTGTGCACGTTATTCCATTATAAAGTCCCCGTTTCTAGGCCTCAAAAGGGCCCGGACATCAGATTCAGCTCCTGTCTCCTGAAAGCCTCGCTGAGGAGCGATACAGCCCCCACCTGTATCCTCGACCCTTCACTTACTTCCTGCCTCGCAGTGCCCGGTGCAGCTTGGCTCTGCCTCTGAGTCTGCCAAAAGTATGTTATAGTTCCAGTTATCAGTTCAGTCCTCCTTCTCTGCATTCCTAAGCCACTGAACTGCATCAATAGTTCCCGTCATTGTCTAGCCTATGCGGCTCCACGTTAGAGAAATACTGTATTAATGGTCATTTAATATTCTTCATCACGCACTACATGTAGAATAATGCATGGTCCAGTCTTAGAATCAAGTTAGCTTTTCCCCTCATGACTTCTAGTTTATATCAACATGTTCCCTAAACATCAGATACCAGATAGGGTTTAGGTACATGTCGCTCCGACCCTCCAGACTCTAGTCTCTGCTCCTAGCACAGAGTTCGTAGCCCCCAGCTTCTCCTAGTAATACGTCATTGCCAGTTTTCGCGCACCATTAGGTTAGAGGTCCCGGCTCCTTAGGTACCCCCCTCCTATGTTTCCGCCCATTTCATGACATATTCTGTTACGTTTGCATCACATGTCTATGTATACTCCCAGTTACACCTCTTTTTACTGTTATCTCTCGCGACTGCTACGCGTCACGCCTTCTGCTCCACCCACTGCTACGCCTACTGCAATGTAATGCTATGTGTTTGCGCTATGTATATAAGTTGATGTATTGTTATTAAAAGTTAGCGCGCTCATCCCAGATCAAGCCCCGGCAGCTGCTGGGCCCCAGTTGTCCTGCTGGGCCCTGTCACCTCTGTTCCTATGCAGGTTGTCCTGATCCTGTCCTTATGCTGTAATAAACCTGCAGAAACTCCTACTACCTCGAATCTTGACTCTTATTTATTGAGCTATCTGTTATGCTATATGCCTAGTCAAAAATAGGGTATTATTTATTTATTTACCACAGACTGATGGGAATTTCTTCACAAAGAATGAAAATCATAGGCGTGACTTCATTGGTTCTTTCTGACTAGTTGAGTTTTTCCATCCTGTCTCATACAGATACTTAGTTTGTTGTTTCTTTTTTATTGACCCACTGCTACTTTTCGTTGGTGTAACTGTTATGGTAGGGGCAGTAGAATTGTTTGGTCGTTAAACATCCCCTAGGACCCTGCTCTCTCTGTTTGTGTTCATGTTCTAGTGCAGTCTTGGCTGCGGGTCCTTTTAATTCATTAAATACTCTAACCCTCATTGGCTGTTTAGTGTAGAGGGGTTTTGGGACTTATTTCATAGCTGGTCATAGGCACGCTTGACGTGCGGCACTTTTTCTCGATCATGGCCACCAATTTAGGTTTGGCTTTTGACGAAGCAGAAATTCAATCTATTTTATTGGAGAACCCCAGCATTTTAGATCTAAAACCAACTACCCAGGTTAACAGTGACGAAGGCTGGGCAAAAATCTTAATACTTAAAATAATCAGGCCAGAGTCTGTGTTCACGGTATTTCCATGGCGGAGTACTTGCGTGGCAATTGTGCCCCAAGTGGACTTATCGTTACGAACGCTCCCCGTCTGTTCCTGGATGATAAGGACTTCATGCGAGACTAGTCCTTAATCGCTTGGAAATGTACTCGCGATTGGCTCGTACTCATTATAAAAACAGCCAAGAAAACGGCGGACAAGATTTTAGTGGAACTCCAAGTCCTTGAAGGCCAGATCAAGACGACCATTTCAAGCAAGGCCTTCTCTAAGAATCAGGATGAGGGTAATAAATCGAGCAAGGAATTCAGAGACTCCATCCTTTTTACCAAATTAGAAAAATTTAAAAAAGACCTTGCTAAATTTTCAATGGAAAAGGTTTACCCCTATACAAGTGACTCCTATGTACCTGTGCCATTCAATAAAAATGGGCGGAAGGGAGGTTCAACATATGGTACCTCCAGCTCAGAAGATGGGTCAATCGATTCAGACTCATCCAACTCTGGGAATACACAAAATAGGTACAGAGGGAGGGGTAATAACAGGAGAAACTGGAGAGGTTTCAACCAGGGCTTTGGCCAACCACTTTTCCACCTTGGTAGCAACCAACTCCCTGGGGAGCCCCAGCGTACCCTCCACCAGCAGGGCCTTATGGTCCACAACAATTTTATCCAGATTACAATCAACAGCCTTTTTTAGGGTTTGGTCAAGGGAGGACAAGGGGACGGAGGCGGACACAGCCACAAGGCCAGGTCCAGTGGAATCTGCCCCCACAAACGATGGACCTGAGGAATGGGAAGAAGATCCCCCAGGAACAAGCGGGGACATCGACAGGGCTAGCCTCGTAATCAACCTGAGCTCCCATGTGCTGACTGATATTGAGGAACAGGTCCTAAACAGAGGGTTAGGGTTTGTTGCTACCAATACCGGAGACCCATTTCTCACACAGATTGAGATGGGAAAGTTTTTTCGGAAGATCCGGCTACACTTTCTGTTCTCTAATAAAAATGGAGATACCACAGATATTTTGACTACTGATGAAAATACAGGTCTCAAGAGACCATCTACATTCAATCCCACCACTGTAGGACTTCCGGCGAAGGTTTTGACCTTCGAGGAAGCAGTAGACCACGACTTGAGAAATTTATCTCAACAACCTCACAAGCCTTATATCAATCTGTGTAGAAGGGAAAAGGAGGCCCTGAAGGGTTTGACAAACAACGAGTTAGTGGTAGTCAAACCCGCGGATAAGGGCGGGGCCATAGTCCTTTTGGACTCTGGGACCTACCGCGATGAGTGTCTACGACAACTCAATGACACAAGAGCCTATCGAAAATTGACAACTAACCCTACAGAGAGGCTTTCAACTGAGATTGTGCATATCGTAGAGGAGGCCCTGGCAGAGGGGTCGGCTTACTGCAAAGGAGGCTCAATATCTGTGTGCAGTTAATCCAGTAATGCCATACTTTTACGTACTGCCGAAATTACACAAAACACAACGGCCACCTCCAGGGCGCCCCATTATATCGGGCATAGGTTCATTGTTAGAACCCTTGTCAACCTTTGTCGACTTCTTCCTTAAACCGATGGTGAGAGAGATGCCAACTTTTTTGAAAGACACCAAAGATATGCTCAGGATCTTACCCGATATAGAGTATGATAGAGATCTAGACCTACTAGTATCCTTTGACGTGGAAAGTCTATACACGTCTATACCTCAAACCGAAACCTTAAAGGTAGGGGAAAGTCTTCTTGTGGCCAGGGATCTGAATTCTATTACACCAGTCAGACTAATCATGACGCTGGCTACACTGGCGATGACTGAAAACTTTTTTCAGTATGAGGACTCTGTCTACTTGCAGATTAGCGGGACTAGTATGGGCAGCGTTTTTGCCCCTAGTCTCGCTAATCTGTACGTACACAGGTTTGAACAAGATCACATCCTTACTGACACCAACCCCTATCTTGGGTGTGTGCGTCTCTGGAAACGTTACATAGATGACGTGTTGGTGGTGTGGCGAGGGACAGTTGAGGATTTAAGGAACTTCCATGTATGGCTGAATGGGAGAAACCAGTTTTTGAGATTTACCATCGAATGCAATAAACATCAGCTAGCATTTCTGGACCTATTGATCACGTCAACATCAACTGGCTTACAATCAGAGTTATATCGTAAGCCTATGGCCAGAAACTCCCTATTGAGCTATGAAAGCTGTCACCCTAAAGCATTGCGGGATAACCTGCCTTATGGGCAATTCTTGCGAATACAGCGCAATTGCTCTACTAAATCTGCTTTTGAGAACCATGCCAAGACTCTTGAAGCAAATCTGACAGAGAAAAGATATCCAAAACGGTTGATCCACAGGTCCAAGAAAAGGGCTTCCAACAACAACAGGGAGAGCTTGCTCGAACTTTTGCCCCCCAAGCCAAAGAAAGAGCGTATCACCTGTGTGGATACATTTTGCACGCAGTCTAACCAGATACAGAAAATTATCAGGAAGCATTGGGGAATCTTAAACACCGGAACGGATACACTACCACCTCCACTGTTCGCATTTAAACGAGGGCAAAACATCAAGGACCAATTGGTTCACACAAGACCGAAGGCTAGCATCCCCCGGGCAGTGGGGACACTCTGGGCTATGCCAGCCGTCTTGGGCCACCACCCCTGTGGCAATTGTGCAGCTTGTCCCCAAACATCAAAAACTTCCAGCATTGATATTGGCACCAATCGCCCGTGGCAACAACGACGGTTCACCAATTGTAATAGCCAGAACCTCGTATATTTAATCACCTGCCCCTGCAATATGAAATATGTAGGGATGACCTCCGAGCATAACAGTTCATTTAGATGCTGCAAACAAGCGACCAGTCTGACAAACCATTTTATAGAGGTGGGACATCAGCCCACCGATCTGAGATGGACAGTTATTGAACAGCCGCTAATCCCCCCTCATGTGACTGACGTCAGTAAATTTCTGTTCAAACGAGAGCAGGAATGGGTGTATAGGCTAAACTCAGATAAGAATGGGCTTAACGAAGACATCCCATGGATGTCGCTGTGAAATCACTGATTGGTCGGTATTATCTGTAAACCCTCTAAAGTGAACATCCTATGACTTACCCTTGCCTTCATTGATGAACTATAAGTAAATAGGTGGACATTGTAGTCTCATGTACGATTGTCCTCGTGCACTGTCCCATGTAAAATATTGTGGATACATGGTATCTATGACGTTAAGCAGGTGGCACGGACGTGATGTATATAGTCTGACATCAGGAGAATATACATTTTTTCCTGCTTCCCCACTACATTATTTGAGTAGCTTAATATCATTGATGCCGAAAGCTATCTAATATGAGAAGAAAACAATAGCCGCGTTCCACGGTCTTGTGCACCCCAGTGTAATAATATGGACAAAAGTGTGAAGATCACTGACTAGTCAGGATTATTTGTAAATCCTATAAAGAGAATGTTACATTATTAATCCCACTAGCGATGAACTTTAAGTAAAAAGATGGAAATTATCGCTTCATATATGAGTGTCCTTGTGCACTTATCCCTGGTAACTACACTATTTGAGTAGCTCATAATCATTGATATCGATAGCTATCTGATAAGAGTAGTAAACAACAGCCGCGTTTTGTGGTTTTGTGCACCTTCAGTGTAATTACACGGACACTCTCCTCCTATATAAACGTTATTCTAGGGGCCTCCTCCATACACAATTACAGTGGCTGAATATCCTGGGTGCTGAATAAAGTTTTTCCAATTTTTTTTGTTGAAAAAAAACAGTAACCACGTCCCGTGGTTTCATGAAATGAGAGCGCAAGAAGATAGACACCCTCTCTCCCTCTCGTTTACTTTTATGGCAGCAAGGAGTACAATGAGGTATGTCACTGAGCACTCCATTTATATACATTACAGTATTACACACGATCGGGTTGTTGTGTAAATACGGGCTTAATAACGAAGGGGACTACATTACCCATAAGCCCCGCTACGGCGCAGGCCAGTGACGCATCATACGCGACCCGAATCTGGCGTCCATACACGAAAAGAGTTTAAAACACCTGACAGTCCACCGCGTCGGTACCTCCCCATAGACAGCCCAGAGGGACGTCTGGAGTACCGACGGGAAGGTGAGTACGGGTGAGAGCATAGTCCTAGTTTTTTGAGATACTGTATGTACGTCTGCTGAGTGAATTTAATTAAACAAAGCTGCGCCGCTAGTTGGCAAAGCACCCAGCAGAACGTGCCTAAATGATGTTATGCTCGCAGGAATTTTGTTATGGCAGGCAAGCAGGGTAGCGAGTATGTGCCATTAACACTGGTGTCAAAACGAACGAGTATTTTCCAGAAGCACTCGAGCCTAAGTGTTTGATATGCTGCTGAAACCCCTGACAAGGTAATGGGGTTCCCGGCAGAAATATGGCAATAAACGCGAGGTGGCGGTTGATTGTATGTTGACGAAACCGGCACCTATTGAGACAGAACCACCTACAGGTGTACTCTGTTCGCTCCTGCCACAAAGGTGAGTGAGATTGTACACCGGTCTATATCTGTGTGTATGTGTGCCTATCAAGTGAAGGTACAAATATAATCTGCTCTTAACAGGAGCATTGACTGTAAAAGTCTTACAGCCAGATTCATCATACTACAATCGGCTCGCAAAGGGCCAGATTTTGAGAATCTGGCCCTTTGCGAGCACTATTTTTGCATTTGGGATTCATCATCCCAAATGCAAAAATCGCTAATTGCGAAATCGCATATTTGCGAGGAATTGCATTTAAGGAATCTCTATTTGAGATTCCTTAAATGCAATTCATCAACCATTTTCAATGTGCGAATTCGCTATTTCTGACCGCTATTTACCACGAAGTCAGACTTCGTGGTAAATAGCGAAAACTCAGAAAAATGCACTTTAGTGCATTTTTCTGAGTGGTATGTTACACACACACATGTCCTTTGAACATGTGTGTGCGCAACATCAGGCTACATTTCCATTTCAGGGGTGCTACAGGGTGTCCTTTGGACACCCCTGGCACCCTTGAAATCGCATCCTTATTTGCGATTAGCAAATTACTAATCGCAAATAAGGAATAACTCCCCATTCATTCCTATGGGCCTTTAGGCCCATAGGAATGAATGGGAAGTTGTTCCTTATTTGCGATTAGCAATTTGCTAATCGCAAATAAGGAAAATGTAGGAATCGCAATATTTTTTGCAATTCCTACATGAATCCCGTTTTGCAAGTCCTTAATAGCGATTCCTTATGAATCGCTATTAAGGACTCGCAAAACTGGATATTGATGAATCTAGCTGTTAGACACAACAAATAAACTATGACTAACTGTCGGATATTTCCTTTCTATGTATCTATTAGTGTGTTTCCTGGGTAATTGTGACGCACTTTTGGACCATGAAGTCAGGAGAAGGGTGATCTAATCACAATCAGGTGATAAAATACCTTTTTATATTTATTATATAGCAGTAGCGTTAATGGTCCTGATGAAGCAGCAAGATTTTTTGCTCCGTTTAGTCTGCAGAAACATGTCGACCTAACACACTCATTAGTAGTCATTTGTTTATACTACTATTTTCGCACTCTTTTTATGTTTTGGGAGTGAAGAGGTTCACATTAAAGCTCCTTACCCCTTCACTATCCAATTTTATCTGTTGATACACACTTTCTCATTTTTCTCGTTCTTTGCACTGCTATTCAGTTGTAACCTGACACCCCCATACATTATATAATTCACTGGGACTCACAGGGTAGATTAGGCTTATACATCTGCCAATCCGCCGTGGGTATACAATCTTACCTTCACGGGGTGAAGGATCCCAGATGATGAAGGGCGCTCTCGGTCGATGACTGATGGGAATTTCTTCACAAAGAATGAATATCCTAGGCGTGACTTCATTGGTTCTTTCTGACTAGTTGAGTTTTTCCATCCTGTCTCATAAAGATACTTAGTATGCAGATTCCATCCCCATTTCTTTGTTTCCCAGGAACAAGCTGTAGTGTAGTTCCTATATTCCCAATAGGCTCTGCGCATTGGAATAATATGTCCTATAGATTAGACGAGGGACTGAGGTCAACTAGGTCTCTATCGAATATACTAAACTTAATTGTGTGTGTGCCGGCTAACTTAGAGGTCACTAGAAACTCTCGAGTTTGTAGTTAATAGGGTGTGTATCTCTGCAGAAGTCCTTGCGACTTGCAGATCATAGGTCTCTTTGCCCGAGGTCAGTGGCACAGTTTTTTGTAAAAGAATGGCTTTCATTCTGCTTAAAGTATCCATTCGTATAGAAGAGATGTCCAGTGAAGGCCATAAAGGCGACTCCCGGTCTGTATTGGTTTTTGGAAACAATACTTGCATATAGATAATGACCCTGGCTGACACAGTTACGAGATAGGCTAAACCTGGCAACATGCCACAGCAGCTGTGATCATTCAACATAATGTAACTTCCATTAGAAAGTTGCCTAAAAATTGGATCAATCACTGCAGCTGGTGAACCTTGCAGGTGGCAGGATAAATTGTTAGAGGAACCACCGCAGGCCCCGTGTAAATTAATACCCTGAGAAAGAAGAGAACCGCTTAGTGCGTTTTTACAATTTCTACCACTAAGAAACACTTCTTTCCCCCCACTCCAACATTTGTGTGTGTATGGTAATTCCCAGGATGTCTTGATGTATTCTTTACCCAACATTTCATAAATGCCTGCCTGTATATGTTTTAAGCAATACTGAAAATGGAAAATTGTAACAGGCAGAGTGATTGTACCGTGTATTATCCATTCAATGGCTGGTTTTTCAGCAACTGTAAATGGCAATCTTTCCAGTTTTTTAATGCTCAGCACTGTATAGTCTGCTCCCCTCTGTGCCAGTTAGATCTGTTTATCAGTGAGATTGAATTCTGAAAACAGTGACGTAGTGTTGATTAAACGCCAAGACACATAGCCTGAACAAAGGTTTTGTAACATCCAGCCTAATAGCATTATAGAACGTAATTGCGACTGACCATGTTGCAACATGACCAAGTCTTGTTTCATTATGTCTATGGCAGAGGATACTATGCTGTCCAAAGAATATATCTTGGACGACAGTCGTTAATCCATTGTCAACTTCAGAGAGAGATTTCTCTAAATTACTTTGATCAATTTCTCGTATTCGTTCTGCAGTCTCTGCTTGCGTAATCTTCCATGCTTCATTATAAGTAGCATAGATACCGGCGTATATAAAACATTTATGACCCGGTTTAGTAGGTCCTTGTAAGAAGTCCCTCAGATCAGCGCCAACTTTAAGTAAAGATAAGTGTTGTTTTACTTCCTTTAGTGTAGACTTGTTTAGCCATTCAAGGCACAGTTTCCCTACACTGTATGTTGTTACTATTCCTGGATGCTGTCTCTGAACATATCGTGGATCTGGCCTAGTGAATGTGAACCCTTGTGTTTTATTCAGGAATCTATCTTGACAGTTGTTTGTGTCAGTGGGCAAGATTAACCATATTTTCCAATCTGGATCTGTTCTGTTGTGATGCAAAATAGTATGTACGTTGACCTCCACCTCTGAAGTGTCATTGATATCAGGTGTAGGTGTAGGTATGAATGGTTTGTTTAACTCCTTGATCTTGGCTAACCCAAGACAAGATGTCTGTTAGACAGTGTCATTCAAAAACATTATTTGCTCAGGGATGATGCAGGTTCTAAATAAGGCTTCCAATCCTTGCACCTGCCAGTCATTTGTGCCCCAGATAGTTTTTGTCTCAATGTTGTCTTTCCAAAAGTCGAAACCTAACGAAGACAACTGAGCATAAAAGGCCGCAGAATAAATTTGCTTGGCATTTGTCAACATACTTTTAACTCCTGTCCTATTAACATTTTTAAAGTAAAATAATTCTGGATTTGAAACATTAAAACCTGAAAAGTATGGAAATCTGCCCCAAAAGGTTTTTTAGCTAGCCTTTGGTGGCGTAGGACAATGTTCCCATTGGTTATATTTCAATACATTTCTAGGATTTTCAGATTTGTGCAAGAAATGATGACCATAGTGATTATAACAATACATTTGCTCATAATCTGATGAACCTTCTAAGTATTCATGATTTGTAAATACAGCGGACATTTCTAAGTCTGACATCATATTATTAACAGTCTCGAAGTCCCAATCATCAGAAAAGGTACTAGGTGAAACAAAGTCATTCAAGGAAATCTTGTAACTTGAACTGGTGTGGAATCTTTAACAGCTCTGCTGGACCAAAATGTCATATTCAGTTCTGTTCCAACCTATACCACCAGGTATAGGAACGGCTGTGATGTTCACTAATGACAAGTCTCTTTGTTCACGATGAGATAATTTGTGTGGCTTGAGCAGTAAGTTGATGTTCTTACTTGCTGTGCCCCTTTTAACATATCTTCCATTTTTCAGCATTCCCAAAGTTATTACCAGAGTCAACCAAAGTAGAAGAAAAAGTACACCCAAAACAATCAAAAATTCATTCCATGGTGAAACCAGATAAGTCTTTTCCAGTTGATGAAAAAGTTCTGTTGGTTGTTCTTTCAAAGTTCTTTTTACTAGCGTCGTTTCAGGTTTGCTGGGATCCTCGGAAAACGTATCAAAGTTAATGAAATAGCCAGAGGCAGTTCTGTCAATTGTAGGGATAGCTTCAGGATTCGATGAAATCGCTGGAACCACTTGATCACTTGTTACATTTGTTTAGTCAGATGCTATTTTATTTTAGACAGGCGTTTCTTGACGAACTGTTATTTGGGTCTCAAGAGGTACAAGTTCCATTACTTTGTTGCATAGTCCTTCTTTTCGCACTGCAGATTCTTCAAAGGTGATGAGTCTCTCAGTTTGAACCTCTTGGATAGTAGCCAGATTAGGGCATCTGCTACATCTTTGGATTTCACTTAGCTTACTGCTTATGATAGGCCATATGATGTGGTTTTACCAGGTCGATGGACACAAATCTGTTCTCCTTTCTTCCAGCAAGGGGCGGCAGTAACACTGTTCTTGATCCGTGGATCGCTAGGACAGGTACTGGTTGTCTGTAAGAAGACCCAAATTCCTTATTGTCCACGATGTTTTCTCTGACTAGATCCCCAATCTTTGGAATCCAGACAGGTCTTGCTGGGAGGGTTGGTTTCTCTTCAGTGGTCGTCAGCTTCAGGAACACGTGACTTTGGCTTTTTCCCATTTCATTTAAGTCCTGCAAAACAACCAAACAGTCTTTGATATCAAAGGGTTTTTGTTCTACCACTGAAGTCTGACAATCGAGATCCGAAATAATCATTCTTGTTCCAAAAAGGATTTCATATGGAGTGATTCCCCCTAGAGAACCTCTTGGCAGATTATTAAGACTACGTTGGACACTTATTAGATGTTTGTCCCACCCATCACTCGAGCCTAATACCCTAGCTGTTAAAGATTGCTTTATGTCCCGTTTTTTTCTCTCCACTACCAAATTTCCCTCAGGATGGAATGGACTAGAGTACTGCAATGCAACACCCAATTTGGCCATGTCCTCCTTGTGAGCTCGAGAGCTAAATGCTGGAGCCTGGTCAGAATGTAGTGTGCTCAATGCGTACGTGCCGATAAAGACTCGCAAATCTTTTATAACAGTTCGAGCGTCAGCCGAGCGCTGAGGCCACATCCAAATGAATCTTGTCTTAATATTCGTGGGACCGCATTTGTCCATAGGGACGTCTGCGTATAGAAAGTCTAATGCTGTCTAACAATGGTGTCTGTACTGGTCTGGCTACACTGTAGTCAGGTATCTGGCGGCGTTATCTGCTGCGATCTCTGTTGCAGTTATGGCAGTTATTTGAGAATGTGTGAATGTGACCATTCATCCCTGGCCACCAGAACGTCTCTTTTAATTCTAGTATAGATTCGGAGATCCCCTGATGTATCAGACCCTCTCCCAAATGTGCTTTGTGTATCAAAGCTACTCTACATTTCCTGTTTGTAATCACTCTATCCCCCACTCCAGGAATTTGAGCAAAAGGAACGGAGTTTGCGTCAATTATGTATGAGTATTTGAGTGGATAGTTTTGAGCTAACGCTGCACCGCTGCCTTTGCTTGTGGCATTGACAGCTAGCATTATTTCACCGTCTATTTTTGTTTTTGAATGAGTGATTGCAGCTACGGAAGCCATTTGCACAGCTGCCTTTGCGGCTTCATCAGCCAATTAATTCCCTGCAACGTGAATGCCATCCTGTTGATGACTCAGTGTATGTGTCACATGAGCCTTTTGTAGTTCTTGTCATAACTGAACTACTTGTTTCCAAATCAATTTATGCTTAATTGTGCCACCTTTTGCATCTTTGTAACCGTTTTGAATCCAGTCTTGCAAGTATTCATTATAAGATTGAACACAATAATACGAATTGCACACTATGAGTGTGGCGAATTCGCGATCTGTATTTTCAAGCGCCATCTTGAATGCTTGTAGTTCAGCTCGCTGAGCTGTACAATCTCCTAGAGATTGCGTTTTAGTGACCATTGGTCGGAATTTACCCTCGCGCCAGTGACCTTTAACAATCGCGCACGCAGCACTATAAGCTTGTTTATCCCCGTAGCAAGTTGGGCTGATCCATCAGTATAAATTATACATTCATAGTGTTCTAGAGGCAGAATCTCAGTAGGCAGAGGACATTCTTGTTCATATTGTAGAAATGCTTGTGTTTTCAAATAAGTGTCAAACACGTATTCAACGTCTGTTGGAGATGTCACTGCAGCTGTGCCTGACAACTTCCTGTCGTGCAGCAAGAGAATTAACCCATTGTATCCATCTCGGATGTAAAGCTTTAGCATTTGCAATGCTCGCTTTTGTCACTGCCTCTAAGGCAAGTATGTATGTATGTATGTATAGGCGTTTTTATATAGCGCTGACACTGTCACCCAACGGGCATCCTGGCGCTTGGACTGTTATGACACAGAGCATGATGTTACCAGCTGCCTTCTGTTTACATTGTTCTGGGGAACAGATGGGTCTTTAATGCTTTTTTAAAAGAGGAGAGTTCTTCCTGGCCCCTGAGGCCTAACGGAAGAGAATTCCACAGCCGTGCTGCGGTAATCCTAAAGGACCGACCACCCATCCGGGACCTCAGAAACTTAGGTACTACCACCAGGTGAGCCGAAGCCGACCGAAGTGGTCTTGAAGGGATGTACCATGAGAAGAGATCCTGCACAGGGGACGGACCTTGATTGTGTAAGGCTCTGAAGACCAAACACAGCGCCTTGAAGTTCACCCGTTGAGAAAATGGCAGCCACCATTATGCGCTTACCCTGTGCGAGGGCTCTCTCTTTTGCTACTGTAGTTTGAACCGCTGTCAGAATTTTCTCTGTTGAAGTGAATTTCATTTCTGCTTGTGTGTACAAATGTGATTTGTAAGCTATTGGAACTTTTTCTCCTTCGTTAAAGGTTAAGTATGTGAATCCGCATTGTCCTGGAATGATTCGGATCACTAAGTTGCATACGTTTACGCGTGTTTGTAAATGTTTTGTTGCTAAAATGTCTGTTTGCAATGAACGCAAAATTTCCGTGTGTTTTTGATTCCAATTAACTGTTTATTAATTCATAGAGAGGTTTAACCTTTTCTGCGTAATTTAGAATGTAAGTTCTTCCGAAATTCAGGAAACCTAGAATCAACTGTAAGTTTTTCAGCATTTTTGGAGGTTGGAGCAGTGCACATTTCTCTAGAAAGCTTGCTGCCAGGCTTTGCCTTCACTTGAAAGTTCATTTACTAGGAAAAGGATGTTTAAATGGGCAATTTGTGATTTCTTAAAATTGAATTTGTACCCTTCAGAGGCAAAACCCAATATTATGGTGTTCACCCTGTTCAAGTGCTTATCCAAGTCATCGTCTGTTAGATAGTTGTCATCGACATATGATAATGCCTCATCATCATAGGTTTGTAGTAACTCTGTTACTCTGGCTGAAAATAACCTTGGACTATTCTTGAATCCCTGGGGAGACGACAGAATTGACGCTGTGTCCCCATAATTGAGAAAGTGGTCAAGTACCTACTTTCTGGTGCAATGTTTTGACAGAAGAAACCGTTAGAAATATCTAATGTGGTTTTGTATTTTTTATGCACAATGTCATTAGTGCTTCACTGTGTGCATTTTGTACTGCAAAAGTTTTGCAACAAGAGTTTAGATGTCTGTAATCCAAAACTAGACGATATGTATCTGGTTTGGAGACAGGAAACAAAGGATTGTTCATTGATGATATGCATGTTTCAACCACCCCTTGGTATTCAAGTTGATCTAAGATCTCCCTGACTTGTTTTTTAGCTTCTTGCTTAACTGGATACTGCATTTGAGCAGTTGGTTGATTTTTTAACTGGATTTTATGAATCCTCATCCCATCCTACATGATTTTTATATAATGCAGGAGCCTGGGCTACTGCCCATTTCCTGTCATAGGTATATTTTAAATGAATTGGAATGTGGTTGGAGAAGGCTGGCATAATTATTTCTTCAGCATGTGGGCACTCCCTGACAAATTCAGGTGGCCAGTCTTGTTCAGCTAGAAGAATGTCATAACCTTGAGAGAGTCGCTCTCAAAAGAGTGCTCTTATTTTTCTAGTTATGTCCCCCTCCATCCGGAGTGTTACTTCGTATAACTTATGTGGGACACTAACCCTGGTATCTACAGTTTCAGCTTGAATGTACTAATTCAAGTCCGCTGTCTCCAGATGATCCTTCAAGTTCTTGCGAGCTATGGTGACTTCTGCTGCGCTGTCCAACATAGTTTGAGCTCATTCCCCATTCTTGAGTTGTGTCCTCAAGATCCTCGGCATGTCTGATTTTTAGACCTGCTACCTTCTTTTTGGTGAATTGAGTTTTCTTATTTTTCTGAACGTGATGATCGTCTTTGAACTTCGCACGTTCTTCCTTTTGTTCTGACCGTCCTCTTCTTTTGGATTTCAGTGACGAATTCTGAAAGGTACGAGAGGAATGTGTGTCAGTATCTTGATATCTATCAGGTTTTCTCAAATTATCCCTATTCCTGAGGTTATACCTCCTTTCAGAGGGCTCCTTTTGAGGAGACCTACCTCGGGATTGAGAAAGCTGCTCTTTAGAAGTTTGTTTAGTGTTCTCCCACTTCTTTTTAGAAGGAGTAAGAGTGTTTTTAATAAAGACCTTTTCAGGACTTTCTGACAGTTGCGGTTTAAATGGTTTCCCACCCAAGCAGTCTCTTCCTAATTCTTCATAGGATTTTTCAATTATTCTGGCCAGTTCACGTGGTTGCTCAGTTCTCTTAGCTTTTGGCAGATCGCCCCGGATGCTGCTTCATCTTTAATATTAGCTAATAATATTGTTGAGACCTGTTTGAAATCTTTTAGTAATTTCATACCTAGATTTAGAGCAGGCTCTGCCCCGTATTCATTTTGAATCTGTTTCAGGACGTCTGGTATTACCACCATAGACGGAACACCATGTGTAGATTGCAGCAAAGACTGTACCTCAAGTGTCGCTGTCCTCCAGGTGTGGTGCGATCCCCATTGGTAAACAGATTGTTAAAATTCTGTTTTTCTCATGAGGGGTAGTATCAGAAAATACTGCCTCTATATGAGCAAATTTTTGATCTATCCAGAATGGAATTTGTTCCCGTTGTGCGGGTAATTTACCAACGACTGAGTGTAAAGTCTGTGGTGTAATTTTATTTGTGTTCCCCTGGTAAGGGACATGTTGCGGAATCCTTATTGCCGTTTGGACAGTAAAGGTCGGCATGACATATAGTTCCAATTGTCTATCATTTTTATCAGCTCTTTTAGTTGAACTAATGGTTCCTCATCCGACATTTCTTCAATGGCAGGATGTGGTGTATAGCTGGCTAATATCAACCACGTTGCTCCTGGTCTACCTAGCAGACTGAGCCTGGTAATATGATGTATATGTTTTAGGGCGCCTTTAGATTAGAGCGCATGCTCTTGGTATGTTAGTGGAATTTCAATATCCTCGAACGGAATGTATTCCTCTGGTGGTTCATCTTCTTTGTAGAAGTGAAACACTTTTGTTCCTGAATTTGCTTCAGGGAAGACTATCCAGGAATAGAATACCTCTGTCTGATGATATTCATGTGCCTTTATCACAAAAACCACCCTACCACCTCTTGCTGATAAGCCATTTCATATGAGTTTTATAGTGATGACGTTCCTTAAAGTTTCTGGAATGCTTATAGCATCATCGTCAGTTTCTGTAAAGTTTAAAACTTGTACGGCGTTGTTGCCTGTAGCTCCACCGTTCTTGGTGTCGATATCCGTCATTTTGTTTAATGAAAGTTTGCAAAGCAAGTTTCAAGGAAACAAAGATAAGGTGCACAATATTTTGGACCTTCAACGTTGAAAAACCAAAAACTAATACATAGGATTTTCGTCCTACTCAGCTATGGCGGATATTATCCCTTCACCCACTCCAGACGTCTATTGGAGTATTACGGAAAAAGGGGTCTCTGAGAAAAGCACGACTGAGTTACTTTAGTATCTAGCATAAAATTAGGGCCTTACCAAACGTTGGGCGCCATGTAGTGTAGTTCCTGTATTCCCAATAGGCTCTGCGCATTGGAATAATATATCCTATCGATTAAAGATAGGACTGAGGTCAACTAGGTTTCTATTGAATACACTAAACTTAATTGTGTGTGTGAGCCAGCTAACTCAGAGGTCACTAGAAACTTTCTCGAATACACAAGAAGGGATTCGTTTCTGACAACCGCATAAACATGACAACTTTGTTTCCCAAGAATAAGAATATATCTCTCAGAGTCGCGGTAGCAATAGATAAGTATTTCACTTAGTCAAATGTGCATGCTTCGTTTCTACAGAGTTGCAGAGAATTAGTGAGACGGTCGTTTTCAATAAAATGGGTTTATTGAACAGTCTTCTTTCTCATGCAAGAGAGGTGAACTGCTACAATCGTTATACAGACTGCAAAGTATAATGCGTACAGCGTAAACAGTAATATGAAATAATACTGTAAGAGCATTGTATGGTTTCTAAGCCATATAAAAATACATACATAAATAACATTGACTAAAATACTCAACTGGTGCTTCTAAAATACGCCTACCCCAATGTACCTAACCTAAGTCTAGTACGAGGGAAGTAGTAAGTATTGTGTAGCATAGGTTTAGTTTTTGCCAAGAATCTACCAAAGGTTTCTCTAGGTTCTAATCATCTCCATACCTTGGTTAGAATGAAGGAGGTCTGGTATCTCTGTCTCGGGACTCGATTTCCCAACACCCCGCAAGGGAACTGGAAACACTGGAGCTGGATTCTCGGCAGGAGAAAGGCAGCTTCCTGATCAGTGCGTCAGCTGGAGAGTCGTCTTCCTTCTGCACTTGCTGTAGAGAGCTGCGTCGGGCAAGTAGGTCTTTGAACTGCTCCGAACCACCGTATCTTGCTAGAGCAAATGAAGGTATATTTATACCTTGAAGGTGTTTAGGAATGCCATAGTTTGACATAAAGTCGGGCATATGAACGTCAGGAAAGAACCCCTAGGGAATAGTTGTTCTTTGTAAAGTAACTGAGTTCTTGGACAAATCAATATTCAAGCAAGGGGAAGTTCCCTAATTGCTTAAGCTGGTTTTCCAAGAAATCGTTGTGACGTTTGGTACGGATGGAAGTAGCCATGACTGTATTTGGTTAGCATGGGCTATGCCTAAATAAGGGATTGATTTCTATACCTATATAAGGGCAATGTGAATTGTACCCATATAAGGAACTTCACTCAGAGCTTAAAACCCCACACAACAAAGCCAAAGCACTGTAAAATGCTTTATTGTGTGGGTGAGATTTGATCCTCCTGCTGGCCATCAGAGTAATTAACTTGGCCCAGGAGGGGGGCAAAGGTATGGAATCTAGTTATAAGCTGAGCCAGAGAATTATGACAAATATTCAAGTGCTAGAAGTACAGATATCACAAAAGAGACTTTGGATCTGCACCCAGTGTACATTTGTACTCTAGGATTGGTACCACACCTGTACCCCTAGACCTAAGCAGGGTGAAACTACTTTGGCACAGATTTTATCCATAATGTGTAATTCAGTAAATCACCTACTCTTTTCAGTTGAACATTACAGCCCTACACTATGACTCCCGATTCACATTATGAGGTCTACTTGAAGTACCAATCTCTGAAGGGTCCCTTCTGGGACAAGCTACCTGTGCATAGATACAAGGCGGAGTGATATGGTAGTCTCACACTCTCAGCTGCACATGTGTGGAAATGTGTGTGCTCATGTGTTCACACATGAGCAGCCTAGAACCCATTACCCTGCTATATAGTATCAGGCCTTCTCTTGAAAGGTGGACACTGCTGGTTCAAAGATATTGACTTTTATGAAAATGGGTCATGTTAAATACAAATACTTGAACTGCTTTGCATTTTAAAAATGCTTTGAAAATTATGCTCATCACTCCATCTGTTTTTTAGATGTCCTTTTAAGAAAAGTATCAAATATTTTTGGGGAACATAACTATCCGTCACAGACTTGGTGTATACATTTAGCCAGGATTATGTGAGGCATAGTCAATCAAGTTAAGGAGTAATGATGAGGGTAGCATTGTCAGTGATGTCATTTTGCTAATCCAACATTATGTAGAATACACCTAAGATTAAAATGTGTTTTTATGTTTAATGAGAAACTGAATAAGCATATAATATGTATGTGGTTATTTGGGTATGCATATGTCTTAGGCATAGTTGTAAGATGCATTATTGGGCAGTTAGAAGCAATGGTTGAGTACGATTGGCAGTCTAGATTTAAGACACGCCATGTATGGAAAGTGAGCTTGCTCTTGCTATTGTGTTGATTAAAATGAGTAGGGTGACAGACGTATGAAAGTATTTGAATGGGAATAAATTAACTGGATGGCTGCTTACAGGCACAAAATCCGCTATCAAGTAGGGATAGTGAAATTGATGCATGTGTAAAGTTAGTACACCAGAGGAAACAATAGTATGCTAAAAGCGGCAGTTGTGGGCTAAATGTGCTTGCAATGGTGATTCATCTATTTTCTAGAGACATATTATTGGGAAAACAACTGGCAAAAGTGACAAATCTGTGGTGAGTGGGCTAGCGCTGGAAATTTCTCTGATGTAGCAGCAAATAAATTCAAGCCGAGTAGCTAAAAACAGTCAAGATGGTTATTGAAGTCAGTCATTGAAACATAAGGTGTTTTTACTATGTTTAAGCAGAGCAGAGATTTCTATGGTTGAAACCTGCTCACTGATCTTAAGTTACATATATATGACTATGAACCTGATAAGATGTCAGAAAGTAAAAATGAAATTGAAACGATAAACACAAAATGATGTCTAATTTCATTCCATCAGGCAATGGCTAACATAGCTTTTTTTATCTTAGAATCCCAGAGATAAAATGGCAGAAGAAAAAAGGGTGGTTTTAGAAACATAGAAACATCCAAGTGGCGGAAAGGTGCCTCTTTAAAAAAGTTTTTGGAAGCAGATAATAATCCTAGCGGTCTTAAGATCCTCAGTTTTCATCAAGTTGAAACAACATCCCCTGATAAGATCAAGAAATGGATAGGCAATCTGCTCACTGCATCCAACACGATGATCAGACAACTGATCGATATTGCACAGGAAGAATTTGAAAAACACAAGGACGAAGTAGATACTCTTACAAAAAGAACTGAGGAAGCGAATTGGGGAGGCATAACAAAAAATAATAATGAAATCATGAATAAGCCTATAGATGAATATGGGGAAGACATTATCAAGAGAAAGAACAGAAAATGTAGAAGAGATAAAATAGACTACCAACTGAGACGCGTTTATATTTTTGGCCTCACATACGATCACATTAAACCAGGAACTGAAACGTCTCATGTATTTGAAACATCAGTAACTTCAGATTCTGAATCCCTGAGGGTAGTTCATTTTCACGAGGAAGTATGGTGACCTCAACTAGGTAATTTAAATGCATAAGATACCACAACAAGACCACCAAGTACCAAAACAGAAGAACCCTCAACATCAGAAGCACATATGCGGGCACGCAGGAAGGAAATGTCCAAAGGAAGACAGCATCAACCAACCAGTCATTAATCTCTCTTCAACAGCAATTATAAACACCCACATGGAGACACCAAACAAACGCCTCTACTTTTGCCCCAGAGTTAGATAGGACGTAGCAAAAACAAAATTTAACATATACTAATTTACAGGTAGATAAAACTGCAAGCTTTTTTGGTGATAAACCTCATGAAATCAGCACAGACCCACATCAGCCAATCAAAAGCGAATTGACAGTACAAGACTTGGAGGATATTCATTTACTAAGAAATCTTTCAGAAACTGAGGATGCCCTTCCTAATAACAAACATATTGATGCGTGCACAGCAGCTGTGGGATTAGGAATAAATACTTCTTACACACTGGATAGTAAATTCATTACCAAATCTACCTTTACACCAACTCTACCTCCAGGGAAGCTCCTTTGTCCTATTTCTAGCAGCATTCTTAAATTACCTGGATAAAGAACAAAAGAGATTCACATCGAAGAACAAATACCTTCCAAGGAATCTGACAACGGAACAGTGAAGAGCATTGGGTGATTTACGCCAAAATCCAGAAATAACAATCAAAGAGGTGGACAATTGTCATCCTACACACTGAAGATTACCTGAAGGAAGTGAACCATCAGCTAGAGGATATGACCTGCTACACAATATCATTAAGAAATCTAACATCAGACACACAGAAGTAGTTATTGGAGCATTCGGACAGATGGTACAACCAAGGCCTGATTACACTAAAAGAAAAACAATATTCATGCATCCAAAGTCCAGTAATGACTACCCTGTATATACTTCCAAAGATACACAAACCCTATGAAAGCACGGGTTGACTCAGTCTTCTACAGACTTGGAGAATATATAGATAGTGAACTACAACCATTCACTAAGAGCCTTTCTTCATGTATCCGGGATACGAAAGACATACTGAAGAAACTAGATAACATAGATCGACACTCTGATCATAGTTTGGCAACTATACCCTTCTATCAAGCATAAAGACATATTAGCAATAGCAAAAGCATTAGCCACAAGGTCAATACACCTGCTTGAAAGAAACCAAATGATTATTGAAATGTTGGAATTCTGTCTTACAAATAACTTCTTCACATTAAATAATAACATCTACTTACAAAACGGTGATGGGAGAAATAATTTGGGCCACACTATCCCTGCATTGTAATGGGACAAGCAGAGAAGTTTTGGCTATGGAATGATAAATTAGAAAACCTGGAAACTTAACATCATCTTTTGGGGACGTTATATTGATGAAGTTGTATTGATCTGGCAAGGTACTCAATCATCACTAACTAATTAGATCAGGGAACTATCAAGCAACAAATGGGGCATTAAAGTGACTCTTCCATCTCCAAATGGGAAATTCAATATTTAGATCTTACACTCTATATAGAAAATAATCAACTAGGCAGCAAAATACAAAGAAACACTACAACATTCAGTTCATTTCTATGTGTTACAAGCTGCCATCCTAAAACTACCATTCTTAATATTCCCAAATAAGAGGTCCAAAGAGAAAGAAGAAATTGCAGCAATCAGGATGATAACAGGATGATTACATATCACAATTCAACTATATCATTAATAGATCAAGCAACAGAAGCTACAATCCAACAACTTAAACCCAGACCATGAGGGAAATTAAACAAATTAACAGAAGCAAACTTTTGAAAGACATACAGCCATCAACCAATATTGAACCACATATTAGGTTCATCGCACAGCATTGCAATGGCCATCATCATATTAGAAGAATACTACAGAAACTCTGCCCTGTACTAAGCAGTAATACACAGATTCAAATGGCATACAACCATACCCACAAATCAACGTCAAGAGAGACAAATACTATATCAATAACTCTTCATTGACAAAAGAAGAAAGGGAGGAACATATCTGGATAAACTCAAGGCTTTTGTACATGCAGAAAATGCTCCATCTGCAAACTGTGAAAATGCAAACCCTTGGAAAGCACCATCAATGGGCACCATCACTACATTAATGACTGTATAAACTGTGAATGAACCTATGTTATAAATGGGATCACATGCCCTTGTAATAAAACTTATATAGGGAGCACCATTCGACCACTTAAACAGAGGATCCAAAAACAATATGGGAATATCCAAAAAAGCAGAAAGAAAACTACCTTTGGTGGAACACTGTGAAGTACATAATCAACACCAACGAACATTCACTGTCTACAGAATGGAAAGGATTAAGAAACATACGCAATGGGGCAACCAGGGACTGACCCTCGGAAAACTACAGAGTGAACAAATATTGAGACGGGATACTGTCGAACGTACACTTAACAAATATGTGGAACTACATAATTTGCTGTTATAAGGCACTCCTGTTGCTTCAAGTAAAAGAAAACTTGAAATAAATGTTATAACTGAGAAACTGGGTTAAGATGATACAAGTGTATGTATCAATGTGACTAATGTATACACCTTCTCTTAGATCAGAGAAAATACTAGCAGACCACTTAATTAATTATTGCTACTTAGGAGAATCCTGTCCTTGTATGTTCCTTCTACTGCTGCCTAGTAGAACCGTGTATGTTCCTCTCAGCCTCAGTCCGTATCTCGCAGTATGAGAAAAGCAGTGACTTTTACAAATATTGAAATGTGTTTTTCTTTTTCTCTTCGGTTCTATCCACTATGCTGCGTCACACTGCAGTCCCAACACTCACCCAATAAAAATGAGACCGGGTCTGACATTTACTCAAAGGGTGGTCCTAGTACACTTGTTTTCATTGGAGAACCACATAAAATAGTCTCGGCATGGAACATAATTGCATTTCTATTCCTCTTATTTTTTTCTCTGCAATTTGTTCTCTAGAATTCTCCTTTGCATTCACCAAACATTAACAGACTTGGTTGTAAATTAGATTTATAAACGGTGCCCGTTCGGATGCCAATGGATTCAGGACTCCTCTCCTGGCAGGACCACTCAAACGAGGACTAGTGATCCTCCCAGAGAGCGATAGCCTCAACAACAGGGTTATAACTTCTGCTATTTAAGGTATTCTATCTGGGATCCTATTTTTGCAATAGTAGGCAAAGATGGAGCCCAATACTGCTCCACCATTGAAGCCCTAAATTCACCTAACAATGGAATGGGATACTAACACAATATAAAATGGTGCCTGTCACAGACACCACCAGACTCAGGACTTCTTTCCCAGCCAGAACGAAGAGACAAATACAGATTTTGCCAGAGATCAGTAAGGCTCATTTAATGGGGTTTTACCTGGCATTGTGGGACCCGTTTTCCGTCACTATTTACTGCTGCTTCAAGTATCTTTGATATCCTCTCCCAGTTTGGAGATGCTTGGTTTAAGCACCATTTAAAAAATCAGTTTTTCTCTTCTCTGTTTCTCGATATCCACAGATGCCCAGATACACCAATATTGAAATTAAATGTACAGTCACTAGTATGACAACATGCTTTAGGTCTACCTCTATGTACCCTTCTTAGGAAGCAGGTTTGACCAATGAGCATTTTGCGTTTGTTCACAGGTGTCTCTATTATCATTAATAAACTGACAGCCAAACTACACTAATACATTTGTACGGTAAAACTAGTTGGCGCCAATATCTCAATATGGATGCACCGAGAGAGTTAAATAATAGCATTTAGATTTTTGAATATATTAGCTATATTGTTTGGGTTTACTGATCAATTTTATTTAAGTTTTATTCATTTTCTCAGTTGATTTCTTCAAATGTCTTATTCACTTGACACAGAATAGAATTAGTTTCAGGAGCACGTTTGCAGTTTTTATTTTAAGCATTAATACAGTGTGACACCATCTTTCTAAGTATCCTACCTCGTACATAATCTGACTACATGGTTCTTTTTTCTTTTGCTTCTCTTTCTGCTACAGCCTTGAGGAAGGTCTAGGCTTGCAATCCACCTTCTAGTACGAAACACAAGTTGACTGCAAAATGTAAGTATACTTAACTCATAAAACCTATGTCAAGACCTTTGAAAGAATACCATCAGTATTAAAAAGGAAACAACATAAAAAAGGCATAAATGTGTGAGAAATTAATGTTTTACATTCAAATAAGCCTGAAGAAACCTCTTTGAATAATCACCTAATCTGTCAAATCTTTCATTTTTTTCTATGAATGATTCATGTCTAATATAAAATCAAGTTCCTTTTAGTAATAAGGAGTCAAAAAGAAGCTAATTGTCGGCTCATATCCACTGTGAAGATATTCTTGCAATTATGAGAATATGGACGCAAGCGGGCTCGCTATTGCATCCTTGATCTGTTAAACACCTCCACATGCTCCTGTAGCCATGTATATTTACATATTTTTAACAGAGCTCTCAAGCAAACAATTAATATGACAAAACCATTGACAATGCTTGTATTGTACTTTGATAAAAACTAAGAAGAACTTTAATTAATCTTTGTTACCTGGCTGAGACATGTGAAAGAATGATTGCATTAGACTTTCTTAAAGAAAGATCCCTTTGGCAGAGATGGTTTGTCCTAAATAATCCATCTCAATAGTTGTAAAAAAAGTTCCTTTTCCATTAAAATGGACAACACTGTTCCAAGTCTCAGATTAAGCAATGCAAGTCTGTACTTAAAAATCAAGGTATCATCTTACTGCTACCCCATCGATGTAACCTAAAGTGGAAGGTCACTGACCCGAAGGACAGAACTAAAAGACGCAACATACGAATCTTTGGAGTCTGAAGATGGAAGAAGGATCGGGCATGTCTAATACCTACTGTCACAACTAACAGATATAAACATTTGATCTGCCCTGGAGTTTCAGTGGGCCTACTCGCTAAGATAAAAGCAGAAATCCAATAGTAGCATACCCAGACCCTTTAAAGGCTGCTTATTGTGCTATCTGCCTGTTTACCTAATCCTTCAAACCTGGTTCATATATCTACAACAGCCATAAGCCCAGAATTTAACTATGTATATAATTATTTAATAAGCCAAGGAACCCCTTCTTTGCACCAACTATAGGCCCATCTCAGTGTGGAAATATAACATAAAAATACTAGCAAAGGATTTGGCAATCAGGCTGAGGAAAATAACCCTACTGCTTATATATGAAAGTCAAGTTGGGTTTATACTCAGAAGATCTTCTAAGACTACAATGGCAATCTATAAATGGCACAGAGGAAAAAGCAGTCCTCTCCCTCAATGCTAAGAAGGCCTTTGACAGAGTGGAGTAGGTCTACTGGTCACAGGTAATACGGAGAATAAGTCTAGGTCCTAATTATACAGCACTGGTATAGTTACTATAAAAGACCCTGCAGCCATGGTAATTTCCAGTGGTTGCCTCTCAGATAAAATTCAGTCAGAAGAGGTACCATTAATCTGAGGCATATAATGAAAGGTTGAAGATAATACTTGAGTCCTGACAGATCAATTGCATTCAGACTTTTCAAAAGGGAAACACACTGAACTCTCTGCGGCATTGCCCTAAAACATATTGTACATACATTCCTGAGCCCTGTTGGTTGTTATTTAAAAAATATATTTGGGGAGAAACAACATTATAATTAGCACCTTATAAATTATTTGCCAAGGTAACCTCTGGTGGGCTTCGACTTCCTAATATTGAACTATTCGAAACTGCACAGCAACTTTCCCAACTAGTTTATAACTTTAATTCTGAGTTGTCAGAAATTCCAGATTTGGTATTTATAGAAAATAAATACCCAGGAAGACTCTATAGGCCTACACGTGTAGTGTAAATGGAAAAGGGACACTAGAAACCCAGATAATCCAATTAGGCAGAGCTCAATCTGAACATTAAGGCAATTATTGCCAATGTGTTAAGGAGTGCCTGGGAAAGGGCTCCGACATTTATCACCTTGGTTTTAATATTTTAGATTTAAATCACCATTTATAAAACTGTTTCACTCACTGTTTTGCACATCGCTCATTGCTCTCGCTGATACCTGTACCCTGGTGCCTCCCCGGTCCACCGCGGATTGTTCCGTTTGTGTGGAGGGAGGGAACACCAAGGGAAGTGACTCGCAGCTCACTTCCGGCAAAACTAGAGATCGAGAGGTCAGCAGTTCAGCTGCCTCCATATAACCTGATGCAGGGCACGACGCACAGCGGACGCGCTTAAAGGCCATTGAAGAGATTACAAGAACTGTAAGCATTCGCTAATACTTTTAGAGTGCCTGGTAAAGCGCTCTAATATAAAAATCCATAGTGCTGCTATTTTTAACCTTGTTCTGCTGCTAATACTGCCAATGTGTTAAGGAGTGCCTGGAAAAGGGCTCCGATGTTTTTCACCTTGATTTTAATATTTAAGATTTAAATCACCATTTTAAAACTGTTTCACTCACTGTTTCGCACATCGCTCATTGCTGACGCTGGCGCGCCAAAGGCAAGCCCGTCCGCGCCTGGCCATCGCCAGGCGCCAGAACCCCTGTCGGTTCACCCACTGATCAGGCAAGTAAAAGGAGCAGCACTCATATATATTCCAGGCAAAATCTAAAAACAATTAGAAATGCAAGCGGTCTCATGCCCTCAAAAAACAAAAAGTGCAGCTCCTCCTTAATTGTAGAAGGACACTTTGCATGTAGAGCCTGCCAATTTCAGAGCATAACATCCATTCAACCCCTAAGAAATGCTAAAAGCCGACCACAACGTAACCAGGAGCCTAAACCCCACCCCATCACCAGCACACAGGAAAGACCATCGCAATCACCACATTATAACAAAACTAGAGATTGGAATTGCTTCCTGGCTAACGTCAGATCACTACCTAAGCACTCCACTCAAATAAGGGATCAGATATCTTCCACCTTCCTCGACATTGGATTTCTGACGGAAACTTGGACAAAGCCATGCTCCAACCCTGATATTGCTGTTGCAGTCCCTGAGGGATATCAAATTCATAAAATAGACAGACCCCATAAGATAGGAGGCGGCCTAGCTATCATATATATAGACCCGATTAAAGTCTCAGTGATTGACCACCAATGCAATGAATCCTTCGAGATTCTAATCTTCAGAGTGGACCTACACCCACAGCTTAGCTGGAAAGGTGCACTTGTATATAGACCTCCAGGACCACTCTCCAAATGTCCATCTCAATTAATGGAACTAATCTCCCCCTATGTCATCTCCACCAGAAATGTCTTACTCCTTGGCGATTTTAATGTACACGCCGAAAACTCTAATAACAAAGAGGCTGTAGCTCTTCTGACAGAACTATCTACACTAGGGTTAACAAAAATCAATAACGAGCAGACACATCGGGCAGGGCATACACTGGATATAATATTTACAATCTCCCCAATATCATTTACAATACCTCTAGCCCTCTGACATGGTCAGAGAATTTTTAGTGTACTTTCAAATACACTGCCAGAAAGATAACACAGCACATAACACACATTATGCCAAAAACTATAGGCACTGGCAGAAAATCACCCCAACCACATTCCATGAAATATTCATACCCCCCAAGATCTCAGACTCCGATACAACTCAGGAACGCTTAGCGTCCTTCACAACCAGCATAACAACTACAATTGACTGTCTAGCCCCTTTAAAATCAGCACCTACCAAAACCAAACATCTCCAGACACCCTGGTATACCCCCGACCTAAGATCCAAAAAAGGTCGATGCAAGAAACAGGAACGGATATGGCATCTGTCCAAAGACCCACATGACAAGGAAAATTTCAAAACTACTTTAGCAGCATACCATAAAAACATAAAACTCACTTGGAGAGCGCATATCATAGTACAACTGGAAAGCGCCGGAAACTCGCCCCGCACTGTGTTCCAAGTCTTAAACTCATTCATCAACCCAAAGGCCTGTCATACAGAAGCGGTACAAAAGGAGGTGGTGAAGGACGGAGCATCTGAACCAATCAAACACTCACACCCAGTCAACAGATTTGGGTTTAATCCATCACCGTTGTTTAGCCCACTCTGCCACCCCAGTTCAGACATGGCCATATGCAAATCAGTCTGACCCTGTGCCTCATGGGAACAGTCCAGCCCGAACTGCCAAGCCATGCCTTCCCTGGACCGGAAACAAGCTTCCTAGGACCGGTTTCTGGCATTTCAGCCGTCTTCAGCCAGGCTTGCTTGAATCCAGTGGCAAAGTGAGCAAGGGACTCACGTCTGAGCATACCCTGCCAACTTATGGCGAACAAAGCGGTACAAAAGGGGGTGGTGATGGACGGGGCATCTGAACCAATCAAACACTCACACCCAGTCTACAGATCTGGGTTTAATCCATCACCGTTCTTTGTCACTGGATTCAAGCAAGCCTGGCTGGAGACGGCTGAAATGCCAGAAACCGGTCCTAGGAAGCTTGTTTCCGGTCCAGGGAAGGCATGGCTTGGCAGTTCGGGCTGGACTGTTCCCATGAGGCACAGGGTCAGACTAATTTGCATATGGCCATGTCTGAACTGGGGTGGCAGAGTGGGCTAAAGAACGGTGATGGATTAAACCCAGATCTGTTGACTGGGTGTGAGTGTTTGATTGGTTCAGATGCTCTGTCCATCACCACCCCCTTTTGTACCTCTTTGTTCGCCATAAGTGGGAAGGGTATGCTCAGACGTGAGTCCCTTGCTCTTTTTGCCACTGGATTCAAGCAAGCCTGGCTGAAGACGACTGAAATGCCAGAAACCGGTCCTAGGAAGCTTGTTTCCGGTCCAGGGAAGGCATGGTTTGGCATTTCGGGCTGGACTGGTCACATGAGGCACAGGGTCAGACTGATTTGCATATGGCTATGTCTGAACTGGGGTGGCAGAGTGGGCTAAAGAACGGTGATAGATTAAACCCAGATCTGTTGACTGGGTGTGAGTGTTTGATTGGTTCAGATTCTCCGTCCATCACCACCCCCTTTTGTACCGTGTCATACAGAAGCAGCCCCCTCCCAAGTATTATGTAACAACATTGCAAACCATTTCGCTGAAAAATCAAAACAATATATCAAAAGATTAGCTCCAGTCCTTACCCACAATCAAGCCCCAGCACAGACCCTCTCTCCCCAGCCAATGACACTCTCACCCTTGAATCCTATCCAGCCCTGACCGCAAATGATGTAGAATCGTTATTGAAATTGGTCAAATCTGGCTCTCCCCTGGATCCTATACCTACTAGGACCTCTGCCCTTCTATCCAGGTCACCTGCTGCCCCCATTTGCGCTATTCTCAATAACTCAATGGAAGAAGGGTGCCTGCCACTAGAGTGGAAAGCAGCTCAGATCACCCCCATTAGAAAGAACCCCCAGATCGACATTGATGAAGTCTCTAATTACCGTCCCATCTCTCTGCTCCCCCTACACAGCAAACTTCTAGAGAAACATATCAATAAACATCTGTCAGAATTTATTGAATCCTCCAATCAGCTAGACCCCTCACAGTCAGGATTACGACCTAAGCACAGTACCGAGTCAGCCCTGGTGGAAGTTACGGACATCGCATGCTGGCCGACAACGGTCGAGCAGTACTTTTGGTGCTGCTCGACCTGTCCGCAGCATTCAACACCATCTCCCACCAGATCTTACTACATCGACTCGAGGACATAGGCATTCAAGAGATTGCCCTGAAATGGTTGACCAATTTCCTCACCAGCAGAACATGAACCATAAATCTAGGACCTTTCAGCTCACAAACTACTAATGTCACCAGAGGGGTAACGCATGTCTCATGCCTAAGCCCCACACTGTTTAACATATATGTTACCCCCCTGGCTGACCTACTAAGAAAACTTAGTGTTATCCCTATCTCCTACGCCGACGTCACGCAACTCCTTCTCTCCTTTGATAAAACGGACAAGAACATCCAATCCACCTTCTCAGAGGGTATGAAGAGCATGGCCTGCTGAATGAGTAACAATCTCCTACAGTTAAACACTGACAAATCTGAGGTAATGCTATTTGGGGAAGCAACGCTGAAATGGTCCCCCAACTGGTGGCCTGAGGAACTAGGGTCTACCCCACTCCCCAAACAAACAGTGAAAAATTTAGGGGTAAAACTCGACCAGAAACTAACGCTAGAAGAACATGCTAATCACACCGCTGGGACATGTTACCACACACTGGGTCTGCTCCGTAGGGTCTTCCCCCTTCTGCCAACAACTACACATAAAACCCTGGTCCAGGCCCTAATCCTCAGCCGCCTGGACTACTGCAATGCCCTACTTATCTCCGCCAAAGAATCCTCACTTGGAAAACTGCAAGTAGTCCAAAACACCGTGGCTAGGCTGGTGAACAATGCTCCTCCCAGAACCTCAGCCACTCCACTCCTCCGAGAACTTCACTGGCTCCCAGTGAAACAAAGGGTAAAATTCAAAATATGCTGTATGGTTCATAAATCCCTGAACAATCAGGGTTCCAGCTATCTGACCCAAAAACTAGTCAGGTACGTCCCCCCGAGAACCTTACGTTCAAGTAATCAAGGACTCCTCCAAGTCCCACGCATCAAACTGACCTGTATGGGCGGTAAAGCATTCTCTCACCTCGCCCCTCGCTATTGGAATCAGCTGCCATTCCGCTTGCATCAAATTTCCAACTTTATGGCATTCAGAAAGTTACTGAAAACGACTCTGTTCTAAGAATCTCCTCTGGTTGGCTGCTAGCAGTCAAAGCGCTGAGATGCCCCGATCGGGGTGATTCGGGCGCTATAGAAATTATAAATCAAATCAAATTATATGAACACCTCGAACTAAGTGGTCTCCTGCATTTCAATGTCTCAATATGGAATAATGTTGAATAGAGGCCCACAAGAAGTGAGACTGAATTGCTTATAAGCAAAGAGATCTTTCAATGGAAACAGGGCCCTCCAAGAGACCATTGAGCATTAAACAAGTATTATAAGAAGGCTCTAGCAGACCTTTCTGTGATCTACAAGAAGGATTTGACATCCAACAAAAATTACTCTGGAAATATCCTCAACTAAGTTACTACTTAGTAAGAAAACTAATATACCACCATTTATGTTAGTGAGATTCACCCTACATGGATACCTAGTTTAATGGAGCAACTATCATGCACTTATTTCAGGACTTTATGAAACACTAACAGGAGAACTTTACTCCAAACTGACGGAGCACCTTCTTAGAAATGTCAGGTCTTCAGAAAAAATATAAAGAGAAAGAATGGGAGTTTTTGTACTGCAAACACATGACAGGGCCCTACAAGAAATTAGATTAAAATTCAGCTACCTCAAAATACTGCATGGTTGGCACAGGCCACCTTAAAAGCCACTTAGATCAACTCTTATGCCCATCTCCTACTTCTGACACTGTGGCCAACAAGCAGGAAATATGTTGCATATTTCTTGGTCCTTAGACATCCGCTGGAGATCAATCTTGGGCACTACGAAGGAAGCAATCCTACCAGTCTTCACACTTTCCCAGAGCTGGCAGTTTTACAAGACACTTAGGATGTGATTTCATTAAATGCCTAGATGAAAAGATGGAAAGACTCGTCATTTGCAGGCGCTTAGCTGTGCATACACAGCCGATGGAAAGCCTTCTCCCTTCCTACACATATGGACTGGACGAAGGTACTGTCTGCAGTAGCCACAAACAGCAGACTGAAAATAAGGGGCATATTTATCAATATGTGACACTGCGCAGCAAGTCATCTTGCTGGGCTGCGTAACAGGGAAAGGGGAGGAATGAGCAGGGCCGGACTGGGAACCAAAACCGGCCCTGGCAAGGTGCTCGGCCGGCCCCCCCTCCCTTGGGGGGGCAGGGGAGGGGGGTTGTTGGGAGTGCGGCCGCGCATCTTGCCAGGGCCGGTTTTCGGCGGATTTTATAACAAAAACGGCCCCCAAGGGCCCAAATCCGGCCCCCACCCTTGCGGCGCACCGGGGGATTGCCCGGTGCCAGCAACGGCCAGTCCGGGCCTGGGAATGAGCCATATTTAACGTAATAGGGTGCAATCCTGACTTTTCCCAAAACTGGTGCATAATGTGCTGCCTCGCACCAACGCAGGTACTCTTGCACCATCGTGCAAGGGTGCCTGTGTTGTAAACAAGATTGTTTTTGTGCACGATGAGACACCTTTCTGCACAAAAAAAAATCCCCTGAAGCATTTTCCTCTTTATATATGTGCTGCAGAATGGAAAGGCAAAGCATTGTGGTGCATTCCCAGGTCTACCACTAATGGAAATGCATCAAAATCCATGGGTGTTGCACCACCCATGGAATTCTTCCCTGCAGTAATGTGTGCTACGTTGCATTACTCCATCTCAATTTTCCAAGCCACTCAGGGCCACGCAAGGTGGCCTTGTGTGACTTGATGAATAGCACTTCAGGGCCGCGTCACGCTTGCAACTCGTTGTGTGGTGTAATTGTGACTCAACCATTTGATAAACATTGTCCTAAACGGCTAATTGCACACATTCACTGAGCTATGGAACTCTTTTCTCGTCGGGAAACAGAACACTCCACGAACAGAACATAAGGGCATTAAAGACACTGGGTGGATTCGCATCCTATGAATATAGCCTGATGCATCTCACCAGGGTTTCAAAGAACAGTGTGTCAGAACTTATATTTGTGATTTTTTTGGTCTCAGCTCATTGATACACCTGCATTGTATCGCACATTTATTAACTCATTACTGATCTATTGTCTCTTGAGACTCTAATGTGGGCAGTTATCATTCGATAAAATAGTTCCATATTATCAAAATATTCCCTTTTTACATAAAACCTTCTAGAGCATGTAGTTGAAAGGAACAAAATCTAAAGGCTGAAAGGCAAGGTTAAATAATTGTTACAAACAGTCCACATCCGAAACATAAATACATTGATTATTCAAAGACTGCAACATGTATCACCTGTTTATTTATTGATGTAAATGGCACATTTTGTGTATCATCTTTTTCACTTATTTATCGAATACAAATGTTCAAACTAAAGGCAGTACATGAAGGTGACACATGCAGGTACACATTAGGTAGGGTAAGGTTAAGGAGTGGTTATTTAACCACGGAATATTATCATTACCACAGCATATCAAGTAGAAAAATCAACAGTATCACATCTTCTCATCTTGGAAAATTTAAATTCATCAAGCAATCTCTGAATTTGGTAGGTAAACCCAAATTGGGAGAATTGCGAACATCTTAGCTGCCACGGTTAGAACCAGCGGCGTTATTACATGACATGCAGAGGTGGCATAACATAATCATGTTACCAAAAAGTCTGTTCACACCTTGTTCTCTGTTCTGATCCAATCACACACACAAATGCGCATCCCCTCGGGGGCATGACCGCACGTGCTCCTGCGAAATAATATCCTGAGAGGTACAGATGCATTCGAATAAAGTGTACGTGCCGTTCTAGGTGGGGAACTTACTGTGCTCTCTTGGTTCTAGCTTCGACTACTATTTCAAGCCCCGCTTTCCTGCATGATTGCTATCATCTCATAAAACAATGGTGCAGTGAAGCAGCCGCAATGTTGGGTGTCATAAAAATAATTTAGATCAAGTATAATAAGTGTGTTCTATAAGTGAAAAGAACACCTGCGGATTGGTTGGTGCAAAGCTAGGTGTTTAATAACAACTAACGATATTAAGATTAGGACAAAGTTCTTGTATTTAATATTTTACACAAAGTAAAGTAATTATATGCATATTAGCCGGTGGGCAGTGGAATAACCTTAGTGTAAACCACTCCATCATCTCTCCGTAAGCGGGGCATCTCACTTAAAGCGAACAAGAGGCCCACAGCTTTATGAATTTTGCACCAGGAAATATCTGAAACTTG
Organism: Lissotriton helveticus; assembly: GCF_964261635.1. Taxonomy (NCBI): domain Eukaryota; kingdom Metazoa; phylum Chordata; class Amphibia; order Caudata; family Salamandridae; genus Lissotriton; species Lissotriton helveticus. Next base: position 1,449,815,784 of record NC_136068.1, read on the forward strand.
CTGTGTCCAGTGATCAAAGGTAAACGAGTAAAAAAAAAGCAAAGCACGATGAAAGACTGAAACATCAGAGAGGCGGAGGGCAGGACAGTTCCTGATGGCAGACACATCTCCATACCAGCCGTGAAAATATAGCAGCCAATGGAAGAAACAAATACGGGCATCCTAGTGGCCTAAACCCGTCATATAAACAAAGACCGATCAAGCATAATTCAAAGGTGCTGTTCTAGATATGGGTAGCATGAGATAATGAGCTATAAACAACGACAGCAAAAAAAAGTGGTGGTGTTTTGAGCAAGAGCAGGTAAGCGATAGGTATGACGAGATCTCCAATAACGATTATTAAAATCATGTTTGACTAATTGAGTTTACGTTTGCTAATATATTCCTGTCATAACTGCAAATTCTTTTTTTTCCCTTTCTATTAATGTGTTATCTGAAACTTCGTTATTTATCATTTTTCCTAGGAATATGTGACAGATACTCTGCGTTGAAATTACAGCACTTGTGATTAATTTAGGAACTCTGGACAATCGAATAAGATCCAGACCATATTGTCAGTACGATATTGATATAACCAGAAAACTATCCTGTTATACAAATACTTAAAGATATAGCATCACAGAACACCTTGTTCTCAGTTATTATTGGATCTTTTTATTATATGCACTCATTTGTAATGAAGTTATAAATAACAAAATTTAGAGAGCAGTTAGAATCCCTCTGAGCAACCACTTGGACTAAAGCTTGGTTGCGCTCTGTCGACAACTTTATAACAAGCATTGGCATAGCCAATAGGTCTCACCTTTGGGACGTATAAGTGTTTAGCCATGCAACACTTGATGTTGTTGCACCAAGGATATTGTGGTGCATAACTAAATACTTCTAAGGTCTCAAAGGAGAGACCTATTGGCTATGTCAATGCTTGTATAGCTAATTGTATGGTCTCTTTTAGTAGTCGGTTGGCACGTTCGACCTGCTAGTTACCATGGTAGTGGTAAAGGGATGCTTTGCTGTGGGGAATACCATTTTTCCTCACAAAATAGGAGATCTTAGTTGAAATAAACTGTGAGCAATTGTCACTGACAACAAGTTAGAGAAACCTGGCTGTCAACAATATTTGTTAAAGAATTATAAGCCCTCTTTTGCTGTTGGATGTTCTAAAAACTTAAATTAGATCTGTGCGCAATAATGATCTATCATCTCCATGGCATAGCGCACAGGAGTGGGTAATTTGTTTACAGGCCCTATCAGAGCTCCACACACTTTCTGACATGGCCCCACAGGTAAATTCACAGCAGTAAGTAGGCTGACCCAAACCTTGAGTGTTACGTCAGGATCCCCTCATATCTGGCATTCACATACATACATGCTCACATCACAAACCATGGCTGGCCACAAATAGCCCCTCCTCGGTCTCTTTTTTGGTACTAGTCATTCTATGAGAAAGGGCAATAAGACAGGACCTCAAATCAAGGGATATTACCATTGTGTCATCCCTTACAATGACATCATCCTCTATAGTTTGTTCTTCCGTTATCTTCCAATACAGCCAGAAGCTCTCTCTGGAATGTACTCCACCATCTGAGACATATTCATATGATTAGCAAGCTGTTTGAAATGGCTCGTTCTGCAGGGTCAACCCCAAACCTTTTGCCTTTCGCCTCTTTTTTTTGCTGAATTCATTATTGTTGGCTTTAGGCCTCTGTGCACCTTACCACTGCTAAACACTGCAAAAGTGCAAGTGCTCTCTCCCTGAAACATGGTAGAGTTGGTTTATTAACAACCGGCATATTTAATTTACTTATAAGTCCCTAGTAATGTGCACTACCTGTGCCCAGGGCATGTAAATTCAAAGCTAGTGGAGAGCCTGCAGCACTGATTGTGCCACCCACTAAGTAACCCTTAAAACATATCTCAGGCCTGCCATTACAGAGCTTTTGGGTGCAGTTTAAACTGCCATGTCGACCTAGCAAGATAAACCTCTTGCCAGGACCAAAACATTCTTTTTTAATACACAAAAGTCACCTCTAGGGCAGGCCAAAGGGTAGGATGCAATGTATTTAAAAAGCATGACATGTATTTTTACTATTTACATGTCCTGGTAGTGAAAAGCTTTTACATTTGTTTTTCACTAATGCAAGGCCTATATCTCCTACAGGATAACATTGGGATTACCTTATTACATTTTATAAGCATAACTTTCAAATGGGAAGATATGGCTAATTCGTGTTTGGTGTCTCTTAATTTAAATCCTAACTTATGGTGAAGTTAGATTTTAAATTACAATTCGGAAAAAGCCACTTTTAGAAAGTTGGCATTTTGTTGCCTTAGCCATTTGGTGCCTGTAGCCTGTCTCTGGTCATATGACTGGTTATAGTTGGCAGTTGGGCTTTGTGTATTCCACCTAGACAGGCACACACAATGAGAGCTGGGTATAAGTACAGGACCTTAGACACCATCCCTTCAGTACACTTCTGGGCCTCTGGATACAATGCCAGGAAGAATTACTACTGTGCGGCCGAAAGGACTGCCACTCTGCTGTGCTGCTACTCCTGTTTTGCTGTGCTGACCTGCTGCCTGCTACCCTCTTGCCTGGCTAAGAAGGGCAGAATCTGCATCTCTTGAACCCAGAGTGACTCCAAAGGCTTGCTGGCTGGCCTCCTGATTAGGGACATAACAGGCTTCCAACAGCTTTGCAGCTCCAGCTAGACTCTGCCCTCTGTAGATCTACCCTAACAAGTGGCACCATCACAGTCCAGGACCCTTGGAAGTGGGCCTAAGGTGCGTACCAGCAGAACCAACGCATCTTCTTTGCTGAGCGGTGCACCCTTGAGACAAACTGATGTATCTCCTCAGCTGAACGGCGTATTCTTGCGCCAAACTGACACATCTACTTGGCTGAGCGGTACATCCTCAATCAGAACCAATGAATAGCTGTTGCTGCGTGAATTGGGCCTAGCACAGAAGATGCACATCTGTATACAATTATCAACTCTCAGAACTTTAATATCCAGACACTTCACTCAGAGGTGCTATCCCCCATGACAAATATAGTGCTCAGCCATTCCACCACATCCAAACCACCTGTACAGAGGGATCCTCGAGGGTCCTACTCCCTGAGGGTGACCACACGTATTCACTGGCCACTGCTCCTTCCAGGGGTGCCAGACCCTTTCAAACTTCCAGTGGCATCCCCTAGATCTATATACCAGTTCCTCCACCCAATTGCACCGCAGTGTTGACAGGCCTGGGCTTTCCCAGCATCTAGCTATGTCTCTCCTCGCCACCGCCAGGGCCACATTGTAGAAGAGCCGAGCATACTTCTCCAAAGTCTGTTTCCCCTATAATCCCAATACGACCAGCTGCGGCATGAGCCTCATGCGTATCTTTACCACCTCAGTTATTCATGACCCCCGCCCTCTACCAGTACTTCTGTGTTAATGGGCATTCCCACAGTGAATCGAGTAGTGTACCTCTTCAGCTACAACCTCTCTGGCAGAGGCTTGAGTTGCACCTCACCAGTCTGTACAGGCGTTCGCTTGTGAAGTAAACTCAGCAGAGGAGCGTCAGCTGGACCAGACAAAAACGGGCCCTGATCGCTACCTCACGCAGATATTGACAGGCCTCATCCCATGCCTCATCCTCCAATACACTGAGTCTCTTTCCCAGCGTTCCCTACCGGAGGTCCCAACAGGGAGGCTATGTGCCAAAAGAGTAGTATATACCAGAAAGATAGCATGCACCTGCAGTGGAGAAAAAAGTAACCTGTATTCTAGGAGGGATTCCTCCTGTAAGTCCTCCAACAGTGGACCATGGCATTTTAGAATATGTTGCATCTGTAAATACCTGAGATATTGGCTCACAGACAACTTATATACAGCATCCAATTCAGGAAAAGTAAGCAATTTGCCATCTCTCAGCACACCCCACTTCTTGTAGCCTTCAATTTTCCAGAACCCTTTCAGTGTGTCTGCCTCCCACAGTGGAGTTGCCAGCGTCACCCGCCCCTTCTATCCCACGAATTTCTCAGCCCGCTTCTTAACATCAATCACCAATGCCATTGGTGATGGAACTCCTTCAACACCTCCCCAGTACAGGTGGCGCAGGTACCCAACTGGGTCAAATGCCCTCCTAACTGCCAGAAGTGATGGCTCATTCCTGCCAGAAAAAACACAGGCATTTGCCACAACCAGGTGAGCCACCCAGTAATACAGCCTGAGATTTGGCAAAGCTATGCCCCCATCCTATGTCTTTGTAGTCAATGTTGGCAGGGCTATATGGGGGCCCCATTCCAGAGCAGGATTCTTGTGCCCTCACCTACCTGTCTGAAAAACCTGTCTGGCACTGCAGGATGTGTTCTGGAGAACGAATAAGAACTTGGGGAGCTACATCATTTTGAACAAAGCCACCCTGCATAGCAAGGACAGTGGGAGGTTGCACTAATTACTTATGTCCTGCTTGTAGGCCTCCAGGATTCTCCCCAAGTTAGTCTTGAAAAAGAGCTTTTGTACAGCCATTACAAATATACCCAAGTACTTCTGGACCATGAGGAGACCCTTCAGGGAGCACCACTCTGTCAGTGGATATGCTCCAGTTAATGTGACACCCTGTATATTCCCCATAGACACACAATGAGACAAGGACTCGTTCCAAGACCAGTCATGCTCATCCAGAAACAGTAGAATGTTGTGAGAAGCTGGCCTGGTATATGATGTCCACCAATGTAAGTGGGCACCTTCCACCAGTCCAGACAACCCTTACGGTGATTTAAGAGGTCTCAGACAACCTTAGAAAGCTATTCAAGTGGTAGCTATAGACAGCAGCCTTCGGGCTAAGTCTTGTAGGAGAGTAAAGCAGCTAGAATTAACAGAATGAGAATAGATTAAATGAAAAAGAACCACACAAAGTATTTATAAAAATATGTATGATTATATAACACTATCTAGTATGTTACAGTATCTCCTACATGGAGATAGACACAAAGCACACAATACCGTAGCAAATAAATCACAGTAAATAGCACTATTACACAGTGGAATCCAGGAAGGGGGGCAAACCATATACTAAGAAAGTGGTATAAGAACCACGACTCGAGACAAGACAATTTCGAGAGGACTTAGAATTGCTGGGGACCCACAGAACCACCCAAGGTAAGCAGATAGGGAGCCCACAGAGAGCGTGTGCAGTGTGTGAACACAACCGCGGGCGCCGTACAAGTCCATGTGGGCACTGTAGGCTGATCCTTTTGGTGAGCTGCTTACGGTCCTTTCAAGATCCCTATGCCTCCGGTCTGTGGGTAAAATTGAGGGTCATCTTTGTTTTCCTTGCCCCGCCTGGACACCGGCATGTCACCATCATTGGGGAGTGATCGGAGACCCTGCGGCAAATACTGCACTTTACTCCACTAACCAGGCTGGTCTTGTGGAAATAACAAAAAATCTAGTATGGAAAGAGGTCTCAGAGCATTAGCTGCATAGGAGAACTGGATGTTGTTCGCGTCACAAATCCACCAGACCAATAGACCACAAAAATGTCATCAGGTGTGTATCCACCCAAGGCGGCATCCATGACTGTGTCACTCGATCCAAATAACTACACACCGTCAAATTAAAGTCCTCTCCAGGCATCCGGCGCTGTTATCAACTAATCCCCCATATGTACTAGACTGTCTGCTTGTAGGCCTAGCGGGAGATACAAGGATACCACAGTAAGAAGGAGCCTATTCTTGTGGCCACTGCCCTGCACCCATCGTGTGAGGCCGTCTTCACCAGCTGAAATGGGACAGACCTGCAAAGCAGAATCCCAACTCTCCTAGTACCCTGCGGGAACCCTGCATGTGCCACAAGTTGATAGGGAGCACTGTTGAAGAACCTGCATCTACTCCTGGCTAGATGGGTTTCCTGTCGTAATACTATATCGGGTGCATGTCTGGATAAAAATGTTGTTACCACCCCTCTCCTGAAACTACTCCCCAGACCATCTACATTACATGAGAGGGCCCCCAGACACCTGACTGCCTGTCCCCGTGTGTCAAGCCCTGTCAATCCCTGTGTTCTAGTCGGAGACATTCATAACCTTTATTAATGAAGCTGTTCACCCATTGCCACTGTTTAACAGTAGAACAAACGCTTTCCTCAACAAAATCCACCCTCCTTCACACATCCTCAAGCGGTAATCTCAAAACTATCTACCCACAACCCTCAATGCTCAAGGCGCCTGTCGCTCTCCCACAACTAGTAGCTGAACCCTCATGTCAAATAAATATTGAACCAAAAAGAGGGGTTGGTGGAGAGTAACGATCCGTCACCAAAAACAACCATTCAAGCAATCATGTCAGCCGTCATGAGGGTCACCCTTGTCTGTTTCCAAATTTAAGCAACGTTTTCCTGCTGACTACGTGCAGCCACCCTGGATTTCGCCCACCACTCTTGCCCTGTCTGTTTTAGCCAGGGACTAGATGGGGGCAGCCTCGGGTCTCTGCTGCCTTCCTCGTCTTGACCTCTGCATCGTCCAGTTCCCCTTATCATCTGATTCTTGGGAACCTTTTACCTGGTGCAATTTTGCCTCGAGCCAATACCAGACTTCCACTGCCAACCCAAAGAAATGGGAGCCCTCCGAGTCTGTGACACAGAGCTTGGTAGGAAACAACAGTGCATATTTAAAACTAAGCCCTTTCTTGCCCTCACAATTGGACAACCTGTGCCTCTGGACCATGGCGTATAATCCAGATAGACGCACCTCCAGGTGCCAAGGCTCGTGCAAAATATGGCCCTGGTCACCAAAGTTCAAGAGCTGCACCAGAATTGCACTTGGGGGGTGGGGCACCAGGGGCCAGGGCCTTCAGGGCACTTTGTGTGCTCTTTCCACAGATGTTTCCCCTCCAATACCATGGTGGCCAGCCACTCCTCAATGTAGAACTCAGTCAACGGGTATTCCATCTGCTCTGGAACCCCCACCAGGCAAATGTTCTTGCAGTGGGAGTAGGCCTCCAAGTCATCCTGTTTTACCGCCATAGTAGCAGCAGTGGCAGTAGGCCTCCAAGTCACCCTGTTTTACCGCCATAGCAGCATTTTTTGTCTCAAGCTTGTTTAGTCGTTCTTGCGCTGTCTCTAATGATGGCATAATAGGTGCGAGGGAGCTTTCGGCAATATTTACTCTCTCTTTGCCAACTTACTATGGTCTGCCCTTAATTACACCACGTCCTGAGACACTGTATCCATTATAAGTTCCAGGGAGGGCTTGGTGTCCTAAAAGCTGCCAGAACAGCCACAAAGTGGCCCCCCAGACTCTGGTTTGCCACATCCAGAGGGCGATCCACTGTGTTCCCCGGCACGGAATCTTGTTCCTCCTGGCTTTCCCTTTTCACTCAGCCCATTGTGGAATTACTGTATGCCTCTCTCCACATACAAGTCGTCTTGATAAGCTCCACAGTCATAGTCATAGTCATGGGATTTTGTTAAGCGCACATATCACCTGTGGGTCTCAGTGGCTGGCCAAGAATAAAACCCTGGAAGTGGAAGGAGAGACAACGCTGGCGTGAAGAAGAGAGACCAGAAAAGTCAGGTTTTTCAATTTCTCCGAAATTGTCTGTGGTTGGTTCCCATACATAGGTGTGGATGGGAGTGAATTCCACAGTGTGGGGGCAAGAAAGGAAAATGATCTTCCGCCATTCCTGGCGGTGCGAATCTTAAAGGAGGTAAGGAGGTGTTAGGCGGATGACCTAAGGGTTCTGGTGGGTTGGTACCAGATAAGCTTTTTGGCAAGATAGCATGGCCCGTTCCCATGAATGGTTTTGTGGACAAGACAGTTGATCTTAAAATGGATACGTTTTCCGATGGGGAGCCAATGGAGAGCTCTCAGACTTGGAGCTGACGGAGACCATGAAGGTAGATTTAATACAAGTCTGGCAGCAGCGTTCTGTAACACATGCAGTTTAGTAAGGAGCTCTTTATTAATGGAAGCCATCAGGGCGTTTCCGTAGTCGAGCTGACTGATAATTCGGCCCTGGACCAGCGGCATCCTAGATGCGACTAGGATCCATTGAAAGATCTTCCAAAGACTACGCATTAGACCATAGCAAATGCCCATCACATGATTGACATGGTCTTTCATGGACAGGTTGCTGTCGATCTGCACTCCAAGGTTACGGACCACCAGTTTGGGAGAAGGACAGGGGCCGAGATTGGGATGCCACCAGTCACTGGACCATAAAGTTTGGGCTTTCCCAAAAAGGATGATCTCCGTTTTGCTGGCCTTGAGCTGCAAATGACTGGTTAGCATTCAAGTATTTATGTTGGTCATGCATTTTATGAATTGAGTTTGGTGTCCGTTAGATCTGGGCCGAGAGTGACCAGAAGTTGTCAGTTGTCTGCATACGACATGGTATCAAATCCGTGAGATCTAATCACACTGGCTAGGGGAGCCACATATAAGTTGAAGAGTGTAGGGCTTAAAATGGAACCCTGGGGGACGCCTTTGTCGATCAGTTAGTCTTGAGAGACGAAGGTACCAATATGAACTGTTGATGAAGGGTCAGTTAAGTAACTCCTGAGCAAGTTTAAGACAGTTTCCCTGACTCCCATCTCCCACAGTCGATTCACTAGGTTCCTGTGGGAGATGCTGTCAAAAGAGGTGGACAGGTCAAGCCGGACCAGCATGGCTGACTGTCCAGTGTGAGTCTGTTGTTATCGACTACCTCTATCAGCGAGGTTTCCATGCTGTGGGCCGTCCGGTAACCTCATTGGGAGGGGTCCAACAATTTGTTACTCTCTATAAAGGTTGAGAGTGGCTTATTTATTAGGGACTCAAGGACTTTTTCAAAAAAGGGAGTAGAGTTATTGGGTTCCTTAGGGTCTAAGGTAGGTTTAAAAAAATACGATTGACCATAGCTGCTTTCCATTTTGTGGGGACCGTTGTGTGATTTAGGGATAGATTGAAAAGGTCAGAGAGTCTTTCCAAAAGAGCTGGTCCAATAGAGGACAAAATGTGGGGTGAAACTGGGTCCGTAGGGGAGCCTGATTTAACCTTGGAAAGGGCCGTGCTAAGATCCTCTTGTGTGAATATGGTGAATTAATTTAGAGAAATTGAGGTGGGTATATGATGGCAGTCAGACCTGTGGCCATGCTGTTCACATATCTGTTTAGGAAAGGAGATGTGGATGGTGTTAATCTTTTCTTCAAAAAAGTTGGACAGTGTGTCCACCCAACCCTGAGAAGCAGGGTATCCAGACTGGCATGAAGCAGGGCTAGTAACTTCTTTTAATATTTTAAGAAGTTGGGGGCGGAGCTAGCCAAGCTACGAAATGGCGGCGCCTTGAGCGAGCTCCTCCGGGAGGCTTTAAACAACATCCCTATCCTGCACACATAGCGTACCACAGACCCTAGAACAACGCTGCCATAACCGTAATGAAAGACCCCCTACCTCCGCTGTAACTTTCGGAGCGCTTGGCGGTGTAGAAACGTAGGGAACACCGATCCGAGGCTGGCGTGTTGGCGGGGGCCCGAAGCACCGACCCACAGCTCGACATCAAGCCGAGACGCACGGCACGCACGCCGGATCGCGGCAGCCGGCCCCGCCAGGAGATCGGGAGAAAAGACCCGGGCCTCTTGCCGGACACTGGATGAGGTCAGGAAGTCAGCGCTGATAACAGCAATAGCGGAACCGGGTAAGCTGATCCCTATCCCGTGCCAGTGTACTCCAGACAGCCACAGCGTTGGAAGGACAGGAAAGACCCGGTAGGCGAAGGACTCTGCCGACACTGTACACGTATTACCGCTCAGAGTAGTGCACACCGTGGCGGGCCATCGTAAATCACTGGGCACGGCCTCTGACAGCGGACATACTTTACTCCTGCATTACACTGGGGGCAAAGAGCAGTAGCACTATAGCGTGAACACCCGTCCCATCTGAGAAAGGAGGCTGTGGGCTTATATACCACTGAAAGGGGGCACAGGACCTGCAGCAAACGTGCACGGCTGTGGGGGGAGAGCTGACACCACAGGATTACCGGCAGGAAGTGAGAGGACCCCAGGATTGAAGCCACCCTCAGGGTCTGGTATGTGCACACAATAGAAAGCACCTAATGGGACACTAGCGATTCCCTCCCCCCTGTGTAGAAAACATACATATAATAACTATTTGCGAACTACACTGGTGTATAGGGGGAGTACTGGACAGCGTGGAGCGTGGCGAGTATCCTTCATCGCTGGAAACCATATCCGTGGATGATTCTATACCCAGAGTCTACGGGCTCATGCCCACAGGATCTATGATATAAAAAGTTGCCGCACTGCTATCTCTCCCGGGGCCACCACTCATTAGAGGTTGTGGACAACTACTGTGGCCTCTTGCATAAAACCTGTGGCTTTACGACTCTATACCTCCGCATCGTGTCCTGAGAGGGAGTGGCACGCTAGACGACGCAACACCGGGTATACTGTGGTGACAAGATGGGGGAAACCTGATAAATCCCAACCCAAACTCACATTTGATCAATCCAAAAAGCAGGCGGAACAGACTGGAGAAGGCCAACACCATACCCTGTCCACGGCGAACACGTCCGGAGGGACATCGACGGACAATATACAAGCAATGTTTCAAACCATCCAAACTGCACTGACCAACATAGATGGCAAAATAGATTCTCTCACACACAGAGTTGATCGTATGTCAGAGAGACTAGACAGACATACAGAGAGGATTGATATGGCTGAACGCAGAATCTCGGATGTGGAGGACACAACCACCCAAATTACGACTAAACAATCTGGGATGGACAAACAACTGGCTGCACTTTCTGCCAAAGCTGAGGATTTGGAAGCCAGATCCCGCAGGAGCAATATCCACCTGATGGGCATTGCGGAAACCACAAATACGGGCCCCATGGAAAAGTACGTGGAGCAGCTCCTAATCACCCTAATGGGAAGGGACACCTTCTCAGAGGTGTTCCTCGTTGAAAGGTCGCACAGATCCCTTGCTCCCAAACCTCCACTGGGCGCCAGACCGAGACCCATCATATTTAAATTGCTAAATTATAGAGACAGAGATGCGGCATTGCGGAAAGCTCGCGAACTAGGCGCCTTACGACATGAGGGAATGGACATAGCGGTCTATCCGGACTTTACGCAAACAGTGCAGGAAGCACGGAAAAGGTATCGCCAAGCTAAACAAAAACTTTGTGACCTCCAAATCCCATACGCTATGCTGTACCCGGCGCGACTTAAGATCACGGATGACGGGACCACGAAAATTTTCAACGAACCAAATTACGCCATGAAATATATACAACAGCGGAGACCGAAAGGAGAGCGCAGACGATCACCTAGAGACAGACATGCAGAACAAGAGCCACTATCCGATGTCGAATGACACACATCTGACGGAGCCAAGCACACTGAACTGTTGGATGAGGACCTGATCTCACTGCTTTAGATAAATCTCTTTAGACCCTACCTGACAATTCAGCGGGCCTTGCCTCCTAGGTTGCCGGAATGAGGACGAACTGCCTGCTGTTGCATCACGAAATGTACACTTGGTCGTGCGGAGGAGGCTGAGAAGATGACACGCCAAACAGCTAAGTGGTCACTGCGGGAACAATTATGATAATCAGGACAGTGCTAACTGAAGATGTCACATTGTTATTAATGTTATGCATAGTTCTTAATAAGCATATATTGTTGCTGAATGGGGGTAAGAAAGTCTGTCGAAGTTATGGTGCACAAAAACGAGGCCATAAGACCTCCCCCTTCGCGCATCTTGGCAAAGGTGAAGGGCTTGGCAGCTACCGCCCACCCGTGTAAACCACACTTGTTTCATATTTTGGGAATTATTTCTTGTTCTTGGAGGGGAGGGATGGGGGAGATTTTGATTGAGATGCAGGGCAATGTCTTCGTTGTTGCGGGAATGACGGAGTGGGAGCGGGAGGCGAGGGGGCACCACAAAAACCACCAGGCGGCGACAGTTGGGTTCATGCTACATGCTCATGCCTAATGTTTATGGTTTACATACCCACATGTACAAGTAGACAGATTATATTATATTGCGATGGATGTCAGACACGTGAGAAAATTGACTTTAATGTCCTGGAATGTTGGGGGCGTGGCTTGGACGCGAGGCGGAATGGCTGCTTGATCTCGCAGCTCCGCCGACCGAGCACATAAATCCGCAATTTATTCGTAATTCTGGTGTGATAACCCGGACCTTTCCCCCTCAGGTGAACTGCACGTAACTGGGAAGCTTCCCGGTGGCAAAAATCTGAGCGGATTGCGAACCCGACTACTGGGACAGCAGACTACCTACGGGCGGAGCGGCGGCCTGGTTAAGAAACGGAAGCCGGGACCTCGCGTGAGTCCGGGCCCGGACGGGAACAGCGAGGCGCAGAGGGAATCGGGCGCCGGACGCAAGGGGCCGGTGTGTGAGCTCCACAAACGCTTGCCAGGCTGCGGGAGACATCGTTGTGAGTGACTGCACGCCTAGCAGATCCGGAGGGAAGATACCGCGAGGGGCTGTCCCGCGGCGGCGGCACAAAACGTGGACGAGCGGCCAGGTCGCGGCTCTGACGGTCCGCTCGGCGGCCGGCCCGGTGAGATCCCTAACGGGGAAGGCTGGATGTGGGACTGGAACCTGATGTGCCCGGTTGAGCCTGTGATAACGTCTCTGCGCAGAGCCCGACATATTGGCAGGGCGGGCGATTGCACAAGACCTGATCCCTATAGAAATTATCACTCGCCTCGCCGCCCACTGGGGTCACGGTTCACCCGCTGCAGTGGGAAGCGGCAAATGACATTGCCTCAGCCCTAGACATCGCAAACAGTGGGACGGGGCAAAGTGTGGAGGCGCGGGACGCCATTTTGTACTACTGGAGCCCCAGTGCAATCTCCCACAGCCACGGCCTGTAAGCAAATGGGAACACCGGGGGTTGAATTGACATCCGACTAGAAGAGCCAGAACCTGCACCACTAAATCGATGACTGTTTCCCCTGTGTGACCCTGTAGAGGCATTGGAGCTTGGTCAGATTGGCGCTGAATCTCTGGCAGCTGTTCGCCCGGACGACGAGTGGTGATTTGATAAACCGCGTGTGCCATTGCTAGTGGCCTGGGGTGAATCTGCAGCTCCCCTTATCACGGTTGGCAGCAACGATGGGGAAACCCGACACGAGGCAGCCGAGGCTCACATTCGACAAGACCAAACAAAAGACCACTGGCCAGGAACAGTCGGAGGAGGAGGCCGCGAAGAGCGATCAAGGGGGCTCGCAAACATCGGAAATAAAGTCCATGTTTCAGGAACTGAAAACGAGTCTCCAAGGAATAGACCACAAGATGGATGACTTGGCAGCTCGCATGGACAGTCTGACCAGGCGGATGGACAAACAGGACGGCAGAGTGGGCGTGCTGGAAACGCGTGTGACCGAAACGGAGGAGGGTCACACTGCCATGGATAGGAAATTGCGCGGCATGGACAAGGTACTGACGCTAATCCAGCAGAAGAACGAAGATTTGGAGGCCCGCTCAAGACGCAACAACGTCCGCATCACGGGTGTGGCGGAATCGACCAATATCGTAAAAATGGAAGTATATGTAGAGACCATGATGTCGAAACTTTTCGGAACGGGTCTCTCTCAAATGTTCCTGGTCGAAAGGGCGCACAGAACATTGGGCCCCCAGCCCAAGCCGGGTGCAATGCCAAGAGCAATAATAGCGCGCATCCTGAACTATAGGGACCGTGATACCATACTACGCATGGCAAGGGACGTGAAGGATCTTCAATATCAGGGCAATCACATATCGATCTTCCCCGACTTCACCATGCAGGTTCAGGCAGCAAGGAGAGAATTTGTCCCGGCCAAAAAGATATTTCAGCAAATTGGAACCAAATACTCGCTAATCTACCCTGCAAAACTGAGGGTACAGGGTCCAGGCAAACCTTCCTTTTTTGTGGACGCTAAGGCGGCGTTGCAATACGCGAAGCAACTGTCACGGGACCAGAAAAACCAGTTACCGCCCGAGGAGCCGGAAGAGCAAGCCAGACTAAGTGACATTGAGTGACAGGGATATGGACTTCGACTTGTCTGCGGTGTCGCCCACAAAGTGGAAGCCGGTAGGGTCAGCTGCCGAATTGAGACACTGCTAACCTTCCCTATACAGATAAGTGGTCCTATGTAGTTACGTGTGGGGAGCAGGGGGAGGTCCTTGCGGGATCACTGCCGGGCTGGCGCTCGGTCGCCCTGGCAAAAGTACAGGGTTAGTGTGCGTACGACCTGCGTTCCCCGAGGGATGATTCCCACTGGACTGGATCTATTGAGATGCCCTGTAGGGTGTTTGATGTTTGGGTGGGAGGGGGGGGTGGATCTGCACGACCTGATTGGGGGGTTGGAGCGGGAGGGGGTTGGGGGGGTTTGGGTTTGAATTGCACTGTTGTTTCTTGTTATGTTGAGAGTGTTGAGAAGCATGCAGCGACTGCCAGCGCAGGCAAATACACTGGGCCCCAGGGGTCGCTTGTTGGCCGGAGTTGTCAGGGGCCTGATCGATTTAGATTGTACTCTGTCCTGATGTGTAAAATAGCCGCAAGGAGTAAAATTACCCACTTGACGCTGTGAATATGGCTCAAATTAAACTGTTAACCTGGAATGTGCGCGGATTGAATGACAGGCGTAAAATCAGGCTGGTCCAGGCCTTCTTACTGAGGAAGGCTATAGACATATGTTTTCTGCAAGAGACCCACCTGACTGCTAATGCGCTGCTCCGACATAGTAGGTGGGGGGAGGTTGTACATGCGCCCTACTCCAATTACTCTCGTGGGGTGGCGATCCTGGTTAGAAGAGGCCTACGCTGGAAAACGTCTGAGGTGGTACTAGATGCTGAGGGGAGGTATATATTACTAGTGGGAAATTTCTGTGGCATGCGGATGATATTGGTGAATGTGTATGGACCTAATGATGACAACCCTGAGTTCCACAGTGACCTCTGGTACAAAATACAGACCTGTGGCCAGGCTGCGATTGTGTGGGGAGGAGATTACAATGTGGTACTATCAGATACATTGGACAGACAGGGGACGACCAGTGAACATCACCCCAAGGCGGCGGCAACACTCTGGGACATAATCTCTGAAGCTCAGTTGGTTGACTCATGGAGGGTACTGCACCCAGGGGCCCGAGAGGGCACATGTCTAACGATACATAGAGTCGCGTGGTCCAGATTGGACTACTGGCTCCTATCCGGGGATGTCCACACACTGACGACTGATGTGCAACACCTGCCAAGGTCACTTTCTGATCATGCCCCAGTCTGTCTTACATTGTCCACCCCAGCGCAGTACATTCAGCCCTTCAGCTGGAGATTCCCCTCCCGGGTGCTTCGAGACCAGGTATTCAAGCAGGAATTGAGGGAAAAGCTGGAGGAATACTTTGAACTAAATGAGGGTTCGGTGGACTCCCCAGGCACACTCTGGGAGGCATGTAAAGTGGTGACGAGGGGATGCTGCATGTCTCTGAAAACAGGGGTACTCTGTTCCATCAGGGGCACCTTACAAACACTAGAAACCGAACTGGCAGCGCTTGAGGCTTTACTTCAGGAGACGCCTACAGACAAGGTCAGGGCCGAGTTTCGAGCGAAACTCACACAATACCAGGAGGAGGCAGATAGGGAGGTGTCCTTTCTAGCGAGAGATGGTCAGGCCCGGAGATACGGGGAGGGAGACAGGGCAGGCCGAACACTGGCCAACATGCTTCGAACACCGAGGGGGGCGGACTATGTACTGGAACTAAGGGACGAGAGAGGGGACATGGTGAGGGAACCCCAGGCCATCCTCAAGGTCATGACTGACTACTACCGCACACTCTACACGTCCAAGATCACGCCGGACGGCCAATCACTTACGGACTACCTAGACACAATCGCTCTGGCTTGGTTTAACAATGGGGCCAGACAATACATGGACCTACCGTTCTCACAGGAGGACATAAGGGCAATAATAGCGAGTATGCCGCCTGGTAAAGCACCAGGACCAGACGGTTTGACGTCAGATTTCTACAAGGAGTATGCCGATATTTTAGTACCTAGACTATACAAGGTCTTCGAGGAGGCGGTTGAAACGGAGATACTTCCACAATCAATGCGTGAGGCGATGATCATTACCTTACTCAAGCCCGATAAGGACCCCACCGATCCAGACTCCTACCGTCCCCTTTCGCTCATCAACGTAGACGCCAAGATTTATGCGAAACTGCTGGCGGACCGACTCAAATATATGCTGCCACAAATAGCACTTTCAGACCAGTCGGGTTTCGTCCTAGAGAGATCCACATCGCATAACCTGAGAGTACTTTTCGGATTACTCCACTATCTGGACCCCAAGGTGAAGGCCGCTGCCGCGCTACTCGATGCGACCAAAGCATTCAACTCTCTCGAATGGAAGTTCCTGAATGCCCTCTTTACCCGAATGGGGTTTAGCCCACTGTTTGCCAAGCGCATAGGCATTCTATATAATAGCCCGACCGCAAGGGTTCGTGTGAACGGTCAGACCTCAGACTCTATCCGAATTACGAGAGGAACGAGGCAGGGATGTCCGCTTTCTCCCTTGCTATTTGCCATAGCTACGGAACCGCTTGCGGCACGAATGAGGCAACACCATACCCAGAGAAGCATCGGCTTCACGTCGCGTGGTCTGCTTATCTCCCTATACGCGGACGACGTTACAATTTATATGATGAATCCGGAGGAGAATTTTGACCCACTGATGAGGGAGGTACTTCGATATAGTGGCCTCACTGGGATCAATATCAATTGGTCAAAGTCAACCATGCTACCGCTAACAGACAGCACGATCAAGTGCCATACTGAATTTCCGATAGACTGGGTAGTGGAGGACGTCAAATACTTGGGTATTAGAGTGAGCCGCACTATACAAGATATCTGGCTTTCCAACTTTGGTGTGGCAATGGACTGGCTGGAGGGCAAAGTAAAAAAATGGAAGACGCTCCCGCTTTCGCTGACGGGTCGCATTGCTATAGCCAAAATGGTGGTGGTCCCCAAATTCCTATATCTATTCATAAACATACCCCTATCGCTAACGGTGGCATTTTTTCGCAGGCTTCGGTCTGCTATCATAGAACTGGTCTGGGCGGGTAGGCAACCTAGAGTGGCCTGGAACCTCCTTACACTCCCGTTCCGCCAGGGGGGTCTGGCTGCGCCAGACTTTGAGCTTTATGCGTATAGTGCGCAGGCCCAGTATTTATATTACTGGCACCACCCGATCCCGTACCAACCGCACGTGGCCATAGAGACAGACGTGGCAACCCCCTGCCCCCTCAAGGCGGCGGTGTACAAAAAGTATAAACGATCCCAGGGGGACATCGACACCGTGGAGGTGGTGCGCTGGGCTTGGGCGGTTATTGCCAAACGAGCGGGCGTGAGCGAGCTGTATGCACCGAGCATGCCACTAGACAGCAACCCACTACTGGAACCGCTCATGGATGCAGCAGTGGCCCGTAGGGCGAGTGAAAGAGGCCTGAAGGTGGCAGGCGATCTGTACCCAGATGACGTTTTGATAGCGCTACAAGACATGACTGAATCCACGGACCCGACGGCTTCGGAACTCTTACTGTATTACCAACTGCGGGCTGCGTGCAAGCGTAGATACCCGGTCTTCCCGGAGGTCCCGCCGACACTAGCGGCATTGGAAGATGTATTGTCGAATGCCTCCTCGCATAAATTGATCACGAGGATCTACAGGGCTACACAAAACGCGACACCAGTCCCTCACACTGACTCGAGGATGGCCTGGGAGAGGGAGGCGGGTATCAGCATATCGGAACAACAATGGACGTTCTGTTGCACGCAACTGGAACACCTATCGCCCAACTACAGGCTGAGGCTCATACACTTTAATTATTTGCACAGAACATACCGCACACCCTTACAACTGGTTAAGATGGGACTGACGACTGATGCCTCTTGTTGGAGATGTGGTGAGAGAGAGGCTACCTTCATTCACTTGTCTTGGGACTGTGGCCGAATACGCACATACTGGGAGAACATTTTTCGTACTGTAGGTCAGATGGTGGGTATACACATGGGTCTTAACCCACTCGTGGGACTACTGGGATTTGTGCTGCCTGTGCCTGGCGCGTCCAGAAAGCTGGTGGCCCTACTGCTCTTACTCGCCAAGCGACAGATAGCGCTCAAATGGAAGCAGAAGTCCCCGCCTACGATATCTGGTTGGATAAAATCTGCAATGGACTGCAAAGACCAGCTGTCTGCGTATTGGGAATTGATGCCACTCCGCTCTAGGCCTGCCGACATCTGGCAACCATTGGTGGACTGGCTGGCTAGTTCAGAAGGTGGTGAGAGTGACTGAGGGTAGAGATTGAGGCAACTATAGATGAAGGGATGGGGGGGCGGAGGGATGGGCTCCATGTTTCGGACCAGAGACTACTGGCAACGGGACTCAGGGACAATTAATTGGATCAGAATATGCTGACTTGTGACAATCTCTCACGTATGTTATTGTTAGTTGTTGAATACAGTAATAAGTCGATTATCTGCGCAAGAGTACACAAATTAATATCTTGATGTGTAATGATGTAACCTGTGCTGCCTGCCTCAGGGTTGTTGGCTGAATAGCGGTGTACTCTTTGATGATACAAATAAAGGTTTTTGAAAAATCAAAAAAAAAAAAAAATGTCCTGGAGTGTTAGGGGCCTACAAAATCCACGTAAAGTACGCAAAGTACTTGCCTATCTCGACAGACACAAAGTAGATGTGGCATGTCTCCAAGAAACGCACCTGACACCACCCCGCCAATGTAGAATAGGACATAGGTGGGCACAATACCAGTTGGCGTCATCCTATTCAAACTATGCACGGGGAGTGTTAATATTGGTTAAACGCCAGACCCCGTTTACACTTATACATGCACAAACTGATGATCAGGGACGATAAGCCATTGTGTGGGGATATTTTGCGGGTACTGACCTTACGATTATATTGGTATATGGTCCTAATGTAGACGACCAGCAGTTCTTTGAAGATATTTGGTCCAAACTCAGAGACATACAGCCCACGACAATAATATGGGGAGGAGATTTCAACACATGCCTAGATCTCGCCCTGGATAGGGCATCGGGTGCCGATAGATATGATAGACGTGCAGCCAAATCACTACTGGAGGGCATCAAGGACTGGCCCTTAGTAGATGTGTGGAGGGTGAGACATCCGAGACGACGGGAGGGAACGTGTACCTCAACGACACATAACACCTGGTCGAGACTAGATTACTGGCTGACTACCAAAGAGGTTAGTACCTGGGCCACGGTGATAGAACATCTGCCAAAAACACTTTCGGATCATTCCCCGGTACGGCTGGAACTGGATATCCCCACACACACCCCATGACAATTCACGTGGCGTCTCCAGCCATCTGCGCTAAAAGATCAGGTGTTCCGCAGCGACCTGAAGAAGGCGATAATAGACTTCTTTCAACTTAATGAGGGCTCCGTGGACAGCGCTAGGACTTTATGGGAGGCATTTAAGACAACCATCAGAGGCCACTGTATAGGCAAACATGTGGGGATCCTTAGGGATATTCAACAGCAATTGGTCATGGTTGAAAGAGACATTAAATCATTGGAAGAAGAATACACTAACACCTTAAACGTATCCCTACTCGCGGAAATACGGAGTAAAGTAGACACATATCATGAGTTTGCGGACTCCGAAGTTAAATATCTTTTCCAAGAGATATACGGCCAGGACGTATGGCGAGGGGGGCAGACCGGGAAGAGCACTGTCCACCAAGATCAAACCCACCCATACCACAGCACATATCACACACATATCGCATACAGGGGGAGAACTGGTCTACGACACCCCCTCCATCTTGGACAGCTTTCTGTCCTATTACTCCACGCTCTACACCTCGCGGACGATGGCATCCTCCTCGTCCATCCACGAGTATTTGGATGATATTGGACTAGCGTGGCTCTCCGATACACACAGAGAATACCTCGGCCATCATATAACAGAGGACGAATTTCGGGAAGCCATTAACTCCTTGCCAAACAATAAAGCTCCGGGACTAGATGGCCTGCCGGGCGAATTTTACAAGGAATTCCGGGATATATTGATACCTCACCTGGCCCGGATTTATGAGGAAGCGTATGAGGAGGGTCTACTCCCATCGACGCTTCGTGAGGCGCTACTAATAGCCCTTCCTAAACCGGGCAAGGACCCCCAGAAATGCGAGTCATATCGCCCCTTATCACTTATCAATATAGACGCTAAAATCCTGGCCAAGATCATAGCGAACAGGATATAGCCATTATTGGGGTCTCTAGTCCTGCCAGATCAAGCGGGCTTCATACCCACAAGGTCCACGACGCAGAATATACGTACTATATTTGCTCTTTATCATAGCCTAGATCCGGAACTACCTGCTGCGGCAGCTCTTCTGGATGCAGCAAAGGCCTTTGATTCTGTAGAGTGGGAATTTATGTTTACAGTTTTGACCAGAATGGGATTTCCGCCCCCCTTCTTGTAATGGATAGCCTTACTGTATAAAGAACCGAGTGCTAGGGTGCGCATAAATGGCAGCACGTCCCAACCCATGGCGATCAGTCGGGGTACGCGACAAGGGTGCCCTTTGTCCCCTATCCTTTTCGCGCTCACTCTAGAGCCCCTAGCGTGCAAGATTAGGCAGAGACACCCGGAAGCGGCTCTACAATTTAATCTTCGACCAATAGGGATCTCACTCTATGCGGACGACATGGTGCTCTACACCAGACACCCAGAAGTACACTTGAACCCTTTGATTAGAGAATATATTAAATACGAGACGTATTCAGGACTAAGCATAAACTGGGATAAATCAGTGGTGATTCCCTTGACCTCTGTGACTCCGCGACCTAGCTTAGATTATCCCTTGCAGTGGACAACCGACCCCGTGAAATACTTAGGTGTCTGGATCCACAGAGACCCTGAAATAGTGCTCCGAGAAAACTATGGAGTGGCCGTGACCAAACTAGACGACCAAATTGAGAAATCGATTAAACTGCCATTATCGCTGGCAGACAGAATTGCACTTCAGAAAATGATAGTGCTGCCCGGCTTCTTATACTTATTCTGGAACATTCCAATATGGCTCACGCAGGCCTTTTTTGTCAAACTTCGTACAGCGCTGCAGCGCTTAACGTGGGCCAGGAAGCAGCCCAGAGTTAGCTGGAAAACACTCACGAAACCATACCATCAAGGTGGTTTTGCGGCTCCTGATCTACAGTTGCATTTTTATTGTGCACAGGCCCAACATGCACACTACTGGACACAACCCCACTCCCACATACCACATATAGCGGTGGAAACTGATAGCGTGCACCCGAAACACTTACTACAATACATATCGGACCCCACTAGCTATTACCCCACTAACACCATCCACCCGGTGAAGTGCACCTCAAGAGCCTGGCACACTCTGGCGATCAGAGCGCGGAAACTGCCACCTTATGCCCCGGCCCTCCCGCTGGCGGACCATCCCAAAATATCAGTGACGCAGGAAACAAACATGAGATCGATCATGGGAGAGATTGGATTCACGACTATGGGAGCGTTGTTCCCAAACGATACTTTTATCTTACTCCGCAATCCGGCATTATGCACACATCAAACTCCACTAAAGACGTTCGCGTACTTCAGGCTGCGGGCAGCGATTAAGGATCTATATGATTGTTTCCCTGCTGCACCTGAACAACTGCGGTCCCTACAGGTATTATTGACTGCCCCCACATGGAAAAACTTAGTTACACGCTTATACACGACTTCCCAGAATGAACAGACGATAGGACAAGACAGATCCCGTCAGCGATGGTAGGAGCTTGTTGGGGTGTCCATCTCGGAAGACGACTGGAACTATAGTTGTACGCAACTGTCCCTACTTACATCGAACTGCAACTTAAAGATCATCCATTTTAAATTTCTACACCAAACACACAAGCTAAGCTACATCGGTATGGTCTCAGAGCGGATGACAATTGTCGACGCTGTGCTATGCCTGGGTCAGATTTCTTGCACACGGCATGGGCCTGCCCTGACCTGCACAATTACTGGCAGGAGGTGACAACTGCGCTCACGCACATGTTGACTGAACAGATTCCGAATGCACCACTGGTATGCCTACTGGGTATGTATAAATTAAAGCTTGCTAAAAGACGGAAACCGCTGGCGGTGGCACTGCTACTTGCAAAACGTCGAGTAGCTATTAAATGGGGAAGCAAACGACCACCCAGATTCAAAGATTGGCTGACTGATTTAATATACTGTAAGGAAATGCTAAGCGCCTATGCAGAGGAGCTACCTCAGGCATCCAGACCTAAAGATTTCTGGCAACCACTGGTAGACTATTTACAGCAACACACCCCGGCCCGTAGTTGGTTAGTATATTGCGATTCATTGCTATATGAAGGAGACTGCCACCCTAGAGGGCCCCATGGACGTATAACATTAGTTATGACTACACTTCATGCTTTATGATGCGAAGACGCGTCTTTTACGCATAATCCTCATTGATTGTATCACACCTCTATCAGAATAATACCAGATGTTGAAATTTGTTATGCATTTCTGCATTTATTACACATTCTGTGTCTGATAACTGTTTGTGGACATGGATAGTATGCTTCGAATGAATACATATATACTGTAGTGTGTATACCCTGTACTGCTGCTTGGTGATAAAAAATAAAATTTGAAAAAAAATATATATTTTATGAAGTTCTTTGTGTGAATTGGCGGCCTTATTTATTCTGTCACTGATGTGATTTTTTTTGGCAGTTTTAACATTGTCTAGGTAGTGTCTGTGCACAGATTTGTATGCCTGCTTATCCTCTGTGCTTTTCGAAATTGCCTCCATTTTCGTTTGGCATTTCTACTCGCCAGTTTGTCATCTTTTAAGGTTTTAGTGAAACAAGGTGACATTTTGGGCTTGTGTTTGGCTTTGGTCAGGGGGGCGATAGTATCGAGGACCTGGGTGATTGCCTTCTCATAGG
Organism: Lissotriton helveticus; assembly: GCF_964261635.1. Classification (NCBI taxonomy): domain Eukaryota; kingdom Metazoa; phylum Chordata; class Amphibia; order Caudata; family Salamandridae; genus Lissotriton; species Lissotriton helveticus. The sequence continues at coordinate 1,449,838,817 of NC_136068.1, forward strand.
TTTCAAATGCAAGATTTATGTTGGCAATGTTGATAGAGGACAGGGGACTGAAGTGGGAAGAAAAGGTGGCTAAGCTAACTTTTTTTCAGGGTCTGCTCCATTTCTGTTCTCCACGGACATTATTGTATGTGGGGACACACTTAATGAGAATTTTAATAAGTGATGGTCTGAGCAGAGGACTGGGATAGGGGGCTCCACTTTGATATGAGGAGTGTTGGTGAACAGGAGGTTAAGGGTATGACCTGCTGAATGGGTGTGACCAGTCACCAGTTGACATAGACCCAAGGTATTGAGAATTGAGATCAATAGACAGGTGTTTGTGGCCGGTAGGAGTTCAGCATGAAAATTAAAATCACTGATTAGAAGAAAGTTGTCTGCCGCTAATACATGAGGTGCAATGGTCTCCATCAAATTGTTGGTGAAGTTGGTTTTAATGCCAGGGGGTCGATAGACTAAGGAGCCTCTCCATGTTCCCTTAGTGGAGATCTTTATTCTAAAAATACAGAGTTCACCCAATTCCAAGAGTAAGGTTTCCAGTATACTGATCTTATAGTGGGCCCTGAATGCAATTGCTAGGCCACCACCTCTCTTATTGTTCCTGTCAAGTCTAATCAGTTGATAGTCAGGAGAAAATGTTATTTAAATATCGGGGAGGTCAGCGTCATAGAGCCATGTTTCGGTAACGAAAAATAGGTCAGGCTTTTTGAAGTCTAGCAGGCTCCCTATTTCCAGAGAGTGTTTTGAAATTGAATGGACATTAAAATATAACCCCGTTAATTGTTGAGTTTGGTCGGTCAAGTTACAGCCTGCGGGCTTAGTAGGGCATGGAGTGAGAAACCAATTTAGTTGGAGCAATTACCGCCTCCTCTTTGGAAGGACATACTGTCAGGAAACTGATTGTGGACCTCTGAGGAGGACTAACCATGTTTAGTCCCCCGAGATCTTCACTTGTGGTGTTTTGGGTTGCCATAGGTATTGGACAGAGAATGGAAAAATAGGTGAGAAGAGGGAGGAGTGAGTAGGAATGGAAACAGATGGAAAAACAAACAGGGGGTCCGACGTCCAGGTTATGAAGAGAGGAGGGCGGGAAAAGGGGTAGCAGCGTCTACAACGCTAACAGACTAAGTATAGACTTCCGGTGGAAGTGTAATCAACATGCAAGACCGGTCCCTCCGCTAAAGCGGCACAAGCCGTGGTGGAACAGGGACAGCTTGACTGAAGCAAGTAGGTAAAAATTTAAAAGAGAACAGAGGGTGCGAGATTAAAAAGTTAAAAATAGACACAGTTGCAAGTTAATGTAAGCGCTGTGTGTCATTGCCGCGCTGCATCTCACCTTCGGCGGCAGGGATGAGGCTTCCTGTCCGCGCTGTTCCTTGGGCTATGAAGAGAGGAGGGCAGGAAAAGGGGCAGCAGCGTCTACAATGCTAACAGACTAAGTACACACTTCTGGTGGAAGTGTAATCAACATGCAAGACCGACCCCTCCGCTCAAGCGGCACAAGCCGTGGTGGAACATGGACTATCTGGGGATCTAGCCCTACCGGACTTTGAAATCGGACTCCGAGAACATCATCGCCCTACATAGCAGGCCAGTACACTATGGCCCTCCACTGGAAGCCAGCTACACTCTCCCCTCAGGCATACCAGCCATGTCTCCCGATGAGGATACTAGAAGGGGCACACACCAACTGCCGGTGAAGCCCTCCAGCCACCATAGAAAGGCAAAGAACACTCCAGCCCATTCCCCTCACCGCCACTGGTTCGGTGTCCAGCAATCTAGTTATTGGTCACACCAGAAGGGTGTCTTACATTCAGTAGCACAATTTCCACCCCCATGCAACACCATCGACGCCGTAAGAAATAGGTAAACCCATGCCCAGTTCACTCATTAACACGGGGTGGGAGCCTCTGTCGCCAGCTGCACACTCCGGTTGCCACCACCCTCTAGGAAGCCTCCCTGGTGACCGCCACCTTCACTTACTGCAGGCACCATCAGTGCTCCAACTGCCCACTACTGCTGGCAAATGTTCATTCTCCAAGGCCACAGACTCTGCTCCTCAAGTTTTAGGACCGATGCCGCTGGGCCGAGTTAATGCTCAGTTGCCCAGCGGATGCTTCTCACACTGGACTCCGCTTCTCATTTCTGGTGTCCCCCAAAGCGGTCTCCCGCACTGAGGGTGCACATGGCCATATGCTGCAGCCACCGCTCGCCATCCGGTATCTTCACCTTTCACTTCAGATGTCATCTTGGTTCAGTGGGCGGTGAATTTGTAACAGTTCTTCCCATCACTTGGGAGGTCTACAAGATTCAGCTTTGATCTGAGTTAAGGTACTTCCACAGAGAGTCTGGGGTCCCACAGCGGTCCCTGCGGCAAAGGATTTCTATCTTGGTAGGCCGCCGGAGCTCACAGAGTTCCAAACGGATTCATGCGGCTCACGGCAACACTCCGCCCCTGCATTGTTCAATTTGGAATCAGTGAGAATCTTGATGAAGGAGATGCAGTTGCTATTCATCAATATGCAGATTATAAACAAATACATTACATGATGTACTCAACCTAGGACATCTATGCTCTGAAAACGCCTCTTGAACTTGCAGAATTGGATGATTGGTAATCTTTTTAAGCTCATTCCAGAGAAAATTGAATTATTTTCTCAAAACAAAACTCAAAATATAATAAAGATTTTCTATGAATATTAGAGTGTAGGGTTTGTCCCCTTAGTAACGACTGAATATATGGACTGATCCCCAACTGTTCATGTCCCCACCCATTGGGCAAACAAACAAGCATTTGCAATGCAATAGGTCTCTCATTTGTGAGAGTTTAAGCTATTTGCATTGTAAGTGACAATGCCTTTTATTTATCTATTTTTATAAAGAACACATAAATAAAAGCCATTGTAATTTACAATGCCAACACCTGACACTCTTGTAAATACGAGACCGATTTCACTTTAAAGAAGCGGCCGCCATTGTCCCGGGCTGCTTGGAAAGTGAAAGCGGGCATTGGCGCGCTGAATGTTAGAGGAAGCGGTACAAAAGGGGGTGGTGATGGACGGAGCATCTGACCCAATCAAACACTCACACCCAGTCAACAGATTTGGGTTTAATCCATCACCGTTCTTTGCCCACTCTGCCACCCCAGTTCAGACATGGCCATATGCAAATCAGTCTGACCCTGTGCCTCACGGGAACAGTCCAGCCCGAACTGCCAAGCCATGCCTTCCCTGGACCGGAAACAAGCTTCCGAGGACCGGTTTCTGGCATTTCAGCCGTCTTCAGCCCGGCTTGCTTGAATCCAGTGGCAAAGTGAGCAAGGGACTCACGTCTGAGCATACCCTGCCAACTTATGGCGAACAAAGCGGTACAAAAGGGGGTGGTGATGGACGGAGCATCTGAACCAATCAAACACTCACACCCAGTCAACAGATCTGGGTTTAATCCATCACCGTTCTTTAGCCCACTCTGCCACCCCAGTTCAGACATGGCCATATGCAAATCAGTCTGACCCTGTACCTCATGAGAACAGTCCAGCCCGAACTGCCAAGCTATGCCTTTCCTGGACCGGAAACAAGCTTCCGAGGACCGGTTTCTGGCATTTCAGCCGTCTTCAGCCCGGCTTGCTTGAATCCAGTGGCAAAGTGAGCAAGGGACTCACGTCTGAGCATACCCTGCCAACTTATGGCGAACAAAGCAGTACAAAAGGGGGTGGTGATGGAGGAAAGCATGATGTGCCTGCAGTTGGAAAAACTCATTAAAGAAAATAGTGATTACAGACTAAATAAGACATACTGTGTAACAACCGAAGTAAAAGGGCCAGTCCTCATGAAAGGTTACAAATGAAGACAAGGCGGTACTAAGGAGGATCTAACTAACCTAATAACGAATCAGAAGACAGCATTTACAAAGGACAATGACACAAGCCAATGCAAAAATATGGGTGGAGAGTCGTCGGAGCTTCAAATCCGTACTCGAATACAGCAAGCCTCGCAGAGCAGCGCATGCGCTTTCCAGGTTCTACCTGCAAAACGAGTGAAAGTGGGTAGGAGCGCACTGCTTGCATGTAAAAGCACCATTACCCCATAGCGTCTTGGTAGTTGTAGTTCCGTTTTTCACACAAAGTTCATATTATTATTCAGCTAATGCCGTCTTTGAAAATCGTATCTCTAGACACTAGTATTTGGGGATTCCTCCCTCATCAGTGGAGAATATTTACGGGTTGCTGGACATGCTGTTAATTTTCTCAGGTATAATCCCACTCATAGCATGCAGGCGTTCCAAAGCTCGTCAGCTTGGGGGCGGCTCACGAGAGCCTTTTATCAGTGAAAGTGGGTAGGCGCACATTGCTTGCATGTAACAGCGCCATTACCCCATAGTGTCTTGGTAGCTGTAGTTCAGTTTTTCACACAAAGTTCATATAATTCTTGAGCTAATGCTGTCTTTGTAAATCATATTTCTAGAAACCAGTGTTTCAGGATTCCTCCCTCATCAGTGGAGAATATTTACGGGACATGCTGCTAATTTTGTCAGGTATAATCCCACTCATAGAATGCAGGCGTTCCCTACTGATGACGGAGGAATCTAAACACACGTGACTAGGGATACGCTACTATAAATATGGCATTAGCCAATTATCATTTTGAACTTTGTACTAAGAGAAAAACAATGTTTTACATCGACCAAGATGCCTAGAGGTAATGTTGCTGAGACGTGATGGCAGTGTGCTCCTATCCCCTTTCACCGTTTTAAAAGGCTCCCTTGAGCCACTTGAGCTGACGAGCTTGGGAGTGCCTGCTTGCCCTGAGTGGAATTGTGCCTGTGAAAATTTAGTGGCAGCATGTCAAGCAACCTACTGACTTACCTTACTGATGACAGAGGAATTCAAACACACATGTCTAGGGCTATGCTACCAAAAATATGGCATTAGCCAATTATCATTTTGAACTCTGTACTGAGCGAAAAACAATGTACTACATCGACCAAGATGCCTAGAGGTAATGACACTGAAATGTGATGGCAGTGTCCTCCTATCCCCTTTCACCGTTTTTAAAGACTCCCTCGAGCCGCTTGAGCGGACGAGCTTGGGAGCGCGTGCTTGCCCTGAGTGGAATTGTGCCTGTGAAAATTTAGTGGCAGCATGTCCAGCAACCTACTGAATTTTCCCTATGATGATGGAGGAATCCAAACACACGTGTCTAGGGATAAGCTACTAAAAATATGGCATTAGCCAATTATCATTTTGAACTTTGTACTGAGCGAAAAACAATGTGCTACATTGACCAAGATAGCTAGAGGTAATGATGCTGAGATGTGATGGCAGTGTGCTCCTATCCCCTTTCACCTTTTTAAAAGACTCCCTCAAGCCGCTTGAGCTGATGAGCTTGGGAGTGCCCGCTTGCCCTGTGAGGAATTGTACCTGTGAAAATTTAGTGGCAGCATGTCCAGCAACCAACTGACATTTCCCTACTGATGACGGAGGAATCCAAACACACATGTCTAGTGATACGCTACTAAAAATATGGCTTTAGCCAATTATCATTTCGAACTTTGTACTGAGCGAAAAACAATGTACTACATCGACCAAGATGCCTAGAGGTAATGACACTGAGACGTGATGGCAGTGTGCCCCTATCCCCTTTCACCGTTTTAAAAGGCTCCCTCGAGCCGCTTGAGCTGACGAGCTTGGGAGTGCCTGCTTTCCCTGAGTGGAATTGTGCCAGTGAAAATTTAGTGGCAGCATGTCCAGCAATCTACTGACTTTACCCTACTGATGACGGAGGAATTCAAACACACGTGTCTAGGGAAACGCTACTAAAAATATGGCATTAGCGAAATATCATTTCGAACTTTGTACTGAGCGAAAAACAATGTACTACATCGACCAAGATGCCTAGAGGTAATGATGCTGAGATGTGATGGCAGTGTGCCCCTAGCCCCTTTCACCGTTTTAAAAGGCTCCCTGGAACCGCTTGAGCTGACGAACTTGGGAGTGCCTGCTGGCCCTGAGTGGAATTGTGCCTGTGAAGATGTAGTGGCAGGAGGTCCAGCAACCTATTGACTTTTCCCTACTGATGACGGAGGAATCCAAACACATGTGTCTAGGGATACGCTACTAGAAATATGGCATTAGCCAATTATCATTTCGAACTTTGTACTGAGCGAAAAAACAATGGACTACATCAACCAAGATAGCTAGAGGTAATGAAGCTAAGACGTGATGGCAGTGTGCTCCTACCCCCTTTCACCGTTTTAAAAGGCTCCCTCGAGCCGCTTGAGGTGACGAGCTTGGAAGCGCCTACTTGCCCTGAGTGGAATTGTGTCTTTGACAATTTAGTGGCAGTATGTCCAGCAACCTATTGACTTTTCCCTACTGATGACGGAGGAATCCAAACACATGTGTCTAGGGATACGCTACTAGAAATATGGCATTAGCCAATTATCATTTCAAACTTTGTACTGATGGAAAAACAAAGTACTACATCGACCAAGATGCCTAGAGGTAATGACGCTGAGACGTGATTGCAGTGTGCTCCTATCCCCTTTCACCGTTTTAAAAGGCTCCCTCGAGCCGCTTGAGCTGACGAGCCTGGGATTGCCTGCTTGCTATGAGTCAAATTGTGCCTGTGAAAATTTAGTGGCAGCATGTCCAGCAACCTACTGACTTTTCCCTACAGATGACGGAGGAATCCAAACACACTTGTCTAGGGATACGCTACTAAAAATATGGCATTAGCCAATTATCATTTCGAACTTTGTACTGAGGAAAAGACAATGTACTACATCAACCAAGATGCCTAGAGGTAATGATGCTGAGACGTGATGGCAGTGTGCTCCTATCCCCTTTCACCATTTTAAAAGGCTCCCTCGAGCCGCTTGAGCTGACGAGCATGGGAGCACCTGCTTGCCATGAGTGGAATTGTGCCTGTGAAAATTTAGTGGGTGTGGATGTCACTTTGAAGGATAGCTAGTTGTATATAACATGTTGTCTTTGTTGTTGGATTTATTGTCTTTTTACACATATTTATAAATTGCTTTTGACACATGGTTTAACTTGATTTAAAATAAAAAACAATAATTGATGGATTGATTTCCAAGTGCATTGTTATGTTTTTTTCATACATGCAGATGAAAAAAAGTTTCTGATGATTTATGCTCAGTACTGGCAATTGTTTAGTTTTTACGTCATATGGACTCAGCCATACTGAGGTGAGTTAAGGCCCTTGTTCGTTTTTTCTTGTGAAAATTTAGTGGGAGTATGTCCAGCAACCTACTGACATTTCCCTACTAATGACGGAGGAATCCAAACACACATGTCTAGGGATACGCTACTAAAAATATGGCATTAGCTAATTATCATTTCAAACCTTGTACTGAACAAAAAACAATGTACTACATCGATCAAGATGCCTAGAGATAATGACGCTGAGACGTGATGGCAGTGTGCTCCTATCCCCTTTCTACCTAAAAAACTAACTGCTTCATGTTGTAAAGAAACTGACAACTTTTAATTGATCTAGTGACTTCTAACATGTAGTACAAACCTCGGAGTTAGCCAGAGTCAATTATGAGAATTCCATCTTTAGTGCAGTCACAATTTTTCTCCAGAGCAGCCCTGTGATGTATACCTATAGGTTCTGTATCGATCCCCCTATTCCTGACCCTATTCTGGTTAACAAGTTAACTAGCAGCCATCCCATGAGGCAGAAAACCCCCATGATGCAGGAACCGTTATCTGATAAAGCCACACTACGGCACAGGAACGTGTTATCTGATCAGGTCATAACGCTTGCCATCTAATTAGACAAGCGATATTCCTCCAGCCCCTGATAAGGCATACGGAGTTCTCAAAACAAATCAAACCTATGTCAACCTGGGAAAAACCCTGCGGCCATTGTTTTGATTTCATCGAGAACTTCAGCTTAAGAATGTGCTAACGACCAAGTCGTATGACATCCTTATTGACGTATCTATGTCCATCCTTACGTCAATCTCGGCACCTTAAAGGTATAAATATTACCGATATTGCCCTATGCAAACACACGCGGTGGTGACGAGATCGGAGCAGCCAGACTTGCCGAAGCCCAGAGCAGAGCAGACCCCGCTGGCGCAGCCCCGCCTTCTTGACGCGCTGAGAACGAGCAGCTGCCTATTTCTCCTGCCGAGAAATCCAGCTCCGGCGCTTCCGGGTAGCCCTCGCAGGCAGCCTGGAATATCGAGACCAGAGACGAGAGATACCATCCCTCATCCATCCTAAATTCCAGGTACAGAACTGAATAACCCCTCACAGAGAATTCTTTAGTCAGTCACTTGGCAAAACAAACTTAACTTAAACTGTAACTTTCTATCCCCGCCCACGTATTAGGCTTAGGTCAGGTACACGGGGTAGGCGTAGCTAGAAACACCAGTTGAGTACGATTAGTCAAATGTATATGTGTATGTATCTATTTTATTCATTTTAAACCTTCATATGGCTTAGAAACCATATCAATGTTTTTACAGTATTATTTTATACTTCTGCTTTTATTGTATGCACTTTACTTAACCATAAGTATTGCAATATTATCGATCCATTTCTCTTGTATGAGAAAAGAGACTGATCAATAAATAACATCTTTTATTGAACACGCCCGTCTCTTCCTTTTCTCTACAATCTGATGAGACTAAGAATGCACGTACTGACTGAGTAAAATAAATTGCCTTTTGTTCACACGACTCTCGAGATACACTCTTGATTAGGGGAGAGCAAAGTTGTCATGTTCTATGGTTGTCAGAAACTAAATCCCTTCTTGTCTATCCAGGGAGGTTCAACTCCTCCTTGCCTATTCGAGAAAGTTTCTAGTGAACTCTGAGCTAGCTGGCAAACCCAAAACTTTAAGTCTAATATCGACAGTAGTAGACCTAGTTAACGTCTGGTCTAGGCCTATACTATTGAAGGTATTATTCCAATGCGCAGAGCCTATTGGGATAATAGGAACTACACTACATGGCGCCCAACGCGTTTGGAAGGGCGATAAAACTAACGTAAGACATTTAGAGTAACTCAGTCGTGCTTTCTCACTCAGACCCCTTTTTTCCCATAATACTCCAAAGACGTCTGGAGTGGGTGAAAGGTCATATCCGCCAGACCTCGCAGGAGGGAACTCCTATGTATGGTTCTTGGTTTAGTCAACGTTGAAGGATACACTGTTCCAAAATATTGTGCATCTAATCTTTGTCTCCATAAGAAACCTGATCTGCAAACAAAAGAAAGAAGCTTCCTGTCGGTACAATGTCAGACAGTGAAGGAGAAAGAGAGGCAGTTAGATTAGCAGCTGAAATAGCAGCAGCTGATACTGCGCTGCAAGAAGCAGACCCGGATATAATACTCATCCCGGTCATCAAAAGGAAATCTATAACCTTAAAACTTATAGAAAATGGACTGACACCTAGAGGTGGCACGGTCATATTCGTAATTGAGGCACACGAATATCGGCAGACAGAGGTATACTATTCATGGATACATTTTCCAGCAGCAAATGCTGTAACAAAGTACTTCCACTATTACAAAACAGAGGAACCTCCTGATATTTACACTCCTTTCGAGGAGGTGGAAGTACCACTTAAATTTCAAGAGCATTTGCTCTTATTTAATGGCGCCCTAAAACATAATAATCACATCACCAGGCTCGGTCCTTTAGGTAGACCAGGAGCAACGTGGCCGGTCCTAGCCGGATACACACCACATCCAGACATCGAAAGAATGCCTGCACCAGAGCTTTTAACACAGCTAAAACAATTAATAAAAGTACATAGACAATTAGTCCAGTATGTGATGCGGACTTCAACAATTCAGCCAGCAATTAAAATTCCACAGCTGACCCCTCACCAGGGGAACACAAATAAAATTACACCACAGAACATACAATCCTGCCTAGGTAAAGTACCAGCTAAACGGGAACAAATACCATTCTGGTTAGCACAAAAAATCACCCAAATAGAGGCTGTGTTTCCAGACACGACCCCGTTAGAAAAACACAGGATTCTGACTATCTGTCTTCCAATGGGAATCGCACCACACATTGAGGACTGTGACACTTGGGGTACAGTCTTTGCTTCCATCTACACAAAAACGCACGGTGTTCCATCCATTTCGGTAATACCAGATGTGCTAAAACAAATTCAAGACGAATACGGTCCAGAACCCGCTTTAACTCTTGGTATGAAATTACTGAAAGACTTCAAGCAGGTCTCGGCTATATTATTAGCCAACATAAAGGGAGAAGCAGCGAACGTGGCGATCCGCCAGAGGTTAAAAGAGACAGATATAGCAGACCAACCAGCTGAAATTGCCAGAATCATAGAAAAATCCTATGAGGCACTAGGTAGAGATAGTTTAGGTGGAATACCAGTAAAACCACAACTGATTGAAAGTCCTGAAAAAATATTTTTTAATAATAATTCATCATCACAGAAAAAGAGCTGGGATGGAAACAAACAATCCAATCCTAAAGAAAAGAAATTCCAGTCCAGAGGAAGGTCTCCTCGGCGAAGAGAAAAATCTCCGAACCAAAGACACAGGTCACCCCAAAGTGACCCCTCTGGGAAAAGATATAACCTTAGAAATAGGGATAATATAAAAAAGCCTGATAGATATCAAGACACTGATACACGTCCCTCTCAATCTTTTCAGACTTCCTCGCAGAAATCGGAAAGAAGAGGACGATCAGAACAAAGAGAAGAGCACGCCAAGTCCAAAGACAAGGAACCTGCTCAGCTAAAAAAGAAATTACAATTTCCAAAAAAGAAGGTAGCCAGCATTAAAATAGTTAACAATGCCGAGAATTCTGAGGACACAACTGAAAAACGGAGAATGGGCTCAGACAATGCTAGACAGCGCAGCAGAAGTGAGCATAGCTCGCAAAGTCCTGATGAATCATCTGGAGACAGTGGACACGAATGAATATCTTCAAGTGGAAACTGCAGACACCAGAGTTAGCAAACCTCACAAAATATATGAAATAACATTACGTATAGAAGGGGATAAGACTAGAAAAATCAGGGGACTATTTTGGGATAATCTCTCCAAGGGCTATGACATCCTTCTAGCTGAAAAAGACTGGCCACCAGAGTTTGTCAGGGAGTGCCCTCATGGCGAAGAAGTAATTATGCCTGCCTTCTCAAATCATATCCCAATTCATAAAAAATACACACTTGCTAGAAAGTGGGCAGTAGCTCAAGCTCCTGCTTTATATAAAAATCACGTAGGATGGGATGAGGACTCTCCTCCTCACAAAATCCAGTTAAAATCACAACCTACTGCACAAAGGCAGTACCCAATTAAGCAAGAAGCTAAAAAACAGGTAAAAGAAATCCTAGATCAGCTAGAATACCAGGGGGTGATTGAAACTTGCACCTCACAAATGAACAACCCTTTGTTTCCGGTCTCCAAACCAGACAATTCATACCGTCTAGTTTTGGATTACCGACACCTTAACTCATGTTGCAAAACTTTTGCAGTGCAAAACTCGCATAGTGCTGCACTAATGAATAACATAGTGCGCAAAAAATGCAAAACAACATTAGACATCTCTAATGGATTCTTTTGTCAAAACATAGCACCAGAGAGCCGATATTTGTCTGCGTTCTCAATAAATGGCACTCAAAAACAATTCTGTCGGTTAGCCCAGGGGTACAAGAACAGCCCGGGAGTATTCTCAGCGAGAGTAACAGAATTACTACAAACATATGATGACGAAGCATTATCTTATGTCGATGACATTTATTTAACAGATGATGACTTGGATACTCACTTGAAAAGAGTGAACACCATAATACTTGGGTTCGCAGCAGAGGGTTACAAATTCAACTTTAAAAAATCCAGAATTGCCCATCTGACAGTCCTGTTCCTAGGATATGAATTATCAAGTGAAGGCAAAAGCCTGGCTGACAATTTCCTAGAGAAATGTGCCGTACTCCAAGCACCTAGAACACTAAAAAACCTACAGTCAATTCTAGGCTTCCTACATTTCGGAAGAACATACATTGCAAATTACGCAGAAAGGGTCAAACCCCTTTTATGATCTAATAAAACCAAATTTTAAAAGAACCAATTGGACTCAAATACACACAGAAATTCTGAGATCCTTACAAACAGACATGCTAATTAAAACAAAATTAGAAACACGTGATAACACACGCAATCTTGTGATTCGAGTCATCCCAGGAAGATGCGGATTCACATACCTGACCTCTAATGAGGGAGAAAAGGTACCAATTGCATTCAAGTCACACTTGTACACAGAAGCTGAAAAGAGGTTCAGCATTACAGAAAACATTGTTCATGCAGTTCAAACCGCATTAGCGAAAGAAAAAGATAAAGCTGACGGTAGACATATCAGAGTCGGAACAGCAGAATCAGCCTTTGAGGCATTAACAACACCATGTAATTTGCCAACCACAGCATTGAATCCAAAGTGGATACAATGGGTGAATTCAATCACCACGGACAAAGTATACTACTACTTTGATCCAGAACTAAAGGAATTAAAAAATCTAGACTATGAAAGAACATACCCTCTGCCAGCTGACATTCTGCCATTACGACAATACGCATGTGTAATCTATACAGACGGACATGCTCAACCCTCCGTTTGGGGAGAACAAGCATACAACCCCACATGTGAGATTACAAAAGAAGTGTGGCGCGGAGGTAAACTAAGACCTCTATTAACAAAAACACACTCAGTAGAAACTAATTCAGATCAACAAACTGAAATATTAGCATTGAAAATGGCGCTAGATAATGCGGATCGCGAATTCCCGACACTTATAGTGTCCGATTCATATTACTGCGTCAAATCATATAACAAGGATTTGCAGACATGGATTCAAAACGGTTACAAAGATGACACAGATGCAACAATAAAGCAGAAACTGCTCTGGGAACAAATAGCTCTTTTACAAAAAGAACTACCAAAGACTCACGTGACACACTCACTGAGTCATCAGCGTGATGGCGTTCACGTTGCAGGGAATTCATTGGCTGAAACAGCCACAGCGGTAGCAACTAAATCGGCTTCCGTAGCTCGAAAAAAGCGTACATTAAAGCATATTGACGGTGAAACAGTGCTGGCGGTGAAAACGTCATCAAAAGGCGACTGCTCAGCGCTACCGATCAACTATCCACTCAATTATACATACATAATCGATGCAAACTCCGTCCCTTTTGCTCGAATCCCTGGAGTGGGGGATAGAGTGATTCCAAACATGGACAGGAGAAACTTGTTAATCGCAGACGCACATATGGGCGAGGGTCTCAGACACCTCAAACTAAAAGATTCTCTGGAAGAATTACAATCGAGGTACTGGTGGCCAGGCATGAGCCTGCATCATACCCTGTTTGTAAAAAACTGCCCAAACTGCAACAGGAATCGCAGTGGTGAGAGAAACGGTGTAATACCGTGTCGTTTCACTCCAGAAAAAATCAACAGTAAAAAGCAAGGCTTGCGATTAACATATACAGGCTAGTTTCCACTTATAATGTAGATCACCAGCACTCGGCTGACGTCTGGACTGTTATACAAGATTTGCGAGTCTAAATGGCATATACGCTAAGAGCATGCTACGTTTGACCATTGTTTTCACTCTAGCCCTACAGCCTGAGGGGAAATATGGCCAAATGAGCATAGTACAGCGGGAATCTTCTCACTTCCTTCCTGAGGGATACGGGATGGTGTAAAGAAAAAACCAAGGCATAAAGCAATCTATAACGGAAAGGATATTAGGTTCGGGAGCTGGGTGGGTCAAACATCTAATAAGTGTCCAACGTAGTCTAAATAACTTGCCAAGAAATTCTCTGAAGGGATTCAGTCCGTACGAATTATTATTTGGAACTAGGATGTTAATCTCTGACCTTGACAGTCAAACTTCAGTGGTGAAGGAAAAAAGCTTTGATATCAAAGACCGTTTGGCTATTTTGAAGGACTTAAATGAAACAAGAAAAGACCTGAGCAACATAAAGTTGAAACAGCAGCCAACAACCACTGAAGAACCACCACCTGTCCCAGCAAGACCTGTCTGGATTCCAAAAGTCGGGGATCTAGTCAGAGAAAAGATCGCGGTAAAGAAGGAATTTGGGCCTTCTTACAGAAAAGCAGTTCCTGTCTTGTCTGTCAACGGGACAAGATCAGTTGTACTACCGCCGCTTGCTGGTAAAAAGGAGAACCGAGTTGTATCCATCGACCTGGTAAAACCACAATCATGTGGCCGATAACAAATAGTAGGCCAAGTGGACTCCCCATAAGTAGCAGAACACCAAGGTTTGCTACCAGTACAGAGGTCCTAACAAAGAGGGTAATCACATTCGAAACGCCTACACAAGAACAACAAGGACTATGCAACAATGCAATGGAACTTAGACCTCTGAAAACCCAAAAAAAAACATTTAGCAGAGACACACCAACCTATAATGAAGTAACAAACGACTATGCAAGAAACAATAATCTTGAAGCAATTGGAACAATTGACAGAACTGCATCCGGCTACTTCATAAACTTCGATGATTCCTCTGAAGGTTTCACTGACTCAAAAACACAGCCATCAACAAAAACCTTTAAAGATAAAGTTAAAGTACTTTTGAAACAACTGAAAGAAATATATCTGATTTCTCCATGGATTGAATTTTGGGTGGGTTTTGGTGCATTTATCCTCATACTTTGGCTCATCATGATACTAACATTGGGACGCTTCATTGAGGGAAAATATGCTAAAATGGACACAGCAAGTCAGAAAATCAACTTGATCCTCAAACCACACACATCTTCACACGTCGAGAAAAGAGAACTTTCTTCAGTCAACTTCACAGCCAATCCTATACCGGGTGGGGTAGCATGGGACAACACTGACTACGAAATTTATGGTCCGGTTGAAATCCTGAAATATCCACACCAAATTAAGATCTCATTGAGTGACTTTGTAAAACCAAGCTCATTTGCTGATGATTGGGACTTCGAAAGTATAAATAATATGATGTCTGACCTAGTGATGTCTGCTAAATTTACCAAACATGATTATTTGCAGGGTTCAACAAATTATGATAGTATGTACTGTTATAACCACTATGGTAACCATTTTCTACATAAATCTGCACAACCTAGAAATGTTTTAAATTATAATCAATGGGAACATTGTGCAACCCCTCCAAAAGGAAGCTCAAGAACCGTTTACGACAAATATTCATACTTTTCAGGTTTTAACATAAGTAATGCTGAAACATTTTATTTCAAATTGTCAAATAAGACAGGGACAAAGAACATGATAACAAACACGAAATTGATATATTCAGACTCATTCTTTGAAAAAATGAATACTTTTGGTTTTGATTATTGGGACAAACATGTTGAAGTGAAAAGTGTTTGGGGTACAAAAGAATGGCAAGTACAGGGTATAGAATCTTTGTTTAGAGCCTGCATGATCCCAGAACAAATTATATTTTTAAATGACACTGTTCAACAAACCACCTGTCTTGGCCTAGCCAAAATCAAAGACTTAAA
This sequence comes from Lissotriton helveticus, assembly GCF_964261635.1. Taxonomy (NCBI): domain Eukaryota; kingdom Metazoa; phylum Chordata; class Amphibia; order Caudata; family Salamandridae; genus Lissotriton; species Lissotriton helveticus. The sequence continues at coordinate 1,449,854,347 of NC_136068.1, forward strand.
TAAACCGTCTATTCCAAAACCAAGAATGAACAGCAATAGCTCTACAGATGAAGAGATAGACGTAAATTATGTATTAAGCCAAAACAGAACACATCCTGATTGGAAACAGTGGTTGATCTGGCCCACAGATACTAATAACTGTCAAGACAGATTCCTGAACAAAACGCAGGGGTTCAAATTGACCAGGCCAGATCCTAGATATCCCCAAAGACAACACCCAGGGATAATAACGACCTACAGTGTGGGCAAATTATGCCTTCAATGGCTACAAACTTCCACACTGGCAGAAATTAAGCAACACCTAACTTTACTTACTGATGGTGCTGACTTGCGTGATTTCATTATGGGACCGCGCAAACAGCGTCAAAAACGTTTCATAGCAGCCTCTGTATATGCAGCATACAATGAGGCCTGAAAGGTTACTCAAATTGAGACAGCAGAAAGGATACGGGAAATTGACCGTATTAATTTGGAAAAATCACTTTCTGTAGTGGACAATGGGTTAATGACTCTGTCCTCCAGAATTTTTTCTTTGGACAGCATTGTGTCTTCAGCAATCGACATATTATCGCAAGACTTACTGTTATTACAACACGGTCAGTCTCAATTGCGTTCTATTGTACAGCTTGGCTGGACGTTACAAAATCTGCGTTCAGGCTATGTGCCTTGGCGTTTAAGCAACACAACGTCACTATTCCATATCTTTAACCTTACTGATAGACAAATCAGTATGGCACAGAAGGGGGCTTATTATACAATCCTGAGCATTGAGAAACTTGGGAGATTACCAGTGACAATGTCAGAACGACCTGTCAGTGAATGGATAATACATGGGATAATTAATATTCCAATATCAACCTTCAGGTTTCAATACTGCCAAAAATATATACAGGCTGGCATGTACGAAAAATTGGGAAAAGGGTACATTAAAACAACATGGAACCTGCCCTATTCACATGCATGTGTCAGTAATAAAGGACAGAAAGTGTTTCTTAGTGACAATAATTGTGCAATGTCACTAAGCGGTACACTTCTGTGTAATGGAATTAGTTTGCACGGAGCCTGTGAAGGGAACTCAAATAACCTTTCATGTCACCAGCTAGGCACACCTGCAACAGAGATAGAACCATTCTTTCAAAGACTCTATAATGGGAGTTACATTCTAATTGTAGATCGCAGATGTTGTAGTCTTATGCCCGGGACTCCTTATCTCGTAACTACGACTGCGAAGGTCAAGTGCTGTGGACACTTATTGTTCCCCAGCTCCTTTCCAGACAGGGAGGCAAGGGCATGGCCCAACTTGAAAATTACTTCTATTCGAATAGATACTTTAAGCAGAATGAAAACAGTGCTTCTTCAGACGCCGACCAGGCTCACGTCATCAAAAGAAACGTATGATCTCCAAGTCGCAAGGACGACTGCAGAGATACATTCATTGTTATCAACTAATTCCCCCATACATTTCGCAGAAATCCTGAATGAAATCTTAAATATTTCTGATACCAGTGGAGTCTCAAAGGTATTTAAGACAGTATTTTCGATGGCATTAACACCATTCAAAGCCATACTGGGTATTTTTCCAGATTTCGTCCATTCGATTTTTGGCGGACTTCCCCTCCTTTTAGGACTAATTGCAGGAATCCTATTCTTGGTCCTAATATTTCGTTATGGCAAACCATGTCACAGACAAAACACCTGCGACAAGGGAAGAAACAATCCGAGCCATTGGATACCGGGACCGGATATCAAAAATCCTGGGACTATCCCGGCTTAGAGACCTGAACATGACTTGGTTTCTATCATTTCGACCAATGTGGCATCGATGTGTTTTACCTGTATTAAGGTGCCTGCTATGCGGAGAAGAATGCGTGTTAGACACCTGTCTGACGCTACAATCGGATGCGCCAATGGATGCAGAAACATTGTTGAGTCCGATAAAGGCTCATGCTTTGTGCTGCCCTCAACGGCTACCAATCCTGATGACGGCATTCGTGGAAGCTTCACCATCACGATTAAGGGGTAGTGAAGTTCAAGATGAAAGCAGCATCGATCAGGTACGACCTTCTGTCAGCAATCCAAATCAAAACGCCAGTGGAGACAATCATGCGAACGAATGCATGGTTACACCTTTTTCCGAGTTAGTGGAACTCTCCCAGGAAGCTGTTGACAGCTTTTTCGAAAGCCTAAATGATATGATGTTCTCACCAGAGCAGAAATAGAGACTTTTGAGCAAGCTCGTACACGGCGTTCCCTGAATTTGGCCTTCAACTTTAATAACAGAATACCATGAACAATTTTCCCTCCAGTTCACGGACAGCAATTTTTTCAGCAGCCCCAAAATATTTTTGCATATTTTTCGGGACACTTATCTTCTGCTTAAAGTAAGAACTATTCTTAGAGAACTAAAATTTCTAATTTTAGATAGTTTATAATAGACATTAGCTGCCCGCTGGTATGTTCATAATTGTTTTATTCTGTGATGGAATGGTCTCGAACTTTTTTTCTGTATTAAGAGCCATTTCATGTGTAAATTTTCATATACCAAATAGCATTAATGTATACATATGCGTGCTTACTTTGGCAATATTCTACAGCTTGAGTGCATACTATACATATGACTGCATTTTTTCCGTATATTTGATAATTTCAAAATGCATTTTATGTATTTTGGGGTGGTAAGGTATACACAATACTCTATAGTATGTTTTACTATGCATAGATTAGTAAATATGTCCATAGTTAGCGTGGAGTGGGTGTGATGTATTCCTATAGGTTCTGTATCGATCCCCCTATTCCTGACCCTATTCTGGTTAACAAGTTAACTAGCAGCCATCCCATGAGGCAGAAAACCCCCATGATGCAGGAACCGTTATCTGATAAAGCCACACTACGGCACAGGAACGTGTTATCTGATTAGGTCATAACGCTTGCCATCTAATTAGACAAGCGATATTCCTCCAGCCCCTGATAAGGCATACGGAGTTCTCAAAACAAATCAAACCTATGTCAACCTGGGAAAAACCCTGCGGCCATTGTTTTGATTTCATCGAGAACTTCAGCAAAAGAATGTGCTAACGACCAAGTCGTATGACATCCTTATTGACGTATCTATGTCCATCCTTACGTCAATCTCGGCACCTTAAAGGTATAAATATTACCGATATTGCCCTATGCAAACACACGCGGTGGTGACGAGATCGGAGCAGCCAGACTTGCCGAAGCCCAGAGCAGAGCAGACCCCGCTGGCGCAGCCCCGCCTTCTTGACGCGCTGAGAACGAGCAGCTGCCTATTTCTCCTGCCGAGAAATCCAGCTCCGGCGCTTCCGGGTAGCCCTCGCAGGCAGCCTGGAATATCGAGACCAGAGACGAGAGATACCATCCCTCATCCATCCTAAATTCCAGGTACAGAACTGAATAACCCCTCACAGAGAATTCTTTAGTCAGTCACTTGGCAAAACAAACTTAACTTAAACTGTAACTTTCTATCCCCGCCCACGTATTAGGCTTAGGTCAGGTACACGGGGTAGGCGTAGCTAGAAACACCAGTTGAGTACGATTAGTCAAATGTATATGTGTATGTATCTATTTTATTCATTTTAAACCTTCATATGGCTTAGAAACCATATCAATGTTTTTACAGTATTATTTTATACTTCTGCTTTTATTGTATGCACTTTACTTAACCATAAGTATTGCAATAATATCGATCCATTTCTCTTGTATGAGAAAAGAGACTGATCAATAAATAACATCTTTTATTGAACACGCCCGTCTCTTCCTTTTCTCTACAATCTGATGAGACTAAGAATGCACGTACTGACTGAGTAAAATAAATTGCCTTTTGTTCACACGACTCTCGAGATACACTCTTGATTAGGGGAGAGCAAAGTTGTCATGTTCTATGGTTGTCAGAAACTAAATCCCTTCTTGTCTATCCAGGGAGGTTCAACTCCTCCTTGCCTATTCGAGAAAGTTTCTAGTGAACTCTGAGCTAGCTGGCAAACCCAAAACTTTAAGTCTAATATCAACAGTAGTAGACCTAGTTAACGTCTGGTCTAGGCCTATACTATTGAAGGTATTATTCCAATGCGCAGAGCCTATTGGGATAATAGGAACTACACTACAGCCCCTTGCTTTTGAACCCCATTCCTGCCTACTTCATATGCTCACAGTACTTAATCTGATTCTCATAAAGCTTAAGACTCAGTTGTTTAATGTCTCACTGAATTAGATTAGGGATCCCCTCTCCTATCTCATTATCCTGGCGGTCCCTACTTTCTTCAGATCTCTTCACTCCTACCATCCGCACTCCCTCCTCCACTTCGCAGTATCTCTTGGCACTGCTTGAATGCTGCTTATCTCTGTAGTCTTCTAACCTTCCTGGCTACATCTAGTCCCCTGCCGCACTCTAGACTGATCCAACTTCAGCAAACTACCTCCTCCTCTTCAATCATCTGGCTACTTCTGCCTTTCGATTTCCAGTTCTGTGGCTTCTCAATTCATCCTTTTTTGTGCCCAGCAGTATTGTATCTATAGCCTTGGTTCACTTTTTTTCTTGCTGTTGTAGCCTGTTAATGAAAAAATTACTTCCAGTTAACAGTTGGTTTTTAGGTCTCGCCTATGCACCGCATGCGCTGCTTAGGAGGAGACCTCTTGAAATCGATTAGGTTTTTATGCCAAAAACGTTCACGTGTTGCATTGCTTTCAATGCCAACACATGCACGTTTGGCAATTCCCTTGCGAGAATGAGCTTTGGCAACATCTGTTTGTAATTAACTTTCAAACAGATGGTGCTCCGACTCGTTCACGCAAGGGAAACACTGGTGTGGCTTTCCTCATTCAGAACTAGGGATGTGCTGCCGCCTTGTGGCCTTTAACATCAACATGCCAAAACGACAAGCATTAAATAAAGCGTTTTGTTTTACCTGGGTCACGTAATCAAAAGAACGACAATGGCTGTTATTATACCTCAGCAGTGGAGAATGTCTCTTATTCTCTTCCCCTTTCTATGTTCCGCTTACGTCATGTCTACTATCCTCCTAACCCAGCTGCCTCCACCAACCCTATTTGCAGCTACTAGTTCCGGAGGGAGAACGTTTTTTCCATACACCGGTGACCACGGTATCAACTAGAACCCATACAGCCTCTCCTATGATGCTACCAGGCAGCCGCTTTAACTCGCTCCCAGTTCCATTGGCTACTGGTGGGGTGGGGGTTATAATAAAGAATAGATTATCCATGCTACCAAGGCTGCCGGGGGCTGACTGGCAGAATTGTGGGTGGCATAAGTAGCAGCCATGTACTGCTCTCATAGGGGGCAGGTGCACAGGCTAGCGGTGTCCATTCTTACACAGAGGAGGGTTGAAGGTGTATTTTGCATGCACAAATTCGGTGGTGGGATACCTGCTATCCCCAGAGGCCGCCCAGGTTGGCAGCCCTACTCCGTGCAGGGAGCAGGATGACGTGGGGGGGCCCTGGCATAGTACATAACAGCTTCAGCATGTTGACGTTCCTGGGCCAGGATGGTATGTGTTGTGTGCTCAGAGTGCAGTGAGGTGTTTGATGGTGCCAGGGCTGGAAGGGCCAGTCTCACTTCTTGCCTTAATGAAGAGTTTTAGAGTTTCTCAAATGGGAAGTAGTGACCATAATCTACTCCAGTTTGAGATACAGGATGTGGTGTTAATTAAGCGACAGACTGTAATTACCCAAAATGTAGAGTACCCGAGACGGGCTAACACCAGATTAACGGACGAGTATATGGAAAAGGTGATAAAATTACAACAGAGGTTGGTCTTGGAGAGCCCACGAGGGCAAAATTTGGATTGGTTTGAGAGAAAAATCGATCAGGTGGTGCATTGTCTCCAAGTGGAATTAAAAAAAACAAAAGTAGGTGTGATAAACCAACAAAATCCACGGGCTCGGCAATTAAAATGGTTTTCAGCTGTATGCCTAGCAAAGAAGAGGGAAATAAGGAGAGAAGTACGTAACCTAAAAGTTAATTATAATTTGCCTGGATCGTTAAACCTGATAAAATTGAAAAGGGAATACAAAAGGTTAATTACTGATTCAAAAAGAGCTTATAAACAAAAATCTTGGGCAAATCTCCTGGAAGCTATTGAATCAAAGAATAGTCACCAGTTCTGGCAATTAATAAAAGGAGCGGCTGGGCATATACGATGGGGGCAATGAATTGTGTAGTGGGAGAAGCTGTATGGGCTGAGTATTTAAGGGAATTATATAGTCCCAGTGGTGTCGTGGTTATACACGAGCCTATGAATTGGATAGATCTGGTAGGGGACTTAAAAGCAGACTTTTCAGTAACAAATGTTAGTAAAACAATAGGAAGTCTAAACCTGACCAGGGCGGCCGGCCCCGATAACCTCCCTGCAATAATATTGAAAACCCAGCCTCAATGGTGGGCAACATTTTTATCTCATATGTTTTTACGGATTTTAGAGCTGGGAAAAATACTGAGTAATTGGAGGGGGGCAGTAATTCGCCCCGTCCATAAGAAGGGTGCTATGGATGACCCTAAAAATTACAGATTGATTAATCTTCTAGATATCGGGGAAAAAGTGTTTATGAAAATAATATTAGGAAGATTAAAAGAATGGGTTGAGGACTGTGCAAACGTGCCAATAGAGCAAGGGGGGGTTCAAAGACGGCCATTCGACAAATGATCAGTGCCTAGCATTGTGGGCCGTCGCACGGAAGTCAGTCGAGAAAAATGGGAAGCTGTATTGTTGCTTTGTTGACTTCCGTGCGGCATTCGACCTAGTGGATCGGAAATGCCTGTGGGAAACACTTAGAAAGAATAAAATTCCTGAAGTGCTCCTTGCTTTAATAAAAGGGCTACACACTGAGAACTGGGCTCAGATTATTACGGATAAGGAAGGGTCCTTAACTCCCAAAATACAAATTGGAAATGGTCTTAGACAAGGCTGCGTGCTGGCGCTGCTCTTGTTTGCCATTTTTCTTGCTGACCTTCCAAAGACCTTAGAGAGTGATAGAAGCGCCATCTCTAAAATGAATGAATTAAAATTATCATGTCTGCTTTACGCAGATGATTTGGTGGTTTTTGACCAGACAGCGATGGGCCTTCAAAGGAAATTGAATGTCTTCCAAGAATATTGTGTGTCAAGGTCCCTAACTGTAAACATGGATAAAACTAAAATCTTGTGTTTTGGAAAAGAGACTTAGGTTTTAGTTGGTATCTAGGCCCCTTAAAATTGGAGGTAGTAAAAGAATATAGATACCTTGGGGTCTGGTTCGAAAGCTCCTGAAAGTGGCAAGCACACTTGACTGCCCAAAAAGCAAAAGCTCTCATTTCAGTGTGTGGGCTGAAAAGATGTAATAGTGAGTTTGGTGACATGTTACATAGACCTGTGCTTCAGGCGTTTAATGCAATGATCCCTCCTCAAGCCCTGTATGGTTCAGAAGTACTTTGGCTTGGCGGCAAAGATCATTGGGACGTTGAGGAGGGTAAATGCCTGAAATCCCTAATTTCGCTACTCAGCTCAGCAATCGTCCAGGCGATTAGATTAGAGCTAGGTACGACTTCATGGAGTGTACAGGCACAAATAAATCTATTAAGGTTGTGGAGTCGTCAGGACACGGGGGGGGTGCAGAAGGTCTACCTCTGGTGTAGGGAGGAGATCGAATCATGTGATTTAAAGTGGGCCAAGGAGATAAGAAGGAAATTGATTAAGGTTGCAGAGAACTTAAAGGTGAGATTCTGCCAACAGTCACTTCAGGCTGAATTTTCCAAGAAGGAGCTCAGGACTCAAGGCCTTGAGTTGTCCAGAACAATTGATCAAGGCTATTTGAGCGGGAAATCATCTGTTCAATTTATGTTGACAGCCTGGCAAAACGAATCTTGCTACCCTTAATTGGATACCCTCCCGAATAAGTGGCTTAGATCTGAAGTTTTAAGAGTTAGGATATGTATTAATCTTTGGCTGTCAAATAAGAGGGAGAAAGTCATTAGGCTCCACCCGGATGTGAATTGTAAATGTTTGCTAGGCAATGAGGGTGATATGCTGCATATTTTGGTAGATTGTATGGCACCTATATCTCAGCGTAAATTGTACTTGAGGCCTCTTTTTGTAAAATATGAAATAAGGTCTCATGCGCATGCGATTGACTTACTTACAAAAATGACTGATCAAGAGATTGCTATCGCTATTGGAATATATATGAAGTCTGTAAAAAGCTCTTAGCAATACCGTAAAAGTTTTAGATTCATTTTGGATTCTAGTGATTTTATGATGATTATTTATACATTTTAAATTAATATGAATTAAATCTTCCTTCTTGGTGCCATATGGGTAGAATTTTAATGTGTGAGTACGTTTTTGTAACTACTTAGTGAACATTAGTTTCTATTGGACATCAAAAAGCATATCCTGGAACAAGAATGTATTGATGAATATGTTGTTTCTTATCGTGTGTTACTGATTGTGTATTTATCTTCCGTTTTAATATTTTTATCGTGGGTATTGCAGTTTAAAGACTAAGGTCTAAATAAACATTGCTTTTGACTGACTGACTGACTGACTTCTTGACCACCGAAGTGTGGTCGTTGCCTGTGGTTAGCTGAATGCGTGCTTGCAAGAAGCTGTCTGTTTGTGAGCAGCCAGCAGATTCCCTCGCTCCAGTGTCGCTTTCACTGGTTCTCTCCCGTGCTCTCCTGCGGGGAGGTGTCTGGGCACATCCACCGCAGTCTTTCAGGATGAGTCAAAGGAAGGTAGAGCAGGTGATACCAGATCGACGAGCTCAGGAAAGCTTGTTTACTGGCGGCCTAGATTGGCATGGCTGCCTAGGCACTGATCGTGGCAGTTTTGTTTGTGGTCTCCTGCTTGTGTGCGTTTGAAATAGTGGTCCTTAACCTTTTGATTTATGCGGACCACCACCTAATCATTGCTGCATCCGGTGGACCAGGAAAATAGTGATATCGATACGGGAACCCCCACTAAGTTTTTACTTAAGGCTTGGTATCGCGGCCTAAGCGTTTTCGATTATTTGAACTGCAAAGCAGTACAAAAATAAACAAAAACATTTAGGTAACACACTAATATTGAAATATGACTTTAATTCACAAAAAACACAAATGCTGCACTTCGGTAAAGTTGCAAAGATGTGTACTTAGCATAAGTTCGACGGAAGTGTCCACTTCCCAAACCTTTTCCCGGTGTCAGAATGACTAACAGAGGGAAAGAGTCATGATGTATGCATACATACCATTTTTACCGCAAAGTTGCAGTTAAATTTCATGTCCATAATGCACAGTACTTGCAGCTAGGTGAGCCAGATGGTCTGTCAGTATTGGCTCGGTGGGAACATTTTTTAGCAATGATTTAAGTGGAGAAAAAAGATCTACCTGATGTCTATCGGCCCTCTTTGGCCAGACACAAGTTATAAACTCAGGTCTTAAATGTTTCACTAATCACCAAATTACACCCTATATAACACCCAGGGGTTGTGCAAATCACTGCCTAATGCCCAGTTCACTTCTTTCAGGTGCTATCAGAGTTGGAATCGACAGTCCTGAGTACTTTTGTAACTAAAAAGACAAGTTTGAGATTTTGGCTCTATATCACACCCAGCGCCTATGCAAACCAACTTCCACTAAGCCCAGCGGTACAAGCTATCTCTTGCTAACACCTGGGGACTATGTGCACCCTGTTCCATGGCCAAAGATATACCCTGCTAACACCCGGGGACGAGGTGGAACTTGTTCCAAGTCCAAAGACAGGCTATCCCTTGCTAACACCTGGGGACAATATGGACTCTGTTCCCAGCCCAATGCCAGGCTATCCCTTGCTCACACCCGGGGATGAGAAATACCTTGTGCTCCACGCCCAAGGTCAGGTAACTACCCTTGCCTTCTTTTAGGGTGCTACTTAGGATAAAAAACAAACGTGATCTACATGCTTGTCCTAGTTTGTCATATACCACAAGATGGACTAAGGATCAGATGTAGTCTCCTACTCTATTATGGCTGTCTCCAGGTGGACCTCCTTCCCATGTATTCAACAGAACTTCTAATCAATTATGGCATCTACTCACTGATATTTTTTGTGCAAGTGAATCAGTCCGGACATAGGTCCTTCCTTTGACAGCAGTCGGACTCAATGAACCAATCTCTCTTATCTGGCTCGCCAAAATGTTGCTCGGATATGAATTCACCTTAAATAAATAAAAAGACAAGAGACATTTGGCAAAACAGGAACAAGTTGGTTAATTAAATGTTGAGGCAAGGAGAGCCTAGACAGAACGATCTGCTCAAAATCTCTCGAAGTACAAAGTTTTGCCCGTCAATTTATACAGTTTAAGAGGTACAATAAAATGTTCTCTACATTCAAAAAGAGCATCTTAGTCATAAATCAATCACATGTGCCTCTAATAAGGACATAGGCATCTCACGACCTCGGGGAGAGCTTAGTATGGGCCAGTGTGTATGTGTCCAGATGTCCGATGTGAGGAGTGAATGATCACTACAGGTTGAGTATATGTCATGTCCTGATTGGTTGAGTGTATCTATCTACATGTGGTATCTAGCTAGTGATATTTCTGGGGAATGCGAGCCATTGGATAAACAGGTTTTATTGGGGTCAATTATCTCGGACTTGTTTGTGGTGCAACTATCTATCTGTGGCAATCAGGGCTTTCCCTGGGTGCATGTTTGTCTGTAATTTATGGTGGACTCCACCTGTGACTTGTTACTCAATAAGCGTGGGCATCAGTCGTAGGAACTACCTGACCACGTATATCTGACTCTGAGTTGATCGAGAGGTCTCCTTGGGTAAATCCGACAGCAATGCTGTGAGTTAATTGAAACTCCTAAAGTTAATATGAAAGCCACTGGTATTTTTTTCAACATTACAATTACAGTGGTCATCTGGTATATTGATATTGTTCGTACTGGTTTTAACGAGGTTATGTTGGCTCTGGTCTGAACGTACATTGACATTGGTCTTATTAGCAACAACAATTTTATTGTATGAGCATGTATTACTACATACATTGGTATCATTAGTGCTGATGTTGGCACTTTTGTGTGGGCACAAGTTATGGTATACATTGAAATTGCATTGATGGGTATTGTGCGGGCACAAGCTATGGCATACATTTACATTACATTTAAAGATATTGTCGTTCTTGGGCCTGCACATATCATGACATCCATTGACATCGTATTCCCCCATCCGAACAGTGAAAAAATGTTTTAAGAGCAGGCAGGGGTCCCATGGACCACTGCCTACCCTTAAAATAAAATGAAACACAAATGTTTCATTTTTCTTTTTGAAACGCATCTCGTTTTCCTTTAAGGCAAACGGGCTGCATTAAAAAAAAATGTTGCTTTATTAAAAAGCAAACAAATACATGGTGGTCTGATGTCTGCAGCAGGCCTTCTTCCGTGTGTTATTACCCATTCCCAACGGGTCGCAAATTGCGACCTGGCTGATGAATATTGATGCGGCAGGTTCCTTGCAACCCATTAGCAATACATTAGTACATTTGATTTGGTAAGTCTCTAATTGTGAGTAGCAAAAAATCGCAAAAGAGACTTGCAAAATGAAATAGTCGTACATCAGGCTCTAGGTTCTTTACCAGAGAGTGGAGGCAAAGTGGGAAGCAGAAGCAGTCTGTGTAGCAGCGGCGCGGCCTGCTTCCATTGTGACATCCTTAGGACCTTAGAGCCTAGAAACCTTTGAGATGGAGTGGCAGAAGTCAGCATAGAGCGTTCATAAGCAATTAGAAACCAGTACCCATTAGTCCCGACTGCGTGAGATCGAGAGGCCTAGAAATGAAAGGAAGAAAAAAGAATTGGAAGTCTCAGAAATTGTGGAAAAGCTACATCTCTGACAAAGCTCACTCTTTGAAGAACCATCTCCTGAGAAGTGGTGGAAAAAAGTAGAGAAAATCCTAAAGATGACAACAACATTCAAGCAGGACCTTCATCTTTGAAGTATTTATGACAGTCGCATTAAAGTAAAGACTACTGCTCTTGTCGGCAAATGACAGTCAGCATAGCAGAGCAACAAATTGTGAGTTGTATGATTTATTGATGGAGCTCTTAGGGCCCTTCTGCGATAAGCGGGCGGCCCAGGTGCTGTGGGGTAGTATATTGGCTGTGCAGTTATATACTTTGTTATACCAGGTTATACTTTTGAGTCCTCATGCTGCAGGATACTCACAGCTTCCTTACGACTTTTCTTTCGATATCAACCTGCTTGTTGTTCCTTGCCCCACACCTTGTTTTTGGGTCAGTGGTGGGGAGGTCTCTCTAGAGGCCATGTGGAATTTGTAGTGTTGGGGTAGTGCTGGTGTAGAGAAGGTCTTCAGAGATTGATTGTGATTTATAATGGTTGTCCTTGTTAGAAGAGGCATGCCACACACAATAGGTACTGTGGTGTAGGATTGAGCCCTAGTGTGTGCGAAGCCTCTGGTTTAAGCAACTGGTGTGGCTTGCACTGCTTACCTGCCATGCCTTCTTCCTCCTACGTCCCCCTATGTTTTTGTATTTGTCGAGCCCCGCTGTCTCAATCCTCCTAATGTGTAGTCCTTTAGACTCACAGGCAAAAAACTGAGTAAGGGGAAGGTGATCTGAGCCACATTATGTCAGTGATCTGAGCCACATTATGTCATAAAACAAAATTAAATCCCATAAGGAATAAATCCAGTTATATTAGGGCACCTAAGGGTCTTTCTATCATACCAACTTAATTCCTCACACCATCTGAAATTGTTAATTCTCAGGCTGTGAAATATGTCAACCTTGAGGCCTCCAATGTCCCTTCGATTGAAACAACTAACGGACCATTTATTTCCAAACTCTCGGTTGAGATCCCAAGACATACTTACTGTACTCCTGAAGGAACTTCCAATAAAAGGTACAGCTCTACTGAATGGGAATAAAAACGAAGGCTGTCTAGAGATGCGCACGGACAATGGTTCACAGGTTGCTTGCCCATGGTTTAAGGTTCCTGACCTGCCTCATTATAAAGCCCAGAGAGACACTGAGCTGGATTCATTTTTCCTAGAGGAACGTTTTTCGCATAAATCACAACAGCTTGCGCTGAGGTCAATTCCTGATACCCCAAAGGAGATCTACCCAATATTCAATAAAGGGAAAGGGTGTGATGACAAATCTTGATAATGCTCTAAGTGCGAAAGAAGTCGTAAAACAAAGAAGAAAAATCGTAGATTAAAGAAAAAGGGAGCAAGAAAAATAAGGGTTGCACCTGATATTATATCTGCTTATCTAACTTCAACGTCACCATTTGCTCCTACATCACCTCCAATTATGATTCCTCCAGCCCAGACAGAGCCATCTAGCCCTCCTCAGAATCTGTTGTAATCGGGGGCTTACAAACGCAGCTGTCATCATCAGAAACTACTGAAACAAATTTGGTCAGCATCTCTTTGAATCAGAAGGCGGAAGCGTATCTTCCTAACTTGGACTATTGGACACAGAATAAATATTCAGGTTTTCATTCTCCTCCTGCAGTAGTGAAAAGGAAAGTGTTGACCCTTATTTTCTTGTTTTATTTGATGCTGATATTGGTTGTTTAGAATGCTCTCAGCTATTGAAGTGTTTAGCGGACTTAGCACCTTTAAGAAAGATGAGTAGTAATGATATTACACTGGTGCCGCTGTTTACATCTCCCTGCAAGAATAAATCGACAGTTATGTTATGTTAAATCAACTTGATATAGCGCGGAAATCACCCTAGGGCATCTCGGACCTGCTTGCGGATCAAAGACAGAACTACATGTGGGTGTTATTAGAATAGATGGGCTTTAAGTTGTTTCCTGAATTTACAGTAACTTGGGCAAGTACGTACATGAAGATGGAGTTTGTTCCAGTACACAGGGGAGAGATAGGAGAAAGCCTTACCGCCGCTGCATGTCAGACCGATGCGAGGGATCCACAGCAGTGCTTTCAAGCTAGATCGTAGATTACGACAGGGCTCATACGCTTTTATTCTTTTCTGAAAATAAATTGGGCCTTTGCCCTTAAAGGCATTGTATGTGAGGCAATAGATTTTAAAATATGAGCGTTTCCTCACAGGCAGCCTGTGTAGTTCTTTCAGCAGAGGTGCCGAAGAGCTGCCCGAAGGGCAGTTGAGCACAAGCTTTGCAGCAGTATTTTGTACAACCTGAAGTTTAGAGATCAGTGTTTCACTGACATTGGCCACAGGGCGTTGCCATAGTCCAGTCTGCTTATTACTAAGGTCTGAACCAGCCTACTCTGGGCGGCGGTAGGGAGGTAAGGGAAGATTCTGCGCAATAAGCGTAGATAGTGAGCATGAGCAAGTGGTGGCCAGAATATGTTCTCTCATTGTTAAGGTTTGGTCCAGTTTTATCTCCGATTTTTTACTGCTTGATTGGGTACAGGGGAGGCACCCAGTCGATGCGGCCACCAATCTTCAGCCCAGATGGCAGGGGCTTTGCCGAACGGCTTGATCTCGGTCTTATCTGCATTCAGATGGAGATAGTTCTTATTCATCCAGTCTGAGACGGCTAACATGCCTGAGGAAAACTGTTCTTTTTCTGCCTCCAGGTCCTGGCCTGGTGTAAACATCAGCTGGGTATCGTTACGTAAGAAATTATATCAAAGCCAAAGCGCTCTACGATCTCAGCCAAAGGAGCCTTATAGATATTAAACAAGTTGGGACTCAGACATGAGCCCTGCGACATGGCCTTATCTAGGGTTATTTTGCGTGTGGAATAGGGACCCATGATGACAGTTTGATGTCTATCATTCAGAAAGTGTTTGAGCCATTTTAATGCCAGACCCTGACCCTGAATGCCAATTTCTTGTAGCCTTTCCATCAGCCTCATATGGGAGATGGTGTCAAAGGTTGAGGAGAGGTCCAATAATACAAGTTTCATTGGGTTGCCTGCATCCACTCCCCGACGCAGAGAGTCAGTTACTGCCATAAGCGCTGTCTCAGTGCTATGGCCAGGGCGCAAGCCAAATTGGTAAGGGTCCAGGATCTGATTCATTTCTAGATAAGACCTGAGTTGCTTGTTGACAATACTTTCAAGTTGTTTACCCAAAAGAGGTAGTAAAGATGTAGGGCGATAGTTTCCTAGTGATTTATGATCCAGAGAGGTTTTTTTTAGAATGGAAAGTATGCAGGCCTTCTTCCATTCTGACGGGATGGCACCTGTTTTGATTGAACAATTAAAAGTATCTAAGATTCCTGGAGCGCAAAGAGTGGTCAACAGGGACATTGTTTTAGGTGGACAGGTATCCAATGGAGCACCTGACTTTGCAGATACCAAGGAGCTATATATTTCTTCCAGTTAAAAAGGCTCAAAACTCTCTCAAATGTGAGAGGTGGTTAATGGCTGCTTAGGCTTAGAAGTAGGGTTTAACTCCAACGTAAAAGTCAATTCGATTTTAAGAAATTGTTATTTCTTGTTTAGCAGTGGTATTGATGTAATTCACCACATTCCCGTATGTCATTCTGAACGCTCCTCTGTCTGCACACAAAAACTAGATCACATGTCACTTGAGGCCTGGAGGAAATGGAGAACAATGCAAAAGTATCTGTGATTAAGATGGGGGTGGGTGGAGATTCACAATTTACTTAGGGAAATGAAAAAAAAACACATCCCAGAGATTATGGATATTTTGTTTATTTGGTCAGTCAAAATAAAGTTTATTTAGATCATTGATCTTTAAACCGCAAAGAATACACATTTTTTTTTAATTCTTAAAATAATTACTAAAACAGCATCTCATTCCCATGAGAACTATGAAATTCCATATCCTCCATCATAGTTATATTAAAAACAATTTCATACAGCAACTAAAAAACATTCAAGTATCCCATGAGAAAATCGACTTTACTAAAACCTGTTTGTGATGGTGGGTCTATCGCAGGCTGGAAAAGCAGGCAAGGAGGCCGTATATAGTGGGCTATACTGTTTGTTTATTACACCAAAGACAGAAAGCAAAGTCCCAATAGAAGCAAGAAGGTCCAGGGGAGGATGCTGCTGTTCTTTCCGGTTCTTGGGATCGGGTCCGGATCTTCGGGACGTCCGTTGACGGCTCCGGTAGTGGGGAGGATCCACGGAGGGCAGCAAGAGGAGAAAAACAAGGGACCGTTAGTCCTGTCTTGAGCCTTTGGGCATGAAGGTAACAAAACACCGTCACCCGGGCAGTGAGGGGGGCAGAAAAGAACCAGTGAGGGAAGGAAGGGCTCGGGGTGGAGGAAAGACAGGACGGCAGATAGCAAAGGGTGTTGCTCGGTCGGGCATGGAAGGCTTTATACACAGTGATAGTGCTTTACAATTATACTACAGTGCAAGGGATGTGAGACTACAGAGAAAGGAGATAATTACAGGGGCTATACAATGGGCTCCTAATGAGCTATGAAAAGAAGACTCTAGGGCACTCACGCGGTCCGGTGTAACTCTCCAGTGAGTCACGGCCGCTCTTCAGCCACCTCCTGAGGGCTCCACCACTCTTCGGTCCACACCTCTTCCTCGCACGCCTCCTCTCCTTCTCCAGCTTCAGTCCAAGTGTCCTGCCACGATGCTCCGACGGCGTTCTGCTTCCTGGGCTCGGCTTTTCCCTGTTCTGGCGTTGTCGCGGGGGCGGGACTTCCGGGGTTGATGGGATTTGCTTCCTCCGGTCTCAGGGCTCTGGTTGGTCCCTGCAATAGAGAGAAGGGCGGGGGTCCGTGGGTTATGGCTGCTGCTTCGAGTCCCGTCTCCGGCGCGGGACTGTGTCTTTGGGGTTGCCGTCTCGGCGAAAAGGAAGGAGGTACGTGTGGGGGAGGGCGGCTTTGCTTCAGGGGGGCCCGGGGTACCGTCTCACACTGTTTTAAGATATTAAAAGAATAAAACTTAATTCTCTTTTCCTCATTATTCGATCTGACTCTCCATTCCCTATTCCATAAACAACCTTTTAACAGCCTGGATAAACTTTGCCATTGCTATGGCGATATCAAGGTGATACATGTCTGCGAGGAGCTCAATTGCTTGCAGACGGGACCCAATACTATATGTTACAAATATCGGTCGTAAAAACTGTTTTCGCTGGAGTACTAATTTTTGGCAACCTATTAATATATGCAAGCAATTACATTTCATATCAATCCTGCATGTGCATCTGCCATCTGGACCCAACAATTCCTTTTTGTATTTTGTCGTTTGACCAAGCTGGATTAATCCCAATTCTCACCCATACAAGTTCCATTTTAAGCCCCTGATTTGGTAGGGTGTCTAAATAGGGATACCAATTGTCTTTCCTTCAGCTATTTATCATAGGTTGCACAGACTCTTTTTTTAACAGATACTCCATATCATTTAATTTGGACAATTCCTTCCTTAGGAGTTTAAGCTCACTGTTTGATTCTGCAATATGCAGGAACTGCGGGTCCATTTACACTTTTAACTTATCACAGATGGAATACAGTTTCTTTCTTATTTCTTTCACCCACCTAAGTTCACTCTTCTGAATCTCCTCCATACACCATCGTGACACTTTCATCACTTCTCCTGTTCCCAGCCGTTTCCAGAATCTTAGCAAATCTGCTTGTACCTGGACATCCCACGAAGTCACATCTAACTCTAAAGGATATTTTCAGATGGAGTTGGTTCCAAAAAACACAAATACATTGAAATGCCCGCAGAGACTTTATAGCAAGTGTTAGAAATGGGATTTCTGGTTGGCTAAGGCTTGCACCAAAGTCAGGCAGAAACCACCACTCTAGTCAGGGCAAGGGAGTTACTCGCTGAAGATAACCACTGCTCACCCCCTTGGTAAGTTGGCACAAGCAGTCAGGCTTATCTCAGAGGCCATGTGCAAAGCGTTTGGGCAACACACACACAGCAGCAACACACTAGGCACACCACAAAGAAACTCCACACAAGGTTATATCAAAAATAGCCTTTGTATGCTCATAACACATTAGAATAGTAAACACGTAATATACCTGGTGCCACCTGGCACTAGGTCATATCTACAAGGGATTATTTACACTTGACAGGGCCCACTGGACCACTGTCAGAACCATCACAAAACAAACTTAGTAAAAATAAGACATATCATAAACGTACAACTAGTAATCACTGGTAACCACTGTACTCAGCATCAGCCTGTAACATAAACCACATTATGTACAGTATCATATTAGGCGCGAATTACATTCTGCGCCAACCACACCAGCATAAACACATGCAATCATCTCATAAGTCTAAACGTATTAGACCCTAACCTCCTAAGCATACCCACATTAGGAAATAATCTCAGTGGAACATACTCCCACTAGCATAAACCATAATATGCAAGAACCTCATGAACATAACCATCATTAGAGGCATAAACCAGGGTGCACACATCATGTCACATAGATCACATTATGCCTTAGGCATCACGTTAGGCCTGACACATTACGCCTAACTCCCATTACGCCTAAACCACACTACGCCTAAACCACACTATGCATTAGACATAGAACACATTATGCATGAACTTCATAAACATAACAGTAGGCATAAAACACATCGGGAACAAAACACCTTATGCATAGATCATCAGCATTAACACATGATGCCTTATCACAATACGCCTAAACCACATTGTGCAGAAATCACATTTAGGCATAAATCATTAGCATTTCCCAATATAGTACCGCTGGCCCCCCAATAACACTGGAAAGGTTCACACCACACGGGGCAACAGGCAACTTCTAGCAACTGGCCAAGTGCCCCTACATCAGGGTACCACATAGATTAGCTCCCGGGGTCCGAAATCACCATGCCATCATTCTGGGCCCAAGGTGCTTTGTGCCGGTACTAGGGAGTACCACAACGTTAGGGTGCTCCGCATAAAAATGCAGCCGGGGCCTCCGTCAGGGTTTTACCCCATTCCTGCCCCGCAAAAACAGCTCAGTTGTGTGGAACTAGTCCAGACAGCTGCCCACTACCACTCGGGGCAGCTGCTGCTGCGGGGGAATGGGGTCACACTACTCCCCTCCTCTAACACAGTCTCTCAGCCGAGGTGTTTCCCCTCACTCCTACAGTTGGCATGCGGGGCTCAATCATGCTCACAGGAGCCCCGCTGGCCTGCAGCACTCTCCGCCTTTGCTTTTCTTCACCCGGTCATGAGGAATGCGGAATTGGAGCCCGTTAGGCGGCGCGGGCCGGACTTCCTGTTTTCCCGGTGTTTCTCCTTCTTGGCGGTGCTTCCACTCGTGCGGCGGTGGCAGGCACCGACAATGTGCCTCCGGCCCCCTCTGCCTCCATTACCACAGGCTCCTCACTGCGAGGTGGGCTCCAGCCTGCACCACTCCTCCTCAGCACACGCGGGGCTTCCTTCAGCTCACGGAAGCCCCGCACAAGATGGGCTGCATTCCTACCGGCTCGGCAGTCCCCGCCCCCCTACAGGCAAGGCTGCCCAACTGCCACGTTGTGTCTGCGGCGCTTCTCCTCCCCCGGCCACAGCAGTGATCCCTTGGTCACATAGAACGCGTGGTGGGCACCGCTAGGACGGACAACGTGGGGTGGGCACCCGTTCCTCCTGGCCCAACGTGGCCAAAACAACCATGAAGCGGGCAGAGCTTTCGCTAGATCATGAAGCAAGGGGAAATCCCTACGCCAGGGATTTCCTCTCCTTGAAGGGCAGCTCAGCGCTGCGGAGCCCTCATGTTCCTCTGGGGGACAATTAAAATAAAGTGTATCGCTCACGAGGCGCTAGGCGCTAGCTGCAAAAAACAGTCCTTCCTAAAAGAAAAGAGCAAGTCCAGCAAAAGTTCCTTAAGGGGTCAAAGGGCAATGCAGGGCCCAGGGCGGAAAACCCTCATGGTAGCCCCCCCAGGGCCCCAGCAGGATCAGCACATCAGAACTGCACCACATTATGGGGTCACAGTCCCTTCTATACACATTTTTCTTTGTGTAAAGTGCAGGGCATGGGGGAACCAGTTGCAACTGGTTTAGGGGGGATTTGGAGCTCTCTGTTGACAGGGCTCCTCTTCCCCATTGTTAGGCGGGGGCTCGCCAACAGACACACCACAGGGGGGCGGAGCCAGCATACCTCTCCCACCAATCTTACTCCAGGTGTCCCATTCAGACTATCTCTGATTCACCTGCCCCTCCTGGAGCCACCCACACCTCTCAGCCCCTGTCATTCACAAGCCAGACATGCAATTCACATCAGGCAGGCAGACACAGCACACAGAAATGCCAACTTCTAAAAGTGGCATTTCTCCACCAGCCATCATAAATCCGCGCACACCATTGCGCAGCATTTATTCTCACGAGTTCATACATACTAAACTCGCCCCTGCCACTCCCCTCATACCAGGAAGTACCACAGACACACTTACCCCCAATGCATTCCTATGGGAGGGCAGGCCAATCTCACCACACATACACAGTGAGTGCATGCACTTTACACTGGACCACAGTGCTAAAGTGCTCAGAGGCCTAGAATCACCAACACCAGGTTACAGATAAAGGCTAGGAGATTGCAAAAAGTTTCAGGGGAACCTGCCAAAAGAGCCAAGTCCAACAGCAAGGGTACTAAAATTCGGCCCTGTGCCTTGGAAGGCTGTTTATCTAAATCTCCAAAATGTGCTTTTTTAAAAAAACTTTTATTGTGCAGAAATTGCTCACAAATACGGGCCTACAACCCATCGGGCCGGCCACCACAATTATAGAAGCACAATGGTCAGGACAGAAGCTCCAGCAGGGTACCACAATAATCCAAACGGGAATCAAAGGCGAAAAGCCACAGAGCAACCACCACGAGCAGGATGAGAGAAGGTTGATTTTATAATAGAAGAAGGGGTATAGCAGAATGATGGCAATCATTAAAGTCCAGAGGGCCGTGGCGGGCCGTGAGCAAGCAGTAATACAGAACACAGGAAAATTCAAAAAGAACAGTCACATTTTAACAAAGGCAGAACGTGAGACCCACATTAGTAAGCAATTGCAACCGCTGCCCAGCGCCCACCCACCACTACGAGAACACACAATGATACAGAGAACGGGAAATAGGCTTAAAAAACAAGAGCCCTCTGCTACCACAACCCAGGGGAGGAAAAAGAAAAAAAAAGGAAGGGGGGAAGGGAAAAAGGAAAAGGACATCGGGAAAAAGGGGGGAAGAAAGAACGCGGCATCACAGCATGCGCCCCATGGCTAACAAAGCACTCAAAAATAGACCGGCACAGGGAACCAGTGGTAACAGGAGTAATAGCTGCGTAGTAAACCGTGACGGCAGGGAGACCAGAGGGCCCATGCTAGCAAAAACACCCCAGGGGGTCCACATGCAGACACCGCGTCCCGAAAAAGGGACACATAAGAGCCATAGAACCAAAAAAGGAAAAGAGGGGGAAAAAACAAAATGACAGACCCCCCCCCACCCCGCACACCCCACCCTGCACCCCTGCAGAAGGCTATGGCCTACCCCCCAGCAGCGTGCCTGTCGCCCTAACTAGAAACCCGAAATATAGAAGAGTTAAAAGTAAAGAAAGAACCACAAAGACAAAAAGAAGAAGGGGAAATAGGGAGAAAACGACGGGAGAGGAGCCACATAATCAAAACCATCAGCACCCACCCCCCCGTCCGAACACACTCAGTGCCCACGGGAAGATAGTAATTACGAGGATAAGATCCAGGAACATGAAGGAGAATCGAACATAGTCATACAGTCACAAACGGATCATCCGACCATACCGCAAAATAATAGTCCACCAAGGCAAGTTCATCTCAACCCTGTCCTCGTCTATTCCAAGCCGTAGGTATGCAACGCACCAGGAACCAGATCATGAGGAACCAGAGGCGAAGAGCAGGGAGTCCAATCGTCAATCCACACAAGTCATATCGATTTAGACCCAGATGAACAGGAAAAGACGGTAACCACCACAGGTAATGCAGGCACAGTTCCGCCGTCAATAGGAGGAAAGCCGTTTCGGCGGAGCCACCACAGGATCTTCGTTCGGCCATTCGAGGCAAAAAAGGAATGGGAGATCCCACGAGACCGGTCCGGACGGGACCCGGCCGGCGGACCCCCAGCACAGGGGAAAGCACATGATGATTGAGAGCAGCGGGTATCCGTATACCCACACAAGCGGCAGCCGCCGGGTCCACGACCTCCAGGAACGGCCCAGCAGCACACAGCAGCGATGAAGCCACACACATCGGGGGGGGGCCCAGCAGGCCCGGCAAAATGATCATCATCCAGTCCAGCGATAGGTGCGGTCACGGAAACACTCCAGGAGCGCAAGGCGGCGAGAATGTCGCCAAGCGTAGGCTCACCTTTACGGTATTCAGCAAACGAGCCATGCGGCGGACCAGCATCGCCAGTCTCGGCCAGGTTGAGAGACAGGGAGCCGGCCGCCATCTTGAAAGCCCGGCGGGGCCGCGGCAATCTCCGACCCCCATCCGGCCACAAGCGGGGTCACACAGGATACAGCCGACCACAAGCAGAGGCACCCCCAAGGAGGAAGGCGGGCCACCAGGATAAGGAGGGTCGCCGGCTCCCCACGCCACCGGCTCCGTTCTCCGAGTCCGGGCGGAGGGACTCAAGATGGCCGGACAGGAGAACAAAGGGGAGACGAGCCACATACACGGTCAACCCCCGTCCAAGGAAGGCAGCGCCTCAACACCAGGTCGCAGGATCGCCGGTCCAGGCCCGGAGAGCCGTCACCGGTCTAGTTGCACATCGGCCTCTCCGACCGAGCCCACACCTCCACCAAGGGCCGGCTGCAGCGCTCCGCCCCGCCCGGGCGCCGCCGAGGAGTTTCAGGCCAGCCCGCTCCGGAGGCCCCGAAGCGAACAAGGGCGCAGCTCAGGATCCGCGGCACCTAGGAACAGACGGAGCAGACGGTAAGTGCCAGCGAAATGTCTTAGTTCCATAGTCTACCAAAGAATACTTCCCGGGGCAGGATAAGACACAGGATAGACGTTCCAGGAAGGAAAGCGAACGGAGCAGAGCTAAAACGCGGCCATCGCGGACGCGAGCTTGGCTCCTCCCCCCCCAAAATGTGCTTTTAATTATATATATTTTTTAAACAAATGTTATTGTGTCAACGATCATACATGGGGCAGAGCCCCTGGTTCCGGAAGGCAGCTACCATAATATACATCTCAAGGCATTGTCATTGACATTTAGTTTACATAGCCTCAGAATAAAGAATATACAAAACAAAGTAACATAAACATATTGAAGCCCCCCCTTTTGCACTGCTCAACTGCTGCGTCTCTTTTTCCACAACATCGTCCACTCCAATCTATGCGTCCCATAGCTATATATTTGATCCCTCGCCCATCAACCCCCTATGTCAGAGAGGGCATAGACGCTTCCACATGAGGCACCGGCTCTAAATAAAGACCCCGGTAGTCCGCCCATCAGTTCCAAATCTTGGGGTGCTTTTGCGGGCATCGCCTGGCCTTAAATATTGCTATCTCCAAACCCATATGAAATTCTGGACCATTCTTCCATGCCGCTATAGAGAGTGGGGCCGACGCCTTCCACAATTTTGCAATATCTCTTTTAGCTAGAGTCAGCCCCAACAGCAGCAAGTGCCTTTTATAGATATTGCCTCCAATACCCTTCATGATATTCAGGATCTCTGTAAGGCAATTAAGAACCCTCCGCCAGAACCTCATGAGCGCTGTGCATTGTCAAACTGTGTGAATGAGGGATCCCTCATCCCAACCACATCGCAGGCACATAGAAGATGACAACAGGCCCGCCCTCCACAATCTCAGTTGGGTGTAGTAAGCCCGGTGTAAGTATTTGAATTGGATAAGATGGAGCTGAGTTGCTATCGAGGCCCCCCGCGGGGAGGCAAGCGCATCCACCCAATCATCTCCATCTATTTGGCTGCGATTGCGCACCCACGCTTCTCTAAGCTTGTCTAGTGTGGTAGAACTATTTGTCACCAGTGTCCGATAGATTTTTGCAATCTTATGGTCATGCAGATCACACATAAACACCTTAGCCTCGATGGGGTAAATTCGGGGAGAGCCTCTATTCCCGATATGCTAGGAGAGATGGAATGCCAAAACTGGAGGTAATTATGGAATTGAGTTTTAGGCATCTGGAATTCTCGCTGTAGATCCTGGAAGGATTTCAGGGTAACCCTTCGCATTACATCTCCTAGTGTAGAGATCCCTATGTTATCCTACCCGGGAAAGCAAGAGAGTGCTGGCAGTTGCGGCAATCGGCCATTATGCCACAGCGGGGTTTCCCCTGTTAGCCTGCCCCACCACCTCATCTCATGTAAGGACTGCATCCAAAGTTGGAATACCACCTGCGTGGCGGACGGCAGGGAACTGCGCAGGGGTGCAGAGTACAATATGGTATGGAGAGTGGATTCTCCCATGCGCCATCGCTCCACCACCTATGCAGGTTCTCGCCTACCCCTATACCACCATTCATTTAGAACTAACAGGCGGGATGCCATATCGTACGATTGGATGTCCGACCTAGCTAACCCCCCACATTACTTTGAATGAAAACAGGTCTGCAGAGTGACTCTAGAAGTTCCCCCGCCCACAAACAATGGCCCAATTCTGCATTAACCTGGTAGCAAAACCAGTAAGGAAGGATCGGTAAGGGTAGTTCTGCAGTTGGTAGAGCAAGCGCTGCAACAATACCATCTTAAATGTGGCCGATCCACCAAAGATGGATAGGGGCATGTGTGCCCAGGATTTCATCTCCTCCTGTACCCACGTCCATATCAGAGCAATGTTTCTGCCCCACGCCACACAGGGTGAATCCGACAAGAAGACTCCCAGGCACTTCACTCCCTCCGTCGTTGTTTGAATCTGCGATGCCAAGGAACCTAGACCCACCATCCCTCCCAACACCCACAGGGTAGATTTACAGGGATTCATAAACAGGCTAGAGGACTCCCCAAATATATGCATGATACAGAGCAATCATAGCCCCATCCTATTTATGTATGTTAAGAAGAATAAGACGTCATCCGCATATAATGCGATGCGGTCTGACATTCCGCGATCCCACTGGAAGCCCCGTACCTGAACATCCATCCGCACCCATGCCGCCAAGGGCTTCACTGCTAAAACAAATAGCGACGGCGACAGGTGGCAACCCGGACGGGTGCCTCTTCCAATTGGGAATGGGTAGGAGGTGGACCCTGCCACTTGCACTGATGTGGTAAGATCTGTATATAGCAATTTCGAGTACAAGAACCATGGTCCAAAGTTGAGGCGATCTAGTAGCATGAACAGATACACCCAACTGAGCGAATCAAACAACCTATCCATATCCGCAAGCAACAGGGTGGCTTGCTCCCTCGTTTCCAGGATGGAGGCTATGGCAATGTGGGCACGTCGGAATGATGCTGCATTGCTCTCTGAGGCTTAAAGTCTGCCTGATCAGGATGAATCAGGTCTCTTACATGGGATTGGAGGCAGTTGGCCAACGCTTTGGCCAATAGTTTGGCCTCAACGTTCAAGAGGAAGATGGGACGATATGATGCATGTTGTTCCAGAGGTCGGCCGGGTTTGTGAAAGACCACCACCTCGGCATGTCTCCATTCCCTTGGGAGACGGCCCAGTCCCTTGCTTTGTCCACCATGCTGAGATCAGCGGGGCCCCAATTTGGAAAAGTATTTCTTAAAAAACTAGCACAAAAAGTATTAGGGCCCGGCGCTTTACCAGAATTAAAATCGCCCGGCGCCCCACAGAGCTCCTCCATGGTAAGTGGGGCGTCAAGATCCGCCCTCCCCTCATCCAAGGATACGGGGCGGCAGATCGTCTATGAAGCGTTTTACCATGTCTTCCTGCAGGAGTTCCTTTGGGGTATACAACTCTGCGAAATAGCTTGCAAAGCTCTCCGCTATCGAGGAGGGGTCCCCGAGAACGCTCCCATTTGGGCCTAGTATACTGGGAAGAACCTGGGGGTGTAAGGTCCCTTGACACAACCTACGAAGGAGTTTGCTGGACTTGTCACCCTATTGATAAATTCTGCTACAAGATGCCAGTCATGCCTGCCGGGCCTCATCCATCAACATATTAGTATGTGTCTGTTGTGCCAGCAACAATTGACGGCCCAACAGACCCATCCCTCCCCCCTACTACGCTGTTCAAGTTCTACAATTTGGGCCTCTGACCTCAGGAGCGACCCCCCACGGAGTTTAAGCGCCACCGTACAGTAGGAAATATCAACGCACCGTAGGGTTGGCTTCAATCAATCAATCAATCAAAGTATTTGTAAAGCGCGCTACTTACCCGTGAGGGTCTCAAGGCACTGAGGGGAAGGGGGGTGCTGCTACTGCTCGAAGAGCACAGGATTTCTGCCTCATCCACTATTCCTATATCGAGGTCGAAGTATTGCTCGATTGCCTGCTCCACATGCTTCCAATAAATCCCATCTTGCAAATGCCAACGATAGGCCTGTTTCTCGGGGCCTTTCTGAAACAGAAGGGTCACTGGGGAGTGATCTGACAGGCCCCTTGGGAGGATCTCAACAGCACCTACTCTACGAGCAGCACCCAAGGGCAGTGACGCAGCCCAATTAAACAGCATGTGTTCTCCTTCTACCCCCACCCTATACTGCAAAACTGCTGAAGTATCTATTGCGGCGCAAATCTCCCAGTGGGTGGACACTCGCCTGTGCCACTATCTATTGAGCATATGTCTA
Source organism: Lissotriton helveticus (assembly GCF_964261635.1). Classification (NCBI taxonomy): domain Eukaryota; kingdom Metazoa; phylum Chordata; class Amphibia; order Caudata; family Salamandridae; genus Lissotriton; species Lissotriton helveticus. Next base: position 1,449,880,990 of record NC_136068.1, read on the forward strand.
GCATGAGTGTCAGATTTAACTGGAATGGAGTTGCATGTCTGAGCTAATGTAACCAAACCAAACTTAACCAAAAATAACATGATCAAATACCCCCCTCCCCAATACTGCCTAAAGCGAGGAGTATCTGTCGTGGAGAGGAGAGCTCCTGGTCCCCAACGGGGGAACCAAGAGGCCCCCCCAATGGATCCCAACATGTCCCCGAAACTTTAACATGGGGTGCGTATGTCCAGGGTGGGACAGTTACTGAGCACGTTGGCCACGCTGGCCCAGTGCAGGTATAGGTGATGCAAGGAAAACGATTCTCAATCAACAGAGACCAAGACCCAAGAGTCCGGTAGTAGGTCAACTCAAGATTCCTGCTCCGGGCTGGAATAGCGTTGAGCAGATCCGGATCTATATCGCCGCTTCAATTTTGTCCTTCTAGATTGGTTTTGCTGCGAACCTCGGGAGGAATCAGACTCCAGTGGCGGCAGAGAGCGAGGTTTCAGATGCGTTTGGTCATCAGTCCAGGCAAACACCGCTTCAGGCGTATCAAAGAAGTGATATTTGGAATTGTATAGAACTTGTAGCCTGGCAGGATATAGGAGAGTATATTGGATGATAAGATCGCGCAGCCGTCGCTTCACCGCCATGAAGGATTGCAGTTGCTGTTGGAACAGGCGGGTGTAGTCTGGGAATATCATTATAGATCTAGAATCAAAGGTCAGCTTGTCTCTGTGTACTCTGGCAAATTGCAGAATGGAATCTCTGTCTGCATTGTTAAGCAATTTGGCGATGACACCGGCCGTGGGCGTTCCTCGGGGTGGGGGATTCTTCATCAAGACCTGATGGCCTCTTTTGACCATAAAGCCGGAGGATAACCTATTACCTGGGAGGGGATCCTTGAGCCACTGGGTAAGAAAATCGTTCATAGAGGTGCCCTCACAACCCTCAGGAAAACCAACAAAATGGGAGTTGTAGCGCCTGGCGCAGCCCTCCGCATCTTCAACCCGAGATGCCAGCTTCTGCAAAATCACTGTTAGTTTGTATACGCGCTGTTGAAGAGTGGTCACCGTATCTTCAACAGATGAGACCCGTGTCTCCGCTTCGGTGATGCAAAGGCCTTTCGGAGGTCCTGATGAAGGAAGGAGACTTTGGATCCCACTACGCCAGTCTTGGTGTCCAGGGTGACCCCAGCCTCTGTGATGGCCGCCAATAGCGCCGTGTTATGTGGGATGGCTCCGCCTGTGGCCCCTCTGCCTGTCGTAGTGGCGAAGGGGTCAAGAGTACCCTGTTTTGTACCTGACCCACCAGGTTTGTCTTTCCCCCTCATTGGGCCGGGTGACGGTCAAAAGGGGAGCCCCCCTCTGAGCAAGTCCTCAGAGGGGGGCTCCCTGTACCTCACAGATGATGGGTGAGGCCAAGATGTGTCGTGAATCTGTCTTAGCAGTGGGTTCCTGGGGGGGGAGCAGGCCGGTCCTCACAGAATCAGGCAGTGCTTAGGCCACAAGCCGCACTGAGCCTAGCCCAGCCGGTTCCGCGGCCAGTGACGGCCTGCCAAATAGGCCCCCCTACCGGGACCAGACTCCCCGGACCGCCCGCCCGCTACGTGCCCAGCCCCCCCGTCCACAGACCAGGCCGTGAAACCAAAAGCAGTCCCAGCACGCCATTCCTCCTACAGCTCACAGCACAAAATGGGCCTGGCAGAGGTTCTAGTATCGTACTTCCGGTGCAGTGTGTATGGCTGTAGTGGCGTCCCAATGAATACAGGGATGGGAGGCAGCTGCTGACCGCCGCGGCCCCACACAGAATTCTGTAATGTGCCCCGAAGCCCATCAAGTGTCCAAAAGGGCGAGTGATATGGGGCGCTGTGGCGAGTGAAGGGGTAGTGCTGCCTCTCCTCACACGGCTGACCACCGATTCACCCTCTGGGTAGGATCCCAACACTCCTGTGGCCCCCGGGAGCGGAGGAGTTCCTCTGGAAACCGGAGGGGAGAAGGCCTGTAGGGCCGTAATAGAGCACCACCCAATCTTCACAGGAGCCCCTGCCAGAGACCACCACCACAGGCCCGCACCTGGATCGGGACCCGTCAACAAGGAGGGAGTGGCTGGATCCAGCAGAGAGCCGTCCCACAGCAATGGCCCGGCTGGGGCACAGCGCCTCACATCTCGGCCGCCAGCAAGTGAGGGGGGCCCGAGAGGCAAGCCCCGCCAGAAGCCCAGATGCCACAGCCCCCCTGCCGGATAATATGCCTCACCTCCGGGGCCCGATCCGACCCCACTTCTCCCAACGGTGCCTCAACAGGGGCGGGAGGTAGGCCTGCGGTATTAGGCTTGATCTACGCTGGGAGCCACAGCGGAGGATGTATGGCAAGAGGCGGTCGCTTCAGTCCACAGATGGCGTCGCGGGCGAAGGTACGATCGGTTCGGCCTCTGTCGAACCGCACTGGGCAGGATTTAATGCAGGATGATGAAGGATTTACAGCTTGGGCGCTTGGAGCTCAGTTAGTTAGCGTACGCCAAATTTTGCTTTTTTAACTCTTTAAACGCACATATAGCTTGCTTATATGAGGTCTGATGTACTGGGATTTTGGAATGTGATAATTATTATGTGTTCAGCTGCCCTGTGATTAATTTCAGGAAGGGTCATGCACTTTGAGGGTTTATAATTCTGTTAAATATGGATTAAAATTGGTCTTACTTTTCTTTCTTTCATTATTCTTATTTAGTGCAACGTGGATTGCTTAATTGGTCCACTAATGAGAGTCATGTTAAAACGTCTCTTCTTGTTGCAAATGTATACATCCCTCGGGTTCGGACAATGATCACCTTACTAAATCTCTGCTTGATTTTATAGGACACGAATCTGAAACAGAAAATAAAAGTGATCTAACTATAGCAGGAGACGGAAATGCTAAGAGTTCAAATCACGTCTTTAGTCTAGTAGCAGATAGGGCCTGGGAAGAGGCTTTAAATATCCCTAGTCTCGCTATTTTCCCGACCACTTGTAGAGAGAATAAAAGAGGGAAACTCATACTGGGGCTATTATTATAAATGGGACACTAGATAAATATATCCTTATTCACTCACTCTTGTGCGAGAGCCTCTTTATTAATTGACCATGTCATTACCTCAGTGTCAATAATTGGTACGCTCTCTGAATTGGATTTCTTAGATACCCCGCAAAGCAACCATAAGATACTTTCTTTCGTGATATGAGTTTGGATGACATTATGCCATGGAGGTTGAATAGAGAGAAATATCACCTTAGGCTCTTCAATGGTAAAGTACATTGGAATACCTGTAATTAAGGGAAGTTAAAGGCAGCCTTAATTATCATGTAAAATAAACGAATAGAGAAGGGAATGATATTGTTTGATCAATTTGAAGACAATATGGCCAAATTTGTACGCATGAATACCCTTCTCCGGCTACTGGGAATAATCGGATTATCTATATATATAAAAACGAATGTATGTCTGTCTGTCTGGGTTTTTTTTTTGTAACTTTTTTTATTATATAAAAGGAAAACAGACAAGGCAATAAAACAATAATACATCAATTGGGCGAGTGCTCAAGGAGGACAGGAGATACACAGTAGTACGATGCAGGAGATGTTTTACACAGTTGCGGGGGCTGCAGGCAGGAAATACAAATTCAAGAACAAAATACGCTACACTACATCAGGAATGTCGGGTCAGGGAGACTGGGGGGGATCAGAGCTCTCCGTGAGAGGGGGTGTACATATATCTCCCCGGTACGAGTTCCATTGATTCCAAATTTCCCCCCATTTTCTGGGTCTGCCTCTCGCCACATATACAGTCTTCTCTCTAAACATGCACCAATCCATGTTCTCTTTCCAGGCCGGCCCCCCAGGGGGGCCGCTGGGAACCCCAAAGCTGTGCAATGTCTCTCTTAGCAATCATATTACCAAGGGTCGTCCATCGTATCTGCGACACATCATAGTCATTCGGCTCCCATACGTTCAGCAAACATCGTCGGGCCTCTGGCAACATCACAACACCCATTACTTCATTCATCACCTCATGTACGCGATTCCAAAAAAGCACCATCTCAGGACATTCCCAAATTATGTGAAGAAAGGTACCAAGCAGACCACAACCACGCCTACACAAGCCATCCGTCGAGTAACTCATACGGATCAAGCGGGGGCCGGTAACATAAACCCGATGAAGGATTTTAAGCTGGACCAGGTGGAGACGGGCCAGGATTGCGACCTACTTGGGTGAGGAGATCGCAGATTGCCAGTCCTCGTCGTCTAATTCAATACCATCCGCAATCCAGGTCGCCCTGAGATGCTCGAGCAAGCTCGAGCGATCATTGATCATCTTCTTGTAGATCAGAGAAATAGTGCTATCCGGCACGTGACCATCCAATATACGATCTTCGAGGGGGAAGGATTCCGGAATGTCGCTACCCACGGGGAAAACCGAATTCAACGCATGGCGAACTTGAGCATAGCGGAAGAATTCCCTATCACCTAGTTTATATTCCATCTGTAGTTCTGCGAAAGTCTTTATCCTGCCCTTAACCCAGAGATCACGCACTTTACTGATACCAATCATATCCCATTTCTCGAATCCTTTCGTTCTCCACAGGCAACCCAGTCTCGCAGAAGAATAAAGCGGAGTCGCGCAGGTTAATCGATCTCTCCAACCCATGGCCGAAGTCGCCCTATGCCACACTCGTACGGCTATCCCGGTGGGTCCCGAAAGTTGTAAACGAGAGGATCCAGAATAGAGCGCCCTGTTATAGTCTCCCCCCGGTAACAGCCATCTATCCATTTCAAACGCTGGATTCATCGCCAGGCCATACATACCATGATTAATTGCAGCAAGCTGGGAAGCCCAATAATACCGCCTGATATCCGGAAGCGCTATACCGCCATCATACCAGGGAAGTGTTAACTTTGGAAGAGCGATACGCGAATGCCCGCCCCATAGCAATTGCCTCTGTAAAGACTCTACCTCTCGAAAGTACCTCGCCGGAATCACATCAAATGTGTTCTGGAGTGCATATAAAAACCGCAGCAAGGACATCATTTTAAAAAGAGCTGCCCGCCCTAGTGGAGACAACGGTAATTTGCGCCAACTCACTAGGTCCGATCGCAAACGTTGAAGCGGAGGAAGTAGATTACGCTCGTAGCGGACCGCAGGGTCCAATGATATAAAAACTCCCAGATATTTAAAACTGGACTGCGTCACCTGAATAGGACATCCACGCGGCAGGAGGGGGACGCCACCAGCGAGCACGTATATGTGGGACTTAGTCCAGTTAATGACGAGGCCGGAGTTTTTCCGGAACGAGTTAAGCACGTCGAACAATACATTTAACGATTTTTGAGGCGACGTGAGGTACAGCAAAATATCGTCCGCATAGAGCGATATGCGGTCCTCAAAGTCCGGAGTCCAGTGTATGCCTCTCATCGAGGGCTCCCACCGTATCCAGGCAGCGAGAGGTTCCAATGCAAGGGCAAAGAGAAGCGGAGACAGAGGGCAACCTTGCCGCGTGCCTCTCCCATGAATAAAGGGCCCGGAGACCCGGCCATTTACCACAACCTGTGCTAATGGCGTCTCATACAGAAGTTTTACCCAACTAATAAATCCAGCGCCAAAACCAAATTTTGCAAGTGCAGCCCAAAGATACGGCCATTCGATAGTATCAAAGGCCATCGTGGCATCCAAGGACGCCAAGATGGCCGGTTCACGCAGGGACGTCGCCCTCGCGAGAACACCATGTAAGCGCCGCAAATTCAATGCTGTGTTGCGATTTGGGATGAAGCCCGACTGATCCGGATGGATCAGCTCACTGACTACTTTTATCAGGCGGTTTGCAAGCAGCTTGGCAAGAATCTTAGGTTCAGCATTTAGGAGCGAGATAGGCCTATAGGACGCACAGCGGTCCCGTGGCTTCCCTTCCTTGTGGATCACCACAATGGTCGCAAGGCGCTGATCACGAGGAAGGGAGCCAGTTTCCCGCGCCGCCAAAAACATATCACGGAGATAAAGCGCTAGCGTGTCAGGGCTCAGCTTATAAAGTTTGATGGGAAGACCGTTAGGGCCCAGAGCCTTTCCGGAGCGAATAGAGCGCATAGCGAGAGCTACCTCATCAACTGAGGGTGCAGCATCTAACCAGTCCCTGTCGGACTCTGACAAACAAGGCAACGCAATATCCCTTAGCAACAAATGAGAATCCTCCTCGGGCTTATCAGATGCCGGAGAATACACCTCTCGAAAATAATCAGCAAAGCATTCAACAATGTCAACCGGGTCAGTCACTCGGGTGCCATCGGGTCTCTCAATCACTGGAATCACACGGCTTGCCCTCTCCTTTCTATCCAGCCACGCAATCAATTTCCCTGCCTTATCGCCCACATCATACAGTCATCCCTGCTGTTCCCTACCCATCATCTTAGCTGCGTCAGTGACCAAATTCTTATATTCGAGTTGCTTGAGACTAAGGACGTGAAGCGCATCTCGGGTAACATTCCGCTCCAGGGCACTCTCCAACTCAGTAATTTCAGTCTCAAGATGGACTACTGCCTCATTCCTACTTTTCTTAGCGCACCCAATTAACGACAATGCTTGTCCCCGGATGACCGTCTTAAACGCTTCCCACAGTGAGACAGGTGAAGAGACAGACCCCACATTTTCTGCAAAGTACAGACCCAATGACTTAATCAGTTCAGTACGGGTTTTGGGGTTGTGAAGGTACCATGGATTAATTGGGGCCACCCTCCCATCAGCGCCGTATTCATATTCATCTGAAACCATATAGGGGAGTGGTCCGATATGCCCCTAGCTAGATGTCTAATCTCCCCAATTGACGAAGACTGGGCCGCCGGCATCAGAATATAATCCAAACTAGAAAGACTACCATGTGCGCCTGAGTGGAAGGTGTACTGTGCCTGTTCTGGATGCATCAATCTCCAACAATCCACGAGCCCCAATGCTTCCAAAAATTCACCCAACCAAGATTGTGCACTCGTGAGGTCCCTGGGGGGATAGCGATGCTCCCTCCCGGAGACAACTGAATTAAAGTCACCACCCAGTATCAGGATACCATTCGGTAGACCCAAAACTACTCGTCCCAAGTCTGCTAAAGTAGTGGTTTGTAAGCCAGGTGGGACGTACACCGATATCAATGAGATCGTTTTCCCCTCCCACCTGCCTGTGAGTGCAACATATCGCCCCCTAGTGTCCAGAGCTATGTCATCGATTTCTAGGGGAAGAGAAGTCCTGACCAAGATACCCACCCCTCTAGAACTAGAGGTGAACCCAGAGTGAGCAGCGAGACGATATCCCCGCCTGTTCAGAGCGTAGCAAGCGTTTCCAATCAAATGAGTCTCTTGTAGTAGCACGACATCAGGGGAGAGGCGTCGCAACATCTGCAAGACTACCCCCCTCTTTATCCGGTCTCCCAACCCATTCACATTCCAGCACAGTAGTTTCAGCCCCCTACCCCCATCCGAGCCCTCGATGATCTCCCACCTCATAACGAGCATCACACCAAAGTCCTAAGTTGTAACAGTTCGTTGCCTTGCCCCCCTCCCCCAACAATAACCCAGCGTAACTTCCCCCACCCTGCACCCCTGCATAGACTCAAAAGCCACCCCAACTTGCAGTGTGCCTGTCGCCCTAGCAAAAAACTAATCTACACAAAGAAACCCAGAGGAGGAAAGGGTCCCTCTTTCCCCGCCGCCTCCGGGTATGTATTTAAAAGCAGACGATCACAGAAATTAGCGAGCCACAGTTGTCTATTGTGTTCAGTGTCCGGGATTCGGGCTCCATTGCTCATTCTTGCTCCAATAGTCCCCCTTCAGCACTACCCGATTGTTCCTTGCGATCACGACGGGTAGGCAACGTATCTAGCCAGTCACTCACTCCCTATGGGCGATCAAAAAAGAGTGTCCGATCCTCATATTCCACACGCAGCCGGGCCGGGAACAGCATCGCATACTTCAAGTCCATATCCCTGAGACGCCTCTTCACCCCCTGAAATCCCATTCTTTGCTTCTGGACGGACTGGGAAAAATCCGGATAGAAGTTCACCGTGGTGTTGTCAAACTGCGTAGGACCGCCCGTCCGCGCAGCCTGCAAAATGGCGTCTCGGTCTCTAAAGTTAAAAATTCTGGCGATGATCGGCCGCGGGGGGAAGCCTGGCTTCGCTTGACCCCCCGGCACTCTGTGCGTGCGTTCCACAGCAAAGAACTTACTCAGTCCCTTGGGGGTGAGGTGATTGAGGATAAGGTCTTTGACACAAAGATCAATGGACAGTGATCCAGAATCCTCCGGGACCCCAATAATACGCACGTTATTGCGCCTTGCACGGCCCTCAAAATCCTCCAGCCGACGAGCAAAGAAATCGTTGGCGGATCTCAAGTTGTGTACTTCCGTTTGCAAGTCGGACATGTCAGTCGTGAGGTTGGAGGTCTTCAGATCTAGAGATTTGACCTTCTCATTAGTCTTCACCAAATCTGTTCTGATAAGATTAACATCGATGGCCACTGTGTCTAGCTTCAGGGCTAGGGCCTCATATTGCTGGCCGATAGATGTCTTGATGCCAGCAATGGCGCCCATGACGTCTTGCAACGTTAAATCCGCCGACACAGTAGGGTCATCAGTCGCCTCTTCCCGGACCTTTGGTGTGCCACCGGGGGATCCTTTAGGATGGGTGTAACGATCCATAACATTCGTTTGGGTTGCACCTCCCCGGAAGGTGGTCTTGACTTTCCGTTTGTCACCTTGGGCTTGCCTGTCATGGAGGGCTGGGTGCCCAGGAGGGGCGCCTGAGATCTGGTCCAATTGGCTCCTCAGAATTCACCCTCGGGATCACCAAAGGCAGATAAAGGCCAATATAGTTCCACAGCCAAGCACTCGCTGGCCCCAGGCCTATGTAATGAGCACGGGAGCCAGCTGCGCCCAGTGTCTGTCTCGGAGGGGAGCAACACCAGGCAGCAAAAACGAAACTGAAAGTCAATTCAGGCCGTGATCTGGACCCCTTTAGCCGTTGTTGTTGAATTACTGCCCGGGTACAGCTGTAACTCAAGGCCCAGGTATCTCCACGGGGTAGGCCGCAAAAGTGCGGGATGTCGTAGCTCAGGAACCCGAAGTCCAAATCAATTCCTGAAAGCAGCTAGTATATCAGCTGGGCTGTGTCTTCAATAACCCATCTTCGGAATCAGGATATTATTCAGGATAGATGCGGGAGGCGGCGAGGGTCTCGGGAGCCCTGTGCTCACGCGGCCATCTCAGATGCGCGCGAAGCTCCTCCTCTCTGTCTGTCTGTTTGTCCTTTATGCATTACTACACCATTCATCCGATCGCCATGAAACTTGGGCAAGTTGTTGAGTACACTCCCGCAAAGGTTTCTGGCATAAAATTGTTTTAAATATCGGCCCCCCAAGGCCCTCATAATCTTTCAAATACTGATGTACGCACCAGATGGAAAAACAACAAATTGTGTATCCACAAGCACTCGAATAAATAAATAGAATTAACACACCATTCATCCGATCGCCATGAAACTTTGGGAAGTTGTTTAATACACTCCCACGAAGGTTTCTGGCATAAATTGTTTTTAAATATCGGCCCCCCAGCGCCCTCATAATCTTTTGAATACTGATGTACGCACCAGACGGAAAAACAAAAAATCGTGTATCCACAAGCACTCGAATAAATAAATAGAATTAAAACGACACTTATAAATGTTTTCCATATTAAAATGAATACGTTTCAATAAAAATGACACAATGTAAATTGAATGTTATCATAACTTGTTTCCGTGCATTTTCTTTCTTCGGAGATTGCAGCAACGCGTGACGGGTAAGCTAGTTGACAATAAATAGTGGGACTTGAGTACGTTGACTAATACATTTCAAAGTCACCAATATTTAAATTGTTTCATATGTAAGAAGGAAATTATTCAATCTTTTTAATATGGAGCTGGGCTCGTTGGAAAATTAGCAGAAGAAATCTGCAGGGAGTCATGATTTGAATAGACCTCGGTGAGGCAACAAAACAAATACCTGAGATGCTTCTGGAGGGTTATTGCAATGGCCAGTGGAAGTAGGGTAAAACCCAGGATATTTATGATAACAAGCGTGGAGAAGACAATATACCTCTCAAAACTCTACGCCAGTAACTCCTCAGTTGATATGTCCTTTGTCTATTCCTCTTATCCTGAGGAATTAGATGTATACTATCCAACTGAACTCAGATTAGGAACTTCATCTATAGTGCCAGAGTGAGGGTGGCAGTGGACTGACAAAATTACACTTACAGTTATAAAGTTGGAGCAAGATTTATGGTCAAGATATTTAGATACACTTTTAAATTTTGTTATTCAACTTACACTGTTCTTAATTCATTGAAGAGAAGTTTTATTCTTCCTCTCGGATCAATGCCTGCTTCTTGCATCACCCAACGCACCCACTGTGCAATCGTGGTAGAGGACACTGCTGCATGGGACTTCTTCAGTGCAATAAAGAGTTGTCTATTGCCTGGGGGGTGTCACTCCTCTGACATTTGTTCATACACCTTCAGACATTGAACCACACACAGTTTCTGAGAATTTGTAAAGGCTGGGTATATTATAGTCTGGCACTGGACTTAGTCCATCTACAAATTATGAATGATACCCCTGAAGGGGAAAATATCTTCCCTGTTATATCAAGGGCTCGGACATCTGACACCCTTCTGCAGGAAAGTAGGCATAGCAACATTGCCAGTTTGGCTGAAAGCTCTTTACGGGACAGCAACCTGTTTGGTTGCCAGGATAAGAATAGGTTGCGCACCGGGTTGATGTCCCAAAGTGCAGAGTATCGCGCAGACAGTGGGAGGGACAGCCAAATTCCTCTAAAGAGTCAGCACACGAAAGGGTATTCTCCCCCATGGGCACAATCTATCGGAGTGTGGCCGGCAGATATGGCATAGCAGAAAGTGTTGATAGACAGATATGCCAATCCTTTTGTTGCCGGGTCCACTAAAAATTGTAATACTTGTACAACGTCAGCGACCACAGGATCCATACCCCTTTGTAGACACTAATATATCCAAGCTGTTTGTACCTCTTGACAGTCATTTCTGCCCACGCCTGGGATAGGAGTTTCTCAGCCTGGCGCGAAAGGTGCAAGGCCGACCTTCGTCCCCTGTAATACACAAAGCCATCAGGCTTAGGGAGCCATTTAACACCACTTGGTGGGATATCCAATGTGGATTTAGAAGGGGATGAGGAAATCAGTGGAGCTGGATAGGAAAATCCCAAGAGAACTTACTGAAGAATCGGAAACCACACTTGAGACTCCCAAATCGGTGTGACCATGACCACCTCCACCCACTGCTGTTGGATCTGGGGCAAGGCTCGAGTGATCATGGCAAAAGGCAGAAAGGCATACCCGTTCTTCGCAGCATTCTTTGCGGATGCCTGCAGGTCCAGCCTCCAGCTGAAGAACCGGGACAACTTATGGTCCAGCCATGGTCCAGACTGGATGCAAACAGGTCCACTGAAAACGGACCCCATCTCTCCTGCAACCCTGCAAACACTTTAGATCGAGTTTCCACAGGTTGGAGTCTTGCAAATGGCAGGAGTGCCAGTTAACCACCTATTTTTCCTGACATAGCAGTTATTAAGATGTCTCTGAGACCTGATGATCCAGGCAATGTTGCCAAAACCTGGTCACTAATTCTGAGAGGACCTCGGATCGGAGAGCGTGCCCCCAAAATGGTTGATGTATTTAATGACTGGAACATTGCCCATCTTGAGCATCCAACATCGGACCGCATAGGAGTTAGCCAGGAGTTCCAGGCAGTTGATGTATGAGGATTGTTCCTGTGGGGAGCATGACCCTCCCGTTGAGAACTTGCCACAACATTCGCCCTACAAGGACCTGCTGGCATCTGACTCTTTGACAAGGTCTGGGGCCAATCCAAAGATTGCCCTCCCATTCCATGCCTCCATGTGCGAGAACCACCAGGAAAATTCTGCTTGCACTTCGTCCGTGAGGGTGACCGTCTGAGAGTAAGTAAGGCCCTTGCAAAGGTGTGATGCCATGAGGACTATTGCCATCTGCAAGTCAACTGACAACCGATAATGTCACTGGGCCATGAGAAGCATGTCATCCAGAAAAACAATGAGTCATATCCCTTTGCTTGAGGGTGCTCCACCCAGTGGTCTGAGAACCTTGGTGAAGCACCAAGGAATGAAGGACAGCCCGAAGGGAAGGCTCGAAAATTTGAAAGCCTTTTGACGGCAAAGAAACTGAAGGAAACGTCTGTATAGCGGGAATATAGGAACCACCAGATATGTGTCCTTGAGGTCAAGGCGCACCAACCAATCAACGGTCAGAGAATATCTTGCAGAATGTGAATTCCTTCCATTTTGAAATCTCGCTATACCAACCATTTGTTGAATTACCGTTGACCCCCATCGGTCTTGTCCACTAGTGTTGCTAAAACCATGGGGGTGAATGGCCATTGGCCAAATAGCGCACACAGACAACAATGCTTGGCCATCCGCATCTATTAGGGCTGTTTCCCCTAATGAGAATTGGATCTGTCGCGGTCTGGATGCCTGAAAGGGAGTACCATAAAACTCTATTTGGAAACCTGGTATCGTTTTCCAAAGTGTCCGAAGTAAGATCACGCCAGGCGTGGATAAAAGACATCAGCCTGTCTCCCATCAGTACCATCGAGGAAGAGTGAACACTCACCGGACTTGGTGTTGTAGGCTTGTTTTCTGGAGCCTCTCTCTCAGTACCACTGACCCTGGTGGGGTAAAAGTTAGCGAAGCGGGATTGATCTTGGTAGTATTAGCCTCGCCTGGAGCCTAGCCCTCTCTTTAGGGTTGAGATGCAAATCAACAAGCTGAGCGACCCCTACCATGGCCGGCCCCTTGGGAAACTCGGGAAGGGAACACCCGCTTTATTGAAGTCTTGGGCCTTATCTAGGGAAGTGAACATATTCACAAATATTCTGAGTTCTTTAATGAAAGGTTATCCGAAGAGTCCCCATTGGGCCACTGCTCCTGCTTCTGAGATGGGAAGGTCCTCAAGTTTTGGGTCCAGTTTTATCAGCAGAGACCATCTACGTTCCTCAGACTGTGCACAGTAGGTATTACCTAGAAAAGTAACAGCTCTCGCACCCATTCCGAAAGGGCCTCTGGAGAGATCATGGAACCAGAAGCCTTGGCATCCTCTGCCACGTCTAGGATCTTGGTTCTCAGGTCTGTGGCATCTCTAACAGCTTGTCCTGGCAAGTCCACCAGGATCGGTCTGTGTTTTTTTAGGGTCTTTAATAAACTTGGTCAGGAAGATGGCTATCTTGCGGTCTGTGCCAGGTGTTTGGGCTATTTTCCCCTCAAAACTGGGTCTAAGGCACTCTGCTCCTAGGCAACTACACACCTCTTTCTCTAACGGTCTGTGTAGACGGTTTGCCAATGTGCAACATTCCGTCCATCATCTTGTGTGTTTTGCTGGACACATATGGCACCAACTTGTCACAAGGAACCCACTTTGCCGATGGAGGATCTGGTCGGGGTCCAGCATGTCGTACTCCAGTTCCCCAGAGGGTACGCCACTGGGAAGAGGGTGCTTGCCATGGTCTGTTGCAACTTGCCTTCTCATCAGAGGAAGGATCATCATCTTACAGGCCTGGGGACAATGGGAACAGGATTACCTGCTGGGTCTCTGGGACCACAGGGGGTGAGGCAGAGAGACTCTTTGCCATAAAGGCGTTCTTTAATTGGTTGAATGCTTAGAGGTCAATACCGGACTCTCTGGGACGCTTTACCAGTGTGAAATCTGCATCCAGAAGAGCTGGGGGTGCTGGGGCAGGGCGTGGTGCGTCTGGGGCCACTTGCACGCAATGAGCTGTGTGAGGCACTCTTCCATGGGGCCTATGGCCTTGTCTACCTCTCGTTAAATAGAGGCACCATAGCATTATAGAACTGGTCATTCCAAGGAAGATATTCCAGAGGGTCTTTGTATACCTCGTCTGAGGCTTCCATGGGCAATAAGGATGTATTCCTAACCCAAGGGAAAATAGGTCTGTTCAGGCTTCACAAGCGCAGCGCACCCCCCAATAGGGTAGTATGGGCAGACAGATGGCTGCTAATTGGGGATTGAGGGTGCAGTAAAAGGTTTTATAGTGGGCAGAGCTGCACCAATATGGGTATAAGCCCGGGAACACTCCCCCTGGTGCCAATAGCTTCATGGGATTCTTGACATGGGAGCGGGTTCCCTTGACTGACGCGTGGTCACTAGGTAGGATACAAACCCCAGGGTGGCGTCATGAGTCACCACACAATACAGACCCTGAGCACAGGGCTTCAGCCTGCCTAGTATCAGGTAATTTCTTTTGGGCACAGTACAGACCCCACAAGTGGGGAGTCACTCTCCAGCCAAGGCTCACGGAAGGCTCCTCACCTGACGCGCAATTCCAATCCGGTCAGTGCTGTAACTGACAGAAATGTGCGTTGTGGGTCCAGAGACGCTGGAGTCACAGTGCCACCTTGCGGGCAGAGGACCCCAGCGTGGCACCTAGTTATCAGTAGGGGAGGAGCGGAAAAATGCTCTAGCGGCTGAGGGAATATCAGCGATGTGCACTGCCAACACTTGCAAGAATTTTCCAATCATGAATGGAAACAGATTACACACCCGCATCCAAACATTGAAGTAAGGAGGAAACAACTTAACTTGTGGCTGGGAGCAGGGAAGAAAGAGGGGGATCACAGTTGAGGAAGGACTATTACAAGCACAGTAGGAGCCTGATTGGTTAATGTTATGGACTACCACTGCATTCTTGTTTTTTCAATCCGTTCCCGGATGGGACTGTTAGTTTGCTTTTTTCAACTACTTTGAAAGAGATGTTTTAAAAAAGGCTGCTGTGTTAATAAAGCAAAGAGAGTAAAGCTTAATCCTCGCCTTCGGTCCTAACATGGAATTTAAATTAAATGGTAAAACCTTGAACAGGTAACGTTTTTACCTTAACACAAACCTTAGGCACTTATGGTGAATTGGATTCACGTGAATGTGGACGAAAATCCTCCTTGAGGTCCCAGTGCCCATGTTGCCTTTCTGTTGCAATAACAGATTAATTATTGAAGGGATGTTATTTTGAAGTGAATCGCATTCAAATAGTGCTAAAGTTTAAAATAACAGATGGGTCATAGCAAATCCTTTCTATGAAAAAGACAGTATAGCAAGTACACTCCTAGTCCTCTTTCTGCAGCTGGTACTATTCTTGGGATTGGCATTGGTAGCCGACCAGATATTTCCTCCAATAACCATGACAGTTGGTCTTTGTTTGTTTTCTATTGTTTAGAAGAAAGAGTTATTGGGACTGTGTGAAATTCCATGCAATAACCATGCTTGATTGAAGCTACAACTTCACTGATCTTGGAAGGAAAACAACCATTATAATTAAGTCTTTACCACGCAATGCATTTACCACGGAGTCATTACTAAGCTTATATCTTTACCCATGTCATTACTACGCATATACCATTTACCTCCATGTCATTATCACGCATTATAGCTCTATACATTTACCATGTATGCCTTTACCAAGCATTTTTGGTAAATGCATTATTGGGTAAATATATAGGTAAGTATATGGTATATTTATTTAAAGAATAATATTATTAAATTGTAATGTATTTAAAACCTGAGTAATAATGCTGGAACTTTATAACATATTATGTTTAGAAAAATATTTTTAAAAAATGCAACACACACCTTTAGGAATGGGATGAAAGGAGTATAAAGGTACTGGGTGGGGAAGCGTATTAATACTCGGGTATTACTTTTAATACCCCAGTATTATTATGTACAAATTATAATATATGATATTTAATAATATATATTTTAATTATTTAAAATACCAACACAATTCTTTAGGGAAGTGATTCAAGGGGAATAGGGGTATTGGAGGGGAAGTGTATTAATACTCTGGTATTATATTTAACACTCAAGTATTGATGTTTAAACATTAAAATACATATTTACTAATCATATTATGTTTGAAATATATTTTACAGACTAACACAATCCTTTAGAGACAGGATGTAAGCGATATAGGGGTTTGGGTGGGGAAGTGTATTAATACTAAGGTATTAATGTATTACCTCCTTATTCCTTTTTAAACATGAATAAACTATTTATTTGCTATCATAGTTATTTATAATGTGTTGAATTCGTTTGTAAAATATGTAAAATATTTTTATCAAATATTAAACATATAATTTAAAAATATTAAAACATTTTTATTAATCTAATTGTCACAGATAAATAAGCACTCCATGTTGATTACTTACAGAGAGTATAACATTAAAAAAAAAACATTTTTAAAGAATTTTGCTATAGTTACCCATTGACTTTAATGAGGAAAATTGTCCTTTTTTAATTGTTCCTAGGCTTAGCGTCTGTTTCGTCAGTTGGTGGAGCATCACGGTCAAGATCGGATGCAAGAAAGAGCTGTGGTCAGGCAAAAACAATTTACTTTACTTTTTCAAAGATATATGTGGCTAAGTTTATTGTGAGGAAAGAGGGGGGAGGTAGAACGTTGTTGTGTAGTAAACAATTATGTTTTAATGTTGCTTTAACCATATTTACACCCCCTTGTAGGTTGTATTTGTATGCCCAAGTTGGGATGGTTGTTTGTTTATTTTTATTTTAGGTTGATAAAAAGTTGGAAACAAAATCATTGTTACAAATTTTTTAAAACATATTTAAAATAAAAACAACATTTTATTTTTTTTGTGTCGAGGTTTTTTACTGTTTAGTGCCTTTGAGAGAAAAAACACATCATTCATGGAGAAACTCGGGATTTGTGGATGGATTACAGCTGGAAAGTTTAGGGGAATATCTTTTGGGACCTTGGATGTAATTTTGTGGTTTAACTGCTGTTTTTTATTTGGGCATTTCTTTCTGTTTTTATTTTTGAAATTCTTATGTGGATTGCCAATTATTGAAACGTAGATTTTTTTTTCTTTAAAAAAAAAAAGATCCATTGTTGGCTGTTTCACATGGATTTTGGTTCTATTGTTTGGATTATAGGACTATTCAAGGCACTCGGTGCTTAGATGGCCAATCCAAGTGTCCTTGAAGTAATTTATGAGTGGAGCCAATTTCTCCTAATTTTTTGTAAAATATTCTGTAATTAATGTGTAGAACTTATTCATACACTCAGGAGGTACAAAACACAAAGCTGTTTTGGGTTATTACCGACAAAATTCAGTGTATATTGAGGATTGCTTCTCATGGTTAAGCTGTACACTAAGGGAACTGTTGTATTGTTTATGTTAGCATGAATAATTTAAATTTGGGTGAATGGATGGGGTGTCAATTTAAAAGTCCCATCCATCGTCCAAATGTCACTATTCTCAAAGGTTACTAAGTTATGGGTTGTGCTAAAGATTCATTTTCTTTTGAGTGAATTTTCATTGTCATACAGGAGGAAAGGTTAATTAGAAACCGTTAGTTCAGGGTCCCCCCTGATAAATTACTGCATTAATTTGAGAGTAGGATTGTGGTGTTACTCTTTGGGGATCCCTTGCCTGTTTTGGACTGTAACCCATTCTCCTCAAATTTGCTATTGTGGGCATACTACTAGCAACATGTGTGGGGATCTTTTGGACTACTTCCCTCAACACTGAGCCACAGGGTTCATTGGAGGTGGATGCTACCATTTTTTTCTGCTGGATATTTTCTCTCATTTCGATCTCTATTGCAGAGGCAGAGTGCTTATGTTCTGTGGTCCTTTCAACAGTTTCACCTAGAGTAACCGTTCTGCCTTTGCTATAGGATGAACAATACTGCTCTAATGAATCCTGGGCTCAGTAAAACTTTCCTTACAATAAAGAGATCCTCCACATTTCAGCAGCTCAGTTCCTCTCCGAGACAGGACATAGCTAACCTGTTTATTGTTTTCCAAGTTTTAGTGACCTGTAGTTAGAAACCGGAAAGAAAATTGGTTAAAGCAATGGTCTAAAATTGTGATTATATTTTTGTAGTGAACAAGCGGTCTGGTGTGAAAAAAAGATTTGCATGTTTATTTAGACAGTCTGTTAAAGGATTTAAAAAATAGGTAATTATCCTGTAGAAAAAAGTTGTTAGATTGGTAGTTTACATTTTCTTAAAAAAATTATTACTTGGTGTTTTTTCTCTGTTCCAGTGTGGTTTTGCAAACATTGTTGTACAGCACTCTCCACGTACTGAACCCGGGACACAACAACTGCCAGCTCTCGATGCCGAGCAACACCCAAGGCCCAATCTCCTGCCAACCACTGCTGCCGCACCTTCACCCACCTCCAGACCTAGGCAGCTATGCCCAACACGCAGGGCGCCACGCACACAAGCCACTGAGCTGCATCCTCCTCAACGTGCGCTCCCTGCACAGACACTCACATAGAACTCTGGGACCTCCACAACACTCACAAGCCTCACAGAGACCTGGACCAACGCAAGCTCCGCACCCAACATCGTAACCGCCATCCCCGACGGATACAAGATCCCGAGGAAAGACCACCCCACCCACCCAGGAGGAGGCCTCGCCATTGACCACAAGAGCTCACTCCGACTCACAACCACCAACTCGGACAAGGCCTTGCCCCCCATGGAACACATCCACTTCCAGATCCAGCCCAACCACAGAATGACACTCCACTGAACACTCGCCTATACACCTCCTGGACCCCGCATCCCCTCCACCAATGTCATCGCAGACCACATCGCAACACACGGCCTCACCTCAGCGGACTACATACCTCCCAGAGACCTGAACTTACACCTGGACAATCACAGCTATCTCAACAACACCGTCCTCCTTCAGAACCTCGCCAACATTGGATTGAAGCATCTTGTCTCCACCCCCACTCACACAGCAGGACACACACTCGACCCAATCTTCACCAAAGGAAACAACATTTGCATCAGCCACACAACGGAACTGCTCTGGACAGACCACGACTGCAGCCACTTCCCCTTCACGAAACCCACCGTTCACAAGCGCACGCTCTGCCACACAAACAAGCTGAAACTAAGTCTCTGAAGAACACCTCACCTCCGCTCGCATCTGCACTCCCCCTCCTACTACGACAGATGCCAACATAGCGGAAAGCAACATCCACCAATAGATTGCCTACTGCACTAACACCTAGCCCTCCTCCAAAACACCACAAGATGACTCAACAAGAAAGCTAACTGATTCACCACGGATCTCTGCAAATCCAAGCGCTCCTGCTGTTGACTGGCGAAGTGGAGAAACAGCAAAACCCCAGAAGCAAACTCTGGCAACAAAGCGGCCATCATAGCACATCACCAACGCATCAAATCAACAAAGAAAAACTCTTCATCATCATACAGGAACTCACTGAACCCAACAGCAAAACAACCAACATCCCTCCCACCTAAGACATTTGCAAGAAACTCAGCTCCTTCTTTCACCTCAAGATCAAGAAACTCTACGACAACCTCGAGGACCAAGACCACGATACTGCCTCAATCCACACGTATGCCATCCAACATAACCTTGTCATCTGGAGCCCTCTCACCACAGAAGACACCTGAAAGACAATGAAGAGCATTCACTCCAGAGCACCTACTGACCCTGCCCGCCGCACATCTTCCACAGGGCCGCCACTGCCATCGCCCCCAAACTATGCTGATCTATCAACTGCTCCCTCGAGACTGCCACATTCCCCAACAACTGAAAACAAGCCGAAGTCACCCCCTCCTAAAGAAGCCCTCCGCAGACCGGACGGATCTCAAGAACTTCATGCCATCTCTCTGCTCCTTTTTTTTCTTTCTTTTTGTACAGAGTTTTATATAGTGCATACTTGACCTGAATTGGGTATCAGAGCGCTTTGCATAGCACCACTTGTGTTACATGAGAACACATTCATTTTTGTTTGGCACGGGGAGATTAAGTGATTTGCCCAGAATCACAGGATGTTCAGCGTCATTGCCGAGACTCAAACCCAGTTCCCCAGATTTGAGGTCGACAGCCCTAGCCATTATTCAAACTTCTCTCCCCTTTGTCACCAAATTCCTTGAAAAGGCCGTCAACATCCAGCTAGCACACTTTCTAGAAGCCAACAGCATCCTAGACACCTCTCAAACCGGATTCCTGAAGCAACCACCGCACCGAGACTGCCCTCAACTCCACCACTGACGACATCCGTGACCTCCTCAACCAAGGCTACACGGCAGCCCTCCTGGACCTACCAGCAGCCTTCGACACCATCCCCCGCCACACACTAGCCACCAGACTCCACGACGCTGGCATCCGAGGAATAGCATTAGACTAGATACGATCTTTCCTCTCAGGCAGAACATAGAGAATAAGACTCCCGCCCTGCCTCTCAGAACCAACAGAAATCAAATGCATAGTACCCCAAGGATCCTCCCTCAGCCCCACACTGTTCAACGTCTACATGGCCACCCTCGCCACCATCATCAAAAACCACGGACTCAACATTATCTCCTAGGGTGATGACACCCAGCTAATCCTCTCCCTCATCAAATAGCCGGATATCACCAGGCGCAATTTCCAAGAAGGGATGAAAGCCGTCGCTACATGGATGAGCGACAGCTGCCTGAAGCTTAACTCAGAGAAAACCAAGGTCCTAGATCTCGGCTTCACCCTCTCCTCAAGGGACAAGACCTAATGGTCCCCCACCCTCGGAAACCCCCCACTCCAATGAACCATGCACGAAACCTCGGCATCAAACTTGACTCCTCACTCTCCATAGATTGCCAGATCAATGCTGCATCCTCTGCATGCGTCAACATCCTCCACATACTTAGCAAGACGTTCAAGTGGATCCCCCCTGACTCCAGGAAAACTGTCACTCATGCACCCATCACCAGTAGACTGGACTAGTAAATGCTATCTACCCCGGAGTCAACAAAAAACTCCTCTGCAAACTCCAGACCGTCCAGAATGCCGCAGCCAGACTCATCCTCCACATCACCCAACACTTCTGAGACCTCCATGGGCTCCCCGTCGAAAGAAGAACAGCCTTCAAACTGCTCACACATGCATACAAAGCCCTCCACAACACCGGACCCCAAAACCTCAATGAGAAAATCTCTTACCACGTCCCCGCAAAAACCTCCACTAATCCGACCTCACCTTAGCCACCGTCCTTCGTTTCTACAGGACCAGAACAGGTGGAAGATCCGTCTCCTACCTCGCAGCCAAGACCTGGAACGAACTCCTCCTTCAACTCTGACGAAACCCGACACTGCATCAATTCAGAAAGGACCTCAAGTCCTGGCTGTTCGGTTGACCCCAACGGAGCTGCTCACTTCCCCACCCCCCCTACTCCAGCGCTTTGAGAACCTCACAGGTGAGTAGTGCGCTCTACAAAATCCTGATGATTTATTCATTTGGTTTTCTGGAGTTGTGCTTCTTCATTAGTCTTCTATTTTAATTTAGAAGGGAAAAATAGGAGAATAATTGTGGTTTTGTTACTGTTTTCTTTGCATTTCGTATTTTGTAAAGGTTAACTAACCTGTATTCTGTAGAATTTTCCCAAAGATGATTTTGCACTGTTTCTGCTTTTGTTTCTTTTTTAATGTTTTTGCTTTTAAGGTCTGTTGGAAAGAAAAAGAGGTAGTGCTTTGCAGACATAGCATAGTAATTTTCCCCCCAGTCACTGTCCTGCACCTACCCTGAAGTAAGTACCTGGTGGAGTTAGAACAGCAATTTTGCCCCCTGTCACTGTCTACAACCTTACCTGAGGTTAAGTAGTTGGTTGAGTTAGATTAGTAATTTTGTCCCCCCAGTTACTGTCTAGCACCTTCCATGAGGTAAGTACCCAGCAGAGTTAGAATAGTAATTTCAACCCCAGACACTGTCCAGCATTTTCCCTGAGGAAAGTACTCAGCAGAGTTATAATAGTAGTTTTGACCACCAGTAACTGTCCAGGACCAAATATGAGTAAGTGACACAATTTACTTTTTATAAATAAAATTTTCATAATTTTCTGAAAAATATGAATTTTATTTTACCTTCGGTTGGTGTAAAATTAGTAATTCAATAGAAAATGATGAACTGATGGCCATAGAAATCTTTCATAAAGTCTGTAAATCATAAAACGTTTCTGATTAAACATTTGTTTTGAGGATTTAGTTAGTATTGTTAGAGAACGTTAACCGTCAAGTTTATAGTATGGCAGTATTTGGAACTGGCTGTGCCTCTTTCTCTCCAGTTCTCAGTGGTGTGTGTGTGAGAAAGTGCCATCTTTCTTGCATAGGTATGCCCCCACTTTTTGCTGAATTGCTGATGTGCTTTGACTGAGTGTGCCCAAGGCTCCTGTCAACTAGGTGCCCAGGGTCTGTGTTCCTTCCCTAAAACTGTGTTAAAACTGAACCGCAATTGGAATCTCTGGTCTCCTGTCAGCCCTTAGTAAATGGTACCCTAGGTACCCATGCCATGGTCACCAGAGAAGACCCTTAAGGGATGCAGTACTTGTTGTGCCAACCTTAGGGGCCCTCTACCCTGACACCCACACACTGCCTTTGCAGGCTGAGTGTCTAAGTACAGAACTAAACAAAGAGTCGACATGGCACACATCCCTGTGTGCCATGTCCACAAGCTCATCCATCAGTCACCCCTCTAGCTGGGTGCCCTATGCCAAAGGTGTGGGCACAGGTGCATGAGCCCTGTGCCCCTACAGTACCCAGGGCCATTCCTGGGCACCGTAAGTGCAGTGCTGCCATTAAGAGTATATGGTACTGGTGGGTTGTCATTACGAACTCCAAAGCATCCTAATGGCTTCACTGAAGACTGAGAAGTTTGATATCAAACTTCTCAGCACATTAAACCCACACTGATGCCAGTGTGGGATTTAATGTAAAATGCACAACAGAGGGCATCTTAGAGATGCTCCCTGAAACTTAACTAACTTCCAGTGTCGACTGCGTGGCTACCGAGGCTGCCACCACCAGACATGTTTCTAGACCCCTGGGTCGAGAGCCTGCCGCTCTCGGGGGCGTGGAACAATGCACATCCTGGGACGAGGTGCCAAGCCTCCTCCCCCAGGATGGGCAGTGGAAGCTTCAAAGGCATGCGCCTTTGTGAGTTTCTCCAGGCCACTTGCTGTACTCAGCAACTGGCCCCCACCGGTTCTAACCCCCACTCTGGTGGGAAGAACGGCGGGAAACCTCATGTGAGGAAAGGGGGTGTGCCAGCGTATGCAACTTCACCCCTTCGATGGGAGAGGCGAGGTGAAGCACGACTCCGGGCTCCGGCCATCTTGAGGATGGGGAGCCCTGCCCAATCACAGCTAGGCTCCTGCCCCTCTCCCACAGGAGAGGAGCAGGCTAGGGGCTGTACTCACCCCAGGACAGGGACCCATTGGTCCCTGCCCTTGCCCTACCTGGAAAGCCCCTAAATTTAGTATTTAGGGGCACCCTGAACCTTCATTGCTCAGATCCCGATTGCAACAAGAAGAAGAACAAGAAACAAGAAGACCTCCAGTGCAGCTGCTAACAAAAAGACGACACCAACTGACTTGGCCCCAGAACCCTACAGGCCTGTTGATCCTTGAACCTGCTCCTGCGAAACTCCCTGTATCCTGCCGACAGCAACCTCAAAAACCCCTCCTGCCTGCCTTGAACCTCTAAAAAGACGTAGACTCCCACAAGCAGTGGTTCTACTCAAACAGCAATATCCCTGGTGCCAGCCAGGAACCGCGAATCCAGCACACTCTGCACCCGCCAAGCCCGGCCTGTGCCGGAGTGGTCCAAGATCACGAGGATGTCCCCCCGGCGACGGTGACCCGGAGTCCAGTGCCCAAAGACCCTCCTCGACGACCCAGACGCCGCCTGCAGCCTCAGAACCAGGGACCCCTCCAACCGCGACCAGCTGAGGGTAACATTTCCCGACGCCAAAAGACACCCCTGCACCCGGCGGCTCCCTGTGCCCTCCTTTGGGGTACCATCCTCTTCTCCAAGATCCCAACTTACCTCTTGAAGTGGTGGTCGCACCTGAAGAATCTCCGTTCCCGCGCCTGCAGCCTTTGTTCAGTATTGAACTTTCCCATTGGATAACATTGAGCGCCCGACGGCTCAAAAGCACCTTGCACCCAGCCGCCCGAGGGCCGCTGGAAGCGCAACTACTACCCTACTCTACTTCCTCACTTGCCCTGAGTAAGTGACCAGGAGCTCAGCTCCCACAGCCTCGTGGCCTGCTTGCAGCCACCAACCGAAGGCCCCCTACCCTCCATAAGATTGCATTGGGCCTACTCTCCCTGCACCCGGCTGCCCCTGTGCCGCTGAGGGTGTAACTACTGTACCTTTCTGACCCTAGGAGACCCCTGAGTCTATGCCCAGAACCTTAACTCTACCAGTCGAGTACTTACCTAAAAGCTGATGACTCATTTTCCTTCCGTAGGATAACATTGACTGGTTTCACTTGAAATTTCTTCTGTGTGGAGTTTTGAAACTTTAAAATATTCATCTAAAATCATCTGAATAACGAATTCCAAATTACTCACCTGTGATCAGGAGAGAAGCCAGTGCTGCACCTTTTAGCCCAGCACTGAACCGTAAAATTAATTATAAGTGTATTTACCAGTAACTTGAATTTCCTCCCATAGGATAACATTGTTTGGTTTTCATTGAAAAAGTTTTTAAGTGTCAACTTTGAAAATACCTTTACATTCTTTAAAAATACAACTGTAACCAAAACGCTTTTACTTAACTGTTTACAGCTTATGTTCCGGGACTGAATCCAGGACCCAGTCCTGTGGTTAGAAAAGTGATTTATTGCATTTAACTAGAAAAAAATGTTAAATTGTGTTTGAAATTGTGTTGCCTATTGCAAACACTGTAGCTATTGTACTTACAAAGTCTATTGCCTTTTTCCAAAGTAACTACCTAAAGTCACAAATTTTTTTTTTTTTATGTGTTTATTGGGATTTTACAATTCTTATACCACAACATTTTTGCAATGGATTGACACATACACATAATTGGGTGCACAACAGTTGTAGGTCTACCCATACATGTTATCACTGAATCACATCCATTATACTGGTTAGGCATTACAGGGAGCCTTTAAGGGAGGGGGCCCGCCTGTTGATTTATATTTTTGTCAGAAGCGTTGTACGTTCTGGTGGTGTTGGCCTCCAGTGAGCATGTATGGACCTCATGTCTTTGTATATTGTTTCTCAGTAGTATCGTGTCTATGCGCGCCTGGAAGGCCTCCCGTCTAACTGACATCGGGGTCATAACTACCGATGCGGAACTTTGAACCTTCAACAATGGAGGCGAACTGTGGGGGGTGTTAGGGAGCTATCGGATTTCGCGTCAGCATAGTCGGTGGCGTGGGCAGTATTGTTGTCTCTTTATGATGTAATGATGTGGGGGGGTGTTTTTATACACGTGTGGGGGGGTCAAAGTGCGGAACGGCGTTAGTTGGGTATCCTGGTACAAACATGAGGAGCTTCAGGTATGACATAAGTGCATGGGTAAATCTGAGCGCGTGGATCCTACTGTAGGTGTTCTGCGTTCGGTCCTGCAGGGGGTAGGGGCAGGGACTGGGGTTGGGAATCTGCTGGTGCTTCTGCCGGGGTTGTTTCGTGAGTAAACTTGTGTAATAATTGTGCCCATTCTAAAGAGATGGGGTGCTTATGGGTTCCTTTTACTTCCTCTTCTCTGAGCACCTCCTCCTCCGCCTTCCCCCATTTTTTCATGACTCCCATCCAGGCTGCTTCCGGGGGGCCCATCGGGGCCTGCCAGTGCATGGCTATTCCCCTCTTTGCTAAGAGCATGGCAAGAGACATGAATCGGTGACATGAATCGGTACTGCACTTTTTCGGTATTCCGCCTGCCACGTTAGTCGTCACCCTAAGCGTCTGATGGACCCATTCCAGTAGTCTTGAATGTTGGGACAGTCCCAGAACATGTGCTTGAAGTCCGCCTCAGGGGCTTGACATCGGGGGCATGCGAAGTGTGTGTCTGGGTAGAACTGATGAAGACGGTGAGGCGTGAGGTACGCCCTCTGGAGGAAGTTGAACTGTATGTTAGGAAAGCGTGCATTCGTAGAGACTTTTTCGGTGTATTCTAGGGCCGTGTCCCATTCTTAGTCATTGAACACCCTCCCCATTTCTGTTTCCCACGTCTGACATAAAGGCAGTAGAGAGGGGAGGATTATTTCCCAAACAGCTTTATATAGCCATGTAACCAAGTGCTGTCCTATTCCAATTTGTCAGATAGTGTGTATTACTGGGTGCGTTGGGGGCTCCCCTTCATTTGGGTTCCAGTAGCGGCGACTACTGTCTATGAGTTGCCTGTGTGTTAAGAATTGTCCTGGCGGGAGGTCATATTGTTCGGACATCTGGGCATATGTTTTAAGTTGGCCTTCCTCAAACAGGGATTCTACCTCCGTACCTGCAAGGTCAGTCCAGACATGGAGGGTGCCTGCAGTGTAGTATTTCTCTTCCCTGGGGAAACTCACCAACGGGAGTAGGGTTGAGTACAGAGGTTTTCCCTTGGACATGCGATGTATTCTCATCATACAAGCCTGGGCTATAGACATCTGTAGGGGTCGGGTGTGCATGCGCTTGGTGCCTGGCAGCAGAATCCTGTTGATTGCCGGCAATGGTATGCGGCCCTCTTCGGTGGTGGTCTCCCCTGTATGACGCTCCGCTGTCTAATACAACAACCACTGCAGTTGGGCCGCAAGAAAGTATGCCTCAAAGGATGGCGGCCCCAGTCCCCTCCCCCCCCCCAGTCGTGGGTATGGATAGTGTGGACAGCGCTACCCTGTCTCCCCATATCAATTCGGTGAGCAGGGTGTATGACTGGAAGGTTGGTAAAGTGGTAGAGTAACCGGGGGACCATAATCATCTTGGCTAGTGCCACTCGTCCTATGGGGGCTAGGGGCAGCGTTTTCCAGAACCCCACTGCCGATCGCACCCCTGCTAGTGCCTTACGGTGGTTCCCTTTATACAGGTCCTTGGGGGAGTGGTACAATCCTACTCCCAGATATCTGGGCGCATTGGTGTTCCATGCAAGTGTCTGCGTACCTATCTGTATTTCGAATGGGGCCATGTGAGGGCTTAGCGGGTAAATGGTGGATTTTTCCCAATTGACTCTGAGGCCTGAGGCCTCCGCAAAGTCCCTTAGTGTATGCCAGATTGGTGTTAGGTCTCGGGTGGCGCAGCGAACATAAATTAGGAGAACATCTACATAGAGGGATACACAATGTATCGTGTCTGCCAATGGGATACCCCACATCTCTACCCCCTGCCGCAGACGTATCGCCAAGTGTTCCCCCGCCAGATCAAACAGGAGGGGAGATAATGGGCACCCCTGCCTGGTCCCCCTCTCTACTGCGAACGCGGGAGAGGTATATCTGCCTATTCTGACTCGTGAGGTAAGGCTTCTGTAGAGGAGCTTTGCGTAAGCCAGCAGTGTGGGCCCTATGTTTATTTTGCGAAGAACCTCAAATAAGTAAAGCCATAGTAGCGTATCGAAGGCCTTTTCAAGGTCCAATACGAGACATGCTGCGCTAGGGAACTACTGTGCACTTGTTCTGTCCTGTATATGAAATAGTCTGCGCAGATTTTGTGATGTGTTGCGCCTTGGGATAAATCCGCATTGGTCTGGGAAGATTAATGGTGTTCGGATTTGGACGTATGGTTCTGCTAGTAGTTTCCCTAATATCTTACAGTCTGCGTTTAGCAGGGTTATTGGTCTATATGAGGAGGGTAGTGTTGGATCTCTATGCGGTTTAGGGAATGTTACTATGATCGATTCTCTAAGGGAGCCAGGGAGTTCACCTCTATCAAGTGTGTCATTGTACATGGATATCATATGAGGGGTCAATTGGGCTAAGTAAGCATTATAATATTCGAGTGGAAAGCCATCCATTCCTGGTGCTTTATTTCGCGCTAACGCTCTTACCGCCTGGGAAATGTCCGTGGCCTGAATCCTTTCTTCCAGTGTTTTTTTATCCGCCGGCGGGATTTGGGGCAAGGGTAATTGGCTCAGGAAACTGGTAGCCGCAAGAGGATCCCCTCGATCCGGGGTTCTGTACATTTTAGAATAATAGTCGTGAAAGATACCCAGAATGTCTAACTGTGAATGTCAGAGGGTACCGGATTCATCCCTTATTTCGATGATTGGTTTTACCTCCCAGTCCTGTTTGGCCAACCAGGCTAGGAGTGTCCCCCCATATTTCCCTCTCAGTGGACCCTTGAAGCGTACATCCTAAAATTATAATTGCGGATGTCTCTTAGTGTCTCCGCATAATTCATTTTGGCCGCTGCCACTTGTTCCGGGGTGGCTTCCCCTCTCTTCGCCTTTTTCGAGAGATCCGCTAAGGTTTATTCTGCTGCTTGCAGTGACTTCTCTAGTGTTCTGCACACCCCTACTATCTGCTGAATGCACTGTCCCCTTGCTACCACTCTGTATGTGTCCCACTCAATCAGTCGAGATGTCGCTGTGCCTGCGTTTAGTGTAAAGTGTTCCTGGATATGTTCCCCATGTTCATGTCTGAACACCTGATCTGTGAGGCAGTCTTGTGGCAGTTTCCAGGTGGGTACGGGAGGGTGAGGTGGTTTACATCTAAGGGTCAGTGTGTGCGCATCATGATCTGATAGTACCCTTCCCAAGTAGTCCGTGCACTGTACTTTTGGGAGTAGTGTGGTGGAGCATAGGAACCTATCCAGGCGCACACGTAGGTTATGTGGAACAGAGTGGAAGGAGTATAGTTTAAGTGTGGGGTTTTGCGCTCGCCATGCATCTGTCAATGCCCAGTGTTTCACCCATGTATTAAAAATTTCTGTTTGTTTATACGCTGATGATTGCACCGGTGGGGGGTGGGATCTGTCTAGTGCCGTGTCCAGGGTGCAGTTATAATCCCCGCCGAGTATCCACGGCACATGTGTGTGTTGGGTTAGTGTTCCCGTAAGACGGTTCCAGAAGGGGGCTTTTTCTACATTGGGGGCGTATACACTTCCTATCAGTACAGGTTGTCCTTCTAATAATCCCTCTATTATTGTGTATCGTCCCTTCTTGTCTATTACCCGCATCTGTTCCTTGAATGGGGTACCGGGTCGAATCCAAACCAGGGTCCCTCTGGCGAAAGAGTAGTGCGCTGTGGCGCAGATCGTATCCTGCCATTTCTTACATAAACGTTCAACTTCCGGCACTGTCAGGTGTGTCTCCTGTAGGAGGGCTATATGTGCTTGTGGTCTCTTTATGTAGGCAAACACTGCATATCGGTTGCTCGCAGTGTGCATACCCCGAACGTTTAATGTGATAAGTTTTATGTCAGTGTTAGGGGTATTGGTGGTCATGTTAGTAGTCATCCGGGCCAGGGTTGCTTGAGTGTTGTTTTGTTGGGCGTTTGGGTCCCCCACTCCTCTGTGTAACCACCCACCGTATAACTGGCATAATTTCGTCCGTGTGCTCCTGAAGGGGTTCTAGGGAAATGCTGGGTAAGGGGGAACTTTAAACTAAACTTCGTGAAACATCCCCAACTGGAGGGACCTATCACTCGAGGTAATACGTCCAAACTGTACATCTCATACCGACTTTAGTTTGTTGTGTAAGAGGGGTGACTGTGTGTATTTAGTGGCTGCCACCGCCGTGGCTGCCCGCTTCTGGACGATGAATTGAAAATGCCTGGGGATGCCATTTCATCTCTTCCTACTCACGGTTTCCCAGTCCTGAACTCTGCTGTGAAATGTTCTGGGTATCACCGCGCTATGTCTTCATCGTGGAGGTGTTGTCTGGCCGGTTAGTGCGATCTCAGGGGAGAGCTTCTCCTTCCCTTCTTCTGTCCGTCCCCTGTACAGTCTTCATATCAGTGTGTCAGCCGTCTGGGGAGTTACTATCGGTGGTGTGACCAAACCATCTCGGGAGGTTTGTGCATCGCTGGCGTCTTCTTCTGAGGAGAACAAGTGTGGGCCTCTGTCAGCGTCCGAAACCGCCTCCGTCAATCTTGTTGCTGCTGCTGCTTGTTGCAGGGCTCTCCTGCGTTCCGCGATAATTTGTTCCAGATCAGGGGAGTTTCTGGTGAGCGGGTCCGACCGTTGACTCAGTTGTGTTAGTGTGATCCGCTTATGTTGCTGCCACCGTCTGTCAGAGGGCCGCTGGCCTTGGGTATTTCGATGTCCGATTAAGTCCCCCAGGTGTTGCTCCTCCCAGTCGCCGGCTTCTGTAGGATCCGCAAAGAAATACGTGCACCGTTGTGAATGATCTTGAGGCATGCCAGGAATAAGAGTGCGTATTGTACATTTTTTGGGGCGTAGAGTGTGTTTCACTGTTAGGAATGAGGCTCGTTGTCACTGCACAGCTTGAGAGTAATCCAGAAACAGCATGACTTGTTTGTCCTCCACCCGGAGCGCTCCCGCTTGCTGTTTGGAGCACGGTGTCCCAGTCTTGGTAATGTAATAGTTTCAGTAGGAACGACCGAGGTGATGAGCCTGGAGGTTGTTTACATGCTGGGATCCTATGAGCTCTCTCCACTGAGAAGTACGTGGTCAAATCCTGTTCTGGAGTTAATGCCGCCGATCGGGAGCCCCTGAGCTCCGAATCCTGGGCGGAGCACCGCTCGTGCGGGGGCAGAGGCCTCCCCGCTCCCTTGTCCAGCCGCGGCGGGGGCCCCAGTGTCCCTGCCAACTCCCTTGGCGGTTCTTGACGGCCTTCACCGGTGCTCACCTTCTTCACCAGGCTCCCAAAATCCCTCTCTCCAGCTCTCAATTCGTACCGCGACGGCGTCACCATAGACGATCACCGGGCAGTGAATTCCTGATATATTTCTGCGGCTGGCCGTAAGTAATCAGCGGGCGCCGTCATTTTAGGCATGTCTCAAGAGCGCCAAGTCATTCTCTCCGCCTTCTGTTTGTGCTTTCTGGACCACCTGTGGTCCGGGGCAACTCCGGCACTGGCGTTCCGCGCTGTTCGGGCATTTTTACTGAATTACAGCCACATTGCGCGGGCAGCCGTGCGGAGCACTAGAAAGGTGCATCCACCATCTTGGCTGGTTTGGCCACGCCCCCTACCTAAAGTCACTCATATTGAAACAAGCATTTGCAATGCAATAGGTCTCGCATTAGGAAAGTTTGAGCTATTGGTATTGTAAATGGCAAAGTTCTTATTTATGTTTCTTTTTTTTTAAATAGCTAAATTAATAGCTTCGTCATTTACAATGCCAATAGTTATAACTTTCGCAAATGTGATACCTATAGCATTTGTAATGCAATATGTTTTGTATTTACAAACCGCGAGAGGACAAAAAAAAGCTCCGGACCACCGCCTCCTCCCAGGCCTTCAAAAGGGACCTCAAAGTTCTCCTCCTCCAGAGATACCTCCAAAAGTAATTCACGTCCTCTTGCTATTTGTGAGGAAGACTTCCCACTACTGATAATTTCTACTTTCCATGACCATGGAAGTGCCTTCCCAGTGTATGTCTGTGATTGGAGGGTCTGCCTTTTTGCAGTATTTTCCATGTACTGGTGTTCGGTGCCCTTTTGTAACATGCACACACCACTCTGCCCTTGCAACACACGGCTGCTACCTCTCACATGTCTTTGCCTTTGATACTTGCACAAGTGCCACCTTGCCCATGTAACGCTTGTTCCTGAGCCTGAGTGTCTAGCACTTATTGCAGGACTATACCTGTAATTATACTCTGTTTTCTCTTATAACTGCACACTTGTCACTTTTATTTCCTCTTGTGCACTTTTGACTACCTCATGTGTTTTGGTTGCTCACAATTTTTACTCAAGTATTTTGTTTGCTCACGATTGTCACTATTACCTTTACTACCCATGTATTCTGGTTGCTCACAATTTTTACTCAAGTATTTTGTTTGCTCACGATTGTCACTATTACCTTTACTACCTCATGTATTTTTGGTTGCTCATAGTTTTTACTACCTCATGTATTTTGTTTGCTCACAATTGTCACTATTACCTTATGTAAGTAACGTATGTTTTTGCAACCTGTTCTTTTGTAATGTTTCTCATTATGTTTCATTTCTGTTCCTAATGTTAAGCGCTCTGACGCCTTCGGGTAAAGTCCGCGCTATATAAAAATGCATAAATACATAAATAAATAAATACCGCCTTCGGGTAAAGTCTGCGCTATATAAAAATGCATAAATAAATAAATAAATAAATAAATACCGCAAATGAAACATCCTCGTCACTCTGCCGGCCTGCGACCAGGAAGTCAGGCAGGCCGGCGCGACAACCGGAAACAGGAAGTAGGAGGGCGGGAGCCTACCCCGCCTCCCACGGAAGAGCCGCGATTGTTTGGAGCACCGGAGCAGGCAGGAGCCTACCCTGCGCCCCGGTGCCGAAGGAGGGAAGAAGAGTCCTGCTGGCCTCAAGATTCTTGGATGTTGGGTTGCTGAGCTGGGGGGGGGGGGGAGCATGTGTGTGTGCGCGCGCTCGCGTGCGGGGGGGGGGGCGGGCTGTGTATGTGTGTGTGCGTGCGTGCGTGTGTGTGTATGTGTCTTGGAGTGCGTGTGTGTGACTGTGGGGGAGGGGGTGTGTGTGTGAGCGAGTGTCTGTCTGCGCGCGCATGTGTACGGCGCGGGACGCGACGTGCGCGTTCGCGCACACGAATCCAGGAGAAAAAGCTTGTACACCCTCTTGTCCTCCTTCCCCCCAGACTGATCGCTATTCGTCTCCAGCTGGACACATGCATCCTTGCGGATGCATTGCCAGCGAGACCCAAAAAGTATATTTTTATACCTTTTTGGTTCTAAAATAAAACAACTCTATCTTTTGAAATAAAGCAATTGGCCTAGAGTTCAGTTCTTGAGTGTGTGAGACCATTTGCTGACTGAGTGTGTACAACAAAAGCTTTACACTGTCCTCTGATACTGCCTAACTGCTCGACAAAGCTACCACTTTAGAGAGTAAGGTTAAATCTAACTTTAACTTCTGCCATAGCTCTGGAGACTTGGGACTCTATACACTGTACATTACTTTGGTCCAGTATATATATAGAGCCACTTTCTTAAGTTGGTGGATCACACAACAGAACTTATAAATTTCCTCTAGAATTCTGAAATAGTTTTTCCCAAAATACTAAAAGTCTTGTCAGGGCCTTGCTTAAGTTCCATTAGAATTTTAGAAAACTAAAAGTCACTGTAGTCAGGGTAGAGGGTTACAACTGTCAGGATAGAATGTCTCAAAAGAACCCAGCTACTAGTGAACCTAATACCATGCAGTACCTGGTGGAGGAACTCGACCTCACACCGTACACCAAGGAATTGAGGTCCTTATGCAAAGTTAAAAACATAATCATGGGCCTGCATCCAACCAAACAAGGGCTCCAGGAGCTCCTGGCTGAGTATGCTAAAGACCACCCCTTTGAACAGGGTGACACCCAGTCAGAGGAAGAAGAGGAGGAGGATGATGATGATAGTAATCCTCCCCTCATCTCTAGGGAAGTGAGGGTCCCCATACCCTTATCTCCAAGAGTCAATCTCTGGGAGCCTAGGAATCACACAGGTGGGCCAGGTTACATAGAACACATTGGGGAGAGCCCCAACGAAGAGGAGAACTGGTTAGCCAAGTTGGCCAAGAGATTAGATCTAGAGTCCAGACTCCTGGCTCTAGAAAATTAAAGGAAAGAGATGGATTTAGCACCCATCAGTGGTGGCAGCAATACCCAATAATAAGGATAAAGAGGAATCTTATGATCCTAAAATCCCCAAAGGGATTGTCCCTAAATTTGAGGAAAGTGATGACAACAGAAAATGGTTCACAGCCTTTGAGAGGGCCTGTGATGTGAGAAAGTTAAAGTAACCTCTCTAGGGGGCACTCCTGTGGGAACTGTTCTCTGGTAACTGCAGAGACAGGCTTCTGACCCTCTCTGGGCCAGATGCAGGGTCCTCTGCCCTCATGAAGAAGACTCTGATTGAGGGATTTGGGCTCACTACTGAGGAGTACATAATTAGGTGCAGGGGGCCCACAAAACCCAGGCCCAGTCCTGGATAGATTTTGTAGACTACTCAGTAAAGCCATTGGAGGGTTAGTTAAGTGGATACAATGTGCATGTTTTTTCTGGACTTTACAATTTGTTTATGAAGGAACACATGTTAAGTAATTGCTCAAATGAAAAGTTACATCAGCATTTGGTAGACCTAGGTCTAATTTCTCCCCAAGAATTGGGAAAGAAGGCAGACCACTGGGTCAAGACAAGGGTGACAAGGACAGCCACCGGGGGTGACCAGAAGAAGGTGGTTACGAAACCTCCCCAGGGAAAGGTGGTGAGAATCCCCAAGACAAAAAGTCTGAGTCTTCTAAAGGGCCCCAAAAACCTGTGCAGGGGGGTAGGTCCCAAACTACTCCCTATGTGCCTCAGCCCTATAGGGGGAAGAACTTTGACCCTAACAAGGCCTATTGTAACAGTAGGGACATTTAACTGTAGATAAATCTTGCCCCCACATCACGGCCCCTGAGGCAACCACTCCAGCTACACCTGGGATGGCAAATATACAGATAGGATCAATAGTGTGCCCAGAGCAAATAAGGATGCACACTGAAGCAGTTCTGGTTTCAGAAGGGGAAGTTGAGTTTGCCACTGTAGCTGTGTGGCCACCCAACTTAAAGAAGTTTTTGCAATACCATTACATAAATGGAACTAGGATAGAAGCCCTGAGGGATACAGGTGCCAGTGTCACTATGGTGAGAAATACACTGGTTTCCTCAGAGCAATACCTGATTGGGAAAATTCACCCAGTCACCAATGCTGACAGTGTTACCACTAATCATCCTATGACTATGGTGACACTAGGCGGGGGGGGGGAGGAGGTTACTGGCCTGAAACAGGTAGTGGTCCCTCAGAAGCTGCCAGCTGACAGTCTGCTTGGAAATGACCTAGAAACCTCAGCCTGGGCTGAGGTTGAGCAAGTAACCCATGCAGCCATGCTGGGTATCCCTGAATTTGTATGTGTGCAAACAAGAGCATAGAGCAAAAAGAAGGGTGAACAAGTAGGTTTGGAGCCTGAAAGTATGGCCCAGCCAACCAAGAGACAAAGCAAGAAGACTGGGGGACCAGCTTCTACACAGCAAACCTCTCAGGACCCCTCTCCTCAGGGAGAGGACTTGGAAACCCTAGAGGGAACTGAGCCTATGGAGCTTGAGCCTTACCAGGTTGAACTCTTGGGCCCAGGGGGACCCACTAGGGAAGAGCTGTGCGAGGGTCAACAGGACTGTCCCACTCCTGAAAGCCTGAGACAGCAAGCTGTTTCAGAATCACAGGGAGATGTCAGTGGTACCCACAGAGCCTATTGGGAAGAGAGATTACTGTATGCTGAGGCATGAAACCCCACTCCTGAAACCACCAGGAGAGTGGTAGTGCCACAGAAGTACAGGGAGTTCCTCCTAACGTTGGCTCATGCCATCCCCTACCTGGAAATCTGGGGCAAAACAAAACTTGGGAAAGGCTAGTTAGTCACTTCTACTGGCCCCAGATGCACCAAACGGTGAAGGAGTTTGTGAGCTCTTGTGTTACCTGTCAGGCCAGTGGCAAGACAGGTGGCATCCCAAAACCCTCCCTGATACCACTGCCAGTGGTGGGGGTCCCCTTTGAAAGGGTAGGTGTGGACATTGTGGGTCCACTTGAACATCCCACAGCCTCAGGGAACAAATTCATTCTAGTAGTAGTGGATCATGCTACTAGGTACCCTGAAGCAATTCCCCTTAGGACTACTACAGCTCCTGCAGTAGCCAAGGCCCTCCTGGGTGTCTTCACCAGGGTAGGATTTCCTAAGGAGGTGGTTTCAGACCGAGTTTCTAACTTCATGTCAGCTTACCTGAAGCACATGTGGAAGGAGTGTGAAATGCAGTACACATGTACTACCCCATACTATCCACAAACCAATGGCCTTGTTGAGAGATTCAACAAGACATTGAAAGGTATGATCAAGGGACTCCCTGAAAAACTCAAAAGGAGATGGGATGTCCTGTTGCCATGCCTGCTTTTCGCTTATAGGGAAGTGCCACAGAACGGAGTAGGGTTTTCCCCCTTTGAACTTCTGTTTGGTCATCCTGTAAGGGGACTACTTTGTCTTGTGTAAGAGGTTTGGGAGAGGCCTCTCCAAGAACCCAAGCAAGACATTGTGGACTATGTGCTTGGCCTAAGGTCCAGAACGGCTGAGTATATGAAAAAGACATCCAAGAATCTTGAGGCCAGCCAGGAGCTTTAGAAGCACTGGTATGACCAAAAAGGTGCACTGGTTGAATTTCAACCTGGGCAACAGGTGTGGGTTTTGGAGCCAGTGGCTCTCCAAGAGAGATGGAGTGGGGCTTACCCTATCCTGGAAAAAAAGAGTTAGGTCCCTTACTTAGTGGACCTGGGCACAAGCAGGACACCCAAAAGGGTTATCCATGTAAACCGCCTTAAACTCTACAATGACAGGGCTGACATCACCATGCTGATGGTGACTGATGAGGAATAGGAAGCAGAGAGTGAACCTCTCCCTGATCTCCTCTCTTACAGCCCAAAAGGTGGGTCAGTGGATGGAATGGTCTTTTCAGACACCCTCTCTGCCCAACAGCAGTCTGACTGCAAGCATGTCTTGCAACAGTATGCTAGTCTCTTTTCCCTGACCGCTGGTCTCACCAACTGGTGTACCCATGATGTGGACACTGGTGATAGTAACCCTGTCAAAAACAAGATCTATCGACAGTCAGACCAAGTCAAGATAAGCATCAAAGCTGAAGTCAGCAAAGATGCTGGAGTTAGGGGTTATTGAACCCTCTGAGAGTCCCTGGCTAGCCCAGTGGTGCTGGTCCCCAAGCCTCATCCACAAGGTGGAAAGAGAGAGATGAGGTTTGTGTGGACTATAGAGGGCTCAACTCTGCCACCAAGACAGATGCTCACCCCATTCCAAGAGCGGATTAGTTGATAGACAAGTTGGGGGCAGCCACAATTCTCAGTACCTTTGACTTAACTGCAGGGTACTGGCAGATTGGCATGGCCCCAGGAGCAAAAGAGAAAATAGCATTCTTCACAACCGATGGGCACTATCAGTTTACTGTAATGCCTTTTGGGTTAAAGAATTCCCCTGCCATCTTCCAGAGGTTGGTGAATCAAGTCCTGACTGGGTTGGAGTTTTTTCGTGCAGCTTATCTTGATGATATTGCTGTCTTTAGCTCCACCTGGTCCACCTTGGGAAGGTTTACAAGCCCTGCAATCTGCAGGTCTAACTGTTAAGTCATCCAAATGCCAGCTAGGGCAGGGCACTGTGGTGTACTTGGGCCACCTTGATGGTGGAGGCCAGGTACAACCCTTACAGTCCAAGAACCAGAGTATCATGGACTGGGCAGCTCCAACAACCCAGAACCAAGTCAGGGCATTCCTTGGGTTCACTAGGTACTACAGGAGGTTTGTGAAGGGATATGGGTCCATTGTGACTCCCCTCACAGAACTCACCTCCAAGAAAATGCCCACGAAAGTAAACTGGACTGTTACTTGCCAAAAGGCTTTTGACACCCTAAAAGAAGCAATGTGCTCAGCACCAATTCTAAAAGCACCAGATTACTCCAAGCAGTTCATAGTGCAGACTGATGCCTCTGAGCTAGGGATAGGAGTGGTCCTATCCCAGATCAATGAAGAAAGCTAAGACCAACCTGTTGCTTTTATAAGCAGGAGGCTAATCCCCAGAGAGCAGCGTTGGAGTGCCATTGAGAGGATGGCCTTTGCTGTGGTTTGGTGCCTGAGGAATTTGAGGCCCTATTTGTTTGGAACTTACTTCCTGGTTCAAACTGACCAAAGACCTCTCAGATGGCTAATGCAGATGAAAGGGGATACATCTCAAACTACTAAGATGGTCCATCTCCCTACAGGAAATGGACTTTGAAGTGGAACACCTCCCAGGGACTGCCCATGCCAATGCAGATGGACTTTCCAGGTTCTTCCATTTAGACAATGAAGAATCCCTAGGGTAAGGTTAGTCTCATCACCTTTCATTGGGGGGGAGGTGTGGGGGGGCGTGAGAAAGTGCCATCTTTCTGCCATAGGTAAGCCTCTTTCTCTCCAGTTCTCAGTGGTGTGTGTGTGTGGGAAAGTGCCATCGTTCTTGCATAGGTATGCCCCCACTTTTTGCTGAATTGCTGATGTGCTTTGACTGAGTGTGCCCTGGGCTCCTGCCAACTAGGTGCCCAGGGCCTGTGTTCCTTCCCTAAAACTGTGTTGAAACTGAAACCCAATTGGCATCTCTGGCCGCCTGTCAGCCCCTAGTAAATGGTACCCTAGGTACCCAGGGCATGGTGACCAGAGAAGACCCCTAAGGGCTGCAGCACATATTGTGCCACCCTTAGGGGCCCTGTACCCTGACACCCACACACTGCCTTTGCAGGCTGAGTGTCTAAGTACAGAACTAAACAAAGAGTCGACATGGCACACATCCCTGTGTGCCATGCCCACAAGCTCACTGCCCTGGCATCCATCAGTCACCCCTCTAGATGGGTGCCCTATGCCAGTGGTGTGGGCACAGGTGCATGAGCCCTGTGCCCCTACAGTACCCAGGGCCATTCCTGGGCAGCGTAAGTGCAGTGCTGCCATTAAGAGTATATGGTACTGGTGGGCTGTCATTACGAACTCCAAAGCATCCTAATGGCTTCACTGAAAACTGAGAAGTTTGATATCAAACTTCACAGCACATTAAACCTGCACTGATGCCAGTGTGGGATTTAATGTAAAATGCACGACAGAGGGCATCTTAGAAATGCCCCCTGAAACCTAACCAAGTCCCAGTGTCCTGACTGCGTGGCTACCGAGGCTGCAACCACCAAACATGTTTCTGGACCCCTGGGTCAAGAGCCTGCTGCTCTCGGGGCCCTGGAACAATGCACATCCTGGGACGAGGTGCCAAGCCTGCTCCCGCAGGATGGGCAGGGGAAGCTTCAAAGGCATGCCGTCTTTGTGAGTTTCTCCAGGCCACTTGCTGTACTCAGCAACTGGCCCCCAACATTTCTGACCCCCACTCTGGTGGGAAGAACGGCAGGAAACACTAAGTGAGGAAAGGGGGTGTGCCAGTCTATGCCAACTCCACCCCTCAGGTGGGAGAGGCGAGGAGAAGCACGACTCCGGGCTCTGGCCATCTTGAGGCTGGGGAGCACTGCCCAATCACAGCTAGGCTTCTGCCCCCCTCCTACAGGAGAGGAGCAGGCTAGGGGGTGTACTCACCCCAGGACAGGGACCCATTGGTCCCTGCCCTGGCCCTACCTGTAACGCCCCTAAATTTAGTATTTAGGGGCACCCTGAAACTTCCTTCCTTAGTGGAGAAGCGTGGCTCAGTGGTTAGAGGCGGCAGACCCGGAAGCTGAGATCGGCCGTGGACCAGGGTTCGATTCCCCGCCTTGGCGGGTCTCGGGCTCAAAAAAAAAGAAAATAATTCCACGGACTCGACAATTCTCGCTCCGGTGCCTACTCGACTCACGGGGTCACACTCTGCGACTCTGGGCAATAGCTTGCTTAATCTCCACTATGGCCCCTCGCGGCGGGATGCCTGGCTTTCACCTTGTGGATACCCTGCCGGGGTATCTCACAGGGGAATACCAGGACGGGTTCCCTAAGCAAGCGTCTTGATGCCTTCGGGTGATACGTGCGCTATATAAGTCGCAATACATTTACATTTACATACATCCCGATTGCAACAAGAAGAAGAACAAGAAACAAGAAGACCTGCCGTGCATCTGCTAACAAAAGGACAACGCCCACTGACTTGGCCCCAGAACCCTACAGGCCTGTTGATCCTTGAACCTGCTCCTGCGAAACTCCGGCGTCTCCTGCGGACAGCAACCTCGAAAATCCCGGAGGACCTGCCTGCCTTGAACCTCTAAAAAGACTGGGACTCCCACGAGCAGTGGTTCTGCTCAAACAGCAATACCCCTAGTGCCAGCCAGGAACCGCGAATCCAGCACACTCTGCACCTGCCAAGCCCGGCCTGTGCCGGAGTGATCCAGGACCACGAGGACGTCCCCGCGTCGACTGTGACCTGGAGTCCAGTGCCCAAAGACCCTCCTCGACTACCCAGACGACGCCTGCAGCCTCAGAACCAGGGACCCCTCCAACTGTGACCAGCTGAGGGTAAGATTTCCCGATGCCAAAAGACACCCCTGCACCCGGCTCCCCGCGGCCCCCTGTGCCCTTCAAGATCTCAACTTACCCCTCGAAGTGGTGGTCGCACCTGAAGAATCTCCGTCCCCGAGCCTGCAGCCTTTGTTTAGTTTTTAAATAAAAACAATCTAAAAACAAAAGCAACCTGCACCCAGCCGACCGAGTGCCGCTGGAAGTGCAACTACTACCCTACTCTACTTCCCCACTTCAGCTCCCGCAGCTGCGTGGCCTGCTTGCTTGCAGCCACCAACCGAAGGCCCCCTACCCTCTGTAGGATTGCATTGGGCCTACTCTCTCTGCACCCGGCTGCTGAGGGTGTAACTACTGTACCTTTCCGACCCTGGGAGACCCCTGAGTCTATGCCCAGAACCTTAACTCTACCAGTCGAGCACTTACCTAAAAGCCGATAACTCATTTCCTTACATAGGATAACATTGACTGGTTTCACTTGAAATTTCTTCTAAGTGTGGAGTTTTGAAACTTTAAAATATTCATCTAAAATCAGCTGAATAACGAATTCCAAATTACTCACCTGTGATCAAGAGAGAAGCGAGTGCTGCACCTTTTAGCCCAGCACTGAACCGTAAAAGTAATTATAAGTGTACTTACCAGTAACTTGAATTTCCTCCCATAGGATAACATTGCTTGGTTTTCTCTGAAAAAGTTTCTAAGTGTCAACTTTGAAAATACATTTACATTCTTTAAAAATCACAACTGTAACCAAAACGCTTTTACTTAACTGTTTACAGCTTATGTCCCGGGACTGAATCCAGGATCCAGTCCTGTGGTTAGAAAAGTAATCTATAAAGTAATCTACTGCATTTATCTAGAAAACCCCATTGAGCTCAATGTTAAATTGTGTTTGAAATTGTGTTGCCTATTGCAACCACTGAAGCTATTGTACTTACAAAGTCTATTGTCTTTTTGCAAAGTAACTACCTAAAGTCACTCATGTTGAGAAAAGTATATTTTGGTACCTTGTTGGTTCTAAAATAAAACAACTATATCTTTTGATATAAAACAATTGGCCTAGAGTTCAGTTCTTGTGTGTGTGAGACCATTTGCTGACTGAGTGTGTACAACAAATGCTTTACACTGTCCTCTGATACTGCCTTACTGCTCGACCAACCTACCACTTTAGAGAGTAAGGTTATATCTAACTTTAACCTCTGCCATGCCTCTGGAGACTGGGGACTCTGTAGTGGAGAAGTGTGGCTCACTGGTTAGAGCAGGCAGACCCTGAAGCAGAGGTCAGACCCGGGACCAGGGTTCAATTCCCGACGCGGCAGGGTCTCGAGCTCAAATGTCCACGGACCAGATAATTCTCGCTTCGGTGCCTGACCTAATCATGGGTTCACACTCTGCAACTCTGGGCATTAAGCTTGCTTAATCTCCACAACGGCCCCCCGCGGCGGGATGCCTGGCTTTCACCTTGGGGATGCCCTGTAGGGGCTATCTCACAGGGAAAAGCCAGGACGGGTTCCCAAGGCAAAGCGCTTAGAGACCCCTGGGTTATAAGCGCTATATAAATCCAAACATACATACATACATACATACACTGTACCTTACTTTGGTCCAGTATATATAGAGCCACTTTCTTTTTATAGTGTGGTCACGTAGAAGTCACTGTACCACACAAAATGGTGGATGGCTGTTTTTATATTTGTTTGGGGGTATTAGATAATTCACAGTAAAATATGTTTTTGGAATATATTTTCTAATGTGGTTTATATTCTGACTGAATGTGTAATTAATGTATTTGTGGTAAAAAAAAAACAGCTTGTTTTTTTCCTTCTTTACATTTTACAACAGCCATCTTGGTTGGGGACAAGCGACATACACAAGGTTGAAATGAAGGCATGTAAAAAAAAAGTGTTTCTTAAGCTATTTGCGCTATGTTTATAAGTGTTTTTTAATATTTGTTTATTTTAGAAAATATGCATAAAAAAGATACAGTGCTGCCTTGTTTTCTGGTGTGTTGCATAATTTTCTAGTAATATATATTTTTTTACTACTAAACTAAAATGTTATATATTTCAAAACAATGCATTGTAAATGTTAGCGTTGTAGTGGTATGCGTGCTAACTGTACTTATAATGTACCTTTATGTATTTTCGTAGTAATGACATGCGTGGTATATAAGTGTGTTGAAGTGGTAGATGCATTGTAAAAACTGTGTTGTAAAGGCATGTGTGGTTATGGCATGCGTTGTTCTGTCATACATCCATCTTGAAACAACTTTGATACTCGTCTAAAAGGTGCATTGCAGGGGTCTCTAACCATTTCTGTAATATGAGCTGCTTATGTTCAATGAAGTGATCCGGAGCCACTAATATTTATTAGTGCTATAATAGTTACCACTTTAGACAAAACTTGCCAGCAGTAATAAGAAAAAGGCTTTATCTATTTGGAATGCCTCCACATGGATAATACATGAGAAAATTGGCCAAATAATGTTAGTAATCTTTCCCCAGTGCTGCATAATTTATATTTTGGAAATTCGCCCATTTTCCCCCAAACATCCACAAATGAATTCTGAAAATACATTAAAAAAATTTAATACATTCTTTTCAATTTTGGGATACATATATTAATTCAACTAAGCAAAGATTTCCAATGTATTAAGCTGGGCTATGTAGGAAGCTAACTCGTTATATAGTGGACCAAAAAGAGGTACACTGTGTAAGGAGTTCAGGCAAACCTCAAAGGAATTACAGAGGCACAAATGACACTGCAAATGCTCTCTTTTGTGATAGTGTTGGCGAGCAATTATGCATATCAGAGGGTAGTGGCTAAGCATTTATTGCACACACACAAAGGCATTAAATGAGAGACATACTGAGTAAAGAAATCCAATACAAATGTATAAAAATAACATCTTTTTGTATGAATTTAGATACCAAGATCATCGGAATCAAGTAAGTACTTTTCAAGTTATGAATTTCTAGTTTTCAAAAGTTGACAGTGCAATTTTTGGGAGCGGTAATGTTATCCAATAGGGAAAAACATGTACTGCATTTGGGGACTTAACGACTTATGGGACCAATCTACTGGACTTAAGGTAAGTATGGGGCAAAGTCCAAGGCAGCACCAACAGGTCATCTTGGGCGCATTGGGGCATACAGGTGCAGAGGTGCTTCTATTCAGCTTTGGGTGCCCCCTATTGGGGAAAGCATGGTCTGCATTCGGGCACTTCACAGCAACTTAGGGGACCAATCTCCTGGACCTAGGGTGATTATGGGGCAAGGTCCAAGTACACACCAACAGGTCACCTCGGGAGGCTCTGGAGCATCTGGGTGCAGATGTGTGCTGTGGTTTCGGGTGTCCCATTCACTTTATTGGGAGAGGCTGCAAGATAGGACTGGGAGACCAGTCAGGCTGATCCAACAAGGGGGCTCAGGTCTCACAATGCTCGGGGATGTGGGGACACCTTTGGTCCTCTTCTCCTCAGGCCGGGGCAGCTGGTTGCAGAGGTATTCTGACACATCAGGTTTTCTTCAATGGATACAGTCACAGTACAGGGAGCCTGCACACACTGTCGCTGCAGGTGGCGTCGGTGAGTCCACTGTGGGCTTTGTCTCCACAGGGTTCGGGGACCACAGTGGCATCACAGGTCCACTTCAAATCGGACTAGGGGGTACGGGTGCAGTGGTGCTTTCCAGTGTCGGGTTGTGCGGCCATCTGTAGTCCTCACAGTTCTTTTGGACTGCCTAAAAGATGCGGTGAAGCAGCTCCACTCCTCCACAGGAGTTCCTGAGACTTTGTTGAAGGCAGGCAGTTCTCCCAGGCTTTTGGAGGCACAGCGCTGCAGGAAAAGACAACTTTAATGCAATCTGGTGAGAACAGCAGACAAACCGGCAAGTTAGTTGCCTTGCTTCTCGTGGCTCTTCTGAGTCCTCCTTCTTAGGTCGGCAGGAATCTGATTTCCTGGTGCCAGGGGTTCCACTAAAAACTAGATTTACAAGTGTTCTGGGAGTGTAGGGTAGTAGCAAATGGGCTACTTACCCCTCTAGTCACTCCACCCCTATAGGACCACTTTCTGTGGGAAGTGGGCATTACCCTGTCCCAGAGTTCCTAGTTCTGCCATCACGAAGATGGCAGACATTTAGATTTTGTATCCACATCAGGTAGCCCACAATAGGAGTGGAACTAGCCTGAGGGTGGCTACGCCTCTCTGACTACTAATCTTCCCACCTGTCCTGGTGCCAAATGGTCCCTGGTCAGTGGGGGTTGGCATCCCCTCATTTTTTAGGGAAGCCAGATTCACACACCAAAGGGAGTGGGCTCCTTGAAACTCCGTGCCTTGGAATGCTAATTTACCTGCCTTCCTGACCTCCTGAGAACATGGACTCTCAGCCCATGGGACCAGATACTCGTCTGTGGTGACAGGCTGGACTGGGCCAGTAAGCCAGCACACATGAGGGCTGGTAGGATTGAGGGGTTAACTCGAAGGTATCCACTGGGTGAATGTATTAATACATCAATTACTGGAATCAGTGTGAAGTATTAATTAATACGAGATGTTTGATACCAAACACCATGCGTTTTAGAAAAGCCACTATGTAGCTGGAGAACTAATTTTGACCAGTGCCCAGTACATATCTTAAGATGGCTTGCCTGCTCACTTGCAATATCCAGTAATAGACCTTAACATCACAGGGGCATATCTGCTCAGGCAGATATGTCCCCACATAAAATATAATGTATCCTGCCTTAGTTCTCAAAGGCCTACTGCAGTAACTGTGGCACGGTACACTGGAGTATGCCATGTCATGTTTTCACTCATGGCTTGCACCATGTCACGCAGCCTGCATTGGCAGTCTGTGTTGAATCTGTGTGTGGGTATAGATATGCTGCAGGCTTTAGCGACTCTCTT
Organism: Lissotriton helveticus; assembly: GCF_964261635.1. NCBI lineage: Eukaryota > Metazoa > Chordata > Amphibia > Caudata > Salamandridae > Lissotriton > Lissotriton helveticus. Next base: position 1,449,925,971 of record NC_136068.1, read on the forward strand.
TAGCACTCATACCTTGACACCCCTGCTTATGGATTAAAGGATATTATGTTCCCTGCCTCCAGTATTGACCATTGCAAGTTTCCAGCATGTGTTGATTGTTCGGCTGGTAATATTGTGTTTGGTAATTGCCTCAAAATTGGGTCGGGAAGCAAAGTTTTTGTCTGCCCCTCCGGGCACCTCACTGGCCTAAAAAAGGCTGCAGGGTACTTTGCTTGGGGTAAAATGATTTAAGGGCTCCCTGTTGGTCATAATGATATCCACTACCTTCTCCCTCCGCCCAGGAAAGGTGTGCACCCGACGATTTCGTGAGTTATCGTCATTTGGGTATTGATTTTGTTTGTAGAAATTTCTGCCAAATAGGGATAGTTTTTTTCCTGTGAATTATACAGAATATCTTTATTTTATCTGTTACATTTAACTAGAAACTCAGTAAAAGAAGCCAGTTCTCTATCAGCTTCCTCCAATTTCTTTTTAGCTTCTTCCAACGCATTGTTTCAGATTTTTTCCTCTAACTCGGCCAATTCATTTTTTAGTGACACCACTAACTCTTTAGCGGTTTCTACGATGAGAATCATTAATTCGCGAGAGCATCTGTTTGCAATTAAGGTCAATTTTTCCAAAAATTGTCTGATGTGGACAAACAGGCCTGGGATATTACTTATCCTCAGGCCTTGAGGGATCACTCCTGCCCTCAAATACTCCAACATAAACTCTATGTGCGCTTCCATGCGCTTCAACTTCTTTTTAAGAGAGATAAGTTGGTTGACCTCATCGTTCCCTCTGATATTGGAGTTAGGGATATTACTAAAATTAGTGTTCGAACCTACTCGTGTAGCAAACTCCTCATTAGTAAACCCGAATGTTTTTAGTTAGTCCATATTTCAAGAAAGAGAAATGGTGAACAAGAGAGACTTAATAAAGCAGAGAGAATTTGGTGAACAACCAAGAAGTAGATGCAAGTATAACAGAAATAGAAAACCACAGAGAAATTAGCTTAGAAATGTCAATAAAGCAGGCAATTAATATATGACAACTTAAACAAGAACAGCCCGCACAGACAAGCTGTGGGTAAATCAATTGTCTGAATGAAGGACCCCCTGCTACTGATAGTAGCTCCTAGGGCAGGAAAAATACAAATCTGAAAAACATCATCTCTAGGCAATACTAGGTCATATCACTCATAAAGACCTACACAATACACACTGATACTACTATAGACTCAGTGCACTACAAATTTAAGTTAAAAACGTCATTTTATTAATACAAATTCATGTTAAAAATATTTGTGTCAGACATACAGATTGTGGAACTTAAGACAATATAACATAATATACAGGTTGGGACAACATAAAGAGATGTACAATAGACAGACAAATATAGAATACAAATTAGTGCATAACTTATAAAAAAAAATCATAACTAAATACAAAGACAAACACTTGTAAAAGATTTCACATATTGTGACAAAGTAGCTCAATGGTGGAAGTTTCTTATTTTCTCTATGCACGTTTCGGCGTACTGAGCGCCTTCTTCAGGAAAGCCACAAAGATTCCTAGACAAACAATAAACAGTACTAATTATATATACATAGTTGTACACGGAGTCTTGATACTAGACATCTATATTGATGATATAGATCAAACACCCAAAAAGAACTCTGTGTCTAAATTTAAGAAGTGAACAGGAATTGATCCCAAGGAATAGAGAAAAAAAAAGACAAAAAGCAAGATTTATTTCATAGCTTCACTCCTGACATTTCCGTGAATAAAAAGTAAGAACCAACCAAGCACCTGAAGGGGACATAGGTGTGAGGTGTGAGGCTTTAAAGATAAGAATAAGGAGAAAGCATACCTCAGGCAATATCCCCACTAAACGTGATGATACAAGAAAAAAGAAAAAGGAAAGAAACAGTGATAGAGGTGGATCCAACATCCTAAATATATAACTTACCCGTAGATAAATAAATAAGGCTCAATTGGATATAGAGAGCCAGGGCAGTAGGATTAATTAATAAAATTTCTGGGGGAAAAAGGACAGCAGTGTCAGGGGAGAAAGACATGAGTAACGCTATTCCTGGTAGAGACTACATCTAGCCACAGATTCCCTACCTTTGAATTTCCGCTGGCACTAAACTGGATCCGTAAGATTTTTTGTGAGCAGTACCCCTGCGAGCCCGTAGGAGGCGTTGATGGACTTTGTGTGGCGTCATCCGCAGCATCTATATAGGTGCCACCCAGGCATGCTGACGTCGGTTAACTTACATGATTTTCCAAGCCAGAAGCGCAGAGACATGAAGCGCACTGGCACTGGTGTGTCCAAAACTAGGGCCCTGAAAGGGATCAGCCCTGACCCTAAAAATCTACCACAGAGCGGGAAGGATGAGTGGGTCAGTAAGGAATCTGCGGCTAGATATAGTCTCTACCATATAAAGTGTTACTGAAGGTAAGTAACTTGTTCATCTTGTGGAAAAGTAAATTTTGCCATGTTCTGTGTCCCTACGTGTCATCCATCATATGTTATGTGTGCATGATTAATATGCATATGTATTCCCTATGTTCGATTCAAGACGCAATTATAGTTGTGTCCACCTCTAGTATGTCAGTTTCCAGTCCTCGTGAATACTACGAATATCAGGCCTATGTAAAGCTACGTTGCCACGTTTCTCAGTGTGCACGTTATTTCATTATAAAGTCCCCGTTTCTAGGCCTCAAAAGGGCCTGGACACCAGATTCAGCTCCTGTCTCCTGAAGCCTCGCTGAGGAGCGATACAGCCCCCACCTGTATCCTCGACCCTTCACTTACTTCCTGCCTCGCAGTGCCCGGTTCAGCCTGGCTCTGCCTCTGAGTCTGCCAAGAATATGTTATGATTCCAGTTATCAGTTCAGTCCTCCTTCTCTGCATTCCTAAGCTACTGAACTGCATCAATAGTTTCCGTCATTGTCTAGCCTTCACGTCTCCACGTTAGAGAAATACTGTATTTAATGGTCATTTAATATTCTTCATCACGCACTACATGTAGAATAATGCATGGTCCAGTCTTAGAATCAAGTTAGCCTTTCCCCTCCTGACTTCTAGTTTATATCAACATGTTCTCTAAACATCAGATACTAGATACTGCTTAGGTACATGTCGCCCTGACTCTCCAGAATTCAGTCTCTGCTCCTAGCACAGAGTTCATAGCCCCCAGCTTCTCCTAGTAACACGTCATTGCCAGCTTGCGCGCACCACCAGGTTAGAGGTCCCGGCTCCTTAGGTAGCCCCCTCCATGTTTCCGCCCCATTCATGACATATTCTGTTACGTTTGCATCACATGTCTATGTATACGCCCTGTTACACCCACTTTCACCCTTATCTTTCGCGACTGCTACGCGTCACACCCTTTGCTCCACCCACTGCTCCGCCTATCATATGTACTGTAATGCAACTGTTTTACTATATATGCTTGTGTATTGTTATTAAATGCGAGCGCGCTCATCCCAGATCCAGCCCCGGCAGCTGCTGGGCCCTGCCATCCTATTCCTATGCAGGTTGTCCTGTTCCTGTCCTTTATGCTGTAATAAACCTGCGAAACTCCTACTACCTCGAATCTTGACTCTTATTTATTGAGCTATCTGTTATTCATTTATACATTCAAAAATAGGGTATTATTTATTTATTTACCACATAATGGCGCCCGAATAGGGACTTGCCCTTTCCCCAAGCGCCAGTGAAGCCACGCCGGCCCCCTGACCCTCTGCAGCCGTGACGGAACCATACCGTGCACGTGCAGATATTTCTGCTTCAAGTATACCTCAGGCCCACGGAGGAGACGGAGGAGGCGGTCCAGCATCCAGACGAGGCGGTGGAGGAATGCGGCGAGTCCCGACCAGAGCCCAAGCCAAGAGTCCAAGGTCCGAGGTATCCGGAGGTCCACCCGTAACTTAAGTCCGAAGTTCGTTGTCCGTCGTCGAAGCAGTCCAGTCCAGTCCGAGGCCTTCCGTTCTTGCTGCCCGGTGAGTACCATTACTGGGGTAGTATCTAGACAGGGTCAATCTAATTGACTCTGGTCCGTGGGTTGGTGGTACCCAGACACACAAACGAAGTGTCCACTTCGGTGGATGCGGGTCCTGACGTGTCTCTTTATGAGACCGGTAAGTTTCGTACTGTTTCAGCAGTGCATCTAGTTTCTGTTCCAGTCAGTTCTGTTCTCGAGAAAATTCATATAAAGTCATATATTCTGTGTTCCGTATTCCAGGTAGTATTCTGTTCGAACTGTTATTCATAATGTTTTTCATGTATTTTAATGTTGTGGTATGAATGGGGAATAAGTATCGTGTTCATTGTGTATTGTATTGTGTCTAGATTACAGTCCAGTCATGCCCTTGTTTTCAAAATTACGTCAGTTAAAAACTAGAAAGGGTTTGTTAGAGGAAGCAGTTCCTGTCCCGCCTAGGGACAGTCCAGGTCATTTTATGTATCAGAAGCATGGCATAAGCGCCATACTATATCTAGATTTATGGGTAGAGTATACAAAACAGTTAGAAGAAAAGTATAGATGGCCCGTATCGGGTACATGGGATGCCGAGTGCATCATGCGAGTAGAAGAGGCATTATGGAAAAAGAAAGCCAGACAATCACAGAAAGATGCCATCGAGCTATGGCGTAAAGAAGCTCATAAAAGAACCGAAAAAGAAATCAGAAAGTCAGAATTAAGTAGAGAATCCTCGGAACGAGCACAAGAAAAAGAACTAATCGAGATAGGTGAACAAGTCAAAGCCGAACAGTCAGACAGACAGAGGAATGCCCTCATTAAGGGTATGTATCCTCTTCTTGCCGAGGGCTTGCCAAAAGCGACCCCGGAGGCATCCAGTAATTTTCCGCCACCACTAGTTCCGATCAAGTTACGTCACAAACCAACCGCAGCTGATATTTTCATCTCGTCCTATTTGGACGACACAGTCCCAGAATATGCAAATCCTGTTCCCGCTCCACCAGTCCCTGTAAATCAGGCACTTCCCGTTCCTCCAGACACCGGGGCACCCTTTGCAGCACCTGCTACGGTCCCCCCGGTCCAGCCCGCCATACAAGTCCAGCCCGCATTCCAATTTCCCACCCTGCCAGGACGAAAAGCATCAGTTGATGATTCTAGTCTAGGGGCCGCAGGAGGAGGTCCTCCTCGAACCCCGCCGCCACATAAGCGTTTAACGGCAGCCGAATTACATATGCAAGCGTCACAACGTACGCCCAGACTGTCTGTTGCAGAAATAAGAAAATCCCTTGCCGAATGCTGCTATGACCCAGTCCCAGGCGAAGATGATATGGTTTTATATTCATTACGCGTAAGAAATGTGGCCGAGTATCTAGTTACCCTACCAGATATGAAGGAAGATCTAGACAGAATATATCGTTTCATCCGTACAGGGGAAGATCCAGAAAGTATTAGTGATGTCATGTCCCAAAGGAAAGCTGAGACCCAGCTCATGATATTAAAGTTTCTGATTAATTGTCTAATAAGAGAACAAGATTACCCGTCCAAAAATCAGGCCGAAATGAAAGCCCTGATGAAGTGGAGTAATAGTATAGCCGAGGGTAAGCACAAGACTATCGGTGCTATGGAGAGTATGTACAAGAAAATCCGTAAAGAAATAATAAAGTTACACGAACAACGTAAAGCAGCACAAGTAAACGAGAAAGAAAGTAACTCTGATACTGAAGAGTTAGACGACGAGAATTCCGCCAGAATAGCGTATGTAGGACAACCTAGATTTCCAGATCGCCATTTACGTCTAGAACCCAAGTCTACGTTCCATCATCCAGTACCAGACCAAGGTTCTCTAGAACAAGTGTTTCAAGCTACCGATCACATTCTGAAATCACGAATCGGTTACAGTGAGTTGAGTACCATGCATGAACAAGAACTAGCCCGATCAGCAGTCCGATGGATTACTGATTCTACCACTTTTCCAGACGAAATAGTGGCACAAATGTTTCTGAAAATGCCCCCAGCCGAGCAACGACTGGTGGGTATGTATATGATTCAGCACCTCATTACTCTGTATGAGGGTCAACATTCTGATCCAGGTCCGTTACATGATATCCTGAACGAGTTACTCCAGTATAGATGGAGAGGTCTAGGTACCGATTTAATTAGTGTCATTCTAGAACAGCGCCACAAATATAGAACGTTTCTGAACCCGCATTTTGTTCATGTCTCACCCCCAGAAAGTAAACCATTTTACATAGACAGACAGAATCCGTTACGAGAAGTCCACCCAGTTAGAGGAACGGGTGGCGAAATGCAGCGAGTGTTTGTATACACTCCGATCACAAAGATGGAACTTCTGGAGATGAAGAAATTAATTCCCTGTCATGATAAAGATCCAGCAGGGTTCCATAGAGAATTAAAAGACATGCTCCGTATGGGAGAATACACGTATCCAGATATAATTAAAATGTTAAAGGTTCTGTTGCCCGCAGGGGTGTATGAAAAGCTCAAGGAAAAAGACTGGGAGGTGGGAGAGAAAAAGATCGATTGGGCAGTCCTAGAAGCTGAAGATAAGATACGAGTACCAGGTACCGGTCTCGGAGATAAATGTAAAGAATTACCTGAATTATTGATTCAAGTTTTACCTAGATTATTGACAACTAGAAAAGAAGACTGGGATGCAATCTCAGCCTGTAAACAGAAACAAGACGAAGATATTAGTGATTTTTATTCTAGATTCGAGAAATGTTTTAGCATCAACAGTGGCCTCAAGACAAGTAGTGAGTCATACCCTCACCTTTTTGTTACTAAATTAGTCGAGAATTCAAGTTCACCAATTAAAAATCGAGTTCTGAAAGTCGAAAGTACCTGGCAAGCTAATACCCCGTCCCAGATGTTGCAGATGCTCCAATATCACCAGAATAGAATCAGAGAAGAGCAAGAACATGAAAGAAAACGTATGAAAGACACGAAAATGAAAGTACTAGTTGCACAATCTGTTCCTCAAGACAGTCAGAAGAGGGGTCCGAATCAAGCCAGTCATCCTGCAGCTCCCGTTAAAGGGAATTGCAATTATTGTAAACAGCCAGGTCATTTTATAAACGAGTGTGCAGTTCTGAAACACAACATAGCTACTGGTAAGACTAAAGAAAGACCACGTCCGCCTAGACAAGAACAAGTTTCACAGACTCCTCAGTTACAGAATGCACCACAGACAGTTACAGCACCGCAGCCTATCGCTGCAACACAGCATGTCACACAGCAGATGTACCAGTATGCACAGTCTGAGTATCCAGAGTACCAACAGTATTCATGAAACAGCCTAGAGAGGGAGGTAGGCTTGCCTCTCATCAAAATACCTGTAGATCAAGAAGGTCCCTATGTTCATAGTCAAGTATTAGGGAAAGACAGAAAGTTTTTGATTGATACAGGGGCAAGTAGGACCACAATTAGTCACGCCGAAGTTCCAGGGGCTCCGCTCTCAGGCTCAAGAAATGTTTCCCTTGGATTTTCAGGAAAGCCTATCGTAAATGAGATCTCAAAGCCAGTTTCTCTAGAAGTAGGTCCATTGTCCCGCACTACTGATCTGTTACTTACTAAGTCATGTCCAGAAAATCTATTAGGCATTAAGACACTGAAAGAGTTAGGTGCAGTTATATGCTGTTCCCCAGAGGGAATACGATTGTTCCTACGTGACTTTAAGGGTCACTATGTATTACGAGATTTTGATTCAAGACTGTCTAATGTTCCACAGCACTTATGGGCGCAAGGTCCAACTGATGTAGGTTACATGCAAATCACACCCTATCGTGTGACTCTCAAACCAGGTGTAGTGTTACCACGAATCAGACAGTACAGATTGCCACCTGAGGCTGTAGCAGCCTTATCCAAAATTATTGACGAGCTTATTGCTCAAGGAGTGGTTGTAGAAACTGACTCCAATGTATGTAATTCTCCGATCATTCCAGTCATGAAACGTACTGATCCAAATGCACCCCCAGTATATCGATTAGTGATTGACCTACGAGAGCTTAATAAATGTATTATTCCGCAGTACCCAGTTGTCCCAGATATCTCTTCCCTATTAACAGCCATTGATTCCGAAGCCACGTTCTTTACTGTAATCGACCTCAAGAACGCGTTTTTTAGTGTTCCCATTCATCCAGACAGCCAGTTCCTTTTCGGATTTTGTTTAAATGGAAGGAGCTATAAATTCACACGAGCTCCTCAAGGTTTCACAGAAAGCCCTAGTATTTACAGTCAAGCACTTAAGAGACAACTAGACAACATTCACATGCCAACTGACACTGCCCTGCTCCAGTATGTCGATGATCTACTGATCACAGCCCGTTCTGAACGTGCTTGCGAGCAAGCATCCCTTACAGTCTTGTATTTCCTAGCCGAGATGGGGCACAAGGTGTCCCCTTCTAAGCTTCAATTCTGTGTCCAGCAAGTGGTATACTTAGGACACTTACTGTCCAAGAGGGGTAGGCAGTTGACACCAGACCGTATCCAGTTAATAGCGAGTCTTCCTCAGCCCAAGACCCAGAAGGAGGTACGTGCTTTTATTGGCCTTACTTCTTATTGCAGACAATGGATTCCTCAGTATGCATTTCTGGCCAAACCACTGATACAGTTAACGACACAGGAGGCAGCCGTATCGACTGTCCTCCCTTGGACATCTGAACATACACTTAGTTTCAATGAGTTAAAGAAAGCCCTATGCCAAGCTCCAGTTCTAGCGACACCGAACTACAGTAAGCCTTTTACACTTTTCGTTACTGAACGCGAAGGTACAGCATTATCTGTTCTCACACAAGATCAAGCAGGACAATACAAGCCATGTGCTTATTTTTCGAGCACATTAGATCCTGTAGCCCAGGCTCTGCCTGCGTGCCTCAAGTCAGTTGCAGCCGCAGCCCTAGCTATCAGACAAAGTGATTCCATAGTCTTAGGACATACCTTGACAGTACAAGTTCCACATTCCGTGGAAGTTCTTTTAAACCGAACACAAACTCAGCACTTGACAATTGCACGTTTAACAGGTTATGAACTGACACTGTTCCAGCCACACATAGAAATCAGACGCTGCAACATCCTGAACCCTGCTACACTGTTACCATCAGTTAATTCAAATCCAGGCACACATGATTGCGTGGAAGTAGTTAACATAACGACAAAGCCAAGACAAGATCTGACAGATACTCCGTTACCAGATCCCGACCTGACACTTTATGTGGATGGTTCATGCATGAGAACTAGTACAGGAGAACTAGTCGCCGCGTATGCAGTGACTACTGACACCGAAGTTATTGAAACACACCGTATTGACACCCTGTCCGCTCAAGCAGCAGAGCTAGTTGCTCTGACACAAGCCTGCATACACGCCAAGAACTTGAAAGTTAATGTTTACACAGATTCACGCTACGCATTTGGAGTCGTACACGACTTCGGAGTGCTCTGGCAGGAGAGAGGTTTCATGACTTCTCATGGAACCAAGATTCAGCATGGTCTCCTTATTCAAGCTCTGTTAGATGCCATACACTTACCGACATCTATCGCTATCATGAAATGCAAAGCACATACGAAAGTTACTGACATTATTTCCCAAGGTAATGATCTAGCAGATCGCACAGCCAAGCTTACAGCACAGACTCCAGACATTCCAGTTAATCAGACACATACTCCAGATCCGACTACATGTATGACAGTTAAGGACCCTACTCAAGATGTCATAGATATCCAGTTACACGCTACTCCCGAAGAAATCAAGAAATGGTCCGAACAAGGAGGGGTCCAGACAGATCAAGGATGGTTAACGAAGGGTAGAGCAACATGGTTTCTCCCCGACTCTATGGTTCAAGTCATTATTAATACCGCACATAGTCCAGCACATTTAGGAGAAAAAGCTATGTTAGACAGTATCCAGAACATTTGGTTCAACAAGCATTTACGAGCTGCAGCCAAGCAGAAAGTCCGTACCTGTATGATATGTTGTCAGTTTAATCCAGGTAAAAGTGTCCCGGTGGAACAAGGTGGATTCCAGCCCCCTGACCACCCTTTTGAAGTCCTCCAGATGGATTATATTCAGATGGAGCGATGTCGAGGTTTCAAGTATGTCCTTGTAGTTGTATGCGCTTTGTCCAGGTGGACAGAAGCATATCCAGTCCCAGATTACACAGCCGCGACCACTGCCAAGCAGTTGGTTCGTGAGTTCTTCCCCCGTTATGGACTCCCTAGAGTCGTATATTCTGACAACGGCCAGCCATTCTCATCTGAACTCATGAAGCACGTTTCCCTGTTGTTAGGGTACCAGTGGAAGTTTCATTGTGTACGCCATCCTGAAGCAGCCGGTCTCGTAGAGAGACATAACCAGACTCTGAAAATCTGTATCGCCAAAGTATGCAAAGAAAAAGGTGTGGACTGGCTAGTAGCTCTGCCAGTCGCTTTATTTTATATGCGCATGGTCGCACATTCCAGATCAGGTCTGTCCCCGTATGAGGTCGTTTTCGGCCGCCCCCCTAACATGTGGGGTACTCCTAGACCCCGAAGTATTACCGATGTTTCAAGTAATATGCTGACAGAAGTAGTGAAGTAGTGTGGCTCACTGGTTAGAGGCGGCAGACCCGAGAGCAGAGGACGGCCCGGGACCAGGGTTCGATTCCCGGCGCGGCAGGTTTCTGGACCAGGGTCAGCGGACTCGATAATTCTCTCGCCTCGGTGCCCACTCTGATCAGCGATCACACTCGGCAACTCTGGGCATTAGCTTGCCTCATCTTCACTAACGGCCCCACCAGACCGCCGGGGATGCCTGGTCTCACCCTGGAGATACCCATTAAGGGACCATCTCTCAGGGAAGCCAGGAAGGGTTTCGCAGCGGTCGAAGCGCCTTGGGACCCTACGGGTAAGTAGTGCGCTATATAAATGCCTATACATTTACATTTACACAGATTACCTAGCTTCCTTGATGTCTGCCCTCAACTCATGTCGTTCACAGCTTGCCGCCGCATTTCCAGACAATACCGAGGTGGCACCGCATGAAATCGTTCCAGGATCCATGGTGTTGGTGAGGAATTTTGACAGATCAAGTCCGCTGGAGCCTCGCTGGAAGGAGCCCCGACAGGTCCTCCTCACCACCCGTACAGCCGTGAAGTTGGAAGGTCGCAAAGGCTGGGTGCACCTTTCTCATATAAAAAAGTTTTATGGACTGAAACCCGTCTTAAAGAACATTTCCCAGGATTTGAAGGATTGCCAAAATATTGTTCTCAAGGACTGTCCCGCAAAAGACAATGTTACTACACCCCCCCTGTTAGAGAAAACTCCGCAACAGGAGTATAAGTTAAAACTCCGGTCTAGTAAAATAAGTCAGTCAGTTTGATTGTCTAAGTCCTCCCCTAGGTGAAACGGTTAGACTGTTTCTGACATGTATAAAATAGACCCCCATAGTGAGAGAGTCAGTCAAAACTCAATCCGATGTATCGTTTTTCTAAGTTTCATATTATTTCTCAGCATTATGATTTCCTGCACCAGTTATGCATTTTACCTGTATCTTCCAGTTCCTCATGTAAATATGTCTTCTAATGCTACTGTAGAGCACATGTTTAGTGACCTACCTCCCCATGAACTCTCTTACCGCCTCGCTATGAAAAATAATTCTTTCATCCGCATGTTACATTACTCACATCAGACCAGCAATGCCACTAATTGTTGGGTGTGTGGTCGACTCCCCCCTTTCCAGATGCCGAAGGGAGTTCTGCCACTTTTTCCTTATCCATTTTCACATAATGGTTCGTGTGGAGCATGGTCCACGTTAACGTCATCCTCAACAGATATGTCTTTTCTTAACAGTACATGTTTCCCAGACAAGCAAGGTCTCCCCCACAGAACAGGTTTAGATCTAGAAAATGAAGTGTATAATTTAGGTAACTATTCTTCGAATTTCATGGTCCTGAATGTTCAGTCTGATACTACTCCAGACTTACCTGCTATTTCAGTATTACCAGTCAAAGGCGAATTATGTGTCCGAAATTATGGTTCTGTACATGTAGGACATAGTGATTGTACTACTATTGTCAAGTATAGTGACAGTGGGAAATCTATTTTCAAAGCTTCACGTCATTCTTATTTTATTTGTGGTCAAACTGCATATGTTCGTCTGCCCCTCGATTGGGAGGGAACCTGCTACATTGCCTTCCTACTGCCACCTGTTTTCCTAGCCCCATCTGATTATCACAGAAACACACATCTAGTACACATTAGACATAGAAGGGAGTCCCCAATTGTCGATTATACTGAAACTGCTCTAGAACAATATACAGATTTCAACAGAGGCTTCTTCTTCTTTATAGGACCTATCCAGAATAGTAAACTGATCCGTAGGTTAACAAGAACCCTCGAAGCTGTAGTAAATGAGACTGCCTCTGCTCTAGGTAACTTAACCGAAGAGCAATCTGCTATGAGATTTGTCGTTTTACAGAATCGTCTCGTCCTTGACGTCATACTGGCCGATAGGGGCGGGGCCTGTAGAGTCATCGGATCTAGTTGCTGCATTTTCATTCCAAATATCGCGCCGTCTGTTTATTCAGCTATAACCAGACTCCATAAAATTGCCCATCTGATACACCAAGATCCAGGCACCTGGACATGGTCCGGTTGGTTCTGGAATATAATTTCCGCATGGGGATGGAAAATATTGTCCTTCCTAGGTATTGCAGTAGCGATCATATTCAGCTGCTGTCTCTGTATACAATGTGGCCCTGCGATTTGCGGCATTTGTGCTACCTCTTGTATTCCTAGTCCCAAGCCCCGTTCTAAATCCCGTTCCAGGATAATTCGAGACGAGCAAATGATACTGTATGAAATGATAGATGGTATCATGAATATTGATGTTTCCTGATGGAAACGTAGTGACAAGGAGGGAATGTGGAAAAGTAAATTTTGCCATGTTCTGTGTCCCTACGTGTCATCCATCATATGTTATGTGTGCATGATTAATATGCATATGTATTCCCTATGTTCGATTCAAGACGCAATTATAGTTGTGTCCACCTCTAGTATGTCAGTTTCCAGTCCTCGTGAATACTACGAATATCAGGCCTATGTAAAGCTACGTTGCCACGTTTCTCAGTGTGCACGTTATTTCATTATAAAGTCCCCGTTTCTAGGCCTCAAAAGGGCCTGGACACCAGATTCAGCTCCTGTCTCCTGAAGCCTCGCTGAGGAGCGATACAGCCCCCACCTGTATCCTCGACCCTTCACTTACTTCCTGCCTCGCAGTGCCCGGTTCAGCCTGGCTCTGCCTCTGAGTCTGCCAAGAATATGTTATGATTCCAGTTATCAGTTCAGTCCTCCTTCTCTGCATTCCTAAGCTACTGAACTGCATCAATAGTTTCAGTCATTGTCTAGCCTTCACGTCTCCACGTTAGAGAAATACTGTATTTAATGGTCATTTAATATTCTTCATCACGCACTACATGTAGAATAATGCATGGTCCAGTCTTAGAATCAAGTTAGCCTTTCCCCTCCTGACTTCTAGTTTATATCAACATGTTCTCTAAACATCAGATACTAGATACTGCTTAGGTACATGTCGCCCTGACTCTCCAGACTTCAGTCTCTGCTCCTAGCACAGAGTTCATAGCCCCCAGCTTCTCCTAGTAACACGTCATTGCCAGCTTGCGCGCACCACCAGGTTAGAGGTCCCGGCTCCTTAGGTAGCCCCCTCCATGTTTCCGCCCCATTCATGACATATTCTGTTACGTTTGCATCACATGTCTATGTATACGCCCTGTTACACCCACTTTCACCCTTATCTTTCGCGACTGCTACGCGTCACACCCTTTGCTCCACCCACTGCTCCGCCTATCATATGTACTGTAATGCAACTGTTTTACTATATATGCTTGTGTATTGTTATTAAATGCGAGCGCGCTCATCCCAGATCCAGCCCCGGCAGCTGCTGGGCCCTGCCATCCTATTCCTATGCAGGTTGTCCTGTTCCTGTCCTTTATGCTGTAATAAACCTGCGAAACTCCTACTACCTCGAATCTTGACTCTTATTTATTGAGCTATCTGTTATTCATTTATACATTCAAAAATAGGGTATTATTTATTTATTTACCACAATCTGATAGTCTTCTAGCCACAGCTTCCTTACCTTTGAAGAGATACCCAAGCAATACCATCCATGGAGCCTCTGTGCCCTCCAATCCCCTCGCTTCCCGCCGCTGCTCCCCTGCGGCCCCGCCCCTGCTCCCCTACCCCCTTTTGCCTTCTGTCGCCCGTGCCCTCGCCCATTGGCCCCCCCGCTTCCCAGCTGCTCCTCCCTCCCACTTCGCCTCTTATGGAGGTTGCCGCGCGGAAGCGCAGCGGGCGCGCCAAAGGCAAGCCCGTCTGCGCCCGTCCGCGTCTGGACTGCGCCCAGCGCCATAACCCCTGGCCCAAGCCGTTGCCAGGGCACCCGACTGAGGTACGACACTGCCACCCTCATCGCACTCAACCCAGGACGACCTGCCACTGAGCCACCCCGAGGCGCACCCACGGACCCTTCACCTGCAAAGCATGCAAATTCACCTGCCTCCGAACCTGCACCCCGCCCACCGAACACAGCAACGACAACAACAACCACCTCAAGTGCATTCTCCTCAACACCCGCTCCATCCACAAACACGCCATCGAACTATGGGAACTCCTTGATACAACAGCACCAGACGTCGCCTTCCTCACGGAAACCTGGTTGAACGCCTCCTCGGCCCCCGACATCGCCGTAGCCATCCCGGACGGCTACAAAATCACCCAGAAGGACCGCGTTAACAAAACTGGAGGAGGAATCGCCATCATCTACAGGAACACCATCAGCGTCACGACCAATGCCGAAGACACACTCACCGCCGCTGAACACCTACACTTCCAGATCCACACCGACCCCCAGACCACCCACAGAGGAACGCTCATCTACAGGCCCCCGGACACAATTCAGCTAAACCATCGCCGACTTCATCAGCCCGCACGCCCTAGCCTCACCAGAGTACATCCTCCTAGGGGACCTGAACTTCCACCTGGAGAAAAACAACGACAACAACACCACCACCCTGCTCGACAACCTCGGACTCAAGCAACTGGTGGACACGCCCACCCACCTCGCTGGCCACACGCTCGACCCCATCTTCTCCACCAGCAACCACGTCTCCTTCAGCCACTCCACCAGACTACACTGGACCAACCACAGCTGCATCCACTTCACCTTCAAGAAGACCACATCCCACCACCACACGCTACAGTTACCCCGCAGATGCTGGAGCAAAGTCACCATAGACCAACTGACCACATCACTGAGTCAGAACCCACCTGTCGACACCAACGACGCAGCTGACAATCTCGCACAGTCGATCACCATCTGCACCGACGACCTCGCTCCACTGAAGAAACCCCCAGGCAAGACTAGCAACAGAAAAACCTCATGGTTCACAGACGCCCTCAAAATCGCAAAGAAATCATGCCGAACCCTCGAAAAAGCTTGGCGCCACAAACGGACATCAGAAAACATGACAGCCCTCAAGAGCGCCACCCGCGAATACCACCAGATGATCCGCACCACCAAAAGGACATCGTTCAAACAGCGGCTGGACAACAACTCCCACAACAGCAAGGAACTCTTCAGCATCGTCAAAGAGCTCTCCAACCCCACCGCCAGCAACATCACACCGTCGCAAGACCTCTGCAACTCCCTCGCCGCATTCTTCCACCGCAAGATCGCAGATATACACTACCGCTTCAGACCCCAGACTCCGCCTCCAGCCACCAAACCAACAACCCCCACCACCAGCCTCAGCGCATGGACGCCCATCAGCACTGAAGACACCACCCGTGTCATGAACACCATCCACTCCGGCTCCCCCTCCGACCCATGCCCTCATCATATCTTCAACAATGCCGACACCATCATCGCACCCCACCTCCGGAACATCATTAACAGCTCCTTCACGTCAGCCACCATCCCTGGAAGCTGGAAACACGCAGAAATCAACCCCCTAATGAAGAAACCAACAGCGGACCCCAAAGACCTCAAGAACTTTCTCCCCATCTCTCTTCTCCCCTTCCCGGCTAAAGTCATCGAGAAGACCGTCAATAAACAGCTGACTGCATTCCTCGAAGCAAACAACTCGCTCGACCCATCCCAGTCCGGATTTCGAGCCAACCACAGCACCGAGACCGCCCTCATCGCAGCCACCGATGACATAAGGACCCTGATGGACAACGGAGAGATAGCCGCTCTCATCCTCCTGGACCTCTCGGCAGCCTCTGATACCGTCTGCCACCGCACCCTAATAACCCGCCTCTACAACACTGGGATCCAAGGAAAGGCCCTGGACTGGATTACATTGTTCCTCTCCGACTGAACCCAGAGAGTCCGCCTCCCTCCCTTCCGCTCCGAGGCCACCAAGATCATCTGCTGCGTACCCCAGGGCTCCTCACTCAGCCCAACCCTCTTCAATATCTACATGAGCCCCCTCGCCACAATCGCACGCAAACACAACATCAACATCATCTCCTACGCCGACGACACCCAACTGATACTCTCCCTCACCAAAGACCCTCTCACCGCCAAAGCCAACTTCCAGGACGGAATGAAAGATGTCGCAGAATGGATGAAGCACAGCGGTCTAAAGCTCAACTCGGACAAGACGAAGGTCCTCATCCTCGGACAATCCCCATCCACCTGGTGGCCCACACCCAGCGTCGTGGGCCTGGTGGCCCACGACGCTGGGCACCGCACCGACACCCACGGACCACGCACGCAACCTGGGATTCATCCTGGACTCCTCCCTCACGATGACCAAGCAAGTCAACGCAGTCTCGTCCTCATGCTTCAACACCCTGCGCATGCTCCGAAAGATCTTCCGGTGGATCCCCACCGAAACCAGAAAGACGGTCACCCAGGCCCTCGTCACCAGCCGACTGAACTACGGGAACGCCCTATACGCAGGAACCACAGCCAAACTTCAGAAACGCCTTCAGCGCATACAGAACGCCTCCGCACGACTCATCCTCGACATCCCTCGCCACAACCACATATCCGCCCACCTGAGAAACATGCACTGGCTCCCCGTCAGCAAGAGGATCACGTTCAGGCTGCTCACCCACACACACAAAGCGCTCCACAACATGGGCCCCGAATACCTCAACAACCGCCTCTCGTTCTACACCCCCACCCTCCAGCTCCGCTCCACCAGCCTTGCCCTTGCCACCGTCCCACGGATTCGCAGAGCCACCACCGGAGGAAGATCGTTCTCCTACCTGGCAGCCAAGACAACTCCCTCCCCGCACACCTACGACTGACCCAGGACCATCTCACCTCAAGACCTGGTTATTCAAGCAGTAGCGGCACCCCCCTCCCTTCAGCGCCTTGATACCCTCGCGGGTGAGTAGCGCGCTCTACAAATATATTGATTGATTGATTGATTAATGAATTCCAGCTGAACGACACCAGATACAAAAACATTTCCATTTGAGACTGTACGTCTTTATAGTAGCAGGTGCTCTTGCTTTGGCTAGTACTTCCTTGCAATCTGCAGGAATGTTTAGGTGGGCGAACTCAAGGTATTCAGGCGCCAGGCTGCTAACTTCAGAGATGTCGGGTCCGGATGGTAAATCTGACCGTCCTGGATGGAGAGCAGGTCCGGAGTTGGACGCAACTGAATTGGTTTGCACTCCGATAGGAGAAGGAGCTCGGTGAACCAATATTGGCGAGGCCATCTGGGAGCAATAAGAATCAGCCGACATGGTTCTTTCTTTTTGGCAGCAGTTCTTCTTGAGGCGGAAGCCGGGAAGACTGCGGCGCATTTGTGAATATTTGATGCTTTTAAAAATGGTTGCGTTTAAAAATTGTATTTTTGTTGTGCACATCGCATTTTAATTGTTAACTCCCCGTTCACATTCTGTGAGGCTACACTCCTTCCCTAGACACCGCACAGCCGATTAGGCGCTGTCGCGGAGGTCCGGATACACCCATCCGCCATCTTGGGGGAAGTGGAGGGTTGACGCTCCAGTTGCCGGCCCCTCCCGCCATCACCTGTACTTAATCGGTGCTTCCTTGCCCCGCGCTCTTGAATTTGGCAGCAGTTCTTCTTGAGGCAGAAGCCGGGAAGACTGCGGCGCATTTGTGAATATTTGATGCTTTTAAAAATTGTTGCGTTAAAAAATTTTATTTTTGTTTTGCACGTCGCATTTTAATTGTTAACTCACCGTTCACATTCTGTGAGGCTACACTCCTTCCCTAGACACCGCACAGCCGATTAGGCGCTGTCGCAGAGGTCCGGATACACCCAGCCGCCATCTTGGGGAAAGTGGAGGGTTGACGCTCCAGTTGCCCGGCCCCTCCCGCCATCACCTGTACTTAATCGGGGCTTCCTTGCCCCGCGCTCTTGAATTTGGCAGCAGTTCTTCTTGAGGCGGAAGCCGGGAAGACTACGACGCATTTGTGAGTATTTGTTGCTTTTAAAAATTGTTGCGTTTAAAAATTTTATTTTTGTTGTGCACATCGCATTTTAATTGTTAACTCCCCGTTCACATTCTGTGAGGCTACGCTCCTTCCCTAGACACCGCTCAGCCGATTAGGCGCTGTCGCGGAGGTCCGGATACACCCAGCCGCCATCTTGGGGGAAGTGGAGGGTTGACGCTCCAGTTGCCCGGCCCCTCCCGCCTCTCTCCATCTAGAAATGGCCGTCATTACTCGGCCGTGCAGCGGGCGTTCCGGCGGCGCGCCGAAGGCTAGCCCGTCTGCGCTCGTCCGCGATCAAGGCGCGACCGGGGCCGGTCCCCCTGCTCGTTTGATTAGCGATACGACTGGGGTATATAGTAGGGCGGAGTTGCTCGCATTGAGACCTATGCGATTCCATGGTGGTCCTTTGCTCTCATTGAATTCCTGGAGCTCAGATTTTGCCTGCAAAGATTGTGAATTCCATCTTGTCAATTATGATTTAAGGGGGAATCACTCTCACATTCGAAGCTCTGCTTTTCCTAGAGGCGCAGGATCATCTGTGTCTCTTAGAGCGGCATTGATCAACTGTAGATCGCTATCCAGACATGCCATTGACATCTGGCAGTCTCTTCAGGACAACAAATGGGATCTTCTTTTCCTTACGGAAAACTGGCTGAATGAAACTACTAACCCTGCCATCACATTAGCCATCCCCGATGGCTATAACATCATTTGTGCCAATCGATCTAATGGCAAACAGGGAGGGGGGGTAGCACTCATTCATAAATCTGACTGGCCAGTTAGAATCCCCTCGTATGAGCAAATTGACAACATTGAGGGATTGCTTTTTTGTATTAAGCTATCCGCATCTATTTCTTGCTCAGGACTCTTGATCTATCGCCCCCCCTGGTTCCAGCATTGCTCCTCTGCCGGCCCTGGCGGACTATATTATTCAGGCCAGTACCCGTTATGCTCATTTCACAGCCTTAGGAGATTTTAATCTGCATGTGGATGATGAGACTAGTTCTCACAGTAAATGTTTTCTATCGACGCTCGCAGCATGTAGTCTGAATCAATTGGTGGAGTGGCCCACGCACAAAGAAGGTCACACCCTTGACCTAATTTGTACTAATCTTGTTAATATCCTGGTCACCAACTCCACGCCGGTGATTTGGTCAGACCACTTTCTTATCTCCTTCACGATTGAGTTACCACATTCAGACAGGCCTACCATAATCCCTAAGACCTCAGGTAGAAACTGGAGTCGCATTACCCTGGAATTGCTCCAAAAACATTTAAAAAACTCGCAGCCCTATCCGGCCCCAGATTTTAATTCTCGCATTGCCAACCTAGATAACTGGTTAGGCCAGGCAATGGAATCACTTGCTCCATTGAAGCCCATTAAAACCTACAGGTCAGAACCATCAGCCCCATGGTATTCTGATGCTCTTCGTCAGGAAAAAGCATCATGTAAAGCTCTTGAACGAATCTGGAGGTAAAAGTACTCAATTGAGAGCAAATCTATTTATAGAGCTGCCTTAAAGGAGTATCGCAGATCAATTGTGGAACACAAAAGGGACTATCTGGCCAATAGAATTAATAAAGCCAATAATGGGGCCAGAGAGATCTTTAATATTGTCAGATCTTTTACGGACCCTCAAGCAATGAATAGGAGTCTGATTATTTTGAGGAAAAAATAGAAACTATATATGCCTCCTTTCCCACTACTAGCAGTCTCAAACAGAGGGAGGAAGTAGATACTCAGACCTTGTTATCTCCCGTTCTTTTAGAGTTTGAAGACGCATCAGAAGAAGTCACTCTTGCTGAATTACAGAAATGCAAATCCGGATCACCTAATGATCCTTGGGCGGCTAAGCAATATAAGGCATTAGCAACACTTCTTAATCCCTTCCTCAATTCCATCTGGAATGATTCCTTGAAAACGGGAAAGTTTCCTGACAAATGGAAACATGCCTCCCTGATACCTATTTGTAAAGAAACTTAATGCAGACCCGGACAATCCAAGTAATTATAGACCGATTTCCCTTCTGCCTGCTCCGGCTAAGGTCCTGGAAAAACTAGCTCATTCCCAACTTGCCAATTATATACAGGCCAATGGACTCCTGCATGAGACTCAGCACGGTTTCCGGTCTGGTCACAGCACGGAGTCAGCACTGATCGAAATGGCTGACTCTGTGAGATGGACACTGGATCAGTGATCGAGGGCGGTGTTGGTGCTGCTTGATCTTTCAGCAGCATTCGAAACCGTCTCTCATAAGATCCTGCTGAAAAGACTAGCTACTCTGGGAATAGGGGGTACTGTGCTGAAGTGGATCGCTTCTTTTTTATCCCTTGCCAGACCCCTCAAGTGGGGAGTTCCTCAGGGCTCCTCCCTAAGCCCGCTCCTCTTTAATGTCTATTTCACCCCGTTGGCTGAAATGATTGCTCAGGCTGGAGTTAAAACCACTTCCTATGCGGATGATATCCAGCTCCTTTTTACCTTCGAAGAGCCCACTGCCAAGGCATTCGATCTAATGAAAACATGCCTCAGGAACATATCAAGATGGATGGACTCAAATTCCCTTAAGCTTAATGCGGGGAAAACAGAGGTTCTGTTTTTAACACACCATCCCCATTGTCATCCAATCTGTGGTGGCCAGACGACTTGAGTCAAGCCCCTGTACCAAAAGACTCAGTACGGAACCTCAGGGTTCGCTGGGATATAACCAGCTTACCTTCGAAGCCCAGGTGCAAATTGTAGCAGGATCCTGTTTTGCAAAGATCAGAACAATAAAAAGACTCATTGCTTATCTGCCCACTGACTGTCGAAAAACAGTGGTTCACGCCCTGATAACCTCCCATCTCGATTACGCCAATGCACTGTATGTAGGCATTACGGCCGGTCTGTGTAACAGACTTCAGACGGTCCAGAATGCGGCAGCTCGTTTGGTGGAGGGTATTCCTCCCAGACATCATATTACCCTGCATCTCCGTAAATTGCACTGGCTGCCCATAAGTAAAAGATGTCAATTTATAGCCATCAAAATACAGAAAAAAAAAAATCTTCATCTTCCGCAGGACTCTGGGAACTAACGGTATCGGTGGAAAAGCGTAGGCATATATTTGAGACCAGTTGATCGAAAACGCATTCCCCTGAGAGTCTTTGTGGGGATGCCGACTTGCAAAGAACCAGCATTTGCTGTTCTTCTTGGTCGCAAAGAGGTGCAGATCTGGATGCTCCCATTGCCGAAAGATCCGATCCACCGTTTGTTGATGAAGTTCCCACTTGTGAGTGGACACTGTTGTCCTGCGGAGAGTGTCTGCAAGAACATTCTCTTTTCCCAGGACATGAACCGCCAGAAGATTGATTCTGTGTCGTATTGCCCATGCCCATAGCTCCTGGGCTTCTTGAGACAAACGAGCTGATCTTGTCCCTCCCTGTTTGTTGACATAGTGCATACTTGTCGTATTGTCCGTGCAAACCAGTACCGTGGCTCCTTGAATGATTGCTCGAAATGATTTGAGGGCAAGAAAGAGGGCGCTCAGCTCCAACAGATTGATGTGCAACGTTTCTGCTGGGAGCTCCATTTGCCGCTGATTGTCAGTCCCTGAAGATGAGCTCCCCAGCCTTCGAGGGATGCGTCCTTGGTGATCGTAAAGTTTGGTGGGTCCTGAAGGAACACGCAGCCCTGTTGCATATTCCTTCTTTGCATCCACCAGAGAAGGGAACCCCGCATAGGAGGGGTGATCTGGATGAGGTCCTCGAATGAACCCGAGACCTGCAGCCATTGTAAGCTGCGTTCTTCTTGAAGAGTTCTCATTCTGAGACGGCAATTCAGTATCAACGGAATGCAAGACGATACCATCCCCAGAAAGGATTTGAACCGTCGGACTGAAACTTACTTTTTTTAAAGTAGATTCCGAGCCATGTCCTGTATTCTGACTTGTCTTTCGTCAGACACGAAGGCTTGGAGCAGCTGGGTGTCTAGGGTCGCTCCCAAGAAAGCCCGTCTTCGGGATGGTACCAACTGGGACTTGCTGACGTTGATGGAAAGGCCCAGAGATTGAAAGAGGGCTAGACACTGCTGTAAATGGGTGTCTGTGTCTGCGTAAGAACTGGCTTGATAAGGCAGTCGTCCAAATATGGAAATATTAGTATTCCCTCCAGCCGGAGGTGTGCTGCTACCGGAGCCAGGACCTTTGTAAAGACCCTGGGTGCCGAGCACAGTCCAAAGGGAAGGACCTTGAATTGATAATCCCTGCCAGCCACTCTGAATCGCAGGAACTTTCTGTGTCGAGGTAAGATGGGGATGTGGAAATACGCCTCTTGGAGATCCAAGGTGGCCATGTAGTCTCCAGCCGATAGGAGATGCAGTATTTCCTGTAGCGATAACATTCTGAACGTTAGCTTTTTCAGATATTTGTTTAGGGCACGGAGATCCAGAATTGGACCCCATTCTCCGGACTTCTTCTTTATTAGAAACAATCTGGAGTAGAATCCTGTTCCCCTCAGAGTTTGAGGAACCTTCTAGGTTGCTCCTTTCATCAACATCAAATTGATTTGGGTAAACAGCTCCTTTAGATGAGCTGGAGGTGGTCCCTTTGGGGGAACGTTTGGAGGAAACTGTTCAAATTCTAGGGCATGGCCCTTGGCCACAATGTCCAGGACCCACCTGTCCGATGTTATCAATGACCATTTTTAGTAGAATTTTGATATTTGTCCTCCAATTTTTACATGAGATTGGGACAGCAGCGGTGGCAGGTGATAAGGCTCATTGTCGTTTATCCTTTCCGCGGAAGGCCGGTCTCCTCTTGTTCTGGGAATAATTATTGTTTCGTTGACCGAAGGATTGATAACGCTGTGTTTGGTAGCGTTGATTCCCCTGTCTGTAAGAGGACTGTTGCGTATATCTGCCTCTGTTAGAGAACGATCCACGTCCTCTCGCTCCTCGAAAGGGCGGCTTACGAAATTGCAGGGTGACCAAGGATTTAGCAGTTTCTGTATCCTTTTTGATTGTCTGCAGGGCTTCTTCCACTTGCGGACCAAACAGAAACTCTCCGTCATAAGGCATATCCAATACCTTTGTTTGTACTTCTTGACGGAACGAAGTGGAGCGCAGCCAACCTTGCCTACGCAGGACAGCAGCACCTGCCAATTGCCTGAAACCAGTTGAGGCCACATCAACAGCAGAATCAATCATCTCAGCCGAGATCCTTTCACCTTCCTGCAGGATTTTTTGCGCTTCAGACTTAGAAGGTTCTGGAAGTAGGTCTATGTATGTCGAGATATCCGACCACATTTGTCGGTCATATCTGCCCAGGATGGCCAATGAGTTAGCAGCTCGGACCGTGGAAGCTGCCATCGTTGAAACACGCTTGCCGATGGCATCCAGGCGCCTACCGTCTATCCGGTGGAGCTGCAATTGGAGATGAAGGGATCCTAGATCTCTTTTGTGCAGCTTGAACGATTACTGAATCCAGTTTTGGTTGTCCTATAAGGCAAGCAGGGGACTTCTCCGGAGCCTAATACTTCTTATCAATCCTTGGTAGGACCGGAGGAATGGAAGCCAGGTTAGACATGATTTTAATCCCTCCTTCCAGATGAAATCTATAATAGGTATAGACTTTGCTTGCTTCCTTGGCTGGTCTTTAAAATCATATAGGAAGCATTCCTGTTCTGTATGCTCCATATGAATGTGGAAGCGTTTCGTGGCCCGCTCCACTAAAAGGTGGAATCCACAAACGTCCACTTGAGGTGAATCTGAGTATCCGGTGGTGAAGGAGAAAGAGGTTGAACATGGTAACTCCGACATCAAGGACCTGTCATCGACTTCTCCTTCTTCTCTTTCTTCTTCGTCCGAAGAACGTTGTTCGTCCGGCTGATTGGATGATGCAGGTGGAGATCTTGGAGGTCTGAGGACAGGCATAGGCGTCTCTACCACAGGTGTAGGAGGTACAGAGCCTGTTGACTCCGATGGCGGAAAACGCCTGTAATAGTCATCTAGCATGCATTGAAGGTTGGTGAGCAATGCTATTAGCACCTGAGATGAAGTGACATTTGTCACAGTTGATGTCATTTGCTCAGGCGAATGCTGATCTTCTTGGTCGTCCTCTTGATATTTTATATTCAATTCGGAAGGACTTGTCGCCGTTCCAAATGTTTCCTGAATGACAGAATCCTCCTCACTGTCCTCAGAATCCAGTAGCTTGTCTGGAACCTGTAGAGGTATTTTTTGCGGTGAAATATGCAGAGGAGATAAAGGTTCCAAGGTTGAACCACGTCTCTGAAGTAAAGACGGTTTTGGCGTCGACAGCAAAGCCGTAGACGGCGACCACACTTGCAAAGTGGTACAAGAAGATAGCTGTGGCGTCAACGGGGGTTCCACCAAAGGACTCGTTGACCTGGGTTTGGCGGTAGACGACAATTAGGTCGTCTTCGACGGTACAGTTATCGTCGTCGACAATAATGGCTCCGTCGACGGTGGTGTAATCGTCGACGATGTTGTGATCGTCGACGTCTTCGTCGACGATGGTGTCTTCGTCGACAATGGTGTCTCTGTCGACGATGGTGTCTTCGTCGACGGTGTGGTAGTCGTCGACGATCCCGTAGACCGTGGCTTCTTCGTCGTAGGAATAACAAGCCTCGACGGTGTCGTCGACGGAATCTTCTTTAGTTTAGCCGTCGACGAGGCGCCGACGATGGCAGAAGATGAAGACTCTGCCATCAACGAGATAGGTCTAACAGTAACATAGACCATCGTCGGCGATGAAGATGCCGTCGACATAATCATCTCAGGCTTAGGAGAGGAAAAAGTTACCGTAGACGTAGCGTCGACGGAAATCTTCGTCGACGAAGGAGTCGACGACAGGGTCTGTTTCTGAAGTAAAGTCTTCTCAGAAGATGTTTGATGGAACTTCTTTGTGGAATTTTCTCGGGGCCGTAGATGAACCACTTTTCTCCTTAACAGGGGGAGTAGCCTTAGATGTGGAAGGCTTCTCAGACCCTTTAGTAGGTTGTTGCTTCCTCGCAACCTTAGCCCCAGGAGAAGTTAAAACCTCATCAGCAGCTCTCTTCCTAGAGGCTGAAGTAGACCCAGAAGCAATACTGCCTATCTCAGAAGCAGGATAATCCGAATCCTTGAGCTTTTGTAGCCACAAAAGCAGGCGGCCCTCTCTGTCCCTTAGGGTCTTCTGAGGAAAGGTCCTACAAATCTTGCAGTCCTTCACTTGATGTTCAGGATACAGGCAGTAAATGCACTTCTTGTGGGGATCTTCTTTAAAAAGCCGGAGCTTACCACAAGAGTCACAAGGCCTGAATAAAGATTTCTTGGTAGACATCTTCAAAACACTAGATTCCAGAAGGAAAATAGAGAAGTACTGAGCAGAGCTCAGGGAGACTCCCTTCACACGACGTGCGGTAGAAAATCTGAGAGCCTGAGCCTCTGGGAACAACCTTCTGGTGGGTGCTGTCGCCTGATTGGCTGCAATTTAGTCTATACAAAATGACTAGGATAGTCATGAGTGTGGAAGTTTTTTCTCCTGTAGCTTGGGCTACTTTACTTCCTGGTTGGGAATTACTGGTTTTTACTATGTTATTATGGCATATTATTGCTATGTTATGTACCGTGGGACTCCCACTCCGACGACGGGGAATGATTCAGGCACGTGAATCTATGAAAGACACCCCTAATACTGGAGAATAAAGGATAGAGGCCTTATTGGTTAACTGGGAAAGGTTATGTTTGATTCCTTAAGTGTGATCTGTTTATAGGGAAAGGTTATGACAAAGCAGCTAGGCCTTACTTATTGTAGAGGGTATGTATAAAAATATTCATTTTTTAGGAGGATTTGTTATTACATGGAGCTAAAGCCTATAAGAAGGTATTTTATTACATAGAATCTCACAGATTTTAATGTTGGTGACCCACCGGAACAATTTATGGGGGCTATACTATTTGCACTATGTTAATCCTTATTAGCCACTATTAGAAGGGAATTTATATGGTTCTGACAACTGCATTTTGTAAATATTTCTAATTTTCTTATGGCAACCTGATTGTTGTATTGTGGGAAGGCTTATAACCAATATAGTAGGTTGTGTTGGCTAGGGTGATAAGCCAATGATAACAGCTAGAGCCCTGATTGGTTGACTAGGACAAAATATTTTCGATGCCATAGATCTGATCTGTTTATAATGAAAAGTTATGATAAATGCAGTACCCCTGATATACGGACTGTCAAATGCATATGTTAAAGTCAATAGGTATTTGAGGGTGGATTGTTATTTTTCTATATTGAAGCCTACAGAAATGCATTTTGTTAAATGAAATGTCACAAATTATCTTTGTACGGACAGACTTTAGTTACCGCCAATGACAAACCCTAGAGGGTGAAAATTTGCACTGTATTAATTCTTGCAATAATCTCTTCTTAACTGTCTGTCCGGATCTTTTAACAAAGAAAATGTTTACACGCATCAATACATACTCCCACCCACACCCACCTCCCCCCGATCTCCCCCTTT
Source organism: Lissotriton helveticus (assembly GCF_964261635.1). Classification (NCBI taxonomy): domain Eukaryota; kingdom Metazoa; phylum Chordata; class Amphibia; order Caudata; family Salamandridae; genus Lissotriton; species Lissotriton helveticus. The sequence goes on from NC_136068.1 coordinate 1,449,952,938, forward strand.
GGCTCGGCTCTGTTCTGCCACTGGTCTGTCCGAGTGTTAGTTACAATCTGCTTCCATCCATGACAGCGTACTGCATGGGCTAATGGTTCAGTCCACATCAGTCATCAGCTCTCTGGCACTGTGAATGACAACATTTTCTGAACACGTGTACATTAACCTGAAATGGAGTGTGCTCCTTTCATCACCAGTGAGTCTCATCCCACATAGCGACCTCCTCTAAAGCAGGAAACCAAGATGTAAAGCTGTTGTCCACAGTGTATCATTGTTTTACTATTCCATGATAGCTTAACAGATTGTTTCCAAATGTGGCAGCCATGCATGAACTTTAGAGCAATGATAGACGATTTACAATAACTCTGCAAGACCGATACCCACTGCTATGATTAGCTTTATTATTGCAAGCATATGCCCCCCACATTTACACAGCAGCACATTTTCCTTTTGAGGTCGAGCTGGACAGTGCATGCGTTGTCTCTTCAAGACCTGCTTTAATTATTCTGTGGGTATCAAGTACATCCCCTTTCTTTCCATTGCTTATCATTTGCCTATATCAGTTTTCTTTAAAAAATATGTGCTAGCTAGTGGTCAATCCTGCCTCTTTGTCCCTCCTTTCTCTCTTCTGTTCCTTCCACAGAGCAGGGACTTAGTACTCTCTCGTTCTGCCATGGTTCTATATCTGTTCTTTGGGGGACTCTTTTTTTCTTTGTTTCCTTCTCTGTTACTGTTTGTCTGTGTTCAACTTCGGAGCCCTAACTGCTTACATTTAAACAACACTCTTCCTCCCACATCCTCTTAATGCCACAGTTGTGTTACTGCTGTCTTTTTTACTGCTTCCTCCTGCACAGTGACTCCTGCTGGGCTGCTTGTTGTAATAATTTAGAACAGTCTGTTGTCTGAGCAATTTAAAATGTGTCCGTATCCCATGGCAAAAAAAACTATCTAAGAGGTATTCTTTATTCAGGAAACGGAGGTGCGATCAAGAATCATTCACAGCATGCTCCAAACAGCAAGCACAGCTTTGGAGAAAACAATCTGTAATATTCTGAAACATGAAACTACAGAAGAAAGTATAGGACATGAATAAAAAACTCATACTGCAAAACTACCTTTGTTAAATGTTGATACTTCATGTTGCTATGTTCCCTATAATGGTGGCTGCCATCGACATTTGTTGCCATAGACCTCATTTGAACCCCAGTCTTGTAGAACGAACTTTATTAAAACGTCAAAGAAATGAAAATTGCTTGACCATGAATAGGTTATAGCTCATTTTAATAGATAAATCAAAGATGCAGCACAGTGCCAAAAAGGCTAAAACGTGAATGAAGCGGATTTGGGCTGAATTCATTTCAAGAGCATTAAATACAAATTCGGTCAGATTCGTGACATAGAAGAAAACCAGTGCATTGGTACATTAATATCTATGGGAATGAGACATGATCATGTGGCTTTTAAATATGTGAAGCACTACTAAATACTAAAAAAGCACCCATGACTAGGTATACTACATGAGGCACTACTTTTTGCTGTGCAATTATGTAATGTATTACTGAATGTGAAGTAAAAAGTAAGGTACTTGTATTAACCCTAAACAATGGATTTACAGGACTTTCATTTCAAACCTTGGATGATCAGACATAAAAAGAACGGTATGTGTAAACAGATACAGCAGAGATAAAGCATGGGGGTAAAAAGGGTGTACTTCACAAAACAATGGACAATATCTGTCAGAAAGGTCACCTTCAGAACAAGCCACACTTTTAGGGTGCTAGTAAGATCTGCTAGCAGGTGCCAGAACTAAAAATTAGACTAACCTCACAGACTGTAGAGCCTCTTCTCACATCACAGTGTCTGCCTAGGTTGCAACACAAGTACGGTAAAATTATTGGTCATCCCCATACTCACTGCTTTGTAGGCTAAAAGTGCATTATGTGAGAGCGCCATGGGCCTAAGACTTGCACAGAACCGAAGACTTGCACAGAACTTCTAAGAGGATCTCTCCATCAAGTTAACCAACTAATGCTGCCTTAACTGAAAGAGTGTCTGTCACTGACAGTGGGGTTATGTTGATGCATAATGTCATGGGTTAATATTTTCTTTTCATCACAGTCATCATGTTAAGTCGCATAATAAATGGACTAGCCAGACACTGGCCAACATGGCAAGACACAATTTGGCTTAACTACAAATTCTTATCAGAAATACTCAGCATTGGTGTAGCATGGTTATTGCAGATGAGCAATCTGGGGTACTGAAAGAACTAAGGCCTTGTCACAGTATAGAAAAATCATATGGGTCCTCTAGGTTAGCAAGTGGTTGGGAAAGGAATGGGAGATCATAAAAAAGTGGAAGGTGTTGCAAATCGCTACATGTGAGAATGGCCAGATGTTCATGAATTGCAACGCTGCAGTAATAAGTTCCATACTTAAGGGCAGTAACACACTTCCATGAGTAACGGGTAGGGTAAACAGATGGGAAAGGAAAAGTTACATATTCGTAATCCTAGTGCTTTACTGTGAAAATCTTCATTTAATTCATAAACGCTTAACATCCTTGCCTGTGAGAAAGACCTCAGAGCCCTTCATTAGACAAACTTTCAAAAGGCACTATTTTAGAGGATGCTAATTGGACTCTTAAGAAGTATGATAAAGTAGCCTCTAAACTTTTTTAATGCCTTTTTTAAACAAGCACAAAAATCTAAAAAAAAGCCAATGAACTGGCAGTACAGCTTTACCTAGAGAAAAAACGCATTATTTTATTAAGGCACAAGGCTATCCCAACGTTCCTAGAAGGCACACCCTTGGCTATGGATTTTGAGTTAATTTGAAGTTCAAATAAGGAATTAGATCTCAACTAGAGGTAGGTGAAATGTCTTTGTGAAATTTCTATCAGGCAAAACCCACATTTTTTAATAGAAATACATTCTGGGCTACGTAAATGGATTCCATGAAAGAAAAAAAGTGGCAAGAAGTTCCTTGTATCACCACTCATGATACAATAAACCAGCTGCCTTATTTAGAGTTAGACAGGTGTACTACATCTGCCAAAGAGTGTCCTGCCTGCTGTATTGAGTGCACTGATGTTAATGACACTTTATAAATGGCTGACAGGAAATGTATAATTCTTTTGCTAGAAGGCCCACTCCACCAAACTCAAAATAAGCACCTTAAAGTCCCAATAAATTATAGACTCCAGCTAAGGAGTTTTAAAGTCTTGTCACAGAACCTGCTGGGAAAATGACTAGGTGCAGTCTTTCAACTGAGACACTTATTAATTAATGTGAGTGACGTGGAACAGAGGTTTTACCATTAAGTTTCAAAATCTGCTCCGTCCCCTCATCTATGACAATGCTTAATATAACAGTTCTTCTTGGGGGACTAGCACATCACTTCACAAATATTATTTGAAGCTTCAAGTTGATCGCTGCCATAACTCTTCACACAGCTAGAAGGGAAGTATTTCAGGAGTGCTCCATGGGCTCTGTATCTACCATATAAGGTGGCCAGGCAAAGGGAAAAACAGAGAACCCAGAACTGCAGGCACATTCCCCCAACAGGTCAAATTTTTTACCATGCTTGTTAGGTGAAGGCAAATTTTTCAAAAAAGGGCACATAAACCCAACAATTTCAGCAAAATGGAAAAGAAAATTCTATTTTAAGTGTCGACTATTATTGATATACGGACGTCCACGTCCATTACTTGTCTTGAAGGAGGACTGGTCGTTCACAAACTCCTTGAAAATTTTCATGAGGTTGTGTTAGGATTACATATAAGCACCTTTGCCGGCTCCATTCATGGGAACTTCACTAATATCCAATAGCACAGCGCAGCAAGCTCATCCCCATGCTCTTAAGTGGGAAACAAATACTAACAGGCTAGCGGCAAGGTGGACATCTATAAAATACAGTGAAATGGAAAAAAGAAGTATAGGTAGCCTATACCAGGATACATTTTTGCTTCTGAGAAGTGCTGGTACTTTCCAATTAAAAGTATTGCACCACTGCTGAGATGTGTAGGTACTCTTCCTCTCAAAATAAAGAAGTGAAGGAACCCAGTACCTGACAGTACTGGTCACTGGTCCATTTAAAGCCCTGATATTATATATGGAATTTAAGATATTGACTGTGGCGGGTTTGGTCAACTTTGGGATCAATCTAGAATGAGATCTAGGTAGCAATAACTTGTAATATTTGTTAAATGAGCTCCAGGTTGTAGGTTCTTGACACATCAGTTTTCGGGATGTTCTTAATCAGACTAATAACGGCTTTAGCCCTAGGTCTTGGTGGAATTTATTTTACCATTTGATAGCAGTATATCGTGCATCACATGTTCCAATATGCTCCAATTGTTCAGGTGTCGCCATTGATTTATGACTGTGATAGACGTTAGTGAAGAGTTTGTCTGTCCTTTCACATTGTCAAATCAGTGATATGAATAGTTCTTTTCAGTAGGGGATGACAGATTCAGAAATAAAACAGAAAGTAATTTTATTCTCAATACCATGAAAACTTGAGCAATCTTTGAGGGAGAAGGTAGGGTCAAGCTCTTAGCGCAATCTTATGTTAAGGTCAAAAAATTATATACAACTCGAAAAAAGAGCATGTACCTCCTTATCATTACATATTATGGAATATGTATTTGTAAAGCACACTTCTACCAACTGTGTGATCCCAATGAGTTTTCGTGATCTGGCTGCTCTTTAAAGTTCTGGGGTTTCTGTTGACTAGAGTATTATAACATTTCATTAAGAAGTTGACTGTCTTGAATTGAGGATGACTTGTTTATTCCAATTTTATTATGGGAGGCAGGTCTAGTTCAATCTGCATTATACTATAAATCAAAACTGGGGAGGTTACAAAGTAGGCAGACGGATTCCATTAAGTACAGGATAACTTTAGAAAAAGAAATATTATTGAGAAATTATAGCTGTAACCATTTCATGTACATATTGATTAAAAATTAAGAATCTAGGATATTAAAAGCCAACAGGAGAGGCCCTTTTCAATTTTTAATGAGCAACAGAGCTAATTACCCTTAAAGTGCCACTTGAAAAGGATAGTGGCAGTATGTGGTATTTACAGAAGGGCTTCCAGTATATTCCCTGCACAGCATTATCATACTGAAGGTTAGCAATGGCTTCAGTAAACTAGATTTAGGAACTGGACAACATGTTGTCCTGCTGGCAGAGAGACATGTTGCGCAGTACTACTGATAATATTATGTTAACTGCAATCTGGAACTAGAAAAGGATCTTGGACTGGATACAAAGTGGTTTCCTAACATTTTATTTAGTCGTACTTGCTATTTTTCTAATGTGATTCATACTGGATAGTGGCCCACACTGTTGAAGCGGACAAGTATATTGTTTAGTGTTGGAATAGTCTGCCTAATAGCAGGACAGATTTGGATGTTTTGTTATCCTATCAAGTAACATTTGTCAGTTGCTATGTTCTAACATTTTTTTTTTAATGCAGGGTGTCTTGGACGGTACTTTCCAATTACTGAAAGTCTCTCCTTAAAAAAACACAATCATACTAAACACAGTGATGGCACTTCCCGAGAAGCAGCAGTGGGAAGTGGGGGTGGGGATGAGGTTAATAAAATAAAAATAAACACGTATTTGCCGGCCGCCAGATGCCGCCTCTCTGTCCTCTTCCTGGCATCTCTGCAAGCAGGAAGATCCCAGGCTCTCCATAGCCAATCACAACGCTGTAATGCAGCGTTATGATTGGCCAGAGCGCTGTGGTTCGGTGCTCAGCCAGGGAATGGGAGCCTGGGCATGTTTTCCACCCGGGCTGTAATGCAGCCTGGGTGCAGAACATGCAAAGTGTGCATGAATGTTTGGCCACCCCTCTACGGCCAGCCAACCACTCATGTGCACTTGCATAGTGTCCATCACACCTCCCCTTGCTCTGAGAGCAGAGCAGATCTTCCCCGCCAAGACGGCGCAGCAGGAACAAATAAAATGTTAGTTAACATCGAGTTATCAGTAAAATTTTCACTTTTTTTTCTCTGTGAACAGCATTGGGCTGGCGCTCCTCCGGCTTAGCGGAGGAGCCGCCACTGACTAAATAACCAACTTCTAACATTTCCTTCAATCAGCTTTAGGAAGAGATGTATCGAATAACAAAGAGTTAGTTCACAAAATCTGAAAGCACAGACATACATGCCTAATTGTTTTGGGAAGGAAAAGCTATTTTGTATCATAACATTTCAGGTTATCAGAAGCACATTCCCTTTGCAGCTGACAATGTGCTACCTGAGTCAATCTGGATAAATGATGATTAAAACATAATGACAGAGGTTAGAAAAGAGTACTTTTCTCAGCAATTTGAGATTAAAAAAACTAGATGTTAGATTAAGTTGGTCAACGACAGATAAGAATGATTTTACAAGCCTAATACCCTGCATCGACATAACAGGTTTAGGGTAACTGCCTACTGAGCGGGGACATAAGACTTCTACTCCATGCACTAAAGATGATCGGTCAAAAGAATCTTAGTTTTAGCAGCATGTGACTTGAGATCTATTCCAGATGATAATCTCAGAGTATTAAGCACAGCCCAAACTTCTCCGAAACCTGCAGCTGACTGCATTATTCAAATTGTAAAATAAGTTCCAAGGTCCAAAGCTCTGCTTAGAAGCCTGTGGCTGGCGCAATTCAAATTCAATGCCAAAATGCCGAAAAACCAGGCTGTGTGGTCTAGAATCCACCTCTTGCCTCCTCAATGGTTTCTCCCTTTGTGACAGTTTTTCTGACTTTCTCTTCCACCTTTCCTGTTTGTGTTCTTTACCTTTCTTGCTCTCTGTAAATATTTGATGATGAAAAATAAGTGTGGATCTCCAAAAATGATGCTAGTGAGCCCCACAGGCTTAAATAAGGCAGTGGTTGGTTGTCATTTTTTTGTGGCCTCTTTTGCAATTATTTAGCTTTGATGCCATTATATGTTTTATGCAGCAGTGGCTACATGTGAATGAGAGTGTTATTGAGGTGACAAATGTTTAGCCAGCTAGATGATTTGGAGGCATGCTGTGGACATACCTGTGCCAATAGCTTAAGATTATCTATCCATTCCAGTCATGCTGAAGAAAACCATTAAAAAAATTAACTTTTAATAAAGTATTTTAAATTGTTTCTTTATGCATCGGCAGCCTGGGAGTCCGAATTTGTTTAGGCAGGCATGAGCCACTAATTTGGGAAAAAATATGAAGACCTTCAATAAATTCCCGACTGGACATTTGGAAAGAGCTTTTCAATATGAGGAAATAGCTGATACACGCATGTTTACGACTAAAATTGTAAGTTGGACTCGGTCAAGCACAAACCACTCGGTGAAACCACCAATTTCTTGGCACACCAAGCTTGATGGACGTCTGCAAAGCCAGTTAAAAAACGATTCCATATTATTTAACTTGGTGGATAGTGTCTTTGCCTCTCAGTGAAAGTCTTGCACTCTGACTGTAATTTTAAATGAAAAGAAATTAGGAGCCAGGCTGCCAAGTTCACTGAAAGTTAAGTTGCAAAGCAGCACCATGTCATGGACAGCAAATATGGTCTGCAGGCAGTATCATGTCTAGTTGTTTAGATTAAAGAACTGTCATTGGCTGGGTCATTTTGATACTATCTGAATCATCCTCATCCAGGATTGTTTTAGTTTCATTACCTCCTTGACTTTAAAAGGAATTGATGGACAAGTGCAGAAAAAGGTTTTGAACAGGTTATCAGAAGCATATCCACTTTGCAGGTGAGGATGTAATATCTGGACATAAAATATTACCAGTTTGTGCTCTATTTGTTTACAAATGGATTGATTTGTAATTGTCCTTAAAGATACACGAGGTCTTAGTAGTTTGTTGTTGCAGAGGATCCATTTGTGCCTTTCCAAGATGATTCTACTCACCATCTGCCTGCGAATGCTGATCTTCTCAAACGTGAATGGTCTTTAGGTTGAAGTTCTTGGTAATTACCCGTTCTGAATAGCTTGACCCTCAGTCAAGCATTTGGAATCTTGTACTTCCTTGTATTCCCAAGTAATAGTTCAATGCTTTGTAGTCTGTCTGAATCAATACCTTTGTACTTGTTAGGGCTAGTATTAAAAATTAATAGGAGAGGACCATGCCGAGTTCCAATACATTATGATATCAAGACTCCTTTTAGGACCCTGCCCCACCGGTCTGAAAATCTGTAGTGTGCTTCTAATGCTGATAAGAAAGTGTTGGTCAGTATACCTTGATCTGGGAATGTTACTGAAACAGAGGCTTTTTCATACAGTTCTGCACTTCTTTGTCATGCGAATCACTGCAAGCTGTCACCAGCAGAACTAATATACCACTCATTTTACCGTTCCTGCAAAAGCACATGTACTCTGCAGTTTGTACAATTAAATTGTATGTCTGGACACCTTTTGCCTTTTTGTCTAACCATTTACATGAATAGACTTTGAAAACCAAATAAAGTGAAAAAGTACAGCAAGGCTTCGAGACCACAGTAACAATGGTTAGGCCGGCGCACCCACTTTGAGAAGTCAGCAAGATGAGTGCTCAATATTTACTGCTCAGTAGGCTCGGAGACAAAAAAAGTACAGCCAAGTGCTAGAAAATGAGTCAGCTTCCAAGTAGAGTAACACTTTGAAAACAACCAGTTTCTTTGAGGGAGTCACTCAGTCTCCGTCCCCAATGGATGATGTCCACACGTCTCTTTTAAATATTATGGACCTGACCGTATGCTTTTGGATTTCTGTACTGGCTTTAACTCACTGAACACCAAATACTGCTGAAAGTCTTTCAGAGAAAGAATCTAAGTTAGTTACCTGTAACTCTGTTTCTCCAGGATTGGTATCTTTCATAGATTCACATGCTTGCATCATTCCCCATCATCGAAGTGGGAGTCCCACGGTACCATAGAAAAGCAGTGTAAACAATATCATAGGCCATAATGGTAATACAAAGTCCCATTAATAGCCTACGTCCTTTTTTTAAACGGACCAAACTTGAACTATAACCAATCAGTAAGTAAGTAATCTTTATTGCTTGATTAATAAAAATCTTAGCAAAACAGCTGCATATGAAAACACACATAACATAAAACAGCGCTCGAGCCGATAAAATCGCAGCAGTTTCATAAAATACACTTACATATGGTACGGAAGATAAAATATTAGTATTTGTGTTGTTTTTAGGCACACAATGACTGCTGGGGGACTGTCCTCCTTAAGGCTCGCCTCAGTTCGAGTTTCTGTGTGATGAAGTGTAAAAACCTTGCCAGGTTAAGGTTAAGTCTAAAACTGGTCCTTCCCCGTGAGTAGAGACCAGATGAGTTAGCAGCAGGATAGGGTGCTAGCCAATTTGTTGGGAGGTTGCCAAGTTTAATTTTGTTTTTACTATTTTCATGAAACGTACAAAGCTACAGGATAACTGGACGTCACCCTCCCTCGAAGCAGGCCTTCACCGCCTGTCTGCCCGATCGTTAACCAATCAGGCAACAGCACCCTCTGGAACACTCCAAACATAGGCTGAGTCCCTCAGATTTTCAAGCACAAGTGTGAATACAACATCCCAATCTATGAGGGGAGCCTCTATAGGGAGGAGGGTGGGTCTCATGTGAATCCATGAAAGGTACCAATACCGGAGAACCAAAGTTACAGGTAAGTAACTCTTCTCCAGTATTTATTTATTTATGAGCTTATAAAGCGCACTTATGCCCAATGGCGTCCTGGCGCTGCATACTGACTCCAGAGCTAGACGGGGGCTAATCCATGAATAACCAGGTCTTGAGCCCCTTTTGGAATGAAAGAAGCTCTGACGCCTTTCTAAGATGCCCCGGCAAGTTGTTCCAGGCTTTTGCCGCACAGACGAAGAAGCTACTTCCTCCCCATCTGGCCTTTTTTACACGTGGCACCACAACTAGTCTGCCTTCGGCTGATCGAAGCGCTCTGCCCGGCACACACCATTTTATCCCACTGCTCAGAAACTTTGGGCCTATGCCCTTCAGTGCTTTGGAAACTGTGCACAGAGCCTTAAACTGAGCACGTCTTGGTATTGGCAGCCAGTGTAATTGTTTAAGCCCTTCACGCACTGAAACAAAACTAGGGATCCCAAGCAGAAGTCTTGCTGCCACGTTTTGAACCAACTGCAATCTGTATTCATGCTTCTTTCTCAAATTGAGATACAGACTATTGCAGTAGTCCAAACGTGACAGTGTGAGGGCAGTAACAGCCGTCCTGAAACCCTCCACTGGTAGAAAGCATTTTATCTTCCTTAATATCCGAAGGATATGAAAACAGGATGGTACTACTCCACTAACCTGGTCCCCATAGTCCAGGTTTTGGTCAATAATCACACCCAGATTTCTGGCCTTCCCAGAAGGGATAGGTGGATTTCCCAGTGCCTCTGGCCACATATCCGGAGTCCAGATATTGGGATTGTTTCCAAACAGAATTACCTCAGTCTTCCAGGCATTTAATTTGAGACAATTGGAGGCCATCCAATCCGCCACGCTCTTCAGATAGTCATGACATCTCGCAGTCGTGTTCATTCGAGACCCTCGTTGTAATGATAACAAAATTTGAGTATCGTCTGCATATGATGTAAGTTGCAGACCGAAAGACCTTATCAAGTCCGCCAGAGGGCTGACATAAATATTAAATCAGCGTGGGGCCAAGGAGGACCCCTGCGGCACACCACAGGGAAGGGTGAAAGGTTTTGATTTGTCCATCCCCAAGTCAACTGTCTGAATTGTGTCGGTCAAAAAGGACTTAAGGAGACTCCAGGCCGGGCCCCCCAGGCCGGGCCCCCCAGCCCTGCCCCCGTCAACCGGTCCATCAACACTCCATGATGGACCATGTCGAAGGCTGCCGACAGATCCAACAGAATCAGCACAGCAGCCCCTCCCTGGTCCACCGCCGTTCTGACTTCTTCCGTGGCCTTGACAAGGGCAAGTTCCGTGCTGTGACCTGCACGGAACCCAAATTGTGTCGAGTCTAGGGCATTGGCCTTCTGAAGAAACGAGCTAAGTTGTTGATTGATGGCTTTCTCTAGTACCTTAGCCGGAAAAGGAAGGCGAGATATGGGTCTGTAATTATTGGGGTCCTTAGCATCTAGGCTAGTTTTTTTTAAAAGGGAAAGTATAGATGCGGATTTCCACTTCCTGGGGTATTCACTCAAGTCCATGATCTTATTGAGCATGGGAGTGAGAGTGGAAGCAATGACCTCGGGGCAGGTTTTAAGAACTGCGGGTGGACAAGGATCATTGGGAGAGCCAGACCGAACCATCCGTAATAGATTTAAAACCTCCGGGTAGTGTAAAGGATTGAACCGCTCAAAACTATCCTGGCCCTTCCCAGTTTTTATACCAGTAGTGGTTGCCACAACCCCCGCCTCTCCTAGGGTTTTGGAAAACGAAGAGAAAATCCCTTCAACCTTATTCCTAAAGGATGAAGCTAGGGACTCACACAAAGCTGCGCTGCTCTGAGTGCATGACTTAGTTGGAATAGTCAGCCTGGTAATGGTCCTGAAAAGTTCTCTAGAGGAGGAGCTGGCTCCCTCAATTTGCTCAGCAAAATAGACCTTTTTCGCCTCCACAATCAGTTGCTTATAGAGAGTAAGACTTTCTTTGTATTTTTATTTTTCTTTATTGATGGGACAATAGCCCCTTCTCCAGATCCTCTCGAGCCTCTTACACTCTGTTTTATGTTTTTGTAGAAGATCGGAAAACCAAGGTGCCGAAGGCTGCTCTCTCCTTGGTGTGAAAGATTTGATCGGCGCAAATTTGTCACAGGCATTCTCAATCCACCTAGAATACTGTTCCTCTGCCATATCAACGTTAGCTGGAAATTTAGGCGCACCTGATGTTAGGAACTTCCCCATCTCCTCCCCATTTATATTTTTCCAGTCCCTGACGGCGATTTTATTCCTTGATCTGACTGCAGCTACATTCCCGGATCCTTGATTGAGCGAGAAAAAAATGGCCGTATGATCAGACCAGGAGAGAGGTAGCACATCCAGCAAATCCAGACCGGCGTTGTTGGAAAAAATGCCGTCTAGCGTGTGCCCAGCTGAGTGCGTGGGACCCACCACCCTTTGGTCCAGTCCTCCGTACCCCAAAAGGCCAATCAGTCTGTCAGTATCCGAGTCTAGGGCATTTTGTAGATGAAAATTAAAATCTCCCATAATCGTAAAGGTGTTTGCGCATAACACTGCCTCCAACAAGGTCCCCAGCGAATCCAAAAACAGACCTCTGGGCCCCGAGGGCCGATAAATTAGAATCCCTTTAAAGGTATTGTGGGGGGAAAGTCGCACGCTAATGGACAGAGCTTCACACGTATCTATAGAGGCAATGGAAAAAGAGGGCTCAAGGCTGCGATGGTAAATAACCGCCAGCCCCCCCTCCCAGAAGGACGATCCAGCGTGTAACACAAACAATTGGCTGGCTGGGCCTTCACGATATCGGGGCCAGAGGTTTTATCAGTCCATGTCTCCATCCTTATCTGGTTATCCTCCAACAGTAAGCTGCACTCCAGGCCATGTTTAACCAATGACCTGGCATTTAGGTACACAGTTCAAAGAGGGGACAGGTGAACACAATTCCTGGGAGGTCCTCACTTTCCTCCTGGAAAAACCACAGGGTTCTGCCAGAATCATAGGAAGGGGGCAGCCGCAGCTGGAACACAGATCTGTGAGCTGGCCAGGCCTGACCCCTGGATGGAAACTGGGACAGAAGGTTTTACGCCCACTAGGATCCAAGCCCCATAGCACCCTAGAGGCGTATGTTAGCATACTTAATGACCCGGAACCAGGGGGACTCGCTCTGAGCCCGATCCGAGCGCGGACAGGCGCAGACGGGCTTGCCTTAGGCGCGCGAGCGGCGCGCGAGCTGCGCGATCGCAGCAAACCCAATTTGAATACCATTGCTCATTCCACCGGCCCAATCATGGCCCAGTTCCACCTCCTATCCCTCCAATCAGCAGCGCTCCTACTCGCCGTCTGCTGGGAGTCAGGAAGGACGGCAGCCAGTAATATACCCATGAGCCCGGTTATTTTAAACACACAAGAGCAGGATTGAGCAGCAACAAAGAGAATTAGCAGCAATGGGGTTAAAAGAACATTAAAATAATAGCGTGACCTGGCGGGTATTGAACACAACCCGTACTCCAGGAGTCAGCGCTGCGCGATGGTTTCTGTGACTTAAATGCACTGTATCAGTCCACCGGCCCAATTCCACCTCCTATCCCTCCAATCAGCAGCGCTCCTACTCGCCGTCTGCAGGGAGTCAGGAAGGACGGCAGCCAGTAATATACCCACGAGCCCGGTAAGTTTAAACACACAAGAGCAGGATTGAGCAGCAACAAAGAGAATTAGCAGCAATGGGGTTAAAAGAACATTAAAATAATAGCGTGACCTGGCGGGTATTGAACACAACCCGTACTCCAGGAGTCAGCGCTGCGCGATGGTTTCTGTGACTTAAATGCCCTGTATCAGTCCACCCGCCCAATCACGGCCCAGTTCCCGCCTCCTGTCCCTCCAATCAGCAGCGCTCCTACTCGGCGTATGCAGGGAGTCAGGAAGGACGGCAGCCAGTAATATACCCACGAGCCTGGTAAGTTTAAACACACAAGAGCAGGAATGAGCAGCAATGAAGAGAATTAGCAGCAATGGGGTTAAAAAAACATTAAAATAACAGCGTGACCTGGCGGGTATTGAACACAACCCGTAATCCAGGAGTCAGCCTGGTATTGGGTCTTTCATAGTTTCCCATGCTTGAATCAGACTAGTTTGCAGTGAATACTATAGTGATACAAATATCATGAGAATAAAGTCGAGGAAGTTTGGAAAGAAAAGTGGCTCACCTTATTGGAATAGCTGCTGTAGAACTGCTTGTCAAACTGCTGCATCAGCTTTCTCTGCCACATCAAGGCAATAGTGTAGAGTAAAGGTGTGCTTGCTAGACCGGGTTACTGCTTGACCTATGTCTTAAATGGGCACTCGTGCAAAGAGAGCCGTGGATGTGGAGATAACTCTGGTGAAATAAACGTTGACTTTGGAAGTCAACTGCTTTCCTGATTATTGATGAAAAAATTGTATGCCAGAAGCCATCCATCTTACTATAGTCTGTTTAGAAACAGGAAACACGTTTCTGAGGTCCTAGTAGGCTACAAACAGCTGATCTGCTTTGCGTTTGATAATAGTCCTGTGTATGTAGAATTTTAGACATTGGTTGATGTCTAACGTATGCAATGATCTTTCAGCCACTGTTTAAGAATTATGGACCGATTTGAGGGACTGAAGAGCGTCATCCACATGCTTGCCAAACAATAACTCCATCATATGCCCTATCCATAACCTTCGTTTGAATTTCCAGGTGGAGGGAAGTAGGTTTAATCCATGCCTGATGCCCAAGGACTGACGCCCGTTAGTTGTCAAAAGCCTGTGAATGATACATCTATGGCACATTCTATTATTTTCTTCACTAAAATCTTCTCCCTCTTGCAGTATCTTTTGTGTCTCCAGTTTGACATCTTCCAGTAAAAGGTCAATCACTTTTAGACCATCCTCCCATATAAAGCCCACATTAGGAATAGCACAAATTGCTTTCCTAGTTTGCTCCTTAAAGCTATAGAGAAAACAGTCACAGATTGTTTTGAAACTATTAGGAGTTGGAATCTTTTGGCAGCCTGTTCCATTATGCTCTGGAACCCAATGATATCCACCGGTGGGGCCTCCACTGGTGGTGGAGTAGACGGGGACGGCGTCTGAATTTGATAATCATCCTACTCTTTGGGAAGGGAAGCAGTATCCTCGATCTCACCCACCTCTGTCTTCATCCATGAAAGGAGGATCTTCACTTGGAGGTTCTGGAATTGGAGCAGGCAAAGTTGACAAACGGGTCAGAGGGTGCAGTAAAAAACAGTGATGTACGTCTGGGAGAGGGTATTGGAGGAGATTGCCTCTGATGCGGTGTTTAAGGAAATGGAGTGGCAGACCCTGATGGTTGGAATCTGCGGTAATAATCCTGCAGCATATGTTGTACATTAGTTACCAGTGATGCAGGCATCAGAAATGAAGGTTCTTATTGCTGGTCAGCATATTGCACACATTTTTCCTGGTGTCCATATTGATCTTCTGCATATAGCTGTTTATAATACTAATGGTCCTCATCATCCTCTTCCTGACATTTAATATGCAGGTTTGATGGGCTACGAGCCACTCAGAACGAGCCCTCATTATCGAGTAGTCTCCTTCCTCCTTATTGTCATCTAGAAGGTTATCCAGAGGTATCGGTGAAACTTTACTGTGTGAAGTGTGAGATGGCAATATTGTTTCCAGGGCGTGCTTTAATGTTACGAGTGACAACGGTATAAAAGAAGGAAGTCTTGATGATGGCAGAGGATCTGCCTTGGATAGTATTTTCTTTCATGGTGTTGACGTCAATGGTGCTGTCATCTATGGTAGTGATGGTGACGATGGATTGAACTTCGGCATCGACAGGTCATTTTTGCATGTTTTCGTTGACGATTTCTTAACATGGAGCGCCGTCGATGGTAATGTTGGTTTTGTCGTAATCTTTACTGAATTGATTGTCATTGATGCTAAATGCGACAATAATACTATCAGAGGCAAATCTGTCGAAAGAGAACGTCGATGTCGCTAGAGTAGTGGTGACTATGGATAACGCCGTCGACAATATGCTCAGTGACAGTCTCATCGATGAGAATGAACTGGTTCCCATCTTAGGTGACAAACCATTTTTCAGGGATACCCGCTGGGATGTAGCAGGTTTCTTAACCTGTGTAGTTTTGGCGGAAAAGGGTGGAGGGTTCAGAATAACCCTCTGCTGAGGTACCCTGTCCTGTTTTAGAAGTGGTTGGATGTTCTCCTGCCCGTAAACTTGAAAGATGGGCTTTCATAGCTGCCTCATGTGATTTTGGGGACATACTCTCTAGAGATTTTACTCTCTTTTTAGAGGCCAGAGAAGCATCACACTCTTCCTCAGACTGAGGGCATTCCTTGGTCTTAAGCTTCTGTAGCCATAGCAGAAGTCTAGCCTCTCTGTCACGCAAGGTCTTCTGCGAGAAAGTGTGGCAAATTTGCTATTTTTTACCTGATGATCAGGGTGAATGCAATATACACAGTTCTTTTGAGGGTGAAGCCTCATCTTCCCACAGGTACCGCAGGGTTGAAATAAATCTTTCTTGGTTGACGCTAACATGGTGTTTCAGTCAGCATAAAGTCAGTCAAGAGTAAAATTGCTGTTTTGAAGAATTCCTGTCAGGTAGATCAGAAATCAGAAAAAAACTGAGCAGAGCTCATGGAGACTAAAATCACACAACGTGCAGTAGAAAATATGAGGGACTCACCCTCTGTTTGGAGTGTTCTAGAGGATGCTGTCACCTGATTGGTTATAGTTCAAGAATGGCCCTTTTTTCGGACATTGATAGGCTATTATTGTGACTTTGCATTACCATTATGGCCTAGGATACGGCTCTACACTGCTTCTCTATGGTAACGTGGGACTCCCACTTCGACGATGGGAAAGATCCAATACTGGAGAACAAATAATAACCTGCAGGAAAATCTAGCATAAACTTTTTCAGATCTTTACAAAGCTAACAAGGTAACCAAAGATGGAGCAAGAAGACCACTGTTTTACAGTGAAGAAGCAAAGGGAGGCGTTTTTTTGGGGTGGAAAACAGCCATACATGAAGAAGCCCAATATTATGTTGTTTCTCCTTGGAACCCTTGGACCTCTTCAATTTTACAGCATTCCTTAATGATATGGGATGGTGAAATTAAGCAAGAGAGGTGGAAGGGATCCAAGGAAGATATTGCAGAAGTAAATCAGAGAGCCGAAGACTGCAGCAAAGAAAAATATTTGGGCAGAAAGAGGAAGAATAAGTCCATGTACTGCAAGTGGATTTTCAGAACAGGTTTGAAAACTGTGTGCAGTGTGAGGAGATCTCAGTTCCAGAACAGCAAAAAAGTGTTTACAAAAAAAAAGAATTATACAAGTCCATAGCTGCGCGCAGATCCCAGTATCGCAACAGCAATGGGGACTTAAATGCACTACTTTGCAGAGGCAAAGGTGAACCATTGTGTGTAATAGCATGAATAATGTGAGAAAGGAATAAATCACACTGCAGATCTGTGCAAGGAGGGGGGAAACCCAGTGCAAGCATGACAGGCTTCATCTAGAGTGGCCAAGTTCTTAGATCCAAGTTTAAATTCAACTCAAGTCAATGGTGGAAATAACAACAGTGTAGTCCGTGTCAATACCACCTTCTCCTTTATCACTATGCCTACTTTCCTAATCTGCCCACTTACGGAAGGGCATCACAGTGTTAAATGGTCCCAGCCCCATAAATGACTATCCTGATCACTGCATGGCATTGAACTTGATTTACAATCTTTAACTCCCACCCATGATACCTTTTTGTAGGGTATGTGACCACAGATGGCTGGCTCACCATTACAATGAAGAAACATCTTGTGCTGTCCACTTTTTGAATTTTTCGCTCGAGCCAACACTAATTCTTATTTGGCAAGCCCTTTCCATTTTGGGCAATGACACAGCTTTCAGTGAACCCAATAACAATTATGCCGTGTGGGTGGTCATGTGACGCTCCAACAATGTGCGGTGAGAAAAGTACTTGTTGCAGATACAACATTGGAAGCGCTCGGGTCGGTGTGTGCGCATGTGCACATTTAGGGAACTTTTCTGAGTGAAGCGTTTAGAGCAGATAAAGCATTGAAAAGCTCGCACTCCAGTGTGTGTCACCATATGCTTCAGAAGGTAGTCCCGCAGGGAGAAGGAGCGATAGCAGATATTGCACTGGTGAGGCTTCTCTCCTGTGGAAGGGATGAAAAGAAAAAAAGACAGATTGTTACAGCAATCCAGATTTCTTACTGTCCTTTCAACAAATTGTCCAAAAGCCCAGTCTGTAGCTAAGGCAGAATGCAACTATCACTGAACTACGACAGTGTATCTATATATTCTCTTTCTAGTCATCGTTCTCTGGTCTACAATCTTAGTTTCAAACTAAGCACCTTTGGTAGCCAATCTGTGAAGCCGGTCTATGCACGCCAGTCTCTTTACCATCATGCAAGAAATAAATGACTTTGTATGAATGTGACATGCCTCCTGTTCCAACGCTAGAGCATAAAAAACTACTGAATTCTATACATGCAAACATTTATTAGCTCCTGTTAGTGTTCAATAAATGACTGAGGGCAACTTGATGGGAATAGGGAGTCATATGACGTGCTGCTGGAGAAATGGGGCTGAAATTAGGCACCAAGCAGGAGTAAAATGCAACGTCTATATCGGCGTTAGAGCAGACCGAGGAACTGTTAGCAAGTAAATTGTTTGGCTCAGCAAAAATATATAATTTTAGCCACTATCAGATTCGTCTAGGAGGTGTACACACAAGATGCGGCCTGATTCCAAGTCAAACGAGGCAGACTGAAAGAGAAGGTAATCAGGTAGATTTCATGGACATAAATTGTGGTGTCATGAATTGGTTGATAACCTTGAATGAGGCGTTAGGCAGCATCAGTTAACAATAAGTCAGCCAACTTGTATGTAGTGGAATAGAACATCACGGGTGAAAATACACAAATGCAAACGCACAGTCATTTTAAGGATAGACAATTTATTCATTGTCATACTATCACAAACATGAGTCTTAGTGCCACTGATAAGAATAGGCTAAAGGTTGATTGTTCGTCTTAGGGAACACTAAGTTAATACAATGCGAGAGATGAGTTATACAGCTCCGATGTCTGAAGAGCAGTTGGCACTGGAGGCTCCGAAAAGCCAAGATCTTGGCCATGGTTCCAAAAACGGCTTGTTGTGCTCATGCCCTCCTTCAACCTCTTGAACTCTCAGGATCCAAGTAGTATTCCAATTACGACAGCAGTAGTCTAATGCAGGTGACCATGGTTCAGTATGATTCTTTGAACCAAATGAAATGCCACCTGGTTGTGTCGCAACCAGTGTTACTGCATTGCAGCCATAGCAGACCCTCGGTGACAAGCGGGGCATGCACCTTAATAAAAGTGAGATCGAGGGTAGTATCACTGTGCTCAATCCACTGAGAGGCCAGTGAGGCGCCCTCTAATGTGCCAAGGAGCCTTTACACTAAGTATCAAGCTACCCAAATCTGGTCCATAGTAACAGTCAGTCAGTCAAAAAACTTTATTTCGGCTTTGCAGCCATAAAAGCACAAGTAGTTGAAACATTACACAATATTGCAAGAGTTACAATAGACAACAGTTGTGAGCTTATAACAGTTTGTACAAAATGTAGTTGGTGCCAAGTAAGGTATTATACTACAATTCTATAAGGGTTACCTAAAGCCAAAACAGTTGTTTAAGAAAATAAGTAAATTTAAATTCTGTACAGATAAAAAAATAATTTAGGAATAAGAACATCTAAGAACAAATAACTATATATAAATTTCAAAAAGTTTCCCCAAGTGGGAGAAATATGGTGATTTGGACCACAGTGAGTCTAGTCGGAGGCCAGAGTTGCATAATTAGCCAGCTCATTTTCCTTTATGATGCCTCTACGAATACACCACATCACAAATAAAAATTTGGAGGTGACAGCTACAATTAATGGGTGCGTGTCATACTTAAGTAGTCTAAAAACCTCGATGTGGTTACGTATCCCCATATTCCAACAGAACTGAAAAACCTACTTAGACCTTGTCTTCTTATAAGCAGGACAAAAAAGTATAACATGGAGTTCGGTTTCTTCTGTTCCGTAGCACCCAGGGCAGTCTTGTTTAATGGCTCCTTTCCATTTATTTGTAAATGCACACAACGGAAGCGTCCCGTGCCTAAATTGTAAGAATAACTTCTTGGCCATTAGAGGTTGGATACTATCCAAGACCGACTCTAGCTTATATTGATCTTTAATCTCAAGGAACCTAGAGGTCAGGGTGGGTGAGTCAGTGCTCTGTAGGATATGGGCCAATTTATATTCTTTGCAAGCAGTAGTTAGGGACTTTTTAGAAATCGAAGGGCAAGTATCTTCTGGTGATAACCACATATTTTCCATCCCAGTGCGTGGCTTAAATACCTGATATCGGGCAACCAAGGGAGATTTCCCTGCGCCCGTGTGTGGACAGGACATCCTTCAATTCCTCTATATAGGGAGCTAACTCTGGCGTGCTCCAGAGACGGCGCCAGTAGAGGAGGGGACAAGCGGCAATTAGATCAGCAATGGGGCCATTTCCCAAGTCCATCCGAAGTGGGGTTAAGGGGGTACTTTTTGGGAGTCCCATCAGCTGCCTATTAAAAATATTCTCTGTCGCTGTAAGGGCGTTGGACGGGGAGTGGCCCCAAAATTCAGCCCCGTTTAGCGAAGCTCCCCTCGCTTGAGTCTTAAAAATTTCTGCTGGTGGGCGTTCCATTTTTTGGGTACAGCTCTTTTAAACTTTCAGAATTCCCCCTGTGGACAGTATTAATCTTAGATTGGCTTTCTTAACTTGAGTCCCCAAATCCATATTATCAGTTAAAGTAAGACCCAAGTAATCGAAGGTAGACACCCGCTCTAAAGGCCTTCCTTCCATTCGAGGGTATGGACAGTTACTGGTATTGGCGTGAAAGACCATGTATTTAGGTTCTGGAGATTTATCTCCAGGTCCCTTTTCTTACAAAATAAACTAAATTCATATATCCGCTGCATACCCATGGGTGACTTAGATAAAAGGAGGGTGTTGTCAGCAAACATTAAAGCTGTCATTTTTACAATTTGCCAACCTAGGGGAATCTATGTCCTTAACAGCAAGGAGAGTGTTAATTAAACCGTTGAGAAAGAGGGAGAAGAGAGTCGGCGCTAGCACACATCCTTGCCTCACCCCCTTCTCAACGGGGAATGGAGCTGTTAGTTCTTCATTCTTACGTTGTCTTATCCTTGCGTAAGTGCCTTCGTGCAGGCGCTTCAGCTGGTGGCATAAGTATGGCGGTACTCCCGTATCATGGAGTAGGTCCCAGCGCTGATTGCGCCGCACCATGTCAAAGGCAGATTTAAGGTCCACAAAGGTAAAATAAAGACTACCACCCTCTAAGACTACAATTTTCCAATAGATCAGTTGCAATTTAAACAACTGGTCGATGGTTGAGACTTTAGACCTAAAGCCAGCTTGTAAAGGGGTCAGTACATTCGTCTTATCCATCCATGATTGTAAAAATATTTTGCGTTACATCAATAAGACTAATTGGGCGGTAGTTTGCCGGGTTGTATGGGGAGTCTTTTTTATAAATTGGAATAATTTCTGCACCAGCCCAAGTGGGAGGGAGCTCCATACCTTGAAGGATGGCATTAATTAGGGTCCATAAATAGGGTGCCCATACAACCTGGTCATTTCTAAACAAGTCTCCAGGGATCCTGTCTAGCCCAGGTGCCTTATTTGGCAGTAATTTGGCCAAGGCCAAAGTTATCTCTGCCAATGTGCATAGTGGTATCAGTGTTATTAACAGGAATCTGATTAAAACCTATAGCCGTATCATCAATTTCTCCATCACAGGGTTTTGTATATACAACTTTAAAATGGGATGTCCAAGCTTCTTCTACTAGATTAGATTCGATAGCCGAGTTGCCTTCGGATTTTCCAGTTTAACTAAGTTCCAAAATCCTCTCATTTCTCTGTCATCTAAAGCTTTTTTAATTGCTTCCCATCTGTCGAGGTCCCATGCTGTTTTGGCTTCAGAAAGAGTTTTTTTGTAGTGTGTCCTGACAACTCTGATACATAAACTATCCCCTTCCCTAATCTCTAAAGTCAAAGCGGATTTAGCTTCCCTGCACGCTTTGCTAAACCAGGGATTTTTAGTTTTGGGGACAGGTTTTTTAGGATGTTTACTGTTGTAAAAGAACTCTGACAGTTTTAAAACCATATCTTGGTGGTTCTTAGCTATCATCGAGTAAGATTCAGAGCCACCACTATTTTGAACAAATGCAGTTTCTAAGAAGGGAATGATTTGTTCATACATGGAAGACATTTTTTCAATAGATAGTACAAATGTTCTGCCAACTTCAATTGTAATTAAATTGGGGGGACATCGTTCTGGTGTTCCCTGAGCATCTTTAAGCTGAAACCACTCTAAAGCTCTGACCAATGGATTGTGGTCACTTTCACTTCGCAGCTGGACCAAAAAATTCTTAGACCTGTGCCACAGCTCAACGTCTACCAGAATATAATCGATTGTAGATGCCTGTCCCGTTTTTTCAGAGGTGGGATTACCCGGACTATCAGAAGGAAAACGACCGTTACACGCCCTAGTCGGATAGATGTTACATTCTGGTATTCCCAAAACCGAATCTTCCTCACTTGTTATGGAGGAGGATATGCCATTGAGAGGTTCGAAATGAAAATTGAAATCTCCTCCAATGATTACATGTATTGACTCAGGTAATGTGGAAAGAAAGAAGGCCAAACAATCTAAGGTCTGCGAGGTATGGCCATATCTCACTGGACGTGAGTTAACGTTAATAATGGCTAGCTTAGGGAGGGTGTCTGAAGAGAGAAGAATACACAAGATATCAGGGGAGGAGGTGTCTAACATCTTAATGGTGCATCCCAAATGAATAACAATCCAAATACATAGGCCCCCTGAGGGTCTCCCTCTGGGCCCCTGGGCAGCTGGTATGCTGTAGGCAACATATCCTACTCTATACAATGGTGTTGTTGCCCATGTTTCCTGGAAGAGACATAGCTCATGGGTATCTATGAAATCTCCCCAATCCGGGAGATCCATTTTTGATATTAATCCTGCTATGTTCCAGGCAGGATAAGAGCTTTGTGCACTGCATATTTACTATCTTTGCAAGTTGCGAGGGCAAAAGATCCTCCTGTTGACGAGGTACTAAATATGGGGTCCCCACCCGTCCCTGTATAGAACAAGGAAGAACCTCGGATGCTCCATCAATGGCTCCTAAGATACTAGCCACCAGTGGAGCATCTTGGTTTCCCATGGTATATTAGTCGGAGAGTTCAATTATTACACAGTAATGGGACTCAACTAGCTGGTTATCTATGGGAGTTTAGCATTCAGCACAGTTACTTAGTCAGTCCACCTGATCTAGAAGACTATATCGGTTGCTGACAGGAATGTTGAATAGTGAGTTAATTTCAGAACACAAGCCCATGTTTGATGGATTGCCTGTCTGAGCTCTCATTTCCCACGTTTTAAACACACTTCCCATTCTCACAAGTAGGGTGCTAGGGGGATAATAGTAGCCTAAGGGGGAGGCGTGGTGATCGCGCTATGTGTGCCTAACAAATATGCTACACCCGCCCTGCTTGGGGAATTGAGAACACATCTGTTCAGTTAACAATCCATATTCCCGGCCATGGAAAACAGGACATGAGGCACTTATCAATTAATATAAAGAGAAAATTGCTCTGGTAGGATAATTTAAAAAAGGACTGCGGTACAATTTGAAGTCAAGGCCCAAAGGAAGAAGTCAAAGTCTCAAAGAAGAGGTCTCTTACAGGCCTTCCCGATATTTTTATTTTTTGAAAATAATTGTGCTGCCAAAAAATCTTTCATTGAGGTAGTTTCTCAACCCCTGGCTCCACTTAGGATACTTAACCCCAGACTGAAATGGAGGCGCCTTGAGCTTTAAACCAGAATGTTCAACCAAAGAGTGAGATGGAGGACTCTCAAATAAGGGTAGAACCAAAAACGTCTTTAGCCCTTTCTTACACTTTCAAAGGTTTAGAAGTTGTGCTGCCTCAATCCTTTCTGAATATATAACCTAGTAATTACGGAGGCACAAGATTGTTAATCAGCACACTAAGCAACATTCCAGCAAACAACATGACCTTTTGGTTACTCCGGATATATGTTTAGAAGGTTCGCTTAATTTCCCAGGTGAATGAATACAACTCTCAGAAGCCAATCAGGTTCTCCAGTGACTACTCAAACACATTATAAAGGCAGAGGTTCAATAAATGTGCCAACCCAAGGGGGCTTCGAGCATCCACAAAGACCGGATTCAAATAAACCCCCTTTTAGGGAATCTGAAGACTCTGAAACAATTTTCTCTTTAAAAATATTTGTTGCAGAGACTAAATCTACTATTACAGCTAAAGATAACATGCCACCCGGTTGTCCAATCTTTAAAAAACAGATACAAAACTGATGCCTCAATCAAGTGAAGATGATGGAAAACAAGCACTGTCAATGCTTTTAAGTATTGTATACAAGTTGAGAGCTGTTGACTTTCTCAATGTTTAGCCATACTGTACTGCAGTGCCTGTCAGGCAGCTTGGCTTTAAAAAAAGGTGGGAGGGGGAAACAAATCCATTTGTCTCACAACAAGGAGCAACTGCCCTATAACATCTGGCTAGTAAAACTTAAATGCGTAATCTCATACTTTTTCAAGTCCTCTCCTTGGGAATTAATGTATTACACTTCCTTTAATAGATCACACGCAAGAACATACATTTCCCAACATCACTTGTGTTTGGGCAGTAAGAGACTCCAAACACTGCATCTATAAAAGAGTTCACTCATCTTTTTAGAGATGGAGTGTGTCTTTGATTTAAAAAAAATAAATGATCCCGAGCATCCTTCACACAAACCCTCAATAAAAGAATGTGTGCTTTGCCCATATAAATCAAATATCTTTACGAGAAAACTGTACTTCTAACAGCTCTCGTCAAATATGTCAAAAACGTTGCACCAACATTCCACAACACTGACTTTTTTCACTACTGAAACTTTAAATAAATCCAGGTATCAACCTCCAACTAAGAATCCCCTCTGTGAATTACAGCACAATTTCCAACTGCCCAGAACTTAGTCATACACCATTAAAAGACAGAACTCTTGAGGTAAAGTAAATAAGGAAAATGCTACTTACCACAGTATGCATCTGTTCTTGGCATGTAGAGCTGTGGAGCCACATGCTGTGCATAGTTCGCCATCTAATGTTGGGTCTGAATGTTTGCACTTTGTTTTTCTTCCAAGAAGTCTTTCCTGTCACGAGGTAGGTGACTCCTCCCTTCGGTGATAGTGCGCATGGGCATCGACTCCATCTTTAGATTGTTTTGCAGCAGAGGGTGATGATGGAGTTAGTAAGACTAGTAAATAGAGATGTCCATGTATACTGTATCTAAGTAAGATAGTACTGCAACAGGTATAGGTACCCGGGGAGGGGGGCAAGCGCATGTGACTCTACAGCTCCACATGCCAAGAACAGATGCATATTGTGGTAAGTAGCATTTTTCGGTTGAGGCATGCAAGCTGTAGATCACATGCTGTGCATAGACTATATAGCAGTTATCTCCCAAGTGGTGGCAAACCTGTAGCTGTTGCAGCTGTTTGAAATAGTGTACATAAAACGGCTTGGCCCACCCTAGCTTGCTGTCTGGCTCAGACATCTACACAGTAGTGTTTTGTAGAAGTGTGTGGTGTAAACCATGTTGCTTTTTGCAAATGTCATCTATGGGTATATTTCCTAAAAAATGCCATACAGCCCCTAGTTTGCGAGTTTTGTCCTTTCAAAGTAGTAGAGTAATGCCCTTTTTACATCTAAGGCGTATGAAGCACATTCTGCCACAGAATCTGGTTGAGGGAAGAACACAGACAACTCAACAGATTGGTTGATATGAAAGGCAGAAATTATTTCAGGTAGGAACTTTGGGTTGGTCCGAATGCCCACTTTATTTTGGTGTATTTGTAAAAAGATTCCTCTATGGTTAGTGCCTGGAGCTCATCCACTCACCTCAGTGATGTGATAGCTATGAGGAAAGCTACCTTCCAAGTGAGAAATTGCAGTTCACATCCATGCATTGTGTCAAAAGGTGAACCCATTTGTCTGGTAAGGACAATGTTCAGAGTCCACACTGGAGTAGGTGGAAGTCTTGGGGGAATGATTATTTTAAGTTCTTCCATAAATGCCTTTATAGCAGGCACTCTAAAAAGAGACAGATGTTGTCTATTCTGTAGATATGCAGCTATTGCAGCAAGATGTAAGTGTGTGGATGTGTACGCTTAATTGCTATGCTGTACACGACATAGATTACAAATTATGTTTTGTATTGAAGTATCAAGCGGGTTGATATGATTGTTATTACAGTATATCACAAACTTCTTCCATTTTGCTACATAGCATGCTCTTGGGGTAGGGCGTCTAGCCTCTTTGATGATATTCATGCAGTCTGGGGGAAGATTGAGGTAGCCAAACTCTAAGACTTCAGGTGCCAGATCGCAAGGTTGAGATGACTGGGATCTGGATGTCTTATGTCTCCATGGCTCTGCGTGAGGGGATTGTGAGTAACATGTAGTTTTTGTTGAGTAACTACTGATAACTCCAACAGGGCTGTGAACCAGGGTTGACGTGCCCAGGTAGGAGTAACTAGGATTAGTGTCAGGGACTGCTGTTTGAGCTTCCGAACCTCTAATGGAATGAGTTTGGAGAGGCGGAAAAGCGTATGCAAATATCTTTGACCAATTCATCCATAGGGCATTGCTTTTGGACAATGGGTGTGGTTACAAAGTTTGGGCATTTTACGTTTAGGTGTGTGGCAAACAGATCTATGTCTGGGAAGCCCCACATTTGAAAGAATGGGAGGAGAACCTGAGGGTGGAGTTCAAAATTGTGGATCTGGTGTCATTGACGACTGAGCAGATCTGCAATCTGGTAGTTTACTCCTGGAAGGTGTTCTGCAAGGAGATACATTTTGTGACTTATAGCCCATCTCCAGATGGTCTCAGCTAGTTGTGACAGCTGGAGATAGTGCCCCCCCTGTTTTTGTATATAGTACATTGCTGTCATGCTGTCTGAATGAATTAGCACAGCTTTGCCTACTAGACGAAGTTATAAAGCTTTAAGCACTGGAAAAATCGTTAGCAGCTCTAGATGATTTATGTGGAGCTGCTTTTGTTGCAGATTCCACATGCCCTGAATGGTATGTTTTTGGAGATGAACTCACCAGCCAGTGAGCGATGCATCTGTTGTTAGTACTACCTGTGGAACCGGGTTGAGGAAGGGTCGCCCTTTTGAAAGGTTTTGTGTATTCCACCACTTCAGAGAGCTTTGGGTGCGGCTGTCCACCAACACTAGATCTGATAACCGACTGAGAGTGGTTCCATTGACGTGCTAAGAATTCTTCGAGCGGACACATTTGAAGTCTTGCGTAAGGTATGATTAGGATGCAAGACGGCAACATTCCTAGTAACTGCATGAACACTCGAGCTGGTAATGAGTGTTGGGGCCGAAACTGAGAGATTAGAGTCTGCATGTTGCACATTCTGGCTGGGCTAGGTCACGCTAGAAGTTTTTGAGTGTGTATTGTGGCTCCTAGATACACCTGTACGTTGGATGGTTGTAGATGAGACTTTGTAAGGTTCACGGTGAACCCAAGTTTGTGGAGTAGTTGCAATGTTTTTTGAGTGTGGCATAGGCAGCTTTGTTGCGAGCTGGCTTTTATGAGCCAGTCGTCTAGGTATGGGAAAAAGGAAATTTTTTGTCTCCGTAGATGAGCTACGACTACTGCTAAACACTTTGTGAAAACCCCGGGCACGGAAGTTACTCCGAATGGGAGGACCTTGAATTGATGATGCTGGGTCTCTACCATGAACCTGAAGTATTTGCGGTGAGCAGGGTGTATTGGAATATGGAAATAGGCGTCCTTTAAGTCCAGAGTGGATAGAAAGTCGCCTTGTTGAAGTAGTGGGAACACCTGCTGGAGTGTGACCATATGAAAGTTGTCCGACTAAATGTATAGATTTAGTTCTCTGAGGTCTAGTATCGGCCTGAGAGAATCGTCTTTTTTTCGGAATTAAGAAGTACAGGGAGTATACCCCGGTCCCTTGGTATTGTAAGGAGACTGGCTCTATTGAATTTTTTTTCCAGCAGAGAGAGACCCTCCTGCCTGTCGATATGTTCTTGTGACATTGTATGTGATCTTGGAGGAATATTTGGGGGAATGTCTTTAAGGTCTAGGCAGTACCCATAATGGATAATTTGTAGTACCCACTAGTCTGAGGTGATTGAAATCTAGACAGGTGGGAATTGATAAGACGTTCTCCAACAGGTGTAGAATGATCGGGAGTACCGGAAGGAAGTCATTGTTTGTTTGCAGGGTAAGTGCATGTGGAATTGCCTCTGCCTATTCCCTTACCATTGTTTCCTCTAAAACCTCCTCTAAAATAGTCTCTTGATGAGGGTGATTGGTTGTTACCCTTGTAAGAGGAAGAGGGAGTTTCTGTGGATACAGTTTTGGAGCCACCCCTGTAAAAGTAGCGACGAAAGGAACTCCTATTTGTAGATGACGGCAAAGCCCCCATTGACTTTGCGACCTTCGTTTCTTTTTTCATTTTCTCCAGCAAGGTATCAACTGCTGGCCAAAGAGATGTTCTTTATCAAACGGTTGGTTGAAAATGGAGGTTTGCACCTCAGGCTTGAATCCTGAGATTCTCAACCAAGCATGCCTGCATAGTAGTATGCTAGCGTTTACTGCACGAGCTGCCACATCTGATGGAAGTATTAGTAATGAGTTTGCCTTCCTGGATAAGATCATTAGCCCTAGCCTTATGCTTGTCAGGGAGAAATTGAATGAGCTTTTCTAGCTCATCATAATGAGCCCTATCGTTTCGGGTCAACAAAGCTTGAGTATTAGCAATGCGCCAATGATTGGCCGGTGGAGAAGCTACGCTTTTGATAAAGACATCACTTAGCTTGGACTCCTCGTCAGGAGGAGTGGCCTCTCCTGTGGTCTGTGAGTTTGTTCTCATGCGAGCGTTGGAAAACACAAGAGAGTCTCAGGGCAACTGACCTTTGATTTAAGTGGGGCAACAGGTGCAGGTTTATACTTTTTCTCCACCCTAGGTGTAATTATTCTTGCCCTCACAGGATCTTTGAATATTTCATCTGTGTGATTTAACCTTCCTTTAAGCATTGGCAGTGTATGAGTGGCTTTCTGAGTGGAACTTAGGGTCTCAAATAGAAAGTGCTCATCTAACGGTTCCTTATGCAGCTCCACCCCGTGATATTGAGAAGTTATGTTAAGTAGCTCAATATGCCAGTGTTATCATCAGGTGGCGAGGGTCTGGACGGATATAGATCAGGGTCATTATCCGTGTTTTGGTCAGTGTGATAATCCCCCCAGTGGTTAATGTTCTGTGGCTATCCTGATCCTCATCTCCATTCCCGTCATCCTGTGGGTCAGGTGGTGGTGAATTTGTGGGTGGGATGAGTAAGTTGGGATCAGTGGGGGAAGGAGGTGGAATGTAAGGTGAAGGAGGGTTAGTAGCCACACTTTTCCTTTTGAGAGGAATGTAGTCATCCTCTAGCTGGTCTATTTTCAGTTTTTTTGGAAGGGTGTTATGGATATGTCTCGTATCTGGGTTTATCACAAGCTTTTCTGTTTCGGATCCGACTGCAGGGTTTCGGGCCGAGGCTCTTTAGACGTCCTTGTCCTTACTCGCCAGTTTTGGCGTCAAAGGTTTCGGTTCCGGACCTATCTGTGCGGAAGGTGGATTCTTCAGTAACAATGGGATTGTCACCGAGAGATGTTTCGGTTTGGGTTTCGGTGCCGAAGGTGTTGGTTGAACACCATGATGGGGCCGACTCGAGCCCGATTCAGAAGGCTTTTCTTTTTGTTTTGGTGCCGAGGGCAGGGCCTCTGAAATTTTGTGTCAGTGCTGATCTTGGTCCGAAGGCGGAGCCTTTTTCTTTCTTTGTTGAGGGGGCAAGAGGGTATCTTTACTCAAGAGTACGTTGACCCGGAGTAACCTGTTCCTCTTCTTCCATGTCGGAGTCGGCTTCGGACACCGATATATGTTGTTGTTCTTCCTCTGCTCCTTGAGCGTGATGTTCTGTGTCAGAATCTTTACCAAGGATGTCCGGTGCGGAGCAACTTCGATGTTGCATCTTGTGACATCGAACCAGACGGTCACAAAGCGTCTTCTTTGATCAAAACGATCGGCACGCGTCACAGTCTTTCTCGTCGTGTTCTGGAGACAGGCAGAGGTTACACCCTTCGTGCAAGTCGGTGCGTGGAAATTTAACACAACACCCGGGGTAGAGTTTTAAAGGAGTCCATTCCATTGACTGCTAACTCTGTTGGCGTGGGTAGGCCCGACGGCCCGCCACGAGTTTTATGATCGTAATGGTTTTGAATTGAGACGATACACGAAGAATGAGAAACCATGATCGATAATACAGTCGAGGGTAGTGGACTGCTCGTCGAAGGGGTTCGAGAAACGGTGCCCAACCAGAGCGCAGCAATACACATCAGCACCCAGTGGCGGAAAAAAACAATCTAAAGATGGAGTCGATGCCCATGCGCACTATCACCGAAAGGAGGAGTCCTCTACCTTGTGACTGGAAAGACTTCTTTAAAGAAAAACAAAGTGCAACCATCCGGACCCAACACTAGATGGCGAACTATGCACAGCATGTGATCTACAGCTCATATGCCTTGAACTCGTTCTCGAACCATGCGAAAAGAGCAATCAAGACTTAAAGGAAGGGAAGAGGACGAAGCAGCCCCCCCTTACCAGAAACAGCCCTGCTCAGACAAACAGCCACACCCCTCCGAAGAGGCAATGACATCAGAAATGAAGGGCATGGCAAATGAAGAACTGTGCGTAACCACAGAATGGATGCGCTAGAAAGACAGCCAGTAACTACATGGCAGAACTGCAAAGTACAAGAAGAGCAGAACAACATGTGTCATGGCGAATGTACCAAAAGTGAATAACAACAGAGCACGTGCTCCATGCTCCCCACAATGAATTATGAAGAGGAACATAGACAAATAAAACCTCAACTCAAGTGTATGAGCATAAACAAAAGGGGCCCCAAGGCAATGGAGGGGAAACAAGAGGTGGAGGGAGGGTGGAAGGAACATGGGATCTCCAGGCCAGAAACCCCTGGGCGGGAGATCAGTAAAAGCACGTAACCAATCCACCCAAATAGAGAAAGGGTGGAGAGCCAATGAGCTAGAATAGAGCGACACACCCTGCCCCAGAGGCAGGCAAGCCAGAGCACACCTCAAGAAGGCCAAGGCCACGTATGAGGAGGCCAGTGGGCAGAACCCCACCTGAAAGGCCGTTGCAGAACGGGGAGGATGGGTGGGCGTTAAGGAATCTGAGGCTAGACTGTGTCTCTACCAGATACAGCGTTACCGAAGGTAAGTAACACATTCATCTGATAGAGACATCTAGCCGCAGATTCCTTAACTTAGAATAGATACCAAAGCCAAAACTCATTGGTGAGGGGTCTGCGACTGAAAACCCACCAAGTTCCAAGAGAAGAATCCGTCAATAACATTGACCAAAACACGGTGGGGGCAGCAAAT
This sequence comes from Lissotriton helveticus, assembly GCF_964261635.1. Taxonomy (NCBI): domain Eukaryota; kingdom Metazoa; phylum Chordata; class Amphibia; order Caudata; family Salamandridae; genus Lissotriton; species Lissotriton helveticus. Next base: position 1,449,984,254 of record NC_136068.1, read on the forward strand.
TCCAGCACGGCCAACACCAGACTCATGAAGCTCCGCAGGGAAGCTACAAGAATGGGTGGCAAAGGCACCATAATCCTGCAGAGGACAGATGAGAAGGCAGTCGTCCAGGCAGAATAAAAGAAGGAACAACACGTACCAATAAGGCCAGTGTAAAAACGTCTGCAAAAAGAAGTGCAAGGTAACACCAGATCCCACGGATTCGCAATAAACACCGCCCCAAGGAGGGACGAGACAGTAGGTCACACATGACAGAGGATGCCAAGAAAGGAAGGGGAGGGAAGAACTCACCATGGCTAGATATACAGAACCGTGGCCACCAGAAGAAACATGCATGTGGATGACATGATACACACAAGGAAACAGTGGGTACCATGAACCCTACACCACGCCCATGTAAAAACCCCAGGACTGAAGTATCAGGAAGTCAAGCCGTCCACAGTACCCAAAGGTGCTAACAGCAAAGGAGAACCGGGAGAAAAAAAAACTGAGTGACACAGAGGTCTCGCACTCTAGAGAGAGAGAGAGAGAGAGAGAGAGAGAGAGAGAGAGAGAGAGAGAGAGAGAGAGAGAGAGAGAGAGAGAGAGAGAGAGAGAGAGAGAGAGAGAGAGAGAAAAGAGAGACGTGGGGTAAGGACACCCAACACCAGGCACGTGAAGCTCAGTAAACGTGCAAGCGGTAAGCGTTACCCCTTGAAGCAAGGGGAAGAACCCATGAAGCATGCCCCAGGGAAAAGAGACTACACAGCAGGTGCCAACAGCACCAGTGCGGAGTGGGTCACAGCAATGGCAAGATACCCAAAAGTGACTGCATCTCATCAACGAGGAAGGAACCCTGGCCTCTCGTGAGACAAACAGGGATACCGGCCACACACTTCACGAGGAAGAGGGAAAAATACACAGACAGAAGGTCAACAGAAAAGAAGCCATAACACTGGCAGTGTTGACAGAGAACAACAACCAGCAAAAGACTTGGAGTGGAACATAGACCACTAGACCACAGTGAGTCATAAACAATAGCAACAGCCCAATGGCTGAAGCGGTTAACCCTCAGCGGGGCTAGCAATAAAGGGACCGGAGTCACCGGCCAGGGGAGAGCAGATGGAAAGAGAAAACTAGGCAACGCACAACAGCGACGTAACTAGCGGACATTCCACTGCCCATAGACAAAAAACTAGGCAACGCACAACAGCGACGTAACTAGCGGACATTCCACTGCCCATAGACAAAAAACTCTACTGGGCTTGAGCCATGAGAGAAGACACAAACACATCCCCACACCAGGAATGGACCCGAATAGAACGTAGTCAAGACAGAGGTGTCACCTTGTGACAGCGAACACAGCGGGAGTGTATACAGAACAGAACAACCTACCCACGAGGGGCACAGCCCGACAGGCAGAAAGAGCAGCCAAAAGAACACACCATGGAGAGCCATGCACAGCAGAAGTCAGAGGGCTACGGTCTAACCCGTAGACGACAACACCAAACCTGTGAGGCTTAGCAGCGGAGCCGTCCCACCAGTAGAATGAGCAGGGCGAACCAGAAAACCCTCAGCAGAGACAGAAAAGAAGCAGGCTGCAGAAGACCCCAAGGAAGCCTTTGAAACTTCCTGTGGCAGTAGCTATACAATAGCCAACAAGTGCCCCACAAAGGGTATAGTACATCCCTACAAGCAAGGGACACCTTTTGAGACAAGCTCTTAGGCAGAGGACTCAAAAAGCAATATACAAAAACAGCTGGCCAGCTGTAGCAAAAGAAAGACAAGACAGCGAACAGCTGCACAGTCCGTCTGGGTAATGACGACTTGAACCCAAGGTACGGCACTTACCAAACAAAGCAGTGACAAGACTGCAACCAAAACAAAGTCCACACAAGGACTAGAGAACATAGAACTCATGGAAACTCAGACATGAGACGTTAAACCGCCAAGTCTGCATGTTTACCGAACAAGGAGGCCCCATCAAAAGGCAAATTCTTAAGACCCTCCTGGACATTGGTAGGAAAACATCCATCGTGAAGCCAGGCATGGCGGCGCAGAGCAACGGACAGGGCCATAGCACAACCCACCGAATCTGTGGTGTCCATGGCCGAGTGGATGGAAAAATGTGCCATTTCCCAGCTGTCACGAATCAACTGATCCAGGTCAGACCGAGGACCCTCCGGAAGAGAGAGGAGGAGGAGCTCGACCGAGTCCCAAAGAGCAGCAGTGGCCCGGGCAAACACGCAAGATGTGTTCTGGGATTGAAGGCCTGCACTGGTGGAAGCAAATACATGGCGGCCACATGACTCCAAGCAGCCAGAATCCTAAGTGGGTGGGGGTAACGGAGGAGGGTAAGAAGGCAACGAGACCGAAGCTGCCTGAATCAACAGCCCCTGAGCCCTAGGATAGAGGGACAAACAGATAGGATCATCTGGAGCAGGGCGATGTCGATGTGCAATGGCACGATCCACCGGGTCCTCTGAAGAGGGCCTCGCCCAAGCCCCCAGAAGAGTGTCGTATAACGACTCACCAAAAGGCAACAAGGGCTCTATGTCCACGCTGCCCTGGTGGAGGAACTCCAGCAAGGGATCAGAGGGCAAAGAGACAGAAGGGGGGGTGCAGTTGTAAGATGTCTGTAGCCCTGCGAACTGCCCTCGCAAACTCCACACTAGCCACTGTGGCCATTCGAGGTGGCGACAACAGGTCATCCACAGGGGATGGCACAAGGCTGATCCTGCCACCAAATCCGGGGTCTGTACAGCCCTAAGGCATCCAAGGCCCTGCCAGTAGAGGGGGGCGTGGTCCGGGGACAGCGTAACAATCCAGGGGGTGGCGAACCCACAGGAGCCTCCGCTGTATTGTCCTCCCCACCCTCCACCAACCGAGAAATGGAGGGCACTGGCGTCTAACGGCATTGCGACAGTGTCAGCTTGACGTCGAAAGCCCCCGAAGAAGCTTTGTCTGGCCGGCGGCGGACCCGTGTCGATACGACATCCAGCGTTGCACAGCGTCGAGACGGCGTCAACTCGATGTCAAGAGCCCCCGAAGGAGTCTCGTCCGCCGCGCACCAGACCAGCGTCGATGTGTCCTCCACCAAGGTGGAAACCTGCAGCGAGGAAGGGAGTTGACCGAGGGGCGAGAGCAGTGCTGCAGCCGCAACCAGCGTCAACGCAGGGAGCCTCACAGGGCTGTGCCAAGACGACCTGGAAGGCTTGGACGTGCGAGGAGGAAGCCCGGAAGACGCAGCGGCTCCGGAACCGGAGTCAGGGTGCCCGACCGAGGACGAACCCACGGCAAAGTCCCGATCTGAGCCTCTACCCCATACGTCTTCAATCTGTGGGGCGCAACCCCCAGGGGGGCTGTGGAGCCCTGGGAAGGGGGTCACGCATTCCCCAGCCTCACTTTGCCTGATTAAAAAAACATTTGCTCTGGTTTTGGAAAAGGAGAGCGGTCCTGAGACAGCTAATTTCGATTGTTTAAAATGCTTCTGCTGAGACTCGTGTTCAGTGAAAAGCTTTTGTGTCAGGGTGCCTGGCCACCTGAAAGAAATGCAAATGTGCCCCATTAGTTAATCTGGAACTGTAAAGGGTGCCTGAAACCATGAATCACTCCAACCTTTGTGATGACAAAGAGTTGTTTTTTTGAGCGGTAGTGCAAAGAGTTAACAACTGGGCTGTGAAGCGTTTGCTTTTAATCATAACTGTACTTACACAGCCCTTAGTACCCGTAAGGAGGTGTTGAAGGGACAGTTATTTAAAAAAGGAATTGCATTACATAAGCCCTGGTATTCGTAAAAACAAAATTTTAGAAGAACCATTTTATTTAAAACTATATATAATAATAAGGCAGTTTGTATATACATTTAGTATCAGTCTATATTTTACTGGGTATAATGTAATACAAGTATAAAATAACGACTCGCATACTCGTGCTTTCTGTCACAGGCTGTGATCACTCTTCTCCACTGCACTGACCAAGATTTAATTCTGTGTCTCTCTGGTTACACACAGATCTATGCAGTGCATTAACTAATAGGGGTTTTATAACTTACTACAGCGCATTTCCCACTGAGTAACAACTTTTTACATTTATTTTTAATTTACACTGACCATTATTTTATATGTAGATACCAGATGGAGAAGGACCTAAAAAACATACAGAATATTTTGGGGCTTATTTATGAAAGGCGTGCGCCACCAGGGCACCAGTTTTTCTCCACGGCACTGACCAAGATTTAATTCTGTGTCTCTCTGGTTACACACAGATCTATGCAGTGCATTAACTAATAAGGCTTTTATAACGTACTACAGCGCATTTCCCACTGAGTAACAACTTTTTACATTTATTTTTAATTTACACTGATCATTATTTTATATGTAGATACCAGATGGAGAAAGACCTAACAATACATATAGAATATTTTGGGGCTTATTTATGAGAGGCTTGCGCCACCAGAGCACCCGTTTTTTATGCTCTGGGGGCACAAGTGTCTCAACCATACCTATGAGGCGGCGCAAAGTCACCTTGCAGGGCTTTGCATGGCCTCATAGATATGGAATAAGACAAAGCAGGGAAAGTTGCTGCCTTGCCCAACTCTGTATCGAGGAGGTGTTCCATGTGCGCTGCGTGGGTGTTCCCACGCAACACCCATGGATTTTGATGCTGGCCCATATTTACAAAATCACTTAAACCTGGGGCAGCACCAAAAATTTACGTCTTCCCAGTGAAAACATTTCTCCTTGTGTTTTCCTCTTTCCATGTGTGCTGCATTCTGCACCTCAAATAGAAAGAGGACAAATTCTCTCTGGATTATTTTTGTGAGGGAAGGTGCCCTTCCTGCACAAAAAACAATCCTGCCTATATTGGTGCTAGGCAGCAATTTGTGCGCCAACGCGAGGGGAAAGGACAGGATTGCACCGTATTTCATAAATATGGTGCATTCCTGCCTATCCACATTGGCATAGGGCAGCGCTGCCCGATCCCAATTCCTCATAAATGAGGCCCTTTGTTTTTAGCTACACCTTTGATCACGCCCCCACGTTCACCGACCTTTGGTTTGCCAAACACTGTTTAATATGATTTCCCCACAGTAAAAATTATTTTGTGTGGCAATTGGGGGGGGGGGGGGGGGGGGGGGGTTACGGTTGTCGATGATGAGGAGTGCCAGGTTCTAGAAATTTTTATCAGGAGTGGGTCCTTACTCCTAAAAAGTTTGACAAGTGGGTCTCAGCATCAAAAAGTTTGAATACCTCTGCTCTACCCCCTCTATGGGGCCCGAAGGCGCCCCAGGGAGAGGGGTGACCCAAAGATGGATAGCAAGGCCCGAGAATAGGGCTCCATCTGGGCCCTAGTTGCCCCAGCGCCAGGAAACGGCGCACGTGGTGGTTGACTCCTCAGTATCCGTGTACCGGTAGAGACCAGGAGCAATGGGCCCCGCCGTCGTGTTATGCGTACCTGTGGCAGGAGAATGACGCCCAGGGTAGCAACTCCCTGACCTGTCCCGAACCGATCCCCCAGCACAAGAAGGAGACCGGCGGCGTGAGGGCTCAGAACGGGACATCCGGGCAGTCAGCAACTTCATGCGACGTTCCCGCAAGTACTTTGGCTTCAGCCGGTGGGAGGTGTCGCACTCCTTGGAGTCAAGGTGCTCGCCCAAGCAATTTGCGATTCCCTAAATGTATTCGCAATTTAAGTAATCGCAAATTTTGCGATTACGTAAATTGCGAATTTGCATTTGGGTTGATGCATCGCAAATGCAAAAATACCAGTCGCAAAGAGGCAGATTCTGCAAATCTGCCCATTTGCGATCAATATTTTCACTGATGCATGTGCCCCATACTATTTAATTGTTATCTAATGACTCTGTACAATGTTTAACCCACAAGGTTTAGCATAACACACAATTCCTCCTGTTATTTAACGCCCCCCCACCCCCAGGTTCTGTCTACAATACGTCTGTACTTCTTGATTTTATTTTTTAAAAAGATTGGAAAAAAAGTAGCTCAGATTTTAATCGCTGATGATTTGAAAGCTAAAGTATCAAATTATGTTCTTGAAATCCATAGAAGTGTACAGCTTGAATGAGCCTGGTGTATCCAAGTGGCGCTGCTAAAATAAACAAGCATTTGCAATGCAATAGGTCTCGCATTTGCGAGTTTAAGCTAATGCCATTGTAAATGACAATGCCTTTTATTTATCTGTTTTGATAATTAACACAAAAATAAAAGGCATTGCAATTTACAATGCCAATATGGAACTGGCTATCGGACCCAATACTTGTTTGATGCATTTACGGATTATGGCTAAATGCCGGGGGAAATCGGGATAGTAATGCAGGATTGAATGAACATTTGCTTTGACGAGTAATAACAAATATATATGTTAAACAATACGGTGCAAGAGGGGGGTGTTATTTTTATGCAGTACTTAACAGTTTGCCAAAATGGCTGCCGCATAATGAGTCTCAGGAATGCTCAGTCATCAGCGGAAAGAATAAGGACTCTTTAGTTCCACTTAAAACTGCAAGGTCAGTACTCTGTGACTAGGTTTGCCCGCTATAAACCTAATACACTGATAATCTGGCCTCAAAATAATTGACTCCACTTTGAGCATCTCTAGCCATTCATTGCCTGCCCTTTCTTGGTGGACTCGCCCCCTCAGGCCCCTTATGCAGGCGCCAGGGATTTCCAGATTGTACTATATAACCTGCTGTACACATGCCTTCCTGGTGCAGTATTTACAGCCAAGTGGTTTGCTTGTGAAAGTCTTTCTTGCTCCTCAGTAGTAAAAGTACAAAAAAAAATGCTTTTGCGCTTAAGATGCAACATGTAACGAAACACCACTAGGTTTCCGTTATATGGATGAAATTAAGTACAAACCATAAAGTCCCGATTTTCAGTTCTGAATTAATTCGAAAAATAAAAACAGCACATTTAGCAGCAATCTCGCTCTTGTTGCTAACAACAGCAGAACTATTGGTTGATGAACTGAAGTTTGAACCCGTGTTTTCGGACTGCCAGAATAAGGAATGGTCACCTGATCACCCACACAATGACTCTCTGGTGAGCACGCCTCGAAAACAATACGCATCATGGCTGTGCCGGGCCGCCGCGCTGCCCGCGACGACCCGGAAGCGGTTGGGAAGCCAGCCAATGCCAGCGCGGCCCCAACCGGAAGTCCTGCCCCATCGCGCCGAGAGACAGAGAGAGCTGCCCGAGGAGCCACGAAGGCTCCGCATTGAGTCCCGGTCCCGAGATGGGGGACCGGGTGAAGAGCGGCCAGGCGCATGGGGAAGGCGGGGCTCTCATGTGGTGAGAGAGCCCCGCAAAGCGCTACCGCCACCCGGGAGAAGGAGCCGCCGCCATGCACCGCCAGAACAGGTAAGTTGAGTGAGAGGAGGGGTGAGTGGGGGTGGGGTGTACGCGTGTGTGTGTGTCTGTTTGAGTGTGTTTGTGCGTGCGTCTGTCTGTCTGTGTGTATGTTTAAGGGGGGGTGCGTGTGTGTATATGCAGTGTGTGAATGTCTTTGTTTGTGCGCATGCGTGAGTGACGACGTGCGCGCTCACGAGGTAGAATCTCCAGCAGGAGACGCTCGTAACACTCTGCTGTCCACATTCCCCGGAATCCCTGGAAAGTGGCGACATAAGTAGTCTCCCTAGACAGTCGTCTAGGCGAGACCTAAAAAACGTAAGGCAGACATATGGGAAACTATGCTTCTGAGAAGTTATTGGAGCTACGCTGTGTAGTGTAAACAGGGAAAAATGAACAAGGACTTGCCTGCCAGACCCATGAACTGCACTTCTACAACAGACTTCCTTTTCTGAAATGTTCCATCTCCTTTCAGGACTAACTGTTTACAAATCACTACCGTTATAAAGACTGCAGAATGGAACTGGAGATTCAAATATTGTGTGCATGGATTCATTGATTTTCAAACAAATAATACCTCTTTATAAAAAGTGCTACAGTCGTGTATCTATTTTCTCAATAGTAGTGAAGAAGCTACACATTTTTTTAATCTGTACAACCAGAATAGTAAGAAACAATATAATCCATAGATGAAGCACAAGCTCTCTTTCATCTACTCAAAAGCCAAAGTTAATCGCTGCCTCTCAGTTGAGATTAATAGTTTCATCTGTAGCAACTTAAAAACAACTTCCGACAATTGTGTTCAATTAATCAGGATTTTGAGGAAAAGGCAATGAAGTCCTTGGGCAGAGGTTAAAGGGGGAAAAACAGATCAGACATGGTATGATCTAAGTGAGACATCTTAAGCGACAAATAAAGGAGACTTTTAGTTTTTGATCATTCTACATAATGGATCGAAAGTAAGATCCACAGTGTTGTCCATTTCATATCTTATCTATCTGATGTTAGTGCGGTGAGGAATACTGAGCAATACCCACGGATTGACAGGAGGGCATTTCAACATACATACAAGATTGGGGCATCACATTTGAACCATACCCATATGACCCACCATCTTGAAAAGAGATAGAAGCCTTAGTTTGTGGGCAGGGTACTCTGAAGTAATTCACCCAGGCTTAATTCTTTTCATGATGAACGCCTGCACCACACTTACTTTTGAAGATGATTAGATGATTTAACAATTGAACCTCAGTTTGTGACACAGTTGGCTCTATCAATAGCTTACCTTGTGATTGTTTTTTACTATTGGTGATATCCACGGTTGATGTGATGTGGTTTCTGATTGTGCAAGGTGACCACCACATGTGATGCTTGATCATGATTTATATTCATGATAAGCAAGACACACCTCTGGGGCATGCTTTTGTGAATTATGATGATATATACATAAACTAATTGCTTATTGATCTCATACCTCCCAAGCTGTTAAATAATTGTAAACAAATTCGGCAAATGGCATTATATTAGCCTCACATCAGGATTCACACTGTGGTGAGTGGTAGAACAGATGGATACTTTGCATATTATAACTTAGCTCAGGGACTGAGGATTTTGTCTGGTTTCTGTCACCATTCAATGCAGGTGCAGAAGTTGAATGATTTTGTCCAGAAAAGACTCCAGCATTTATACAGGGTTAAAACGTCGGCAACCCCCTACTCTTGGTTTATGAAACAGTGATATTTAGAAGGACTGTGGACTATTTTACACGACCCTATTATCAATAATTATGAATTATGTAAAAAAAAAAAAAATGAAAGCTGTACAACGTCTTATGTTATATGGGTTGTAAATATATATTCACTTTTTGAGCACTGCGTTGTCTGTACCATTATGACTTGTTCCAATACCACTGCGTATGAATATAGCCGTACAGCTTGCTACTGAGGTTGATAAAGGCCCTGAAGGGCGAGGGCCTATAACGAGGGAGAGGGGCTTTAACAACTAGTAGAGCCTTAGGCAGAGGGCTATAAAGTTATTAGAACATTCCACCCACTGAGAATAGAATGTTCTAAATTAAAAAAGGATAAAAACAAAGACAAGCATTTGAATATTGGAGCTCCAGTCTTATACCAGCCAGTATAAGCCTGGACCCACTCCACTATCTCCAAGGGAGCTCTAAACGTTCCAATGTTCTAATATAGCCTTAGAGCCCACTATAGCGGGCTCTCCTACCCATTAAAGGCCCGCTCCAGCATTAAAGTTTCGAGCCAAAGGAGAGGGCCTTTAACAAGGGAGCGCGCCTTTAATGTCTGGCAGAGCCCGCAGCGGAGTGCTCGAAGGCTATTAGAACATATTAGAACATTCCGCCCCAGAGGGCGGAGTGTTCTAATTTGTAAAACAAAGGCTTCATAGAGCCCAAGGGGATTGAAATCCCATCAGGCTTCGTGAGGCCTTTTGTTCACAGCAATAGCTGTGAACAAACATTGAAATATTGGACCTTCGTGCTTCTACTGGCCATTAGATGCAAGGAATATTCCATAGTCTTCAATATAGCTCCTAGCATTCCAATGTTCTAATTGGTAATATATGTATTTGACAGAAACTATAAGCAGTCCTTTGTGTAGTAGGTCTGTATGGTGTGAGTTCTCTGTCTTTGTGACGGACTCCCTAGAACACAACGTAAGTACATGCGTGGGTGATGGAATTCATGATATAGAATGTTCAGTTAATGGTTACATGCTGAGGAATAAAGACGTGTGATAGGAAGCTCTATGTGTGGTGTGATAATTTGCATATGTAGATTGGAGGAGGATGCATACATCCCTTGGCATCCTCTTTGCAGTTTGTCAAATGCCCTTTTGGGGACTTGGAACATTGAAATATTGGACCTTCGTACTTCTACTGGCCATTAGATGCAAGGAATATTCCATAGTCTTCAATATAGCTCCTAGCATTCCAATGTTCTAATTGGTAATATATGTATTTGACAGAAACTATAAGCAGTCCTTTGTGTAGTAGGTCTGTATGGTGTGAGTTCTCGGTCTTTGTGACGGACTCCCTAGAACACGACGTAAGTGCATGCGTGGGTGATGGAATTCATGATATAGAATGTTCAGTTAATGGTTACATGCTGAGGAATAAAGACGTGTGATATGAAGCTCTATGTGTGGTGTGATAATTTGCATATGTAGATTGGAGGAGGATGCATACATCCTTGGCATCCTCTTTGCAGTTTGTCAAATGCCCTTTTGGGGACTTGGAACATATAGTCAGAGTAAATAGAAGAAAGCATCCACTGCTTTTCTTGTCCGTAAGGATTCAGCCCATTCTTCCACTCACCTCAGCTGCCATGGTAATAAATTAGTATATCTTGACAGGAGCTATGGCGAAGTAAAGACGGCAAACTGTTGCGACGACCGGAGCTGTTGAAGTCTGAACAGCAAGGGGATAACAGAGGGAGCGTGAATCAGTCCCAAACACTGGAATAGTAAGGTGAATGTCCAACATGGCTCGGGGAGCTTGTTGACTATACAGCTTTTAATACAGTTTACAACTTCTGGATTTTTATCAAAATCACACAATTGGTCCAGTTTTGCGGGAAGTCCTTTGATGTGTTTTTCTTGAAATAGTGGTGCCTGGTCCTGATGAGAACCCCGTCATCCAGGGGGTTTGAAACGCGTAGACCTTTTGTTTCTCACTACCAAACAATTGTTACAAACTTGTGGCTTTTCTGAAGGGCTGCCCCGGACGATCGCTCTATTTGCAAGACTGCCAAATTCAAACCTATTCCTGCATCAAAGGGGAGATAGTGTACCTACCACCTTGCTTGCATTGGAACAGATGGTATGTAATTGTCAAGTGTATTGATATTTGGGAGACGCAGCGTACTGGGACCCGAACTTACCGCTACCCGGCACACAGACTCCAGGACTCCTGAGGAGAGAGGCAGAGCGGCGGGCGAACAGCGCGAGGGACTCGCTGTCCCTTGAGGCACCAGCGCTGCACAGTCCCGCCCCCTTCCTACCAGATATCTCCAGCTGTCCCCTTCCGCCCTGCGGGACGCGCTCGGGCGGCGCCGGGCTAAGCCCGGGCAAAGGGCGGGCCGTCTGTGGCCGTCCGAGGCCGAAAGAGGATGGGGCGGGGCCCACCTCTGTGACACCCGGAACCAGACATCCTATAGAAGGTCAGTGTTGTAGTGATCACTAAGTTTTGTCGCTACAGGGGCATGGCCGCAAATGGAGCTGGGAGGGGTCGGAAGCCTACCACAGGAGGTGTTGTTGGAACGATAGACCAATTCCTAATTAGGGCATCGTCAGTCCTACAAAGGGAAATTGAATTCACCGAAAAACGATTATCCATGGATCAAATATTCAACAAAAAATCCTCTCTGGGTGCGATAGCTACAGCCCCATCCCCTCCTACAGTTTTGGATGCAACACAAATACAGCCATCACTGGCAGTCCAACCAGGATCCAGAAGTACACCGTGTACATCGGAGAGTGGGAGGGCCCCATTTGAGTCCATACCAGAAACAACTCCCCAAAACTCTTGTTGCACCAGATTCGTCCAGTCCGCTAGGCCAGTTGCGGACATGAACTCAGGGTTAATAAGTAAAGCCCCGGATCAAGCAGCTAAAAGAAAGCGTGGGGGAACTGATTTAACCAATAAGAATACTAAAAGGCAAAAATGCTCTACAAAGGACGGTAAACTGCCTGTGGTTGACTTAGTTGGACAACTTTCTGGAACAGACAAGTCGTTGACAGAAGTCGATGAAGCTACGTTACTAATGGAGAAAGGTGGGGATTTTTGGGTCAAGATGGAACAGATATTTATACAGTCATGCCTTCCGATTCACAAGTGACTGGACTCTATTGAAAAAAGACTTTCTTGTCTTGAATCACGATGTATACCTAAAGCAGGAGGGATGGGCAGGGGGAACTCAGAGATGTCCCGCAATGGCCCAAGTACATCTGGGCCAAGCCAAAAGGGTTCTCAGAACTTAACTCCGGGAGAAATATTCGGGGAGAGTGTACCAGTTGTACATTCTGATTCAGTAGATACACACCTAACTCCCCAGCCAGTGACAATGTTAACAATTTCCCTAATTAACACAAGGAATACGGGGGGGAAGGTGCATGACTGTTGGCAGCAGCCACGCACAAGGACCTAAGCAGGCAACAAACTTGGGCCTGGGGCCTAGAGCACTGGGCCCCAGCAGGCCCCAGTTCCCCGCCTAGGTTTGCCCCCGGAGTCAGTCCCATATGTGGTGGTCCTTGCTGGGGTCCCTTCCCTGAGCCCGGACAAGGTTGAGGACTATAGAGACCTCAAAACTAAATGTATTTACTGGTTGATTCGCCATAGACCTCCCCCGGATGGGGGAGTCAGTGAAATCCTATTCGCCAGACGAATAGATTGGGTAGGGGCCAGGGAGAAGAATATAGACGGGACGGCATTGTGATTAATTTTAGGGACAGTTGGACAGTCAGGCATATTTGTAATCAGATTCCAGGTAGTCCAGACACATGTTTCAAAACCCTGCCATTGACTTATTTTTATCCAGGCACATATAGCAGAAATGCCCTGAGCACAAGAGGGTCGGGATAATTCGGATGGGTGAAGATAACCGAGGAGATAATCCCATACTAGGAAACGCAAACTGGGACAGGCCACTATATAGCCCAACGTCATTCGACATGTTTTATCACCACAACAGATTTAACGATCTGGATTCCGTCGACTGACTACCGAGATTAACTAAGTCCCATTCCCACATAGTCGACTGTAAGAATATGCCGGAAGTAAAGGCTAACTTCCTGCATATGAAGCATCTTTTTGCCGCGTATGGAACTACGGCAGAGGAATGTCCATCAGAGGATAGAAAGCGTATAACTAGTGACTACCATTGAGCAGGACAGGAGGTAATAAGGGAAGCAGTGGCACTAAGGCTAAGGATGTAGGGACTAGAGGAGACAGCGATGTGGGTGAAAAGAGGGGACTGTCACAGTCTGAATGTCGGGCCCACAGACCATCCAATTATAGTGCAAGCAGAAGTCCAGCTCAAAGGGAGGATAAGGGGAGCGTCAATATAATTTCTTGGAATGTGGCTGGGTAGAAAAATAAACTAACTTCAGATGACTGGGGTCTGTTCATGAATAAACACGACATCTGCCTTATGCAGGAGACATGGGCCATGGACGACTACCAGCGAAGTGGGTTCGCTACATTCAATGTCCCTGCAACAAAAGGGGGTAGAGGGAGACCGTCAGGAGGGCTCAGTACATGGGTAGTGACTCACCTAGGAGTCATGGCTAAGCAGGTACCAGCTCATTCCCCAGACAGTTTATGTGTCCTACTAACACTACGGGGGACCAAGCACTTAGCCATAATTAACATCTACTCCAGGTCAACACAGAGTGGTCAGGAGTCTCTGGTCATTCAATAGCTAAGGGGATTAGTTAAGACCCTAGGTCCTGAGGTCGGCAAAATTATTGGGGGGGATTTTAATTGTCAATTTGAACCCCTCAGTAATTTAAGTACTGAGGATCCCGATGAAGAAAATCTATATTGGAACATTCCGGAACCCTCAATTCCTACAGTAAAAGCATGGACACCGTTGGTACTGCAAATTCTCTCCCTTACACTGTCCCTATCAGTAAGGCCTTGTAATGGCCGACTAAAATCAGATAGGTGCCAGAAATGTGACATTTGATAGAGTGGGCCAATCTCCGATCATCGATTATATCATGATCGAATGTAGGTCATGGGACAATGTCCAGGACTTCAAGATTCATTATCAGATAGACAGTGACCATAACGCACTGGTAATGTCCTTGAAGCCCATGAGTTGGGGAATGAGAAATACTGTACCTGAGACCAACTCCCCTCTGTATCCCCTGCTCCTGCACAACAATAGGAGGAGAGTTAAATGGCCTCATATTGTGGGCTCTCCAAATCGGCAGTCCGAAATATATCGCCAAGTCATGCCCTACCTCAGCGACATGGCAGTGGTGGGATCTGAGGGGGTTATAGTTGGAATGGATAACAGGCCGGTAGAATTTCATCAACAGTTAGCCTCAATATTGATAGAGGTCTTCTTTCCATCTCAGGTATGCAAAGAAAATTCGCCCAAGACCCATCCCTGGTACACTGCTGAATGCCGCAAAATTAAAAGAGAGCTGGTCAAAGCAGTCAAAGCAAAAGATAGACTCCGAATCAAGTCGCTAAGGGTGCTGTATAAGCATGTCCTAGAAAGGGAAAGAAAGACGTGGGAGGAGGGTCAATGGGAAGATCTGAGGGAGGCATTACAACGCAGAGATCTCAAATCGTTCTGGGCATTTGTTGGTACTGAGGGCAGGGGTGTGAGAAATGCCGTAAGTCCTAACATAGCCCCAACATCATGGGAAGAACATTTTAGTGGCCTTTATGCTCAACAAGGCACTGGCAATCCCGAGTTGGAGTCCCTGAGCCTCCTCCATGAGTATCGATTGGAGGGGGCTCAAGAGATATCGATCCTGGAGGTCGTGACTGCCATTGCTAGGTTACTTCCCAACAAAGCACCGGGGCTTGATAAAATCCCTGGTGACTTGTTTCGGTCCGAACCCAAAATATGGGCCCCCTATCTCTGCGTTCTGTTCAACACAATACTAATGGGTATAAGTCTTCCCAAAACTTGGAGGGGGGCTGAGATAGTTCCCATCTTTAAAAAAGGCTGTCCCTTGCAACCCTCAAATTACAGGCCCATTAGCCTAATAGATATTCCACAGAAGTTATTTGGGAGGATACTCCTGGACAGGATCCAGCAATGGGAAGAGGAAAACCAGATCTTAAGCAATCTACAAGCTGGCTTTAGATCTGGCATTTCCACTATTGATCAGATCTTCCGATTACAAGTCCTCTTTTGAAAAACAGTGAGTGTGGAGGGTGGGAGTCTCTACCTCATTTTTGTGGACCTACGGGCCGCGTTTAATCTGGTCCCCAGGGACAAGCTCTGGAAAGTCCTCCATGATCTTGGAATGCCCCACTATCTGCTGGAAGTACTGATCAGGCTCCATTCACGAAATTTCGCCCAGGTTAGATGCGAAAAAATGGGAGAATTGTCAGAACGTTTCCCATTGCAAAGAAGGGTACGCCAGGGGTGCGTGCTGGCTCCTACCCTCTTTTGCCTGTATATAAATGCGCTTGTTAAACATCTTTTAGCCATAAAGGATACAGATGCCCCAAAATTAGCTACAGGAAGAGTGCCCGCATTAATGTTTGCGGATGAAACTCTACTGTTGTCACGAACAGCTACCGGCATCCAACGTGTCCTTGATGGATTCGCTGATTTCTGTGCCTTAAGTGGACTAGAAATCAATTTGGATAAAACCAAATTTATGATTTTCAATCCACCAAGGCAAACGCGACCAAATCCTACTCTGAATGGCATACCTCTTGAGAGAGTTAAAACGTTTGATTACCTAGGTGTCACTCTCAAGGAAGACCTGGGTTGGGATGCACAATTAACTAAATCCTCATAGAAATTAACACAGAATGTTTGTGGGTTAACTAAAAGGTTTAGAACATCTACATTTAAGCCGGCTGCCCCTATTATCGAGATATACAGCGTTCAAGCTAGAGCAGCCGCACTATATGGGGCAGAATTATGGGGTCACTGTCGACCAAAAAGTCTGGTAAGGGCTGAACACACATTTATGAGAGAGCTGTTTGCCCTACCCATTAGCACCCCACTGGTCCCACTTAGATTTGACCTTGGTTTGCTCCCAGTGGAAGAGGAGGCTGCCCTGAGACCTTTAACTTATTGGAGAAGACTCTGGTCTGTCCAAGAATTAGCCCCGTATCGTGCAGAGTTCAAGGAGGTTTGGGTGACTTTGAGGTCAAAAAAAGTCACCTGGTTATTACATATTAAGGATCTCTGCGAACGGCTTGGTCTTTCCGGACTATGGGAATCCCCCGAGGTAGTTTCTCCGACTATAGCCAGACGTGACCTGGTAAGAAGGTTTAGGTCTAACAGTTTGCTGGCCCTGCATGCTAACACGGCAGTAGGGAGACTGACTAGTGAATTCCTCAATGTAAAAACAGAATATAAGAAGGAGGAATTCCTTAATAAGATCTGTCCGGTTCAAGCCAGAAAGCTGTATTTACAACTAGGAATGGGTAGCTTGCCACTAAGGTCACTGACATGCAAATGGGATGCGAACAAATGTACAGAGTGCCCGGCGTGTGAATATCCACTAGAAAATGAAAGCTACGTATTTTTCTTTTGTCCAGCTTATGTGCTGTCTCGAAAGAGGTGGATTAAACCCATTTTTAGGAATCTGGGTTTTTGTGAATGTGAACACGCGCTCAGAGTACTTAAATATGATATTCACCCACCGATTGTTTTTGCTGTGTCCCGCTTTTTAAATAGTATGTGGATCAAGTGCAGAACTTTTATAACGACTCAATTCTAGATTCTAGTTTTTAGGGCTCGCCTGCTGATGCGCATGCGCATAGCTGGCGAAGCTCTATCAATCAATCAATCAATCAATCATGCCATTTGTATAGCGCACTACTCACCCGGGAGGGTCTCAAGGCCCTTGGGGGGAGGGGTATGCTACTGCTCGAACAGGCAGGTCTTGAGTTGTTTCCTGAAGGCGAGATGGTCCTGGGTCAGCCGAAGGTGGATGGGGAGGGAGTTCCAAGTCTTGGCAGCCAGGTAAGAGAAGGATCTTCCTCCAGCGGTGGCTCTTCGGATGCGTGGTACGGCTGCGAGGGCGAGGCTGGTGGACCATAGCTGGCGGGTGGGCGTGTAGAAGGTCAGGCGGTCGTTGAGGTACTTGGGGCCCAGGTCGTGAAGAGACTTGTGTGCGTGGGTGAGGAGCCGGAACGTGATCCTCTTGTCGACGGCGAGCCAGTGCAGGTTCCTCAGGTGGCTGGAGATGTGGCTGCGTCGGGGGACATCCAGGATGAGTCGGGCGGAGGCGTTCTGGATGCGCTGGAGTCTTTTCTGTAGCTTGGCTGTGGTTCCGGCGTAGAGGGCGTTTCCGTAGTCCAGTCGGCTGGTGACGAGTGCCTGGGTGACAGTCTTCCTGGTCTCGGTCGGGATCCAGCGGAAGATCTTGCGAAGCATACGCAGGGTGTTGAAGCACGATGAGGAGACGGCGTTGACTTGTCTGGTCATCGAGAGGGAGGGGTCCAGGATGAAGCCCAGGTTGCGTGCGTGGTCGGTTGGCTTGGGTGCGGTGCCCAGGGCTGGGGGCCACCAGGAGTCGTCCCAGGTGGAGGGCGAAGATCCCAGGATGAGGACTTCCGTCTTGTCCGAGTTCAGTTTCAGGCGGCTGTCCTTCATCCACTCGGCGACGTCTTTCATCCCTTCGTGTAGGCAGGTTCTGGCTGTGTCGGGGTCTCTGGTGAGGGAGAGGATCAGCTGGGTGTCGTCGGCATAAGAGATGATGCTGAGGTTGTGCTGGCGTGCGATGGCTGCGAGAGGTTTCATGTAGATATTGAAGAGGGTGGGGCTGAGTGAAGATCCTTGCGGGACGCCGCAGATGACTTCGGTGGCCTCGGAGCGAAACGGGGGGAGGCGGACTCTTTGTATTCTTCCGGCGAGGAACGAGATGATCCACTCCAGTGCCTTCTCTTGGATACCGATGTTGCTGAGGCGCTGGACTAGGGTGCGGTGGCAGACCGTGTCGAACGCAGCGGAGAGGTCCAGGAGGATGAGGGCCACTGTTTCCCCCTTGTCGAGCAGGGTCCGGATGTCGTCGGTGGCTGCGATGAGGGCGGTCTCGGTGCTGTGGTTGGCTCTGAAGCCGGACTGCGAGGGGTCGAGGGATCCGTTCGTCTCGAGGAAGGCGGTCAGCTGTCTGTTGACGATCTTCTCGATGACTTTAGCAGGAAAAGGGAGGAGCGAGATGGGGCGGAAGTTTTTGAGATCGGTGGGGTCCGCTGTAGGTTTCTTTAGGAGGGCGCTGATCTCGGCGTGCTTCCAGCTCTCCGGGAAGGTGGCAGTGTTGAAGGAGGCGTTGATGATGTTCCGGAGTTGGGGTGCGATGGTGGAGTCGGCCTTGTTGAAGACGTGGTGTGGGCAGGGGTCGGTCGGTGATCCGGAGTGGATGGTGTTCATCGTGCGGGCTGTCTTCGGTGGTCACTGTGGTCCAGGTGCGAAGGGTGGCGGTGGGGGGCATTGGTTCGACGGTTGGGTGCGTGGGTGGGGCGCCGAAGCTGTTGTGGATGTCGGCGATCTTGCGGTGGAAGAACGAGGCGAGGGAGTCGCAGAGGTCTTGTGACGGAGTGATGTCGTTGGTGCCGGTGCTGGGGCTGGAGAACTCCTTGACGATAGTGAAGAGCTCTTTGCTGTCGTGGGCGTTGTTGTCCAGTCGTTCCTTCAGGGATTTCTTCTTGGTAGTGCGGATGAGCTGGTGGTGCTTGCGGGTAGCGTGTTTGAGGGCGGTCATGTTGTCGGTGGTCCGGTCGAGGAGCCAGGCTTTCTCGAGGGTGCGGCAGGTCTTCTTGGAGTCCTTGAGGTCGTCGGTAAACCAGGATGCCTTCTTGCTTCTGGGTCTGCTGGGAGGGTTCTTTAGTGGCGCGAGGTCGTCGGCGCAGGCTGTCAGCCACTGTGTGAAGTTGCGAGCTGCTTCGTTGGGGTCCGCTGTGTTGGCGGGTGGGCTCTGGCTGAGGGAGGTGGTGAGCTGGTCTGCGGTGATCTTGCTCCAATTCCTGTGAGGTACCTGTTGCTGGTGGTGGTGGGTTGTGGATCTTTTGAAGCTGAAGTGGACGCAGCTGTGGTCGGTCCAGTGGAGTCTGGTGGTGTGGCTGAAGGTGATGTACTTGCTGGAAGAGAAGACGGGATCAAGCGTGTGGCCGGCGTAATGGGTGGGGGTGTTGACCAGTTGCTTGAGTCCGAGGTTGGCGAGGTTTTCCAGCAGGGCGGTGGTGTTGCGGTCCTTGTTGTTCTCCAGGTGGAAGTTGAGGTCCCCGAGGAGCATGTAGTCAGTGGAGGGGAGGGCGTGCGGGCTGATGAAGTCTGTGATGTCTTCGCTGAATTGTGTGCGTGGTCCCGGGGGTCTGTAGACGAGGGTGCCTCTGAGGGTCGTCTTAGGGTCGGTGTGAATCTGGAAGTGGAGATGTTCGGCTGCGGCGAAGGAGTCGTTGGCGTCGGTCGTGATGCGGATGGTGTTCCTGTGGACGATGGCGATGCCACCTCCGGTCTGGTTGATGCGGTCCCTCCTGATGATCTTGTACCCGTCCGGGATGGCGATGGCGATGTCGGGTGCAGAGGAGGCATTCATCCAGGTTTCCGTGAGGAAGGCGACGTCCGGTGATGTAGCGTCGAGGAGGTTCCAGAGTTCCACGGCGTGTCTGTGGACGGAGCGGGTGTTGATCAGGATGCACTTGAGGTGGTTGCTGCTGGTGTTTGTCTTGGCAGGTGCGGGGCAGGTTCGGAGTTTAACTACTGGCGATTCCACTGGCGATTCCTTGCAGTGCATGTGCTTTTTAGGTCATTGCACAAGCGCAAGCCCTAAAAAGCGCGTGCACAATGCCACCAGCCGCCTGCCTGCCTGCCTCGCATTACCACATCAAAGGCAGCCCTGCCTCCCCTCCCCTCCCACAAGCTTCTCAGCGTGCGCTCTGCCTCAGGCCGGCATTTCTCCTCCCCTAATTATTCACTGCACGGCCTGCTGCTCCCCATGCGTCTCGTCACCCTTCCTCCCTTGTAATCACGTTTACTCAATTCTTGTTTTAATTCTAAACGGCAACGCTTTGACTTTTAGAGTGCCTTTAATTGTTTAAGATCGGAGTCGCTTTGACTACATATTTGCATAGAGTCTCTGCTTCTTGCCAGACTCCTCCTTTCTTTCAGTCTCTCCACTCTCCTGGTCATCCTGCCCGTTCCTTCACTAGTCTCTGCTTCTCGCCGGACTCCTCCTTTCACCTCAGCCTTTCAGTCTCTCCTAATGGCATTCCCCATGGGCTGCCTCTCCGTGTTTACTGTCCCTCTTTTCCCCACATGGCCTCAGTTTTTTTCACCCGGCCCCTCTTTCATCCCAGCCTTTTCACTCTCCTCCATCTCATCCATTCCTTCTCATTACGGCTCTCCCACCGGTACTTCACTGCTCTCTCTCAGCTCTCCTGGTCACACTGTCCCTCCTTTCACCAGAGGTTAGCGACTGCTTACTGGACTCCTCCTTTCACCAGAGTCTCTGCTTTCACGCTCTTCTAATAGCCCCCCCACCTTTCCGTCCGGTACTTCACGTACTATCTCTCCCCTCGTCATTCTGTACCTCCTCTCACCAGAGGCTCTCCATTCTCACCCAGTCCCCTATTTCATCACAATCTTTATGTCTCTCATTGTGGCACTCTCCACCGGCATTTCACGGACTCAACTTGTCATCCTGCCCTTTCCTTCACTAGTCTTTGCTTCATACCGGACTCTTCCTTTCACCTCAGCCTTTCAACTCTCCTATAACACTCCCCACCGGCCGTCTCTCCCCTCTGTGTCATTCCACCGACACAGCTCCACCGATGCACACACCACACAGCTCCACCGATGCACCCACCACACAGCTCCACCGATGCACCCACCACACAGCTCCACCGATGCACCCACCACACAGCTCCACCGATGCACCCACCACACAGCTCCACCGAGGCACCCAGCATACAGCTCCAACGATGCACCCACCACACAGCTCCACCGAGGTACCCACCACACAGCTCCACCGATGCACCCACCACACAGCTCCACTGAGGCACCCACCACACAGCTCCACCGAGGCACCCACCATACAGCTCCACCGAGGCACCCACCACACAGCTCCACCGATGCACCCACCACACAGCTCCACCGATGCACCCACCACACAGCTCCACCGAGGCACCCACCACACAGCTCCACCGAGGCACCCACCACACAGCTCCACCGTGGCACCCACCACACAGCTCCACTGATGCACCCACCACACAGCTCCACCGAGGCACCCACCACACAGCTCCACCAAGGCACCCACCATACAGCTCCACCGAGGCACCCACCACACAGCTCCATCGACACAGCTCCACCGATGCACACACCACACAGCTCCACCAATGCACCCACCACACAGCTCCACCGAGGCACCCACCATACAGCTCCACCGAGGCACCCACCATACAGCTCCACCGAGGCACCCACCACACAGCTCCACCGATGCACCCACCACACAGCTCCACCGATGCACCCACCACACAGCTCCACCGATGCACCCACCACACAGCTCCACCGATGCAGCCACCACACAGCTCCACCGATGCAGCCACCACACAGCTCCACCGATGCAGCCACCACACAGCTCCACCGATGCACCCACCACACAGCTCCACCGATGCACCCACCACACAGCTCCACCGATGCACCCACCACACAGCTCCACCGATGCACCCACCACACAGCTCCACCGATGCACCCACCACACAGCTCCACCGATGCAGCCACCACACAGCTCCACCGATGCAGCCACCACACAGCTCCACCGATGCACCCACCACACAGCTCCACCTACACAGCTCCACCGATGCACCCACCACACAGCTCCACCGATGCACCCACCATACAGCTCCACCGAAGCACCCACCACACAGCTCCACCGATGCACCCACCACAGAGCTCCACCGAGGCACCCAACACAGAGCTCCACCGAGGCACCCAACACACAGCTCCACCGATGCACCCACCACACAGCTCCACCGATGCAGCCACCACACAGCTCCACCGAAACAGCTCCACCGATGCACCCACCACACAGCTCCACTGATGCACCCACCACCCAGCTCCACTGATGCAACCACCACACAGCTCCACCGACACAGCTCCACCGATGCACCCACCACACAGCTCCACCGATGCAACCACCACACAGCTCCATCGACACAGCTCCACCGATGCACACACCACACAGCTCCACCGATGCACCCACCACACAGCTCCACCGAGGCACCCACCATACAGCTCCACCGATGCACCCACCACACAGCTCCACCGATGCACCCACCACACAGCTCCACCGATGCACCCACCACACAGCTCCACCTATGCACCCACCACACAGCTCCACCGATGCACCCACCACACAGCTCCACCCATACAGCCACCACACAGCTCCACCGATGCACCCACCACACAGCTCCACCGATGCACCCACCACACAGCTCCACCGATGCAGCCACCACACAGCTCCACCAACACAGCTCCACTGATGCACCCACCACACAGCTCCACCGATGCACCCACCACACAGCTCCACCGACGACCCACCACACAGCTCCACCGATGCACCCACCACACAGCTCCACCGATACACCCACCACACAGCTCCACCGATGCACCCACCACACAGCTCCACCTATGCACCCACCACACAGCTCCACCGATGCACCCACCACACAGCTCCACCGATACAGCCACCACACAGCTCCACCGATGCACCCACCACACAGCTCCACCGATGCACCCACCACACAGCTCCACCGATGCAGCCACCACACAGCTCCACCGACACAGCTCCACCGATGCACACACCACACAGCTCCACCGAGGCACCCACCATACAGCTTCACAGAGGCACCCACCACACAGCTCCACCGATGCACCCACCACACAGCTCCACCGAGGCACCCACCATACAGCTACACCGATGCACCCACCACACAGCTCCACCGATGCACCCACCACACAGCTCCACAGATGCACCCACCACACAGCTCCACAGATGCACCCACCACACAGCTCCACCGATGCACCCACCACACAGCTCCACCGATGCAGCCACCACACAGCTCCACCGACACAGCTCCACCGATGCACCCACCACACAGCTCCACCGATGCACCCACCACACAGCTCCACCGAGGCACCCACCATACAGCTTCACCGAGGCACCCATCATACAGCTCCACCGATGCACCCACCACACAGCTCCACGGATTCACCCACCACACAGCTCCACCGAGGCACCCACCACACAGCTCCACAGATGCACCCACCACACAGCTCCACAGATGCACCCACCACACAGCTCCACAGATGCACCCACCACACAGCTCCACAGATGCACCCACCACACAGCTCCACCGAAGCACCCACCACACAGCTCCACCGAGGCACCCACCATACAGCTTCACCGAGGCACCCATCATACAGCTCCACCGATGCACCCACCACACAGCTCCACGGATTCACCCACCACACAGCTCCACCGAGGCACCCACCACACAGCTCCACAGATGCACCCACCACACAACTCCACAGATGCACCCACCACACAGCTCCACAGATGCACCCACCACACAGCTCCACAGATGCTCCAACTAAGCTCCACCAATGCACCCACCACACAGCTCCACCAATGCACCCACTAAGCTCCACCGATGCACCCACCACACAGCTCCACCGATGCACCCACCACACAGCTCCACCGATGCAGCCACCACACAGCTCCACCGACACAGCTCCACCGATGCACCCACCACCCAGCTCCACCGATGCAGCCACCACACAGCTCCACCGACACAGCTCCCCCGATGCACCCACCACACAGCTCCACCGAGGCACCCACCATACAGCTCCACCGATGCACCCACCACACAGCTCCACCGATGCACCCACCACACAGCTCCACCGAGGCACCCACCACACAGCTCCACCGAGGCACCCACCACACAGCTCCACCGAGGCACCCACCACACAGCTCCACCGATGCAGCCACCACAGCTCCACCAACACAGCTCCACCGATGCACCCACCACCCAGCTCCACCGATGCACCCACCACGCAGCTCCACCGACACAGCTCCACCGATGCACCCACCACACAGCTCCACCGAGGCACCCACCACACAGCTCCACCGATGCACCCACCACACAGCTCCACAGATGCACCCACCACACAGCTCCACAGATGCACCCACCACACAGCTCCACCGATGCACCCACCACACAGCTCCACCGATGCACCCACCACACAGCTCCACCGATGCAGCCACCACACAGCTCCACTGATGCACCCACCACACAGCTCCACCGACACAGCTCCACCGATGCACCCACCGCACGGCTCCACCGAGGCACCCACCATACAGCTCCCCCAAGGCACCCACCACACAGCTCCACCGAGGCACCCACCACACAGCTCCACCGAGGCACCCACCACACAGCTCCACCGAGGCACCCACCACACAGCTCCACCGAGGCACCCACCACACAGCTCCACCGATGCACCCACCACACAGCTCCACCGATGCACCCACCACACAGCTCCACCGATGCACCCACCACGCAGCTCCACCGACACAGCTCTACCGATGCACCTACCACACAGCTCCACCGATGCACCCACCACACAGCTCCACCAAGGCACCCACCATACAGCTCCACCAAGGCACCCACCACACACCTCCACCAAGGCACCCACCACACAGCTCCACCAAGGCACCCACCACACAGCTCCACCAAGGCACCCACCACACAGCTCCACCGATGCACCCACCACACATCTCCACCGAGGCACCCACCACACAGCTCCACCGAGGCACCCACCACACAGCTCCACCGAGGCACCCACCACACAGCTCCACCGATGCAGCCACCACACAGCTCCACCGACACAGCTCCACCGATACACCCACCACTCAGCTCCACCGATGCACCCACCACGCAGCTCCACCGACACAGCTCCACCGATGCACCCACCACACAGCTCCACCAAGGCACCCACGACACAGCTCCACCAAGGCATCCACCACACAGCTCCACAGATGCACCCACCACACAGCTCCACAGATGCACCCACCACACAGCTCCACAGATGCACCCACCACACAGCTCCACAGATGCACCCACCACACAGCTCCACCGAAGCACCCACCACACAGCTCCACTGATGCTCCAACTAAGCTCCACCAATGCACCCACCACACAGCTCCACCAATGCACCCACTAAGCTCCACCGATGCACCCACCACACAGCTCCACCGATGCACCCACCACACAGCTCCACCGATGCAGCCACCACACAGCTCCACCGACACAGCTCCACCGATGCACCCACCACCCAGCTCCACCGATGCACCCACCACACAGCTCCACCGACACAGCTCCACCGATGCACCCACCACACAGCTCCACCGAGGCACCCACCATACAGCTCCACCAAGGCACCCACCACACAGCTCCACCGATGCACCCACCACACAGCTCCACCGAGGCACCCACCACACAGCTCCACCGAGGCACCCACCACACAGCTCCACCGATGCACCCACCACACAGCTCCACCGATGCAGCCACCACAGCTCCAACACAGCTCCACCGATGCACCCACCACCCAGCTCCACCGATGCACCCACCACGCAGCCTCACCGACACAGCTCCACCGATGCACCCACCACACAGCTCCACCGAGGCACCCACCACACAGCTCCACAGATGCACCCACCACACAGCTCCACAGATGCACCCACCACACAGCTCCACCGAGGCACCCACCACACAGCTCCACAGATGCACCCACCACACAGCTCCACAGATGCACCCACCACACAGCTCCACAGATGCACCCACCACACAGCTCCACAGATGCACCCACCACACAGCTCCACAGATGCACCCACCACACAGCTCCACAGATGCACCCACCACACAGCTCCACAGATGCACCCACCACACAGCTCCACAGATGCACCCACCACACAGCTCCACCGAAGCACCCACCACACAGCTCCACCGATGCTCCAACTGAGCTCAACCAATGCACCCACCACACAGCTCCACCAATGCACCCACTAAGCTCCACCGATGCACACACCACTCAGCGCAACCACAGCATCACTCAGCGCAACCACAGCATCACTCAGCGCAACCACAGCATCACTCAGCGCAACCACAGCACCACTCAGCGCCACCCCAGCATCACTGGTTCAAATATGTTCTTTTAATGTTTCAAGCTGTTTTCAAGCTTTCACGCTTTATTACAAATCACAAAAAGATGTTAATATTTCACTTCTGTTCTTGGATTTTCGTCACAATAAAAAACACTGAACATAATCTTCACAAAAGTTATTTACAAAAGTTTAAGCTATTGCCATTACAAATTAAATACATTATTTAAGTATAAATTATTTAAAAAAATTAAAAGCCATTGTTATTTGTAATATCAATACATCTAAGTCACGTAAATACAAAACATGTTGCATTACAAATGCTATAGGTGTCACATTTGCGAAAGTTATAACTATTGGCATTGTAATTGACAAAGTTATTAATTTAGCTATTTTAAAAAATAACACATAAATAAAAAAAAAAATCATTTATAAGACCAATAGCTCAAACTTTTCTAATGCGAGCCCTATTGCATTTACAATGCTTGTTTTAACAGCTACAGTTGAATCACTTGATAACTATTTAGTCGGTTTAATTCTTACTCTTTAACCATGACCATTTTTATTGTAAATTATGTGTATATATATATGAAATGTGTTCTTAACCTATTTACTAAAAGCATTTTATTGTTTACTCTGTACTATGCTATGTACTTTTATGGCCCACTATGGTCGAAATAAAGTTATCAATGATGATGAGTATATCTGCCAGGACTAGCAATTCTGTTTGCAGATGTTGATAGCTATTTTGTTGATTAGCTAGCATTACCAGCGCCAAGAAACCGTATGGTGAATGTAGCGCTACATAAATATTTTAAATTCAAATTCAAATTCATTAACTCTGCGAGTGAGCCAGAGGAGGGCGTAGAGAGTGCAAGGAAAAACAAGTTTCATATTACTGTTTCCCCCATCCGAAACCAAAGCAAATAAGAATGAATATGCTACTTACCAGTATGCATCTGTTCTTGGCATGTAGGGCTGCTAACATTCATATCTTAGCATTAGATCGCCGCCCAGTGTTGGGTCCGGATGATCGCACATTGTTGTCCTGGAAGAGTCTTCGAAGTATCCTGAGATAGGTGGCTCCTCCCCTGGACTACAGTGCGCATGGGCATCGGCTCCATCCCCAGATTGTTTTTCGCCATTGTGGCAGAAGATGGAGTGAAAAGTGTAAAGGATGTCCATGCTAATGATTGAATACAATAGTATATCTGCAGCTGCGACAGGCACCGGGGAGGAGGGTGGGCGATATGAATGTTAGCAGCCCTACATGCCAAGAACAGATGCATACTGGTAAGTAGCATATTCAGTTCGAGGCATGTGGGCTGCTAAATTCATATCTTAGCATAGAATACATAGCAGTCCCTCCATCAGCGGCGGTTGCCCGTGCCAGCTGCAGAAACCTGAAAAAGTGTTTTGAGAACAGCCTGTCCTACAGCAGCTTGCTGCTTGGAATGTACATCAACACAGTAGTGTTTTGTAAAGGTATGTGGTGT
This sequence comes from Lissotriton helveticus, assembly GCF_964261635.1. Classification (NCBI taxonomy): domain Eukaryota; kingdom Metazoa; phylum Chordata; class Amphibia; order Caudata; family Salamandridae; genus Lissotriton; species Lissotriton helveticus. The sequence continues at coordinate 1,450,011,986 of NC_136068.1, forward strand.
AACCCACGTGGCTGCTCTGCAAATATCCTCTAAAGGAATGTTCCCTAGGAAAGCCATGGATGCCCCCAATTTGCGTGTGGAGTGCGCCCTTGGGGGTATCGTTAAAGTGCGCTTGGCCTTTTGATAACATATCTGGATGCACTTAACAATCCACCTGGCTATTCCTGCTTTGGAAATAGGGTTGCCTTTGTGTTGTGGTGCGAAGGCAACAAAAAGTTGTTTTGTCTTTCTAAAGGGTTGTGTCCTGTCTATGTAGTACATCAACGCCCTCCGTACATCTAAGGTATGGAGCATTCTTTCCGCCACCGTTTGTGGGTTTTGAAAGAATGCCGGCAAGTCAATAGTTTGGTTGAGATGAAACTGTGACACCACCTTCGGAAGGAATTTGGGGTTAGTGCGTAGCACTACCCTATTTGGATGAATCTGAATGAATGGCTCTTGGATTGTGAGCGCTTGTAGCTCACTAACACGCCTCAGTGACGTAATAGCTATTAGGAAAGCCACTTTCCACGTTAGGAACTGGAGTTCACACGAGTGCAGTGGCTCAAAAGGTGGTCCCATCAGTCTGGTGAGGACCACATTGAGGTTCCACACCGGAGCTGGTGGTGTTCTTGGGGGAATGACTCGTTTCAGGCCTTCAAGAAAGGCTTTAATGGCAGGCACTCTGAAGACAGAGAGGTGCTGCCTGTTCTGAAGATAAGCCGCTATGGCGGATAGATGTATCCGAATGGAAGTGTACGCTAGATTGCACTTGTAAAGATGCAACAGATAGCAAATGATGTCAGGGATAGATGCATCTAGCGGGTTGATGTCATTGGCTGTACAGTAAATGACAAAACGCTTCCATTTCGCAGCATAGCATGCTCTGGTAGTTGGCTTCCTTGCCTCCTTGATGATATCCATGCATTCCGGAGGTAGGTTAAGGTATCCAAACTCTAGGACTTCAGGAGCCAGATCGCCAGGTTGAGCTGTTGCGGATCTGGATGCTGAATTTCTCCATGGTTCTGCGTCAAAAGTCTGGGCGTGAGGCGCAGTCTTTGATGCGGTACCACTGAGAGTTCGAGGAACGTGGTGTACCATGCTTGGCGTGCCCACGTTGGAGCAACTAGGATGAGAGTCATCGCGTGCTGCCTTAGCTTTCTTGCCACCAGCGGTATCAGAGGGGCTGGCGGAAAAGCGTACGCAAATTTGCCTGACCAGTTCATCCATATCGCATTCCCCTGCGACTGTGGGTGAGGGAACCTGGCGGCAAAGTGTTGGCATTTTGCGTTTTCTTTTGTGGCAAACAGGTCTATCTCCGGATGACCCCACTGCTGGAAGTACGGGTGGAGGACAGATGGGTGTATCTCCCACTCGTGCATTTGATGGCTGTACCTGCTGAGCAGATCCGCCATCTGATTGTCCTTTCCTGGGAGGTGTTCTGCCATGAGGAAAATGTTCCTCTGAATGGCCCACTTCCACATGCTCTGAGCCAGATGAGACAGCTGTGGCGAGTGGGTGCCTCCCTGCTTTTGAATGTAGTACATCGCGGTCATGTTGTCCGTCCGGACTAACACTACCTTGTTGCACAGATGTACAATGAAGGACTTGATCGCCATGAAGATTGCCATCAGTTCCAGATAGTTGATGTGCATCTTTTGTTGCTGCGTCGTCCATAGTCCCTGCACTGTGTAAGTGAGCAGATGAGCTCCCCATCCCTGGAGAGATGCGTCCGTTGTCAGGATAACCTGTGGCACTGGCTCTTGGAACAGTCGGCCCTTGCAAAGGTTGTGTGGAGTCCACCAATGCAGAGAGTCGTATGCCCGACTGGTAACCAACACTAGGTCTGTCAATTGTCCCTGAGCCTGTGTCCACTGATTCGCTAAGCACTCCTGGAGCGGTCGCATATGTAACCGTGCGTGAGGGACTATGAAGATGCAGGAGGCCATCATGCCTATCAACTGCATGAACACTCTCGCCGGAAGCGAGTGTTGTGGTCTGAACTTCGGGATTAGAGACTGCATGCTGTCTATCCTGACTTGGTTTGGTTGAGCCATGGCCGTCAGGGTATTGATCGTCGCACCTAGAAACTGCCGGACATGTGCCGGCTGAAGATGCGATTTTGGGTAGTTCAACGAGAAACCTAGATTGTGAAGGAGGTGAATGGTGGTCGACATGTCCGCGGCGCACTGTTGTTCCGACTTGGCTTGAACGAGCCAGTCGTCCAGGTAGGGGTAGACATGGATGTTCTGCCTCCTGAGGTGCGCAGCTACTGTCGCCAGACATTTGGTAAACACCCTTGGAGCTGTGGTGACTCCGAAGGGTAGGACCTTGAACTGGTAATGCCTGCCTTGAATAGTGAACCTGAGGTATTTCCTGTGGGACGGGTGTAGTGGAATGTGGAAATAAGCATCCTTGAGATCTAAGGTTGCTAAGAAGTCCCCTTGGTTTAACAAGGGAAGAATCTGTTGCAGTGTGAGCATATGGAAATGTTCTGACAGTATATACAGGTTGAGGGGACGTAGATCTAGAATGGGTCTGAGAGATCCGTCCTTCTTTGGAATAAGGAAGTACAGGGAGTACACCCCTGTGCCTTCCTCCTCCACCGGCACGAGCTCGATTGCGCCTTTTTGCAGCATCACCACTACCTCCTGCTGCAATAAGTGCAAGTGCTCTGCGGACATAGGCCGTTGCCTTGGTGGAATGTTGGGTGGAGTGGATTTTAACTCTAGACAATAACCGTACTGTACAAGTTGTCGCACCCACCTGTCTGTGGTGATGTTTTTCCAGACGGGCAGGAACTGCTGCAGTCTCCCCCCGACAGGTGTTAAGTGGTCGGGGGGCAGTGACAGAGAGTCACTGTTTGTTTGGGGTAGAGGAGCGGGAGTTGTTGTTTCCTCTGCCGCGACCTCTGTTGCTGTTATTTCTGTAACCTCCCTTGTTCTGTTTTGTGAACGAGGATTGTGCTCCACCTCTTGAGAATTGCGATTGTTGACCCATTTGTCCTCTGGTGACTCCACGTGCACCTGAGCGACGAAAATTATTGCCACGAAACTGTTGTGACTGTAGGGCCCCCATGGACTTAGCAGTTTCTGTGTCCTTTTTTATCTTTTCGAGGGTGGTGTCAACATCTGGACCAAACAGTCGATCAGGATTGACTGGCTGATTAAGGATGGTTGTTTGAATATCAGGTTTAAACCCAGATATGCGGAGCCAAGCTTGTCGTCTCAGCATGACGCTAGTGTTGATCGCCCTTGCTGCTGTGTCTGCGGCGTCAAGTGCACACTTGATGGCTGCGTTGGAGATTAATTTGCCTTCCTCTATAAGCAGTTTTGTGCCCTCTTGAAACTGTGGAGGCAGGTGTTGTACAATCTGCTCTAGGGTGTCATAATGCGCCCTATCGTAACGTGCTAAGAGTGCTTGTGTAGTAGAAATACGCCAAAAGTTAGCAGCCTGTGCAGCTACTCTTTTGCCCCCTGCCTCTAGCACTTTGGACTCCTTATCCGGGGGAGGAGCTTCACCCGTTGTTTGGGAGTTGGCCCTTTTGCGGGCATTGGCGACCACCAGGGAGTCTAGCGGCAACTGTCCCCGAATGTATGCAGGGTCTGCAGGAGCTGGTCTGTACTTTTTCTCAATACGTGGATTGACCACTCTCGCCCTGGTAGGTTCTTTAAAGATGTCCGCAGCATGTTTGAGGACTCCCTTGAGCATAGGCAGTGTCTTTACAGTCCTCTCAGAGACTGAAAAGGTGTCAAAGAGAAAGTCTTCTTCAACCGGGTCAGCATGCATGTCCACATCATGATTAGCAGCTGCCCTCCCAATTAGTGCATGAAATCCTGCAGAATCCTCTGTTGGGGATGCACGTGCACTGAAAGGTTGTGGGTCTTGCCCCACACTCTGGGTGCCTTGGTCACCAATGTCATCATATGCATCTGGATGTGCATCTGGTTCATTGATGGGGAAGGTGTACTGGTCCTCTTCATCATATCCCTCACCCTCAGATTGTTCTGGTGAGGGAGTAGGGCTTCTTCTAGGAGGAGGCTGGATAGGCTCCATGAGGTTAGAAGCGTCCAGAGGAACCCTTTTTTTCTTTAGTGGGATGACATAGGAGTCCAGAGGCTCTGAAGTGATCCTCCTTTTGTATAGGGTTAATTTGCCTGTGTTGGCGTCGATGAAGTGCTCAGAATCAACCTCTGATTCGAGTCCTCGACCTGAAGGTGCACCTGCCGTAGAAGAGTCCGACTTTTTTGGCGTCGATTTCGTGGAAAAGGCCTTCGGAGTCTCTTTCGGCGGCAGAAGGAAGAGAAGCTTACTCTTAGGCTTTGCCGGAACGTCCTTCGGCGTCTGAGGCGACGGCAACGGAGCCGACGTAGCAGCGGCCTTGTCCCTGATTCTCTGTAGCGAAGCGGCGATGGGGGACGCTTCACTCACAGTGGCTTTTGGCGCCGACGAGGATGTTTTGACCTTCCCCTCGGATCCGACGTCATGGTGTCCTTTCTTAGGTTTGGACGCCGATGCTGTTGTCGCTGACCCAGAGTCCTTGGATCGATGCGCAGATGTGCCAACTGTTGATCCGTGCACCTGCGTCGGTTCCGTGTCCACTACGCGACCGACTAACGGAGTCCCAGGCGTAGCCGGAGCCGTGCCGCTGGCCTTGCCGTGCTTAGACGGTGTCGCTGCGGTTGATCCGTGCCGACCACCCTTTGTAGAGGATTCCTCCTCTTGCGCCGCTTTTGACCCTTTGGAATCGACCGACTTCTTCGACTTCTGCGGACCGGAGGTCGACGGAGCCGATGCGGCGGGTGCAGTAGTTTTTTGTGGGCCGGCCGCCATTTTAGGGACGCTCGAGTCCAGAAGTTTCGGTTTCGTTTTCGGGTCGGCCATTTTAGGTGGTCGACACCGTAGGTTTCGGTTTCGGTTTCGATGTGGCCTGCTCAGCAAGTACGTCCGTGGCCGGGCCTGAAGGCGGGGCCGTGGCTTGCGGCACGGGGTCTTGGGTAAGGCCGACTGGCGATCCCGTGACCCGATCGTGATCCTCGAAACCTTCGGGGCATAGCTCGTCCCCTGAGCTATCTGCCGCGGCCCCATAAATCTCTTCGACGTCCCCTACCTCGTCGACGTATTCAAGGCCTTGATCCGCGACTCCGTCGTCGTCCACCGGATCCGCCTCGACCTCCGTTTCGGGTGGGGATATCTGGAGATGATGACCCTGTTCATCTTCTTCTTGGTCGCCGAAGATGTTTTCTGGATCCGGGGCCGATTGTCTGGCCTCCAGGCGCACCGCGCGCCGGAGCTTAAGAGTCTTCTTAGACCGGAACTGAGCGCAAGCCTTGCACTTGCCGTCGTCATGGTCCGGCGAAAGGCACTTGTTACAGACCGGGTGCAGGTCTATATGTGGGTACTTAGACCCACAGAGCGGACAGTACTTAAACGGACTCCGCTCCATGCTGGAAAGTTGCGGTCGTGTCGCGATGAGAAGGCCTCGACGTCCGAAGAGTGAAAAACTCCGCTGAATCCGACTCCAAGAGTTGGAAGAACTCGAGACCGTGCGCAAACAATACCGACGCTATAAAATACAAGACCTTTTGGCCTTAAAAAGTCAGTTTTACTCGGGTCCGACAGAGAGAAGTCGAGACCGCATCCGAACCCAATGGCGGAAAAAAACAATCTGGGGATGGAGCCGATGCCCATGCGCACTGTAGTCCAGGGGAGGAGCCACCTATCTCAGGATACTTCGAAGACTCTTCCAGGACAACAATGTGCGATCATCCGGACCCAACACTAGGCGGCGATCTAATGCTAAGATATGAATTTAGCAGCCCACATGCCTCGAACCCACCTTTTACCTCAAGTAAGGAAGCAGTCTCCGTGTGCCAAAATAAATAAATAAAAACTGAAAACAAAACTTCTTGAAAATTACATTATGCCACCAGGCATCCTATGCAATGACAGATCTCGAGCTCAAGGGAGTAGCCAGAAAATAAAAATAACCCTCACTTTAAACATATTTCCAATCTGACCGAGCACGCAAAGCGAGCCAATGGAAGCTTCCTAAGAAGAGTTCTTTTCACTCACCTTCCATCTACCCATCCATTTATCTTTATATCTATTCATCCATCCATCTGTCCAGACATTCACATTTACAAGTACCCACCCAGTGCCTCAATCATCTTTTCACCCATTCGCTCATCAATATGTTGATGTATCCATCTATCTCTAAACCATCCATTCATTCACTCTTCTTCATCTGTGCAGTCTTCAATACTCCCATCCATGCACACTTTGGACAGTCAATCCTCCCACTTCATCCAGTCATTCATGTACCCTTGCATACTACCTTTCTTTCATATTTCCCTTCATGTTTCCTTCCTCCCTGTTACGATTCCTTGCAACTTCCGTTCTTTTTTCACTTTATACCTACCCATCTTTTATTCCTCATCCTCACTTTTTCTTTCATATCTTTCTATGTAATGCTCATAGGTTTCCAATGTGTTTCTCTCTCGGCATTTTCTACTATTCAACTTTTTTTCTTTGTGTGTTCCCAATTAATGAATGTTTGTGAGAACCCAGTCCACCAGCTTATCAGGCTCAGTGGAAGTCCACGCTAAAGCTGATAAAGCGGGTGGTTCCTTACGCCCCTGCTCGAGCTGCCACATGTATGGTGTTATTTAGCTAATTTGCTGTCGAAATCATATAGATTTACTTTGCCATTACAAATTCTAGGTCATGGCCGGAAGCTTCGATTATGTTTCTCTTTCGTTTACTACTTCAAAACAGCAGCCAATTACAATAAAGTTGTTAGAAACACTACACTCCATACAGTAACCTGATCCACCATAGAGATCCAGCCCTATAAAACCCATCAACATCAACTGAGCTTCCTCTTTCTTTGCTTCTTTGCTGCTTCGCAGCCAGTTAAATACACTCCTGATTCTGCAGTAAAGAAGTTGTGTTATTGCTTAATGGTTTTGTCTTGATGCACGTTTTTGCACGTCGTTTATGGTGTGATTCCCAGATGTTACTGTGCATTTTTGTGTACCACGTTCGCGCTACACTTTCGTGGTTCACATTGTTTGTTTGTACCCTGAGAACACTGGGCCTCCCGAAAGGGCATTCGCCGCCCTAATCTCATTCAGTGGAGCGAGAGAAGGGAGCAGGGACACACAACTGCCTGACACGCATTCTTCTCTTTATGTTTACACGTTGGGCATCCTCGCACATGCACAGAGGCCATTATGTCTTCCAGGGCCGGCTCTAGGCTCACGGACGCCCTGAGCAGGGAGCGTAGGTAGGGGGCCCGAGGCCGCCAAATCCCTGCCAGGGGCCGCCACGCAAATATGTATCTAAGGATATATATTGGCGTGGAGGCCCCTGGGGTTTGGCGGCCCTGTGCAGGTGCACAGCTTGCACATGCCTTAGGCCGGCCCTGTGTCTTCCTCCCACGATAAGAGGCATAAACTGAACGCACAAGACAGGTTAAACTTCCCTCCGTCACGGCCCTTCGTGCACACCTCCCATTTTATGCCCTGCTGCCTCTGGTTAATGCACAGGGTTGGAAAATTAGCACAGGATGTGCCTAGAGTTGATTGTGTAGGAACTCACTCCACTCATTATTGGATTTTCAGTACTCTCAGAGTTACTGCTCCTCCTGATTGCTCTTTATTGAGGATTGATTGTTCCTCTACTAATCTTTGGTCTTTTCCCCCTTCTGACACAGCTTTGGCTCTGTTGGGCAGGCAACTTGATTATGGCTGATTATTACGAAGAGAGTTATTATTAGGGCGGCCCAGCTGGGTCTTTGGAGCAAGACCTTGTAGATGCTTTGGACGTAGGGGTGCAGCATTCTGTAATCAAAGCCCTGATAAGGGCCATTGAGCCCCGGAATGCAATTTCTGTGGATATGCCAAGCAACAGGGTTTCCTGTCTACCCCTCCCCTGCATGTTCAGGGCGGTATGTCCTCCGAACCGAAGACCAACGGAAAATCCCCTAGAGGTCTCCACACTGCTGATTTGGAGAGGTTGGCCAACTCTCACTACCGATGAGGACTAAAGGGCCTCATCCTCCATCCCAGCACCCGATCCATTTCAGTATGATGATTCCAGCTCTTTTTCTGACCAGAGATCGGACCACGAAGATGTGCCTGGCCCTTGTAAACGCAAAGAGCGTCATATAGATCTCATTCCACAGGGCAAGCTACTTGCATTTGAGCCCTCTGAAATTGTCCATCCCAAATCTATGTACGACTCCCTACGCAGGTAGTGGCAGACTACGTTCCGTCACATATTCGGCAGGCCTTTGATAAAGATGTGCTTGTTCGGTTATGTTTTGAGTGACCTAGGCCTGACCTTCTGGGCAATGTCACTGAGACATCTGAGGTTGATCCTATCCTCGTCACATACATTAAAAAGTATTCTAAGGATCCGAAGAAAGAGATCAATAGAGCCTGGCGTTCCTGTCAGGATAAATTGCTGGATATGTCCGGTCCATTACTCAAGATCTTGGACCTGGGCTTTGAACCAAGGAGTCAGCTATGTCCATCGATCCAGATGAGTTGGTAGGCTGGGCGCAATTACCTATTTGCCATTTAGGCACATAAACTGAGCCATTTCCAGGGAAAAGCACAAGTCCATCATCTTTAAGCTCGAGCTCAAACTCTCTGAACTCGCATCTTCAGAATCGGGCCCAGTGGCGTAGGGTCTGCTATTTGGCCAACCTTTCCTGAAAGAACTCCACAAATCTATAGCGATCTTTAGTAATCGGAATAAGGCAGAAGGGTCCTTGAGGCAAGGTCTTCCGTCCAGTTTTTGGCTGGGCTGGATGTTTTAGAGGGTGCACCTGCAGCCTTAAATACAAACAAGGCCCACAGAGAGGTTATTACCGACAAAATTGAGGGGGCTGCCAAGACACCAACAACCCCATCTTCATTTTTTGGGGGGAGGAGCCAAGCTCGCGAGCGTAATGGTCGCCTTGTAGCTCGGCTCCGTCAGCCCTCTGGCCTGACTCGCCTATCCTGTTGTATATCCTGCCCAGAGACGACACAATTCCGAAGAAATAGCAACGCAACGTTTCGCTCTTACTCACCGTTTGGCCTGGAGACTCCGGCGTGCTGCGGTTCCGAAATTGTGCCCCCCGAAGGGACCTGGGCCCTCGTGGTGTTGAGACCGGGGCCTCGCCTATCGGATCCGGCCCGGCGTTGTGGTGACCGTCGGCCCCGGCCGAGAGACTGCGCCACTGGTGAGAGCCGTTGTGAGAACATCCCGGTGACCCTGATCCGGGCCCGCCTTGACGGCCGTGAGGCTGGTGCGGGGCGCGGTGCTCCGTGGACTGATCGTGGGAAGGGGTCCCCCCGCCGCTGCTCCGTCCATCGACCCTGGACCCTCGTCTTCGGACTCTGTTTGAGAGGAGCGCCAGCGATATTGCAGACGGCCCCCCGCCTTGGGCGAATCTCCTTTTTTCACCGAGGCTGCCATTGCTGGGTCCCCCCGGAAATCTGTAAAGGCCCGCATTTGTGAACTGTTCCGAGAATCGCGGAGGATGGTGAGGAGGCTGAATTCACAAAATGGCTACCGACGACCTGTGCTGTGGGTCTCCTCGTGATGACGGCCTTGGGTTGCTGGACTGCGCGGGGTCCTGGACGTGTGTGCGTGAGCCTACGATTGGAGACGTTCTTGATGCCTTACGATCCTTACGCGCGGCCCTGGCCCCCGGTGCTCCGGAAGACTCGATTCGTTCCACCGCCATCTTGGGTGAATGCTCCTTCATGGTCCCCTCTTGCCTCAGTGATGCCACCGCCTCGCCTCCCCAGGTTGCTACGAGGGATACTGTCGCTATCCATCGATGGGTCTGCTGGCCGGTGGATTTGGAACCTCCTGCTCTTCGATGTTTGGAGTTTGGGGACTTGGATGTCGTGCGGGGATCAGATCCTCCCCGGGTGCCTGAGACCAATGGTGGACCGCTGCCTGTTGTTGCCTTGATGAGGTCGTGTTTCTATTTTGCAGGGACATCCCCGCTTTTCCTAACGGCGAGACTGAACTCCTGTCTATTATTGCCCTTGTTGCTATTGCTGAGACATTTGAACTGCCTATTTGAACTTTTGCCCGCTTGCTTATTGATTGCCCTCCTTGGCCTACGTTTTGCTCGTACTCTCTTTCAATTGTGTGCTTGCCTCGCATCGTGTTGTTTACCTCACACTGTCCTGTGGTGGGTGGTAACTGTGGTTAGGAAGGGACTGGGGTGAGATGCACGGCTCCCGGTGGTTTATTGATGTACAGATCTGTGGCGACGTTGCTCATCATTGTTGTGCTGTGGGAGACCCCCCCCGTACGTTTTTTTTTTTTTGGCGCTCGAGATTGTGTCGTTCTGGTTCACATGTAATATGATCGTATGGTTGGGTGGAGGGCTGTAGCCGACCGTATTTGTTTCTGCCCTTTTGCTCCTCCCTCCCATTTATTTCCTTTGTTTTGATGTCCTTTTTTGTCTCTATATTCTACCTTTCTCTTGTCTCTACTACATTTCGGGTTCTGGTTTAGGGCGACAGGCGCGCTGTTTGGAGGGTAGGCCGTAGCCTTCTGCAGGGGTGCTGGGTGGGATGGGTGGGTTGGGTCTTCTTTGATGTTTTATTTTCCTCAGTTCTATGGCCCTTTTGTATCTCTTTATTGGAGTGCCGCGTCTGTCCTTGCCTTCCGTGGTATGGTTGGGGTGGGGTCTGTAATGTCGCTGTTCTTCTTTTTGTATTTCTGCTGCTTTCCATTGAGACTCCCATGCCCTTCTCGTTGTCGATATTATTGCTCTTTTATGTGTTCCTTGCTACGGGGTGCTTGTTTAGGCGCGGCAGTCTTCTCTTTCAGTTTGTGTTTTCCTTTCCCTCTCTTCTTTCCTCTTTCCCCCCCCCCCCTCCCTCTTTCCTTCTCTCCCAAGGTTAGTATGACGGGTTAGTCTTGGTGTTGTCGCTATTCCGGCCCCTTTGTTCTGTTACCGATGTGCTACTGGGTGGTGGGGATGCAAAGCTGTTCTTAATTATATACTGACTTGTGTTCACGGCCCTGTTTTTATACTGATATATACAGTGCTGACATTCCTGCATGGCTGCCCTTTAGCCGTTCTGTTATCGATGGTTTGATTTGGGAATCCGGATTCTTCTATATTGTCGCCGAGCCTGTCATACTCCTTATCGCCCTATTATAAAAAATAACCTTCTTTGCTCCTGTTTGCTGGCCGTTTGGATCCTCTCTCCTCCCCCCCCCCCCCTTTTTAAGATTGTATTGCTTACGTTTCTCTATGATTGATTCTGTAACTCCATTCTGGACTTCTTGACTGCTTTCACGTATTATGGCCGGCCAGTTTGTTTGTAGGCCCAGATTTGTATATCCTGTCTATACCAATAAAGGTTTACAAAAAAAAAAAAAAAAAACCAACCCCATCTTCTACCCCTCTCGTCCCCACTCAAACAAGAATCGTTTCCGGAGAGGGCGCTACACATTTGGCAACCACTTAAGATGCTTGGGTTCAGGATACTGTTCAGGGTTACAAACTGGAGCTCTACAGTTCCCTGTACAAACCCTCCCCCCTCCAGTGATGTTGTTTTCCCTAATGAAAACACGATTTTATCTCCTCTGAAATTCGCCCCGTTCTTGAAAAGGGTGCTATAGAGGTCTCAGCCCCTCATCCCCACAGGTTTCTCAGCTGTATTTTCTTGGTGGAGAAGAAGGGCGGCAGTTTTTGTCAGGTGCTGAATCTTAGGGACTTCAATGGGTGGTTTGTCTGCCACCATTTCAAAGATGGAGGGTATCCATCTTCTGCAGGATATTATAAGTGCACAGTGAAGCCATACTGAGTACATGGGCTGCGAGCTTGTGATTTCAAGTTCCACAGCTCCATGATGGCTTCAATGAATTCCAAGATGTTTGGTATCAAACATGTCCACTTAATAAACTGATGCAAATGATGGATTTATTAAGAAATTCACACAGAGGGCACCTCAGAGAGCCCCGTGAAAACCTACCAACCCACTAGTGTGTGCCTGACTGGTCTGCACCAGCCTGCCACCTCTAGACATGTTTCTGACCCCCTGAGGTGGGAGCCTTTTCCTCTTTTGGGTCAGAAACAAAACCTGCTGCGGGTGGCGGTGCTTCAGACCTACCTCAAGCAGGAACAGCCTTGACAGGTGGTGAGCCTCAAAGACTTCCCGTCCTTTGTTATGCTGACCAGGGCCTCTCCAGCTAGTGGAGATGCCCGCCCCCCTGACTAAGCCCTACATTTGGCGGCAAGGTTGGCTGGAAAATTGGTAAACAGGAGAAGTGTGCCCCCTCTCAGCCAGGACCACCCATACGGTGTCCTGTGTTGGAGTGAACCCTTACTTTGAGAATCCTCCATATTGTTTTGGAGGATTTTAGCCAGTAGAGTTAAGGTATGCCCTCTCCCCATACAGAGTGGACATATAAAGGGTATAGTCACCCCAAATGTAAGTAGCCCATTGGCTACTACCTTCCAATCCCTGTAACACCCCTAAATTGAGTATTTTGGTCAGACAATGTTGAAATGTTTTAAAGTTTTCAAATTTTGTAACCCATAATTTGTATGATTGAGTTGCATCTCATATTTCTATCTACTAATCTGCTGCTTATGGGTTGCTTGTTTGTATACTTGGTGTCTTTGCTATTGAATGTTCTTCTGACTTCTATTTTTCAGTAAGAGTTACATCAGACAGTGCACCTTTTCGATTAAATGATTGTATCAAAGTTTGGAATGGCTCTATATGTCTCTGGAATGTATAATGATTACGCTGATGTTCACGGGCATTGTATGATGATCAAGATGAATCCATGTCCACACGATACATCTGAGCCTGCACCTTTTATAAACAAAGACAGTCCGACTTTGTATTTATTGAATTACAATGATCCTGATTTGTAACATGTTATTAATATGCTGAAATGCTTTTATAGTTTTTAACCGAAATAAAGCTAAATTAAATTAACTGAGTATTTAGGGGCACCCTTTGAACCTTGTTCTTCAAATTACCTAATACATACGAAGAAGAGTACAAAGAAGAGCCATGCAGCAGCAAAGACTGATGACACCAGCTAACCTGGCCCCAGACCTCCCGGCCTGTCTGCAGCCCTCAAAGTCCCTGTTACAGAAGAGAGGCTTGTCTTGCAGCTCAGTGATCTCCAGAACCTTGGGATGACTGCCTGCCTTCTAAAAAGACTACTGATCACCCATGGTCAGTGGACCTGTCCAGACGAAAAACAAGTTTAAAGACCAAAGCTCTGCCTATGAAACCACAAAGTCAACCACCTCTGTACCCCCCCCTCCCCCCCCGAGTCCAAAAGGCCTACCCGTCCAGAAAAAGTTCTGCAGCAATCCTGAGCATGGGTCCTTAATGGGTTGACCACTGCCGGACTCCACGTCGATTAGTGCAGACTCTGCATGATGATTCTCCCCAACGTTACCGCACTGGTAATCTGATTTCCGACGCCAAAGGACACACTTGCACCCTGAGCCCCTGGGCCTTGGGGAGATCAACCACAGTGTCTCGACGCTCCAGCACATCCCAACTTATCTGTGAAGCTTTAGGTTTCTTTCATCCAGCTTCCTGAGCCTGCAGCCTTTTTCCAAGTTTGAGATTCCCAATTGGTTTGCATTGGGCGCCTGACGCTGTGTTGGCACTCTGAACCCCGTTGCCCATGTAGGTGTAAGTTTGGTGCAGCCATGTGGCCCTCCTTGTGCTTACCTTAACTACTGGAGACTGGGTTGCAAAACTGTGCTACTTACCTGTAAGTAGTACCATTTCAATTGCCCCTTTTGTCCATTGGATAACATTGGCACCAGCGACGAGTTCGACTCTGCACCCGGCCACCCCAGTGCCGCTAGTAGAGCAGCGAGGTTACGCACCTGAACCTTGCCTGGTACTGATTCTTCATCCAAAAACTCAATACTGTAAATCGTTTATTTATCTGCATATTGCTGATTGCTGATTCGAGGAAGGAATTGCTGATTCGAGGAAGAGGTGTGGCGCCGCGGCCAGGGCGACTGACGCTGGAATCTGGGGACCACGGTTCGATCCCCGGCTCCGGCGGCAGGTTAGCCCAGCACCATGTGACTCTGGGCAATAGCTCGCTTAATCTTCCCGACGGCCCCCAGCGCCTAGAGACCCTTACGGGTGATTGTGCGCTTTACAAATGTGGACTTTTTATTGTGTTTCGTCCCATAGAATAACATTGTACTGATTGAAAAATGCACTGTGTCCACTTTTCAGATTGAAAAACAGTGATATTGCAAAAAGTATTTTATTGCAACAGTATATGTGGTTCTAAGAAATACATTTGAAAAAATATATTTTTACAAACTATTGGTCGCGGATTTGGTCACTGAATGTGTGTAATCATTTCTTTACTATGTGTGTACAACAAATGCTTAGCACTGCCCTCTGATTAACCTAACTGCTCGCACACACTACCACACAAGAGAGCATTAGTGTTATCTACTTGAGCCTCTGTAAAGCCGGACCCTGTGCACACTATACCTTACTTTGGTAAAGTATATTTAGAGGCACATTTCTATATTGGTGGATCAGCTGTGGGGTCTACGACTTTGCATTTGTTGAACCACTCTTACAAAAAGTGACACACAACTACAATACAAAATTGCTTTTTGATTTAACTATATTTTTGAATTGACAATTTTGTCTTAGGGCCTTAGTTAAGTCCCTTCAGCACGGAACTAGTAGCTCTGGTTTAACGGGATGGACAGATACCAGGGTCTACTGTATGAGAGTGTCCCTGCACCAAGTTGAGATGGTAATCTGTGGAAAGATATTAGAGCCAATAAGGAAAGTAGTGAGGCGTGCATCAGAACTGCAAAGGTACCCAACCAGGATTTTGTTACACCTTGGGAGAATTTATTTTCCTTGTCTGATGGCTCATATCATACTAGTGGCGCTGGTACTTTGTCTGGTGGAGACTCAGACAGTAGTTTAAGTGCCTCACCACAGGGGGTTTGAGTGACTCAGCCAGGGTTGACACATCTAGCTGGGGAAGAGCATAATAAAAAAGAACTAGGAAAAACGCCAAGCAGGCTGTCCATGGTCTTAAGTAGGATCATTCCTCATTCCAACAAGCTAATGATAACTCTGGGAATCCATCACAGAATGTAGCAGTTCATCTGGAAGGGGCACCTGAGCTACCCTCACTGGATCATATTTACTACACTATGATACAACATCATGAGGAAACTCAGTGGGACAGTCGGAAAGCAAGAGTGGCCAACAGGAAACTACAGGGGATGGTCAGGAGGATATCTAAAGCCTGTACCGAAATTGGTCAAAGGATTGCAGCATTTGCGACGTAGAATGATGTGTGTGGGGGGGTGGGTGATTAAACGATCCTTATTGCAAGAGTCTCCGATCATAGATATCGAGTGGAAAATGGAGGATTTAGAAAATTGGCAACAGAGAAATACTTTACAGATTTTGGGCCTGTAGGAAGGTGTTGAGGGCAAAGATCTAAGGTCCTTTGTCGTTAAACTGTTGAAGGGAGCCTTCCCGGAGCTTGAGGGTTGAATCTGAGAGTCAGAGATTCAAAGAGCCCATAGGTCCTCACTTTTCTTAAGGAGGCCAGCTTATGCAACTTGTGGTGGCTCCTGAAAGCCTTGATGGTTTCGCCTTTTTTACAGAGCATGACTTTTGTCATGTCACGGTAGAAAGACGCTGGAGGCTCAGACAGCTTATAACCCTGTCTCAGGAGAAAAGTACCAAGGCGTATTTAATGAACTCTGCTAGACTAAAGATCATTTATAAAAATGTGACTTGGATCTTTACCTCTGGAATCAAGGCTAAAGAATACCTTGACAGCTATGGTCCAGTGGGTCAGGAAATCCTGAATGCTACTAAACTCCAAAATTGTGTTGTCGAACTACAGGGGTTGGAGCTGTCTCTACTATAAATATGATTGTGGTTTTTATTATAGAGTTTTAGAGTACTTTCTTTAGATCATATGTTATTTCTTCTTATCTCTCTGGTATGTGAAGGATGGGTGGTAACTGCAGTATGCTTAAAAGGGAGGGAAACACGTCTCTTCTAATGGTCAGGCGGCTGGGGGTTCACACAGAGCGGGGGAAGTGTGTTTTCTGAGGGTGGATAGGGTGGTCACAGGGAGACAGATGGTGGGGGGTAGGTCGGAGACACACAAGAGGAGGAAAGATAAAGCAAAGACACAAACATTGGGAAGGTAGGGTTGTTTGGATTATTGTCGGACATTGCTCTAACTTATGGTTGGCTGGAAAAAGTTATAAATGTCACGGGTAGGAAAACTATGTATCGCTACAATTGATGTTTGCAGCCTGAATGATCATCTTAAGAGGAGGAATATAGAGGAAGGCCTGATAGGGCTGATATCATCTGTATACGGGAAACTCATATAGAAAGGTCAGGAAAAACCTATTGGAAGGCTTGTATATAGCCTATTGGCATATACTACACAGGGAACCACTATAAGAGGGGTAGTAATTTTGGCTAGTAGAAAAATGATGGATGTGATCAGGAAACTTACAGATAAATATGGGCGCTGGGTTTTGGGAGAGTGTTTAAGTGTGGCTGTGTTGTTACAGTTAGCTCTATCTATGGGCTGAATTTCGATGACCCAACACTAGTACATTTCTAGAATATTCAAAACATTACAGCCGGAATGACCATAAATCTGTGTAATGTGTCATCCTCTACAGAGCACTAAGTCAGAGAGCTGACTGGCATGGAGTTCCATGGAACAGCAAGTAACTCTAATGTGTATTATATGGTGAAAGAACGGCAACAGAAGGCTGTCAAAGGTTCACAGCTGAGCCCAGAATCATATAAGGAAGGTCTGCAACACTGTGGGTTTCAGAAATACAAAGGGTGTGAAATAGCTATAGACGTTTTGGCATACATCCACAAGCAAGAGCCCTGAGCCGGGAAAGGAGCCTAACAGCTGTTAAGTGTTTTGACAATGTTAGGATCTACAGAAGGCGCATTAACATATCAAGTCTCTTTGTCCTCAAAGGAATTTATTTGTAGCTGAGCCTGTGCAATAACTACATAAAATGGCTATGGATCTCTAAATGTCATGGTTCACCAGCAAAAGCACATAAACAGTAAAGGCCTGACAAAATCTGCATAAGGTCTTTTTGAGGAGGTTTTACAAGTAATGCACTAATTCTGCTACTTCTTTTCTCAAATGGTTTATTCTCCACAACTATAAGCTATACACATGAGACGCAAAGTTATTTACTGGTATAGTATTAGCTCAAAACTGAAATGAGCATGAAATTATCGATATGCTCAACACATCTGTGGTGCAAACTATATAACTGATAGCACTGTAGAAGTGTATGAATTATGAATGCCCTACAAACAACGGAGATAGGATAATTTTCATACAAAATCGCGCATCTTCCTTTTCAATCTTCAAAAATCCATCACATCAATGAGGAACAAACTGCTAACCTTACATTGGAGCAAATTCAACGAACAAGTTACTTACCATCCATAATGCCTTATCTGGTAGAGACTCGATCTAGCCGCAGATTTTTTACCTTTAAATTATCCCCAGGCATCAGACTGGATCTGGAAAATTTTCGAGAGCAGTATCCCTTTGTGCTGGTCGTGGCATCGTTTGGCTCCACATGGTGTCGTCCGTCCGAAGTGACGTTTGTGGTGCCTTACTTGGCATGCTGATGTCAGTTACTTTTCGCGACTTTCCACGCCAGAAGCGCAGAGCCACAAAGTACACTGACCACTAATGTTGAAAACTAGGCCTTGAAAGGGGAAAAATCCCAGAAATCCGTTCACAAAGTGGGGAGGATGGGTGGGTCGGGAAGGAACCT
The DNA here is from genome assembly GCF_964261635.1 of Lissotriton helveticus. NCBI lineage: Eukaryota > Metazoa > Chordata > Amphibia > Caudata > Salamandridae > Lissotriton > Lissotriton helveticus. The sequence goes on from NC_136068.1 coordinate 1,450,029,822, forward strand.
GCGGTTAGAGTCTCTACCAGATAAGGCATTACCGAAGGTAAGTAACATGTTCATCTAATAGAGACTTCTAGTTGCAGATTCCTTACCTTAGAATAGATACTCAAGCAATACCTCTCCCGTAGTCAGTCTACGGAACAATTAGAGGAAGAAATTGAAAGAGCATAGGTCCAGGATAGGACAAAAGCCTCTGTCCTCTGTCTGGAGGCTGCGGCTGCAGAGAGAGTTTGGTGGACTGGCCACCCAACCCACTGGGCTGGTACGAACTGTGGTCATGCATAGGCTGGAAGACTTGCGCATTGCGGTGGCTGGGCAGGTAAAGATGTGGTTGCACGCTCCTTTCATGGGCACAAAAGGCGGATTGAGGGTGACAAGGGGCCATAGCAAGGTCCAATGACCTAACTGGTGCCCTGCTGCCCTTAAAGTGCTCCAGAGAAGAATGTTCCTTGTCTCCGAAGAGACAGGAGCCATCAAAGGGCATGTTCAGGAGAGGGGACTGGACATCTCCAGAAAAGCTAGTAGTCCTCAACCAGGCGTGGCATTGCAAGGCCATTGTCGGAAAAAAAAAGCTTTGCCTAGTGCGCTGGTGGTGTCTTTAGCATCCTCCACATCCCGGGAGCGTGGAACAGACCACGCCACACACGGAGCTCTGCATACAACTGTTAACTGAACGCACTATCACAAACTTTATTAACCACACCCATCAGATTACTTAATACTTGTAAGGAGTATGTCACTGACCACCAGAGGCTTCATGCACATAAGTGTCAAGTTCACAACAAATAGTTAACTTTCCTGCTTTCCTCCAATAAGCAATAGCCTGAGAGAGCAGAGCCTGGGCCTCCTCCGGGACAATTTGCAGCACCTTGTCAACCATATTCCATGGAGCGTGAGAATAGATGCCCAAAATGCACGTGGTATTCACAGACTGCAGTGCCAGACTGGCAGAAGATAACATCTTTTTTACAAGATAGTCCAGCCTCTTGGACTTCCTGTCCGGGAGTGCAGTAGGGAAAGCGCCAGGATTTACGTGGGACGTGGAGGCTTGGACCACCAAGCTCTCCAGGGTAGGGTGTTGGGTGAGGAAATTTGGGTCCACTGGAGCGGGCGATGGCAGCCGGCAATTGTCCTGTTCACAGAAGCCCCAGTGCTGGGCTCAGACCAAGTCCCAAGTAGGACATCAGTAAGTGCCTCAGTGGAAGCGGTTCTGATGGAGACACTCCCAGTTAAAGCACTTCCATCAAGACATTTGTCTGACTGCCACCAAGTGCAAGCTAAGGTCCAGGATCTCAGCTGCCCTCCGCACCACCATTGCGAATGATGCTCCCTCCTCTGTAGCTACAGTAGAGGGACAATGCATGACAATACCTGGAAAAGTATCCAATCCACCGGCTTCGCCCAGATCCTCAGCCCAGTCAATTTGTTCTTCGATAAGGCGGTATTCTTCAGGGTCCAGTGACCCCTCCCAATCATCCCTGAGATCTAGCCCGCAAGAATAGAGCTTAGGATCCAACCAGGAAGGCATGGCTCCAGTATGCACTAGAGCTAGGATCAGGTAACGCTGCTCCACGCTCCATTTCGGAGTCTGGGATGAAAATGGGGATGGTGCCGCTGGGAGGCACCAGCAGTGCCGGTAGGGTTGGCCTTGGGATTGGCATCAGGGAAGGTTGAGGAGCTATGACTAGCACCGATCCGGATCCATTCATCCGTGGATCCTTGGGGCCCGACTTACGCCAGAGCCACTGGTGTGGATCCAGTAGGGGCCCCTCCCGAACCCACAGCGCCTTAAGGCACGCCAGAAGGAAATGGCCTCCCAAAGATGAGGTACATGGCCTCATTAAAAACTATCTATTGGGTGGGGGTCACTCCGGCTCCCGGAAACTCAGGGAGGGATGGAGCTAACCCAGGCTCTGGCTTAACCACAGAGGCAGGCCTCGAGTGGTGACACTCCCTCGTCTCGTTGGCCGACAGATGAGGTGAAGTCGAAACAAGCTTCGACTTCTTCTTATGAGACTTGGACATATCCGAGTGGCTCAACGATTTCGAAAATAGACTACATTGGGCTCCATGGCTGCTCCCGGGACCTTCCTCTCAACCGGAACCGTGATCGTCCTGGCGAGCCACCATAAGCTTGAGGGAGTGCTTCCTCAAGGCCATCAGGTAAATAGCGTGGCAGTTGGAGCAAGCCTCAAGTCGTGATCCTGCTTGAGGCATCAGAGGCATACAGGGTGCGGGTCTGTCATGGACATCTGTTGGTAAAGGGCGCTGCAGGGCTTGAAGCCGACCTTCTTGAAGGACATCCCTGCCACACCAGGAGGTAACCCTCAAAAGGAATTCGTCAAAACTTTGAAAAAACATAGTCAAAAAAATTACTAAGGGGTAGCTCATCCCGGATCTGTGCTGCCGGATGTGGGAAGAAAAGAATTAAGATAAGCATGCCTGATTGGCGCCTAAATGGGCACAGCAAATGTCACTTCTGCATGGATGAAGCCAGGTGGAGCCAAATTACACCACCTACCAGCGCGCAGGGGTACTTCTCATGAAATATTTCCAGATCCAGTCTGACGCCTGGGAATAATTCTAAGGTAAGGAATATGCGGCTAGAAACCTCTAACAGAATAAGTGTTAGCTGGGCACAGCACACTGTGGTTCTATCACATATCTGTCTTGCTGGTTGAGCATGCATCAGCCCAAATTTCAGCTTAGCCAAACACATTGAGCTGCTATCAAGTCCTTAAATCACAATTTAGACTATCATTGTAAAAACTTCACTCGCACATAGTGAAAGTCGCTGTTATTTAAATCTGGAATGTGAAATTTATTGTGGACCACATGATCTTGCCAACGTTCAGCACAAGTGATGGTAAACAAATCGAGAGTAGTCCAAGTTATTTAACATACATCAAACGACAGACAGTCCAGGATACTGCCCCTTTCTCATAGATTTACCTGCACCATAGAATGCTGCCATTCTATACTTTGAGGTCCAAGAGGTCTAGGTCTAGGATTTATATGCTTTCCCTGGATTTCTATGATTTGATCTTTACCTTAACCCCTTGCATGCTGGTGACGAACCCCAGCCGTCACGCTCCGCGGTGCTCGTGTGCGGATGACGGCTCGGGTTCGCCACGGCCCCGCCCTGTTCGTTTGTTTACCGCACAGCGGCGGAAACGGGCCAGCATCGAAGGGGTTAAATCTCTAATCTTCTATAGAAATGGGAAATGAATTTACCAATTTGTCCAACACACAAGTGTCATTGTTTTGCAGAAATGTTTTAGAATCAGACACAGTAATGAGATGGTATATTGAACAGGCTAGGATTTTGAGTGCCAGGAGATGAGAAGGATTCTGTTTTTGGCATAGGTGGTGTTCCTCTAGTTGACAAGAAGAGTTTTTCTGATAAGACAATGTAATTTCCTAGTGAAGATAATTTTCACTTAAACTGAAAGTTTCCCTAAAGGGTCATACCAAATGCGAACACGAGTGGTTATATGACCAAAATGGCTGCATGCATAGGTTTGTACATCTTGGTGTGAAGTTGAAAGTAATTTGGGGATGCTGACTAGAGTGGCATTTCACAATCAAGACGGCCCTATAGTGAGGTTAATGTACGTCTGCGGCACCAGGGTAAGATTAGATCTCTTTTACAAATGAGCTAATTGGGGCTTTTTACATGGTATCAAGGATGTGGGGATTCAGAAACTCACTGTCCAGAGATCTTTGAGCATGACTCCTCGACAATGGTGGCATTTGTGCCACTATATGAGTTCCTCACTCCTTGATAAAGCACTAATGAGGTAGAACGGAAGGGTAACAAAAGGTGAGGTTGATCTTTAGGGAGGTGGAGGACATTCAGAATTAAACATTAGCCTGCAGGATCAGATATCTTTGCTTTTCTACATAAATATGATGAGCATATACAACTGTGTGTTGTTTGTACACTAACAAAATTAGTTGGTATGTTTAGGCACTATTTCCCAATGACTACATAACTTAAAATTAAAATAAAATGGTATAGATCATAAGGGGTAGAATGGGGAGCATAGGATCATTTGAAAACTGGTCCACTATTATTTGGTTTATACGATCAAATAATTCAGAAGCAATAGCAGTTTTGATTCAGTGCAATTTATAGCAATATTGCAGGATTTAACAAACAAGGACATAAACAAACTATAGATTTTTACCGATATACAGGCCCAATGTATTTTCGCCTATAGAATTGTATTCACAATGGATTTGTAGCAAAGTAAACAGTGTAGCATATGGGCTATGAGATATGGACACCCTTATGTCACTTAGGGGTGTAATACCAGTAAAAGACTGTGACAGTGAGGCTTCTGACAGATCTAGGATAAGGTGTTGACCGAGTATCAAATCTCTGGGGTAATTACTATGATGCAAGACTAGGAGGGTAGGCAGCAGACGTGACTATTGGAAGCAAGGGATCGGAATCTGATTAGAATTAGTTTCTCAGTGGTGAAATGGGAAATGGAAAAATAGAAACAGAAAAATGGATCAGTGTGACGATGTGTGTGGTACAACTGAAGGTAGGAAGGTGGATTCAGGTCCCACAGCACATTTCAGTTACTTGGGATCTAACGGTGGTCATTATTACTCCTGAATCCACTGTGGAAATCTTCAAGCAGTGTCTGGGAAAGTATCTGGTTTTGAAAGATGGTATAGTCAAGAGGATATATATTCAGTTTGATGAAATGTCTAGTATAACTGAATTGCAGGTGACCTGAGGCCTCTAACCCGCAAATATGGTAAGTTTTAGGGGTTCTGAAATCCGGCACCACCAGGGCATATGGTACTGCTTTAAGGAAGGGGGGTATCTATATTTGTGAATGAGGAAACTAAGCCCAATTCCCTCCAGCTGCCAGTAGGGAGACAAAACATGACAGTGCTCCTTCTTGCTTGCAGCCCAGTGGTAAAACAATATGTATAAATGTTTCGAACAATCCCAGGAATGGAATTAAAGCATTCTTGAAAATACTTGCTTATCATGTGGAGGAACTATAAGCAGGGCGCCATAATATGATGCTAGTGATAAGTGGAGATCTGAACATAAAAAGAGTTTATACATTTTCACACTGGCCCGGCAAAGCAGGTTTATTACCCATGGCTGCGGGACCTATGACACCTTATGCAATCTATCAAAAAGGAGAAGATATTATAGGGTGGGTCTATTCTTGGAAGTTGTTTTCAAGGCCTTGGACAAAATATGTTGAACTGTGCTTTGATACATACAAACTTCACTAGAGGCATCAACAGATATCCAAAAACAGTTATGATTACTGAGCCATTTCTATAAATATTAAAACACTTGAAGTTCTTAACAGGGATGATAGTGATCAACTCTCCTAGCATAAGAACCAATTAAAGCACAGTCTAATGGCTGGGTTTTGAAACATACCCGTCTTAAGTAAGGTACAGTATATTTGAAAAAAGTGGCATTGTAATAGGGAGACAAGAATAGTGGTTAGAAAGGGGAAGGATGGCCATGCAAAGGTAAAAAGGATGTGATTTTGAAGAGCACAAATTCAAAATAGAAGACATTGTTCACACAATATCTATTTAGAAGAGAAATAATACAAGAAGGTCAAATATTTAGCTTTATTCCATGTGTATAACGAATGAAGAGAGATTCAGAAAGCCTTTATGGTCTTTGTCTGTAGGAAAAATGAGCGGTATCTAGTTTACTTTAAGACAATAGAGCAGGCAGTTTAGGACGCTGATTGCAATAAAGAACAAGCATTTGCAATGCAACAGGTCTCGCATTTGCGAAAGTTAGAGGTATTGCATTGTAAATGACAGTTTTTTACCTATGTGTTTTGGTGTGAAGTGTAGTGGATGTGTGAGGTTGAATTATGTGGGTTGTATTGGAATTGTTAATTGTGGAATTATGTGGTGTGGGGAGCATATCTGGGAAGTAGAATTATGTGGCATGGTGAGTAGACAGGAGTGAGAACTGCACAGAATAGAAGATAGAGAGGGATAGGTAGTTTGTGCAGGAAATGGTGAATGAACACTTATAATGTGCGTTTCTATCTCTCACAAACCCTCACCCATCACACTGCCAGGCTCTGGATCCCATAAAATGAGAACAGTACTTAAGTGGTCATCACTTGTTACATGAAAACATTTCCCATATAGACACTTAAAACAAAAATCTAGACTTTCCCAACCATACACCTTACACAGTGTAGATTATAATCCATGTAGATAAGCACTTCAGCATCCCACATAGGGTTAGTAAGCACAATACAAAAAGTGCAATACACTACAATGAAAATCTAAACTCTCCCATCAAGATTACAACGTATTTTAGCTGCAAACAATACAATTTTAAGACATTGAAGACTACTAGATGGAGAATGTGATATTAAATAGATTATGGGTACACAATGGAAAACCATGGAAAACCTTCCAGTCAGGAGTTGCTGTTGAAGGTCGGGTAAGACTAATGAAGACGTTCTTCCGACCTCAGCACCATTATTTGCTTCTGGCTTATGGATTTGTCAAAGCAGCACTGAAAAGAACAAGCTCCCTGCAGAATGCTCATCCATGCATGAACATTTTAAATACTATCTCAGTGATACTCAAAGTACGGCCAGGTGGGTGCTTGCAACCCTCTTGACCTTTACATGCGCCCCCCAAGTGAACAGCAGCACAAACTGCTGTTTAGTTACTGAGCAATAATTCTCAGAAAAGAAAAGTTCCATAAACGGCCAAGCTGCAAATAAATGCTTGCCTGCTTATTTAACATGTTCTTAAACCTCCTTACATAATCCCTGACCCCTCCCCGTCCCCCCCCCATTCCCCGACAGCCACTCTGCTGGCACCAGTGCGGCCCTCCATCACACCCCAGACCGTACTTACGGCCCCTGGGCAAATGTCTGTGAGGACACACTGCGGACCTTCTTTTTTGCCACGACGCTGTGAGGCACAGGGTCTCACCTACTTTGCAGGACTACCAGTATTTCCATTTGGAACTCGCGGTACCCGCTCCGCGGGTCCCGCATCGCGTGGGAGGCACCTCTCAAGACCCTTCGTCTGTGGAGGGGTTTTGGTTAAAGGTCACCTGCAGGGCTGCGAGCAGGCGGAGGCGCAGGACTACTGGTCCCAGAAGCGCCCGCCTGCCCTGATTCAAGCCACCTGGGCAGCTCTCCCTGCAGGCTCCTCCCCCATTGGAGCGAAGAAAAGCGCTCTGTGCTAGCTTCCTGGTGGGACACACTGCGGACCTTCTTTTTTGCCACGACGCTGTGAGGCACAGGGTCTCACCTACTTTGCAGGACTACCAGTATTTCCATTTGGAACTCGCGGTACCCGCTCCGCGGGTCCCGCATCGCGTGGGAGGCACCTCTCAAGACCCTTCGTCTGTGGAGGGGTTTTGGTTAAAGGTCACCTGCAGGGCTGCGAGCAGGCGGAGGCGCAGGACTACTGGTCCCAGAAGCGCCCGCCTGCCCTGATTCAAGCCACCTGGGCAGCTCTCCCTGCAGGCTCCTCCCCCATTGGAGCGAAGAAAAGCGCTCTGTGCTAGCTTCCTGGTGGGACACACTGCGGACCTTCTTTTTTGCCACGACGCTGTGAGGCACAGGGTCTCACCTACTTTGCAGGACTACCAGTATTTCCATTTGGAACTCGCGGTACCCGCTCCGCGGGTCCCGCATCGCATGGGAGGCACCTCTCAAGACCCTTCGTCTGTGGAGGGGTTTTGGTTAAAGGTCACCTGCAGGGCTGCGAGCAGGCGGAGGCGCAGGACTACTGGTCCCAGAAGCGCCCGCCTGCCCTGATTCAAGCCACCTGGGCAGCTCTCCCTGCAGGCTCCTCCCCCATTGGAGCGAAGAAAAGCGCTCTGTGCTAGCTTCCTGGTGGGACACACTGCGGACCTTCTTTTTTGCCACGACGCTGTGAGGCACAGGGTCTCACCTACTTTGCAGGACTACCAGTATTTCCATTTGGAACTCGCGGTACCCGCTCCGCGGGTCCCGCATCGCGTGGGAGGCACCTCTCAAGACCCTTCGTCTGTGGAGGGGTTTTGGTTAAAGGTCACCTGCAGGGCTGCGAGCAGGCGGAGGCGCAGGACTACTGGTCCCAGAAGCGCCCGCCTGCCCTGATTCAAGCCACCTGGGCAGCCCTCCCTGCAGGCTCCTCCACCCCACTCTCTCACATTACAAAGTAAGCACACAAGTACCGCTGCGCGGGAGCGCGCGCGGGAGCGTGCCCGGGAGAAGCCCGGGACAAGGGCGGGACCGTCTGTGGCCGTCAGGGGCCAAAGGAGGCCGGGCTGGGCCAGGTCTTTTTCATCTTGTTTTGGCGTTCTGTGTCTCTGATCACCTCATTGTTTTCTATTAGTAGTATATTAAGCTTGTATTTTTGGGTTGTGAAAGTTTTACCGGTCCGTTTTTGCTATGAGTCATTCTGCTCCCCCAGGTGTAGGCATTTCTGTCCTTGGTCCATTAGATAAATTCTTTAAAAAATCTACTAAGGAGGTAGATATGGACCTACTCCTAGCAGAGAGAAGAGCAGAGCGTCGACGATCGATTGAGCAGTTAAAGAAAATCTCACTGCCATCACAGACAGCTTCTAATTCTACCCATGATATGGCTGCCCAAGGGTTGAGCTCTATTGAGGCCGATGCTACTGACATTAATCAAACCCCTAGAATATTTAGGTTTCCAATTATTTCTCCTCCCTGTGTGAGTGCTACCAGCGGAGGCCACTTAGTTTGCCTGCCGGTTGATCACTCTAGTTTTGTTGAAACAAACATCCCTTCTATCAACATTACTGATTCGGATCCTTGCACTATGTTGCCCAACCTTTCACTGGTTTGTATAGATCCAGGCGAGAGTACACCACCAAAGAGTATATGTAACTCTAGACCCAAGCCTGACGAGGCCAAGAGGGTTGTGCATTCCCCACCGAGGAAAAGAAGGAGAAAAGGTGGGGTAAAAAGGAAAGGTCAAAGTGCCCAGCCACCCTCACTAACCCTATCCAAACCAAACACTGAGTTAGTGTTTCCACCTAATGTAGTGCCACTGCTTTCAGATATACAGGATTTGGTAACCCCTGAGTTAGCTAGCGAAGGGGTTAATGAGGTGACCTATGTTAACATAGAGAAGCTTATTAAATCATATATGCTACCTGTGCTGGAGCGTGTTAGGATAATGGGTGACAAACTGGACCGCCTGCTGGCGACCATTGAGCCTTCACACTCCTCTAGCCTGGACAAGGTCAAGGGTCCACCCAACAAACCTCCCGGTTCATCCCAGGGTGTTGGCAATATATCTAGTTCTATTAGCAAACACACTAAAAGTGTAGCCAACACTGCCACTACAACAAACAAAGCTTTGGCCATGGCTGCTAAACCCCCGACAGCGGCCACGACTGCCAAAGCAAATCCTAGGGTGGTAGCCAACAAACCACCTGCAAAGGGAGTAGTGCCACAGACAAGGAATGGGATGGGTAAAATCGCTAATTCCACTGATAAAATCAATAGACCTCTTCCTCATAAGAGAAATGTAGATTTGCCCCCGGATTCCACGAATTATGTTATTGTTATGACGGGTGTGCCACCAGTTGCGGAAGGGGATAGGGAAAATAACGAAAGTTTAAAAAACAAAGTCATCTTTTGGCTGAAAACAAATAGACCCCTTCCTTCTCATCTTAATGGGGATATTGTTACGGTCAGAAGATGTCGGTGGGTAGGGGTTCGCCCTAAGGATATAGAGGGGGACATAGTAATTATTAATTTTAGGGACCATAAAGTAGCATCCCATCTTTCCGATTGGTATGTGGGAAGTAATGAGGGAGGGATCTCTACGAGGAACCTCACTTATTTTTATCCCGAGACCCTGATCAATCCATCAGATCAACCTCCTGCTAATAACATTAAAAATACCAAAAGCCTCCTTAAATGGACCAATTTTACACCTAGTTTCCATGGACCCCATTTTAATCCTGAGGCGCAGTATCGTTTCTACATTCAATCTGACTATAATTGTCCCGCACAAACGCCGGGTTGGGCTAAGATCAATACCCAGCCCAGAGGTCCTCCAGTGTTATTGGATCTGCCATTTCCCAATAAGTCCCTGTACCCATTGGTTCCTACAACATCTGCCTTTACACAGATCCAACAGCCCCCAAGTCTCTACCCAGCACAACTTTATCCCAATAGGTTTACCCAGCCTAAAGAGCTTTGGAATATTCCTCTGAGAAACCTATATGATCCACCATCATGGTTGTCGACTAATGATTGACCAGCACTTTCGACAAGGGTTGATGAACCTAACTCTGAGTGTTTGAGGGTGGGAGATGACCTGGGTATCCTTTCAAATATTGTCGAAAGTCCAGAAGACCAATTACATCAATTTGTGGAGGGCTGTATTGTTTATACAGGAGAGCCAGATATACCAGTTTTGGTACCCACCCCGCTGTCTTCCAATGATGTTATCAGTGTAGGCGCAAGTCCTGGGTCAAATACCCAGGCTGGGTCAATATGTCTGTTAATGGAAGGTTTGGTTACAGATGCATGTGGGCATGTAGAATCGTCTCTCCAGTCTATCGAACCCTACCCAATAGCTGTAACAAAAATGTGTGATCAAGCATGTGAAAAGGGCACCACCATGGGTTGTTGGAACGTCGCAGGAATTGATTCTTGTATATGTATTCCTGATTGGGCTGATTTTATTCGACAAAGTGATGTCTGGTCGTTTCAGGAGACCTGGGCGACCCAATCAGTCTATTTTCCAGGCTTCCTGAACTTTAACAAATTAGCAGTTAGAGGCCAAAGAGGTAGGGCCATGGGTGGCCTCACTATTTGGGTTCGCCAGGTTGCAGGTGTATCTGTTAAGGAAATCTCTATTGATTGCCCCGATATATTGATGATTAGTATGAAAACAAATAGAGGGCTGAACATACTGCTTATCAATGTATACGCAAGAGGTATTGCGGGTGGCCGAGTGTCGACCACCCTCACTTGCTTGGATGATTTCCTGGGTTCCACTCAATTAACTGGTCATGTGGTTGTTATGGGCGATCTTAATACCTGTTTTGAACCTTTAAGCAAAGAGGATGGGTTATTAACTGAGGCAGAGGATTTGACCTGGGGGATTCCTCAACTTGAGCTACCCCCGATCACTAAGTGGTCCCAAGCAGCCACATTCATCAAAGGTCTCTGCCTGAACTGGGGGCTGCGTGCCCTAAACGGACGCGTAAGCTCTGACAGGCTGGGTAACTACACTTTTTCTAATGGCAGACACAGTAGTCGCATTGATTATATCCTAGTTGACATTAAAATGTGGCCTTTAGTTCTGGACATGATAGTTAAGCCACGACCAGAAAGCGACCATGAACCACTCATAGCGGAATTGAAGGACTCTAGCTTTGCAGGGCCGATTGAACGTCAGCCTAATCCTGTACAAGAGGCCGTGGTACTAACAAATGATATGAGGAGGGTGCGCTGGCCAAAGGTTTCTGTAGATGTGGAAGCACGCGTAAAGATCAGAACCCTGGTATCAAACTCCTTAATGGAAATTGATAAGTGTGATAACCAGGAATTAACGATCTCAAAAATCACAGACATTCACGCTAGCTTGTTTCTGTCCCTAAAAACTCTGTTTGTTAAATTTGTTGTCAATAAGGGTAGGGGGAGGGTTAAGAAACCCGCAAACTGGTACAACGAAGCTTGTCGAGAGTCCCATTCGTCTTTGTTTAAGGCCTTAAAATTAAAGAACCCAGCCCTAATTAAAACTAGTAGGAAGGCGTATAATGATGCCAAACGTCGGGCTAAAGCTGCATGGGACGACGAGCGCTGGAGCTTATTAGCCGAGGCCTGTGGCTCAAGGAACCTACAGCATTTCTGGCACCTTCTCAGGTGGGGTCAGTCTCAGGACGACCGCCCAAGCCCCGCATCCATTGAACAACAGAAATGGGTGTCCCACTTCGAGGAACAATTTAGATGCTATGGCACTACACAAGATTCCATTAGTTGGCCATTAACTTCTGATACACTTGTGTTCTCGGCCAAAGAAGTAGAATCAGTCTTGAATGCCATCCCCAGGGGTAAAGCGCCCGGTCCGGACTGTATCCCAGCGGACTTATTCCAACAAGATCAGGACCTATGGGTACCGTACCTAGTGCGATTGATTAATGCGCTGGCTATGGGCGCCAGGGTTCCTGATTCTTGGGCAGGCGCTGAAATACTGCCTATCTTTAAGAAGGGTGATCGATCGGTTCCTTCGAACTACCGGCCGATCAGTTTAATTGACGCAGTCCAGAAGATCATAACCCGTCTTGTTCTGTCAAGGGTCCCGGCTTGGATCGAGGAATATAACATTCTTACTCCTCTCCAAGCTGGGTTCAGACCCCATGTGAGCACCCTGGATCAGGCATTTCGTTTCATGCTTCTGCATTGGAAGATGGTCACCTTGGGTAAAGGCAACCTATATGCGGCCTTCGTGGATCTACGGTCTGCGTTTGACCTTGTCCCGAGAGCCGGGCTTTGGAATTGCCTATTAGACATGGGCATGCCTCCCCTTTTGGTGCGTCTTATAGTGAACCTTCATGCACGGACATTTGCTTTTGTGCGATGGGGTAAACCGGGTGAGGTGACAGAGAATTTTCCAGTGGCCAAAGGTGTCAGGCAAGGTTGTGTTTTGGCACCTACCTTGTTTTCTCTATATATTAATAGAGTTACCAAGTACTATGACAACTTTTCCACGGATGCCCCAAGTTTGGCTGGCATGAGAATCCCCCTGCTCATGTTCGCTGACGACACTCTCTTGATTTCACGAACCAGACAGGGTCTGCAGAACGCACTGTCAAGGTTCGAGAGTTTCTGCAGCGATCATGAGCTGGAGGTGAACGTGTCCAAAACCAAATTTATGGTTTTAAGGGGGCGCAAACAAATAAATGCCAGGGTCTCCATGGGGGATACCCCCCTGGAGCAAACAAAGCATTTCACCTACCTGGGAGTCACCTTCAGTGACACCCTGAGTTGGACCCACCAGATCGAGCTCATGACCATGAAACATCAACAGCTGGGTGGAGCACTGATTAAGGAACATAAAGGGTCATTTACGAGGCCAATGTCCCCGCTCATTAAGATCTATGGTGGTAAGGTTCTTTCAGCAGTCCTGTATGGTGCGGAACTATGGGGTGGTAGCAATTTGGATCCGCTAAAACATGTCCAAAACAAATTCCTAAGATTGTCCACAGGTCTGCCACAGTCGACTCCTATAACCCCCCTTCTTTACGACTTAGGGTGTCACTCGGTGGAGGACCAAGCAAGACTCCGTCCATTGACATTCTGGCGCCGTCTGTGGACAACGCCAGAACTCCATCATTATGCAGAAGCCTGCTTGGAGGTTAAAAATAGCTCTGGTGCCTCAAACATTGGATGGTTTAGAGACCTTAAGACTACCTTATCAGCTTTGGGTTATGGCGATCTGTGGTCCTCGCCTGAGTCAGCCATTTTCCCCTCCAAAAAGGAACTCAAAAAATGCTATTGAGATTGGGTGACCCATAATATGTACTTGGAAACGAACCCGAGCAGTCTTACTGGACTGTTCATTGTACATAAGGACACACCCAAGTTAGAGGGGTACTGGGACACTATAACTAAACCCTTGGACCGCAAACTATTCTTCCAATTTAGATGCGGTTCACTTCCCATAGGGGAGTTCACTAAAAAGTGGGGAACAGAAAGATCGGGTTTTTGCCCTAATTGTCAAGGTATTGGGGAAAGCCTGAACTATTTTTTGTATGTGTGCCCTTTATACTCTGCCCCTAGAGCCAAATGGCTAAAGCCGGTATGTAGACATCTAGGTACCAGATTGGCTGTGGAAGCAACTAGATTGCTAAAAACCAACCTGGATCCCCTTATTGTTGTGGGGGTTGCTAAATTCTTTGGGTGGGCCTGGGTGCTTAGAAGTAGGCTCATCAAAAATAACCAAATGGTGATTGCCTAGTATCCTGTAACTTGTTGACTCATGGTTGTACACGAGTCTCTTTGTAAAGTTTTGTATTTGTACAAGAAGCTGATTAGCTTGTCAATGATTTAATACTAGTTTTAACTGTTTTATATGTATTTATTGTATTTTATGTCTTTTATGATGAACTAATCGAATAAAGACTTCTTGAACTTGAGTACCCTAGCGCCAAGATGCTCCCTCCGGAGCGAAAGAAGCGCTTTACAAAAAACCAATAAATATCAAATATCAAATGCACTAGTTGTACGTAGTGGCTATTCTTAGTTGACTTTTTTCTTCTTCTATATTTTATTAATTTTCCCCCCATTTTTTCCTTTACAACAGCAGCAAGTATACATAAATAAGTTACATGAAAGTTCATTAAAATGACAAAGACAAGTAAAATACATCAGGAGAGCAGCACACATTCATAATTCATTCCTACTTGCAAGCAAGCAAAGCTTATATCGCAATCCCAGCAATAGTACTTATTAAAACAGAGACAGCCAGGTCCAGAGAGCCCCCATATCCTCCTCCCTTTGCTTTTAGCCATCCTACCTTTGCATGCATAGAGTTCTTTTTTAAAAATATAATGCAAGAAGTGTCGTTTCCATTGCTATAAAGACGGAGGTAGAGGGTCAAGCCAAGACGAAGAGATACAAAGCCTAAAAACCGTCATTGCAATAAAAATCATTTCCGATCCAGGCGCAACTAACGACTCATCCAACCCCAGCAACATAAACTGAGGCGATCGGGAGATGTTAACCTTCAAACCTTCCCCTACAAAGCCTAGAATTTCCAATCCAATCGATTTTAAGTTGGGGCATGAGTAAAACATATGGACCATCTCCACAATAATAGCATGAAATCTAGTACACAGAGTCCCCATTTCACCATCCCATTTAGCGATCTTTGCTGGAGTTATATTACTGTCAAACAGCATTTTGTAATTTTGTGATTGTAGGTCCGAGGCTCACAAGATTGACCCTCCCAGTTCAAGTGACTTAAAAAAAAAAAACAGAGTCCACCACCTCAAGCCTCTCCTGCCATTTTCTATTATGCTTGTCACCCTTCCAGCAAACAGCCATATAACTGCGAGATAGAGGTGCTAGTGCTTTTACCCAGCATTTCCATAAGGACAATCCGATCAAAGCCAACAGCCCCCTCGCCCCCAGCCTTTCTTGTAAGGAAATCCTGCAACTGCAGATATTTGAAAAAAATCCAGAATCCCAACATTAAGTCTACTGCAGACCACCCCAAAAGATGCAAGGAGATTCCAAACAAGGAGGTCTCCTATCCTGCCACATCCCCCGCGTCCCCACCTAGCTAGGCAATTATCATGAAATATGCCGGGAAGCTGTTCACTCCTGAGCAAATGGGTGTGTGTATCTGCTATATCCCCCCACCCCCAGTTTTTTCCGGACGCTTGCCTAATTTTGAAATGCGGCAAGCGGAGTCTTAAAGCGAGTTTGTTTGAAGTAACTCAGCTCAGTAAACAGCCATGGGCTGAGATGCCAATAAATCTCGTAGATGGAGCGTACATAACATGTTGACCCACATTCTGCTACCCTACAAGTTACATAATATGCTATAACATTGCAGAGCTGCCACTAAATATTATAATCTGAAATTGGGGAGTGCCCACAGTCCCTGTCCCCAGATGAATCTTGCCACCAGAATCTTGCCAAACCATTTATTATGAACCGCCAATGGGACAGTGCGAAAACCATATAGCAATTTAGGAAGAAACATCATTTTAACCAGGTTACATCTCCATTATAGAGAGTTTCAAATTATCCCACTGGGTGAAGTCCTTCTTCGTTTTCTCTAAAATAGGTGTTAGATTTAAAGCGATTATAGGCTCCACCTTAGAGGTAATACAGATTCTCAAATATGTAGCTTCTTCTACAATCCTACTATCGGAAGCTGGGGTATGTCTATTGATCAATACTTGAGTTTTGGCCCTATTTAGCAGAAACCCTAACTGACTCCAAGTCTTTTGCAATCTTCTCGACAGCACAAAGAATCCTGTCCGGATCACTGGTAATTATAGCCACATCATCAGCATAGGCCAAGATTTTTGTATTCCAGCCATGTAAACGGACGGGCAGAATATCCGGAGTGGAATCTAGCCTCCTGAAAAAGGGATCAATAAATAATGTAAATAGCAAGGGGTAGATGGGACAGCCTTGCCATGTGCCCCTTTCTATCGAGAAGGGCTCAGATTCATGTCCCATTATTTTCAAGCGGACAATGGTTTTTTTATACATTGCTTGTATTGCATTAATAATGACCCCCTCCCCCCCTCCAAGCCATTTACTTTCAATGCCTGCCACAAGAAACCCCACAACACCCAGTTGAAGGCCTTTTCCGGTGTCAAGTAAGGCCACCCCCATAGGCTTTGCAAGAACTTCCGTAGCATTGAATAAAGAAATAACCCATTCGACATGTTCCGAGGTCCCTCTACCGGGGATGAACCTGTGATGCCGGACCAACAACAGGCGCTTTAAAACACCAGCTAGTCGGCTGGCAAAAATTTAAGAGTACACCTTCACATCACTATTTAGTAATGTAATTGGTCTGTACAAGCCCAGAGCTGTAGGGTCCTTACCTTTTTTTTTTAAAAAACAATAATTATATTCTCAATACCACAGGACCAGGGGGGATAAGCCCCAGCATTGGTTTTGTTAAATAGTCAAAACAGCTCATGCTGAGTTTCTGCACAGAACACCTTGTAGAACTCAAGGGGAATGGAGTCTGGTCCAGTTGCTTTCCCTGATGGGAGTGTATACAGAGCCACCTGGAGATTTTTAGGTAAAATATTACCCCCTAAAAGCAATCTCTCCTCATTCGTGATTCCGCCTGTTTGCCCGTGGTCACCACTGTCTTGAGCACAGGGCCGCAAGCGGGAGAGGCTTCATAAAGTTCAGCATAAAAATTCCTGAAGGCCTCTCTAACCATGCCCGGATTTGTAACCATGCTACCTTGCATATTCCTTATTTTGTTATTATATCCGGCAGCCCACTGTTGCCTTGCCCTAACTGTGAGGAAGTTGCCCCATGCGCTCACTGTAATCATAGCGATCCTGATCTTTAGTCAGATATTTCCCGGCTATTTTTTCGGCAGAATAGTCATTTAGTCAAGCCTTGGTAGCAGCTATCAGGTGTAACGTGGGGGCAAAATGCTTCCCCGACAGACCCCTCTTAAAGGTCCATTTTCTGGATGTATGACAAAGCCCTGTTATGGAGAACCCGAGAATAATTGGGTTATGTTCTGAAATCACTCTTGTGAAAAGTTCAACCTGGGCCCTAATAACCTATGCAGATGACACCAAAAAATTGTCCAACGGAGCAAACTTGCTGTGGGGGCTGAATAATAAGTGCATCCGGGCCTGGGGGCCTTCAGAGAGGACCAAACATTAATCAAGCTTATATGCTTCTGCAAATTCCCCAGGGATCTAAATGATTGCGGTTTGCACCCAGCATTGCTTCCTTCCCTTCCGCAAAGCCCCCCTTCTAGAGCCATTTCAATTGAAGTCCCTACAAACTATAAACGGGTCAGGCTAAGATGGGAGCTCAGTTACTAAAAAGTTAAACAGACTAGGGTCATCTAATACTGCAGCACAAATTGAACATAAAGTAAAGGAACCACAGCCCACTTTGCACTCCAGTATTACCCATCTTCCAAGCATGTCTGATGCCTTTCATCCAGGGGTAACAGTATTTCCTTTCACTAGAATGGCAACCCTCTTTGTTCTAGTGTCCTGTGTTGTATGACAGGCTACTTTCAGTCCTAAAGAATTCAGCATGACACTGTCCTTAATGGCAATATGGGTTTCCTGCAGACAATGTACATCTGCTCTTAGGAGTCTAAGGTCCTCTTGTACCCGTCTCCTTTTTTTTCTTTATTGTTTATCCCACAAACGTTAATGGAAGCAATACTAAGTTTAGCCATTGCACATAGGGAATATCATAACCAACTGCTTATTCCACCAATATGTAGCAATTATCATGTTGCTGACCCTTCTTATATATTGAGCGAAGTCTATCTTGAATTTGGGGCTTAAAAACATGTTCTCCTTACTGTATTCATATTCACAACGCTGCTGTTTTTTCGATAGCAAAAAGTACATAATCAAACGTATAACCACTTGCTGTGTATTAACACACCATCAAACAACTGACCCCCTCCCCTCCCTGATAGGCCCCTAAAATTCCCAAACCCTCGAAACCAACCCTCTTGCTAACCAGCCCCCCCTGCTACTGAAAGTAGCCAGACCAAACAGGTCTGTGTGATGGAGACCGGTGTCCAGCACCACGGGCCTCTCCCCAGACTCCTCTCAAGTGTAACCCTATCTCCAACCAAAAATGTGTTTCAAGATGAAGTGCCATAGGAAAAAAAGAAAAAGAAATAAATCGCTTAAATTAAGCTTAATCCAACCCATTCGTAAAGAAGGCCCCATAGCTATACATTGCTTCAATAAACCAGAACCTGACCCAAATACTCTTTAGCTTGAATTTCGGATGCAAAGAATTTAACAGTTCCTCTAACAATAGTTTTCAGTCTGGCGGGGACCAACATATATGCTTCAAAGCCGGCATCATGAAACGGTTTGATCACCTGTCGCAGGGGACACCTACGCTCCACAGTTACATGGCAAAATTCAGGGCGTACGAAGAAAGAGGATTCTAGGTATGTCTTTCTTGCGTCCGGGCAGGCTTTCTTAAAGATGGCCTGGCGCAGCAAGAAGTTGCCAAAATATACTAAAATAGCCCTTGGTTGCTTGGATCTCTGCTAGGCTGGGGAGGCTTATTACGAGCCGCCGGGAACCAGTGGACTCTTTGAACTTCTAATGCCCAGTTTCATTCAGAAAGTTCATGGAAGTTCTTTAAGAGATTCAACATGAAGGAACATATGTCGTCCCCATCAAGGCCTTCATCAATCCCAAGAAAACAAAGATTATTCCTGAACTGCCGGTTTTCCATGTCCTCTAGCTTCCACTGCACTTCGGTTAATTGGGCATCATGTGATTTAGCTTGCTCCTTAACAGCTGTAACATCTGTCTCCAAGCTGTAGTCCTGTCTTAAATAAAAGCTAAGGAGCTCACAGATTTCTGAGCATGCCTTACCCACCTTTCAAATGGCACCTTCTAGGTTTTTCGTAGCCTGCCTTGCCCTTTTGCAGTCCGGCCATGTCTCTTTGACAGAATCCAAGATTAAACCTAAGCGGGATTTATAGACATGCTTCCTGCTGGCTGTAAGGCAGATGAAGCTGTTTGATTAAGGGCTGAAGCGTCCTCCGGGGTCCCAAGTATTTGTATATGGGAATAATCCCATTTCCCGTTTTGAGTGCTGTCTCAGGTACTACCAGTGTACTGGATCCAGAGAGTTAGTGCTGCTGGTCTCACTGAGATATGAGTTAGGGGCCTCTGAGTCTGAGCTGTTTGTAAGACAGAAGAATTTGTCCGCCCCGTCCATTGTGAGATCCGCCGTCGCCAGCCCACTGTGGTCTATACTGTAGTCCTTGCTACTCCCTGCCTCCCGAGGAGTGGCAGATTGAGGAGAGGGATTAGCTTTACCACCGCTCTGGAGTTGCCAGGGGTAGCACCCCTCTCATCTACCATACAGTGCAAGAACTGTTCTAGTGACAATGTCAGAAATCTACAAGATTCTACCAGATCTGAATCTGCAGCAAGTGGTGCAAAGGGTCCCCCAACCCTAGCATCACGAGCCGAAACACTACTAGAGTCTGGCTCACCCCGCTTTTCACTGGAGCCCAGGAGGGTTGGGTCCCCGCCAATGCCCTTGGTAGTAAAAAGAAATCAGTTATAACAAGCTGTGGCTGGGGCAAAGCATACTTACAGGAGCCAGACAGTCCTTCCTCAGAGACCAAGCCTGTCCCAGTTTTTTTTAGTCATCGCTTGATTCCTCCTTTTTCCCGCTCCCATGCTCTCAAACCGATTTTTACACAAGAGAGAGTCAGTTGGCTTAGCTGACCCCCCGCCAACCTGATCCAAAGGAGAGTCCTGATTTGGGCCTAGCGTGCGTGCCGCAAGTCTTGGAGAGGAGGAGAACGCTTCTATTTTGTCTTTCTGATGTTTTGCGGGCTTTGGCGACATGTCAGCTGGTGCGAACACCCAGGCAAAGCCTGTACTGGAGCCAGCAGCCAATCCAGAAATTCTTCTTGTGAGGTCCACCCACCTGCAGTAGGCTCCGAGGCACTTCTGCCTCAAACACACCAGAGGCGAGGCGCACCAGCCGGCAAGACCACTTGCGGCATCTCCCAGCGCTAGGAATGCGCCCAGCATACTGAGCTGACAATTCAGGAAGGCGCCGCTGAGCCAGACGCCCAGCCCACCGGCAGCAAGCCCAGCGGCAACTGTGAGGAGCAGAGGGATAAAAGGGGTCAAGAGAGAGCTCCACCGCGTTGCACCAACGCGGCCACCATATTGCTTTCTATTCCTTGGTTGACATTTTCAATGAGTGTGCCAAGATGCAGACTTATAGCATGGGAGAACTAGAGAAGCATCCCTTCGCAAGCCACGATCTGTACCATGCTAGCTGCAATGACAACCTCTGAAAGGCTAGCAACCTTCTTGGGGTTTGAGAAAAAGACAGTCATCTGCCTTTATGCAGGCAAAAAAATAAATCAATAAAAAGATATCAAGACAGGCTATAGGGAAGAAAGGTAAGAAACGGTAGGGATGTTTATACATACAATATGGACTATTAGCACATCTATTGATCCAATCAAAAATGTCTACGCCTATACTACAACTCAATATTTTAGAGGTACCGATCCAAATACTACTAACTTCATGAAAACAGGCAGTCATCTTTCGTTGGTCTTCTCTACCAATAACTTCAACAATTGCGCTACAGAATCCAAAAAACGTACTTGTGTGACTGTCAATTTCACCTAAAACTTTTTTTTACAA
The DNA here is from genome assembly GCF_964261635.1 of Lissotriton helveticus. Lineage (NCBI taxonomy): Eukaryota > Metazoa > Chordata > Amphibia > Caudata > Salamandridae > Lissotriton > Lissotriton helveticus. The sequence continues at coordinate 1,450,050,732 of NC_136068.1, forward strand.
GAGAGACTGAAGTATGGCTATTTGTGAAAAAGGCCTATTTGCATTCACAAATCCAAAACACATTATTTTTCACTGTACAAATTTATGCGCTCATCCTAACCATTTATACACATGGAAGTATTCAAAAAACCTTCTTGTTTGCTCACAAGGGAGTGACAGACTCCTTAACATCATTGAACCTGTTCTCATCAAACAACAGTGAATAGTTTAAAACAATAGAGACAGAGCACACCACTAGCAGATCAATCCAGTCTTCGTGAACAACGATCTATTTATGTACGGGTAAAAGGGGTAATACCACTGGATCAACTACTTTCTTACCAAAGGGAAAATCCAGGGAGCAACTGGACCAAATAAACCAAGCAGGTGTAATCGCAGAAGGTCCAAACCAGTTGACTAGAAGTGCTGAGCGGTCAAAATCTGAACTTTTAACACAGTCAAATTCACCAAACTCAATATATTCAGTGTACAGGTCAGGCATTTTGTAGATTACAGGCAAAAAATAAACGAAATAACAGAAGAAAAACATTGTAGTTCTCTACATCAAGACACTGCTACTAGCAGTTGCGAACACGCAAAACTTACAAAAGTCAAACCAAAAACCAATCTTTAGAATTCCAAAACACTGCATAGATTCACTGGCCTTCTACATAGCCTCTTCCATCCACAACTCTGTGTTCCTACCCTGTACTAAATGCCTGGCAGCATTATTTGAGAGTGGCTTAAATATGACCAATATTGTTAGGACTCTGATTAGATTTGTCATGGGCACCTCGTTGGTGAGTTCATGAAGCCCTCATCCACCAACCTATCAGTGCAAACCAACTTGCTTTCCTGGACCTAAATATAACAGTGAAAGATGGCAGACTCACCACGACAACCTACTATAAACCCACGGCCAGAAACTCTTTACTCCACTTCACAAGCTTCCACCCACGCCCGCTAAGGGAGAACCTTCCCTTCGAGCAATTCTTACGTATACGCAGGAATTGCAGTGATATAGCACACTATAAAAAACAGTCCGCTGAACTATCCAAGAAACTGGAGGCCCGGGGCTACCCACCAGCCATCATCTCCAAAACCAGGAAGAGGGCCAGGAACCAGAATAGAGAGGCCCTCCTTGAAACCACAGCTAAAGAGGAGCAGGAACAACCTATCACCTGCGTCACTACGTACAACACAGCCTCCAATGAGGTAGCCAAACTCATTAAGAAGAACTGGAAGATCTTAAATTCTGGCCAGAGGCAGTAGGACATACCGCGTTTTGCTTACAAGAGAAGCAATAACTTGAAGGACCAACTAGTTAACACCCGTCCCAAAACGCATAACACACAAGAACCGATCACCATTCTGAATGCATGGGGCCTATCAAAAGTAACTGGACACTACCCCTGCAATGATTGCAGTGTGTGTCACTTAACCACCCACACTAAAACTCTAACCCTAGAACCTAACAAGGTGTGGACACAACGCAGCCACACCAACTGTAATTCACGTAATGTGATTTACCTTCTCACCTGCTCCTGTGGTCTCCGCTATATCGGCATGACCACCCGCAAAATACGCACTAGGGTCACTGAGCACAGAAGCACCATTAAGTGTAAGAAAAACATCAGTAAATTAACCAACCACTTCATCACCCATGGCCATACCCCAAATGACCTCACATGGACAGTCATCGAACAAATCCCTGAGCAGCCATTAGACAATGAAAGAAAACTGATGAGCAAAGAACAGCGTTGGATCTATCGCCTTTCCTCACACATCAATGGCCTGAACGATGCGATCCCTTGGAACTCAGTCACATGCTGACGTAAACCTCTATACAGAGGTCTTTACTAGTACCCATTCAACCCAGTTGACCTATGCACTCCCACTCAACTGAGGTTACCACCCCTAATCGTGCCAAACCCATATCGGGTTGTGACTAGTTGCCATACCCAGCCATAGCCTCCCGCTCCTACAGCAAACTGTGATGATTCATTACACTATGCCCGAGCTAAATGCACCTCCTTGAAATTCCATGCCCGCACTATTGATAGTGGCAGATTGCATACTTCACCACAACACATACTCTACCGCGCACCGGCATTAATAACTAGTGTCTCACCCCCGCTCATGCGCAATAGACACAAGCAGCACCGCGCATGTGCTAGAGACTAGTGTCTTTCCACCAACTAGTGGATCACCCCCGCTCATGCGCAATAGACACAAGCAGCACCGCACATGTGCTAGAGACTAGTGTCTTTCCACCGCCCATGAGCAGACAGCTAGGAACACACCCGGGGTAGTCTTTCTACTCTTACTCCCAGCTACAGGTGCAGATAGTTAATCCAATTAGCAAGCATATAAAAACGAACAAGAAACTCCAGCTCTTTCTACCGGAGTACGAGGACGGTGCAACAGGTACAAGGCAGGCTCTGACCAGAAAAGCTGTGAGTATGACAACCTCCAAGCAACAATCTCTGGGTAAGCGCTTTTCCCTCCTTACAGGTCTCTAACTCCCAGTGGCCAACATTATTTCCCTACAGGGTCACCCCCTTACCGCTTCACTCCTGGAAGCATTGGCTGCAAAATCTAAGCGTAAGAGTGTTTACTTACGCCCCATCACACTTTGTATCTCATGCATATGTGTGATACCCGTGTTTTAGCGACACCACCCCCAATTATTTGCGATAATCACAATAATGGTACCACCAGTGCCATTACACTTTTGCCGACTGTAGTCTACCCACTGAGCACTGTAGATTCAGCATTCTATGTATATGACTATGTGGCGAAGACGCCTATTTGACTCTCCTCTTCTTACATGTTTTGTCTATGTCTTCAATGTTGTCGGTACAGGCATATATGAGAAGGGAATCCCCCCTCTCACACTTAGAGAGACACCTTAGTGAGTGTAACACATAGCCTGGATTACACTCCTTTTTAACCTGCACTACACTATTATTTTAAAAAGGTCCTGAGGAAAGCCAGATTTAGTTTAAGGCACTGGCTGAAACATGTCGACCAACTGATGGATGTAGGAGGTAGTAACTCGCCTCCCTTAAACATCCACAAGCCTTATTTTAACCGCTGACGGGGGCCCAGTTATTAAAACTTAATTGACCCTCGCCAAGCCGTTTTAACTCACACTTCATTTTACACCTCACACTGCACTCTCAGTAAAATACCAGCTCCGCTGTAATCAGGCGTCGCAGCACACCCGGGACACATTAGGTGTCACTGGGTGGGCCCGATGATGAAGCATGCCACCAACCAGGTTGGTGGGTGAGGGCTTCATGAGCTCACCAACGAGGTGCCCATGACAAATCTAATCAGAGTCCTAACAATATTGGTCATATTTAAGCTAGTCTCTTTTGATAACACATATAAACTACAGGGACTCTGTTAGAAGGGGCAGTCTCCGAGGGCCAGGTTATGCTCACCCGGTCACCCCAAGACCCACCTCTCCTACAGATCTTGCAGAGTCTTATTGTGAGGTCCTCACCGGGGAGGACTTCGAGCCTAGGATCGTACACACGGAGCACACACCACACCTACGAACAGACACCACGCCGTTGGATTCTAGTAATAAGTTCTTTATATAAGGGATAAAAGAAGGAAGCACTCTTATTTACACAGTGATCGAAGAACCACAAGGTCTTGGAGGGTTTGGAAAGGGGGAAGCGGGACAGTCTTTTAGTCTCAGGGCCGGTACGAGGCGTATCCAGCGCACAGCTCTCAATCCTCGGGCTGGGGGATACGGAAGATGGTGGTCGTACTGGCTGCTTCCCTTACGTCGAGTCGGCTCGGTCGTGATGGTGGGCTCGATGGTCCAGCCGGACCAGAGTACTCCTCGAGCCGCGACGAGGTCAGCAGGGCTTCATCTGGAGATGTTCGGGAGGAGCCGCGACAGCGTCAGCAGGGCTCCGATGGTTATGGTTCAGCTTGAGCCGCGACAGCGTCAGCAGGGCTCCGATGGTTATGGTTCAGCTTGAGCCGCGACAGCGTCAGCAGGGCTCCGATGGTTATGGTTCAGCTTGAGCCGCGACAGCGTCAGCAGGGCTCCGATGGTTATAGTTCAGCTTGAGCCGCGACAGCGTCAGCAGGGCTCCGATGGTTACAGTTCAGCTTGAGCCGCGACAGCGTCAGCAGGGCTCCGATGGTTACAGTTCAGCTTGAGCCGCGACAGCGTCAGCAGGGCTCCGATGGTTACAGTTCAGCTTGAGCCGCGACAGCGTCAGCAGGGCTCCGATGTTCCAGATGAGTTCTTCTTAGGGTCAGCCGCGATCAGATCAGCAGGCTTCAGGTCCAAGATACAACTGCCCGCTAGTTGTCGGGCGGACCCAGATATAATCCAGGGTCTCAAGCCCTGGGGGCTGGTCGTCGGCGAGGTCCGGCGGTTGGCTCTTTGATCCTTTGAGAAATGGTTCCGGGAATTCCCAGACGCCCAGCAGGTCTGGAGCCAGCACTCAGGGAGGCCAAAGGTGCAATCGAAAATGGCCCACAGGGGAGGGCCAAAGGTGTGACAGATACCAGTCTCTCAGGGGAGGCCGGAGGTGCCATCGAAACTGCCTGGCTTATCACACTCAGGGAGCCCTTTACCCCCAGCCGGGACAGGCGCGCCTTTGGAGTCTGGGTTTCGCTGGGGCCGGGGTCACGCTAGGCCCAGGGAGACAGGGATCTCGGGAAGGGACAATGGCTGCCGGGCCTTGTGGGGCATGCAAGGTTAGGTGCTCGGAGCCGGGAGCGGGACGGGGACAGGCGGACCTGGTCGTGGGTTACGGGGGGCTCGGGCTTATCGGGGGAGAGACGACCAGGCTTCAGGGTGCAGGCTACTCTTACGGGGATGCTGCGCAGGGGGCCCAGGGTGCAGGCCTAAGCTCGCAGGGTGTGGTGGGACAGGCGCGAACCACGCCACGAGGCCGGGTCCAACACGCGTCCCCCCCAGCTGAAGGCGGGGAGAACTACCCATCCTCTTGGGGGTTCTCTTCGCTGAGGCGGAAGAATCGGGACAGGCCGTCTGCGTTGGCGTGGTCAACACCAGGCCGGTGCTCAACAGTGTAGTCCATCCCCTGGAGGGAGATGGACCAGCGCAGCAATTTGGGATTCTCCCCTCTCACCTGCATTAGCCACCGGAGAGGTCAGTGGTCGGTTTGAACCCGGAAGTGAGTACCGAACAGGTAGGGCCTCAGCTTCTTCAGGGCCCAAACCACTGCGAAGGCTTCCCGCTCGATGGTGCTCCACCTTTGTTCTCGAGGGAGCAGCCTCCGGCTAATGAACGCCACTGGCTGATCCAGGCCATTCTCGTTCACCTGGGACAGAACTGCTCCGATGCCATGCTCGGACGCGTCCGTCTGGACTACAAACTCTCGGGAGTAGTCGGGGGCTTGTAAGACTGGGGCCGTACACATGGCATCTTTCAAGGTTTCGAACGCCTCTTGGCAGGCGGGGGTCCAGTTGACCTTTTTGGGCTGATTTTTGGAGGTTAACTCCGTGAGGGGGGTCACAATGCTGCCATACCCCTTGATGAATCTCCGGTAGTACCCCGTGAGTCCTAGAAACACCCGCACTTCCGTCTGGGTCGTGGGGGCCTCCCAGGCCACTATTGCATCGATCTTGGGCTGGAGGGGGGCTACGAGGCCGCTTCCGACCTGGTGCCCGAGGTAGATTACGGACCCTTGTCCGATCTGGCACTTGCTTGCCTTAATGGTGAGACCAGCCCTTCTCAGGGCGGTCAGCACCGCCCAAAGGTGCTGGAGGTGCTCGGGCCAGTGGGAACTGTAGACTGCGATATCGTCCAGATATGCAGAGCTGAACTCTTCCAACCCAGCCAGTACCTGGTTCACCAGCCTCTGGAAGGTGGCAGGGGCGTTCTTCATTCCGAAAGGCATCACTCGGAAATGGAAGTGACCATCCGGGGTGGAAAAGGCGGACCTCTCTCGGGCCCCTTCGGTGAGGGCGATCTGCCAGTATCCGCTGGTCAGGTCGAAGGTACTGAGAAAGCGAGCCGCCCCGAGGCGATCAATAAGTTCGTCTGCTCGGGGGATGGGATGAGCATCGGTTCTGGTGACTGCGTTGAGCCCGCGGTAGTCGACGCAGAACCTCAGCTCGGGAACAGCACCGGGGACGGCTGCCTTCGGAACCAGGACCACGGGGCTAGCCCATGGGCTGTCAGAGGCTTCGACCACCCCGAGAGCTAGCATCTTTGATACCTCGGCCTTGATGCAGGCCCGGACCCGGTCGGGGACGCGGTAGGCTCGGTACCGTACCGGGGGACTGTCCCCGGTGTCCACGTCGTGGACGCACCAGCTGGTGACGCTGGGGGTGAGGGAGAAGAGGTCCGAGAACTGTCCAAGTAACTGGCGACAATCCTCGCGCTGCTCGGGAGAGAGGGAGGAGGAGAGACTCACTCCCTCTACGGAGCCGTCTTTCTCTCTGGTACACAGGAGATCGGGGAGAGGCTCCGTTTCTTCCTCTTCCCCGTCGTCCGTGGCGAGGAGCAAGCTCAACTCGGACCGGGCGAAGTGGGGCTTGAGGCGGTTCACGTGAAGGACCCGCAAGGGTTTCCTGGGGGACTCTACATCGATGAGGTAGGTCACCTGACTCTTGCGCTCTACCACCTTGAAGGGCCCTGTCCACTTGTCTTGCAGGGCACAGGGCTCCACGGGGGCCATCACCCAGACCTGCTGTCCGGGTTGAAATTCGACCAGAGTGGCATTCTGGTCGTACCACCGTTTCATCTCTTCCTGACTGGCCTCGAGGTTGGCCTCGGCCAGTTCTCGGAACTTACTAGTCTGGTTCCGGAGGGCCAGGATGTATCGAAACACATCCGGAGGGGGCTCTGGGGCCGCCATCTCCCAACCTTCCTTGACCAGGCTAAGGGGTCCCCTGACGGGGTGCCCGTAGAGGAGCTCGAAGGGGCTGAACCCCAGGGACTTCTGGAGGACTTCGCGGTATGCGAAGAGGAGACAGGGAAGGAGGACGTCCCACTTACGCCTCAGGGGCTCTTCGAGACCCATGATCATTCCCTTGAGGGTCCGGTTGAATCGTTCCACCAGACCGTTACTCTGGGGGTGATATGGGGTGGTGAATTTGTACGTCACCCCACATTGTTGCCAGAGGGACTTCATGTATTTCGAGATGAAGTTGGTCCCTCGGTCGCTGACGACTTCTCGGGGGAATCCCACCCGAGAGAAGATCCCCATGAGGGCCCGCCCCACTACGGGGGCCGTCACCGTTCGGAGGGGAATGGCTTCGGGGTAGCGGGTGGCATGGTCCACCAGGACAAGGATAAAGCGGTGGCCCAAGGAGGTCCGGGGGTCGAGGGGGCCCACGATGTCGATTCCCACCCTTTCAAAGGGGGTACTGACCACGGGGAAGGGTTGGAGGGGGGCCTTGCGCCTCCCGCCGCTCTTTCCACTAGACTGACACGTGGGGCAGGACTTGCAGTGGGCCTCCACATCAGAGCGCATGCCCGGCCAGTAGAAGTGTGTGACTAGGCGGTGATACGTTTTGTCTTGACCCAAGTGTCCCGCCAGGGGCACATCATGGGCCAGGTTCAGGATGAAGCCGCGGAAGCGTAGGGGTACTACCAGCACTCGGGCCGACCCTAGCTCGGCCGATTTTTGTTCGCTGTACAAGAGGCCGTTCTCCCAATAGACAAAGTGGGATCCGGACTGGTCACCGGCGGCCTGGGCGGCGGCCTGCTGCCGCGGCCCGACCAAGGACGGACAGGAGGTCTGTTCTAGGCAGAAGTCTTCTCGGGATGGTCCTCCTTCCAGGATTCAGGGACCTCGGGGTCCTCGGGGGTAGCCGGTGCTGCCTAGGGCGGTCATCGACCGGGTGTTCACACAGGCCCATTCGGGCAGGCCCACCATCTCCAGGTGGGTCCTCTTCTCAACCCGCTGCCATGGGGAGCTCTCTAGGTCGTTGCCGAGCAGGCAGTCTACGGCATGTCTGAGCGGACCGCCACTCGTAACTCTCCGGAGACGCCCCCCCATTCGAATGGGACTTGAGCTATCCGGCAGGTGCGGACGGAGTTATCAGCTGCGATCACCCTGCAGGAGAGGTGGGGAACAATCTGGGCTTCGGTGACTAGGTGGCGTTTGACTGCGGTGATACTGGCCCCGGTGTCCCGGAGCGCCCCTATGTGGTGGCCATTGACAGTCACCTGCTGTCGGTATTTCTCGGTGTTGTCGGGTAGGGGGGCTCCTGGGACCATCTCCCTATCACCCAGGGAGACTAACATCATAGCTGCGGGGTCAGCTCCCTCGAACTCCTCTTCTCCCTCTTCTTCTAGGGCTACTGAGGTGATGTGGCGCACTGGGGGCTCTGCAGCGGCAGGCTTCTTAAATAAAGGGCAGCGGGGGTCATTGGCATAGTGCCCTGGTTGCTGGCAATGGAAGCAGGCTTGGCTGACTCGGGGCCCTGGCTTGGTTGGGGGGAACCCTGCGCGTGCTGTGGGAGGTGAGGTGCCGGGCTGGTTTCTGGGGGGACTGCGTGGGGACCCTATCTGGGATCCCCTCTGTCTATTCTGACCCCCCCCTCCCCTCGGGCGGGATGGTCCTTGTTCGTTTCGGCCAGAGTCTCCCCCGGGCCCCCGGGGTACTCTGGTGCTCACCCAGCGATCGGCCTCGACGGCCAGTTTCCGGGGGTCAGCCAACTTGCTGTCCAGGAGGTGCTGTCGGAGTTCCACAATGTTTCAACAGAACAAGGGAACCCTTAAGGTATAGTGTAGGGACCTTGGGCATTACATATTATAAAGAACAGTGGTCCCTATGTAAAATTAATATACAATACAAAATAATCATATACTTGATAGGTAATATGTCTTCTGTCCGTCCGGACAGGGTTTATTTAGCATTAAGTGCAGAGATAAGGTATTTTTAGAAAAAATGTCAAGTGGGCACAGCCGTGACCCTCAACATACAAGACAAAACAACAAGAAAGCAATGTAAACAAGACAAAAGAATCAGTCTGCGTACTTGTACTTCAGTAAGGCAGGCATAAATTGTAGAAAAAACACTCCATTGCATTTTGTGAATTTGACATAAATAATTCGCATATGGGGTTTAAAAGTCGACGACGTTTCGATGCCTATAAGGGTGGAGTTCCACAAAGCAGTTCAGAGACAAATGTTTGTAGGCAATAAGGTCAATGAGCCCCTCGAAGGTGGACACCTTGCTGCCCTTGATCCACCCTTCCAGGGCCCGACTGTAGAAGTTGACATATTCTACCCATGTGGTGCCGGGGATCTTCTTGCATTCTCTGAAGCGTTGGCGGTACATTTCAGGGGTGAGACCGTACCTTGTGAGGAGGGCTTCTTTCATGTGGCTGTAGGAGGTCTGTTCGGCAGATGGTAGGTCGAGTAGGGTGTCTCTCCCTTCACTCAAGAATCGACCCCACAGCCCGGCTCCCCAATCTTTGTGCGGAACTCGGTGAGAGGTCATGGCGACCTCGTAGGCCTTGAACCATTGCTGGATATCATCGTTCTTATAATATTCTTTGACCACATCCTTGGGAATATGGACCTTGGGTTCCACCGGGGGAACGGACTCTCGGGTTGCCGATGTTCTGTTGTCTTCGGTCCAGGCCTTTAGTTCGATCTCCTTCATGCTGCGCTCGTGCTCTAGCTGGAGTCTTTTCCCTTCGTGTTCTCTCTGGAGTTTCTTCTCCTCCAGTTCTCCTTGCAGCCGCAGCTGCTCGATGGCTAGTTTTTTCTCGGCCAGTTTGAGTTCTCCTTCCATTTTCAGACGGGCTAGTTCCAGCTCGTGGTTTCGGTTGCGTTCTCGGTCGGTCATCTCCTCTCAAGACAGACCTCTCTCCATGCTGTGAGTCAGTGTCGGGGACTCTGCTCTTTCTTGCTCTGGGGCGTGGGTTTCGGTCAGGGGTGCTCCCTCTCCACCGTCTTCTGTCGGCGAGGGAGGTTGTGCTCCGGCCTCCACCCAGGCGGTCAGGGCTTGATGAAAGTCTTCTTTGGTGTTTAATCCCGTTGTCGGGATGTGGAGATCTTTGCAGAATTGCTTCATTTGCCGGTGCGTATAGTCCTTCAGGAGCTCCACCCGGAAGGTAGTCTCGTCTTCCGTGATGCTCATGGTTGTTTTTCTTTGTTCGGGTAGTGTGTCAGTACTGTACGATCCCTAGACGTAGGTTCTTATCGCGACGCTGCCACCAATGTTAGAAGGGGCAGTCTCCGAGGGCCAGGTTATGCTCACCCGGTCACCCCAAGACCCACCTCTCCTACAGATCTTGCAGAGTCTTATTGTGAGGTCCTCACCGGGGAGGACTTCGAGCCTAGGATCGTACACACGGAGCACACACAACACCTACGAACAGACACCACGCCGTTGGATTCTAGTAATAAGTTCTTTATATAAGGGATAAAAGAAGGAAGCACTCTTTTTTACACAGTGATCGAAGGACCACAAGGTCTTGGAGGGTTTGGAAAGGGGGAAGCGGGACAGTCTTTTAGTCTCAGGGCCGGTACGAGGCGTATCCAGCGCACAGCTCTCAATCCTCGGGCTGGGGGATATGGAAGATGGTGGTCGTACTGGCTGCTTCCCTTACGTCGAGTCGGCTCGGTCGTGATGGTGGGCTTGATGGTCCAGCCGGACCAGAGTACTCCTCGAGCCGCGACGAGGTCAGCAGGGCTTCATCTGGAGAAGTTCGGAAGGAGCCGCGACAGCGTCAGCAGGGCTCCGATGGTTATGGTTCAGCTTGAGCCGCGACAGCGTCAGCAGGGCTCCGATGGTTATGGTTCAGCTTGAGCCGCGACAGCGTCAGCAGGGCTCCGATGGTTATAGTTCAGCTTGAGCCGCGACAGCGTCAGCAGGGCTCCGATGGTTACAGTTCAGCTTGAGCCGCGACAGCGTCAGCAGGGCTCCGATGGTTACAGTTCAGCTTGAGCCGCGACAGCGTCAGCAGGGCTCCGATGGTTACAGTTCAGCTTGAGCCGCGACAGCGTCAGCAGGGCTCCGATGTTCCAGATGAGTTCTTCTTAGGGTCAGCCGCGATCAGATCAGCAGGCTTCAGGTCCAAGATACAACTGCCCGCTAGTTGTCGGGCGGGCCCAGATATAATCCACGGGCTCTTTGAAGTCCGGACCCTCGCAGGCGGAGGTCTCAAGCCCTGGGGGCTGGTCGTCGGCGAGGTCCGGCGGTTGGCTCTTTGATCCTTTGAGAAATGGTTCCGGGAATTCCCAGACGCCCAGCAGGTCTGGAGCCAGCACTCAGGGAGGCCAAAGGTGCAATCGAAAATGGCCCACAGGGGAGGGCCAAAGGTGTGACAGATACCAGTCTCTCAGGGGAGGCCGGAGGTGCCATCGAAACTGCCTGGCTTATCACACTCAGGGAGCCCTTTACCCCCAGCCGGGACTGGCGCACCTTTGGAGTCTGGGTTTCGCTGGGGCCGGGGTCACGCTAGGCCCAGGGAGACAGGGATCTCGGGAAGGGACAATGGCTGCCGGGCCTTGTGGGGCATGCAAGGTTAGGTGCTCGGAGCCGGGAGCGGGACGGGGACAGGCGGACCTGGTCGTGGGTTACGGGGGGCTCGGGCTTATCGGGGGAGAGACGACCAGGCTTCAGGGTGCAGGCTACTCTTACGGGGATGCTGCGCAGGGGGCCCAGGGTGCAGGCCTAAGCTCGCAGGGTGTGGTGGTACAGGCGCGAACCACGCCACGAGGCCGGGTCCAACAGACTCGGACTAGCTTTCTAGTCCTCTCTCTCTCTCTTGATACGCGCATACTTAGGCAGCGCACAGCTGCGAGATTTCTAACCAGGACCATGGCGGAGAACCATGGTCTCACCTTCAGCGAGGATGATGTGAGTGACATACTCGCAGACCCTCCTTCCAAGCAGATTTCAATATTGCTAACTCCATAGCCCAGACCACTGATTGGGAGACCTTAACCGAGAAAAAGCGTAATAGAATATGAACCATCCTCCATGGAGTGATCCTAGCCCAATACTTAAGAACCAACACAGCGCCAAGGGGCCTCATCGTTACTAATGCACCCAGGATTTTCCTAGATGACCCCACCTTCCGAAAAGACTGGGCCCAGATCGCCTGGCACTGTACCAGGGACTGGATGGTACTGATCATCAAGACGGCCAAACGTATCTCTGACGCCATCGTCATTGAGATCCAAGCAACAGAAAGCCATTTTAAAGCTACATTAACCGCCTACAAAAAGAAACTCGATGATCAGAACATAGAAATGAACGAATACAAGGAGCATCTGACACAAGCAAAAATCAAGAAGTTTGACAAAGATCTTAAAAAATTTAGCTACGCAAAAACATACCCCTACTCTGAAGATGACTTCACCCCACCACCCAAGACCCCGAACGCTTCAGACTCATCGGCTGATGACAGTTCCGCTTCCAGTGACTCAAGCACTGGCTCATACAAACGAGGCAGCAGAGGCCGACGTGGCCAACGGTGGCCTAACATGTGGCAAGGAGCCCAACAAGGACAATACTACGGAGCCCCTCATAATTTTGGCCCCATACAGAACCCGTATTTCGGATTCCCACCCATGTATCCCCCGGAACCAATGCCACTCTTCCCGGGCAATCCCGGCCCCCACATTCCTTTTTTAGGACAGGGCCGAAGATCAAGAGGCAGGAGAAGACAAAACCAACAACAACCGCAGGTACACTGGGCCGAAGAGGAAAATCCAGTGAGCTCCAACACCCGCCAGAAGACCAAAGACCAACCGGGCACCAGCAAACAATAACAGACTCAAATCAAACATCATTGGTATTCAACTTATCCAGCACGTCCCTGACACCCAAAGAACAAGCAGTACTGGAAAAAGGACCATCATTCGCCCCCACATCCAGACTTGACAAATTCAAGTTACACGTGGAACTGGCTGAGTTCTTCCGTAAGCTCAAACTCAAGGCCTTTTTTGAGAAATCGACAATGGACAACCAACCTACCAATGAGAACCCAAATGTCACAGGCCTAAGGACTAAATCCACCTTCAACCCGCCACCATCCACAGTGCTCCCTGAGAGCAGCACTTTTGAGTTGGCAGTATACAACGACGTTGAAAATCTTAGTCCAACTAATCATTTCAACAACCTATCCAAAGATGAAAGAGACATCATCCAACGTCTCAAAACCAATCCTTCAATCATAATTAAACCAGCTGACAAAGGGGGAGGTATTGTCCTTCTAGACAAAAAAGATTACGACACGGAGTGCCGCAGACTGTTAACCGACACCAGAAATTACAAAAGATTGGAACAAGATCCCACTGACACTCTTCAGAACACTATCCAGACACTAATAAAGAATGCCTGCGATGCTGAACATATTTCCAAGCAAGAAGCAGAGTACCTCTGCCCCCAGAAAGTCAAAATACCATACTTCGACACGGTACCCAAGGTACACAAGGGCAAAATCCCCCCACCAGGCAGACCCATAGTGTCTGGTATCAATTCGCTCTTAGAGCCCCTGTCACGCTACTGCGACTTTTTTCTCAATCCGCTAGTGCAACAAACGCCCAGCTATATCAAGGACACCAAACACTTACTACAAGTGATCAACAATATGGAGTTTAACACTGAGACCCAACTTCTTGTAGGGCTGGATATTGAGAGCCTCTATACCAGCCTACCCCAAGAAGCCACAATAAAAGTACTCAGGGACATCCTCAGGGAGTCACCATGGCCCTACCACACCCCCAGAGAATTCATCCTCCAATGCGCCACACTGGCACTAAAGGAAAATTACTTTGAATATGAGGGAACCCTCTACCTCCAGACCAATGGAACATCCATGGGCAGCGTTTTCGCCCCAAGCGTAGCAGGTCTTTACGTCCACCAATTCGAACGCATGCACATTGCTGACAGCACAAACCCCTATGCCAACCACATCCTCGCATGGCGCCGTTATATTGACGACATCCTTGTGATATGGGAGGGTCCACAAACAACCCTGGATCAAGAGCTGGAAGATCTTGAATTCTGGCCAGAGGCAGTAGGACATACCGCGGTTTGCTTACAAGAGAAGCAATAACTTGAAGGACCAACTAGTTAACACCCGTCCCAAAACGCATAACACACAAGAACCGAACACCATTCTGAATGCATGGGGGCTACCAAAAGTAACTGGACACTACCCCTGCAATGATTGCAGTGTGTGTCACTTAACCACCCACACCAAAACTCTAACCCTAGAACCTAACAAGGTGTGGACACAACGCAGCCACACCAACTAATTCACGTAATGTGATTTACCTCCTCACCTGCTCCTGTCGTCTCCGCTATATCGGCATGACCACCCGCAAAATACGCACTAGGATCACTGAGCACAGAAGCACCATTAGGTGTAAGAAAAACATCAGTAAATTAACCAACCACTTCATCACCCATGGCCATACCCCAAATGACCTCACATGGACAGTCATCGAACAAATCCCTGAGCAGCCATTAGACAATGAAAGAAGACAGATGAGCAAAGAACAGCATTGGATCTATCGCCTTTCCTCACACATCAATGGCCTGAACGATGCGATCCCTTGGAACTCAGTCACATGCTGACGTAAACCTCTATACAGAGGTCTTTACTAGTACCCATTCAACCCAGTTGACCTATGAACTCCCACTCAACTGAGGATACCACCCCTAATCGTGCCCAACCCATATCGGGTTGTGACTAGTTGCCATACCCAGCCATAGCCTCCCGCTCCTACAGCAACCTGTGATGATTCATTACACTATGCCCGAGCTAAATGCACCTCCTTGAAATTCCATGCCCGCACTATTGATAGTGGCAGATTGCATACTTCAACACAACACATACTCTACCGCGCACGGCACTAATAACTAGTGTCTCACCCCAGCTCATGCGTAATAGACACAAGCAGCACCGCGCATGTGCTAGAGACTAGTGTCTTTCCACCAACTAGTGTCTCACCCCGCTCATGCGCAATAGACACAAGCAGCACCGCACATTTGCTAGAGACTAGTGTCTTTCCACCGCCCATGAGCAGACAGCTAAGAACACACCCGGGGTAGTCTTTCTACTCTTACTCCCAGCTAAAGGTGCAGATAGTTAATCCAATTAGCGCGTATATAGAAACGAACAAGAAACTCCAGCTCTTTCTACCGTTGTACGAGGACGGTGCAACAGGTACAAGGCAGGCTATGACCAGAAAAGCTGTGAGTATGACAACCTCCAAGCAACAATCTCTGGGTAAGCGCTTTTCCCTCCTTACAGGTCTCTAACTCCCAGTGGCCAACATTATTTCCCTACAGGGTCACCCCCTTACCGCTTCAATCCTGGAAGCATTGGCTGCAAAATCTAAGCGTAAGAGTGTTTACTTACGCCCCATCACACTTTGTATCTCATGCACATGTGTGATACCCGTGTTTTAGCAACACCACCCCCAATTATTTGCAATAATCACAATAATGGTACCACCAGTGCCATTACACTTTTGCCGACTGTAGTCTACCCACTGAGCACTGTAGATTCGGCATTCTGTGTATACGACTATGTGGTGAAGACGCCTATTTGACTCTCCTCTGCTTACATGTTTTGTCTATGTCTTCAATGTTGTCGGTACAGGCAAATATGAGAAGGAAATCCCCCCTCTCACACTTAGAGAAACACCTTAGTGAGTGTAACACATAGCCTGGATTACACTCCTTTTTAACCTGCACTACACTATTATTTTAAAAAGGTCCTGAGGAAAGCCAGATTTAGTTTAAGGCACTGGCTGAAACATGTCGACCAACTGATGGATGTAGGAGGTAGTAACGCCATCCTTAAACATCCCCAAGCCTTATTTTAACCGCTGACGGGGGCCCAGTTATTAAAACTTAATTTACCCTCGGATACTGGGACCCTCGCCAAGCCGTTTTAACTCACACTTCATTTTACACCTCACACTGCACTCGGGTGTAATCAGGCGTCGCAGCACACCCGGGACACATTAGGCATCACTGGGTGGGCCCGATGATGCAGCATGCCACCAACCAGGTTGGTGGGTGAGGGCTTCATAAACTCACCAACGAGGTGCCCATGACAAATCTAATCAGAGTCCTAACAATATTGGTCATATTTAAGCTAGTCTCTTTTGATAACACATATAAACTACGGGGACTCGGACTCGCTTTCTAGTCCTCTCTCTCTCTTGATACGCGCAGCATTATTTGAGACACTGCTCCACTGATGACACCCGCTGAAACTATACTGCTTGCTCCCTCTACACAGACGAATGTGAAGCCGACATCAAAACAGCAATGCAATCTGTCCACAAACAAAAAAGTAATGGATGTAAATGCTTGAAATGGATGATAACCAAGAGGAGCTGTTCTGAGTACAAAACATTTCACCACATTTAATTTGTTGCTCTAATAAAGAAAATTAACACAGATATGCACATCAATATTGTTTCCAACCCAAAAGGGACAGCCCAGACCAATATCAGTATATACTTGAGTGTTCCATATATTGGCACAAAGAAGCAGGAAAAAAAGGAAAAAGAAACCAATTGGATATAAAAGCCTTCTAAAGATTAATTCAAGCAATTCCATCTTTCTCTTTTCATTTTTTAAGTGGTCTCCCTAAGCAAGTTGTCACCAGGCAACCCCCACGCCACCACACAGCCCTCCTGTGTGCCCTGAGCCACTGCTGCCGCTCATACTGGTTTGTGCCTGCTTGATATCCTTTTTCTGTGCCCCTCTGTGCATCACTTTGCCTTGTGTAACCCCTGCTCTGTGCCCCCACCTGCTCAGTTAGCATTGTTGTTGTTGCTGTACTCGTGTGCCCCTCTGTGCCCACTTTTGCCGTCTGTATCCCAGTCTTTCCCGCCGTTGTGTCCCCTACTGCCCCGCCCACCTCTGCTCCCATTCGCCGCCCTGCTCCCGCCTCCCAGCTGCTCCTCCCTCCCACTCCCCCTCATATGGAGGCCACAAAGCGGCTGTGCAGCGGACGAGCGCTGCGGGCACGCCTAAGGCAAGCCCGTCTGCTCCCGTCCAGGCCTGGACCGCGCCCAGCAGCAGGACCCCTGACCCCCGCACTCACCACGACGCACAGCACCGCTACGACTCCAGCACCCTCCACACACTCAACACCGGACGGTCACGCACCTACTGCCTGACCACCCCGAAGCGCACACAAGGACTCTTCTCCTGCCGGAGCTGCAGCTTCACCAGCATCCAGCCCGCCAACCCACCCACCGAAGAACCAAACTTCCTCAGATGCATCCTGCTCAACAACCGAACCGCCCGCAAACACGCCGTCGAACTCTGGGACCTACTCGACACCTACGCCCCAGACGTCGCCTTCCGGGCGGAGACCTGGCTCACCCCCACCCCGCCATAGCCATCCCAGAAGGCTATAAGATCACCCGCAAGGACCGCACCAACGGAGTAGGTGGAGGATTTGCCATCGTCCACAGAAACACCCTCAAAATCTCGACAGACGCGGACAACACCATCAGCACCGCCGAACACCAGCACTTCAAGATCCACACCGACCCCACACCACCCTCAGAGTTACCCTCGTCTACAGACCCCCCGACCCCAACCTCAGTTCAGCGACTCCATCGCCGACTTCATCAGCACACACGCCCTCACCTCCACGGACTACATCCTCCTCGGGGACCTGAACTTCCACCTCGAGAACAACGACGACACCTCCACCCGGATCGACAACCTCGGACTCAGACAACTAGCCACAACACCCACTTACTCCGCCGGCCACACGCTTGACCCCATCTTCTTGGCAAGCACCCACGTCTCCTTCGACCGCACGACCAAACTCCACTGGACCTACCACAACTGCATCCACTTCTCCTTCCGGAAACCCACCACCGCACCGATGCCGATGCCTCAGCTGGGGCAAGATCACCAAGGACCAGCTAATCACTGCCCTCGCCCAGAGCCCACCTGCCGACCCCACCGACCCCGCCGCCTGCAACCTCAGACAGTGGATCGACGACTGCGCCAACTCCGTCGCCCCGCTCAAGAAACCCCCCAACACCCAGACCAGCAAGAGAGCCAGTTGGTTCACCGAAGAGCTCCAGGCCTCCAAGCGAACCTGCCGAAAACTGGGGAAAAAACTGGACCTGCGAAAGAACACTGGAAAGCTACACAGCCCACAGGAACGCCATCGGCCGACACCACCAACTCATCAGATGCGCCAAAAGGACCACCTTCAGAGACCGCATAGACAACAACGCACACAACAGCAAAGAGTTCTTCAGCATTGTGAAGGAACTCTCCAACCCCAGTTCCAACGACATCCCACCGTCACAAGACCTGTGCGAATCACCATCCACCTTCTTCTATCGCAAGATCGCAGACATCCACGACAGCTTCGATGCCGTCATCACCCCGGCAACCGCCGGCACCTCTGCCCCCACGGCCACCACCCGCACCAACCGCCTGCTCGCCTGGACCAACATCATTGACGATGACACCATCAAGATAATGAACACCGTCCACTCCGGAACCCCAGAAGAACCCTGCCCACACCACATCTTCAACAAAGCCAGCAGCACCATCACACCCCATCTCCGGAAAACCATCAACATCTACTTCGAGACAGCGACCTTCCCGGAGAGCTGGAAACACACAGGGATCAACGCCTTACTTAAGAAACCCCAGGCGGATCCCAAGGACCTAAAGAACTTCCGACCCATCTCCCTGCTCCCGTTCCCGGCCAAGGTCATCAAAAAGGCTGTCAACAAACAACTGACCAGCTCCCTCGAAGAGAACAGCATCCTGGACCCGTCCCAATCTGGATTCGTAGCAACCACAGCACCGAAACTGCCCTCATCGCCGCCACTGATGACATCAGGATCCTGCTCGACAACGGAGAAACCGCTGCCCTCATACTCCTGGACCTGTCAGCCGCTTTTGACACAGTCTGCCACCGCACGCTAAAAGCAAGCCTCCACGATGCCGGAATCCAAGAGAAGGCCCTGGACTGGACCACCTCCTTCCTCACTGGGAGAACCCAGAGCGTCCACCTCCACCCTTCAGCTCCAAAGCCACCGAGATCATCTGCGGCGTACCCCAAGGATCATCCCTCAGCACAACGTTGTTCAACGTATACATGGCACCGCTCGACCACGCCGCCCGACGGCACAACCTAAACATCATCTCCTACGCTGACGACACCCAGCTGATCCTCTTGCTCACCAAGGACCCCCACACCGCCAAAACCAACCTCCACGAATGAATGAAGGCCGTCGCCAACTGGATGAGGAACAGCCGTCTGAAGCTGAACTCAGACAAGACGGAGGTCCTCATCCTCGGCTCCACCCCCTCAGCCTGGGACGACTCCTGGTGGCCGACGGCTCAAGGAGCACCCCCTACACCCACCGACCACACACGAAACCTGGGGGTCACCCTCAACTCTACACTCTCCATGACGAAGCAGGTCTACGCCTTCTCCTCCGCCTGCTTCAACACCCTCCGCATGCTTTGCAGGATCTTCAAGTGGATCCCCACCACAACTAGAAGGACGGTCACCCAGGCCCTCGTCAGCAGTAGACTGGACTACGGCAACGCACTCTACGCAGGAGCCTCGTCCAAACTCCAGTAACATCTCCAACGCATCCAGAACGCCTCCGCACGCCTGATCCTCGACATCCTGCGCTGCAGCCACATCACACCCCACCTGAGAGACCTACAATGGCTCCACATCAACAAGAGGATAACCTTCAAGCTCCTCACCCACGCACACAAGGCATCCACGACAACGGACCAGCGTACCTCAACAGCCGACTCAGCCTCTACACGCCATCCCGCCAGCTCCGCTCTGCAGACCGCGCCCTCGCCACTGTCCCCCGCATCCGAAGAGTGACCGCTGGCGGCAGACCATTCTTCCACCTCGCCGCCAAGACGTGAAACACCCTCCCCGTCAGCCTACGACAGACCGAAGACCTCCTAACATTCAGGAGACTCCTCAAGACCTGACTCTCCGAACAGTAGCAGCGTTCCCCCTCCCCTACGCGCCTTGAGACCCTCATGAGTATGTAGAGCGCTTTGCAAATGCTATGATTGATTGATTGAAGTTATTCTGAGATATTGGCCACACAGGCAGGGAAAACATTGCTCATCAACGTGGCGCACAAAATCAAACATTTCAAACAGTCACTATCGCTCCTACTACCCCATTTGAATCTACTGTATATGGCCGTCCAAACAGTGAAGGAAATTCCCCCCCATAACGGCATTAAGATTAATTAGAACATGTGAACATTCAGATGGTGTTGATATTCCAGCCCCTCTGCTGGAGTATTCATTAGTTAGTTCTTGCTGCTGCTTTTCATTCACAGAAACCCACAAGCAAGTTCTTACGACACTAGGGAGCTGGCACGATTTTGAAGACAACGAAATAGGCTGCAGAGCTGACTAATAAGACCATAACCTGCAGAAAGCATCACAAGAAGAGGCTAACTGCAAATCAAACAAGCACTGGCATAGCCAATAGGTCTCACCTTTGTGTTTAGCCAGAACTTTTGGCTATGTTTTAGAGCATTGTGGCTGCTGTGCATCAAGTTGAAAAGTTATAATAAAAAGTGTTAAGCATTTTTGTTACCTTTATACAAACCAAGACGACATTATATACACCTGAACAACCTTATTTAAAAAAAGATTTTAACATAAAAAATAGTCTTCTCGTTTTTTTGTACTTGCACTGCTAGCAACTTCTTCCTGTCTGTTCTCATGCTTGTTTGTTATAATTTTGTTTGTTAAGGGGGAGCGTGACATAAATAACCAGGGAGTGGAGGTTGGAAAACAGTAATTTAATTATAACACGAGCAGCGGACGGACACTAGGGGAGAATCAACAGATGCCAGATTCCAAGGGAAGACTGACGTGATGCTTAGGGGATGTTTAGGCGATGCTTAGGTGGTCAACTGATGCAAAATGGAGGTGGTGAGTGATGTTTGGTGCTCAGGTGTTGCCGCTATATGGTGTGGATTGGCGGTACGTTGTGGATTGTGGGGTTGAAATATGTTGTTGGGTGTGTAATTATGTGGTGTGTATTGGAAATGTGTGGAGTTGAATTGTGTGGCCTGGAACTGTGGTGTTGAGTGCAATTATGCTTAGTGAAATTGTGTCATGGTGTGGAGTGCATTTATGTTGATTGGTGGTATGTGGCATAGAGTGCATTTATGTGGGGTGTATTTATGTTGCATTATGTAGAGTGTAATTACTAAGCATGGGCGCAAAATTAGTTCCGCTCGCGAATTTTCTGCAATTTCGCGATCCGCGAAATCGCGGCAAAATCCACGAATCCGCGAGCGGGACGAATTTTCCTCAGGAAGCACTTACAGGGTTAAAGCAGGTGCCCAAGTTGAAGCCAATTTCTTTGATACCATTTACAAAATGGTTACAAAGAAATTAACTTCAACTTGGGCACCTGCTGTAACCCTGTAAGTGCTTCCTGAGCGGCGCCTCGTTGCCTACTTGCAACTAGGAGGAGGTGGCGTGTTTTGATTTGTGCCCTTACGGAGCAACTGGGTGACATTGGTATCCAGCCACAACTCTTCTACCTTGCTAAAAATCGCCGGGACAGCGCGATTGAGACTGGGGACGAGCCTTCGAATCTTTCCAGGACTCGCAGTCCCAGAAATCCCCTGTCTGCCCACACCTGCACCGGGGGCTTTGAGCACCGCCCCTGTCGACGCCTACAAATTACCTCGCCACACCCGCTTTGCGGGTGCCGCAGCAAAGGAGGTGGTGTGTTTTGATTTTTGAACTCTGTGTCCTTACGGAGCAACTGGGTGACATTGGTATCCAGCCACAACTCTTCTACCTTGCTAAAAATCGCCGGGACAACGCGATTGAGACCGGGGACGAGCCTTCGAATCTTTACAGGACTCGCAGTCCCAGAAATCCCCTGTCCGCCCACACCTGCACCGGGGGCTTTGAGCACCGCCCCTGACGACGCCTACAAATTACCTCGCCGCACCCGCTTCGCCGGTGCCGCAGCGCAGGAGGTGGCTTGTTTTGATTTTTTAACTCTGTGCCCTTACGGAGCAACTGGGTGACATTGGTATCCAGCCACAACTCTCTACCTTGCCTAAAATCGCTGGGACAGCGCGATTGAGACCGCGGATGAGCCTTCGAATCTTTCCAGGACTCGCAGTCCCAGAAATCACCTGTCCGCCCACACCTGCACCGGGGGCTTTGAGCACCGCCCCCTGACGACGTTATTTAACCTGTCGGCACGCACGCTGCGTGGGAGCGTCCCGGGAGAAGCTCGGGACAAGGGCGGGACCGTCTACGGCCGTCCGAGGCCGATAGAGGCCGGGCAGGGCCACCCCCCTAATTCCAACCCACCGACCTGGACTCTATGAGGTACTTTACAAAGGTGTATGGATATTGCATCACTTGGCGTAATATAGCGCTTTGTTCCATCAACGCAGCTTAAATTTATCGCTGATGTCAATGTCCACATGTTCAGGAAAGGTTAGGAGGAGGAGGGGGGGGGGGTGTGAGTGGCACGTTAGACCAGTTTATCACTCGTGCATATTCAGTCCTCGAAAAAGAAATTGCAATTACTGGGCGGCGCCTTTCTATTGAACCATTACATCGTAAACGTTCCTCGCTGGGGCCACTATCGTTGGCTCTTTCCCCGGCCAATATCTAGGAACATACTAAAGGCGTCCAGCTGGGTAATGCATCACCTAGCTCAGGGAGCTTAGGAGCAAACCCAGAGAGGCCCATTGTACAATGTCACACATCACAGGCAGACTCCCTAATTCCATCACAGAGGGTACCCCAAATATGGAACATATGCTTATTACAAACACTCCGCCACCCCAGGGCACTTTAGCGCACTCAGTGTCCACATACACTGCAGGGCCCAGAATAGCTACTCACAAAAGAAAAAGGGCCCAGAATAGCTACTCTAAAAAGTTTAAGTCTAAGACCAAAATATAACAGGAAAGAAAATTGGGCAGGGGGGGGCCAGTAGAATCTATACCCTTCCCACTAGCCGCCGAACTACTTGCTGGCAGCTCTGCCCCGGGCAGTCTACCGGTCTCTGTAACTTCTTGTCCTAAACCATTTACTGCCACAGGCGCTACATCTCAGACCCCTCTTATCGCTCACATAGAACAAATTACGAAATCACTTATTCTTCCAATACTAGAGAGGGTAAAAGGTACTGTCGGAGAGGTTGGACCGATTTGAGCAAGCCACCCTTGATAACTTTTTCTCCCTCAAAACACTAATTAAACTACACCCCTGGTAGACCTTACATTCATACCCGACTCAGATTCATCAAACATTGCTGTAGTTTCCGCAACCCCACCTGGAACGGATCGTACAGCAATAGACACCCTAATCCCTAGCTCCAAACTTGGAAAGAAACCAAGGATCCCAACCACGACCAAAGGGGTAAAAGAACCTACACGTGGCTCTTCCACACATGACCGGGAAAAAGAGAGTAGCCCAAGTAAAAAAATGGGCATTGTAGTGATCATCTTACGTTAAACGCAAAACCTGGGATGGTAATGCCAGCCAGCCAGAATTTAACTCACAATAGCTTACCGCCCGAATGTCAGCCATATGTAGTGGTGTTAACGGGAGTACCACAGCTAAAGTCTGGGAAACATGAATCTTATCATGAATTGAAAAACAAAACCACCTATTGGCTGAACAGGAATAGACCACTTTCAACTCAGTTTGATGGTCAGGTTCTTTTTGTTAGGAGGGTAAACTGGGTTGGAAGTAGGACTAAGGATATTCCTGGGGACTGCATCCTTGTAAATTTCAGGGATGCCCGTGTCTCGAGGTTTATATGCAACCAACAGACAGACTATAATTGTAGTGGAATTGGCACTTATGATTTGCGCCACTTCCACTTACAATTTGCATATCCCCAGCCTACTCAGAACCCCTATTCTCCATTTGGGGGGGGGCCCATGGCGGGCCTATCTTCACTAACCAATCTGTATATATAGCACCCGCTTCAAACAGAAGTCTTCTGTCTTATGGGATGGATTGCAGATACTGACAAGGAGACTACTGTCCCCTTGCTTTGTCATTTAACGACGTGGCTGGGTCTCTGTCAATTGGCAGCAGGGTGCCTGCTAAAAAACAATGGATCCTTGGAGACACTGATAGTGCTCATAGTAATAACAATGATATCTGTAACTCTAGATCAGCGCCTGAACCCTCTATCCCGCACAGTAGCTGTGGGAACACCAAGAGAGAGGGAAAATTGCAGGGGGGCTATTGCCAGGACCGAATTCAGTGGCATCCAGGGTCCTGGTGCAGAAGATCAGGAAAGGAGCTCGATCCTGCTAGCTCAACCCCCTGCGACGGGGAATATTGCTAGCTCACGGGGAGCTACTCTGTCACACCAGGCAGCAGACCTTAGCGGGGCAGGAGGCAGCTCTCTTTTAGCGCCACCATATATAAACGAAAGCATAGCTGTGGTTGATCCTCCTATAAAGATATTGTCCTGGAATATAGCGGGCATCTCCAGGAAACTAGACTTGCCAGATTGTTATGCCCTGGTTGAGTCCTATACAATCTGCATTTTCCAGGAGACATGGAGCCTGGTGTCCCACTATAAAGTGGGTTATACCACCTTTTTTGTACCAGCAGTATCCTCCCGCACTGGGAAAGGCCGCCCTTCAGGCGGGCTGCTAGTCTGGGTAAGCATTTCGTTGGAATGCAGCTTTAAACAAATACAATGTAACTCGCCAGACATCTTAAGGATTTCAGTTAGCGGTGCACGGAGAGGGAGAACCATGGAGATATTTAACATATATGCCCATGGCACAAAAGGTGGCACTCCATCCCCCATAGTTGCACTTTTGGAAGATGAACTCAGGCGATGCCACCAGAGTGCATATGTCCTCGTTGCAGGGGACTTTAATTGCTCATTTGAGCCCCTTGCAGCAGAAGACATCTTAGATACTGCTGAGGACGACACCAGGAGGGGTATACTCATACTTGCAATTAGACCGATACAGAGGTGGTCACAACGGGCTATACAGATGAACACTCTCGTAATGGAATTTGGCCTAAGAGCAGCAAACGGCAGAACCCTTTCAGATCCGACCGGGGCACACACGTATAATAGGGCAAATCATTCCACAAGGATTGATTACATTCTCCTTGATTTCAAACTATGGAGTTTCATGCAGGACATGGAAGTACTTCCAACTACGCAGAGTGATCATAATCTCCTTTCCCTGAGCCTGCATCCCTTGTGGCCATGTGTGCGCGGCTCTGTAATACCACTTGCATCAATGTCGACTCTAGAAGTGCGCCCCTCTAATTGTGGTATGCGCTTGAAATGGTGCAAAGTTGCCTTGGACGAGGGGAAAGTCGAGAATATCGGGACTATCCTTCTAGCTGCACAGACTAAGTTGTACATAACCCCTACTGATCAATGTGGGTTACCTAGGGTCTCAGATATTTTTCAGGAGACCATTGAAGCCTTGGGTAACTTACTTCTTGTCCAAACCAAAGGTGTTGTACAGAGAGAGCCACGCAGATTTAAGGATAATGAGGGATGGTACACAACTAAATGTCGCCAAAAGAAATCTGCACTAATAAAGGCTGTAAAGAGCAAGTCCCAAGGGTGTATCCAGTTGGCTAGGAAAGAATACAAGCGGACTGTGGTAGAAACAAACAAGCATTTGCAATGCAATAGGTCTCGCATTAGGAAAGTTTGAGCTATTAGTATTGTAAATGACAATTTTTTTATTTATGTTTTGTTTTTGAAAATAGCGAAATGAATAGCTTTGTCATTTACAATGCCAATAGTTATAACTTTCGCCAATGTGACACCTATAGCATTTGTAATGCAATATGTGTTGTATTTACATGTATTGATATTACAAATAACATTGGCTTTTAATTTTTTCCGTAATTAATACTTAAATAAAAGTTATTGTAATTTATAATGGCAATAGCTTAAAGTTTTGTAAATAACTTTTGTGAAGAGAATGTTCAGTGTTTTTTATTGTGATGAAAATCCAAGAACAGAAGCGAAATATTAACATCATTTTGTTACATTTGTAATAAAGCTTGCAACATTGAGAGAACATATTTGAACCAGGTGTTGTTGAATGGTTGCACAGATTGAAGCTGTGGTGGCGCTGAGCGATGTTGTGATGACGAACGAGTGATGTTGTGGCGTTCAGTGATGCTGTGGTAGCGCATAGTGATGTTGTGTTGCCCCTGAGTGATGCTGTGGAGGTGCGGAGTGATGCTGTATGCTATGCTATGTTTTGTTTTGCTATCCTATGTTTTGTTCTGTTATGCTATGCTATGCTTTACTATCTTATGATTTGATTTGTTATGCTATGCTGTTTTTTTATGCTATGCTATGTTTTGTTATGCTATGTTTTTCTATGCTATGCTTTTCTATGCTATGCTATGTTATACTATGCTGTTTTGTTATGCTATGCTATGTTTTGTTGTGTTTTATTATGCTATGCAATGTTTTGCTATGCTATGTTTTGTTATGCTATGCTTTGTTATGCTATGCTTTGTTATCCTATTCTAAGCTTTGTTTTGTTATCCCATGCTATGTTGTGTTTTGTTATGCTATGCTATGTTGTGTTTTGTTATGCTATGCTACACGTTTTGTTGTGTTTTGTTATGCTATGCTATGCTATGTTTTGCTATGCTTTGCAATGCTATGTTTTGTTATGTATGCTGTTTTGTTGTGTTTTGTTATTTTTTTTGTATTTTGCTATGTTTTGTTATGCAATGTTTTGTTTTGTTATGCTTTGTTTTAGATTATGTTATGCTATGTTTTGTTATGTTATGCTATGTTTTGTTCTGCTATGTTTTGTTGCGTTTTGTTATACTATGCTATGTTTTGTTATACTATGCTTTGTTATGCTATGTTTTTATTATGCTATGTTTTGTTGTGTTTTGTTATGCTATGCTATGCTGGTGAAGGTGTGTGAGTGTGTGTGAGGGTGAGTGAGGGTGAGTGAGGGTGAGTGGGTGTGAGGGCAAGGGTATGTGAGGGTGAGAGGGTTGTGAGGGTGAGAGGATGTGAGGGTGAGAGGATGTGAGGGTGAGGGTGAGGGTGGGTGAGGGGGTGTGAGGGTGAGGGGGTGTGAATGTGAGAAGGGTGGGAAAGTGGGTGAGGGGGGTGAGTGTGGGTGAGGGGGTGTGAGGGTGGGAGGGTGAGGGTGTGTGAGAGGGGGCAAGAGGGTGAGAGTGGGTGAGAGGGTGTGTGAGGGTGAGAGGGGGTGAGAGGGGGTGAGAGGGTGTGTGAGGGTGAGGGGGTGTGAGGGTGTGTGAGGGCGTGAGGGTGTGTGAGGGTGAGGGGATGTGAGGGTGAGGGGGTGAGGGTGAGGGGGTGTGAGGGTGAGGGGGTGTGAGGGTGTGTGAGGGAGTGAGTGTGTGTGAGGGAGTGAGGGTGTGAGGGGGCGTGAGGGGGTGTGAGGGTGTGTGAGGGCGTGAGGGTGTGTGAGGGCGTGAGGGTGTGTGAGGGGGTGTGAGGGCGTGAGGGGGTGTGAGGGTGAGAGGGTGAGGGAGTGTGAGGTTGTGTGAGGGTGAGGGGATGTGAGGGTGAGGGGATGTGAGGGTGAGGGGATGTGAGGGTGAGGGGATGTGGGGGTGAGGGGATGTGAGGGTGAGGGGGTGTGAGGGTGAGGGTGTGTGAGGGGGTGTGGGGTGAGGGGGTGTGGGGGTGAGGGGGTGAGGGGGTGTGGGAGGGTGAGGGGGTGTTAGGGTGAGGGTGAGGGGGTGTGAGGGTGAGGGGGTGTGAGGGTGAGGGGGTGTGAGGGTGAGGGGGTGTGCTAGGGCAATGTCAGTAGTATTGGGCATGGAAGTCCAACTAGAGCCCAAATGGTTCCTCCTAATAACAGAAGAAAACGAGGATTGGCCACGACATGTGAAGCAGTGGCTGGTGTTGGCGGCTGTGGTTGCTAAA
Source organism: Lissotriton helveticus (assembly GCF_964261635.1). Lineage (NCBI taxonomy): Eukaryota > Metazoa > Chordata > Amphibia > Caudata > Salamandridae > Lissotriton > Lissotriton helveticus. The sequence goes on from NC_136068.1 coordinate 1,450,078,614, forward strand.
AGTAATGTGGCAAGGAAATGGGGGGGGTGATGTCCACACCTACACTGGAGGAATGCGAAAATGATCTGGACTGATGCTGGCAAGCGGAATTGACGATTTACGAAAGGGGAGAAAATCTGGACTGCATGGCAGACATATCGAGGACTGTAAGAGGGAAGCAGGGTACCAAGGTGAACATTATTAACCTGGCCCTAGATTTGTTAATAGCGGTAGATAAGTGAACTGTAAAAAAGGGATGGATGATGCAATATAAACGCTCTTTGTATATACAACAATTTTGAGGATTAATAAAAAGTTTAAAAAAAAAAAAAGTTGAGGACCTACATGCACTTCATTGCTATAATGACACTTCTGAGGCGCCAGCAACAGGTTACTGTTTAATAATCAGCAAAAATTGATAAGGCTAGAGGTCTAGTCATGTCCAGACCACATTCCAATCTTTTTCTAGGCCTTTGTAAACCATGCATTCACCGGCTGTGCGTCTATCAATAGCATCCAATACCTTTTATTGTTTTCTGAACAAAACATTTCAGTTTGATGAATCACAGCACTTCAGGCGGAAGGGGTACAAGTCCACACAACTCTCAGGGCTACTCACTAAGGGACAAGTACTTTAAAAAAAAAAAAAAAGTGCATCTTTAAAATACTGGCGTGTGTGGGAGCAACCCATGCACCATCAGCAAGGGCGAACGTCACCCCAGCCTATCAAGGTTGATCGATAACCTTTTGAGGCACAAGGTCATAGCAGACTTAGACAGCCAACCCACATTGCCAGCCATGTCATAGTGACCTAAACCTTAAATAAACCAAGGCTTCATCATCCACCTCACCCCAAAAGCATGCAGGTGCGCGACACTATCTTTTTTAGATTGCTTTAAAAAAAAATTCCTCCATTTATGAATTACCTAAGCAAATTTCTGCATTAAATTTCTAATAACACAGATTTGCATTGTAGAAAGGATCTCTATTAACGAGACACCAATTCTGCCGGTCCAACCATGACAAAGAACTCTAATTTTACAGCTTGTGTCACTGCCCATTTTTCAATTTAATTTTTTTAATTAAAGACCATCTAAATGTTAACCTGTAGTATAACAAAACCTCTATATGAATATTTATAAATGTATATGCAATATCGGAACAATGGAAACCCAGCCCCAGAGGACGATGCAACCTGCAATTGCCAAATCATGCCCTACTGTTACAATGCAATTCAAGAGTTGGCCAATGTATACATAATGATAATGTTTGCCGATTGAGAGCTAATGAACGCATCAAGATGCACTTTGAATTTCAGTGTAAGGTCGATTCCGACCTGTAAAAACCAGCTCACCAACCTAGTTATGAATGACTTTTGTCCTCGCTGTATGGAACCAGCCAGCCCCGGGGATCCTCCCTGCTCGGCACCCATGCGCACGCGTAACCCCCTCCCGCCTGGCGGCTTACCGTCCCCGGGTGAAATGGTCTCGATCTCCACTCCCATGACGGCAGCTGGGAAAAGAAAAGGGGGTGTCCTCGCGCGGGCTGGCTCTGGCTGGCACCCCGGGCTGGGACGTGCTCGTGATGCCTTGGCGGGGCTTGCTGGGCTTGCTTGTGTGCTTCCCAGAGAGACAGGAGATTGGGAACGCGCGCGCGCGGCCGGCTCCGATCGCTTTCCTGAGCGTGCGCGCGCCAGTCTCTGTCTCCTGGGAAGCAGACTCCGCAACTATAGTATCGCGCCTGGCGCGATGCATATGGCTTTGCCATATGCATCGCAGGCGCGAGACCTAAAAAGGAGTGGGAAGATCACTACTGGCGATCACTTAAAGAGGATAGCCTCAGGAGAGACGCTGGCCGTTTCTGGAATATAATAAGAACCAAGAATAGACCTGGCCACGATATGATAACTTGCAATATAGTAGGACAAACATGGTTTGGCCACTTCTCTAAATTGTACTCTTGTCCGCAGGGTGGTCTAAATGAGCCTTTCCCCTATAGCCTTTTGCCAATTACGGGGGATACAAATAGCTTCCCTTTTACAGATAAGGTAGTTGAAAATGCGATCAAGTGTATTGTGCCACAGAAAGCAGCAGGGCCCGATGGTATTCCCGGCGACCTCCTTCGCTTTGACTCTCACAAATGGGCAACGCTTATTTCTAGTTTATTAAATGCTATTGACAATGGGGCTCCTATTCCTGAGTCTTGGAAGGGGGCAGAGGTTGTCCCGATCTTCAAAAAGGGAGATAGGGGCGACCCTGTCAATTATCGCCCCATAAGCCTCATCGATTCCACCCAGAAGGTTGTTGGGAAGGTGATACTCGAGAGAATACTGCATTGGGCAGAGGAAAACAAAATTCTCTCGGATTACCAAGCAGGTCTCAGATCTGGAACTGGGACAATAGAGCAAGCCTTCAGGTTGTTACTCATTTACTGGAAAGCGGTTCACATAGGGAAAGGCAGTCTTTACCTCGCATTCATCGATCTAAAGACTGCCTTTGACCTGGTGCCTTGTGAACGCTTATGGGGAGTATTGGCTGATATGGGGATTCCATTGAACATTCTGTCACAATCAGTGAGGCTTCATAATGGTAACTTTGCACAAGTAAGGTGGGGCCCTCAGGGGCAAAAGACCAGTAGAATTCCGGTGAACAGGGGTGTCCGCGAGGGATGTGTTCTTGCCCCCACTCTGTTCTCACTTTATGTGAACGGCGTGGTGGAGCATTTGCTGAAAAGTCCATCTGATGCACCATCCCTGGCGGGCGAGCGAATTCCAACTCTCCTGTTCGCCGATGATACCCTCCTTATTTCTAAGTCCCCGGTTGGCCTTCAGAACCTCCTAGATAGCTTCCAGTCTTTCTGTACCCTGAGAGGGCTTGTGATAAACACAGATAAGACCAAGTATTTGGTGTTGAATCCGCCCAAAAAACTTGGTAGATCCCCAGTTTTGAATTCTGTATCACTAGAAAGGGTTATGGTATTCGATTATAACGGAATACGCATTTCGGATTCAATGAAGTGGAACCCTCATATCCAGAAAATGCTCCTAGGTCACAAAAGGGTAGTGGGGACCATTCTCAAGGAACAGCGCTCTTCCTCCACTAGACCTATCGGCCCAGTATTTGATATTTACAAGGCTAGAGGTGTAAGTTTGGCCCTATACGGAGCCGAACTCTGGGGTTTAAGTAACATGGAGCAATTATCTAAATCTGAAAATAGATTTTTAAAAGATTTAATGGCACTCCCATAGAGTACTCCTATGGTCCCCCTGCTATTGGATTTGGGTTGTAACTCGATAAATGACCTGGCTAAACTCCGACCACTTTTACTATGGGCTCGGTTATGGCGAGCGCCGGAGTTAGCAAAGTATGCTGAAGGTCTGTCGGAAGTGATGTCCACGTTGGGATGACACAAAATCAAGTGGCTCAAAGATGTTAAATCCCTTTTATATGATCTGGGCCTCCGCGAGGCATGGGAGAACAAATCAGCTCCACCAAAAGCAGTATTAAAGAAACTTTACTGGAGCTGGGTATCCAATAAGCGTAACTCTGATCCCAAATTAGGAAGAATAACTAACGATTTTTTGAGGATCAAGGATGCAACAGTTAGTGAGCCTTATCTTGATATTATCCAAATGTCCTCTGATAGAGCGTTGTATTTTAAATTCAGGATTGGTACATTGCCAATACGGGAATTGACCGCCCGCTGGAAAGTTTCCAAACATGTCTTTTTTGACCTAATTTTGATTCAAGGGTAGAGTCATTGGCACACATTTTCTTTGCATGTCCGGCATACAAAGCACCTAGGAATTATTGGCTTAAGCCATTATGTAGAGAATTGGGCACAAGAGACCACTCTGTAGCGCTGCGCATTCTAAAATCTGACACCCGATTGTTGTATGTATGCGGACTGGCAAAGTTCCTGAGATGGGCTTGGTCCATCAGATGCAAAAGGCAGAGAGAAATTATTTAATTCAAGATTTTACCTGTCTGTGTAAATAGCTTTTATTCTCTTGTACTGGGATTAATTTTGCTGTGCAAATGTATATTTTCTAAAGAAAAAACTACAAAAAGTTGTCACTGGGGTGCTAATATTGATGAAATGAGTTGTTACCCTAAAGTGTTGATTTTATGTTCATGCTTTTAAGATATGTTTTTATCGAAATAAAGCCTTTTTCATACTCATACTCATACTTGCAGCTATTCTCTGACCCTGCTCTGACCCTCGAAGCAGGGTCAGAGAATAGTTACAATCAGGCAGTGAGGCTCCTGTCACTAAAATTAAACCTCAGCAGGAAGCACTTACAGATAACAGGTGCCCGAGTTGAAGCTCAAATTCAGTAACGCATTATAATCAGCCCAAGAATCTAGTGAGCACGGTCGATGCTAAGCAGGTGTGCTTTCTCCCCAGATCTACCAACTAAAATTAGCTTTAATCCGTGATGGGGGTCTAGGCATCCACGAGTTTCTCGAGCGCAATCCCCCTGTACTTCCAGTGACCAGGAGGCTGCTTTCTCCTCATCTGCTGCGCTGATCGGCCTCTGACCTTTATAAACAAAAGGCATGTAAACTCGCACAGAAGCCCGGCCCCACACACACTAGGCTATGCAACCTCTTCCGGCCCTTTCCCCCACTGTGATGGACAGCTAACTCGAGGGACCTCGGCGCCTATGGGCGCAGTGGCAAAGTTACAGACACACGGGGTCACTGAAGACAACTCTTCTGGGCCTTTACACAGCTGTAGTGCAGGAAAAGCACAATATATTTACCCAAAGAGGTAGCACTTACTGCTTTCTCCTCATTTGCTGCTCTGATCGGTCTCTGACCCTTTATAAACGAGAGGCATGTGAACTCGCACAGAAGCCCGGCCCCAGCCCACACACACTAGGCTATGCAACCTCTTCCCGCCCTTTCCCCCCACTGTGATGGACAGCTCACTCGAGGGACCTCGGCGCCTATGGGCGCAGTGGCAAAGTTACAGACACACAGGGTCACTAGAGACAACTCTTCTGGGCCTTTACCAGCTGTAGTGTAGGAAAAGCATGATACATTTACCCAACGAGGTAGCACTTACTGATTAGCCAGTAGAAAGTACTCCAGCTAAGTATGGTGCAAATCGCAAACAAATCTGCGATTTTTTTTGCGATTTTGCGCGAATTCGCGGACCGCTTATTCGCAAAATTCGCCCATACTTAGTATTTACGTGGTGTGTAATTATGTGGTACTGAGTGGTAATATATGGAGTGTATTTATGTTGCATTGAGTGTAAATATGTGGTGTGTTATTATGTGGCATTGAGTGGTATTATGTGGAGTGCATTTATGTTGCATTGAGTAGAGTGTAATTATGTGGCGTGTAAATATGTGACAGCGGTATAATGTGGAGTGTATTTATTTTGCATTGAATAGAGTGTAATTGTGACGTGATTATGTGGTACTGAGTGGTATTATGTGGAGTGTATTTATGTTGCATTATGTAAAGTGTAATTACGTGGTGTGTAATTATGTGGTACTGAGTGGTATTATGTTGAGTGTATTTATGTTGCACTGACTGGAGTGTAAATATGTGGCATGTAATTATGTGGCACTGAGTGGTATTATATGGAGTGCATTAATGTTGCATTGAATAGAGTGTAAATATGTGGCGTGTAATTATGTGGCATGAGTGGTATTATGTGGAGTGTATTTATGTTGCATTGAATAGTGTAATTGTGACGTGTGATTATGTGAGTGGTATTATCAATCAATCAATCAGAGAATTTGTAGAGCACACTACTTACTCGTGAGGGTCTCAAGGCGCTGGGGCGCGGGGGTGCTGCTAATGCTCAAAAAGCCAGGTCTTGAGTAGTCTTCTGAAGGTGAGCAGGTCCTGGGTCTGCCGTAGGAGGATGGGGAGGGTGTTCCAGGTCTTGGCGGCGAGGTGGGAGAATGATCTGCCACCGGAGGTCGCTCTTCGGATGCGGGGGATGGTGTCTAGGGCGAGGTCGGCAGAGCGGAGCTGGCGGTTCAGGGTGTGGAATGTGAGTCGTGTCTTGAGGTATGCTGGTCTGCTGTTGTGGAGTGCTTTGTGTGCATGGGTGAGGAGCTTGAAGGTGATCCTCTTGTTGAATGGAAGCCAGTGCAGGTCTCTCACGTGGGGTGTGATGTGGCTGTGGCAAGGGATGTTGAGGGTCAGGCGTGCGGCCTCGTTCTGGATGCGTTGTAGTCGTTTCAGGAGTTTGGCCGGGGCTCAAGCATAGAGGGCGTTTCCGTAGTCCAGCTTGCTGCTGATGAGGGCCTGGGTGAACGTTCTTCTGGTTTCGGTGGCGATCCACCTGTAGATCTTTCGGAGCATCTGGAGGGTGTTGAAGCAGGAGGATGAGACGGCGTTGACCTGTTTTGACATGGAGAGGGTGGAGTCAAGGACGAATCCCAGGTTGCGTGCGTGGTCGGTGGGTGTTGGTGCAGTTCCCAGTGCGGTTGGCCACCAGGAGTTGTCCCAGGCCGAGTGGGTGGTGCCGAGGATGAGGACTTCGGTCTTGTCCGAATTGAGTTTCAGGTGGCTCTTCTTCATGCACTCAGCGACGGCTTTCATTCCTTCGTGGAGGTTGGTTTTGGCTGTGAGGGGGTCCTTGGTGAGGGAGAGGATCAGCTGGGTGTCGTTGGCGTAGGAGGGGATGTTGAGGTTGTGCAGTCGGGCGACGTGGGCGAGCGGTGCCATGTAGATGTTGACTAAAGTCGGGCTGAGGGATGAGCCTTGGGGTACGCCGCAGATGATCTCGGAGACTTCGCAGTGGAAGGGGGGGAGGCAGACGCTCTGGGTTCTGCCGGAGAAGAAGAAGGTGGTCCAGTCCAGAGCCTTGTCGCGGATCCCAGGGTCTTGGAGGCGTGTACGTAGGGTGCGGTGGCAGACCGTGTCGTATGCGGCTGACAGGTCCAGGAGGATGAGGGATGTGGTCTCGCCGTTGTCCAGCATGGCCCTGATGTCATCGTTGGCAGAGATGAGGGCGGTTTCGATGCTGTGGTTGCTGCGGAACACGGACTGGGACGGGTCCAGGATGCTGTTAACCTCGAGGTAGCGGGTCAGTTGTTTGTTGACGGCCTTCTCGATCACCTTCGCCGGGAACGGGAGCTGGGAGATGGGTCAGAAGTTCTTGAGGTCCTTCGGGTTGGCCTTGGGTTTCTTGAGCAAGGCGTTGATCTCGGCATTCTTCCAGCTCTCTGGGAAGGTAGCAGTCTTGAAGGAGATGTTGATGGTTTTCCGGAGATGGGGAGCGATGATGGTGCTGACTTTGTTGAAGATGTGGAGTGGGTATGCGTCTGATGGCGAACCAGAGTGAATGGTGTTCATGATCTTGATGGTGTTGTTGTCATTTGTGTTAGTCCAGGTGAGCAGGGGGTCGGTGCTGAGGGTGGTCGTGGGGAAAGAGGTCTCGGTAGCTGTTGGGGTGGTTGAGATGCTGAAGCGGTCGTGGATGTCTGCGATCTTGCGAAAGAAGAAGGTGACAAGGGAGTCCCTTAGGTCTTGCAAAGGTGGGATGTCGTTGGTGTTGCAGCTGAGCTTGGAGAGTTCCTTCACAATGTTGAAGAGCTCTTTGCTGTTGTGTGCGTTGTTGTCAGGGCGGTCTTTGAAGGAGATCCTTTTGGCGGATCTGCTGAGCTTAAGGTGTCTGCGGGTGGTGTTCTTGTGGGCACGTAACTGTCTGGTGTCTGTTCGCTGGGCCATTTCTTCTCAGGTTTTCGGCAGGCTTGCTTGGAGGCCTGGAGGTACTCGGTGAGCCAGCTGGCTTTTCTGCTGGTGTGTCTGTTCGAGGGTTTCTTGATCAGGGCGAGGGTGTTGGCGCAGTCTTCGATCCACTGTCTGAGGTTGTGGGCTGCGGTGTCGGTGGGATCGGTGAGTGGGCTTTGGGCGAGGGTGATGATAAGCTGGTCTTCGGTGACTTTGCTCCAGCAGCGGCGAGGGATATTTTGGGTGCCGTTGTGCGTGGTGGGTTTCCGGAAGGTGAAATGGATGCAGCGATGGTCGGTCCAATGGAGTACGGTGGTGTGGCTGAAGGCAACGTGGGAGCTCGCGGAGGAGATGGGGTCAAGCGTGTGGCCGGCGGAGTGGGTGGGTGTCGTAACGAGCTATCTGAGTCCGAGGTTGGTGATCAGGGTGGAGGAGTTGGTGTCGTTGGTATTCGAGGTGGAAGTTCAGGTCCCCGAGGAGGATGTAGTCTTTGGAGGCGAGTGCGTGTGAGCTGACGATGTCGGCGATGGTGTCGCTGAACTGTCCGGGGGGTCTGTAGACGAGTGTTCCTCTGTGGGTGGTGTTGGGGTCGGTGTGGATGTGGAAGTGCCGGTGTACGGCAGTGCTGAGGGTGTCCTCTGTGCTGGCTGAGATTCTGAGAGTGTTCCTGTGGATGATGGCGAGTCCTCCTCCTGTTCCATTGGTGCGGTCCCTAGGGGCGATCTTGTATCCGTCGGGGATGGCTATGGCGATGTCGGGAGCTGAAGAGGGGTTCATCCAGGTCTCCGTCAGGAAGGTGACGCCTGGCGAGGTGGAGTCCAGTAGGTCCCAGAGTTCAGCGGCGTGTTTGCGGGCGGAGCGGGTGTTGAGGAGAATGCAGTTGTGGTGGTTGAGTTTTTCTGAGTGGTATTATGTGGAGTGTATTTATTTTGCATTGAGTAGAGTGTAATTATGTGGCGTGTAATTATGTGGCACAGTGTTATTATGTGGAGTGTATTTGTTACATTGAATAGAGTGTAATTACGTGTTGTGTAATTATGTGGTACTAAGTGGTATATTATGTGGATTGTATTTATGTTGCTTTGAGTTGAGTGTAATTATGTGGTGTGTAATTATGTCTATGGAGCGGTTCCCAGGGCATGGGGTGTGGGGGGAGGTGGAGAGTGAGGCTGGACTTCCTGCGAAAACATCTGATCTCGTCCTTTTGAGAGACTCAAATGGCTGAGCAATATGTGGAGTAAGACTGAGCTAACCTGCATCTTGCCCAGCTGACGCAGTCGTATTTCACGCGCCCTGTGACCACCACCTCCCAGAGCCCATATTGTGGACCTTCTTGATTTAGGGAGCATGGTGACTAAGAAAGTGTTTTATCCAGCCGAACCCCAACAAATAAGACGATAATAGCAGGAAAATCAAAGATACCACTGGAGAAGAAAACAGGCGTTCAGGGGTTAAGAGTCGACCCTCTAATAAGCTCCAGCATGTTGCATGAAGCGATTACCTCCGTCTATTTGTACATATAAGCGTGTATGTGTGCATGACCGATTGTTCTTCTATGTGTGCATGTCTACTTGTTCTTATATAAGTGTGTGTGTCCATGTGCAAATGTTCTTGTATGTGTTAGTGTGCACATTTTTTTGTTGTATAAGTGTGCATGTCTGTTCTTGCGTCTGTGGGCATGCCTATTTCTTCTTGTGTATATGTGTGTGTCCGTTTGCATGTCTGTCTAGTCTTGTAAAATTGTCTTTGTACATGTCTATTCGTTCTCCTATGTGTGGGTGCGCGCGTGTGGCATCTGTTCGTGTATGCATGTATTTCAATGAAGGTTTGTGTGTGCACAGGGTAGTGTCAAACTATCTGTGTGTCTACTTGTTCAAGTGTGTGTGTCTGCATTTGGGGTTGTGGGCATGTGCATACGTGTCCGCAATTTCTTGTGTGTATGTGAGGGAGGGAAAGGATACTTGAATCTGGAATGTTGGAAGATGTTTGTGCATGAGAATCTATTTGTTCCTGTATGTGCATCAGTGATGTTTGTGAGTACTGTATGCTCATAAGTGCAGGTGTGAAAACGCACCTTTTCATATGCATGTACACCAGTTTGTGTTTCTGAAATAGTGTTGGCACATGAATGCGCACTCTTGTTTCTGCGTATGACTGGGTCCAGTTTAACAATGTTTCCAACCTGTGTTTAAGACTGTGGTAAGTCCGTTTTTGCGGATTTACAAAGTCCTTCCAATGTGGAACGTTATCCAGACAGCCAAGCTCCGAAAAGAAAAACTCAAAAAATAGGCATGTTCACAGCGTCACAGGCTGTGTATCAGAGAGTCCACCACTGCTTTGCTAGTATGAGCGCCACACACAAACGAGTTTGTTAGCCTGGAAGGAGAAAGGACAATCAAAACAAGGAGCGAAGAAAAGAGAGGCAAAACACAAAAGGGGGTACAATACGAAATGTCAAAGGATGAAATGAAAATTGAAAAGGCATGGGGTTTTTTGCAAAGTAATTATGAAGTCATTGCAGGAGAAAGTGGGAGAAAGGATGGAGCCAGAGCCATGGCAGAGGGAGGGCACAGGAACAAACCGAGCCAAACATGAGCAGAAGGAGTGGGGAGAGGAACAAAGCCAGGCAGATAAAGCCCGTGGAATGGGAGATGAGCACAAAGCAAGACAGTAAGCGATAGAGACAGGGGACACAGTGAGGGACGAGTTAACAGGAGTGAGAGGAGGGGTGAGGGAGAGAGCAAAAGGAAACTACAGAAAACAAGCACGGTGTGCGTGCACTGCCAGGAATGCGAGGTATGCAGCTCCCGAGCACCCTAGGCCAGGGCACAGACAAGGCGGGACATGCACCCGCCTTGGGCCAATTGCGTGCTGTCTTTCTTATAAAGATGCACGCAAAGACCAATAGCGGGAGATAAAAAAAAAACCACAAACAAGCGTGTGTTTCCAGTCTAAAGCTCGTACTAAAAGCCTCGCAGTGCATGCGCTTTGGCTCAGGTGAGACCTAAACAATAAGCAGCAGTCCATTCGTGCAATATAAAATGAAAAGAAAGTATCTATGAAGAAATAAATCAACTTTTATTGAATATTTTCATTCTGCGAAACACGGTTGCCTACAGAACGGCTGATCGTTTTGTAACCCCTGGTTCCAGCAAAAGAAATTCTACTGCTCAAAAGAATGAACTTACAATACACTCAAAAAAAGGTTAACAGAAAAAAGGACTAGTACATTGAGTCAATTATCTTGTGTCCGCATCTACTTTCTTAATCTTGTTTTCTGTATATAGTGGAGTGATGATATTTGCATAGCGCTATTTCTATTCATATGACCATTTGGCGCTGGAGAACCAGAAAATGGGAAATAGGTTACAGGGGTTGGGGGGACTAGAGTAATATGCTGGCTGTGAAAAAAAAGTAACTATGGGATTATATGCTCTTGAAGCCACAAGATTTTAAACTGGACTATGAATTTCACAAACATGTCACACAATCCACAACCTACTGCATAATCTTAGATTACAACAAACACATTGTAGCTCAAACAAAAAATAAATAAGCATGCCACGTGGTTCTGGGCACTGGCATGTTCTCTCTAAAGTTTCATTTGGCACTGTACAGTTGCTGATTGCTGAATTCAAGTGCTAAACTGGTACTAATGTGGTTAATCTTTTCCCATCCAGTAGTTATTGTCACATATATTGTTTTAGTAAAGCCTTTTATGTGCAATAAAAAAACCTTTCAAAGTAAATAGATGCACAGATAGACACAAACAAACGTGCAATCACAGATAGAAAGAAACACCTATACACAAACGCATACACAGAAATGAACACATTTGGAAAAAGCTAGCTGCAGCCGCATACACAGATAGATGCAACCACACAAGCATACACACACTGACGCACACACACACATGCAGGCACAAGCACATACAAGCACAGACACACGCTCACATAGACAAGCACATAAGCAAGCATGCACATACATATACAGCATTACTAAGAGGAGAAACATTTACAAACTCACACATGCATGCAGATATAAATATATATAAGCACACACAGGCACTCATACATACCTATGCATATGAGGTGTCTTGAATGAAATATTTATATCACTTTTTTTGCAAATGTAAGCATTTGAAGTGCTTTGACAGGCGCAGAGTATAGATGGAGATAAGAGGAAGACAGGGTGGCAGACACAGAAACTAGAGGCAGATATGGTGGCAGACAGAGAAACAAAAGAGAGATGAGTGTGTGAGATGGGGGAGAGCGATATATAAAACTCAGACAGGAGAAATAGAGATACAGATTTAAAGAAACAAAAGATGTTAAGGACAGAGAGCGAGATGGGGCAACGTGGGTGGATGGGTACATAGAGAGCAGTAGAAAAAGAGGAGACAGATGAAAACAGGTAAGATAAAAGACAGGTGAATGAGTAAGGTAAGAGAGGAGGAGGGAAAGGGAAAGGGGTTGGCAGGTTAAGAAGTGAGACGAAGGAGCAAGAGAGAGGGATGAAAGGTCAAGAGGATTTATAAGTTGAGAAAGACAAAGAGGTGAGAGAGATGAGGAGACAGGGGATAGGTTCATGCGAGATAGAAAGAGAGAGAGAGGAGAGGGAGAGATTGGGAGACATGTGTAAACTGGCAAATTGGGAGAGAAAGAGGGAGGATGGTACAGCGAGATTTGGAGAGAGAGTGACACTTCGAAAGCTAGCACGAGAAAGGGAAACAGTGTGTACTGATAGAGACACAGATCAGCCAGAATAAATGTTTGTAACAGGCACGTACAGCCAACAAGCTTGCCTACAGCTGTTGTTACAAATTGCAGGTAGAAGAACTGGAAACATACAGTTGTGCCTGGGCCTTCTGTAAGTATAACCTTACACTCTCTTAGTGAATGCAATCTTCTTTATAATTGTATATTTCTTTTGACATTTTTGGGGGGTAAAGAGGGGTTAATCTTATTTAATGCAAATTGGTTGAAACAAAAAATTTAATACAAAAATGTAAGTGCTGGAAACGTTCCGGTTGGAGATAAGCAAAGACACTAAAACACACATATAAACGCTTCCAGAACAACAATGAAGCGAGTGGCTTGCTTGAGGCCTTCGTTAATGAGCACATCTGGATTCCCACTACTCCAGAGGTGTCCCTAGACAGGTCGAACAAGCTGAACACTCAGGTGGTACTGCATTGCAGGTAGCACAGCACAGGGAATGGCAAACCTATTTTGTAACAAAACAGGAGATTTTAAGAGTAAAGCGTTGTTAAACTGACCAACAATGACATCTTAAATGTCGCTGGGAGTATGGTAAAAATACATGGATAAAAAAAGGCAATGTACTCATAACATGAGGATGGTCACAGAGGGAAATGTATATCAACAACGCAAGGAAAGTGAATGGAACGAAAACACCAGAACTGACATTTTAAACTACGCAATGGAGTTGTTTTGTGGTTCGAGAATAAGGCTGCATGTTTTGGGCAATAGTTATGGTATATGGTCTATGGGAAGGGTAGCTGGTACAGCAGTGTGTGATGTCTGTGAGGAAGAAAAATAAGGAGAGGACGCAAAATAATGAGGAAAAGAAGGTAGACGAGAAGACAGGCCAGTGAAAGTGAGCACAAATAATATTTTTAAAAACCCTAACTCAGAAATATGCAAAATAATATGAATCTAATAAATCAGTAAATGATAGTTATCAGCAAAGCCAGCGCAGAGCAGTGTTAAACATTGCAGGGTCAGGAACTGGGGGTCTGACTAGAACGTTTGTCATGTCTTGCAGCAGAAAAATAAAAACACTGAGCAAAGAAATGCAGCTTTTCATTAGCATGCAAGTGCAAGGTTATGGCCAGGGCTTTAAGTGGGCCGGTAGTTCTAAAAGGCAGCTGCTGAGACGGGTCCCTTTCAGGCACTCCATTTTTGCCTTCGCTGTGAGGGTGAAAAAAAACTCAGCAGCAGTACCACCTTTAACTGCCTTTAATGTAACACACACGAGACTTGTTATTGTTCTTTCACTGTCATCACGTAAGAACTGAAGCATTTTCATTATATATATATATATATATATATATATATATATATATATATATATATATATATATATATATATATATATATATATCTACACAGCAAAGCCATAGTTGCTTTTTCTTTGTATACAACGAACAACTATTGACAAAGCCAATAGTCCTCACTAGCTGTCTGTATTATGTTATTTGTTGCACAAAAACAGCAAAATACCAGTCGGGGTAAACTATGCTAAACACAGAGTTTTAGGTTTTGTGCTTTTAAGCTACACCCTTAATTACACCAGCCACGTCCCTTTGCGAGACCCCCACGTTTTTTCATCCCACTTCAAACCCTGGTTATGGCCAAAAACTTCACGCAGATATGTCAATACAAACGGAATGTGGTGCCTCACAAAGCTCAGCAAACGAAACCACGCACAACCTGCTGCTATAAAAAAGCAAAGCGAACACGAAAAGTTGGGAAATATTGAAACACGTTTGTCTATGTAAAGGGTTCTTACAAATCAGCATGAAATATCGGACGTAAAAAAATGTTTGCCTGTTGTAAGTAAATGTATACATATCCTGAAAAGGGCATTCAGTTTCCCTGCTGATTTTAAAGTAAACAACGAAGATTGTTTACGTTTTAAATATCCTGAAAAGGGCATTCAGTTTCCCTGCTGATTTTAAAGTAAACAACGAAGATTGTTTACGTTTTAAATATTGCTGTGTTTTAACCCCTTCCATGCACGCGTCGGCCGTTGGCCGTGCGCAGCCCCGCCCACCCTTTAGAATGCCCGCACCGAGGAGGAATGTTCGCCGCGGTAAACGGGTTAAAGCCACCATGTCATGGTCAGGTTGTTTGTTTTGGGAGGGGCCGGTCTCTGCTTGGCAACGGGTATAGCAGCTTCGGTTGGCCAGATTGGGGATGGGAGGGTTCCTTAAGATCTCAGAGCAGGCACTGGGCTGGTAATGTCCCATTACCAGCTTCATGGGGGGATGTTGTCTGTCCTTCGGCGGACGCACCCACCTACAATATATACAAAACAATGGTGATGCGTTAGTGCACACAACACCACAGTGCCCTGGCTCCATGGCAGACATGGGCAAGAAACTTCGGCTCCCTGAGAGAATACAAGCAGACGGGGTTTAACAGAAAATCGGGCACCATGCTGAAACAAAGCACGGAGCACGCTGAATGTAAAAAAAACGCGTTGTCCTGACTCAAGTAGGACAGACTTAATAAAGAATATAGTACTTACTGTGTAAAACTCGAATTAAAGGGGCCGGGAGCCAGGGGCGGGCTTACAGATGACGACATGGCCGTACTAAGGAGGGACTAACAATCCTATTAAGAAATCAGACACCAGCATTTACGAAGGACAAAGACACAAGCCAATGAAAAATATGCACAGGGCTTCTACTCTGTACTCTACCTACAACAGATCGCCAGAGCAGCGATTGCGCGCTGGCTACGACTCGACCTAACAAGGAGCTGAGGGAACGCAAGACCCTGACAGTAAACAGAGGGCGATGTAAGGGTGTAAACAAGCTGTGAGACATCAAACTGGGCTGAATTTGTTGTCATAATCACAACTGCTGTAAAGTGTGTTAAAGCAAATACAGGATGGCAGGAGAGCCTCAGGATGACAGAAACAGGACACGTACCGTGCCATCATTTTTACAAGAGGCACTCCCAGAAAGCACAATAGAGTCACTGCCTTGCATGGTCCGGTCTACAACAAAATGACAATGGCTCCTTAAAATGTGACTGTATCCAAAGTGTGCACAACAAGAAAAAGACAGCTTCATCATGTCATTAATTATGTAATTGTGCAAACTATAAGTGTGGCAGAGCAGCCTGGTGGAATCAGAAAAGGGGTTCCTTGTGGTAAAATTGTGCATGCTGCTGCCATATTAAATTGGGGCAATAGTCATTAAAAATCATAACATTAGCAACTTTTTCTGCTCATCAGCAGCGCGTAACTAGAAATAATTATAAAAAGTTGAGGTCACGAGTCTCTTTGTGCAGGGAAGTGGGAGTGGAAACAGGCACTCCCCGAAAACAGCCTCTAACATATGACCTTGGTCTTTGAATGCACAGCAAATGCAATGAGAGGAGAACATGAGTTACAGCCCTCTTTCAGAAACGGACCTGGACCAACTGAAGACATTGAGCGCTCTGGTCAAATGCTCTTAAAGAAGGGGAAAAGTAGTCCCAAAACGGATGTTACAATGGGACACGTGGAAGGATACAAGTACTGGGGAACTGCTCTGTTGGAGAAAACAACTGTTGAAAAGGAGGGACAAAGAGGAAGGAATGACCACTAGCAAGCAAGGATTTGTTAAAGACACTGAAACAAACAAATGAAAAACAAGTATTCCCTGTAACCCCACATATGAAGTATATACTAAAGTATACACATGAGGTATCGAAAGCTCGACCTAAAAAAATAGCAGAGAAGAACATGTGGGCATCAATGGTCTTAGTTACTTGTGAGAAGTTGGCCTGATGTGCAGTGCTCACTGTTCTAGTGATCACTATATATCAGTCCAAACAACCCTTATTGATGATTGGTTGTAAGTCAACCTTATAGACCAGCTATCCTAGTAGCATGGATACGAGCAGTCTAAGGCTAAGACTCTAGAGGGCGTGTTAAGCCAGCTGTTTTACCATCACATTACCCCTTGAACACCCAGTGAAAGGACACCACACAAGTTGTTATGAAAATAAACAGTGTATTTATTTATAACAAGACTACCCTGGCTCTTTATGAGACAGGGAGCTAAGCACACAACAAAACTCTTATAAAAATACTTAAGTTAGCACAGTATACACAAATGCCCGAGGGGCACGAAAAACCATATACTCTGAAAGTGGAATGCGAAATTACTAGCAGGTAAGTACAGTACTAATAGGCTTTGGAATCGCTAGGACTTGACTATGGAATCGTTAGATTACTTCTAGGAGGCCCAGGGGACTCGGGTGCAGAGTGTGCACGCTCACGCGGAATGCGGGACAAAGTCTATGATAGCTAGTAAAGGTAAAGTTAGTGTTGACGGGCGAACCCGACCTGGTAGGGAGAAAACGAAAGTGGATCCTGACCCTTGGATAGTGAGGCTATGCTGGGGCACCGAAATGCCGAAGTTACCTAGCCCAGGGGCTGCAGCTGCATATGTCTCAAAAGACGTCGGGAATCCTCGTAGACGAACCAGGAGCCTGGAAGAAAGATGCTGGCAGGCGACCAGTGAAGAGAGTTCGAAGGGATCCAAGCCTGGATCTCGAAGATGAATGATACCTGAAAGCAGAGGGGACCAAGTTCGTGACTACTAGCCAGTAGTCAGGGGGCACCAGGAGGGCACCGGATGGTAGTCACCTCGGCAAGGTGAGTGGGCGACGCTGGGCTCTGCAGATCTCACGGACCAGGAGGCGTTGTCGGCGACCAGGATGGAGGGGCGAGCTGTCCCACGATGGATGAAGCTGTCGGCGTCGAAGAACCCAGGATTGGGCAACAAAGCCTTGGCTAATTCAAGCCCACGCGGTGGACTCAAAATGGCGTCTTGAGTGGACCAGGAGGGTCCGGGGTGCTCCTCTTCTGGAAGGGAGCAAGAGCCAGTCTGGAGCAACCAGACCAGCAGCAGTGATGTCGTCGGGCGTCGTTCAGAAGGCCACAAGCCAGCGGGCTAGTAGCCAAACAACGCGGTGAGCAGCAAAAAGCAGAAGGGCCCCACGCCGATCGTGGAGATGCTGGGGGGCTGCTCTTCGGTGCTGGAGCTGCTCAGGGTTGGGGCTTCTCGGACCCCAAAGCACTCGCCAGGAGATTACTCGGCGGGCTTGCTGTGAAGAAGTCGTGCAGTCTTGGCAATAGTCGGTCCCTTGAGGTCTCGTCGCACTCACGGTTCTCAGCTTGGCTGTAGAGGTGAGTAGAGGTCGGAGGTGCCAGGGAAGCCGGGTCTTGTCGAGTTGGGCCGTCGGATTCCGGAGGAGGGACTTACAGCAGACCGCAGTGTTCTTAGGATGGTGCCTGCGGATGCAGGGTGACTACTCCTTAGTCACAAGGGAGAATCTTTGAAGAAGAAATCTTGAAGTCCTTTCGCAGAAAGTCGTGTCTTGATTCCAAAGATGATCTAATTTGGAAGGGGGCCTGCTCCTACCTTTATCTGGGAAAAGGGGGCTGGCACGCGACTAAGTCCTGCCCTATGGGTGGGACCAGGAGGGGGGTGGTTACACCCCTCTCCTTTGGCGGGCTTTCCCCAGGCCAGGGGCTGGAGTGCCCCTGGAACTGGTTTCAGCCGGCCTATGCACAGTGAGCACCGGGGTGCCACTTGCAGTCACCTTCCTCTGTAGCCCTGCCTACCTGGAATACACAAAACCCTGTCTGGGACGGTGCTGGCACCGCCCCTGGCAGGAAACCCTTTGTCCTTGCCTCCTGCTCTGGGAGGACTCCCAGCAGCAGGAGGGCAGACTTGTGTCTCGGTGGCAGCATCCATTTTGTGGATGCTAAGGCTCTGTCTGACTTTAACCGGGGTTACAGGTTACATACATGTCGTGTCTCTCTAGAAGGGTGGAATGCTAACCCCGTCGCCAGAATTGGCGAGGGGTTAGTATTCCAATTCGTATGACACCTTACTCGACATGTTTTGATAAAGCGATACCAGAGTTGGCATATAACCGCGAGGATTATAATGCACTTAAGAGTATATGGTATGCGATATCATGGAAACGGCTAAGGGATAGATCCCGAAAGCCGCAGACAGGCTCAGCTCATGCCAGAGCACCATCTCACACGATTCCAAGCACTCTGCCTTCAGGATTGTTAAGGCCTGCCATAGGAGTGACTGATAGGAGATCTGTGTGTCCATTTTAGGGTTAGATATAGGTATACTATATCTAAAGCAAAGGGTGAGTACACCACCTTGCCCCAGCTGTCGTGCAGCCAGTTGTGTCAGTTTAGTTAGTCAGCCCAGGGGTGGCATAATACATGCTTCAGCCCCTGGGAGACTTCTGGGTGCACCTCAGCCCTGGGTACAGGGACTTGGAGAGGGCCCAGTGCCAATTCAGTACCTGAGTACAATTTGGATAGAGAGAACAGCTAGGCTGTGGGTCTGATTAGCAGGCCCACAGCCAGGGAAAGTCGTAAACCAGTGCAGCAAAAAGCAAAAATCTGGGTGATCATAGGATTGCAGACCCTACTCTCCTACATGACCCCCCCCAAACTTTGGGACAATAAACTAACCTTGACCAGGTGAGTCTTCTTGCTCTAAGTGGAAATACCTGGAGAGCCCATCAGCATTGCTGTGATCAGTACCAGGTCTATGCTCCACTGTAAAATCCATCCCCTGTAGGGAAATGGACCACCTAAGCAGTTTGGGGTTTTCACCCTTCATCTGATTTAGCCACAAGAGGGGCTTATGGTCGGTCTGATTGGTGAAGTGAGTGCCAAACAAGTAGGCCCTCAGCTTCTTCAGGGCCCAAACCACAGCAAAGGCCTCCCTCTCAATAGCTGACCAATTTTTCTCTCTGGGGGTCAGCCTCCTACTAATGAAAGCAATAGGCTGATCATTACCATCAAAATTCAGTTGAGACAGAACAGCTCCCACACCCAACTCAGAAGCATCTGTTTGGACAATGAATGGCTTGGAGTAATCTGGACTCTTAAGGATAGGTGCTGTGCACATGGCCTGCTTTAGGTCATTGAATGCTTTCTGACAGCTTGCTGTCCACTGAACTTTCTTTGGCATCTTTTTGCTTGTCAGGTCATTAAGAGGGGTCACTATGGACCCATAATTTCTGACAAACTTCCTATAGTAACCAGTCAGGCCCAAGAAAGCTCGAACCTGAGTCTGGGTGATTGGAGGAGCCCAGTCCTGGATGGCCTGTATTTTACTCTCCAATGGCTGAACCTGGCCTCCACCTACAAGGTGGCCCAGGTATACAACCTGTGTCTGTCCTATCTGGCACTTAGTGGCCTTGATAGTGAGGCCTGCCTTTTGCAGAGCCTCTAACACTTTCCTCAGGTGGACCAGGTGATCCTCCCAGGTGGAGCTAAAGACAGCAATATCGTCAAGATATGCTGCACAGAAGTCATCCAGCCCAGTGAGGACTTGATTCACCAACCTTTGGAAGGTGGCAGGTGCATTTTTCAAACCAAAGGGCATTACCACAAATTGATAATGCCCACCAGGGGTAGAAAATGCTGTCTTGGGTTTGGCCTCCTCAGCTAACCTGATTTGCCAATACCCAGCTGTCAAATCAAATGTACTTAAGAATTTGGCAGAAGCCAATTTATCTATAAGTTCATCTGCTCTTGGTATTGGGTGGGCATCAGTCTTAGTGACTGCATTGAGGCCTCTGTAGTCTACGCAGAACCTCATCTCTTTCTTACCACCCTGGGTGTGAGGCTTTGGCACTAGAACTACTGGGCTAGCCCAAGGGCTATCTGAGGGCTCAATGACTCCCAGCTCCAACATTTTCTGCACTTCTGTATTGATGCAGTCTCTAACATGATCAGGCTGTCTGTAGATTTTACTCTTGACAGGCAGACTGTCCCCAGTGTCAACATCATGGGTACACCAATCAGTTTGGCTGGGTGTTAGAGAGAACATATGTCTGAAGGATTGCAGAACTTGCCTGCAATCCTGTTGCTGATGCTCAGTGAGGCTGCCACAAAAGACAACACCATCCACTGACCCATCATCAGGATTCTGAGTGAGCAGGTCTGGGAGAGGGTCACTCTCTTCCTCCTGTCCCTCATCTGTGGCCATGAGCAAGCTCATGTCCTTCCTGTCAACATATGCCTTGAGCCTGTTTACATGGAGCACTCTGAGAGGGCTCCTGGGAGTTCTAAGGTCCACCAAGTAGGTAACCTCTCCCTTTTGCTCAATGATGGTGTGGGGCCCAGACCATTTGTCTTTCAGAGCTGCTGGGGCCACTGGCTCCAGCACCCACACCTTTTGTCCTGGCTGGTACACAGTCAGAACAGCCTTCTGGTCATGCCAAGCTTTTTGGAGTTCTTGGCTGGCCTCAAGGTTTTTAGATGCCTTTTCCATATACTCAGCCATCCTGGAGCGGAGACCAAGTACATAGTCCACTATGTTGGTTGCAGGCTTTTTGAGAGGTCTCTCCCATCCTTCCTTCACCAAACACAGGGGTCCTCTTACAGGATGCCCATACAGAAGCTCAAAAGGGCTGTAGCCGACCCCCTTCTGTGGGACCTCTCTGTAAGCAAACAAGAGGCAGGGGATCAGGACATCCCATCTTCTCCTAAGAGTTTCAGGTAGCCCATGAATCATCCCTTTGAGGGTCCTGTTGAATCTCTCAACAAGCCCATTGCATTGTGGGTGGTAGGGTGTGGTGAACTTGTAGTTCACACCACACTCCTTCCACATTGCAGTCAGATATCCTGACATGAAGTTTGTACCTCTGTCAGAAACAATCTCCTTAGGGAAGCCCACTCTGGAGAACACTCCAACTAGGGCCCTTGCCACTACAGGTGCTGTAGTGGTCCTAAGTGGAATAGCTTCAGGATACCTGGTGGCATGATCCACCACCACCAGTATAAACTTGTGCCCTGATGCTGTCTGGGGTTCCATTGGACCAACAATGTCAATCCCCACTCTTTCAAAGGGAACCCCCACCACAGGTAGTGGTATGAGGGGGGCCTTTGTTGTGCCACCTGACTTACCACTGGCTTGGCAAGTGACACAGGAGCGACAAAACTCCTTGGTATTCTCATTCATGTGGGGCCAGTGAAAGTGTGAGACAAGCCTGTCCCACGTCTTTGTCTGACCTAAATGACCTGCAAGGGGAATCTCATGGGCCAAGGTGAGAAGGAAACCTCTCAGAGACAAGGGGATGACCAGCCTCCTGGTTGCACCAGGCTTGGGGTCTCTTGACTCAGAGTACAGGAGTCCATCTTCCCAGTATACCCTGTGGGCACCTGTGGCATTCCCTGCAGCCTCAGCAGCAGCCTGCTGTCTGAGGGGTTCAAGGGAAGGGCAGTCTAACTGTGCCTTCCCCAGGTCTGCTCTGGAGGGTCCCCCTGAGCCCAGAAACTCAACTTGATCAAGTTCAAGCTCTTTAGGCTCAGTTTCCCTCAGCTCTCTCAGATCAGCCTCCTCAGAGACTTGATCCTCAACCTGGGGCAAGGGGGAAGGCAAAGCCTTACCCTTACTGCTCTTCTTCTTGGAAGGTGTCTGGTCCATTCTTTCAGGATCCAGCACCTGTTCAGTGGGGCATCTTCTGGCCTGTGACCTAGTCACAGCAAGCACATGTGCTGGCAAGCCTAACATCTCCATGTGAGTCCTCTGCTCCACTTCTGACCATAGTGATGACTCCAAATCATTGCCCAACAAACAATCAACTGGGAGGTCTGAACTGACTACAACTTTCTTTTGTCCCTTCACTCCACCGCAGGAGAAAGCCACAATCGCCATACTATGACTGGTAGTGACGTTGCTGGCATTGGTCACCAGGAAATCTGTACCTGGCATGATCTGTCCAGGGTCCACAAAGTTAGGTGTCACCATGGTGACACTGGCACAAGTGTCCCTATAGGCCTGAGCCATCTTGCCATTAATCAAAGGTGTCTGCCTGTATTTGCCCAAAGTATTGGGACTTATATCAGGGGATATATCCATATCCCCTGTACAGACAAGGACAGCCTGAGTGAGTGTGCCAACTAAGTTGGCAGACCCCTCAGTTCCCAAGGTTAACCCAACTAATGCCTTGGGAGGTACACTACCACTACTGACTGTACTAGGGGGTGCAGTTGCCTTAGGGGCTGTAGTGGCAGGAGTTTGTCCTCCTCTTTTGGTGCACTCACTAAACCAGTGAGACTTACTTTTACAGTACTGGCACCACCTTTTTGACTGGCCTTCTTGAGTCTTCTTTTTCTGGGAAGCCTGACCCCCACCCTCTTTGGTTTGTTGGGGACCTGGTGAAGACTTCTGGTCATTTTGTTCACTCTTAGCATTACCCTTCTGGTCTGCTTTCTTCTGACCACCCTGGTTCTGGTTCTGCTTGATCCTTGTTCTGACCCATTTGTCTGCCTTCTTTCCCAATTCTTGGGGAGAGGTCAGATCTGAATCAACAAGGTGCTGGTGCAACAACTGGTTCTGACAATTATTTAAAATGTGTTCTCTCATCATGAGATTGTACAACCCTGTGTAATCAGTAACCTTGCTACCCAGCAACCAGCCCTCCAAAGCCTTAGTGGCACAATCCACAAAGTCAGACCAGTCCTGAGACTGAGTTTTCTGGGTGTCTCTGAACAGCAACCTGTACTGCTCAGTGGTTAAACCAAACCCATCAATCAGTGCATTTTTCAGGACCTGGTAATCATTAGCATCCTCCACTCTTGTAGTGAGGAGCTTATCTCTACCTTTACCATCAAAGGAGAGCCACAGTATAGCTGCCCACTGACTCCGGGGAATGCACTGCACAGTGCAGGCCCTCTCCAGAGCAGCCATCCATTTCTGGATGTCATCCCCTTGCTTAAAGGGGGGCACTATCTTAGTCAGGTGTTTAGTATCTAAACCCTTCTCTCTATCTCTTGGGAGATTGCTGCCACCAGTGGGAGCTAACCCACTCATCTGCTGCTCTCTAGCAAAGGCAAGCTTCCCTTTGGCCAGGGCAAGTTCTTCCCTTTCAATCCTCAGAGTAGCCTGTCTCATCCTAGCTTCATGCTCCATTCTCTGAGGGGAAGTCAATCTCCTCTGGGGAGAGTTCCTTCTCCTCTGAGAAGAGGCATTAGAGTGCAGAGATCTATTGGAGTCCCTAGAAAGAGATCTATCTCTCCTAACTCCAAGGTTAGGCCTACTTAGGGTCAGTACTGGGGGTCCCCCAGATCCTAGCCCAAGCAAGTCTAAGTTGGCCCTAGTTAGCCTTCTGACTACCTCAAGACCTTTGTCTACCTCGTCCCCAGAGAGTTCCTCTTGATCCTCCTCCTCAACTGCATTGGCAATGTTGGGGAGGTCTGGATCCCCAGAGGTACCCTCTAAGGCTGGCATATTCCCATCTAGCTGAGAAAGCTTTCTCGCATCATAAGTCTCTAAGAGACCTATTAAAAAGGGAATGGTGGGGTTAGACCCCTGTTTCAGTTTCCTGGAGGTACACACTTGTCTCATCTCCTGAAAACTGAGAGCTGCATATCTTGATTTGACCTGTGGAGGGTCAACATCCACAAGGGGAGTCTCAGTAGATTCTCCTTGGGTAGACATGCTTTTTCTAGTGAGGTGTAAGTGGTGCACTTACCTACACTATATGTTTGCCTACTGATCCCTTGCTAGAGTTGTAGTTTAGGGTGTGCTAGGCCCTAGGAGCTACAACAGCGGGTTCAGTAGAACTCAGAGTATTCTAAGCTAAGTTATATGTACCTTTAGTACTTATGTGATCTTTCACAAGATATTCTTAGGATATGTGTGGTAAAACACCAATGTGAGAAGTTGGCCTGATGTGCAGTGCTCACTGTTCTAGTGATCACTATATATCAGTCCAAACAACCCTTATTGATGATTGGTTGTAAGTCAACCTTATAGACCAGCTATCCTAGTAGCATGGATACGAGCAGTCTAAGGCTAAGACTCTAGAGGGCGTGTTAAGCCAGCTGTTTTACCATCACATTACCCCTTGAACACCCAGTGAAAGGACACCACACAAGTTGTTATGAAAATAAACAGTGTATTTATTTATAACAAGACTACCCTGGCTCTTTATGAGACAGGGAGCTAAGCACACAACAAAACTCTTATAAAAATACTTAAGTTAGCACAGTATACACAAATGCCCGAGGGGCACGAAAAACCATATACTCTGAAAGTGGAATGCGAAATTACTAGCAGGTAAGTACAGTACTAATAGGCTTTGGAATCGCTAGGACTTGACTATGGAATCGTTAGATTACTTCTAGGAGGCCCAGGGGACTCGGGTGCAGAGTGTGCACTCTCACGCGGGATGCGGGACAAAGTCTATGATAGCTAGTAAAGGTAAAGTTAGTGTTCACGGGCGAACCCGACCTGGTAGGGAGAAAACGAAAGTGGATCCTGAGGCTATGCTGGGGCACCGAAATGCCGAAGTTACCTAGCCCAGGGGCTGCAGCTGCATATGTCTCAAAAGACGTCTGGAATCCTCGTAGACGAACCAGGAGCCTGGAAGAAAGATGCTGGCAGGCGACCAGTGAAGAGAGTTCGAAGGGATCCAAGCCTGGATCTCGAAGATGAACTATAGTTACTTACCTGTAAACTGTGGTTCTCCAGTATTGGTGTCTTTCATAGATTCACATGCTTGAATATCCCCCGTCGTCGAAGTGGGAGTCCCACGGTACATAAAATAGCAGTATATATGCATGTATACATGAAAAATATAACTAATAAAAATATACATACATATAGTGCAGTAAATTGTAAATTCCAAAAGTACCATAGAACACAATAGGCCCATTGAAAAGCCTAAGGGAGAACTCACTTTAGTAGCATATCAGAGTCATTATGTGTTGGATCACATTCCAGCCAATCAGGCTGTAGCCTCCTCTAGAACCTTCTCCTCAGAAGCCCAAGTCCTCAGATTTTCGTAGCACAGAGTAAGTAAAAGTGCCTGAGGAGAAGAGAGCCTCTGAGGGGAGGATGGGAGGGTCGCATGTGAATCTATGAAAGACACCAATACTGGAGAACCACAGTTTACAGGTAAGTAACTATAGTTCTTCTCCAGTATTAGGGGTGTCTTTCATAGATTCACATGCTTGAATAGAGTAGAAAGCAGTAAATGATCACATAAGTCATAAAGGTAATACATCAAGCAAAGAAGGTAAATATATGTGGTAATAAGCAATAAATACCAAAACATTATTACTAGAAAACAAAACCTTTATGACTGGAGGTGGGTAGCAACAGAGGCTCACCTTTACTGGAAAAGATTCCGCAGCACCGCTTGACCCACTGCCGCATCCGCGGCGTCTGTTGATTGCAGGCAGTAGTGCTTAGTAAAAGTATGGCTGCTCGACCAAGTAGCAGCTCTGCAGATCTGGCGTAAGGGTACCCCCGCAAAAAGGGCAGCCGAAGTAGACACTGCTCTAGTTGAATGAGCTCGAACAGGAGCAGGAAGGGGCTTTCCAGCCCGTTGGTGGCAGAAGGATATGGTAGAGGAGATCCACCTGGTTATAGTCTGCTTGGTAACAGGTTGTCCTTTGCAAGTTGGACCATATGCCACAAACAATTGATCAGATTTTCTGATAGGTGCAGTTCGTTGAATGTAGAATTTGAGGCAACGTTTCAAATCTAATGAATGCAATGACCGCTCAGCTGGAGTTTGCGGAGCAGGAAAGAAAGTTTTCAGAATTACAGGTTCGTTGAGATGAAAGTCACTGGGAACCTTCGGGATGAACTTAGGATTAGTTCGTAATGTCACAGCCTCTTTGGAGAATTTTAGGAAAGGAGGCTGTATGGTAAACGCCTGGATGTCACTGACACGTCTTGAGGACGTTAAGGCGAGTAAAAGAGCAACTTTCCACGTGAGAAATTTAAGAGTTGCCGAGTGAATAGGTTCAAATGGTGGTAGAAGTAGTTGAGACAAGACCAAATTCAAACGCCAGGCAGGCGGAGGGCGACGGATAGGTGGAAACATCCTAAAAAGGCCCTTGTAAAATTGTTTAATGATCCTTGAAGAACATAAAGATGTGGAACCATCATGGCGGAAACGGGAAATCGCCGCCAGAAACACTTTAAGAGTTGAGTGGGACAGACCTGATTTTGCCAGGGATAAAAAGAAAGGTAAAATTTGTTCAGGTTTTGCAGTCATTGGGTCCAAATCCTTGGTGCGGCACCAGACACAGAAACGTTTCCACTTGAGTTGGTACGTTTTTATGGTGGAGGGAGCGCGAGCCCGCGCTAACACCTCCCTGCAGTCCTTGTCAATAGTTAAACGTGCAAATTCATTGTACTCAGGTTCCAGGCATGGAGTTGAAGGTATGCTGGATCCGGATGACAAATTAGTCCCTGCTGCATCGTGAGGAGGTGCGGCAGAGGATGGAGTGGCAACGGATCGGACTGCGAGAAGAGGAGCAGGTCCGTGAACCATGGACGTCTCGGCCACTTGGGTGCGATCAGGATGATGCGACAAGGTTGGAACCTCATCCTGTGTAACAAACGAGGAATCAGAGGAAGTGGAGGGAAAGCATAGATGAAATCGTTCGACCAATCGATCGAAAATGCATTCCCGCTCGACTCTCTGTGGGGATGCCGACTTGCAAAGCGTGGGCATTTCTTGTGGACAGCAGTCGCGAAAAGATCCATCCGTGGCTGGCCCCACCGCCGGAAGATGTACTCGACCGTGGGCTGATTGAGTTCCCACTCGTGATTGTCTGATGACGCTCGGCTGAGTGAATCCGCCAGAACATTGGCCACGCCTGGCACGTGAATGGCTGTGAGATGAATTTGACGTTGGATCGCCCAATCCCATATTTCTTGTGCTAGTTGAGAAAGTGGAAGAGACCTCGTGCCGCCCTGCTTGTTGAGGTAGTGCATGCTGGTGGTGTTGTCCGTCCTCACCAGCAAAGTGTGTCCCCGCACTAACCTCTGGAAAGATTTGAGGGCTAAGAAAATCGCCAAGAGTTCCAGACGATTGATGTGCCAAGTTCGTTGTATTGCTGTCCACTTCCCTTTCACAGACATGCCGTCGAGATGCGCTCCCCAGCCTTCGAGAGACGCGTCTGTTGTAAGCGTCAGAGTTGGGGGTTCGTCCTGGAATGAACGGCCTGCAGATATGTGTGGAGGGTGAGCCCACCACTCCAGCGCTTTCTGTATGCGAGGTGTTAAAAGGACCTTGTCCTCGAAGGACCCCGACACCTGTTTCCACTGGCTGTCCAGTTCCTCCTGGAGAGTCCTCATGTGCAATCTGCAATTTGGAATGAGGTGGATGCACGAGGATGCCATGCCAAGGAATGATTTGAATATTCGGACAGAAACGGACAGTTTTGATTGGAGGGAGCGCACCATCATTAACATGCGGTCCTGTCTTTCCTGGGAAACGTACACTTTTCCCTGTCGAGAATCTAGCAAGGCTCCGAGAAAATTTCTCCGTTGCGAAGGTTGAAAGTGTGACTTCTGGCAATTGATTGAAAGCCCCAAGGCGTGGAAAAGGGAGACGCAAACTTGAGTGTGCTGCTCCGTTTGGTGAAAAGTGCTTGCCTTGATGAGGCAGTCGTCCAGGTATGGGTAAAATTGGATACCTTGGAGACGTAGGAAGGCAGCTACGGGGGCCAAGATCTTGGTAAAAACCCTTGGTGCCGAGCGGAGGCCGAATGGCAGGACTTTGAATTGGAAGTGTAGCTGCCCGACCGTGAAGCGGAGATACTTCCTGTGTCTGGGGTGGATTGGCACATGGAAGTAAGCGTCCTGAAGGTCGATTGTGGAATAGAACTCGCTTGGATTGAGAAAATTCAGAATTTGGATCAGGGTTAACATCTGAAAAGTTTTTGAAATTAGAAATTTGTTTAGAGCTCGTAGATCCAATATTGGACGCCATTCCCCCGACTTCTTCTTGACCAAGAAAAAGCGGGAATAGAACCCCTTGCCGCGTTGACCTTGCGGCACTAGTTCGATGGCTCCTTTTTTGATCATTAAATTCACCTGGGCCAGAAGGTCCTTGAAATGAGGGGGTGATGGCCCCGAAGGTGGATGATTGGGTGGAAAT
Organism: Lissotriton helveticus; assembly: GCF_964261635.1. NCBI lineage: Eukaryota > Metazoa > Chordata > Amphibia > Caudata > Salamandridae > Lissotriton > Lissotriton helveticus. Next base: position 1,450,106,995 of record NC_136068.1, read on the forward strand.
TTTGTGAATTCCAGGGTATGTCCTTTGGATATAACGTCCAGGACCCATTGGTCGGAGGTGATTGTAGACCATTTGTAAAAGTATTTCGAGATGCGACCTCCAAGATGTACGGTCGGCAAAAGGAAGGGTCTGAGGCAGTCACTGCTTTTTGGTGTTTGATCCACCTCTATAAGTGGATTTCCTTTGGTAAGGCCTGGAGGTGGATTGTCGAGTTTGAGATTGATAGGCACCCCGCTGTCTGTTATCGTTGTAGGTGTTGAATGAACGATATTGACTTGAGCCACGAAAAGTAGAGGAGCCTCCGCCTCTACCCCGTGCACCCCGAAAAGGCCGTTTCTTGTATTGTAGGCTCGCCAGGGATTTCGCAGTGTCAGTGTCCTTTTTTATTGCCTCAAGGGCATCATCCACATGTTTGCCAAACAATAATTCTCCGTCATAAGGTAAATCTAGGACTCTTGCCTGTACTTCAGGACGGAAAGTGGTAGAGCGCAGCCAGCCTTGACGCCTCAAGACTGCAGCCCCCGCCAATTGTCGAAATCCCGTGGAGGAAATATCGAGTGCACACTCAATGATTTCGGAAGAAATCAACTCTCCCTCGTGAATAATCGCCTGTGCTTCTGTCCGGATTGCCTCAGGCAGCTGAGGAATCAATGCAGCAATCTCGGACCACATCTGGCGGTCATAACGGCCCAGTATAGCCAGAGTGTTTGCCGCCCTCACTGTAGTAGCCGCCATGGTCGTGAATTTCTTTCCTATGGAATCCAATTTGCGGCCTTCCTGATCAGGAGGAGACGTGAGTGGCGTAGCAGGATTGCGCGATCTTTTTTGCGCAGCCTGAGTAATTACCGAATCTGCCTTCGGTTGAGACACTAAGCAGGCCGGAGAAGACGCCGGTGCTTTGTATTTCCTGTCCAATCTGGGTAAGACCGCAGGAACAGAATTGGGACGTTCCATCAATTTAAGGCCTTCCTTCCAAATATATTCCACGATTGGTATAGTGTGGGATTGCCTCTGTGAGATGTCTTTAAAGTCGTATAGAAAGCAATCACTTTCATGCTGTTGTTGTTCGACTTTGAGATGAAACCGTTTTGTAGCCCGGATCATCAAATTGTGGAAATGTGCCATGTCCACTGGGGGCGAATGAAGAGGCGAGGTGGGCGGAGTGGAAGGTGTTTGAGCCCTATAATCGTCCCACTCAGCCATGTCGGCGTCATTGTCGTCGTCATCTGTGTTGTGAGGATCCGGATCCTCATCGCCAGTGTCAGGGCGAGTACCATCCGGTGAAGCCGGTGAAACTGGTGTAGGTGCCTGAGGAAGTTGCGGTTGAGGCTGCGGAGGAGGCAGTGGTGCTGGAGAAGCAGGAGTAGAAGAAGGAAACCTGCGGTTATAATCATCCAGCATGTGCTGAAGGTTCATCACCAAGGACAGAGGTATCTGGGTAACAGGCTCTGAAGGCACCGGTTCGGACGTATCAACAGGAAACAAGTCAGTCCCATCTTCGACATTGTCCACCACCTCACCCTCGTCACTATATTCCTGGCACTTAATGTTCAAATCCGAAGGACTTGTTGCCTGTTTAAATAATCCTTCCACTTCCGAATCGTTTCCGGATTCTTCCTCACCAGACTGGAATAATTTGTCTGGAAGACGAGCACCACTCCTCACAGGACTCAGTTGGATGAGTGGTATGGTCCGCAAAGAAGAAGCAGTAACCACTGTGTAGATGGAAGCCGTCCTCGGTAGAGGTTGGTGCGACGCCAACGAGCCCGTTGGCGTAAATGCGGCACCGTCAGCAACGCCCTGAGGCGACTTGGACGGGATTTTCTTCGTCGACGAGGATTCCTTGCACGTCGACGAGCCCGTCGACGGAAGCGGGGCTTTGTTCGTCGACGAGAGTGGAGCTTCGGCCGTCGACGACGAAGGCGTCGACGGTATGAGAGTCGTCGACGAGGCCGTCGACGAAGTAATGCTGGCCGACAGAGACGTCGTCGACGGGGGCACCGTCGACGGGCCCGTCGACGGGGTGCTGGGTGGAGGCTTGGTCTTCGTCGACGATGGATGCGCCGACGAAGGATGCGTCGACGGCTTCGTCGTCGACGGGGCGCTGAGTGGAGGCTTGGTTTTCGTCGACGGTGTATGCGTCGACGGCTTCGTCGTCGACGGTCTATCCTTGCCGGTCGTCGACGAGATCTTCACCACTGAAGAGATGGGTCTCACCTTCGAGGTCGCCGTCGACGAGGTGGTCGTCGTCGACGTAGCGCCGGTGGACATGGAACATGTCGTCGTCGACGTGGAGGTGGTAGAAATGGATTTCGTCGACGCTGAAGACGTCGACGGGCGCGACGACGAGCCCGTCGACGAGCCAAAACCAGATTTCTTACTGGTAGGTAAGGCTTTGGGCGCAGACGTCAGAGAACCAGGTCCCGTAGACGTGCCCTGAAGCGAATCCTGTGGGGAGACAATCCTAGAGGACTCCAACAGTCTACTCTTCTTGAGAAAAGGAGAAGGAGCCTCGGTCTCAGACCCACGCTTCTGAGAGGACTTTGAAGCAAAAGATGACAGGCTCTCCACATCAGAAACCACAGACTCCGAAGTTCTCAACTTCTGTAGCCACAGAAGGAGACGGGCCTCTCTATCTCTCAGAGTCTTAGGAGGGAAAGTACGACAGTACTTACAGTTTTTCACCTCATGGTCTGGGTAGAGACAGTAAATGCATTTACTGTGTGGATCCTCGTGGAAAAGGCGCAGTTTACCACATGAAGGGCAGGCTTTAAACAGAGATTTCTTGTTTGCAGACATTTTCTTGAAGAAAAAACAGGTAAAGTGGAAGAAAACTGAGCAGAGCTCAGGGAGACTCCCTTCACACGACGTGCGGTAGAAAATCTGAGGACTTGGGCTTCTGAGGAGAAGGTTCTAGAGGAGGCTACAGCCTGATTGGCTGGAATGTGATCCAACACATAATGACTCTGATATGCTACTAAAGTGAGTTCTCCCTTAGGCTTTTCAATGGGCCTATTGTGTTCTATGGTACTTTTGGAATTTACAATTTACTGCACTATATGTATGTATATTTTTATTAGTTATATTTTTCATGTATACATGCATATATACTGCTATTTTATGTACCGTGGGACTCCCACTTCGACGACGGGGGATATTCAAGCATGTGAATCTATGAAAGACACCCCTAATACTGGAGAAGAATGATACCTGAAAGCAGAGGGGACCAAGTTCGTGACTACTAGCCAGTAGTCAGGGGGCACCAGGAGGGCACCGGATGGTAGTCACCTCGGCTAGGTGAGTGGGCGACGCTGGGCTCTGCAGATCTCACGGACCAGGAGGCGTTGTCGGCGACCAGGATGGAGGGGCGAGCTGTCCCACGATGGATGAAGCTGTCGGCGTCGAAGAACCCAGGATTGGGCAACAAAGCCTTGGCTAATTCAAGCCCACGCGGTGGACTCAAAATGGCGTCTTGAGTGGACCAGGAGGGTCCGGGGTGCTCCTCTTCTGGAAGGGAGCAAGAGCCAGTCTGGAGCAACCAGACCAGCAGCAGTGATGTCGTCGGGCGTCGTTCAGAAGGCCACAAGCCAGCGGGCTAGTAGCCAAACAACGCGGTGAGTAGCAAAAAGCAGAAGGGCCCCACGCCGATCGTGGAGATGCTGGGGGCTGCTCTTCGGTGCTGGAGCTGCTCAGGGTTGGGGCTTCTCGGACCCCAAAGCACTCGCCAGGAGATTACTCGGTGGGCTTGCTGTGAAGAAGTCGTGCAGTCTTGGCAATAGTCGGTCCCTTGAGGTCTCGTCGCACTCACGGTTCTCAGCTTGGCTGTAGAGGTGAGTAGAGGTCGGAGGTGCCAGGGAAGCCGGGTCTTGTCGAGCTGGGCAGTCGGATTCCGGAGGAGGGACTTACAGCAGACCGCAGTGTTCTTAGGATGGTGCCTGCGGATGCAGGGTGACTACTCCTTAGTCACAAGGGAGAATCTTTGAAGAAGAAATCTTGAAGTCCTTTCGCAGAAAGTCGTGTCTTGATTCCAAAGATGATCTAATTTGGAAGGGGGCCTGCTCCTACCTTTATCTGGGAAAAGGGGGCTGGCACGCGACTAAGTCCTGCCCTATGGGTGGGACCAGGAGGGGGGTGGTTACACCCCTCTCCTTTGGCGGGCTTTCCCCAGGCCAGGGGCTGGAGTGCCCCTGGAACTGGTTTCAGCCGGCCTATGCACAGTGAGCACCGGGGTGCCACTTGCAGTCACCTTCCTCTGTAGCCCTGCCTACCTGGAATACACAAAACCCTGTCTGGGACGGTGCTGGCACCGCCCCTGGCAGGAAACCCTTTGTCCTTGCCTCCTGCTCTGGGAGGACTCCCAGCAGCAGGAGGGCAGACTTGTGTCTCGGTGGCAGCATCCATTTTGTGGATGCTAAGGCTCTGTCTGACTTTAACCGGGGTTACAGGTTACATACATGTCGTGTCCCTCTAGAAGGGTGGAATGCTAACCCCGTCGCCAGAATTGGCGAGGGGTTAGTATTCCAATTCGTATGACACCTTACTCGACATGTTTTGATAAAGCGATACCAGAGTTGGCATATAACCGCGAGGATTATAATGCACTTAAGAGTATATGGTATGCGATATCATGGAAACGGCTAAGGGATAGATCCCGAAAGCCGCAGGCAGGCTCAGCTCATGCCAGAGCACCATCTCACACGATTCCAAGCACTCTGCCTTCAGGATTGTTAAGGCCTGCCATAGGAGTGACTGATAGGAGATCTGTGTGTCCATTTTAGGGTTAGATATAGGTATACTATATCTAAAGCAAAGGGTGAGTACACCACCTTGCCCCAGCTGTCGTGCAGCCAGTTGTGTCAGTTTAGTTAGTCAGCCCAGGGGTGGCATAATACATGCTTCAGCCCCTGGGAGATTTCTGGGTGCACCTCAGCCCTGGGTACAGGGACTTGGAGAGGGCCCAGTGCCAATTCAGTACCTGAGTACAATTTGGATAGAGAGAACAGCTAGGCTGTGGGTCTGATTAGCAGGCCCACAGCCAGGGAAAGTCGTAAACCAGTGCAGCAAAAAGCAAAAATCTGGGTGATCATAGGATTGCAGACCCTACTCTCCTACATTACTCAACTAAAGATCCTAAAGAGTTTTGGAAAATGGTAGCAGATAGTTTTGCTTCATCGTAAGAATACATGGAAGTGGCGACGCTAGACCAGGAAATATGGGACTACAAGAGCTTGTATAACTAGAGATAAAAAGGTGGGCGGGGAAGGGGGAGTCGGGAGTGAACTGAGAATGATGCAGGAGACTTGCACCCTGCAGCTGTTCTGTTCTTGATTTATATTTTCTTTATTGTTAAGTCACAAAAACGTACATTATAAGGAAACCGGTTTCAGAAATCCTAATCCAATAAAACTATTAGTGGCAAATGGCCAAATTGTTCAAACTACACAGCTACAAAAAACTCACTTACTCCACTTCAATTGCTCCCAAATGAAGTGGTTACAACGAAGCAGCCAGTTATTACACTTCTCTCTTGCTCCTTTAGAGAGAAATGATAAAGACCTCAAGATATCTACATACTCACTGGCTTTAGCGAGTCAGATTCTATCAGGAAGAGCTATTTTCAAGGCCTACTGGCCTGTTTTGGCAAACTGATAGAGAATAGGTCTTCTGCTTACTAAGAGAGTGAATAAGCAATAAAGATACCTTTATATCTTGTTTTTAGTTTGTTACATTTGCTCTGCATTCAAAGACAGAGATCAAATATCAGTTCAAGTTTCCCTGGGGGTTGGTGTTTACTTCTCTTTCTCCAACTTGCTAGAGGATTTTGTAAAGTGAACTGACTGACAAATGTGCTGACGTGTAAAATACAATGCTGTAGGATGGCATGTTTTTTATAACACAGCATTTAAATAGTTTGCAAATGAACTGTACAAATATTTCAAATATAATATATATTTCAGTAGTTAGGAAAGCACATTTTTGTAATTCTGTGTGATGGAAACAAAGATTTTAATAGGATCAAAACCAATCAGACCATTTTACTTGGTGATGTGCAATATTTTTGCTGAAACCCAATTTCCATACATTATTGTTTATACGCTATATAGTTTTACCAGTTTAACAGCATGCTAGTGGGAACATTTGTGGCCATTTCAATGGGAAATGTGCTGTCTGTAAATAACAGTCCACTACCACATTATTCTTTATTAGGATATGTATTACAATGTGTGAGTTTTCAAACATGAACTGAGAAACATTCCTGTCTCCACCCTGATGTCAATGTGAATAGTTAACTAAAAGGTAAGTGGGGGGTTGTGTGTACCCGCCATAAGAGGGCAGATTCTTATTACACCCGGAACAAAAGTATATTAATAAGTCAAACAAAAGAGTTTGTGTACTGCAGAAATACAGAACGAACATATTTGAAGATGCTCTCATGAAATAAAATGAAATGAAAAACAAATGTATAGAGCGCCAAACATTCACCTGAGAGTGTCAAGGCGGTAGCTCATCAAACAAGACCAACTGGAACAGTTTCAAAACACATCAGAGATTAAACAGCCAAGTCTTCAATGCCTTCCTAAAGGCTAACAGGTGAGTTTCTTCTTTTAATCTCAATAGAAGAGAATTCCACAGTCTGGTCGTAACGACCCAAAAACTCCTTCTACCCCAGGAACTTTTTTTGAACCTGGGAACTGTCAGATTATGGGCATGAGATGAACGAAGATGGCGGGCGGGGACAGAAGGCTGTACATTTTGTTTAAAAAAGGCGGGCCCTATGTCATGTGCGGCCTTAAAGGCGATGCAAAGAGCCTTAAACTCAATCCGTCTCTTCACTGGCAGCCAGTGTAATTCTTTGAGCACCAGTGATACAGATTTATATATTAGCATATTCAGCAGCAGACGTGCAGCAGCGTTTTGCTCAATCTGCAGCTTGGTCAACCACTTCTTCCGAACAGGTCTCGACAAATCTAAAAAATTGTACTAGTCCTGCAGGTCTAGTAACTTGAAAAATCCCCTCGACCCAACTGCAACATTCTTGACCTCTGTCTCTGAAAACGAAGCAAAAGTGACAAGTTAACAAGATTTAAAGGCATCTTTATACTCAGTCCCTTTGTGAGCAAAAAAAATGCCTTTAAATCTTGTTATTTTGTCACTTTTGCTCAGTTTTCAAAGACAGAGGACAAAAGTTAGTTTGTCTTCCTACTCGCCAGAAAGGGCGAGTAAGACCTAAAAATAACTCGTCCTCATCCATTCTCCCTTGCAAATGCGAGCGGGCGAGTGGATTTGTTGAGCCCTGTAGAAGGTTAATGAATAATCCATTACAGTAGTCAGCTCTAGATAGAAGAAGAGCCGAAACCAACCCACTTTCTGCAGTTCAGCTGGAATAAATGGAAGAATCCTTCTAAACAGTTTTAGTGTATACAAGGAATAAGACGTATCCTGGTTAACGTGGCCTTCGAAAGAAAGCTTAGAGTCAAACGTGACTCCCAAGTTTTTCACCTTATTCGTAGGAGTCAGTAATGAACCCAGCTCTGAAGGTAACAAAGCAGGGGACCAGAAATTAGTATGGCCACCAAAAAGTAAGACCTTGGTCTTACTAGAGTTCAATGTCAAACAGTTGGTGGCCATCCAGTCCCCGACCTGATGAAGACAGGTGTAAAACTGTGCAGCCATGTCAGCAGTTGAACCTGTCACTGAGACTACAATCTGGGTGTCAATAAAAATAGGGGCCCCCTGAATGCACAAATATAGGGCAGACGGGCAGGGGAATCAAAAGCAATTCAATACAAAAAACAGTCTGCCCCCACTGATATAGAGAGAGGCTCACATAGAGTCCCAAAGTTGTATCATCAGTATTAAACTCACAAGGACCAGCAAAGAATCATAACATCCAAAATAGTTTAATCGTAAAAAATAATTTCTTGTTTATTCCATCTTTTCATAAATATATATTTTTGAATTATAACAAAACATAATTACAATAGCATAGTATAAGGTCAAATCATTAAATCTAAATCCCACACATCCCTTCAATCAATCATATCCACCTCACACATACTCAAACACTCTTCATACATCCAATACAAATCACACTTCAGTTGCCAGATGTTAATGATGTGTCCAGTCCTGCATAGTCTCACGGGGAAGCGAGACTAGATGACAAAATAGTAGGACAAGCTTGAGGCGCCCCTACAATCTGGGTGTCATCGGCATAGGAGATTGCTGAGAAACCCAGAGACCGAATTAGCCTAGCCAGCGGTGCAACATAAATATTAAAAAGAGTTGGGCTCAAAGAAGACCCCTGTGGCACTCCGCATGGCAATGTGAAGTTCGGTGACAAACTCATCACGCGCCACAAACGGTTCCCTTCCAGTCAGGAAAGAGTTAAGTAGCGCAAACGCCTTCCCTTTAACAACAATCCCCCTCAAAGCTTCCAATAATTTTTGATAGTTCACCGTATCAAAGGCAGCAGAGAGGTCAAGTAGCACAAGTGCTGCTTTACCTCCTGCATCAACTGTCTGCCTAATCAATTCAGACGCTGTGATCAGGGACAGTTCGGTACTATGGTGCTTTCAGAAACCAAACTGAGTAGCATCCAAGAAAGCATGCTTCTCAAAGATGGGAAATGCAAACAGCCGATGCTGACGTCAGATGAAAAAGTTTTCTTTAGTAAACCACTGTGACTGGCCTGCAAACAAAGAAGAATACATATTTAGTCTGATATGACACCATTCATGGCTTTTTCCACCATCTTTGCAGGCAGAGGGAGTCTGGAAATTGGACGATAGTTATTCGGATCTGCCCCATCTAAGTTTGGCTTCTTCAGAAGGGGGAGCACAGATGTCAATTTCCAACTGGTTGGAAATATACCAGCAGAGAACATTCGGTTAAAAATGGGAGACAAATGCAAGGCAAATAGTTCTGGTAAGAAATGGAAAATTGTGGGGGGGCATGGGTCCATTGGGGAGCCAGATTTGGTGGACGGAAGAAGGCTAATGGTCTCCGCAGTAGTCAAAGAAGGAAAGAAGGATAGTTCAGGGAGATCACTGCTATCTGGGAGGACTAAGGGGATTTCACTGTTCTCAATAGATGTGGTAACAGAGAAAACGGTGACTCTGTAAAATAAAATATTTTGTTAGGCTCACACAAATGGAGACCAGTTTACGGGTAAAGCACATTACAATTAGGTTGAGTAAATTATTCAAATCACTGGAGTTGCATGTCTTAGAACACTTTTATGATTTTTCGAGGCTTGTTATACAACTGGTGCAGAGTTCTTACCTGAATGTATGAACATGTGTTTGGTGTAATTTTTTCTGGAGCTGAAAGTCTTCTGGCAATGGCTGCACTCGTAGGAGGGCTCTGTGCTACGAGACGGTCCAGGGTTCTGGGAGGGGTCATTCTGTGCTGGACCTGAGGGCACATTCTGACACATCTGAACCAGATTCGTTGTACCTTCTTGCTGGACACTGTAGAAGCCCTGAGCCACCCCCGGCTGACTCTGGTTGGGGTGAGACATGTGAAATTGGAAGATACTCGATGTGTTTGTGGAAACACCAGCTGGCGCAGAAGGCTTTATCTCCCGCTGGATAGCAGGAGACACAAAAGCGATTCCCCTGGACTCAAACACACGGGAATTGAATGGAGGGACCGGTTTGAATTCACTGGTCGATGTGGCTATGGTCCTCAGAGCAGGAACTTCCAGGCTGCAGTCTGTGTGGAATTTATCCCTCTCCTCCAGGGAGCTGTCCCTGCTACCTTCTGGGAGGCCCTCCTCACCCTGCCATGGTGGGATGAAGGTTTCGGAGAAGAGATCTTGGTTACTGAAGAAATCTTGCCCTTCTGCTGCAAATTCCAACTGGCCACTGGCATCCTTCCGGTTGCCAGGGGTATTCTGAGCTTTGCTCATGTCTTGCATTTGCTCAGGTTCCGCGAATGTCTCTGGCTTTTCTGTATTGCTTTCTTCTTTGTCATCTTTCTCCTCTTCTTCATGTGGTCGGTCCTCCTCTTCCTCTTCATCTTTGATGACCACAGGAAATGAGTCAGACAGCTGAAGTCGGACAGGCTGGCGCTGCTTCCGGCTATGGCAGCTTGGTGGGGCCTCCACCTGCTGCAGGTACTCCACAGATGCCCCTTCACCATCACTAGAGGCAACAGGCTCCACTTCTGGCACCATTACTTCTCTCACCTCCGTCAACTGTCTATGCTGAGAGGAGAGCAGATCTCTTAGTTTGTAACGCACCTCTGAGGCGCAGAGGATCTTGGGGGGCTGAGTCTTGGACCCAGACTGAGTGACTATGTCCATCTCATTGGCTTTTGGAGCAGAGGGGAGAGGATCGGAGTCTCTGAGGGCAACAGTAAATGCTCCTTCGATTTCTTTTGGCTGCCTCTGAGATTTATTGGCAGAGATTCGGCTTTGGTTACTGTAGAAAACAGTGGCGCTGCTAGCAGATGGGGGCTTGTTGGCCCGGTTCTGGGAGATGATCTGAGTGCATTCGTCAATCACAGTCTTGATCTGCAGGATGCTTGCAGCAGTGAGTATCTGCAAGGCTTCAGACTGAGCCACCACAAGAGAACCACTGTACATAAACTCCACCAGCTGCTGGACCACTTGTGTGGGTACCACTGGTGGTACCTCAATCTCAGAGTAGCCTAAAAGCAGCTTGTCGTGGAAAAAGGGGCTGCCAGCAGCCAATACACAGCGGTGAGCACGTAAGGTGGCATCGTGTATGTGCACAGTTACGTCACAGAAGTGACCACCCAGGCGCTGTGCATTCAAGGTCTCTAGTAGGGACTTGCTGAAATTCTGCAAGTGGATATAATGCACGGCCTCGGACATTTCTCCTTCCGGAAAATACGAACAACAATGGAAGGGAAAGATGGGAAATGCAAAGAGTCCGATGCTGACGCCAGATGAAAAAGTCTTCTTTAGTAAACCACAGTGACTGGCCTGCAAACAAAGAAGAATACATCTTTAGTCGCTTACAATACCTGGAAACGTAAATTTCTTCACAACAATGTTATTAAACTGTCTGCCAATTTTACAGCCCCTCTAGTCCACTGGCAATTATATCGAACATAGATTCTCGGTTGAATGTGACTCCTGTACCTTCGGCCCTTCGATACTTCTGGGAACCACCTGTCCTCTGAATCCCCTGACGATTCAGTGCAACTATCCACTGACCCACGAGGGCTGCTGTGGTGATTATGTGCGATTGTTATGAGATTATTGACCCACTGATCCGCTTGGTAATTACCTAATAGTGGTACCAGCTGTCCCCGGTTTTGGGTTCATGGATATAAAAACCCCATCCGTATGTTGTACCAGACATACATGTAAACAACAACCGCCTCCAACACAACAAAGAAAACTGACTACAGTCTGAGACTGAATTATCGAGTCGTAACTCGGGACACCGGTCAGTTAAAAAGCTGTAAATACTCGAGCTGTCCGATGCAGTTTTTCGCGGCAACGCCACTGTACTTTTCTAGCAATGCCAGACTTCTGCACTGATCTTGGGGCAGATTCGCCTTAGGTACACTGATCAGATTATATAGTTCGCCAAAAGTGTCACTAAATGTGTACAGGCCCTCGAGGAGGAGCCCCACGTAAACACAAATAATTCTACAGCAAATGGTCAAAGGGGACCTCTCAAAAAATAAACTATTGTCAAATGTAAAACGTTCGGGATATATTACACCATTATCAACCAGGACTCCTGCTGCTAGTCAGCCCTGTTCAAAGCTTAGGAGCAATTACAGGGCAGCATTTCTTCTACATTCATTGTAGTAATTTTTTGATTAGTTATGCCATTGGAAAATCACGGAAATGTATAATAATAGTAAAAGCATAAACTGTCATCCGGAGCCCTCTGCTGCCCACGGTACCTCCGTTTTCTTTTACCGCTCCCTCCCACACACTGAAATGTTATGCATAAGATCCACGAAACACCAGCCACTTCAACGTAATATCTGCTGTCCATTAGTGATTTTTAACGCTTGATATGTCGATAATTTCAGCACTTCCGGGTCGCATGACAGCCAATCCTAGGGCTGAACATATTCAGGTCATTGTATGGGAGTGGGCGGGATATATAGAGATCTGGGATTGGAGCCTGGGTGGAACGTTAGCCAACCCTAGGGCCCTGCATACAATTCCTAAATGCTGATTGGTTGTTGAGTCCAGACTTGCCTCTGTCTGAGGTCCTTTGAGGTGACTGACTCGTGAAATCACTGTCAAAGACAGCTGATCACGCCCGCCTGTCTGCAGCCTACATTCCTGGGGCTCAGGTCGAGCCCTCTCACCACTTTGAGCAACACACATTGGTAAATGCATTAGGTTTCGCATATTGATTAATGATAAGCTGTTTTTTTTTGTAAGTTGTAGCTTGGTGAGCATTTTTTATTTTTATTTCTTTTGCAGATTTATATACGCGAACATGTGCACCTGTTACGTTACACGAGCACACATTCATTATTTGGTAGGCGCGGGGAGATTGCGTGATTTGCCCAGAATCACAGGATGCTGAGCCACAGCGAGGCTCGAACCCAGTTCCAAAGTCGGCAGCTCTAGCCGTAAGGCTACACCCTCTCCCCTATTGTGCAATATTAGTTACCGAAACTTCGTGAAAGTGTTATGACTTACAATTACAATACCATAATGGAAATAAAAGGCAGTGGGCCTCTGTCATACAATTTACTGTTTTTAACAAGAGAAATGTACATGGTTGAATATTTTCGTAAGTAATGCATATAGTGCCAATATCGGCCCACTTACCAGCCCTCTTGCAGCAACAGACATGAAGCATAAATAAACAGACAAGACAACTTTTTTGTTGAAGAAAAGTAGCTGCAGGTTTATTAGCATACACATATGCCAACATGGTGGGTTATCTTACAGGCGATCCAAAGGCAAGCTGAATGTTTTCGTAAGTAATGCATAGATGACAGATGGAGCAGGAATGGCACTTATAGCGAGGTTGGCATAGAAAGAGGTGATGTGTTGGTTATAGGGCGATATTCCGTCACTGGTGTGAGTATGTCAGTCTGGAGACCACTTGAATCTAGTTGGCAGCAAATGCTTAAGGATTACCAGATGCAGAGATTGTGGTGCGTTTTGATGACGTTGATGGTAGAGTTGAGGAAGACAATGCTCAGAGACTTGAAGGAGGCATTTAAATCATGGGGAATGAGCATGTGATCATTTGGGTAAGTAAGCACCTGACAAAAAAACAAGTTTGCACACCAGAACTTCCTGATCAAGTGTGTACCATGAAGCCCTGTTAGTTATGAAAAATGAATGAAGAATTTGGACACTGGGAATTGGAACAGTACTAGTTAGCACACAGTACACTTTTTTGTCACACTCTATTGATTTCAGCATATCTTGGTTCTCCAAATGAGAGATCTTGTCTTCAGATCGGGGCGATCATAACACTGAGCGCCCAACAGTAATCTAGCCTCCATTATGCATCACACATCGGATGGCCTACGACTAGCTTGGTGCATGAAAAACCAAAAGAGTCACTAACTGCCTTACTCAAGTCACACTTAAACAAATTTCTCTACTGCTTAGCGGAGAGTGCACAGGATTCTATGACGCCACACCATAATAGGCTAATACTTACAATCAGGGATTCGATGTTCAAGCTAATTTGTATTTCAAACACAGACCCAAGATGGTTCGAAGGGGTTTGTTCCCTGGCAAACAGGAAGCTGAGAAAACCCATAAAGGCACGCCTTAGGAATAAGACCAAAATCTCCCTGGCATGCACTGAGGGCAAAATTGCACTTACAAACAGGAAGAGGGAGGGATATAATCAAGACTGGGAACTCTTGGAATACGCATCCCGGGGAAAGGACAGTAAATTCTTCTGGGACTTAGTTAAGTTAATTTGATCCAGAAATTCCTCTATCAATTCCCCTCTCCAAAACATCATCTCAGGCGTGGACTAGTTTACCAACTTTGCCTCTATTTACCACACTGAGGACGAGCCAGTTATGTTTGTTATTCTCCTAAATAGATTGCAGAACTCTCCCCCACTTTTATAAACTTTGCAGGAAGTTGAATCGGCCATCCATCACAGTAAGAGTGGGAAAGTCCCAGGCCCAGATTGGTACCGATGGGCTTGATGAAATCCAAGCCTGAAATTTTGAGCCCCCTTATTACGAACACTTTTAACAATTCCCTATCTACCACTATTCCCCCTTCATGGTCTACCGGAGCAATTGTGTCCATATTTTAAAAGGGTGACTGTATGTCGCCCAAGTACTATTGACCTATTTGATTTATCAACAGCACTATTAAAATCATAGGTAGAGTCAATTATGATTGTTTAGTCGAATTGGAGCTGACAAAGACATCCTCCCCCTTTTCAATGTGGATTTCGGCCAAAACTAGGAACCCACGAACAATGTCTGAATCTGGCCTGACCAATTTAAAATACACCAAGGCCAAGCGCTCCCCCATCTACTTAACTTTCATGGATCTGTCCATAGCCTTTGATTCAGTAAACAGAACCAAACTTTGGTTCATGTTGCTGGATGAAGACATGGACCCTCCAGATGGTGAATTTCTTATACTAGCTACATTCAGACCTTTCAGCCCGGGTTCATTTAAATTCTCTTTTGGGGGAGCTTTCTTCTGAATTCCCTCTTAAGAGTGGAGTGAGGCAGGGTTGTATATTGGCACCTTTATTATTTATTTTATATATGAACTGATTAAAAGCCCATTTATCTACTTCCCACACTGACATACCCAGAATTGCTGGCTCCCCTACCCCTGCTTTACTGTATGCTGATGATGCGGTATTGTTAGCCCGCACTCCAAAAGGACTGAGACATGGGGTGGACTGTTTTGTTTCCTTTATGCACAATTTGAATCTAAACACCAAATATTCTAAGTTGCATATCATGTCCTGTGGCCCAGGCAGACTAAGGCTAAATAAAATTAGTATAAATGGACATGCTTTGATGACTGTTGAGAACTTTTGTTATTTAGGATTACAATTCAGTTCCACAGGGTTATGAAATTAACTATCTTACTCAGGCTTGTGTTAAATTAATCAAAACTGTGGGCACAGTCTTCAACCTCATTAGACCGCATATTAGGGCGACTGTGTTTCCACCACTGAAAGTTTACAACTCACAGTGCATCAGTGCCGCCACCTACGGAGCTAGAGTATGGTGTTTCAATAAATGTTGTTCTCTTCAGGCAGAGGAAAACCGCTTTTTGCGACAGTTGCTAGGTACACCGCCATCCACTCCTAATCGCATTACCCACCTTGAGTAAAACCAGGGTTTTATTGAGGATAGCATTCAGCTTGTGCCACTTTTATTATGGGCTAGTGTTTGGTTGAACCCTGCCGCTAAACTCTGCAAGGACATTACATCCAATTGCCTGACGCTGGATAAGGCACGCTCAATGCCATGGCTAATTTATTTAAGAGATACTCTTGGTATCCTCTGTATACCCTGGTGGTTTACCGAACCCAGTCTTATCCCCAAAAATGCCAAGATGGAAGTGAAAACATTATTTAAGGAACACAGTGCAAACATTAGGCTCAAACATGATATATCCAAACCCCTGGTATTGTTTTATTATAAAGCAGCACTTAGGGCTAGATAAACCATGATGGGCTAGGTTGTCAGAATTTTACGTTCACCATAGCTTAGTATATAGAGTTAGCAGAGGTGTTTGGTTTACTTTTGGGGAATAGCAGGAGCGCATGGTGGACCCTTTTTGAGGTTTTTGTTCTATCTCATCTTCATACTCTTTCAACTGTATCCACTGCCTATAATACTGTAATGGAGCACTAATATCTGCCTTTGACTTGCAGTTTTTCTGCTAACTTCAAGTTTGGTATTTTTATGTATTATTTGTTGTAGTGTTGAACACCTAAGTCCTTTATGCACTTATTTTAACAGTTTTTAATGTACGATTATTTTTAAACCTTTATTTCTAATTACAGCTATGTGCAATATTTTTATGGCCTATTGTTTTTAGACAAAATAAATTTATATTGAATCGAATTGAGTTCAGCAGTGTATAACTGAAATTTAAAGTGTAGATTGCCACTACGATCGTCTGACAGCAAGATGGAAGGATCAAAAGGGAGTAGTGTAATTAGGTTACAGTTCATAGCGGTAAATGTTTGAGAGGCACTTTCGCTTGAAACCTGTTACGCCAGGCAGTTGCAACCTAATATTTTGGATAATCTGAAATTACAGGGTATAGCCATTAGTAATGTTGTACTCACTTTCAATTCTCATTTGAATACCAGTTGTTGGTAATTTGGTCTCAGGAGAAGGGTGTCTGCACGTTTCTGACCCACTGTCCCCATTACATCAATCAAGTGAATCAGAAAACCATAAGTTGTGAGTACCTTTTTAATGCTCATGCCTGGAGAGGAGGTGGCTGCTTGGTAATTCCCGCCTGATAGATTGGAAAAAGTACTAGCAAGCCTCGTAGGTGTGAGAAGTAGTCATTCAAGGGTGTTGGCACTTACATTTGTTTGTATCGCAAGATAACACTAAGCGAGATGTGACCAGCTGTGGTCCGTGCAGGTAACAGCGGTGGGGCCGGGTAAGGGGGGATTTCGAGGGACGATGCCGAGGGAAAATGAAATATATAATTGATTTTCCATCGGCATCGCCCCAAGAAATCCCCCCTTGCACCGCCCCACCGTGGTTACCTGCACGGACCGTGGCAGAACGTTACCAAGGAGCGAAAGGCATAATTTTGAAGGTGATGCAAGTAATAAACACCCTGCCAGGGTGCAGGTTCTGATATTGTATCATGGTGGACTTGCCTCATGATTGAAATTGCTTTACCAATGGGGTTTGATTACGTGAAACTGTGTGACAGCCATGTCTCGTTCTGCAACACAATGCTGGTGTGAAGACAGTGACGCGATCTCCAAGCTTGAAGTAAGATGGAGTACTTGCATGTGTGAACTGATGCGCTCATGCTCTGCTGGTATTAATTACAGGTGCGTCACTTGTGTCTAAAGATACTTTAGTGGCACAGACGGTGTGGCGGGAGGAGGAAGCCCTTCGCCAGAGATGAGTGCAGCCTCAAGATACCAGGGATTGTTTTAGTGTATTTTTGCAGTCCATTTTGTTTAAACTCTGTTTATTGAAGAAAAAACCCAGGATGTTTTGTTTTTATAAATAGTAATCGTACTGATGGAGCAAGGATTCGCATGTAACGCGACTTGCTTGTACTCAACCCTCTCGACATAACGTTAATATATTAACCAACATGTTTGTTCTATTAATATTGCATTACACTACATTTTGGGTATCTAGATGAAGCTTGCATATGTGCTTTTTCTAACCGTAATCCGCTTGCAACTAAAATGGCTGCTGCTATGCGGGATTGTCGACTGCGCATGCGTCTGTCATACTCACGTGACATGACGTACGCTTTGCTTTGGAGGGAATCTTTCGCTTCTGTGCACTAGAACTAAGATGGCTGCTCTGTGTTACAGCATGCATGAAGCTTGCATTGCTGCTTTTGCTAAGCTGTTCGTCCTGCTTAACCTTAACGCAATAGTTAAAAATAAAGTAATGGGAATAGAATAGAGATAAGTGGTATACAGTGCATTCTTTTATTCTGTGTTCTCAAACTTTTCTATTTCTTACATGTGTATTAATTTGGGTCTGATGCCTGTCGCTGAACTCCATATTGAAACCATTGAGCCTGCACACTAGAGTCTGAAATCCATCAAGTCATGGCATTGAATGAGTGCCAAGGACAGTCTTGACCAAGATGCGCCTGGGAATCTCACCTCCTGAACTTTATGAAGGAAACAGAATTCTAATATGAACTAAAATGTTTCAAATCTGATACATTCATTGTCGGGTGGAATAAATGATACGTGAGAAAATAAAATTGAATGGGCGAGAACGTTAATAGAATATTCAAGAGAAAAGTGTCATTTTGGTATGGTGTGATGACCTCTCCTCAATCCTTGTCCAACCAAAATTGGGGATCCTTACACTTGCAACATTGGGGAGTGGTACACTGACCTGAAAAATAGTATAACTAGCGTAGGTTTAGCTGGAGAAATTGTCCGACTTGTCTGAATAGCTGACCTGTCACTGACCCAACGCACTCAATAGGTGACCAAGAGCAGAGGGCAGCAGAGCACTCTGTCAGAAGATTCGATAATCCAATCGGGGTTCTGGGAAGCTGAAGTGCTGGCGAAGCACTTTGTCAGGGAAATCGATAACCCAATCAGGGTTTGACTGTTTGCTGCAGAGAGGGAGTAGCGCAGGCGTTGCAACTTAACTGCGGGTGCCAGTCTTAACCTTTGGTGGTCCTGTCCTGATCCAATTTGGTTTTACCTGTCCTGATTCTGATTTGCACCTGCTAGCCTAATGGGGACTGCAACGTTCGGGGTTCTATCCTTTAAACTGACCTGTGGCCAGGGTTAGTTCTTCACACCATTCCTAGGTAAATATAAATTTATGTGGGTTCGTCATTAACTTGTTTCCTTCTCTTCCCCTCCCTAAATGTTACATATTTGATAATAGTGCTTGCATATCGGTGTTCCTTTTCTCTTTACCCTTCCTATTGATAACGTTTGACATATGTTCCCTCTTTCCCCTCCCTTTTGTTAAATACAACGTTTTGATCGTATTTTATGTTCCCTTTCTTTACCTTCCCTATTGCTAAATGATCGAAATTAGTTTAATACATCTTCTGCATAGTTACATTGTGATTCTGATCTTCATAATTGAAAGTCTTTTGGTGTTTAATCTGTGGATCAAGACCATTTAAGAAACTTAGATAAAGAGTTTAAAACTTCCAGAGTTTGTGGTTATTATATGAGTGCAAATGTTATTTTTCCTATTATGCTAACACCCTTGATCCCTTAGGACTTAGGTACCGGTGACGTGGATTGGTAAGTTAGGTATAGATAGTACAAAAGTCCTAAATGTTCAAAATACACTGGTAGTAAAGCGAAGGTTACCCGTCTTATTTATGAGTTTGTAGATTATGGGCCCAGGTGAATATTGGTAAAAGACTTGTAGGGTGACCTGCACGCTCTATCAGTATATTCTTTTGGTAGCAGAGCTATGGTTAGGGTTTAGTTAAGATAGCTAGGTAGTTAGTTGGTTGGGTAAGGAAAAATATTGTTGCATATTTGAAATGTATTATTGATTGTATTGATTTTATGTATTAACCAAAATTGTTCGTACCTGTTATATGTTTGTCTGGAACCCCGGGGGCAGAATAGCGGGTGGTAAATGGAAGATACACTGCAGTGAGGTCACTTACCTAGAGGAAATTAGTGCATGGTTAGGTAGAACCGAAAGCACTATTTAGGGATTTTCTGTATAAATGTGTGAATAAATGATAGCAAAAAGTTCGCAAGCAAAACGTTTGGTGTGATATCACCTAGAAAGGGTCACACGGAAGGAGTAGCAGGTTCATCTGAGCTTGATTGATAGCAAAGGGGTTCGCTGGTGAAACTTTGGCCTAAGTACATCCCAGTAAGGGATCAGTCTAAAGAAGTAGCAGGTTCTCTAATGCTTGCGTGAAGGGTAGACGGAAGGGATCTATTCGTAGTATATGAAGAGTAAGCGGAAGGGATATACTCGTAGTGAGTGAAATATATCTTTCCTTTGATTTAGTCAGTTAGGTACAGTTGCGAATGTTGTTACGTTGTTAATTAATAAAATTTGCATTTAAAAGTGAAAGGAATGAAAGTTTTCGTATTACCTTGCAAAGGAGGGAGTCAGTTGCGGAGCTGCACTGACGTCACTCAGAGCCGCGCTGGTATTGGTAGAAACAGCGGGTGTGTAGCTGAGGTAATAATTGTAAAGGAGGGGTGAGTACAGGAGCGTGAGAACCAGTCTGACGAGAGAAGCCGCGCAACTATTGGCTGGATTTATTTGAATTCAAAATTTTTATTGGTCGCAGGAAAATAAAAGACGTGCTGGTATTGGAAGCATTTTGTAAACAAATTGAGTGTTATCGTAAAGATTTAAAATTCCAAATTATATGTGGTACTTACATCCAGGAATTACAGAAAATCGACCTGATAGAAGAAACTTAGGGTTTGCTAGGGAACAGATGATAAGGGGCAGACCTTACATTATGTACGGAGGTGAAAGAAAAATGTCATTCATTAAGAGAGTTAAAAACTTCTTTAAGAAAGATAAACCCAGAGAAGGAATTATTATTCCACCACCAAATACGCCCGCATCATACATGATGTTTGACAGGGGCTACCACACTTGTGTATGGTTAGAGAATTGGGTGGAATACACAAAAAATGACGGAGTTTTGGCATTTCCTGAATATGGTACTTTCAATGGCAGAGTTCTATTTAATCTGAGAACACGTATGAATGACTTAAATCCCAGACCTAGACTTACGCAGTATGAGGCATTAGAAGAATGGGAGAATGAAGCTTTTGAACGAGACAGACCCAGAAGTGACAAAGGGTTGAGTAAGTTCTACCCTAAGTTTCGACGAGAAACTCAAGATAAGCAAATGAAACAATGGAGACAGTCCATGATGGTAGAAGGGTTGTATCCTGTATTTACACAAGAAAAACCGTCAGGAAGTAAAAGCACAGACAAAACAGGAAAGCTAATGATTAATGATAATCCAGAAGATGATTATTTGGAGGATTTGTTAATGAAAAATACGCCACCGTATAATGATGAGCCAAGCTCGAGTAATCCTAGTGCTCCGTTTCTGAAACCACTGCAAGTGGTACATGAAACTTCGTTAGAAAAAGTACTCCAAGACAGGGAAAGAGAAGCATTAAATAAACAAAGGAGTGAGTTAATTCAGAACATTTTCCAATTAAATACAAGTCCTGAAGCCCTAACAATTCCGGTAACTATTGGCCCAGTTGTACGGAGATAAGCAAGCTAGTCCTAAAACTCCTTATATGACTACACCTGTAGTTCAGCCAAGAAAAGAACCTTTAATAGTTGATGATCAGGCACGTGAATGTGAATCAGTGATTACCCTGATGGACTTACCAATAAGGGAACCAGTGAGTGACTCGGTTAGGAAAACTACTCCTACAAATTCTAGAGAGGTGCAGATTGAGACATCCTCAGGTACGAGAAGTGCCACAGTAGTAACTCCAGAGGAAATAAAGAGATGGTCACGAGAAATAGAAAAACCCAAGTCACAGCCAAAAGTATTGGATATATATAAATTAAGAATTGAATTAGAGGAATTGATGGCTGGGAATGTGGGAGTGGACAGCTTAAATACACTCAGTGAAGATGAATTACTATTCATATGTAAACGCATTACTAGAAATACCAGAGTGGTGCACGAAAAACTAACAGATATGGCTGCTAATATGGGAATTGACATTGGCAAGTCTAAAGTGCTACAGAAACCATATCAAGCTGAATTTTCTGAGAAAGATTTAGAAAATATGAATGTGTCAGGAAGAAAAGTACAAATTAGGGAGCTTTTGACCTTATTACAAAAATGGGGTGATATAGAAAAATGAAGAACTAGATGGGCAAAGAAAAAATAAGAGGCTCGATCAAAAGTTGCATCTGAATATGTTTTAAAAGAAACAGAAAAGGTGGAAAGGTTGTGTCCCATGAGAGAAGTACCAGGTGGAGGTTATGTACATGTCCCGTGGTCCCAACAGGATATTTTGTCATTTACAAATGATTTTGCAAAATTCCAAGAAAAACCTGTAGAATGGTACAGACAAGTCGAGAGATTTGTGAAGGCTTCAAAATGTCTATTGAAAGACTTGGATGGATTATTTGATATTGTTGTACCCGTAGATCTGTGGACAGAATGCAAAATAGCTATTGATTGGCCTAGTGATGAGTACCCTAGAGACCCAAAGACAGGAGCACCCTCTGAGGAGGTAATGAAGAAGTATAACCAGGTTATACTCTACCTCAAAGGGAAGGTGCCTGCTAAGAAACAGACTGGACTAGAATAGATAGAACCACTTAGAATAAAGATGAATCTGTACATGCGTAATATGAACGTTTATTACAGGTTTTTAAACAGTACAGTGGATTGGATAACATTGATATGAAGGATATGACGCATCTTATCTATCGGTTTGTGACAGGATTAAGGCCAGAAATCTCACAATGGATAAAGGACCATAAGATTTGCTGGCAGGCTAAACCGATCGATGAAATCCTTAAATACGCAAAGTATTGTAAGGACGAACTTGACAATAAACGAAAAGAGCTAAAAGAAAAAGTAATGTGGGCACAAGTGAAATTAGCAGAGAAAAAGTAATGTGGGCACAAGTGAAATTAGCAGAGCAACAAGAGCTTCAGTTGAGTCAAATGAACAATAATCAGGATCAAAGTGACGGAAATGGGGGCAAGCCAAGAGTAAAATTCAATAGAGAAGAAGCAAAGAAGAAGTTTCCTTGTCATGGGTGTGGCAAGTTGGGGCACTGGAAGAACGAGTGTAAGGCTGTGCAAAATGGTAATATGCAAACTAATGATTTGAATCCACAGACGCAGAATGAGGTGCCACGGAAGCCACAGCAGCAGGTAATACAAAACCAGTTACCCCTAGCACCTATGCCAAATTATAGGAGCAAAGCACAACAGAGTGTAGACACCACAAATTGGGAGGGAAGTGAAAGGAGAGACACAGCGACATCACAATTCCTTTTGAGTGATACGTTTTTTAGTGAGGACACCTACTGACGGTGCCTGAGAGGGGAGGACGAGGAGTGCGTACTTGGCGCCTCCTTGCCTGTAGATCAGTCAGGTCCATATATTGAAGGAAAAGTTGAAGGAAATGATGTCACCTTTCTATTGGACACTGGTGCTATCCATTCTACTGTAAGAACAGCAGACGTTCCAAACCTACCCCTCTCGGGAGAAGAGATCCAAGTAGTGGGCGTTTCTAATAAACAAATTAGTACCCCAGTTACAGAACCAATGGAAGTCCGAATAGGCAATTTTAAGGAGATGCATAGATTTGTTGTATGTGATTCAAGTCCAGTAAACCTGTTAGGCAGAAACTTGTTGTGCAAAATGAATTGCACCATCTTTTGCACTCCAAGTGTTGTTGAAATTCAAACCCCAGACGAAGACGGAGTTTATAAATTAATGTTAGCGAAACAGGAAACTGAAAATAAAAAGTTAACTATAGAAGACTTACCAGAAGAATTACGACAGACTGTGGATCCTAAAGTGTGGGATTTTACTGGAAAAGATGTAGGATTAATGGCAAATGTTGATCCAATAAAAGTGACAGTGTAGGAAGGTGCATTTTACCCAAATACTCGACAGTACAAAATGAGCCCAGAAATAAAAGCAGGTGTTGCAGCAGAAATTAAATGATTGGTTGAAACAGGCATTTTACAAGAAATAATGGAGCAGTCCATGTAACTCGCCCATAATTGGAATAAAGAAACCGAGTGGCAAGTATAGGGTCGTACAAGACCTCCGCAAAATTAATAAGATTGTTGTCCCATGCTGTCCAGTCGTGCCAAATCCTGCAGTAATTCTGTATCAGATACCGTGGAAGGCTGGATGGTTTACAGTTATAGACTTATGTCACGCATTTTTCTCGATTCCATTGCATCCAGATAGCAAATTTATTTTTTCTTTTGAATTTGACAGCCATGTGTACGTCTGGAATCGCGTTCCTCAGGGGTATACAGAGAGTCCATCGAATTTTAATCAGAATCTGAAAAAATGCCTTGAGTCTTTGGTGCTACGTGGACAGTCAGTACTAGTTCAGTATATAGATGACCTATTGGTGGCATCTAAAAATCGAAATTACTGTGTTGTTGATACCACTGCCATACTGAACCACTTAGGTGAAGGAGGACATAAAGTGTCACCTGAAAAATTACAGTTTTGCACCACATCAGTGAAATAACTGGGGCACCAGATAGAAAGAGGTGTCAGAAGGGTTACCTCAGAGAGAATCAAAATAATCAAAAACATGAATTTACCCCAAACTCAGAAAGAGATCAGAATGTTTCTTGGAGTAGTAGGTTAATGCAGGCAATGGATTGTGGGATTTGCAGTCCTAGCAAAACCATTGATACAAATGACAAAGAAAAGAGCAAACGACCCAGAAAAATGGGATGATGAAAGCATGACTGCTTTTCTGAAATTACGAGAGTGTCTGTGTACAGCTCCAGCATTAGGGATGCCTGACTATTCGAAAGATTTTGCACTATTCTGTGACACACGAGATAATTGTGCACTTTCAGTTTTGACCCAAACTCGTGGTCTGATGAGACGTCCTTTGGCATATTTTTCTTCCACATTAGACCCAGTAGCATCTGCATTCCAAGGATGCCTGAAAGCAGTAGCTGCAACTTGCATGAGTCTTGAGCAAAGTGAGTCAATCATTATTGGACATCCTGTAACAGTGTATGTTCCACATGCAGTTGTGATTTTACTGACCAGAACAAAGACCCAGTACCTTACTCCTAGTCGGCTAACTAAGTACGAGCGTATTCTTGTAGGTGCAGGAAATGTAACCATTGCCAGGTGTAATATTTTGAACCCAGCAACATTGGTACCTAATTCACATTTTGCAGAAGTAAAGGGAGAAATCGAACATGATTGTATCGACTTGACTGAATACAGTACAAAACCACATCCTGACATAAGAGAAGAGCCATTAATTGATTCTGAAAATGAGCTATTTGTAGGCTCATGCATGAGACATGAGGAAGGAGGTTTGAGTGCTGCCTACGCAGTGTGCACTTTGGGAGGTCCAATTGAAGCATCCTATTTACCTGGAGTCAAGTCGGCACAAATAGCCGAATTGTATGCGTTGACAAAAGCTTGCAAATTTGGGAAAAATTGGAAAGGAACCATATACACTGATAGTCAGTATGGTTACGGGGTTGTGCATGACTATGGCCAATTATGGATGCAAAGGGAGTTTCTGACTTCTTTAGGTACTCCAATCAAAAATGGTCATTATGTAAAAGATTTACTCGAAGCAATCCAACTGCCAAAAGATGTGGCTGTGGTCAAGTGTGCTGCTCACAGGGGGCGTGGCTTAGCAGCATGCTGAGCTAGACGCAGGGCTTGAGAGCTCCCGGCCGTCTATAACCAAATCCGCCTTAAATTGAAAGCCACAAACTCGAAAATCGCTGTGTTGCACTCTGGAAGGGAAGCTGAAGCCTCGACGCGGCTGCGAGAGTCTGCAGACGGGCAGGGAGCCTGCATTTCGTGAATCCCGTGTCTGAAATAGGTGGATGAGGCGAAACCAAGATGGCGCCCCGGGCTCGGCGCTAGCCTCGGCAGGACACCGGGAGCAGAACGCGGCAGCCGGGAAGTGATCGCTGCAGGACGCGGAACAGGAGAGGAGTGTGCCTCGGCTTGGTTACCTGCACGACTTGATCCGAGAGAGGCGGGGGCCGCAGCTGTCGGCGGAGATACGGATGACGAGGTCGCCAGCAGGATACACCGGGGTCTCCAACGCACAGTATTGCTGACTCCGGCGAGAGCCCGAGGCCCCCGCGGCGGCGACCCACGGCAAGCCCCAGGTAGGAAGAGACGGTCCCCCCCCTCCCCCGCGCCCCCCCCGCACCGCGACGGCACCTACCTTTACCAACATGGCGGCGTGACCTGCGGCTGGGGGATCGGGATTGCCGGGGGCAGGGAGACCTGCCTGGGGCTGGAGTACGAGACCCAAGGAAGCCTCCTGAACACCTGCGGAAGGTCTGGCACTGCGGGGAGCGGCCTCACACAACCCGGCACGCACGGGGACACCCTTTACCAATATGGCGCCCAACTGAGGTGACACCGCGCCTGACAACGGAAAGACCGAGAGTCGACTTCGGCGGGAACACAGAGGAGAGGCGGAAGACAGCAGACGGAGGTGAGGTCGACATCCGGAGTTAATCGGTGCAGGTCACAGAGACACGCCACAAGCCTACTCTGGCGATCGCCGAAGTGCCGGCTCTGTGCAGTGGGGGCGACCGGACCAGAGGCCAACTGAGCCCCCCCCTGTCCCGGGTGGTACCAGCCTGCTGGCCGGGAAGCCGGCCCGTCACCCCATATGCGTGGGCCTCCTCACTCTTGAACACCTGCCCACCCACTACTATCCACGAGGGCTTGGAAACCGTGCTAGACCCTGCACGGGGTACCCGGCCGACACCTGAATCCTGAGTGAACCTACTGATTCTGCCCGTGGGGATTCCTACGCCAAACCTGCCTCACCCTGCCTCCTCATTTAAGTGTAGATCCTCACTTCACACCGTGACACAACAGGGGAGAGTATCCGTCAGCCCACGGAGTGGAGGACACTTACCAGACAAGGAACAGACACACATGTCGATATCTCGGGCAGCAGAGTGGGACTTGGCGATTGATATCTGCAATCACTAGAGACACACGGATTACATCCATCTGTCTGTGCAAGGAGGGGAGGTAGTCCTCATTGTATCCGGAGGCGTACGCCCTATCGGTGGGGGGCCATGGGGAAAAACAATCCGGCTCTCAAATCCCTGAAACAAGGCCCAATGGATAACTTCGCGACCTCCCGCCAAGGGAAGGATCACCCCAGCGCACCTCAAGAGGGCCTACCAGACACTGATAGGCTTCTAGCAGCCATTCAAGCCTCAAGATCCGACATCCAAGATCGAGAGCGGCGTTGGAAGTTAAAATAGGCGAGGTAGGGTCGGAGGTCACCCTCCTCCGGAAGGACTTTAGGAACCTTTCGGCGCGAGTCACGGAAAATGAAACACGCCTTGGAGAAGCAGAGGGTTCCATTACCACACTCCGCAAAGAAATGGCAGAACTCCAAGCATCTCATAGACAACTCCTCTGGAAGGTGGACGATGCGGAAAATAGGGCACGCCGCAATAACCTCCGCTTTGTGGGTTTTAGGGAGGGAATTGAGGGGAACGATATGGCGGCCTTCCTCCACACGTGGCTGACCCCGACCTTCTCTACGGCACGCTTCTCGGCGTGCTTCATAATCGAACGAGCCCATAGGGCCCTGCTGGCGAAGCCCCCGGAGGGTGCACGACCTAGGCCAGTAATAGCACGTTTCCTGAATTTTGCGTATCGCGACCTCATTCTTCGTGAGGCCAGAAAAATGGGGGAGATCAGGCTGGAGAACACCAACATCATGATCTTCCCGGATTATAGCCAGGAAGTCCAGAAACAGCGACGCTCTTTTGATCTGGTGAAAGCGAAACTGAGAACACTGAATATCACCTACATGCTGCTGTTCCCAGCGAAACTTAAAGTTCTATACAAGGACAAATCAATCTTCTTTACACACCCAGACGACGCTTGGCAGTGGCTGGAGGAGAGGCCCGTCCTCAACAGTAGAGAGACGGCAGGACGCGAAGAATTGGACAGGTCGCTGAGAGAGAGAGTCAGCTGGGGGCTCCCAAAACCACAACGGCGGATATCGAGGAGACTCCACTCCCGCGCGACTGGGACTCCATATCAGGCACGCATGCCCACGGGGGCCAGGAGAGGCCGATCGGAATTGCCAGGAGGGTCCTCCACGGCGGGCATGAGACAACAAATCCCACGCAATTCGGCACTCTCGGAAGGAGACGATGAAGATCGAGCGGACGATGGGGATTCGGAACAGGGGGAAGCAGACCCTGGTGAGAAGAGAGACTCGATGCACCCGCTGGAGAAGGAGATCCACCATCTGGAACTAGACTCATCCGGCAAACAGAGCGGGACCGACACCGCCACGCAAGACTCACACTCCTGAACGCTGCAGAGTGGCTAACTGAAGAAGACGGCCGGGAGACACGAGGAGACGCAAGTTCCCAGTTCTCCCTTGTGTTGGTTGTCATCCCCCGGTTCAGTGTATATGCTTTCTTGCCTAGACTTGGTTGAGACATTGGGCTAGATAAACACTGGACCAGGTGCTCTCACTGCCTTTCGAGTTGGGGGGAAAGGCAAGGGTTTAGTTGAGTTAAGGGGTGGAAGGGGTGGGCGACAGACCGTCTCCCGCTGAAAGCTCGGTCCAATATGGGGATGAGTCTGGACGGGGAGGGTGGTGGGGAGGGGGGGGGGTCTAGGGGGGACCAGAGTTCTCTTGAGTTGGGGGGGGGATGTTGAGAAACAGCGACTGCATGCTAATACGCTCCTTACACCACTCCACTGCGAGTGCCATTCGGGGAACTATGGAAGAAACGCACAATGGCAGACCCACTAGATCACAACCACACTGGTGACCCTGGCGTCACGATACTCTCGTGGAATGTGAATGGCCTTGGGTCGAAGATAAAAAGAGGTCTAGTAAATGCATATCTTAGGAGGCTAGCGCCTGACATAATATTACTTCAGGAGACGCATCTCAGAGGCACCCAATGCGCTTTTATAGCAAGAGGTAGGCACGTGGTGCTGGCGCACGCAGGTTACACGGCAGATTCCAGGGGGGCGGCAGTCCTAGTAAAAAAATCCACACCGTTTGCCGTCACCCGCACATGGTTGGACCCACAGGGGACATATGCAGGAGTACAGGGAACATGGAAGAGGCGCAGATATACAATTGTTTCGGTTTATGCCCCACCAAAATTGCAATCACGCACCCTCACTGCGGTCACGGCTATCCTTCTGGACACGGCAGACACGATTCAGATAGTGGGGGGGGACTTTAACGATGTAATGTGTACCACTAGAGATAGATCGGGTTCCCCACGTACGACAGGACGGGGTACACCACTGGCTAGACAGATGAACACTTTGGGCCTCACTGATGTCTGGAGATGGCTCCACCCGACACAGGAGGCCTACTCCTTTTATTCCGGGGCTCACAAGGTCTTTTCCAGGCTAGATTACCTATTTACCTCTAGGCAAGAAATCACGGTCAATGACTTAGCGGACTATAAGGCACGGGGAATTTCGGACCACTCCCCCCTCTATGTACACCTAGGAAGAGAGAGAAGGGTAAAGACTAGGGAATGGCGCCTCGCAGCATGGGATCTGCAAACACCAGATATACTGAAGGGAATCAGAGCGGACATAAAGGTCTATATGGATGAGAATGAGGGCTCAGTAGAATCGGGGATCACGCTCTGGGAAGCATTGAAGCCGGTCCTTAGAGATCGTATAAATTGCAGATTGGGAACTGCCAGGAGGGAACTGCAGCAGGCGGTTAGGACAAAGGAGGCCACGATATTAGACCTCGAGTCAGAATACCACCAGGGAAAGGAAGAATGAATATGCTACTTACCAGTATGCATCTGTTTTTGGCATGTAGGGCTGCTAACATTCATATCTTAGCATTAGATCGCCGCCTAGTGTTGGGTCCGGATGATCGCACATTGTTGTCCTGGAAGAGTCTTCGAAGTATCCTGAGATAGGTGGCTCCTCCCCTGGACTACAGTGCGCATGGGCATCGGCTCCATCCCCAGATTGTTTCTCGCCATTGTGGCAGAAGATGGAGTGAAAAGTGTAAAGGATGTCCATGCTAGTGATTGAATACAATAGTATATCTGCAGCTGCGACAGGCACCGGGGAGGAGGGTGGGCGATATGAATGTTAGCAGCCCTACATGCCAAGAACAGATGCATACTGGTAAGTAGCATATTCAGTTCGAGGCATGTGGGCTGCTAAATTCATATCTTAGCATAGAATACATAGCAGTCCCTCCATTAGCGGCGGTTGCCCGTGCCAGCTGCAGAAACCTGAAAAAGTGTCTTGAGAACAGCCTGTCCAACAGCAGCTTGCTGCTTGGAATGCACATCAACACAGTAGTGTTTTGTAAAGGTATGTGGTGTAACCCACGTGGCTGCTCTGCAAATGTCCTCTAAAGGAATGTTCCCTAGGAAAGCCATGGGTGCCCCCAATTTGCGTGTGGAGTGCGCCCTTGGGGGTATCGTTAAAGTGCGCTTGGCCTTTTGATAACATATTTGGATGCACTTAACAATCCACCTGGCTATTCCTGCTTTGGAAATAGGGTTGCCTTTGTGTTGTGGTGAGAAGGCAACAAAAAGTTGTTTTGTTTTCCTAAAGTGTTGTGTCCTGTCTATGTAGAACATCAACGCCCTCCGTACGTCTAACGTATGGAGCATTCTCTCCGCCACCGTTTGTGGGTTTTGGAAGAATGCCGGCAAGTCAATAGTTTGGTTGAGATGAAACTGTGACACCACCTTCGGAAGGAATTTGGGGTTAGTACGTAGCACTACCCTATTTGGATGAATCTGAATGAATGGCTCTTGGATTGTGAGCGCTTGCAGCTCACTAACACGCCTCAGTGACGTAATAGCAATTAGGAAAGCTACTTTCCACGTCAGGAACTGGAGTTCACACGAGTGCAGTGGTTCAAATGGTGGTCCCATCAGCCTGGTGAGGACCACATTGAGGTTCCACACCGGAGCTGGCGGTGTTCTTGGGGGAATGACTCGTTTCAGACCTTCAAGGAAAGCTTTAATGGCAGGCACCCTGAAGACAGAGAGATGCTGCCTATTCTGAAGATATGCTGCGATGGCGGATAGATGTATCCGAATAGAAGTGAACGCTAGATTGCACTTGTACAGATGCAGCAGATAGCAAATGATGTTAGGGATAGATGCATCTAGCGGGTTGATGTCATTGGCTGTACAGTAAATGACAAAACGCTTCCATTTTGCAGCATAGCATGCTCTGGTAGTTGGCTTCCTTGCCTCCTTGATGATGTTCATGCATTCTGGAGGTAGGTTAAGGTATCCAAACTCTAGGACTTCAGGAGCCAGATCGCCAGGTTGAGCTGTTGCGGATCTGGATGCTGAATTTCTCCATGGTTCTGCGTCAAAAGTCTGGGCGTGAGGCGCAGTCTTTGATGCGGCACCACTGAGAGTTCGAGGAACGTGGTGTACCATGCTTGGCGCGCCCACGTTGGAGCAACCAGGATGAGAGTCATCGCGTGTTGCCTTAGCTTTCTTGCCACCAGCGGTATCAGAGGGGCTGGCGGAAAAGCGTACGCAAATTTGCCTGACCAGTTCATCCATATCGCATTCCCCAGCGACTGTGGGTGAGGGAACCTGGCGGCAAAGTGTTGGCATTTTGCGTTTTCCTTTGTTGCAAACAGGTCTATCTCCGGATGACCCCACTGCTGGAAGTACGGGTGGAGCACAGATGGGTGTAACTCCCACTCGTGCATTTGATGGCTGTGTCTGCTGAGCAGATCCGCCATTTGATTGTCCTTGCCCGGGAGGTGTTCTGCCATGAGGAAGATGTTCCTCTGAATGGCCCACCGCCACATGCCCTGAGCCAGATGAGACAGCTGTGGCGAGTGGGTGCCCCCCTGCTTTTGAATGTAGTACATCGCGGTCATGTTGTCCGTCCGGACTAACACTACCTTGTTGCACAGATGTACAATGAAGGACTTGAGTGCCATGAAGATTGCCATCAGTTCCAGATAGTTGATGTGCATCTTCTGTTGCTGCGTCGTCCATAGTCCCTGCACTGTGTAAGTGAGCAGATGAGCTCCCCATCCCTGGAGAGATGCGTCCGTTGTCAGGGTAATCTGTGGCACTGGCTCCTGGAACAGTCGGCCCTTGCAAAGGTTGTGTGGAGTCCACCAATGCAGAGAGTCGTATGCCCGACTGGTAACCAACACTAGGTCTGTTAATTGTCCTTGAGCCTGTGTCCACTGATTTGCTAAGCACTCCTGGAGCGGGCGCATATGTAGCCGTGCGTGAGGGACTATGAAGATGCAGGAGGCCATCATGCCTATCAACTGCATGAACACTCTTGCTGGAAGTGAGTGTTGTGGTCTGAACTTCTGGATTAGAGACTGCATGCTGTCTATCCTGACTTGGTTTGGATGAGCCATGGCCGTCAGGGTATTGATCGTCGCGCCTAGAAACTGCCGGACA
Source organism: Lissotriton helveticus (assembly GCF_964261635.1). Classification (NCBI taxonomy): domain Eukaryota; kingdom Metazoa; phylum Chordata; class Amphibia; order Caudata; family Salamandridae; genus Lissotriton; species Lissotriton helveticus. Next base: position 1,450,138,788 of record NC_136068.1, read on the forward strand.
TGTGCCGGCTGAAGATGCGACTTTGGGTAGTTCAACGAGAAACCTAGATCGTGAAGGAGGTGAATGGTAGTCGACATGTCCGCGGCGCACTGTTCTTCCGACTTGGCTTGAACGAGCCAGTCGTCCAGGTAGGGGTAGACATGGATGCTCTGCCTCCTGAGGTGCGCCGCTACTGTCGCCAAACACTTGGTAAACACTCTTGGGGCTGTGGTGACTCCGAAGGGTAGGACCTTGAACTGATAATGTTTGCCTTGGATAGTAAACCTGAGGTATTTTCTGTGGGACGGGTGTAGTGGTATGTGGAAATACGCATCCTTGAGGTCCAAGGTTGCTAAGAAGTCCCCCTGGTTTAACAAGGGAAGAATCTGTTGCAGTGTGAGCATATGGAAATGTTCTGACAGTATATACAGGTTGAGGGGACGTAGATCTAGAATGGGTCTGAGAGATCCATCCTTCTTTGGAATAAGGAAGTACAGGGAGTACACCCCTGTGCCTTCCTCCTCCACCGGCACGAGCTCGATTGCGCCTTTTTGCAGCATCACCACTACCTCCTGCTGCAATAAGTGCAAGTGCTCTGCGGACATAGGCCGTTGCCTTGGTGGAATGTTGGGTGGAGTGGATCTTAACTCTAGACAATAACCGTACTGTACAAGTTGTCGCACCCACCTGTCTGTGGTGATGTTTTTCCAGACGGGCAGGAACTGCTGCAGTCTCCCCCCGACAGGTGTTAAGTGGTCGGGGGGCAGCGACAGAGAGTCACTGTTTGCTTGGGGCAGAGGAGCGGGAGTTGTTGTTCCCTCTGCCGCGTCCTCTGGTGCTGTTTCCTCGGTAACCCCCCTTGTTCTATTCGGGGTACGAGGATTGTGCTCCACCTCTAGAGAATTGTGACTGTTGACCCATCTGTCCTCTGGTGACTCCACGTGCACCTGAGCGACGAAAATTATTGCCACTAAACTGTTGTGATTGTAGGGCCCCCATAGACTTAGCAGTTTCGGTGTCTTTTTTAATCTTTTCCAGGGTGGTGTCAACATCTGGACCAAACAGTCTATCAGGATTGACTGGCAGATTAAGTATGGTTGTTTGTATGTCAGGTTTAAACCCCGATATGCGGAGCCACGCCTGTCGTCTCAGCATGACGCTAGTGTTAATGGCCCTAGCTGCTGTGTCTGCGGCATCAAGTGCACACTTTATGGCTGCGTTGGAGATCAGTTTTCCCTCCTCTATAAGCAGTTTGGTGCTTTCTTGCAACTGCGGAGGCAGGTGTTGTAAAACTTGCTCTAGGGTGTCGTAATGCGCCCTATCATAACGTGCCAAGAGTGCCTGTGTATTTGCAATACGCCAAAAGTTGGCAGCCTGTGCAGCTACTCTTTTGCCTCCAGCCTCTAGCACCTTTGACTCCTTATCCGGGGGAGGAGCTTCACCCGTAGTTTGGGAGTTGGCCCTTTTGCGGGCATTTGCGACCACCAGGGAGTCCAGCGGCAACTGTCCCCGAATGTATGCAGGGTCTGCAGGTGCTGGTCTGTACTTTTTTTCAATACGTGGATTGACCACTCTCGCCCTGGTAGGTTCTTTAAAGATGTCCGCAGCATGTTTGAGGACCCCTTTGAGCATAGGCAGTGTCTTTACTGTCCTTTCAGAGACTGAAAAAGTGTCAAATAGAAAGTCTTCTTCTACTGGGTCAGCATGCATGTCCACATCATGATTAGCAGCTGCCCTTACAAGGAGTGCATGAAAACCTGCAGAATCTTCAGTTGGGGATGCACGTGCACTGAAAGGCTGTGGGTCAGGCTGTGGGTCTTGGCCCACATCCTGGGTGCCTTGGTCACCAATGTCATCATATGAATCCGGCTGTGCATCTGGTTCATTGATGGGGAAATTGTACTGGTCATCTTCATCATATCCCTCACCCTCAGATTGTTCTGGGGAAGGAGTTGGGCTCCTTCTTGGAGGAGGCTGGATAGGTTCCATGAGGCCTGAAGCGTCCTGAGGAAGCCTTTTCTTCTTGAGGGGGATGACATAGGAGTCCACTGGCTGTGAAGTGATCCTCCTCTTGTAAAGGTTCAATTTGCCCGTGTCTGCGTCGATAAAACGCTCCGAATCCTCATCTGAGTCGAGTACCCGACTTGAAAGTGCCCCTGCCGTTGAAGAATCCGACTCCTTTGGCGTCGATTTCGTTGAAAAGGCCTTCGGCGCCTCTTTTGGCGGCAGAAGGAAGAGAAGTTTACCCGCAGGCTTCACCGGAATGTCCATCGGCTTCTGTGGCAATGGCTTCGGAGCCGACGTAGCAGAGGCCTTTTCCCTGATTCTCTGCAGTGAAGAGGCGATGAGGGACGTGTCACTTTCAGTGGCCTTTGGCGCTGACGAGGAGGTCTTGACCTTGCCCTCGGATCCGACGCCCTGGTGGCCCTTCTGAGTCTTGGACGAAGATGCCGCAGCCGCCAACCCAGAGTCCTTGGACCGATGCGCAGATGTACCAGCCTTCGATCCATGTGACTTTGTCGGCTCCGTCTCCACCACGCGTCCGACTAACGGAGTCTCAGTCGGAACCGGAGCCGTTTCGCTGGCTTTCGCGGGCCTTGACGGCGCCGCAGCGGTTGACCCGTGCCGACCACCCTTCTTAGAGGATCCCTCCACCGGCGTCGAATTTGACACGGTGGAATCGACAGATTTCTTCGACTTCTGTGGACCGGAGGTCGACGGAGTCGATGAAGCAGCGGGTTTGGTCGGTTTCGTTGGTACGGCCGCCATCTTAGGTGTGCTCGAATCCATAAGTTTCGGTTTCGATTTTGGGTCGGCCATTTTAGGTGTAGTCGATACCGTAGGTTTCGGTTTCGGTTTCGATACGGCCTGCCCAGCAAGTTTGTCCGTGGCCGGGCCGGAAGGCGGGGCCGTGGCTTGCGGTACGGGGTCTAGGGTAAGGCCGACAGGCGATCCCGTGACCCGATCTCGATCTTCGTAACCTTCGGGGCATAGCTCGTCCCCTGAGCTATCTTCCGCGGCCCCATAAACCTCTTCGACGTCCCCTACCTCTTCGACGTATTTAAGGCCTTGACCCGCGACTCCGTCGCCGTCTTCCGGATCCGCCTCGACCTCCGTCTCGGGCGGGGAGATTTGAAGATGATGATTTTGGTCTTCGTCTTCTTGGTCGCCGAAGATGTTTTCTGGATCTGGGGCCGCTTGTCTGGCTTCAAGGCGCACCGCGCGCCGAATCTTGAGTGTTTTCTTGGACCTGAACTGCGCGCAGGCCCTGCAGTTGCCGTCGTCATGGTCTGGCGAAAGGCATTTGTTACAGACCGGGTGTAGATCTATATGTGGGTACTTGGACCCACAGAGCGGACAGAGTTGAAACGGACTCCGCTCCATGCTGTAAAGTTGCAGTCGTGTCGCGATGAGAAGGCCTCGATGTCCGAAGAGCGTAAGCACTCCGCTGATTCCGACTCCAAGAGACGGAAGAACTCGAGACCGTGCGCAAACAATACCGACGCTATGAAAACAAGGCCTTTTGGCCTTAAAAAGTTAGTTTTTTCTCGGTTCCGACAGAGAGACGTCGAGACCGCATCCGAACCCAATGGCGGAAAAAAACAATCTGGGGATGGAGCCGATGCCCATGCGCACTGTAGTCCAGGGGAGGAGCCACCTATCTCAGGATACTTCGAAGACTCTTCCAGGACAACAATGTGCGATCATCCGGACCCAACACTAGGCGGCGATCTAATGCTAAGATATGAATTTAGCAGCCCACATGCCTCGAACAAGACGCTTAGGAAACTACTAGACACGCAGAGACACTATAGGGAATTGGTCACGGGAGAGGCACGCACACAAGCCCTGGCGACAATCCACCGCCTCTACGACGTGGGCGACAAATCGGGAAAACTCCTAGCATGGCTGAGCAAGAGAGAAAGGGCGGCGCGATGGGTTGACAGGATTGAAGAGGCAGGGCACAGAACAGCCTGTACAGACGAGGCCATAGCGGAGGCCTTTGCGACGTACTACGAGGACTTTTATAGAGCTAGGGACTTGGGGGACGAGACGGACGCTAACCACTATCTGAGTGACATGGAGGTTCCGCAACTGTCTCAGGAAGATGCTACGGAACTGGAGGCAGAGATCACGCTCGAAGAAATAGGAGAAGCAATAACGTCCCTGAAGCCGGGGAAGACGCCGGGACCTAACGGCTTCCCGGCGGAATTTTTCAAACGTACAGCGGACCTGCTGCAACGCCATATTAGTCAATTATTTGCCGAGGCACGCCAAACGGCGAGCTGGCCACCGGACTTGGCCTTGGCCACAATTGTCCCTATTCATAAGGAGGGGAAACCTAGAGACAGGTGCGCCTCCTACCGCCCGATCTCTCTCCTTAATATGGAGACAAAGATTCTGGCTACTATCCTGGTTAGGCGCTTACGGGGGGTCATCTCTGATTTAGTGCATGCAGATCAGTCCGGGTTCCTCCCGGACAGGGCGACCAAACTAAATCTCCGCCGCACCCATAACTGGCTGCAGGAAGTCCGAGAGAGGAGTGAGCCCCACTGGTTCCTCTCGTTGGACGCCGAGAAGGCCTTCGATGCGGTGCACTGGCCCTTCCTATTTGAGACGTTGCAGAGGTTCGGCTTTGGACCTAAGTTTTTGCAGGGGCTTCGACTCCTGTACTCGGGCCCAAAGGCACGGGTGCGAGTGAATGGACGACTGTCACGCGAATTCCGCATTTACAGGGGAACACGTCAGGGGTGCCCGCTGTCCCCTCTACTGTTCACTTTGACGATAGAAATACTAGCGATTCGGATCCGACAGAATCAAGGGATCAGGGGATTTACCTGGGGGACCCCGGAGTCGACCCAGGAAAAAATTTCGCTGTATGCAGACGACGTTCTGCTGTTTGTGACAGACCCGGAGGCCACGATACCGGTCCTGTTCAAGGAGCTGGATGACTTCGGGGAGCGAGCTGGCCATACCATAAATTGGCATAAATCGATCCTATACGACCCTCACGGCCGAGAGCGGAGGGAGTGCCTGCCGGAACTTCTCATCCACACCACGGAGGGATTCCAGTATCTGGGGGTCTTCATAACACTAGACGAAACACTCTCCTTCACTAAAAATGTGGCACGCGTCGTGGCGAGTGCTAAACTAGACATGGACCGGTGGAAGCAGCTTCCGCTCACTATACTGTGACGAGCAGCACTATATAAGATGGTCCTGCTACCAAAGTTCCTCTATGCACTGCAGAATGAATACTATCCCCTCCCGCCCGCAACCTTGTCAGCTATACACGGGGATCTGCGAACATTCCTATGGTTGGGGAAACACCCAAGAGTAGCTTTAACCACACTGCAACGCCACCAGTACAACGGTGGGATCTCCCTTCCCAACCTCGAGACATACTATTGGGCAGAACACCTCGCTCGATAAATGAATGGTTTCACGCAGCAATGGACCACCCCACATACGCGCTCGAACGTTCGAAATGGTCCCACACGAACCTTCTGTACTACCTATACGGTGGTCCAGCTGGGAGACATTTTTTACCGGCCACCAAGATCACGCTGGCGGCGTGGAACAGGGCAATTAAACGCATGGGATGGGACAAACGTCCCACCCGGCAGACCCCGCTATGGCACTGTAGGTGGCTGGGTGAGCTCCACAAACTGACAGGCTTTAGACAGTGGGACACCATCGGCATCTCGACTATTGGGGACTTGATTGCCGGGGGAGAACTGAAAACATTCCGCGCCCTACAGGAGGAATTTAGCTTGCACGATGCTCAGCGCTATAGGTATTCCCAGCTTAGGCACGCCTGGAGGGCGCAGAACATAGATCCGACAGACATCCCAGAATACGCCCCTTTAGAGGGCAGGTTACTACAGGAGCATATTGGGAGGGGCGCGGTGTCCCTAACATACAGAACACGGACCAACAATACACTAGGCACACTACAGGCCCTGCGAAATAGATGGGAGACAGATGTGGGGGACATGGAAGACCTGGACTGGGAGCTGGTCCTCATGCACCCTCGCGAGGTTGCGATTAAGTCCAGACTCCGTCTCATTCAGCTGAAAGTACTCCATAGAGTATACTACGATAGGGTACGACTGTTCAAAATGGGGTAGATCATTGATATGACATGCCTTAGGTGCCACCAGCCAGAGGGAACTTTCTACCACACACTCTGGAGCTGTGTAGTCATACAAAGGTACTGGCAGGGTATACTTGGAGAATTGGAAGAGGTCCTGGAAACCACTTTACCACATGACCCCAAGCTAGCACTATTGGGGTTGACGACCGAGGTCGACTTGGCTCGCCCTCTGACCATATTTCTACTACTGGCACTAGTGGTGGCCAAGAGGGACATCGCTAGGCGCTGGGGTGCGGCCGAGCCACCAGAACTAGAGGAGTGGAGAAGGGGGCTCGACCTCTACATGGCGGCGGAGAGAGTAACATACAAGGCTAGAGGGTGCTCAAAGAAGTTCAGGAGAGTATGGACAAAGTGGAGGCTCTACCACGGACTAGAGTGAACTCACAAGCGTTCTAAAGGAGAGCGCAACTACACCTGGGGATAGCTGCCTACACGCTTTTCAAGGGGGAAGAGTCTGGGCCTGTTAAACAATACCAAGGAGGTGCCCTGAGTTTGGTTCGAGGAGGTTCACTCCATTGAGAAGGGATGGAGGAATTATGGGGTGGGGGTGGGGGGCGGGCTAGCAGGAGCTGTTGTTGGGGGTTGTGTTTCTCACTGAGTTGCAGTTATAACATGCTTTGGTCTGATTTGCACTGTGCTGAGGGGTGGGGGGGGTACTCCGCATAGGCAAATGAAAAGTTGCGGTCCGTACGGATACTGGCTGAATGTTGAAGCCAGCCCGTGTCACTATCTTTCTCAGATGATGTGCTTAATACAACAATAAAAATTTATTTGAAAAAAAAAGTGTGCTGCTCACAAATCTGGTAATGACAAAGTGACAGCTGGTAATCGATATGCTGACCAGTTAGCCCAACATTGTGCAAAATTTAAAATGGCTGTAAACAAGAAAATTGAAGTAGGTGAAAACAGCTGCCAACTAACTTATGTTGCTTGAAGGTGTGAGAACGTGGGAAGAAGTGAGAGACTTGTAAAATAAAGCAGAACCAAAAGAAAAAGAAGAGTGGAGAAAGATAGGTTGTCAGAGAAGGGTTGAAGATGGTGTTATTGTTTACCTTGATGGTAGGCCTGTGCTACCAGACTGTATGCTTGCTCCTATGGCTAGGATGTTCCACGGAGATTCCCACCTGGGAAGAGACGCTATGATTAGATTGTTCAGACAGAGCTGGTTTAATACGAAATTCAGGAACATAGCAGAAGCACTTTGCCAAAGATGTTTAATTTGTCAACAGATGAATCCTGGAAAAACTGTAGTGCTACCAGGAAAGATTGGGAAGGCAGAGGGTCCCTTCATACGATTACAGATTGATTTCATTCAGTTACCCCCTTGTCGAGGACTAAAATACATTCTTGTCATTGTCTGCCTGTTTTCAAAATGGGTAGAAGCTTACCCTACACTGATAGCATCACTGTAGCATCACTGTAGCCAAACTCTCACTCGGAGAGCTTATACCACGTTTTGGTTTTCTAGTAACAATTGAATCAGACCGAGTGTGACAAAGCGACTGGACCGATCCGCACAGAAGACACACCTTGTGAGGACCATACTCACTAGTCCTGGGCGGAGCATGAGCGGAGTAAAAGGATTGGAAGCAGCTGAGCGTGGTGTGGGACCGGAGAGCAGAGAAGACAACGGAACGGAACCACCGAGGAAAGCAGACGAGAAAAAGACCAAACAAGAAGCCGGAGCAAGCCGCGACAAAAACGAAGAAGAGACGGAAACAAACCCGGAGACCGGGACGGCGCGAGACGAGACCAGAGAAGCCCCTGGAGGAGTCGGGACGTGGTCCGAGGAAGGCGCTACGGACGGTGCTGCCGAGATCCCAGAAGTGGGTCCCGGCCTCAGGCAAGTGCTCAAACGGGCTGGGAACACGGTGGTGGGTTGGTGGGGTGTTCAGGCCAATTACTCCGGGCTGTAAGAGGGGCAGGTGGAAACCCCGTATTGACCAGAAGGGAGGAGGTAGAAAGGAGAGACAGGTGAAAACTATTTTCAGGGACCGCCCGGTGTTAAGAGACCCTGATTATTTGTGCAGAAAGCCGGATGCTCTTACCCCCAGTCCTTTCTTTAGTTAGGGAATCCAATACCCTTGGGAAGATGTATTGTATGGCTGATTAGAAAGCCTGTTTTACTTTTCGTAGGAAGTTTTGGGTAGAAGAAATAACCGTTTCCTTTGTTTTTTTGTACCGAGGGCCCGTCCGGTGACCTACCAGAGAGGAGGAAAAGACGGCATCGACAGGGAAGATGCCAGAACCCCGGAGCCCTTAAAGGACATTCAATCCTTAGTTTGTGTACCAAACAAAATAAAACCGGCTTCTCTAAACCCGCATCAAGCCTCTCCCCTTCTTGTTCAACGAGACACCGAGGCTGCCACTTTAACAATGAAATAATTGGCCTAATCTGTGAAGCATTCAATGTTAAACAAAAACTGCACTGTGCATACCGCCCAGAGGCTTCTGGAGTGGTAGAACAACTGAATGGCACAATCAAGTCAAGATTGGGAAAGATGTATGAGTCTACAAGGTTAGAGTGGCCAGATGCTTTGCCTCTTGTGCTGATGGGACTCAAAAGTATTCCAGATCGGAACCCAGGCTTGAGTCCTCATGAAATACTAATGGGAAGAGCAATGAGACAAGCATGGGTGCCAGGACACAAGTTGATAAATATATCTGATGATTTGGTACTGGAGTACTGCAAAGAACTGGCTGACCAAGTGCGTTCTATCTCTCACCAGGTTGGGGAAGACGCTGTCGCCAGACAAGCCACTCCAGCACATGACCTGAACCCAGGTGACTGGGTAGTGCTAAAGAAACATACTTGAAAATCCTGCCTTGCACCGAGGTGGGGAAAACCACGTCAAGCGATTTTGGTTACCACCACAGCTGTAAAGTGCGAAGGAGTTCCACACTGGATCAATGCCAGTCACACAAAAAGAGTGACTGAACCTGAGGAAACTGAAGCTGAAGGTTGTGCAGCTGAAGGGTCTCAAGAAATCGATCCTGAAGTAGCTGAAAAAGAGCAACCAAGCACCAGTCAAGACGATTGGATTCCAGTAGTCGAGATACCTGGAGAATACGTGAGAACCAGAAGTCCAACTTATTTAGACAGTCAGAGTGAAAGTGAGGACGAGAGAGGAATAGAAGAAGGTACTCAGATCATAGAAATACAAGTCAAAAGTGATTCTGAGGAGGATCAAATAGGGATAGATCAAAATACTCAGCTAATTGACACTCCACCAAGAGCTCCAGAATCTGAGGAGGGACAGACAGGTAAAAGGGCGAAAGCTCAGGCGGAAGAAAATCCAGAGTTCAAAGAGACCGAGCAGAACCAGATAGGTGTAGAAAAAGGTGTTTAGGAAGAAGAAGGTGAATCAAAACAAAGTCAAATTCCGCAAATACCTGAACAAGGCCAGATTAGTAACCAGGCAGAAGAAACCTTAATAAGACCTGGACCTAGTCAGATAGAGAGGGACATAGAAGACAGCATTGAAATAGATGTGCCACAACTGAATGAAAATAAGAGAGCATTGGAAGAAGGCCAAAGCACAGTGCCAGCTAAAGGACTCAGAAAAGGAGACAAATGGCCTAGGTTTGTCAAAAGACTGAAATTCCGTTTAAAGACCATAAATGAATTACCTGAGCAAGTGAATGAGATAACAAGCCAAACTGAACAGTCTGTAATACAACCAAGAAGGAGAAGTCCACGACTGAAAAGGCTGAATAATAAATTCAGAGGCCCTGAATGGACTTATATCGTTCTTGAAGATTTTGAAAATCTAGAAATAAGTGATGAAAGTGATGACAAGTTGATTGCTGATCAGACTGACAGAGAAGTGAGACCCACTTGAAAATTTCACAGAGTAAAAGACTGTGTAAAAGCTACAAAGAGGGGTTAAATCTACTTAGTCAGAAATGGCTGATCGTAATGTTAATGGAAGACCGAAAAGAAGCTGCTTAAAAACATGCAGTAGAATATGCACATGTAGTATAGCAATAGTACTCATAGTATGGTTAGGACTGACAATAGCTATTTCTAACATAATGAGTAGAGACATGAAGAATGATACTAATAAGCTACAAATGATAGATACATCTAGAAAAATAGATACACAAGAGAAGGAACTTAGCATTAAACAACAGAAGTTAGATTTAGAAACATCAGATGAGGAAAGACTACGTTATACTGGAATTAAAAACAGAACTAACCTAAATGTATTTGCAAACCTATTAGTACACTATGTAGAAGCTATGGAAATAGAAGATTGCTATGTTTGTATGAAGTTACCTACTTCAGTAGCCGAAGGTGTTACCTACCACCATTTACCACTAACATATGGTATTTCATGTAGTATTTTAGCTAGTTTGTTCTATAAGAAAGGACCTTTGCAGTATTACTATTCTAATTCAGATGTGATATTTTCTGAACTTCCTATACGTAGTAACCTGAATCCTGTACATACTAAGAGTGATGTAACACGTTATATGGGTGAATACTTTCTAACTATAGGTACAATAGATATAGCTGAAGCACACAAGAATAATCTAACATGCTTATTACAAGAAACAGAGAAAATATTTTTGAATATGGTAGAGAAAAGAAGAGAGAGTTTCCAAAGAAAAGTAAATGACAAGAATCATAAAATTCCTAAATGGGCTGAAAATATGGGGTCCACCTCAAAAGGCAAAACTCATGCTGCTATGTTATTTTATATGCGGAAAACAAGGCTTATTACAAATTGCCAGATCATTGGTATGGGAGCTGTTATTTTGGAATAGTCTTCCCAAAGATATATCATGTAAATAATATCGCTGGAAGCAATGAAGAAACTAATGGATTAATACGTAGCAAAAGAGCTAGTTTTGGAGAAATAGTAGGTGAGATATATTTAGTGCATTGATACCTACACTGGGAGTGGCTTTGAATACACATAGAATTTGTAAATTGTCAACAGTAGTGGATCGGTTATCAACTGACACTGCTGGAGGGTTCTTGATGGTCAATACCGAATTGGTTGCGATCAGATCAATGGTTTTACAAAATTGACTTGCTCTTGATACATTAGTAGCAAAGGAGGGCAGAGTCTGTAGAATGTTGAAAGCGCAACATTGTTGCACTTACATACCTAACAAAAGTGTGGAAATTAAAGGGTATGTAAGAAATATTACACATTTGGAAAAAGAGCTCAAACCACTGGAGGTTGATAGTGCATGGAAGAGACTGACTGATGGTCTCTCCTCAATAGGTAGCTGGATTTCTAACGTAGGGAAAAGTTTTGTAGGTAGAATACTGATGCCAATGGTGGGAATAGGCCTACTGATTTTAGGGTTAATAATTTGTTGCAAATTTCGTAAACACAGAAAGAGATATACAGTAAATGAAAGAGGAAGAAAAGAAATTGCAATGAAATGGAGCTTGAAGAATTAAATGGGAAAATATGTCGAGAGGGTTGAGTACAAGCAAGTCGCGTTACATGCGAATCCTTGCTCCCTCAATCCCCTCTTTGATGATATTTTATATCATCGCTAATTAATAAAACAGATGCCAACTTTTCACAATTCACCCAACTCAATTGCTTTAATCTTTCTTCTAGGATTCTTCTCATTATCTAAATGAAACGTTTTCAATTTCTTATAAATCTGCTTGACACCACGAAAGCGTTTGACACCCTGGAATGGCCCTTCCTATTTTATGTCCTGTCTCAAATGGGTTTTAGTGCCCACTGTTTGCAGAACATTGAACTCCTGTACACTGACCCCACGGCCCGGCTTCGTATAAACTGACTGGAGTCTGATCCCATTGCCATTTCTTGTGGAACCAAGCAGGGGTGTCCATTATCGCCCATGCTTTTCGCCATTGCTATGGAACCCCTAGCCGCCCGTCTGCGGCAGCACCATACCCACAGGGGTACTGGTTTTTCATCCCGTTCCCTCCTGGTCTCTATGTATGCGGATGACGTCACTCTTTATGTTCGTCATCCCCACGACAACCTCAGCCGCCTGGTGCGGGAAGTTATTCGGTTCGATGGGCTCTCGGGAGACCAGATCAACTGGAATAAGTCTGTGCTCTTTCCCTTGACTGATGCAACTCACTCGTTTGCGCCTGATTTTCCCTTTGAGTGGGCATCTGGCCCCACGCGTTACTTGGGGATTTGGTTGAGCAGGGACCGGGACGAGCTCTGGCGATCCAATTTTGGCCGCGCAGTGGAATTGTTCGAGTCTAGGATCGCTCAGTGGAGCCGATTGCCGTTATCCCTGGCGGGTCGTGTTGCTATAGCCAAGATGGTGGTCCTCCCAAAATCCTTTACCTCTTTTCTAACATACCTATCCCTCTCACATCTTATTTTTTCCGTCGGCTTCGCTCGCTGGTAGTATCGCTGGTCTGGGCCGGGCGGCAACCCAGGATTGCTTACGACATCCTTACACTGCCTATGTCGGCCGGCGGGCTGGGCGCCCCGGATTTTAAACTGTACGCTCTCTGTGCTCAAGCAAGCTTTCTTCATTTTTGGCTGCATCCCACCCCTTACCAGCCTCATGTCGCGGTGGAATCGGATGTTGCCTCCCCCTCGCCCTTTACCACTGCCTTATTTGCTCCTGCGGTTCGGCCCCCGGCGGAAGTAAACACTGTAGAGACGCTGCGCTGGGCATGGTCCTATCTGCGCCGCCTTTCAGGTCTTTCTCTTCTGTCCGCCAACGCCGTACCCATTGTTGACCACCCGGATTTTCCGCCCCTGCAGTCCTCTAGTATGTCTCGGCATCGCGGGGCCTTAAGACAGTTGCGGATATGTACCCGGACGATTCCTTCTACTCCCTCCCTGAGTCTCCTTCCCTGATGGACACTCTCCTTCATTATCAGCTGCGTGCCACCTGTCGGAAATTGCACCCGACCTTTCCACACCCTCCGACAACTTTCCCGGCGCTGGATTTCATGTACACTTCGGCGTCCCCACACAAGCTTGTCACCAGATTGTTTGCCCTTGCTTTGGTGGCCTCTCCCTTCTCCTCGACTCGAGCGCGGATTTCGGCATGGATATTTCGGACGCCGACTGGCTTTACTGTTGCAACCAAACTACCAAACTATCCCCGAACTATCGGCTCCGCTTGATTCATTTCAAGTTTTTTGCATAGGTTTTATCGCACTCCGGTGCATCTTCATCGGTTGGGGCTTAGCCCTGAGGATTCCTGCAGGCGCTGCTCGGCGACAGTGGCGGACTTTGCTCATCTGTCCTGGCGCTGCCCTAGGGTGCAGAGGTTCTGGATAAAGGTCTGTTCCATTATCTCTGAAATTACTGGTGCAGACGTGCGCCCGGACCCCTTTCTTTGTCTTCTTGGCTTTGTAAAGCTGTGTCCCGCCGCCTCCCGCCGGCTAGTCGCTGTGCTCCTGGTGCTGGCGAGGCGCAGGATTGCTATGTGCTGGGGCCGTCGTCCTGCCCCTGTGGTTGCAGCCTGGCTGGAGGATGCCTCCCGTTGTCAAACGCTCCTTTCTGAGTTTTGGGATCTGATGCCTGCTAGATCGCGGCCTGTCGATATTTGGGGCCCCCTGGTTGCCTATCTTCTTTCCCGCTCCTCTCCTAGCGGAGTTGCCTCCCCTGCGCTCCCCGCCGGCCCTGGGACCGTGGCGGCCGCTGCTGTAGCCGATGCATGATTACCTTTTCAACTCCCGCCCTATGAATGCGCTGCCTGTAGATCCCTCCCGGGGTTGCCTCTCCCGCGCTCCCCGCCGGCCCTTGGCCCGCGGCGGCCGCTGGTGCTAGTTTCCGCCTGGCCTCCGACTGCCTTCTTTCCGACTGTCTGTGCGCCTTTGATTCTGGGGTTTCCGCCTTTCATGCTATCCAGCCCAGATGCCTTTCTAGCCGAGGAGCACAGCACTGCCACGCCAATGTTTCTAGAAATGTCTGCTGCTTTTTCGCCATCCACCATTTTGAACATGGCTATGTTAGAATGTGACCTGCCACCTTGCATGGTGTCTTGATATGGAGCTTATTTCTTGTAATGTGTTGTTATATCGCATCTTCATTAAGAAAATGATAAATAAAAAAAAAAGTGATGTCAAACATCCTGTGCCATTTCATCATGAATATTTAGAGGCCTTCCGGTGTTGAGGGAAAGTTTGTGTAATGCGCCATCCCTTGGAATACCTGACTATAATCTTGTGTTCTTTCTCTACTGTCATGAGAGAGGCAGGTGAGCACTTTCTGTACTTGAACAGAAACATGGAGGAGCCATGAGGCCAGTTGCCTATTTACCAGCTGTCTTGTATACAGTAGCAATTAATACTGGTATCAGAGAATATCATGATCAAACAATGTAAGGTCTTAAATCTTGTAACACTGCTTCCTGTTTCAAACAATAATGAAAACAGAAACAGGAATGATGGTGATGACAATGAGGATGAGATACAGCATGAGCAAACATTAAAAAATCCACTTGAGCCCTAATGCATCTCTCCCTGCTCCCTCTCTTAGTTGGGTGATTAGACCCTCCTTTCTTTCACTTGTTCTCCTTTTTCTTCCTCCTTTCCTTTTGTTGAATTTGGGAGATGTACCCCGGATATTGCTCAGTTCGGAATGTTAGTTCACCTAACGCATGAAACAGGTGAGCAGGGTATGCTGTACGTAGCTTTACATAAATCACCTAATTGTGTTGACAAGGACAAGGTTTCACACGATTTTAGCGAAGTCAGATGTTTTCCTTTGGTCTTTCTTGAATTGAGAGAGATGCTCTGAAATCCAAATGGAGAGATGATATTCTTTTCAGGCCTTTTTTATGGGAATACATTGCCTTAATTTGTTTGACCTTTCCCTGTGTCATGTGTTCAATTAACAGATTTGAAATACAAAATACATTTGAAATGGCTAATTTGATTCAATTTGTTGCTGGTTCCTGCTTAAGAGACTGCTATGGAGCACTGAAGGCAGCTTATGAAGTGGGTTCCATATCTGAAGTCCTCAAAGCATCACAGCTGCAGATTGTAACTTCACAACAAGTGACAGAGTTGGTTTCATTGACAAGAGCTTGTTGCCTGTCAGAGCATTTGAATGTGAGAATTTATACGGACAGCCCATATGGGTTTGGAGTGGTCGATTATTTTGGACGACTGTGGTCACAAGGGGGGATTATGACATCCTCTAAAACCCCCATTAGGAACCGTCCCTACATTCTTTATTTATTAAATGTAAATCAATAGTCAAAGAGATTGTTGTAGTCAAGTGTGCTACCAATAAGGCTGGAGAAAATATGGTCACACTTGGGAATAAATATGCAGATCAGGTGGCCAGAAACAGTGCACTTGAGAATGAAACTGTGATTCATGGAGCAGAACAAGATGGATCAAAATAAAATTCTGAAGTTGTGAGTTGTTTTCTATTACATCCAATTCATACTTCTTTAAGTAAATTGAGAGCTCTCCAAGAGGAAACCCCAGAGAAAGAGGGAAGAAAATGGGAAATGTTGGGTTACAAAAAGAATTACCAGAATTTTTGCATCACTCCTGCGTATATGTGCTGCCTGATAAACTATTGAATTGTATGGCTGGATATTTACATAAAACTTCAGAAGGAGTGATAAGTCTTACTGTGAATAGGCACTCAGCTTCTCAAACTACAATCACAAACTTACAGATGAGAGGGGAAACCCAGTTCTCCTGAAAAACAATCTCTATAGAGTGGGTGAATGTTTTGTGTATCCCAAGTGATTGTGCGGGTAGCACCCAGATAAATTAGTACTCACGCCACGTTACCATCCGTGGCTTGCATCGTCGCAGGATCATCGCCCAGGCACCTAATGTGAATGGGTGGACTTGACACGTTTGTAAGTGGAGCTCTTAGAAGTAAATTTGAAGGAAGTATGAGTGAGTAAAAAAGGCCTCTAAATCCTATATTGATGAGAACAGTAGGATGTCATCAGGATACAATGTTCCAAGACATCTAAAAGGTCGACATGTTTCAGCCGTGTCTCTGCCCATGTAGGGTCAATCGACTTTCCTCAGGACCTAATATAACCCTGCATTGGTTGGTTATGTATCAATTTTTTTAGAGTGAAACTCTAGATGGCTTGGTTATTTAAAGTACATGTATTTTGAGTAAACTATGGTCATACCAGGAAAAGGTCCTATGAGTATGGTCGGATTTTTTGCGTGCATGTTTTCTAAATATTTGATTGCACTCTAAAAAAGTTGATAGATAATTAGCTAACGCAGGGTTATATTAGGTCCTGAGGGAAGCCGACGGACACTATAGAGCAGAGACACTGCTGAAGCATGTCGACCTTTTATAGATGTCTTGGAACATTGTATCCTAATGATATCGTACAGTTTGCCTTAGACCCTACCCACTAAAAATCATCACTATAGGAATTAGAGGCATTTGTATCTCACTCAATTTACTTCTAGGAGCTCTGCTTACAAATGCGTTGACCTATCTATTCACATTAGGTGTCTAGGTAAGGTCCAATGAGGAAGCAAGCTGTGTGGGCTCTAATTTACCTGGGTGCCACCCGCTCACTTACTTGGGATACACAAAACCTTCACACACTCTATAGAAAGTTTTTCGGGAGAACTGCGTATCCCCTTTGTAAGTTTGTAGATATTTACATATTTCATGCAGAGAGAGAGTCAATGATATACAAGTTTAACAAATATTTGTCAAACAAAAAATGTTGAGGTGTTGCAGAAGAGTTGTGTAACCTTTGTTTGTTGTGTCAGCAAAATAGGCAGGGCAAGGGGTCTTGTGTCCTCATAACCCATTGTTGACAAATCAGGTCTCATTTACCAGACTTAAAGCACATTTTATCGAAATGCCAGTTTACAATATCCTTAAATATATTCTTGTAATTGCCTGCTTATTCTCTAAATGGATTGAGGCCTATACCACCTGCAGATCGGACAGTTTGATAGTTGTTAAACTGTTGATTAAAGGAATGGATACCGAGATTTGGTCTGCTGTGCTCTATTGAGATAGATTGTGGTTCTCACTTCAAAAATGAGATTTTGAATATGATTGGTACAGCTCTCCAAACTGATAAGCATTTCCACCGTAGTTATCTTCCTCACTTTTCTGAAATAGTTGAGAGGGTGAATGAAACCATCAAAAAACAAACTGGGCAAGATATGTGCTTCATCTAGTTTGAAATGGCCAGATGCCCTTCCTCCTGATTTAATGAGCATCAGAAGTATCCTTGACCTAAAGTCTTCTACCCCAATTAAGTGTAAATGTCCAGAGCGAGGAGATTGGCTTACACTCCTTCAGAAACATTTTTTTCAATAACTGATGACATTATTCTAGATTGCTGCAAAGGTCTGGTTGATATGGTGAAATCTCTTTTATTTGGCAGCAGCACTGACCAAAGAAACCCAATGCCAACCACTGAATCATGGTGACTGGGTAGTCATTAAGAAGCATGTTTGCAAGAATTGATTGGAGGAACAGTGGCATGGCCCTTTCCATGTCACACTTGTAAGCAATACTGCTGTGAAGTGTGCTGGAGTTCCAGAGTGGATCCATGTTTTTCACCTGAAAAGAGCGAAAGAGGTGGATGAAGAAGTGAGGAAATCAAACATTGATTCACAAAGTCGAATAAAGCTCAAGTTCCCTGCACTAATCCAGAGGACGTGAACAATTTGAAATTGAAATTGGTGACACCAGTGAAGGCAATTAAATTATAAATGATCCTACTGGTGAGACTGATGATCCTGGTAAAGGTACCAGCAGAAGTATCCAGTTTCATGGCAAAGATCAGAGTGAAAAGCTGTAACAATGTCAAAGAAATGAGTGTCAGCAAGAGGATTTACTCTCTGATCCGAACAGTGAGATGGTGCAGTTGAAAATTTGAGCCGCAGGAACCCCCAGAGGAAGAAAACATTTCATAGTGAATCGTGCTACTAATGCTAATCAACGATCAATTCCATTAGTGGTGGGCGAAGAAGGTTCAGAAGTAGTCATAAGTGAAGAAATAGGGACCTAAAGAATTAGGATTTTGAAAATAACTGGTAAAAGAAAGCACTGGCAGAATAAAACACTAAAGCCAATCAGTGAAGAGCCTGAAGTTACTGAAATTGACTACGAGACCAGCAAGGAAAAGAATCCCAAACAAAAAGTATGCTTCACCTGAATGTGCATATTTAGCATCTGTATCTGAAGAACAGTTAGAACCAGAGACTTACAGTCCAATCAACTGTTGCAAGTAATCTTTTGAAAGTGAACCTGAAGAAGATGAACCACCTTTAGAATTTCTAAGAGACTATCAAAAATAAATCCAGACTTAAAGAAATTTTAAATAAGATAATAAGAGCTAGAGAGTAGGAGAAGGAAAAACACGTTTGAGAGCATGAACAGAACCATATAATTGAACAGAAAAAATTAAGAAAACGTTAGAAAGCTACTATAATTTTTGATTGTTTTGAAAGAAATAAGAAGAAAAGAAAAAAGTTTATATTGTATATTATTGTTTTAAAGAAAATGTCTACTACCTTTTGGAAGTCCAAAATTACTTTTTGTTTTGATCTTAATAGAAAAAAGGTATAGAGCAGATGCTGCAAAATTATTGGTCTAACTTACTTTGTTAATTACACTAATAATCATAGTTGGCTTGTTGTTGTGCCTCTTTTCATCCAGGGTATATGACGCCATAGAAGTTGAATTAACTACTGGTCACCATTAAGTTAAACATAAAACTCTGCCACACAAGGAAATCTTAGCTAGTTGATTTCATGGCAATATTTATACTAAAATGTTGAGTGAATATGTACAGATTATAGGGTCAAAGGTTGCTTTGTTTGTTCTTTTCTTCCCTTCTCTGCAGGTGCAGGTGCAGGTGCTACCTACTTGCAACTACCGATATCTTATAGCCTTTCCTATACTGTGTTTGTAAGTATTTTTAACAAGCATGAATTTCTATTCCTTTATTTGTCGAATTTCAAAATCTCATTGGATGATCCACCTATCTCTGAAGAAACCAATATTGGTCTAAAATATGGTACATTTCTAATTACATTTACCTAAATTAACCCAAAAAAATAAAAAGAGTAAACAGGAGTATGTGATTAGTTTAGGTAACGAAGTACACCATAAGATAAGAGATAAAATTGTGAGAGATTGTAAAGTTAAAATTAATTTAGAGTATCACATTTGCATCCAAGATTGAGAATGGAACATGAAAGAAAGGGTGAATTGGAAATGTTGCATCGTTATCCTACAGGACTTGGATCAATATCCTTCTCATGAAGCAAGGCAGGGCCTCTAAGGTACTTAAGGTAAAGGAATGTTGCACCTTCATACCTGATAACCATAGGGTTATTAACACATATATGAATAACATCACTAGCCTTTCTTGCGAAGCATGGCTTTTGGGGAAACAGTAGGTTCCTGTGTTACTGAGGCAGGTAATAGTTTTAGCAAGGTTGGTGAATGGTTTGATAGTCTGGAGGTGGGTGCTAAGACTTATTCTAACCCCTGTTATAATTGTTATTATTTGTGCAGTTGTCCTGTTTCTCCAGTTATATAAGTGGCGAGAGAAGAATATGAGATGGAGGATGCCAAAGATTGTGCTTACAACCATCTAAAATTGATGGAAGAATCAACTCAAAAGAAAGTGAAAATGAGGCAGACTATGTTATAATTGCACGTTTTAGTGATTATAAAATAGTCAGGGGGGGGGATTTGTTAAAGATATGTATGTGTTTATATTTTTGTGCATCATTAACAACGTGGAGACTGTTTTCACACTCAATTACAAATATATGTACAAACTGAGATAGGGCTGTTACTTTTTAAACAAATTCTCAATGATGTGCAGAAGTTTATTTATCTGATATCTCTTAACTATCTAGGCCACATTTTAGGTTTAAATGCCATATTATCCAAGATGGAAGTCACCCTTGTCATTCATGTCTTTCCCCCTTCCCATGTCTCTCCTCGCAATTTCTTAGGCTCAGTCAAGCAGAAATGTACTTTTTTGTTTCCACTGTCATTATTTATATTGCTCTTTATTGAGAACCTTCATGGCACTCACTCTGTACCGCTTTACCTTTGAATTTGTAATAAAACCCTTCAACCTTTGATTGATCTAGAACTCAGTTACTGAGTTGGCCCATTTACCTACTTGATTCTTTTCCATTTATTTTGATGTACCCCCCCTTAACGGGGGGCATATTGCCTCATGAAATTGAGGCTCAACATCGTCTCCGATCCAGTAAAAGTGGGCATTTTGATTAAGGTGAGTTTCCGGCTGTCGAGAGTTACCCCACGTCCAGGCAATCAACACACCTTTTATTCCTTGTTTTTTACATTTTGTATTCTTTCTACTGGAAGCTGCTGTGCTGAATCTGCTTATTCTGCAGTGCTCTGGCAGGTTGAACATAACGTACATTGTGGTCTTTTTTAGGTAACTTAGAGCACATACAAAGCAGTCGGGAAATGAGAAAATGAAACAATTTTTGACATCGTTCCTTGGAAAGAGGGCCAGTTTCAACTCGTACAAAATTGAATGTTGCATCAGTACACCTGGGCAACCCATGGCAGCTGATATTGACTGCCAAAGATAGTTTTTTATCAAGAATGCAGTACTATTACAAGTCAGTGTTTGGAATAGGAGGCATTTGAAACACATCCTGTGGTTCCCTTGAGATTAAAATGTGGCATTGAATACAGTCAATAACAAGCATTGGCATAGCCAATAGGTCTCGCCTTTGGGACCTTATAAGTGTTTAGCCATGCAACACTTGATGTAGCTGCACCAAGGATATTGTGCTGGATAACTAAACTGTGGCACTTCAGGGTCGCCCGGGACTTGGACCTTAGGTATGGGAGTGGTCGGGGCTGCTGCGCTGGGTAATATCCCCTCAAGGAGACTCACAGACACCGGGATTCTGGGTAACGCTGGCTTTATTAACTTGAAAGTGCGTTTGCGGTTTATGGTTTTCCGGTAATAGGGAAGTGCTGTCTCTGCCTCTTCCGTCAGTCTTTGTAGGCGTTTCTCCGACGCTGTTTTCCTCTCGTCCCGGTGTCTTCTGGGACTGGGAGTCCGGTCCGTCTCCTCCACGGTGTCGGGCCGTCTCGTCAGGGGGTAAAGAAAAACAACAGCGTTTTAGGCTCCTGGTCGGACCGTTAACACAGGGAAAGGGAGTGAGGACTCACACGTGCACAACTCGGCTCTAGGGTGCTGGGTAGTGAGGGTGGGGGTAGTGCATAGGATGTGAGTGTGGTAAGGCTATGGTGGTTTCGCCCACTTAAAGCCCGCCCAGCCCGCAAGCCGTGACCGTACCTCTGGTAGCCACACTTCCCTCGATGAAGTGTGGCTGGGCGAAGAGCCTTCCTGATGGCCTCCTGGCTTTCCCCGTCGTCCTCTCTCCTCCAGTCCCAACTCGTCCTCCAGCCTCCGATGTTCTCTCGTCTCCTCTCCTGCCTCCTGCCTCCGATGGTCTCTCGTCTCTCCTCCTGCCTCCTGCCTCCGATGGTCTCTCGTCTCTCCTCCTGCCTCCTGCCTCCGATGGTCTCTCGTCTCTCCTCCTGCCTCCTCTTCTTTCCTCCGCTCCCGCCTCTCCTCCGTCGCCGTCCTCAATCTCCGCTCGTCCTCTTCTCTCTTCGTCGCTCTCACCTCCGCCTCCTCCGAGTGCATAACACACCTGAGTGTGTTCCTGGGCGTCTTTTACCTGAGTCGAGGGGGCATGTCCAGTGACGATGTCTTTGTCCAGCTCCGCCCAGTTAAAGTAACAGGGTCCACCAGTATCGTCCGAGTCTGAGTCGTCCTGTTCCTCGGCTCCCCGCCAGGCCCCTGTATGCTGTTCAAAGAGAGGTGAGACAGGTAAGCCAGGTGGACCCGCGTCCACCCCGTCACACACCTCCCCCCTATGATTCTCCAGATCGGGGAGAGGATACCTGGACAGAAAATCCGCACTAACATTTTCCTTCCCCTTTTTGTGCATGACTTTGAAGGAAAAGGGCTGCAATGACAGGAACCATCGCATGACTCGGGGGTTGTTGGATGCGTTGCGGCTCATCCATTGCAGAGGGGCATGGTCGGTGAATAAGCTAAATGTGTGTCCCTCCAGATAATACCGTAGTTTATCCACTGCCCACTTGATCGCCAGGCATTCTTTTTCGATCGTGGGGTACCTCACCTCCCTGGGGAACAATTTCCTGCTAATGAACAAGATGGGGTGGTCGTGCCCTTCCTCTGTCACCTGTGACAATACAGCCCCGATCCCGAAGTCAGAGGCGTCAGTGTGCAATACGAAGGGTCTGGTAAAGTCAGGAGAGGCTAGCACCGGACGGGAAGTTATCGTTTTTTTGAGGGAAAAGAACGCCTTTCTCATCTCAGGGGTGGGATTCTGAAACTCGATTTTTGGGGTTTGTTTCCTCAAGGTATCTGTGAGGGGGGCTGCTATGTCCGAAAAGGAGGGTATGAATCGTCGATAGTACCCCACCAACCCCAGGAAGGCCCTCATGTCTCGGAGATTGGTGGGGAACGGGGTGTCTGCAATAGCTCGGACCTTCTCATCTTGTGGCTCTATGAGTCCGTGACCCAACACGTATCCGAGGTATTTTACCTTTTGAAATCCGATCTTCGATTTCTTCGAATTGACGTGAAGACCAGCTTTGATTAGTTGAAGCAGGACGGTTTCCAGATGTCGGAGGTGTGTCTCCCAGTCGGGGCTGAAGATAATGATGTCGTCCAAGTACGCTGAACTGTAGGCCTGATGTTCCCGGAGCACCTCATTCATCAGCCTTTGAAATGTTGCCGGAGCTCCGTGCAATCCGAAAGGGAGTACGGTAAATTCGTATAAACCGTCGGGGGTAGAAAACGCTGTTTTCTTGCGGTCTTCTTCGCGTAATGGTACCTGCCAGTATCCTTTGGTCAGGTCCAGGGTACTGATGAATCTAGCTTCCCCCAATTTCTCGATTAACTCATCGATCCTTGGTATGGGGTAGGCATCGAAGGATGATACCGCGTTGAGGGCCCGGAAGTCCATACAGAACCTGCTGCTCCCATCAGGTTTCGGCACCATCACGATTGGGGATGACCATTCGCTTTTTGATGGACGGACGACTCCTAGGCGGATCATTTCTTTCACCTCCCTGCTGATAGCTTCCCGTTTGGCCGCAGGTATCCGATATGGTCGTTGTTTGACGATGATCCCTTTCTGGGTCTCGATCCGGTGTTCAGCCAGGTTAGTGGAACCGGGTAGGTCCGAGAAGACGCCCGCACATCGGTGTAGGACTCTTTGTAGTCCTTCTCGTTGTTCTTGGAATATCTCATCGTTGATGACAAGGTTGTGTACCGTACTGTCTTTCTGGTGGTCTTTGTCCGGGATCGTGTAGGCGGTGAGGGGAGGCACCCCTAGCCACTTTTTCAGGACATTGATGTGGAAAATCTGACTCTTCCGTCCGGGTAAGCGTAGCCGGTAGGTGGTATTCCCGATGGTTTCCAGAACTTGATAGGGCCCCTGCCACTCCGTTTGGAATTTCTTCGTGGTTGAGGGTAACAACACCAAGGCCCAATCGTGCACCTCGAGCTTTCTCCACTTCTTCCCCTTGTCATAGTGGGATTTTTGCTTGGTTTGACTCTTCTCCAGTTGTGAATAGGCCAGTTCCCTTATCTTTCCTATCTGGTTTCTGAGAGCCTGGCTATATTCAAGCAGCGTTTTTGTGCCTCTTGTGGGTTCGGCTTCCCAATACTCTTTTGTCATGTCTAGTAGGCTCCTGGGGTGTCTACCGTATAACAGTTCGAACGATGAACAGCCAAGACTGCTCTGTTTTTGCCCTCGGATAACGTAGAGTGCCAGGGGAAGCAAACGGTCCCAGTCGGTCTGGTTAGCGGCCAGCATTTTCTTTAAAATGCTTTTTAGTGTTCCGTTATAACGCTCCACAAGCCCGTCTGTCTGGGGATGATAGATCGATGTTTTGATTTGATGGAGGTCTAGCATGAGGCACACCTCTTTCATAACCCGTGACATAAAAGGAGTGCCCTGGTCAGTGAGTATCTCCTTCGGGAATCCCACCCGAGAGAACAATTCCAGGAACTTCTCCGCGATGTTTTTGGAGGTGGGTGATTTGAGGGGAAAAGCCTGGGGATATCTGGTGGCGTAATCCACAATGACCAGTGCGTATTGGTTTCCTCTGCCGGTCTTCGGGAGGGGCCCGATGAGATCCATCGCCACTCTCTCGAATGGGGTCCCTATGATCGGTAGTGGCTGCAGTGGAGCAGCCGGGGGTCTGTGCAAGTTTTTGCGTTGGCACACGTCGCAGGTCTGGCAGTGGGTCTTGATGTCCTGATAGACCCCTGGCCAATAGAAATTCTTTAAGATGTTCTGCGTGGTTTTCTCACTGCCTATGTGTCCTGCTAGTAGATGTGTGTGGGCATAGAACATAACCTGTTCTCTGAAGCATACTGGGACAAGGAGCTGTTTAGGGTCACTCTGCTTCCCCTGCCTGTATAGCAGGTCTTCCTGTATCAGAAATCGGGGGTATCTGGGATTGGGATTATCCTGTTCTGCATGAGCCTGTTCCCAGGCGTTAAATAATGAGGAGTCATTGGCTTGGGCGAACTGAAAGCTTCTGTCGCCCTCCCAGGGATCAGGGGCTATGAGTACTGGCTTTGGTTGCACTCCCCCTCTTTTCAAGGTCTCGGAAAAAAGATCTAGGAAGTGTGGGTTATCTGTTCCCAGTATGAGCTCTTCTGGTAGGCTGTCCAACAACCCAACCTTCACCACTGTCTGCCGCACCCCCTCCAACTCTAAGGGGACACAAGCGACCCGGTAGCTCTTCACGTCCCCATGGACGCACTTTATATGTACTAGAGACTCTGGTATTATCTGGGAAACACACACAAACCTACCCTGCATCACCGACTGTTTGCACCCCAAGTCCAACAGAGCCTTGATGCTCCTGCCATTCACCAGGACACTCACGTGGTATGCCCCTCCCAGCTCCGCAGAAAACATCACCGGTCTGGGTAGATAGCCAACCTCCATGGGTTCTTCCTGTATCCTCTTCTTAGGGCAAAACCGAGCAATATGGCCCCAGGTGCCGCAATCGAAGCATTGAGGCCCTCTTAATGGGGTCAGGTCTGGATGCACAGGTCTGGGTGCAGGTAGCCCAGGAGGGGGTCGGGATTTCCTGTCAACACGAAGCGGGGGTCTGTTGTTCCTTTCAGGTTCCATGGGGTGTAGCCGGGGTTGGGCCCTTGAAAACGTTGAGGCCATTTCTATGGCTTGGGCGGTGGTCAGGTTAGAGTGTTGCCTTAACCACCGTTGGGTCCCGAATGGTAGGGCCTCTAGATATTGCTCTAAGTATATCTTGTCCATGATAGCCTCTTTGTTGCTCTGTGCGGGGGTTAGCCACTTATCGGCGGCTGCCTTTAGGCGAAAGAAGAGAGTCTTAGGGTTCTCGCCGGGGGTCCCTCGTTCCTTACGGAAGCGGACACGATATGCCTCTGCGTCTAACCCTAGGTGATCGAGGATGATGACCTTTATCTGGGCATAGGGCGTTTGTCCATTTCCATTGGCCACCTGGTACGCGGCCTGGGCTTCACCTGTCAGCAGAGGTGCCCAAAAAAACGGCCATTTCTCCAAAGGCCATCCGCATGCGAGGGCTACCCTCTCGAAGTTTACAAGGAAAGCATCCGGGTCCTCTCCCGCTATATATTTTTGTAGGGATATTCCGGAGGGGGTGGGGGGTGCTCTTGCTTCCCGCACTTGATTGCCGGCTTGATCAATCCTTATCGGCTGCAGCTCCCCCAGGGTCTTTACTACGGAGTCCCTGAGCACATCTCTGTCCGCTTGGGCTGTGGCTATCTGCTGTTCAATCGCCCACCCCAACTGCTCCTGCCCCTTTACCAACCGTTGCAGTAGTTCCTCCATCGTCGTGTCCCAGATGGCTATCGAACTGCCCGCATTCTCCACCACTTGTGGCACTTCAGGGTCGCCCGGGACTTGGACCTTAGGTATGGGAGTGGTCGGGGCTGCTGCGCTGGGTAATATCCCCTCAAGGAGACTCACAGACACCGGGATTCTGGGTAACGCTGGCTTTATTAACTTGAAAGTGCGTTTGCGGTTTATGGTTTTCCGGTAATAGGGAAGTGCTGTCTCTGCCTCTTCCGTCAGTCTTTGTAGGCGTTTCTCCGACGCTGTTTTCCTCTCGTCCCGGTGTCTTCTGGGACTGGGAGTCCGGTCCGTCTCCTCCACGGTGTCGGGCCGTCTCGTCAGGGGGTAAAGAAAAACAACAGCGTTTTAGGCTCCTGGTCGGACCGTTAACACAGGGAAAGGGAGTGAGGACTCACACGTGCACAACTCGGCTCTAGGGTGCTGGGTAGTGAGGGTGGGGGTAGTGCATAGGATGTGAGTGTGGTAAGGCTATGGTGGTTTCGCCCACTTAAAGCCCGCCCAGCCCGCAAGCCGTGACCGTACCTCTGGTAGCCACACTTCCCTCGATGAAGTGTGGCTGGGCGAAGAGCCTTCCTGATGGCCTCCTGGCTTTCCCCGTCGTCCTCTCTCCTCCAGTCCCAACTCGTCCTCCAGCCTCCGATGTTCTCTCGTCTCCTCTCCTGCCTCCTGCCTCCGATGGTCTCTCGTCTCTCCTCCTGCCTCCGATGGTCTCTCGTCTCTCCTCCTGCCTCCTGCCTCCGATGGTCTCTCGTCTCTCCTCCTGCCTCCTCTTCTTTCCTCCGCTCCCGCCTCTCCTCCGTCGCCGTCCTCAATCTCCGCTCGTCCTCTTCTCCTCTTCTCTCTTCGTCGCTCTCACCTCCGCCTCCTCTGAGTGCATAACACACCTGAGTGTGTTCCTGGGCGTCTTTTACCTGAGTCGAGGGGGCGTGTCCAGTGACGATGTCTTTGTCCAGCTCCGCCCAGTTAAAGTAACAGGGTCCACCAGTATCGTCCGAGTCTGAGTCGTCCTGTTCCTCGGCTCCCCGCCAGGCCCCTGTATGCTGTTCAAAGAGAGGTGAGACAGGTAAGCCAGGTGGACCCGCGTCCACCCCGTCACATAAACACTTATAAGGTCCCAAAGGCAAGACCTATTGGCTATGCCAATGCTTGTTATTATTCAAAGGACAGCACAATGGGTGGTACTGGCAACAAGCATTAAAAATATAATGAAAATTAAACAAAATCTTTGTATGCAAGGTATTTGTCTGCTTTTATAGATCAATTTGTTTCCTTGTCTTTTACAATAATGTTATGCAAATATTTAGAAAGGATATTCAAGGCAAATTTTAACAAATGGTGCTTTTTCACGCTACTTCACCCAAAGAGCTTCTGATGAGCACTTTATCGTATTGTTAGACCTGGCACCATTGGCGTGGGTCTCCCTTCCATTTTTTGCTGTTGCCTCATGTGTTTTTGCTGGTATTAGATGCTTTGGGCACTGTGCCACTGCTATCCAGTGCCGCAGTGCAAGTGCTCCCTATTGTAAATTGATGTATGAATTAGTGATTCCATGTTTGGCTATTTTGGTTTACTTGTCAGACCCTAGTCTAGTGCACTGAGTGTGCCAGGGCGTGTAATCCATATGCTGCTGGTGGGCCTGCAGCACTGGTTGTGCCACCCACAGAAGCAGCCTTGTAAAATGTGTTTAAGGTCTGCCATTGCAGAGCCTGCGTGCAGTCTGGTACTGGTATGCTGACTGGGCAAGTGCACCCACTTCCCAGTCCCTAAACCTTCCCTTTTCTTCATATCAGTCACCCCTATGGTAGGACCAAGGGCAGGGTGCATTGTAAGTATAAGGTAGGACAAGCCCTGATGTGTGTGGCATATCCTAATAGTGAATTACAGCCCTTCTCGTTTTTCACTATTGCAAGGCTACCTGTTCACCATAGGCCAGAATGGGCTGTTAGAGTTATTACATTTTATAATCCTAACTGTCTCAGAGAATATGGTAGAAATTAGAGTTTAGATTGCCTGAACTCAGAATAATAAAATACATATTTTAGTAAAGTTTATTTTAATATTCTGTGTTTGCAAATACCACTTTTAGAAAGTAGGTATTTGCTTGTATAACCATTCAAACCTGCCTCTGCTAGTTTGAGAGCGGACAGTCGAGGATGAACCAGAAGTGAACACCCTTACCAGAGGAGTTAAGCACCTCTCGATTAACAAGACAAACAATATTGGCTGGAGGGAAGGACAGCATCATCTCGCAGAAAAGGCAACGCATTGGGTGGAAAGAGTGAAGGCATGCACCGGCCAAGAAAAAAAGCGAGAGAGGGGGAGAGAGAGCGAGAGAGAGAAAGAGAGAGCGGGAGAGACAGAAAGAATGAGAGAGAGAATGCGAGAGGAGAGAGAGAGAGAGAGAGTCCGGGAGTGAGACACAAATCCAAGTTCTGCTTCTAGTTTGCATCAGTACTGTCCTGGGAGCGCAAGTGAGAGAGAGAGGGGGGGAGCAGGAGGTGAACCCGGGAGTGTTGCGCGCACAGTCTGCTCTTTTTGGAAGCACATACTCGTGCTTGTGGCACGCCCCTGTGTGCTCCCACAAGGTGGATGACGCCATAAGCACTAGTATGTGCTTCGAAAAAGAGCAGAACGACGGCAAAAGGTCCTCCTAAGCAGCGCATGCGCCCTGAGGAGGCGAGACCTAAAAAATAATGTAGATAGCTGGAGTGCTGCAAGCCTACTGCACAGACCTCTCCAGGATATTGTGATTTTGTGATTATGCAAGAATATAGAGAAAGCAGCACAATTGTAACAGTCCTGCAATTTTACAAAAGTGTCAGCATTTTTTTTCTTTCTAAATAAGCTTTTAAGAAACAAATTAGGCTTTTATTAGTTCTGCACTGTTTCCAGAGGTGTTAAGTTTCTCTGTTTTGCAAATGCATGTATACATCTCCCCAGCCACATCCTTTTTCACTGACCTTTGTCTCCCTCAACCAGTGTTACTACTAGTTTAAATGCAAATTAAACTGTCATCTCACAGGAAAGAGGCATCTCGCAATAGTGAGTGTGTCGGATCCAATAAAGCAAGGGAGTTTACTAGTGCTCCCACTAACTCAGGATAGTGATTGCTTTCAAAACAAGCATAGGCAAAGCAAACAGGCCTTGCCTTTTTTGTTGATACACTCACCTCTGCCACTGCATTCTTAGGTCATTCAATGATACCCTCCCTCCCACCCTGAAGTGTTTGTGCTGAGGGCGGAGCGGCCCCTTCTTCACCACGTGAACAGTGTAATGTTGACACCAGACAGGCATCAGACACATGTGAGCCATGGAGGAGGTGGGCGGGTGACACAGAAGTATCAGCAGCTGGCAGATGGGCCCATTATACACACAGAGGGAGCAGAAGTCATCTCAAGACAAGCAGATGGAAAAGAGGGAGAGTGTCTGCTTCAACAGTTTCTAAACCAGACCTCATCGTGTGTACGAGGGTTACCTAGTACAAGGCAATGTCCCTGTGTGAATTTGAGTTCATATTTGCACCATTAGGATCGGTATTACAGAAAAGGTCAATGAATGCTTGCAGCAACTTCAAAAATGAAATACTCCTTGTGTATAAACACCCCCACGGAGGCACTTTTATAACATACCCCCATGCTTACGCGTCATTTGCTCAGAGACGTTTTTGTAAGAGCCTGTGAAATAATAATAAAAAATAAACACGTTTCTAGACGAGGTCTTTTGTTTTTCAACTTAACCCCAGAAATGCTAAATATCTGGTTCAACAGAAGCAATTCAAGTTACATTTGTGGAATGGAAAGAAGATGACCTTCCACTATTAAGCGAAGTGAATATGTGGAGTGAAGAGTTACCAGTCCTGTTGAAAGAGGAGCCTAAAAAACAGCACACCATTCATTTTACATCATATTCAAATGTTTCCAGGGTGTGCCTTCGCTTTGGTCAATTGAGTACTACATTCTTCCTAACACAAAACAAGCATTGGCATAGCCAACAGGTATCGCCTTTGGGACCTTTTAAGTGTTTAGCCATGCAACAGTTGATGTTGTTGCACCAAGGATATTGTGCTGCATAACTAAATACTTATAAGGTCCCAAAAGCGAGACCTATTGGCTATGCCAATGCTTGTTAATTTGTTACTTTAGTCTTCCAAAAATTGGAAAAGAACAGTTGCGAATGAGGGTTTTGAAAACCGCTCTGAGCGTTAAACCTTGAGTGGTGCTCCCCAAGACTACCACACACGGATGTGCTTGCTGTATTCAGATATGTGGAATGTTTCAACGGAAGTGTTAGAAGCACTTACCTCTCAGGCAGAACATCCCGCACGGCTGCGCGGAGAGCAATGGAGACGAGCCACGAAAAGGAGTTGGTGCTTCATTCCTGTCTTCCCGCGAGAAAAGAGTTGATAAAAGGTCTTGAGATACCATTTGCAGTATGTATCTTTTCTGCAGCAAATGTTCTCCTTTTAAAAATGTTTCAAATAAAAGTGAATGTTTCCTGGCTTCTTGGATGACGCATACTAGAGCCGCCTTTTGCACTTTTCAGACTACATTCAAACTGTTTATGTCTTACTGCCCTGTTTGTACTTCGCTTGCTGCCGAGCGTCATTATTATGGCGCGCATGGAACCTTTTAGTGTGGTTTCCATGACGAGCGCTACCTCAGGGGGTCTTGAGAAGGTTCTCACCGCGACCGCCTGAGTGTACTCGACCATCTAGGGTGGTTTTGTTTGCTGCCAGATATTTATTTCCAACTAAGTTATTTCCTTCGAAAACCACTGGGAGGAAGCACAATACACCTGCACGTGCTCAAAAATAGTAAGACACGAACTGAAAGTTACTTCGTGAGTGCCCGGCTTGCGTAGATTTGTCGGTCCCGGGCGCCTGGATTCGGTTCACAGGAAATAAACCACGTCTTTCTATTAGTTCTCTGGTCTGTTAAGTAGAGAGAACGCTGTGCAGTCACGCCGCCCATTAAAGAAGAGCAGGAAGGTGTGTTTGTCTGTGTTTTTTGTAGACTCTCTGTGCTGAACTGGTCGGAAGAGTAATCGGCGTGATTAGTAGCTCCGGTGGAGAGGGGTTAGCTAGTTCCTGTGGGCGCAGGCCCGAAGGCCTCAGATCCCGAATAAAGGGCATCGGTGAACTGCCTCAGGTCAGTTTTAAAGAAACAAGGCAGTGACGTGTCAGAGGAATCGTTAAACCTGTAATTTGAAACAAGCAACTAGAATTACCGGCACTGCAGAGTTTTGGGAAAGCCTGTCAAAGTGGCAAATCCCGCTGGGGCGTAGTCGGGTGCCATAATGCGATCAAAGAAAATGGCTACCGTGCTGTCCTGTTATTGAGTATACTCGGCGAGAGGTCTGGATCCAGGTCCTGGAGAGAAGCACTTCCGGGTCGCCACGGGCAGCGCGGCGGCCCCTTCAGGTCACTGCAGGCGGTGCGTTAGAGCGCTTCACAATAGGAACAGAAATGATCCATGAGACGAGTGAACACGTTACAAAAGAAGACGTTAAGTTACATTAGTCAAAAGTAAGAATTGTGAGCAAACAAAATAGAAGAGGTAGCAAAGGGTACATTACAGGAGAAATAGACTGGGACCTCGGCGAGAGGGAGGGTGTAACGCCCATCACTAGAAAGGGGCGGGGCTTAAAAAAAGAGACAAAAACGCCCCCGAATCGCGTCAAGGCGGGGCATGAACTGAGTGACCCCCTCTCCTCCAATGGCTGGCCAGCATTTACGAGCCAAGCCAATTGAAAAGAGGGGTGAGTTCAAGCCCCCATACTGCAAAAACATAAAATCTCGGACTCCGCCCACTTTGTGGGACGCTAGTCCGAGACCTAACAAAAACACCGGACAACACAAGGGGCAGGACCACGAACCATGAGATAATTTCCCCTCTATTACGGGGGCCTTAGAGCACAATTGAAAACTTATCACCGCCCCCCCCCTCACCCCCCCAGCTTAGACTCTGACACCATTAGAAAAAACTCTGCAGCCTACGAAGCAATGAAACACTCCCACAATAAACAACACACTTTGACACCCTCATATTAAACTTCCTCATCTTAATACCCTTCCCCAAGCCCGAGACTAGATTGCAGCTCCATATAACCACATATCATATGATGACAAGACATCCAACACATATATTCTAAGATCAGACTTTTCCAGCTGGACACTAATCCTGTGCTTGAGACTACACCCCACCAAACTGAACTCCATATCCTTATAAAACACCTGGTATGGCAGCATCATACCTCACATTTCTATACCAAACTCTCACACTGTAACTTCCGCATCTGCCATAAATGCCCAACACCCTGGAACCATTCTGCTCCCAACTTGACACCACTCCCACCCTGAGATCACAATCTCACCATGAGACCTTAACCTACGTCAATCTTTGCGGAACACTAAAGTATCTGAATGCTGTATTTTTCTCTCTCCCGATATATAGCTGCATTTCGTGATACCTGATATATAGCGGCAGTTACATATAACACATATATTTAATGTCCAGTATTGCAGAGATTTACGTAAGGGCATTTGTAAATACATATAAATATAAATGATTTGCTTTCATTGGCGCTAAGTCTATAAAAATCACCATATCAATACAACGCGAAAACAAACAAAGCTGTCAGTGGATTTCCACTGCACGTAAATGCCTGGGAAAAAGTTATCTGCGGTTAATTTGATCGTTTTAGTGGCCATAATTCGTCTCCAGTTTATTCTAGTATTTCGATGCAATTCAAATATTACGAAAATTATATAGTAAAAAAGGCCAACGTATTCATAAATACTTTCATGTATTAAGTAGTATTTGATGTTTGCGTTCATTAGTGAATTATATAAAAACACGCCTATAGTTTGCGAGTATGAAGAGAGATAAGCAGAGTGCAGTAAGTGAAATATGCGTGCTTTTTTTAAAATTTACATAAATGAAATATTTGTAGAACTGCGTCAAACCGCCCGCGACTTAGCCCAACATAAATGTAGGGGCAGAAACAAGCAGAGGGCAAAAAAAAGATATATGTCCAGGGTATATAAATTGTCCATGTAGACATTACTTTTCAAAGACCCTTTAAATACCACTTTGACATTGCGGTTATTTTGTATTTTTTTGTGGCTAAAAGAAAAGGTAAAAGAGAGAAGAAAACAGGCTTTTGAATTTCATGAGAAGTATCCTATGTAAGGCAGGTTTTCTGATATTGATCGAAAAAAGTCCTAATTAAAACAGCACTTTTTAGGTTCTCACTATTTTACAGCCAGTCTGGGGCCTTTTGTATGGAAAATCGATCTGCAGAAATAGCCGCGGTATTTGCTCGAGTTGATTGCTGTAAAATCGAGAAATCCAGAGTCAAAGCTCCAGTCTAACATAACATAACAGGAACCTGGGACTGTGGGGGGAGCGTTGGTAAATGTAAATGTAAATGTGTAAATGTGTTGGACTTGTAAAGCGCACGGCTGCCCGTAAGCGTCCCGGCGCTGGAGACCGCTGGGGAACCCGTCCTGGCTTTCCATGTGAGATGGTCCCTTCTGGGTATCTCCAAGGTGAAACCAGGCATCCCAGGCGTCTGTGGGGGGCCGTTGTAGAGATGAGGCAAGCTTAATGCCCAGAGTTGCCGAGTGTGATCCCTGGTTAGAGTAGGCACCGAGGCGAGAATTGTCGAGTCCGCTGACCCTGGTCCACGACCCTGCCGCGTCGGGAATTGAACCCTGGTCCCGGGCCGTTCTCTGCTTCCGGGTCTGCCGCCTCTAACCAGTGAGCCACACGACTCCACCGAGCAACACGCACCCCGGTCAGTAACAAAACCCGGGCCTGGGACAGTGGAGGGAGCGTGGATATTTTGCCCACACACATAGAGTTAGATTTGAAAGTCCGGAAGAGCTCGCACGATGACTTTTCTGCGCATCCGAAGTTCTCCAGGGCCGGCTGCAGCTCGCTTCCCCCCTCTTAAAGGCGGAGCCGCAGCCCGATTCATGCGCCCTTTCATGCACCCTATGCAGCCTGTTTCATTCTGCTTTGGGGGATGAGGGTTCTTTTGCTTATAGCCCGGCGAGTGTGCGTCTTCCTGGAGTATAAGGCTGCCTGCTAATTGATTTAGTATTGGAAATAGTCAACGGCAGGGCCGTTTGTGGCTCTGTCTGTGTGTGTGTGGCTCTGTCTGTGTGTGTGTGTGGCTGGGTGTGTGTGGCTGTGTGTGTGTGGCTGGCTGAGTGTGGCTGGCTGGCTGTGTGTGGCTGGCTGGCTGTGTGTGGCTGGCTGAGTGTGTGTGGCTGGCTGTGTGTGTGTGGCTGTGCGTGTGTGGCTGTGCGTGTGTAGCTGTGCGTGTTTGGCTGTGCGTGTGTGGCTGGCTGTGCGTGTGGCTGGCTGGCTGTGTGTGGCTGGCTGTGTGTGTGTGGCTGGATGTGTGGCTTTCGTTCCCCCCTTGCTGGATGTGTGGCTTTCATTCCCCCCCTTGTGTTACTTGCCCTTCTGTCCGAACACTTTTTCAGTCATAGCGCTTGGACGCCTCTGGGCAGCTATTTGTGCTCTACAAAACACATTTTCATTTAATTTAATTTCATTTCATGTGTGTGTGTGTGGCTGGCTGTGTGTGTGTGGCTGGCTGTGTGTGTGTGGCTGGCTGGCTGTGTGTGTGTGGCTGGCTGTGTGTGTGTGGCTGGCTGGCTGTGTGTGTGTGGCTGGCTGTGTGTGTGTGGCTGGCTGTGTGTGTGTGGCTGGCTGTGTGTGGCTGGCTGTGTGTGGCTGGCTGTGTGTGGCTGTGCGTGTATGGCTGTGCGTGTGTGGCTGTGCGTGTGTGGCTGTGCGTGTGTGGCTGTGTGGGTGACGCTGTGCGTGTGTCGCTGTGTGTGTGTGGCTGGCTGGCTGTGTGTGTGTGGCTGGCTGGCTGTGTGTGTGTGTGTGGCTGGCTGGCTGTGTGTGTGGCTGGCTGTGTGTGGGGTTCGCTGTGTGTGTGGCTGGCTGGCTGTGTGTGTGTGGCTGGCTGTGTGTGGGGCTCGCTGTGTGTGTGGCTTTCTGTGTGTGTGGCTCTGTGTCCGCGAATACTCTCTACTACTCTCTAATGCCTACCGATTGCCATTGTAAATGACAATACCATTTATTTATGTTTTAAAAAAAAAAATAAAAAAAATGTCATGAGCAATGCCAATAGCTCTACCTTTAATAATGCCGAGACCATTGCATTGTAAATGCTTGTTTTAATTTGTGTTTAGATGGCTTGGGGTTGACGAATCATGCCTCAAAGGCACATGCAGGTCATCATAGGTGATTGAGCATCTGAGTCATGCCAAGATTTCAGGATTACCACAGACTATTTGAATTACTCTTATTTAAACTCAATATATGTAAACCTAGCACATGCATATTTTGAAAATGTGTCATGGATTCGGGTGAAAGGAGCGATTTTGGGCACTCTTGGTCCGTGAGACAGCATTACAGTCAGATTCATTTCTTTTTACTTGGCATGGGGAGGACGTTAAGTGATTTGCCCAGAATCATAGGATGTTGAGGTGATGCAGGGACTCAAACCTGCTTCCTCAATTCTAAGGCAGCTCTGGCCCTCACACCATATCCTGTAGCAAGCAACAGGCAGTCTGTGTCCAAGTGGGTGCAGAGAGGAGTGAAGTCTGGCCATCAGGGGAAGCGCATACAAGTGCAAGACGCCTGCGCCAATGGAGTCATACTGCCACTCACACAATATTTACACAAACATTTTTGATGATTCAAAACCATGAGTCATACATAGGTGATCAAGAGGGTCTGTGCATATGTAACATGAGCTGATGCTTTGCAAAACATAAAGTTAAAGCGCCAACATCAATATTGTAAGAGACATCTCACCAGCACGTGCGCCGCACAATCAGCCCGATCGACCCTCACTCACTCTAAGCACTGACAGAGTAACCCACTTCTATCACGCCACGGAACGGGGCAAGCTAGGGTGACCAACTGGCATTGGTGCAAATTCAGGACGGTGAGTGTAAAAATTCAGGACAAAGGGTCAAAATTCAGGACACAAATTCAGGACAGGAGGTCAAAATTCAGGACAAAACTTCATGACAATAGGTAAGTTTTACAGACACATCAGAGGTCGCGCAATAGTATATAAGTAAGCCCAGCCATTTCCAAACATATTCAACCATTTGCAAACCTATCCATCATGTATCCTTCCATCTATCATTTCACTCATCCATCCTTTCACTCATCCATCCATTATCCATCCATCCACCCTTTCACCCTATCCATCTGTACACTAATCCATCCACTCTTCATCTCATCCATCCAGCCATTTACCCCTTCACCAGTCCAGCCATCCTTTCACTTACTAATCCTTCCACCATCCACTCTTTTAGTCATCCATCCTCCCTTTCTCTCTCCATCGACCTTTTCACCTAGCCAACCTTCCTTCCATCCATCCACCCACCCACCCATCCATCCATCCATCTACTCATCCACTCATGAATCCATCCATTGACCCTATCACTCATCCATCTATCATTTCACTCCTTCACACATCTATTCATCCTTTTGTCCATCTACCCTCCCTTTCACTCATTCATCCATCCTTACATCCACCCTTTCACTCATACGTCTATTCAGTCACCCTTGCACTTATCAATCCATCAATCCATCCATCATTTCACTCATCCACCCACCTGCCCACCGATCATCCACCCAACCATCCACCCACCTATCCACTCATCCATCCTTTCACCCACCCACCATCCACCCCCCCACTCATCCATCCATCCTTTCACCCACCCACCATTCACCCACCCACTCATCCATCCATCATTTCACCCACCCACTCATCATCCATCAATCAATCCATCCTTTCACCCACCCACTCCTCATCCATCCAGCCATCCTTTCACCCACCCACCCCCAAGCCATCCTTTCACCCAACCACTCATCATCCATCCATCCATCCATCCTTCCCCTCATCATCCTTCCCCTCATCACCCATCCATGCTTCCCCTCATCATCCATCCATCCATCCACCCACCCACTCATCATCCATCCATCCTTCCCCTCGTCATCCATCCATCCATCCTTCCCCTCATCATCCATCCATCCTTCCCCTCATCATCCATCCATCCATCCATCCTTTCACCCACCCCCTCATCATCCATCCATCCCCTCACCATCCATCCATCCTTCCCATCATCATCCATCCATCCTTTCACCCACCCCCTCATCATCCATCCATCCTTCCCCTCGTCATCCATCGTTTCACCCACCCCCTCATCATCCATCATCCATCCATCCTTCCCCTCATCATCCATCCATCATTTCACCCACCCCTCAATCCATCCATCCAACCTTCCCCTCATCATCCATCCCTCCATCACCCCCCTCATCATCCATCCATCCTCCCCCTCATCATCCATCCATCCACCCCCTCATCATCCATCCATCCATCCATCCTTCCCCTCATCATCCATCCATCCTTTAACCCACCCCTCCATCAATCCATCCTTCCATCCTTACTCTCATCATCCATCCATCCTCCCCCTCATTATCCATCCATCCATCCTTCCCCTCATCATCCATCCATACTTTAACCCACCCATCAACCCATCCTTCCTCTCCATCCATCCATCCTTCCCCTCATCCATCCATCCTTCCCCCTCATCCATCTTTCCCCTCATCCATCATCCAGCTACCGTTCCACCCATACATCCAGCTATTTACATTTTCTCTCATCCATCCTTCCCCTCACTCATCAATCCATCCATCCTCTCTCATTATCCATGTATTCACTCTTTCATTCATCCATTTACCCTTTCACTAATTCATCCAGACATCCACCCATCCATCCTTCCCCTCATCATCCATCGACCCCCTCATCATCCATCCATCCATCCTTCCCCTCATCATCCATCCATCCTTTCACCCACCCCTCCATCCATCCATCCATCCATCCTTCCCCTCATCTTCCATCC
The DNA here is from genome assembly GCF_964261635.1 of Lissotriton helveticus. Taxonomy (NCBI): domain Eukaryota; kingdom Metazoa; phylum Chordata; class Amphibia; order Caudata; family Salamandridae; genus Lissotriton; species Lissotriton helveticus. The sequence continues at coordinate 1,450,176,741 of NC_136068.1, forward strand.
ATCCTTCATCCGCCTCTTTATCCATCCATCCATCCTTCCCCTCATCATCCATCCATCCTTTAACCCACCCATCCACCCATCCTTCCCCTCCATCCATCCATCCATCCTTCCCCTCATCCATCCATCCTTCCCCTCATCCATCCATCCTTCCCCTCATCCTTCCCCTCATCCATCCATCCTTCCCCCTCATTCATCTTTCCACTCATCCATCTTTCCCCTCATCCATCATCCAGCTACCCTTCCACCCATACATCCAGCTATTTACATTTTCTCTCATCCATCCTTCCCCTCATCATCCATCAATCCTTTCACCCACCCCTCCATCCATCCATCCATCCTTCCCCTCATCATCCATCCATCCATCCATCAATCCCCTCACCATCCATCCATCCTTCCCCTCATCATACATCCATCCTTTCGCCCACCCCTCATCATCCATCCATCCATCCATCCTTCCCCTCATCATCCATCCTGTCACCCACCCCCTCATCATCCATCCTTCCCCTCGTCATCCATCCTTTCACCCACCCCCTCATCATCCATCCATCCATCCTTCCCCTCATCATCCATCCATCCATCCATCCATCCTTCCCCTCATCATCCATCCATCCTTTCACCCACCCCTCGATCCATCCATCATCCATCCTTCCCCTCATCATCCATCCATCCTTTCACCCACCCCTCCATCCATCCATCCATCCATCCATCCATCCCCTCATCATCCATCCATCCATCCCCTCATCATCCATCCATCCATCCTCCCCCTCATCATCCATCCATCCTTCCCCTCATCATCCATCCTTCCCCTCATCATCCATCCATCCTTTCACCCACCCATCCTTCCCCTCCATCCATCCATCCATCCTTCCCCTCATCCATCCATCCTTCCCCTCATCCATCTTTCCCCTCATCCATCATCCAGCTACCCTTCCAGCCATACATCCAGCTATTTACATTTTCTCTCATCCATCCTTCCCCTCACTCATCAATCCATCCATCCTCTCTCATTATCCATGTATTCACTCATCCATTTACCCTTTCACTAATTCATCCAGACATCCACCCATCCCCTCATCATCCATACACCCCCTCATCATCCATCCATCCATCCTTCCCCTCATCATCCATCCATCCTTTCACCCACCCCTCCATCCATCCATACATCCTTCCCCTCTTCCATCCATCCTTCCCCTCATCCATCCATCCTTCCCCTCATTCATCTTTCCACTCATCCATCTTTCCCCTCATCCATCATCCAGCTACCCTTCCACCCATACATCCAGCTATTTACATTTTCTCTCATCCATCCTTCCCCTCATCATCCATCAATCCTTTCACCCACCCCTCCATCCATCCATCCATCCTTTCACCCACCCCTCCATCCATCCATCCATCCATCCTTCCCCTCATCATCCATCCATCCATCCCCTCATCATCCATCCATCCATCCTCCCCCTCATCATCCATCCATCCATCCTTCCCCTCATCATCCATCCATCCTTTCACCCACCCCTCCATCCATCCATACATCCTTCCCCTCTTCCATCCATCCTTCCCCTCATCCATCCATCCTTCCCCTCATTCATCTTTCCACTCATCCATCTTTCCCCTCATCCATCATCCAGCTACCCTTCCACCCATACATCCAGCTATTTACATTTTCTCTCATCCATCCTTCCCCTCATCATCCATCAATCCTTTCACCCACCCCTCCATCCATCCATCCATCCTTCCCCTCATCATCCATCCATCCATCAATCCCCTCACCATCCATCCATCCTTCCCCTCATCATACATCCATCCTTTCGCCCACCCCTCATCATCCATCCATCCATCCATCCATCCTTCCCCTCATCATCCATATTTTCACCCACCCCCTCATCATCCATCCATCCATCCTTCCCCTCGTCATCCATCCTTTCACCCACCCCCTCATCATCCATCCATCCATCCTTCCCCTCATCATCCATCCATCCATCCATCCTTCCCCTCATCATCCATCCATCCTTTCACCCACCCCTCGATCCATCCATCATCCATCCTTCCCCTCATCATCCATCCATCCTTTCACCCACCCCTCCATCCATCCATCCATCCTTCCCCTCATCATCCATCCATCCATCCCCTCATCATCCATCCATCCATCCTCCCCCTCATCATCCATCCATCCTTCCCCTCATCATCCAGCCATCCTTCCCCTCATCATCCATCCATCCTTTCACCCACCCATCCTTCCCCTCCATCCATCCATCCATCCTTCCCCTCATCCATCCATCCTTCCCCTCATCCATCTTTCCCCTCATCCATCATCCAGCTACCCTTCCAGCCATACATCCAGCTATTTACATTTTCTCTCATCCATCCTTCCCCTCACTCATCAATCCATCCATCCTCTCTCATTATCCATGTATTCACTCATCCATTTACCCTTTCACTAATTCATCCAGACATCCACCCATCCCCTCATCATCCATACACCCCCTCATCATCCATCCATCCATCCTTCCCCTCATCATCCATCCATCCTTTCACCCACCCCTCCATCCATCCATCCATCCTTCCCCTCATCTTCCATCCATCCATCCTCCCCCTCATCATCCATCCATTCATCCTCCCCCTCATCATCCATCCATCCTTTCACCCACCCATCCACCCATCCTTCCCCTCCATCCTTCCCCTCCATCATCCATGTATTCACTCTTTCATTCATCCATTTACCCTTTCACTAATTCATCCAGACATCCACCTATCCATGCTTCCCCTCATCATCCATCCATCCATCCACCCCCTCATCATCCATCCATCCATCCTTCCCCTCATCATCCATCCATCCACCCATCCTTTCCCTCCATCCATCCATCCTTCCCCTCCATCCATCCATCCTTCCCCTCATCCATCATCCTCTCTAATTATCCATGTATTCACTCTTTCATTCATCCATTTACCCTTTCACTAATTCATCCAGACATCCATCCATCCCTTCACTTACTTACTCGCCCACCTTTCCATATTAATTTTGAGCTGAGCCCTTTAGAGAAGAGGCCCACCAGGAACTTCACCCTCGCTGCAGGAGCCGTTCCAGGACTAGGCAGAAGCCACCCAGGGCAGAGACATGATCCACCACAGGGGGGCAGGAGCCATCACAGGCGAGGGGGGGACAGGAGCCACCACAGGGGGGGACAGGAGCCATCACAGGCGGGGGGTGGGGGGACAGGAGCCATCACAGGAGGGGGAACAGGATCCACCAGGGTGGGCACAGGGGTGGGCATGCAGTATTCTAGTATCATCTTGGGCTACTCTACCCCTCCTGCACAAGACAACGAGAAGACAGGCTCTCTGTCTAAAATGCTATCCCCCCACTGTGAGGTACAGTACTTACAGGAGATACTCTAAGAGAACTGATTGAACTGATTGTCCTCCATACTTTGTTAATCAGTGTGGGTGCGATCGTGCCTTTTCTTTATTTTATTACATTATAGACTGCATGTTTGAAGAACCAAGGTTTATGTACAATTTAGTGACAGTAATTAATCTCTGTGAAGAGAACCACGTGCTACCTACTTGTAATCTGGCGGAGTCTAGGATGTTTGGGGCCTCTCTAAATTGCAGAGAGGTGACGCATTCAGGGCTGTTTGCATCTGAATGGATGCCCCTGCTCCTGAAGTTGCAGCCCCTCCTTTCAGTCATCTTCGAGCACATAACAGCTCATCAAGAGCTGGAGGTGTGAGGGGTGCCATCCCGCTGTGCCTTTCCAATGCTGCGGGGTATCTGAGCTTTCATACAGCATCGGAATCAAGAAGGGAGGTGGGGGCAAGCTGTGCTGGCGTTAGGGTTGGGCGACCGGTGCCCGGCTAAAATGACGGACAAATGGAGTCCGTTAAAGAATCCTTCACGGACAACGGACAGACGGCCAAAATTACGGACTGTCCGTGACATTTACGGACGGTTGGTCACCCTAGGGCAAGCGCATGTGGCCTCTGTACTATAAAGGTGCGCACGCACTCTCCCCTTGTCTATGGCTGGCCGGATTGCTATCGTCAAGATGGTAGTCCTCCCTCGTTTTTTGTATCTTTTCAACAATATCCCGATACCCCTCACTGCGTTTTTTTTCCGACAACTACGCACTGCCCTGTTACGGTTGGTATGGGGCGGAAACCCCCCCCGAGTGGCCTGGCGCACTCTGACACTGCCGTATGAGGGGGGCGGCTTTGGGGTCCCGGATTTTTACCTCTACTACTTAGTTGCCCAAGGTGCTTACGCACATTCTTGGTATCACCCAGATGCCAGGATACCACATTTGCGGCCGAAGGCAGATGCGGCGCTCCCGCTGTCACTCAACGCAATCCTACCCAAAGGTCTCCCTCGGGACCCACACGACATATACCCGCTAACCACGACTGCTTGGGCCTGGGACAAGCTTAGGCGTTTACTGCATATGGACACACTGTACTCCTCTGCCCTTCCTCTGCCCAATTCGCACTGGCTTCCTATCACGGGCGAATCGGTGGTCTGCCGTTCGCTGTCCAAGTTCCAGCTACGCACGATCGGTGACTTGTTCCCCGATGGTCACGCTTTCTCGCTGACCGAAGACCCCAGCTTCTCTGACCGTACATTCATGGATGCATTCACACTCACAAGACTCCGTGCGATGTTGCGCGCTGTATTCCCCACATTTCCTCTCCCACCTGACGACAACCCTGCACTTACATTCCTTATACAGAATACTTCGGGAGCACACGTGGTGTCCAAATTATATAAGCTGTGCTTGGCATCTCTTCCATCGTCCGACGGGGTAGTGCGCGCTGCCTGGGAGCGGGATCTGGGCACACAGATATCAGACGACCAGTGGGAGGCGTGTTGTGCTGTGACTAGGGAGGTTTCAATGAATAGTAGACACAAGCTCATTCACTTCAAATTCCTGCGTAGGATGCATCACACACCGGCGCTAGCTCACAGAATCGACGCCAATAGACCCCATGCTTGCCCCAAGTGCAACGCCCCTCAGGCTGACTTCGCACACCTATCTTGGACATGCCCGAGACTACACACGTATTGGGTTGAGGTCCACAGGATTTTGGGTGAAATGCTGGGTTTACCGCTGACTGTCACACTGGAAATTGCACTGCTGGGCTATGTTGTGAATTTTCCTCGCAAGATTCGTAAATTAGCGTCCATATGCTTCCTCCTGGCCAAGAGAGAGGTGGCGCTTCTCTGGTGCGCCAGACGTGGCCCGACGAGCGCCTCGTGGCTTCGGAGTGTGGCATACTGCAATGTGAATAGTGTAGAGTATTCGGAACAACTCCCAACTTCTTCCCGCCCGACGGACATATGGGGTCCATATCGCCATTACATTGCTAAACTGACTCACGACACGCCATCCCAATCACTCCATCCTAACACACCAACTGGGGTGGGTTAGTGCTCACGTGTATCCTTCGCTGCTTCTGGCTACACATGGATGCCAGTGCGGCTCACATTTGCCCCTCGACTCCAGAGACAAGTTGCGCGCCGACTGATGACCCCTGGTTCTTTGCTGTCCCTGATGGCTCTCGCCAGCTGTTGCTGGGGATACTACCTTAGGCTTGTCCTGTCCACTGGCCATGATGGCTGACACTCGGCCAGGTGAGCTACAACGAGTCACTCGTACCCGTATAGTGAGGTGCACGGCCCCGTCTTATGAATCTGGCCGGGGTTGCTGCTCGAAGTGGTGGTTCACACATCAAGAGCTGATTTACTGTACCAGTCTTGCAATCTAGTAGCTGTGATTTTAGTAATTTCGTCTTTTGCTTTCACTTTTGTAATGTCTATTATTTGTTTGTGACTTTAGTTGCCTTATGAAAAATTGTTCCCTGTATCACACTCAATGTCCAAATACGCAATCCAACTCTGTACACTGCAGTTTTTCCACGCACTGCTTGCTATGTAGTTTATTGTATTTTTGTTCTTGATATGTACATGGTCTTTGACACTGTGGATTGCCTCAGTTGAATCAATAAAATGTTTTTTAAAAAAAATAAAGGTGCGCACGCATGTTACTGTGTAATGTAATGCAGTACATCAGCGTAATTTATGCAAGTACAAATCCCCGCGAGTCTCTTCACACGAAGCCTGATGCCAAATATTAAACCGCTTGGACTATGCAAGAGAGTTGGATGTGGTTCTCATAAGCTCGCACGATGGTCCAGGACGTTAGACTCTTTCTGCCGCCGTAGCCGCCAGCCTTCATGCTTAGGAAGTCTGTAAACTCAGTGCCATTAAATTATGCAATAGTTGCATCTGTTGGTTAAAGTGCTTAGAAATAACAGAAGCGCATTATGAAGCGATGTATAAATAAACCTGTTTGTGGGAGGACCAGTAGCATAAACATAGGGAGGAGAGACTGAAATACAAATATCACGAGAATGTGCCCAGCCTTTGATGACTGATTGTGAGAAAGTGCCATCGTTCTTGCCTTGGTATGCCCCCATTTTTTTCTGAACTGCTGATGTGCTTTGACTGAGTGTGCCCTGGGTTCCTGCCAACCAGGTACCCAGGGCCCGTGTTGCTTCCCTAAAACTGTGTTGAAACTGAAACCTAATTGGCATCTGTGACCACCTATCAGCCCCTAGTAAATGGTAACCTGTGGACCCAGGGCATGGTGACCAGAGAAGACCCCTGAGGACTGCAACACGTATTGTTATGTTATGTTATGTTATGTTACTTTATTTCTTTTATAGCGCACGGCAACTCCAGAGGAGCATCCCGGCGCTTTGGCAAAGAAAAGAACAGCATGAAAAGCAACCACACAACAGAAAAAGAGATAAAAGGACTAATTCCTAAAAAGCCATGTCTTCAAGTCCTTTCTAAAAGCAAGAAGACAGGGGGCCGATCTCAGGGACAGTGGCAATTCATTCCAAGCCTTGGGAGTCAAATAGCGGAAAGATCGACCTCCCAAGCGTACACGACGGATTGCAGGGACAGTCAGCAAAGACAGACCCGATGACCTGAGAGTCCTGCCTGGCACATACCGAGAAAAACGTTTCCCAAGGTATTTGGGGCCAATACCATGTAGGGCCTTAAAGGCCACCGTCAGGCATTTAAAAAGGACTCGCTTGGAGATAGGCAGCCAATGAAGGGTGTTCAATAAGGCAGTGGCACCAGCTCTCCTCGGGAGTCCAAAGATGGCGCGGGCTGCCGAATTTTGGACCACTTGCAAACGGGTCACAAGGTATTTCGGTAGACCCAAAAACAGCGCGTTTGCGTAGTCCAAACGCGACCCGATTAGTGCCTGAACAACTGTCTTCCTGTGGTTGAGTGATAGTAGAGGAAGAAATTTCCTCAGCATCCGTAAGATGCCGAAGCATTTCCCAACAGTGGACGAGATGTGGGGTCCAAAGGATAGGTCACAATCTACTATCACTCCCAAATTCTTGGCCTGGACAGCGACCTTGTCAGGAGGAAACATATCCTGCGGCCACCAGGATTTCCAGTCTTGTTCCGGTGCGCAACCGAAAAAGAGCAACTCTGACTTATCAGAGTTGCATTTTAAGCCATGACCTCTAAACCACTCAAACACCGCACCTAGGCAGTCCCTGATCTGTGTGCCATCAAACGACCCACCCCTGTCACATGTGAACAGGAGTTGGGTGTCATCGGCATAGGACACGATCTGGGCGCCAAAGGATTCCGCGACTTCCGCCAGAGGGGCCATAAAGATGTTAAACAGCATAGGGCTGAGAATGGAACCCTGCGGGACTCCCACCTCTAGCGGAGCCATGTCAGCGGAAAAAGGAGGCGCCCAGATCGTCTGTCGGCGGTCGGCCAGAAATGATTTTAGCCAGTTCCACACCGTTCCACGCAGGCCACACTCCCAGAGTCTTACAAGGAGGGCATCATGAGGAACGGTGTCGAAAGCCGCCGACAGGTCAAGCATGACCAACACGGCCTTTCCCCCCGGATCGAGTACTTCCCTGATGGCATCAGTGACCTCCAGCAGAGCCGACTCCGTGCTAAAATTTGCACGGAAGCCGGACTGCGAAGTGTGCAACAGGTCGTTTCCTTCGATGAAACTGGAAATTATCCCGTGCACATAACGCTCGGCCACTTTAGCCAGAGCAGGGAGAAGGGAGATTGGCCTGTAGTTGGCATGTATCAAGGGGTCCAAGGTGGGTTTTTTGAGCAGCGGAAGGATCATGGCTCGCTTCCAAGCCTGAGGCACCTCCCCTGTCGACAAAGATGTATTCAGCAGGGGGTTCACCAGAATGTTTATGGCGGAAGCCACTTTCCCCAAGCATTTGGCCGGACATGGATCTAATGGAGAACCAGATTTCAGGCTGGACAAAAGCTCCAAAGATGTACTAAGATCCATAGAAGGGAATACAGTGAGGAAAGGGCCATGGTCTTCCACAGAACAGGGTAGCGTTAGATGGCTCAAATCAGATTGCGCACTAGAGAGAGAGGCCTGGATGGCTGTAATCTTACTGACAAAGAAGGTGGCAAGTTGTTGTATCCACGCATCAGTATGAGTGTGGTTGGAAGTACAGACCGCAGGGGAAGTAAAATCCTGGACCACTTTGAAAATTTCTTTGCAGACATTATCAGCCTTATCGATCCGATGTTCAAAATAGGCCTTTTTTTCGTCCCAGATGGAATGATGATAGGCTTTAATGGCTGCCCGAAATTTCAGTTTCTCAATAGGGTCGTAAGCCCGCCTCCAAGCCCTCTCCGCCCTTTTGCACTCCTGACGTTGTAACTTCAACCGAGGGGAGAACCATGGGGCAGACGCCCTGCGCTCTCCCGGTTTAGCTCTTTTTATGGGAATTAATGACTCAAATCTTGCTAAGAGCCAGTTGTGCAGGAAAGCAAGATTCTCCTCCAACCCTTTCACCAAAGGGCAGGGAAAGGAGATAAGAGCCTCGGCCATCATATCCACAGAGAGTAGATGGAACGGGCGTGAAATTCGCGTGGCTGCATTTTCTCTCTCCCGAGCAAGGGCAGTGACAGGCAGAGAAAAGCAGATTAGGAAATGGTCCGACCAAAGTACTGGCTGAATGGTGCCGATCGAAATGGGTCTCGTAGAGAATACCTGGTCCAAGGTATGTCCTTTATTATGAGTAGGGCCTATCACAAAAGGAGATAACCCTAACGAAGCCGTGATATCGGTAAATTTTAAAGTGTCGGGGTCACAGCTGTTGTCCATGTGGACATTGAAATCTCCAAGAAGAATGCAGTGATCCGACCTGAGACAGGGGACTGCGAGTGCTTCTTGCAATTCATCAAAGAAAGGTCCTACTGGCCCAGGGTTTCTATATACAAGTGTCCCCGTACAGGCCTGGAGGGGGGAGAGATGTAAAGTGAAACCAAGTGCTTCACATCCCTGCAAATTTTCCACCAGAAAGGTAGAGCAGGAAATACTCTTATCTACAATAAGAGCAACTCCACCGCCTCTGCCCGATGTTCTATCCCTCCTATAGATGATATAATTCGGGGGGATGGCATTAGCCAGATCTGGTGCGGAAAAATCACCCAGCCAGGTCTCGGTCAAAAACAGACATGTGATGTTTGAATTATACAATAAATTCCAAATGTCAGAAGAGTGGCAATTCACTGACCTGGTATTAAGAAGGAGACACTGAAAGGGGGCAGATGTAGTGGCGTGCCCGGTTGCAACTGCAGCCGGGAAACGCCATGCGCATGACGGACATCCTTTCCTTAATTTCCTACCACCAGGGAAAATATGAGAGCAATCTCCCCGAGGAAGGCGTAAAGCTAAAAGATCAGCTGAAGAATAAGACCGCATACTTAAAAAGTTGAACACAACAATGGCCGTGATAATACAGACCACGAAACAGGCCCCTTGAAACCGTCCAGCCCCGTCCGCCTCCGAGACGCTGACGGGCGCAGACGGGCTGGACTCTGGCGTGACTCCGGCGCTGCGGAGGCGCCCCCGCTGCGCGATCCCGCTGCGCTCACTAGGGAGCTTTATATAGGCTGACATCCGCTGCCCACAGAGCGCTAGTCCGCTCGAAATCCCCGCCCCTCTGCTGGCCAAACACCACTCAAAGATGGCGGCCGATGGTTTTGCCACCCCGGGACCCGGACCCGCTACAGCAGCGGTGGTCTCACAATTAAAATGCAGGTAAGAGGGAGAGGGAGAGGTCACACCCAGTTAAAAGCAGGGGATAAAAAATAATATAGAAACAAAATAATAAGCAGGTCGATTTAAAATACAGCGCAATGAAAAGCGCGAAGTGCGAGGCGCTATGCAGGCAGTCCTTTTACCTTAATGAGGGAGAGCCACAGGACCGGTCGCCTTATATAGGCTGACATCCGCTGCCCACAGAGCGCTAGTCCGCTCGAAATCCCCGCCCCTCTGCTGGCCAAACACCACTCAAAGATGGCGGCCGATGGTTTTGCCACCCCGGGACCCGAACCCGCTACAGCAGCGGTGGTCTCACAATTAAAATGCAGGTAAGAGGGAGAGGGAGAGGTCACACCCAGTTCAAAGCAGGGGATAAAAAATAATATAGAAACAAAATAATAAGCAGGTCGATTTAAAATACAGCGCAATGAAAAGCGCGAAGTGCGAGGCGCTATGCAGGCAGTCCTTTTACCTTAATGAGGGAGAGCCACAGGACCGGTCGCCTTATATAGGCTGACATCCGCTGCCCACAGAGCGCTAGCTAGAGCGCTATTGTGCCACCCTCAGGGGCCCTGTACCCTGACACCCACACACAGCCTTTGCAGGCTGAGTGTCTAAGTACAGAACTAAACCAAGAGTCGACATGGCACACATCCCTGTGTGCCACGCCCCCAGAACCCACTGCCCTGGCATACTTCAGTCACCCCTCTAGCTGGGTGCCCTATGCCAGAGGTGTGGGCACAGGTGCATGAGCCCTGTGCCCCTACAGTACCCAGGGCCATTTCTGGGCACTGTAAGTGCAGTGATGCCATTAAGAGTATATGGTGCTGGGAGGTTGTCATTACGAACTTCACAGCACCATAATGGCTACACTGAAGACTGACAAGTTTGCTACCAAACTTCTCAGCACATTAAACCCGCACTGATGCCAGTGTGGGATTTAATGTAAAATGCACTGAAAACCTAACCAACAATCCACTTCTGGACTGAGTGGCTGCAGAGGCTGCCACACAGCAGACATGTTGCTGGACCCCTGGGTGGAGAGCCCCCTGCTCTCCTGGGCCTGCAACAATGCACATCCTGGGCGAGGTGCTAGGTCTCCTCCCCCAGGATGGGCAGGGGGAAGCTTCAAAGGCATGCCGCCTCTGTGAGCTTCTCTAGACCATTTGCTGTACCCAGCAACTGGCCCCCCCACCAGTTCTGACCCCCAGTCTGGCGGGAAGGCTGGCGGGAAAAACTACGTCAGGAAGGGGGTGGGGGGTTACCAGCCTATTCAAACCCCACCCCTCAGGTGGAGGAGACTAGGTGAAGCACGACCCGGCTCCGGCCCTGCCCAATCACAGCTAGGTTCCTGTCCCCAACCCACAGGAGAGGAGCAGGCTAGGGGGTGTACCCACCCCAGGACAGGGACCTATTGGTCCCTGCCCTTGCCCTACTTGTAACGCCCCTAAATTCAGTATTTAGGGGCTCCTTGAACCTTCCTTCCTCAGATCCCGATACCAAAAGAAGAAAGAAGATCAAGAAGAAGAAGACCCGCCGCGCAGCTGCTAACAACAGGACGACTACAACTGACTTGGCCCCAGCCCTACCGGCCTGTCGATCCTGGAACCTGCTCCTGCCTAAATCCCTGCGACTCCTGCGGACAGCAACCTTGGGACACCCAGAGGACCTGCCTGCCTTGACCCTCTTAAAGACTGGGACTCCCATCAGCAGAGGCTCTGCTGCAACAACCCCCCTGGTGCCAGCCAGGAAGCTTCAGACCAGCCCACTCTGCACCCACTGAGCCCGGCCCGTGCCCGAGTGATCCAAGACCACGAGGACGTCCCCCCGGCGACTGGGACCCAAAGTCCAGTGCCGAAAGACCCTCCTCGATGAACCAGACGACGCCGGCAGACTCAGAACCAGGGGCACCTCCAACCGCGACCAGCTGAGGGTAAGCTTTTCCGACACCCAAAGACACCCCTGCACCCGGCACCCTACACCCCCTTGTGCCTCCCTTTGGGATACCTACCTGCTCCAAGATCCCAACTTACCTATCGACGTGCTGGTTGCCCCTGGAGAGTCTCCGCCCGAGCCTGCAGCCTTTGTTCCCTCTTGACCTTTTCAATTGGATAACACTGAGCGCCCGATGGCTCAAAAGCACCCTGCACCCAGCCGCCCGAGTACCACTGGCTGTGCCACCTTTAACCTATCCTGCTTCCCCCTTTGCCCTGAGCAAGTGACCAGGAGCCCAGCTCCCACAGCCGCGTGGCCTGCTAGCCAGCAACCACCAACCGGAGGCCCCCCGTCCTCCATTGGATAACATTGGGTGGTAGTACCTCTGCACCCGGCCGCCCCTGCGCCGCTGAGGGTGAACCAACTGTACCTACCTGACCCTGGGGGACCTCTGAGTCTATGCCCAGAACCACAACTTCAGCAGTCGAGTACTCACCAGGAAACCGGTAACTCACTTACCTGCCATTGAATAACATTGACTGGTTTGACTCGAAAAATCTTCCAAGTGTCTACTTTTGAAAACTTGAAATATTCATATAAAATCATCAGAATTCCAAAATACTCACCTGTGATCAGGAGAGGAGCCACTACTGTACCTTGTAGCCCAGTGCTGAAACGCAAAAGTAATCCTTAGTGGGTTTACTTGTAACTTGTATTTGCTCCATAGGAATACATTGTCTGCTTTTCTATTAAATTTCATTTAAGTGTCTACTTCTGAAAACTATAAATATTCTTTTAAAATCATACGAAATACTGAAACGCAATTACTTACCTGTTTTGAGTTGAGACCCCAGTGCTGGCCCCAGGAGACCAGTACTGGATTACAAAAGTAACGAGATTGTACTTTACCTGAAACCTGAATTTTCTCCCATTGGATAACATTGCCAGATTTCTGTTGACAAGTTTTTAAGTGTGAACTTTTAAAATAGCTTTTTATTCCTGAAAAATCACTACAATACCTAAAACGTTTTTGCTAAACCGTTTTCAGCTTAGACCCCAGGACTGAACCTAGGAGCCAGTCCTGGAATTACCAAAGTAATCTACAAAGTAATCACCTGGGTTTATATAAGGAAATCCATTGAGCTCAATGCTAAATTGTGTGTAGAATTGTGTTGCCTACTGCAACCCTGTACCTATTGTCTTTACAAAGTTTATTGCCTTTCTGCAAAGTACTCATCTGAGACCTCTCATATTGAGAACAGTATATTCTTGATGCCTGTTAGAAATAAAAACAACTATATCTTTTGATACAAAAACAATTGGCCTGGAGTTCAGTCTTTTGAGTGTGTGAAACCTTTTGCTGACTGAGTGTGTACAGCAAATGCTTTACACTGTCCTATGGTACTGCCTTACTGCTCGACCAAGCTACCACTTTAGAGAGTAAGGTCACACCTGGCTTTAACCTCTGTTATACCCAAGGGGTTTGTGGACTCTATAAACACTGTACCTTATTCTGGTCCAGTATATATAGAGCCACTTTCTCACACTGATGCTCAGGATATTGGACCAGGAATCTCCAGACACTGGACCACGATTCCTTCTGGGGATCAAAGATGGGTATTCAGAAGCGGGGGAGAGGCGTCGCGCGGAAGAGTGAAACTTTTTCATCCACTACAATGGTGCCTCTGAAATAAAGTGGGGTTTTCCAATAAACTTGCCAAAATGTGCTTTTGTTTAAAAGGGATAACCAAACCCCCTTGCAGTGGTGTAATTCCGAAACAAGTTACATCTGAAATGTTGCAAAAGGTCCTGTGCACACATACATTAATTGTGTTGCTTCTCTTTGTTCATTTAATTTGTGTTGATACAGAGAACAGCCAGCCGAAATGTGTTTCGTCTGAGACACAATGATCTCTGACTCTTCAGGGCTCGCGTCACAATGGACAATTACGTATCATCCCTGAACCAGTGATATTTCCAACCTAGTTGGGTTCAATACGAAATGAGTGAAAGGCAAGTATCAGTCTTCAGGCATGAGTCACAGTACTTCACAGTGTGAAGTACTGTGACTCATGCCTGAAGACTAATTTTGTTTTGATGTTTTCATAACAAACGTACATGGTTTATTAATTAATGTATGTGCCCACAGGACTTTTTGCAATTGTTGTATGTGGTTGGCTCACAATCACATTTAAAGGGTGTGACGGGGCGGGCTGCACACCCGAGGGTCCGGAAGCAATACAGGACTGGTGGTCCGCCGTGCCCCTCTCACCCAATTGTGTCCCCTTGCAGCCGCAGTCTGAACCACACCGAAGCACCGAATGGGATCCGGTGGAGCAACCCACATGGAGCTGGGAAGAAGGAAAGGACAGCGGCGCCTTTAACTGGGGATATCTACAGGACGAGACTCCTCCCCTTTTGAATGACGTTGTACAGGATCCGTCAAAAGAGGAGGAAACCCGGAAGAAGACGAACGGCGTTTCCCTGGAGGCGAGGAGAGAGGGAGAGGAGAGGAGAGCGTGTCGAGGAATATCGGAGGACGAAGGAGACGAGGAGACGAGAAACCTGTCTGTCTGTGGCAATTCCAGCAAGCTCGGAGGCCAACGACCCCACGAGTCGCCCCGCCCCTACAAGGATGTCCTGAATTATTGTGCTAAGTGTGAAGTCTGCCAAAAGAATGCACACAGACCTCCCGCGGCTCCCCTGCAACCGATGCCAATCATCGGGGTCCCGTTTGAACGAGTGGGTATGGACTTGATAGGCCCCTTGCTAAAATCAACAAGAGGGCACTTGTATGCCCTCGTTATTGTGGACTATGCTACCCGGTTCATCGAGGCATTCACTTAAGGACCCCGACCACGTCTAATATCGCAGAAAAACTTGTGGAGTTGTTTTCAAGGGTCAGATTCCCGATGGAGATCCTGACGGACTAGGGCACCCCGTTTACATCAAACCTAATGAAGGAAGTCTGTAAGACACTGGATTTACATCATCTACGTACCTCTGTCTATCACCCCCAGACAGACGGACTGGTGGAGCGCTACACCCAGTCTCTCAAGACTACCCTAAAAATATTACTTACAGCAGAAGGACCCGACTGGGATCGCCTCCTACCGTTGGCCCTATACGTACTCAGGGCCCAAAAACAGAGCAGCCTAGGCTGTTCCGCCTTCGAATTGTTATACGGACGCCTCCCAAGGTCCTTGCTGGAAATCACGAAAGACGCATGGGAAACGGAGGGCGAACAAGAACAGAAATCCCTACTTGAGTATACTGCACAACTGAAGTCCAAACTAGGAAAACTACGAAGTTTAGCCTATGCTAACTTGGAACAACAAAGGAACAAACAAAAGAAAAATTATGACAAAGGAAAGAAACTGAGAAGACTGAAGGTGGGAGACTGGGCTCTTATACTATTGCCATCCAGCTCTTGCAAAGGCAAGAACGACTGGACCGGCCCCTACCTAGTAACGGACACGATAGGAGACACAACATACAGACTACAAGTGACGCCGACGAAGAACCAGTGCTACCACATTAACTTATTGAAACGATGGATTGGCCCGCCCCCCACAGGAGTGAACGTATTGTTACCTACTCGACCGGAAACATCGTCTTCCATAGACAAGCTTATCATAAACAATGAGCTGTCCGTTCAGAAGGAAAACGACCTGAAACAAACCCTGTTGCCTTTTTCCAATACTTTCTCGGATCTGCCGGGGAGGACTACTCTGGTTGAACACAACATCGAGACCCTCCCCGGTAAAATGGTGAAACAAAAGCTGTATAGAATCCCAGCGGCCAGAAGAGAGGCGGTGAGGAGAGAAGTAAGGGAGATGATGAACCTTGGGGTGATCCGTCCCTCGAACAGCAGTTGGGCCTCCCCGATAGTCATGGTGCCCAAACCAGACGGTTCCAAGCGTTTCTGCATGGATTTCAGGGCCCTCAACGCAATATCTACTTTCAACGCATACCCCATACCGAGGGTCGACGAGCTGATTGGAAAGATAGGGGATGCAGTGTACATCACCACCCTGGATCTCACGAAGGGATATTGGCAGGTGCCCCTCCGTGAAGAAGACAGGAAGAAAACCACTTTCATAACAGATGAGGGCCTTTTCGAATTCATGGTTCTTCCCTTCAGCCTTCATGGAGCCCCTGCCACGTTCCAGCGCCTTATGAACAGCATACTAAAACCATACCCTTCGTTCAGCTCAGCCTACCTGGACGACATAGTCGTTTTTAGCCGAACCTGGGAAGACCATCTACACCATTTGTGTACCATCCTAACCGCCCTGGAAAAAGCCGGTTTACATGTTAACGCAAAGAAGTCTAAAGTTGCTTTTCACAGAGTGAAATACCTGGGATATATGTTGGGAGAGGGGAAGATCGCGCCACAGACCGAGAAAGTGAAGGCCATTGAAGAAACACCCTTCCCTCACAATAAACGAGACCTAAGAGCCTTCCTCGGCCTCATCGGCTACTACTGCCGAGTTATCCCCAGATTTGCGGAGCTGGCCGCCCCCTCACTACTTTACTTCGGAAGGATGCCAGACCCAAGGAACTCTTACACCCCTCACGGGAGGCGCAGACAGCGTTTGAAGATTTGAAGCAGACAATCACGACACAACCTGTCTTGATTTCACCTGCTTTCAACAAAACGTTCCTACTGGCAACGGACGCGTCAGAGACAGGTATTGGGGCAGTGTTATCCCAGATCGGGAGGATGGACTAGAACACCCTGTGCTTTACACTAGCCGCAAGTTGTTCCCACGGGAAAGCAAGTACCCTACAATAGAGCGCGAATGTCTTGCGATTAAATGGGCCATTGAGAAGTTGCAGTATTATTTAGAGGGAAAGCCATTCATTCTGTATACTGACCATGCCCCCTTGAAGTGGATGTATGCTAACCAGGGCCACAATCCCCGGGTGCTTAGGTGGTTGCTGTCCCTTCAGCCATATGCGTTTACAGTACGACACAAAAAGGGTTCGGAGAATGGGAACGCTGATTTCCTCTCCAGGGTCTTTCCTCTCCCCGATCGGGAGAAGCCAGGGGGGGTGGTATATGACGGGGCGGGCTGCACACCGAGGGTCCGGAAGCAATACAGGACTGGTGGTCCGCCGTGCCCCTCTCACCCAATTGTGTCCCCTTGCAGCCGCAGTCTGAACCACACCAAGGCGCCGAATGGGATCCGGTCGAGCAACCCACATGGAGCTGGGAAGAAGGAAAGGACAGCGGCGCCTTTAACTGGGGATATCTACAGGACGAGACTCCTCCCCTTTTGGATGACGTTGTACAGGATCCGTCAAAAGAGGAGGAAACCCGGAAGAAGACGAACGGCGTTTCCCAGGAGGCGAGGGGAGAGCGAGAGGAAAGGAGAGCGTGTCGAGGAATATCGGAGAACGAAAGAGACGAGGAGACGAGAAACCTGATTGTCTGTGGCAATTCCAGCAAGCCCGGAGGCCAACGACCCCACGAGTCGCCCCGCCACGTTCCCACGGGAGGAGCGTGGCTACAACAGGTTGCAGGTTGGCGGGCTGGGTGGGACACCGTACCACTCCTCCCTAGAACAACACCACCTCTGTATGCTCTGCAGTGTATATAGTGTAAATATCCAGAGTCTATGCACATCCCCTCCCTATTTGCACGAGCACTCCTGTCACTGCCTCTGTACAGAACGTACACGTGAACACTCGGTTTCCTTCACTCCCGGTCCCTTTCGAGGCTCGCGTCCAGGACAACCGTCCTAATACTTGTGTTTTGTTCCTTTTGTTTTGGAGTCATCTCTGGAACGGGATACCATCCGGGAGGCGTGTTCCCCACCACCAAGCCAAGACCCGCCTGTGAAGTAACAGTACATAACCGGCCACACCCTGGATCCCCTCAAGCTCTCCAGAACCGATCCAGCGGCTTTCGCAAGAGAAAGAATCACCAGCCGCCAGAGAAGGGTGTTCATGAAAATAAAGCCTTCCTTGAAAAGCACACGTAAGGGCTGAGTGTCAGTTCCTCTTGTTCCGCCTAGCATCCCACGTTCCCCGCAACAAAGGGTTAGTAGGGTCACCCCTTTCCTGTTAGCACCATTTAAGAATAGAACTGTGTCCAACTGACTACCGTAAATGTATGCAGAGCACCTGATTCCTCTGCACACAAACCCTAGCTTCTAGTCTCATACATCTGAAATGTGTTAATGTGAGAAAAAGAAATTCGATTCTTGGCAGAACGTCTTGGATGAGACATGTAAACATGTAAACCATGTCCACTCCCACCACCCCGCCTTAAAGGTTTGCGCTCCCACACTTACCATGTCGTCTTAATTTCACGAGATGCGCTTTTTGTAAGAACAGAGTTATTAAACTTTCAGCATATTCCCATCTGTCCTCATCTTATGTATTTGGTTTTCTTGTAAAGTTTAAATCATGCCATATATTTATTGAAAAGCACTCATGGATGTCCGTATATAGGACGTTCACATCCTGGAGAAAATCCCCTCAGTCCACAGTACCCGTTCTTACCTGTTAGCGGCGTTAACACTTTATGTAATAATTTTGGGGCTGTATTATGCCATTCTGGAGGACCACGACTGCATTCTGCTATACAAATGATGCTCAGTATGACAATGTTTGAAAGCTGCAGCCTTAAAGGGTCCGCCAAAGGATCCCAGCCCTACTGTGCCCGAAGAGGAGAGCAGACGGCCTGCACAAGATAAAATGCAAGCAAGATGTCTACTGACGGGGGGGGGGGGGGTGTTGGGGGGCGGGAGGAGGGAGTTGTGTCTGCAGATGCCTACTGCGAGGGTGCACGAGACGGCCAGGGCAGGCAGGCAGCCCTTTCTGGTTTTAGTGTAATGAATGGGCGGGTCAGGCTTCCCCAGATAAATGAGGAACCTGATCCACAACAGATGGCACCAATGCTCGCTCCCGACAGCTCTAGGCCGTGGGGGTGAACATTTACAGAGAAGGTGGGACATGCAACTGCCTTTGGCCAATTGCATGCTGAAAGCCACACGCAAAGGCCATTAGAAAGTGTGGGAAATTTAAAACCACATGCACGAGTTTAGTGAAAGTCTGGAGAAGCCTGTAGTGATTCCAAGGGGCCCTCTGCTTAGAGCAGCGCATGCACGCTGCGCTAGGCGAGACCTGAAAAGGAGTGATGTTTATCGAAACTACGTAATTGTATACAATCATCAAAACTTAACATGTAACAAGATTTACTTTATTGCCGAAAACATAAACAACACACGATAAACAAATGAAAGCTTCACAGACATGGCAGAGAACGAAAAGGAAACCTTTTGGAAACACTAACAGAAAGGCCCAAAAATAACTGTGCACAAACACAAATGCAGAATGAAGAAAGCCTTCAAGTAATATGGGCAAGCTCCGTGCCGTAGCAACACATGAAAATGAGAGACATATAAGAACAAATAACCACTTAGAAGCAAGGCTTTACAAAGGGCACTCAAAGTTATCAATCAAAAGCAATTAGTGGGCTGTAAGCCCTCAGAGTGGATACCGCATCTCTCGAAGAGACAGCATATGCACTGCCTAGGTGAGACCTAATAACTGACTTCAATCGCACCAATCCAAATATGCTGAAAAACGTGTCAGGCAGAAGAGAATTGTGAGAAACTGGATGCCGTGTCCATTTTTATACAGGCATTCTGATACGTCACGGAGTCAATAGGATGACATTGCGACCCAATAAACAATATTTTTTGCAGTTTTATATAGTGCAAGCACTGCCCAGTGGCATTCGAGTGCTTTTCATTAGTAACAGTTACATTACACAAGGCCAAATTCTTATGGTTTTTATAAGCACAGGGAGAGTACGTGATTTGCCCAGAATCACAGAATGTTGAGCCGACGCTGAGACTCGAACCTTTCTCCAGTTTCACCGTCACCAGCTCTTGCCCAAACGCTACATCCTCTACCAAGGGACCTAGCATTCTACCAGATACTGAGGCAGAGTCAGACAAACAACCTGTGTCACATCTCAAGAAGAGTCGCAAACAGCAGCAACAAAAGGCAGTGGAGCTACTAATCGAGGTGAGGTAATCCACAACAAAAGAACTACCTTAAGCTCACACATTTTGACTATGAATACCAATTACTTCGGGGGGATTTGAAGCAGCATTTTTATGAGCAACATTTTTATGACAGTCAGATGTTGTGCCTGCTGCAAAAATACTGCAAAGTTTGCAGCTTGGGAACTAAAAGTTTGCTTTTTGTGCCTCAAAATTTGGTATCCCAAGCTACAATATCATGGGAAGGGCCTGATTAGGGACCATCTCCATGTCCAAGTCGTCAGAAAGCTTGTAATAAGTGAATATAGCAACTAACTACCACTGATAAGCTGACCCTCCATCACATAGTAGCAGCAGACGAGATGTGCAGACATTTAGAAAACACACTATGTTATCAGTTAAGACACCTTCTTGTCAGTCAGCAATACCTATGTCTGGTTGGTATATTTCTGCATCATGAACTTAAGAGGTCTCAGCAATCCCGCTATGAGGGACTTACTTGGAGCAACAATAGGAGTTCTTGACCCCCAACAACCATCAGCAGCCAAGGGGACTTCATCCCTTAACCAGTAGTGCACCAAGGGTCCCCTTTGCAGAGTGGTTGAGAAAGGAGGCGGGACCTCTGACAAGGTCTCAGCAATCTCGCATAGGAGGGCGACTTACTTGTTTAGGTTATTAAGCCCTGGGGAGGTGGTCCCCAGAGTTAAGAGGGGTCCACGCGCCTCCCACTCCCCCATTTTTCTTTCTTTAGCCCCTGGAATGTGGCTAAAGAAGCACGGGCCCGGGACCTGGCCCACTAGGGGGCTGCATTCAAAACAAGCGGGGGCTTGCGCTTCTTTTTTTCCCATTTTGATGAAAATTTGCAGATCCACCTGTGAATTTGCTGAAAAATTAAAAAAAATATGTTTTTAATCCCCAACAGGGTCCCTCTGGGACCCCACCACATCCATGGAGTCAGGGCATGCTTACCTTGCCCCCTTTTCTTTATTTTAATCTATATTTGTGGGACTCGGGAGCCGAGTCCCAAGATAGACTGGAAGTAAAACATTATTGGAAACATTGGGGAAAACCCACAAACCTTTTGTTGCACACAGGTGTACAAAAGCATTGTGAAACAGGGCCTCTAAGATTATAGTATTCCCATAGCTAAGTGAATCCCTTTAGAGATGTGAGTGAGGAATTCTCTTAATTTACGGGGAATATTAATTCTAGCACAACACCGAAGCCTTGGACGTTTGAGCGCAAACTTCTGCTCGATCCCCTTTACACTGAATTTATGGGGAAGTGGATCCCTGAGTTTTTTAAATAAATGAAGGATCTGCATCAATTGAGATGGTCTGGGATGCTTTTAAATCTGGGGTCAGGGGGGGAAACTCAGTTACTCAATTCACAAACAACGGGAAATGCGAAAGACTGCAGACATCGAGTTGAGTAAATTGCGAGATATGGAAATTCAGTTGATGACGGCCTGTAGCAGAGGATCGAATACAGATCTGATTTTGAATTACCCAGCTACTCAGAAAGCAAAAATATATCAAAGATTTGCCACAGATTTAGCCCATCAAATTGCTACCTATAGATCTGAAGTCTATGAGGCGGGAAAGAATACGGGGAGACTGCTAGCGAAGAGATTGCGTCAGAAGGAGGTGTTCGCACGGATAGACAAAATTATGGATGACTCAGGTCAATTACATGACACCCCTTCGGAAATCTTGAGAGTCTTCCGTGATTTTTATCAAACATTATATACAGAAGATCTTATAGGTGGTATTGACGGAGAGGTAGCCGAGTTTAGCAAAACTTTACCCAATAATATTTTGACACCTGAGGAGTCTGCACAACTAGATGCCCCAATTACTTGGGAAGAAATAGAGCAATCGCTAATGTCATTAGCGTTGGGTAAAGCTGTCGGACCAGACGCTATCCCTCTAGAACCTTTCGTAGTGTTCTTAAGAAAGAAATAACTACTCTTTTTTTAGAAGCTCAAAAGGGAAAGGCACCGCTTTCATGGCAGTCTTCTATTATCACTGTTTTTTTTAAGAAAGACAAATCACCCCTGCTACCATCTTCCTTTAGACCTATATCTTTAATTAACGCGGATAGTAAGGTTTATTCTAAGATCTTGGCCTTACGCTTATCCTGTAATATTACACCGTTGGTCTCGAAATTCCAACACAGGTTTATTCCCTCTAGAGATACGGCGGACCATGTACGTCATTTAATTAAATTTTTGGATTGGGCTCAGGCAACCGGTTCTGCCAATGGGGTAACCCTGTTGGATGCTGAGAAAGCATTCTACGGGGTTTCCTGGGCATATATGTGGGATTCGCTGACCAGTAAGGGATTTGGTCCAGGTATTCTAACTGCTTTGAGAGCGATGTATTATTCTCCCACTGCCTCTATACAGTTGGGCGGCCAGTTATCCTCCTCATTTCCAATCACCCGTGGCACTCGGCAGGGTGTCCATGCTCACCCTTGCTCTTTGCTTTCTATATAGACCCCTTTGTAAATCGTTTGAATATGGCTGTAAATATCAAACCAATCCATCTAGCCAAAACAGACTACAGAGCATTAGCGTATGCTGATGACATAGTTATAGTCACAACAGAAATAGATACTGCAATTACCGTCATCAGCAGCTTAGCGAAACAGTTTGGATCCTTTTCAGGATACAAGCTGAATTTATCTAAAAGTCAGACCCTATATGTAGGTAGTTATCCTCCTACCACTATAGGAACTGTTCCCGAAGTTACATACTTGGGAATTAAGATAGCACTTCCTGTTTCTAAAATCGAGAACTAAACTTTAATCCTATTTTGGAAAAAACAAGAGCGACGTTACAAAGAATAGACCATTTTCATTTTTTTTTATATGGTCGAGCCAATGTCCTGAAGATGTTGATACTACCTAAATTTTTATATATGTTTCGCACAATTCCTATTGAATTTCCGCTGATATTATTTAAAAAACTAGAGAGGGTAACTTCAAGATTCCTGTGGAGCTACAAGCAACAACGTAGAGCTCATAAAAGATGATTCTCCCTAAAGAGAGAGGGGGGTGGAGTATCCCGCATTTTCTATTTTATTATGTTTCTGCAGTCTTACAATTTATTAGTCCACTTGTTGGAGATAAGGCCCACATCCCAATGTGTAACGCCCCATCTATCTATGAATTGGCGATGGGTGAAGAGGTAAAGGGATGCTTGTTGAAGATAATTGAGCCCAGTTACTTCAAGAAAACCAAATTTAAGATTTTAACGGCTGCATATACAGTTTGGAAACTGATCAGGCGCCATATGGGGATCTCTAAGTTAAATATATATACTCCTTTTGCTGCACCTGATTTATTACCATATATTTTTCGTGATCAAATTGCGATTAGGTGGAAGTCTAAAGGAATATACTATTTAGGGGATTTGTTTAAAGAGGGAGATTTAGTTTCTTTTACTGATATACAAAATAACTTTGGTTTATCAAAAAATGATTTCTTCAAATTTCTCCAACTACGCAGTTTTTTACAACCCGTAACAGTATCTGATTATCAAATGATTAAAATTCCCCTAATTGGAAATATGCTGAAAAAGACACCAATCGGTTTATATTATTTTTGCTTGATTCAAGTATTCCCGGATGATCTGGAAAACTGCGAAAGTAAATGGGCATCCAAGCTTGGGATTGCTGAAGTCAATATTTTAGAATCTATAACAATGGCCAAACGAGTTCTTATAACAGGGAGAATGCGATCACAACACTTTATGGTCATACATGACTTGTACTACACTCCAAGTAGGGTTTCCAAATGGAGTTCGACCTTAGGTATAAAATGTAACAGGTGTGGCTTATTTGCTGCGGATGCGCTCCACATGTTTTTTTTATGCCCCAGACTTTCTGAATTTTTTTCTCATATTAAAGGCTTTTTGGATACGATTATGGGGCACACGATTAGTATTACTGGTGAGTTAGTTTTGACAGGGTGTGGCTCTGGAATCATGGATCAGCCAAGGCCCAAGGCTTCTAAATGTTTTTTGTTTATATGTATGGCATGTATCACTAAAGACTGGATTAATCCGGAGCCACCCTCCTTTTTCTGTTGGCGTGAAAGACTTTTATCTATGTATAATCTGGAATTGGCGATATATAAAACTAAAGGGATAAGGAGGAGGGTTATGGGAGAAAAGATTTGGGCTTCAATTACGGAGTGGATTTAGCAAAGGAATATTTTTGTTGTTGTTTTTTTCAGTATGGTATGCTTAATTTATTACAAAAAACTTTCTTCTGCATGAATGTTATTATTTTGTAATCTCAGACTTGTGATTTGTTTATACTGTTTTTCCTTGCAATAAAATAAAAATGTAAAAATAAAAAATAAATAATAATTCACGGGGAATCAAGGATAGAAATTTCAGATTTAAGGACAGGGGGTTATGTACAGTATCTTGCCAGATCTTGATTTACGGGTGGGATAGGTTTGCACTGTTGATAGGCCTTGTCAGTAAGTTATTGCTGGTGTTTCCAGGGGTAGGGAACCGGGCTGGCACTCTGGACTCGGTTGTTCCTATTGGAGAAGGGCCAATAGCATATGGTAGGCCTCTGTGTTGATAGGTAAAGTGAGTAAAAACCAATGTGATGTGATGTGAGAAGGAACTTATATAGCGCGCTACCACTCCAAGGAGTATCTTGGCGCTTGGATTCCAGGAAGACAGCAAGTAGTAGATGAAAAGAGACTACCTGTCTGTCAAGCATCTCATATAATTCCCATACATTCGGAGTTTGGCAGGGCGTAGATCCATGTTTTTAAAAACTTTCTGAATTTTAGTTCAGTGGTAGCTTGACGCAGGAAAGAGGGAAGTCTGTTCCATGCTTTCGCGCCGATGACTGCAATGGATTTTCCTCCTCTGGTTGACTATTTGAATCTGGGGACATGGAGTAGGTTAGCTGTAGAGGACCTGAGTGATCTTAACGGATGGTATTGGTTGAAGTATTTGCGCAGGTACAGTGGGCCATGATGGTGAAAGGCTCTGTAGGTAATGGTCAGGACTTTAAAGAGTATGCGCTTATGAATTGGGAGCCAATGTAATGCATCCAAAGCTGCAGAGGCTGAAGATTTCCTGGGCAGCCTGAGGACCAGTCTGGCAGCTGCATGCTGGACCATTTGGAGTTTATGCAGGGCTGATTTGTTAAGTCCTGCACAAAGGCTGTTACAATAGTCCAGCCTTGATGTTATAAGGGCCACAGCTACCGTACGTCTGGCACTCAGAGGAAGAAGATCGAAAAATTTCCTCAGGCTTCTAATGATGCCAAAACATGTCCCTGCTACTTCTTTGGCTTGTTGGTTAAAAGTCAGAGTGTTATCAAACTTTATGCCTAGGTTTCGAGCCGCATTGATGGTGTTAGGGGGGCTTCTGTCTTTTCAGGCCAACAAACTTGTGGTGAAAAGGAATTATTGGGTCCAAAAGAAATTATTTCGGTTTTAGATGAGTTGCACTTCAGATGGTTGTGTGACATCCATTTGAAGGTTGCTGACAGACATTCTTTCAGTGTTTGTTCTGCATTAGATTGATTCTTGTCAAAGGTCAGAACAAGCTGAGTGTCGTCAGCGTAGGCGACAGTACTGATGTTATAGGAAGAGATTAGGTCTAGTAGGGGAACCATATAGAGGTTGAACAGGGTGGGGCTTAAACTAGAGCCCTGCGGGACCCCTATTTTGATGATTTTTTCTTCTGAGGAAAATTCACCCAGCCTTACAATCTGGTGCCTATGTGCTAAATAGTTTGTAAACCATTCGAACACGGTTCCTGCTATGCCAGCATTGGAAAGACGATGTAAAAGGATAGCATGGGATACCGAGTCGAATGCTGCAGAGAGATCTAATAGGATCAGGACGGCCAGTTTGCCCTAATCAAATGCAGCACGGATGGTTTCAGTAGAAGACAAAAGTGTAGATTCAGTTGAATGGTAGGTCCTGAAACCTGCTTGACAAGGATGTAGAATGTCATTTTCTTCTAGAAATGCCATTAGTTGTTTATTGGCGAGAGATTCTGCAATCTTGCAGATGGCGGGAAGAAGCGAAATGGGACGTAGGTTGGAGAGGATGGATGGGTCTTGTGATACTTTTTTCTGTAGTGGTTTCACTATCGCTGTCTTCCATTGAGGAGGAATTTCTCCCGATTGAAAGGACGAGTTGATGATGGCATTGATATGGGGATTGGCCTCCTGTATTATGGATTTAAGGAATGAGGGGGGGCAGGGGTCAGAAGGGGATCCTGATTTCAGGGTAGATATTCCCTGTAATGAGTCGTCAAGGCTAATGTGGCAAACATTTTCCCATCTAGGTTGGTGGGTCTTGAGAACAAAATCACTGGTGGGTTCTGTTATTACAAATAGAGGGAAGTCTTTGGTAAGCATTTCTATTTTTTGAGTGAAATAAGAGGCTATGTCATTGCATAAGATCTGCGAAGGGGAAATCTCTTGAGTTGCAATATTCGGTTTAGTGAAGCTATTGACAATTTTACAAATTTCTTTTTGTTTGTTATTTGCTGCTTCAATACGGGAGGTGAAATAGTTATTCTTTGCCACTTTGATGGAAGAGTGATATGATCTCCTAGCTTTCTTATATATCACTTTAGCATCATTGTCATAATTCCGTCGCCATTCACGCTCAAGAAGTTTAATTTCTGCTAGTTGTTTTTTAAGGGTGTCTAAGAACCAGGGAGCAGAGATTTTCCTCTTTCCTGTGGTCTCTCTATTTCTTTCTGGATTTCTGATTTTGTTTCCGATATCTATCATCCATCTCACAAATTTTTGATAGTCTATAGTAGTGTTTCCCGAGAGAGTAGGTTTGCTTTCCTTGGCCCAACTAGTAAGATCAGGATGTTTCATGATTTTTCCCCAGTTAGGTAAAGTGTTTCCCTTATTTGCTACCTCTTTAGTCTTCAATTTGCTCCCTGTGAGTTCAATGTTGAATTCTATGAAGAAATGGTCGGTCCAGGTCTGGGGTATGGGATCATTAACAGTCATTTTATCCAGATTGGAACTGATGCAGTCAAGGGAGTGTCCAGCCTTATGGGTGGCTTCAAGAGTCCTGAGAGTTAATCCTAGGATATGTAGGATTTCTTTAAAATTAGAGGCGTGTTTATCCATGGGATCGTCTAAGTGAAGGTTCAAATCACCTAAGATTGTAAAGTTAGAATGCCTAAAAGCCAGGTCTCCCAACACTTCCCCTACACGGGCAAGAAACTGCGTGGGATTGCGAGGAGGACGATAGAGTAATGCTCCAGACAAGGTAAAGGTGTCATGCACTTGAATAGAAAAATATAAGCTTTCAGCTTCTTCGATGTCAGGGAGCTCTCTAATTAAACATCTATAGGAGTCTTTATAGATGATAGCCAAGCCACCACCGCGCTGTTCTAGGCGGTCAATGGACTAGAAGGCATCTCGAGTGATAGTCAGTGGCTGAGATTAATTCAAACATTCCATAATAATTTTTTTGCTTATTGCCCGTGATATACAAGACAGCGGGCCCAAAACATCAAAACATTTGAAGATAAAATAAACAGCCACGGCCGGTAGTAGGTGTAACTGCAGGGCAGTGATGTGGGGAGGGGGAGGGGCAGGATGGGGGGTGATAATGTATGGTTTACGGACTTTAACAGGTAAGTAAACATATAAATAAATAAAACGAATTTCGTTGTGTGCACTGCATCACCAAATGCGATGCAGTGCGCGCAATGAAATTTGTTTTATTTATTTATATGTTTACTTACCTGTTAAAGTCCGTAATCCATACATTACAACCCCCCACCCTGCCCCTCCCCACGTCACCGCCCTGCAGTTACACCTACTACCGGCCGTGGCTGAAACTAAAGGTCAATAACTTTGAGTATAGCTCACAGACCCAAGACTTCTCAAACTGCAAGTTTTTAAATATATAAACTATAGTGAGTTAACAGATTCATTAACATGTCCTCAAAAATTAGACTCTATTCAATAGTTAAACTTTGTTTGAGTGTCTGTAAATACAAAGCAGATTGGGTATCCTGGGTATACCTTCAATAAAAATCAATCGGAAGCATCCAGAGTTTGTACAATGTACTTGTTCAATTCTCAATAAAAACTCTACCTAGCCAGAAGTTCTATCATCAATTGCCACAGATCTAAAGAACAAACATTTACAATGCAATGGTCTTGGCATTATTAAAGGTAGAGCTATTGGCATTGCAAAGGCCTCTGCCTAACAATATATGTGTACTTATTTGTTAATGCAGCTTTTAAGTAGCAAAGATAAAAATAACATTTGGCATCACCTTACATGTGGAAGTCATGACTCCATTTGCACATCGGCTCCCCTCCCCCCCCCAAACACACACACACACACACACTGCTCCAAAGAGTGCAGCACAATGCTGCACGGCTCTTAGATGGCCAAGCATACAGAACTGGCCCTCCCCACCCGAAGACCTGTAAAAACTTGACAGTAGGAGCACATAAAAAAAAAAATTAAACATAAATATGTATGAAGGACTAGCTCAGATCTCCATACTCGAGCACCAGAGTACAAGCAGTTATCTCTGGCTTTACCAATTCCCCCAGACATACACATTTGTTTAAAATTGCCAGACACTTTGGTAAACGTTTTAAGGTTTGAAACAGCCCATTGCACTTGGCAAGAATTGCTCAATTCTTTACCCAAGAATGCATTTCTCATTTGCTTCCATCCCCCATATTGTCTTCTAAGAACTCTTATTCATCTTGAACACTCTTCGTGAAGTGAAAATTCCGAACGGAGTCCATAGTGGGGCTTAAGGACAGAAAGGCTAGTTGTCTGGCATCCAGTTCCATGCTGGAATTCACAAACGCAGGGCCTACCGAGAGTTATTCTGAGTGTGCGTCCACTCCAGGAAGATGTTGGCTGCATCACTAAAGTTTGTAATCCGCTTGGGACTTGGGGACATCCAGAGAGGTGAACCGTGGAGGCCTTGGCTGCCTAGATCGCAGGTGTCAGATTGTTCAATGGTGCACAGAAAAGAGAGGTCGGGGTTTTGGAACAAGACCAAATGGCAACTGATGCTTCACAAGTGTGAGGCTCCATTAAAGCAAATGAGACCACAGAGACTGACTCGGGTGAGACAGCGTTAACAAAGGTGAGAGGTTACAACAATGGATTGAGTGTCTGGGATCATTCTATAAAGGGCGCCTGATTTAGGATAAATACCTACAAAAGACGAACAAACTAACGTGAGAAAAGTGGAGTTGTAGGGGAGAGAACCCTGCGAGGACTGAAGGGGCATTTATTTTCAGGTGGGGTCCTCCACTTGTGAAAGGGACCAATGAAGTACAAAAGCTCTTATGAGTGGAGGCCTGCTCCAGAGTGGAAAATTACCCCCTCCCCTCCCCCCCCTGAGGCGCAGGTTATCCAAGCATGAATGCTCTCGCCTGTCATCACTGGATGAAATGTATGTAATCGAACTGACAAATTATAGCACCGAATAACTGGGCAGAAACCACCGTTCTCTAGAACGAGCATATTTACTATTGGATTGACAGGGTGTCCACGGGTCACAAAATACGTTCCGGCTCGATGAAGGAAGCCTAAATTGTTCCAAGCAGCCTGTTGAGATTTAAATTGCCCGCCCTTTGACCCTCCCTTTGTTTTTGTTTAATTTCAATGCCTGTTTTAACCATTCGCTTCCACTTTTATTTTCCTAGTTCATTTCCTGTGATTTCTTTTTTTTTAATAAACTTTTTATTTGCTTTGGAACAAACATCAGAAAGACAATTTGCAGGTATGAGTATTAAAGTTACTGTTCTTTCAAAATCCATAATACATAGAAGGTCGACCTCCCCTTTCCCACCCACCTCAATCAAGCTGGTAAATTAATAAAAGGCGAGACCTATTGCATTTTTATGCTGGTTTATTTTATGCAACAAGCAACCATTGATAAAGTCAATAGTTCTGGATTGTAGGTGTAACCCTACTTGTTGTGTTATATATCAGGATGCAATGACAGAAGCAGCAAATTACCAGTCGGGCAGCACTGTATGCTAAGCACAGATTTTTAGCCATGCCCTTAATTACATTGAACGCCCCCTTTGGAGAGACCCCCCAGTTTTTTCATCTCACTTAAAGTCCTGGAAACAACACCATGTCACAGTGGCACTGTGCCTCATGCATGACTCATTACTTCCACGTTTTCGGATTTCCTATATACAGGGTCGTAGTGAGACCTCTCCGGCCCCACCCCTTGCTTTAGGAACTACAGCAGGGGTGACGTCCTTGATAGACCTCTCCTGCCTGCAACTCAGCAGACAAAGGCTCAGCTCATAATTAATGTGAAAAGGTGTGTAAGTGAAGGGATGGGTGGATGGTTGGACGGATTAGTGAAAGGGTGAATGGATGAATAAAAGGATGAATGGATTGATAATGAGAGAAACGATGGAAGGATGAGCGAGTGGAAGAATGGATGAGAAAAAAGGTAAATAGATGGATGTATGCGTGGAAGGGTAGATGGACGGGTAAAAGGATGGATGGATGAGTGGAAGGATGGGTGGATGAGTGAAAGGGTAGATGACGGGCAAGTGAAAGGGTGGATGACAGTAGAGTGAATGGGTGGATGGATGAGTGAGCTGATGAATAGATTAATTAATTGATAAGTGAAAGGGTGAATAGATGGATGAGTGAAAGGGTGGATGTAAGGCTGGATGAGTGAGTGAAAGGGAGGGTAGATGGTCAGAAGGGTCGAAAGAGGAGTGAAGGAGTGAAAAGGTGGAGGGATGAGGGAGAGGATGGATGGATGAGTGAAAGAGTGGATGAATGAGAGAAAGGATGGATGGATGAGTGGCAGGGTCAATGGATGGATTCATGAATGGATGATTAGACGGATGGATGGATCTAAGGA
Organism: Lissotriton helveticus; assembly: GCF_964261635.1. Taxonomy (NCBI): domain Eukaryota; kingdom Metazoa; phylum Chordata; class Amphibia; order Caudata; family Salamandridae; genus Lissotriton; species Lissotriton helveticus. The sequence continues at coordinate 1,450,207,714 of NC_136068.1, forward strand.
TGGATGGCTAAATAAAAGTGGATGGAGAGAGAAAGGATGGATGGATGGATGACTGAAAGGGTGAATGGGTAAAAGGATGAGTGGCTGGGTGGATGAATGAGTAAATGAAAGGATGGCTGGCTGGGTGAAAGGGTAGATTGCAGGATGGATGAGTGAATGGACAGATGAGTGGAAGAGTTGATGGAGGTATGGATGAGTGGAATGATGGATGGATGGATGTAAAGGTGACGGATAGGTCTGCAAATGGTTGCATATTGATATGGAATGAGAACACATATGCAAGGACAGAATGAATGGTGAAAGACTGAATGATGGATGAAGGAAGGATTATACCTTGTAACTCCTATTATCTTAAATATATTTCCTATATATTGACTTTCACATTTATATGAGTTATTGTCTCTATATAATAGTGTGTGATCTAACGCACTCCAACACTTTGTCCTACTTACTTGGTATGAGAACCACTATAAAAGAAATTAAATGCACATGAGAGAGGGTCTCTCATGTGCATAAAGTGCACAATTATCTCAACCCAATATAAACTTCTTTTCACTTAAGTGGTTGTCTATTTACTTACTTATATACTATTTCGCAACCTCTACTGATGTGTCTTAAAACTTACCTTTGTCCTGAATTTTGACCTCCTGTACTACATTTTTTTCCTGAATTTTTGACCCTTTGTCCTGAATTTTTACACTCACCATCCTGAATTTGCACCCATGCCAGTTGGTCACCCTAGTGCTCATTCTGATATTATTTGATTGTATCGCTGTGTTTTTCCTCTGTACATTGTAAACATGTACATTTCGTGCTGCTTAGTGGCCTCGGGAATGCTCCAGCTCTCCTTCGTGGCCGCTTAAGAAATTCCTCTGTGACAGGCTCTACGGAGCAGTGGGAAAGAAGCGCAGCGGTCCTCCAGCTGCTACAGGGCAGGCGTACTCGAGGCGTGCATCTTCTGACATGGGCGCCTCACTCCCCGAGAGCGCAGATCACATTTTCAGCCTTGTCACAATAGCGGCCAAGCGTTTCCCGATCGTGTGACTGTCACCAGAGTGCCCCAACACAGCCTGGAGTCATTACGTCCCCCCCTCGGGTCTGTATGTCGTTGAGTTTATACAGAGGTGTTGCTGATGATGACAGGACATCGACCCATGCTGTGATGATTGGCTAGTGTAATTCAAAGGCTGTGCTGGTGTCCTATGAGGCTTACAGGTAAATGTGCCAACAAGGGATTTGTTTGTAAGATTCATTTTCGCTATTAAAGTTGTTTCATTTCAAGCAAACTTACATGATATGTTTGCAAAGGGATTACTTTTAGTTTTATTTATCAATAAAGCAACTCTTATATTTTTGGGGTTTTCCTATACATTTGGAAAAGTCAGCTTTTGTCAGAAGAATATCTACAACAAATTAGGCAAATTATAATAATATTTCTAGACACAGGTGTATAATAGAAAAATAAATGTTATCGTATTGAAAAATCGAGGGGTTCTGGAATTTGTCAAGCACATAATGTAACAGAAAGTTCTATTTTAAAACAATTATTCAGTGTGCTTCTCAGTGACAATTGTTTACACTTTTTCTGGGGTAAAGATAAGGCAAAACAAGTGAATATAAAAAAAGAAAGTATTGCCTATACACGTATAATACAGAAAATAAGTGTAGGTATCGACGTCAAGGGTTTATTGGGTTACCCATTGTAGTTTTCACTATGAGGCTTACAGCCTCTGTACTGAGCGGATTGCAGGTTGGCTACCCTATACACCTGGGGTTCCCCCCAGACTATATATCACCCCCTATAAACTTCCCTTGAGGAAAACTTACCTTTACTTATAATTTGACATGGAAATGTATGAGGATTCATACACTGAGGAAGACGAGGTAAACTACTTCCAAGTGTGCGATAAGTTTTGCGAGGCAGTCTTCAATGTGGTTGTGCCTCTGGAGAAGAAACTTTGGCACAGCAGTGCCTACAACCCCTTACGCAATGCGGGCTCTTTGGTGAACCTTTCATCAAAGAGCTCTGGAGGTTTGTCTCACAGCTCAATTCGCTGGACAAAGCACAATCATCCATCAGGCGTATTTTTACACCCCAGGTTTTCTCTGGGGCCGGCCATAGCAGAGGGCGCTCGGCCGACAGTTCTCGATTTCGATTCTTTCGATTCGATTTCGATTCGATTAGCTTTATTCGATTTTGAAATATAAAATCACAAAAGCACATTACATATATATACACCATTACATTTCGTGACACAATAAATAGCATAATATTAATACAACATTAAATCTTTGAAGGAGATCAGCTAATCCTAAAGTTCATTACGGGGTATATCGGAACAAAGTCTGGAAATTATCGGCCCTCACCCCGGGCCCGTTCCTATCCATCGGTAAGATACTCTCTTCATTGGCCTTGATTGGGGGCGGAGTAATGCTCTGGGGTAAAAGTCAGATAGTTCCCAGGTATGTATAGGTCCATCTCCTATTTGTGGCTGCCAGGTTTGAAGGTATCGGACAACGTTATTATTTCTAAAGTTTATCAATACCAGGTCGCCGGGTATGTCTTTCCGGAGTGGACCTAGCCAGCCCACCCTTCTAACACTTCATATTCTTCCATTAATATCGGGAGGCAGGGGTCTATTCTTTGTTAGCCAGAACACCACCTTGTTTGTTAAGTCCTGTTCGCTTTCAGATTTTCCGTTTGTAAGTGCAGGCACTCCAGAGAGGACGCACACAAACGGGGCAGCCTCCGGTGGTAATTGTATATGATTAGTTTTTCGTGCCATGTTCCCTATATTAGAAAGTAACCCTTTATGGGGTATGAGTTCTTTGTTCAACCCTATTCTGGGGGAAGTGCTATGTGTTATTATAGGTTTTGCCGATGCTTTCAGGGTGTTTGAAGGTATCATATGTGAGACTGCTGGTTGGTTTTGATCAAAGTTACTTAGTGGAGCAGTTGAGGGCGCTGCAGTGGCAGATGAAGACAGTATATGGTTAGAGCCTGACATACTTTTTAGGAGTAGCAAGCTAGCCTTAGCCATTTCCTCTATACCCGCAATCCTATCCCCTAGATTATTCATTCTATCTATCAAGGGGGATATCATAGAGTTGAACATGGTTTCTATCTGGGCCAACAAGGTTGGTGCGGTAGAGGGTGCAGACAATTGTTGTTTCGTAGTGCCCTTACGTGTTTTAGGGCTAAAGGTGGTAGGCAAAATAGGGCTCAAAGTCAGCTTTTTCTGTTTTGCTATGCTCCCTGTGTGTGTGTCCACATTTAGTTTTGTTTTACCCGAAGGCTCCTGAAGAGGCATTATGGATTTCGTATTATCTTTTGTAGGTAGACAAGGGGGAGTGCCCAGGGGTCTTTCTTTTGGTTGGGGTAGTGCACTGGTCTGAGGCCTTGTAGTAACTGTATGGAAAATAGGAGCACTAAGTTGCTCAGTTCTCGACTCGACAGCCGCATAGTTAGATTTACATAAACTATTGAGTTCCTCCAGCAATGATACGTTTTGTGATACGGCAACTGACTGTGGGGGAGATTGGTCACTGGAGATATAGTCTGTAGACAGTTGTCGTTCTGTTCTCTCTATTTGATGGACAGTGGGTGTTGTAGTCTTGTTTAAGTAATGGTCCAGCGTCCCCTTGGCCATATCCCTCGTAGGAATTGGATGTTTATATGCCCCCTTGCTTGACATGATGTAGTTAGCACAGAAACACCAAGAAACACACAATAGAATCTAAGAAAGTGGCATATCACAAAGGGGTTTCCCTTGGAAAAGACCGGTGTGTGCCGACGAATATAGGACCAAGTTCTTTACCTCCTTTTGTTGCACGGCCAAGGGGGGTAGCCCGGCCCGTCCTCCTCTGGCCGTAGATGGCCCGCCCTCTGCCCGGGCTCAGCCCGCGCGCGTCCCGCGGGACGGGAGGCGTTCCGCTCTTTGTTTGCACCTCCGGGTGCTGGCTATGACGTCCCAGGTGCGCCTCTGCCACTGGGGCACCTGGGAAATGGAGTTTCCGCTGGCCGTTCCCCTCACGCCACTCGGCGGACTGGTGCTGGTGTGGTGGGCAAGTACGGGGCTATGCCGTTGCCGTCACGGCGCTGTCTCTGCCTCCCTGCCTGGTCGGATCCCAAATGGACGACAGTTCTCAATCCCAGGCCCCCAGTAGAGTTTAGCCTTTCAGAAGGGAGCAATGACAGGACCATGCTTGTTTCGGAATCTTCTATTCCACCAAGTGGTACCCCCGGCAGAGAGGATCCCGATGCAGCTCCCGCAGAGGTGGTTTCTCTGCCAACACAGCATGTGAGTCTTCATCTGATTTCTCACAAGCAATTGAGTGGGCCGGTTGGCCCATTTTCTCACCTCCAAGCCCTGACATAGAATTAAGAAAAGAACACCCTAATGTGGAGCACCTCTGAACTTCTTCTGTGAAAATCATTTCTTTATAAACGTAATGCCTTATAGTGAGAACGTGTGAGAGTACCTTTGTATACCACACTTGGTAAAGTTATGCTATTTAGTCTTGGAAAGTGCTTGCTCACCAAAGTGCTATGCTCATTGGAGATAAACAAAGTGTCCTACCGATTTTGTGAATGATATTGGGGGGAATATGAAGGTTTTTACATTCTTCCTAAAGTCGAGAAGGTCACTAACTAACCTCACAAAGAGAGGTGTGGCACCCTAGTATCTGGCAAGAATAATGGAAATGTTGCTTCCCCAAATTTGGCTCCAGGTGTCTTTTTAGGTCGAGACTAGCAGCGCGCATGCGCTGCTCTGCGAGGCTTCTTGTAGCTACTCCGTGTGGGTCTGACTCCTCCCACACATTTGATTGGCATTTGCTTGTGTCTTTCAAGAATGAAAGCACGCAAATGGCTAAAGGTGGGTGCATGTTCCACCTCTTCTGAAAAGGTTCACTCCCACTGCGTTTTGCCACGGGAGCGAGCAGCGGCGCGCAGGGCAGCAACTGTAGTGCCTCCTTGTCTCCGTGTTCCCGCCCTCCACCACTCCTCTTTATGTCTCGGTGCTTTTTTTGCCTGCCTGCACCACTTCCCCTTGTCTCGCTTTGCATGCTCCTTAGAGCTCTATTTGCATTCCCCCTCCCGCTTCACATTAAGAGCCCTCCCATACTAGGCACAAACACAACCTTTCTGCCGGACCTCAAACCTCCACCCCCGGGGTCTCCCTATTGTGCCATAGTACAAATCCGCCTGCACTTTTGTATGTATGCATTTTGGAATGCTTGTGTTTTTCAGACCACTCGTCAGAACCTTACACTCCGCACCCAATTCTTCTCACATGAAACATACTACTACATCATACTTCTCCAAGAAAATGTTAAGGTCTGCCTAGAACTGATGTTTGCAGTGTGAGTGCTGCAATGCCTCATTAGTTCAGTCGTGTGCTGTACAAATGCTCCTTAACCTACCTGAAATCCAAGAACGTGATGCACACAGGTGTACTATATTAATTAAAAATACATGTGGGCGAACGTTATGTTATTGGCGCTTGAGTGTGAACTCTCTGTAAATGGAGGTGCCAGAATCGTTCCTTTCTTATCCTTTTCCCTTTATCTCTGGCTCCATCGTATCCTGTGCCTTTCTCCGAGTTCGGGCTAGTTCTTGACATAATCTACCTCTCACAGTATGTCGGCGCACAATGTCTGCTACCTCCAGTTCAATTTAAAAATTCCAGTGATAGTTTGCTTTCTCCGCCTCCAGTTAAGTGAACCATGATCTCGTAGAAACCGTATTCTTAGTGGCAGGGTTTCCTCAGTGCCATATGATTAGCATAGCCTGTGTACTTTGCAAAGAAAACATTTTAAAATGTTTATTAGCAAGTGCACGATTATAGCATTAAAAAGACTTTTTTTAAATGCTTTAATTTAACTCGTATTGTTTTTTTTCGAATGCTGGCTTATACCTCTGATCTAAAATGTGATATTTCATTGCACAGAAATTTTACAGAAACGAATCTATGTAATCAGTATACTGCTGCTGAAAATAACGTTATACGCTTAAAACCCATTAGGGAATGTAGTGGCTCATCGCTCCCAGAAATGAAGCATTACCATTTTGTGGTTTCTTCCCTCCTCAACTGACACTATCACTACATGTGTTGCCGTATTTCCTATGCAAAGCAGAGAAACTCGGAATCTGCTACTTCTAAGTCTAACAACAAAGAATGCAGAGCAGCCAAGCTTGGCCCCATGGTGCTAATTATAGCATCCTAGAAGAACAAGCATTTGCAATGCAATAGGTCTCGCTATATACGCAAGTTTGAGCTATTGACACTGTAAATGACAATGCCTTTTATGTTTGTTTTATTTCTAAAACATAAATAAAAGGCATTGTCATTTACAATGCCAGTAGCTTAAACTTGGGTAAATGCGAGACCTATTGCATTACAAATGCTTATTTGAAAAAGGCCACGAATACCTCAACTGAGGGCCATATTCAGCTGATAAAGGGAGAAACAGTTTGACAACATTTTTTATCTCTCCATAAAAAATGCAATGAATTCTAGTAGGAACTGTGAACTGGATCCATTGAGTTACAGGTGTAGAAGAAGAAGTATTATATGGACTGCTGTCCCTGTAATTTGGTTTACAATATAGAGCAGTGATGGCGGCTTACCATGTTTTGAGGATTTATGTATGAACAGACATTTTTATCCAAATCAATGAGTACTTCTGGCTACTCGTGTAAAAATCTGTTTCTATGGGCTTTCCTTTCATTTTATTTGTGCTAACTTCCTGGGTACATATTAAATGTCTTGGTGTGTTAAATTTGTGGCACATGCATTGTGCATGAGCCAGACTAATGGAGGTCTGTGAAATCTATTTTGGCTGCCTCTGGCCTAGTCTTGCACAAAATGGAGGGTGAGTGCTTTGCTCCCAGATAGTGGCTTTTATTTTTCACATTTCTGAAGCTCTTAGAAAGAGACCTTGACATTGAGGTGAGGGGAAATAAGGCAGGGCTCATTGAGAAATTCTATGTAGCTTTTTGGTTAGCAGAGAACTGCTGAATAGACTCACTAAGCACTGCCATTTGGTGTATGGTGGGATTATAGTTTGAGACTGCAGACTCTGTTGTGAAAGATAAAGAAGCCAATCAGGTGTTTAGGTGAGATGTTGTCTTTCCCTGAATACGGTTTCTGTTGGGCTGATGACAGTCATGTGCAAAAGCTCTTATCTCTTTGTACCTCTGTTGTATTAGTGGTGAGGCAATCAGCCATACTCTGAATACTTAGTAGTTTTGCTAGCTGAAATTGCAAGTCAGGTATAAAGTTAATAACATCTTAGGATGCAACTCAGGTTACCCATTCCCTTTGATCCTAAGGTTGAGGAGGCAGCACTTTGTGAAAAACCAGTGCAGATGATGGCAAGAATGAACTACTAAATTGATGCAGAAGCCAAGATATCATATTTTATCAATAACTGTACCTACATTTTTAGTGCAGAAGTGTCTCGTTAAGCCAGACAGTTTGGCCAGAGGTCTTCCAACTGGAGGACAATATTTTGTTCCCAATGAGGTATTAATAATTAGCCTAGAGAGGTCCAACAGGAGATAGCCACCAATCAAAGTTTTCAACTTGGCTCTGCTGTCTTGATTGGTATCAACTTGAAACTGTATGTGGATATCTTCAGCGTTCGAGAGGAACTTTAAAACTCAAGAGTCTTGCTGGCTTGTTAGACACCTTTTTAAAACACCCTGAAAGGTGAGGTTGCCTGGAAATTTCCTGGCTCGGTAAGATGGTAAGCGTGAATACATTGTGCAGAAGGTCTACATGATGATTGCCAAGTGAGTTCTTAGACTTATTCACCAGAGAATTGAGGCATTCCTTTGTGGTGGGAAATGGTCAAGAATAAAAAGGTCAAGAATCTACCAACCAGCTGGAGGACTCACATTTCCCCCCATGGAGAGCTACTTATGTGATCTGCCATTCCTTTAAAGGGTCAGCATGTTGTTCAACAAAGTTGGGGGTGTTGCTGGAGCAGGTATTTTCCACCATTCCTCTCCAACATGCGATGTGGCTCTCCCGTAAATATAATAACTGGAGTCCCCCTTTAGCTGACTTTTACCTTCTTTGACCGATTCTATTTGATTACTATGAAGAAGAAAGGAGGATTTTCCATCGCTCATTTTGCCTTGTAGCCCAATAATGCTCAACCCCGAATTTCCACATGGCATATCTGATAGAACTCTTCCACAATAATAGCAGAATGGGAGACTTGTATGACAATGGTGAGGCAAGAGAAACAGACACATGCATACGCTTGTAACACTAAATACCTAGGGATCCCTTCAAACACGGAGTTGTGCCTACCCATTTCAAAGAGAAAGGTATGAGAGATCTGTCTCATCTGGAGTGATTTCATGAAGGGGCGATTAGAAAGGGTGTTTCATGTACATACAGGAGCTTATGCATGACAGCATCTAACACCACCCATAAGTACAAAGGCAAATGGGAAGAGGAACTCATTATCACCCTACCGGAGGTCACTGGTACATCATTTGGATGAGATTGGCTGCCACATCTATGTGTATATAGTATAAAACAAATGCACAAAAAATCATAATGTTTTGGTAAATGACGATAGTACATCTTAACACTGTCTATGCCAGTTCTAACAGATGTTGGATGGAATTTAGCAATGGGGGCAATTAAAACAATGGCTCCTTAGGATGTACTTGAAAGCAAGCATACAAATGATCATAAGTACCTTGCTGATAGCACCAGGGGCATCAGGGTGAATCATTGCTCCGGGAGGTAGGTGGGTTGCTTATGACTTTGATAAGGATACCCCTGGAAGAGAACTAGGATTACAGGTAAGTAACGTATCCTTCTCTTCCAGGGGATCCTCATCAATAGTCATAAGCACTTGAATCGAGTAGCAAGCCCATCCCCTCTTCCTGCAGGCAAATGACTACCACGAATAACAGTAACATCAAAGAATCACTTCAAATTACTTTAGCATTGAAATAAATTACTCTAGGAGGCTTAGCCTACTTGAGTAACTACTCTGGAATCAGAGTCGAGACAATAGTGTCTCGTGAAAGTATGTATCGATTTCCAAGTGGCTGCTTTGCAGATCTCAGCCCAGGGCACATTATGCAGAAAAGCTATTGTAGCTGCCTCCCCCCTTGTGGAATGTGCTTTAGGAAAATCCAGAAGGGGTTATTTGCCAATTAATAAGCATGCTTGATGCAAGAAACTAACCATCTGGAAATGGAATGTTTGAAGGCTGGGAAACCTGTTCTGATGGAACCATAGTTCAAAAATAACTGATCAGACTTCCTAATGGTCCGAGACTTATCTAAGTAGAATTTCAGAACTCTTTTAAGGTTCAGGATATGGAGAGACCTTTCAGCTGGCGTAGATGGATTGGGAAAGAAAGAAGGTAGTGAAATGCTTTGATTGGCATGAAAATCCAACCCCACCTTCAGAAGGAAGGAGGGGTGGGTTCTTAAAACCACTCTTTTACGGTGATAAACCGTGTACGGTTCCTTAGAAAAGAGCGCCTGAATCTCGCTTACTCTACGAACTGAAGTAATTGCCACCAAAAAGGCGGCTTTCAATGTAAGGTGCTGAAGGGTCACTTTGTGAATAGGCTCAAAGGGGGAACCCATAAACTTAGAAAGTACCAGGTTCAACTCCCAAGGAGGTGAAGGAGGCCGGACAGGGTGACATTTTTTCTTTAAACCCTGAAGGAAATCCTTAACCACCTGGAGTTGGAAGAAAGAAGGTTCATTTGGAGACTTTCTGTATGCTGTAATTGCAGCCAGGTGTACCTTAATGGTAGCACATTTTAGACCTGACTTGGCTAAATGTAGGAGATAGCCCTATTATAACGTCCCAAAAGGGCTGCAGCAGTAGACACTTTCAAAGAGGCAGCTGTAGAGCCGCAAGCTTTACTCCCCCATGAATCTTGAGCTCTGCACTCCTTGGGCCCAAGTCACAGAACTACCTTCAGACAAAATCCTAAACTTACTACCATTCTGGCATTCAGAGAAGGCACGTACTCATTTTGGTATTCACAGAAGGCATTTACTTACTCATTTTGAGTAACTTACACATTTTGAGTAACTTACTCATTTTGAGTAACTTACTCATTTTGGAATTCACAGAAGTCACTTACTCATCAATGAGTACGTGCCTTCTGTGAGTACCAAAATGAGTAAGTTACTCAAAATTAGTAAGTTACTCATGTTGGTATTCACAGAAGGCACTTACTCATCAATGAGTAAGTGCCTGCTGTGAATACAAAAATTAGTAAGTTACTCAAAATGAGTAAGTTGCTCAAAATGAGTAAGTTACTCAAAATGAGTAAGTGCCTTCTGTGAATACCAAGATGAGTAAGTGCCTTCTGTGAATACCAAAATGAGTAAGTGCCTTCTGTGAGTACTAAAATGAGTAAGTGCCTTCTGTGAATACCAAAATGGTACTAAGTTTAGGATTTTGTCTTAAGTTAGTTTTGTGAATCGGGCCCCTTGTCCGGAGGGACCGCTGACGAGAGGCTACTGTGTGGGTCTTCTTTGCAGCAGAAATAATCACTGAATCTGGTGGGAGGTCTGCCCTGAGGAACAGAGGCTCTTGCTACGCGGTTCTATATTTCTTTAGGATCCTTGCCAGAGCCGTTTTGAGCATTGCTGGGGCAAGAAAAAATGTCCATGCTTGGTTGCAAGAGGCCAGGAACCAATGGCAGCAGAGGCCTCAACACAGACCTCTGATGCAGTCTCAAAAATGACAGACGTACTCAGCAGTTGTAAGGGAATCCTCCTATGGGACTTAATGAACAAGTTACTTACCTTTGGTAACGATATATCTGTAAGAAACATTAGTTAGTTAGATTCCTTACCTTAGAATAAGCCCCAGGCGTCAGACTGGATCCGGATAATTTTGCGTAGCAGTACCATTGCGTGTCGGTAGGCGTCGTCTGCGGCTCCGCGTCCGTCGTCGGCGTAGTTGGCGCCAGGATGATGTTGTCAGAGTACTTAGATGACGCCCTCGCGCGCTGACGTCAGTTCTTATACACAGCTTTTCTGTGCCAGAAACGCAGAGCCATGATAAAAACCGACACTGGTGCCATGAAACTAGGGCCCTGAAAGGGATGACCTTAACCCTAGATATCGGTTCGCAGAACGGGGAGGATGAGTGGGGCGGTAAGGAATCTAACTAACTAATGTTTCTTACAGATATATCGTTACCGAAGGTAAGTAACTTGTTCATCTGAAAGAAACACGTTAGTTAGATTCCTTACCTTAGAATAGATACCCCAGCAATATCAACCCCGGTGGTGGGTCTGCGAACCAAGATCACACCAGAAAGTCCCGGAGAACGGAACGGCCAAAGAAGCCATCTCTCCGGACTTGGCTGTCCAGGCAGTAGTGTCTTGCGAACGTGTGCAGCGAAGCCCACGTAGCTGCCTGACAGATGTCCTGCAAGGGGACTCCCCGGCCCAGGGCAGTAGTAGCTGCCGTGGCCCGAGTGGAATGGACCCTCAGCCCAACAGGAGGGTCCTACCTCGCCAAAGAGTAGCAAATCTTGATGCACTAAATGACTCACCGAGAGATGGTTCGTTTGTGCACCACCCGTCCCTTCTTAGCGCCCACGTAACCAACAAAGAGTTGGTCATCCACCCGGAACTGGTGTGTGCGATCCAGATAGAATGAGAGCGCACGTTTTGGGTCCAGACGGTGGAGCCTCTCTTCCTCTTTTGAGGGATGCGGAGGCGGAAAGAAGGTGGGCAAGGTGATGGACTGCCCAATATGGAAGGCTGTGACTACCTGGGGCAGGAAAGAGGGTCACGTCCGCAACACAACCTTCTCCGGATGGACAGAAAGGAAGGGAGGTTGTGAAGAAAGGGCCTGGAGCTCACTCACTCTCCTGGCAGAGGTGATGGCAACCAGGAATACAGTCTTAAGAGTGAGAAGACGAAGAGGACAATTATGAAGTGGCTCAAAAGGAGTGCACATCAGATAAGTTAGAACAAAGTTCAAGTCCCACTGCGGCATCACGAAAGGAACAGGAGGAAACAGATGAGTGATGCCCTTCAAGAACCTATTTACAACGGGGGACTTGAACAAAGTGGGCTGATCAGGTAGCCTTAAGAAGGCAGAAATGGCAGAGAGGTAGCCCTTAATAGTGCCCAGAGCAGAGCCCTGCTGGTCAAGAGAAAGAAGGAAGAGGAGAACTTCAGAAAGAGGGGCAGAGAGTGGATCCACAGCCTTTGCTGTGCACCATGCCACAAATTTGTTCCACCTGCAGGCGTATACCAATTTTGTGGAGGGACGCCCGGCTGCCAGAATGACATCACAGACTTCAGGAGGAAAGTCAAATGGCCTCAACTGTCGCCACTCTATCTCCACGCATGGAGGTGGAGACTGGACAGGTTCGGGTGGAGGACCGTCCCCTGCTGCTGCGACAGAAGGTCCTCCTGAAGAGGCAGACGAATCGGGGGATCGACTGACATGCTGAGTACCGTATTTTCTGGCGTATAAGACGACTTTTTAACCCTTGAAAATCTTTTCAAAAGTTGGGGGTCGTCTTATACGCCGGTGTCATTTAATAAGCAAGCGAATATAGCCCAAACCCTATATTTTAAAAGGAAAACTAGGGGGTCGTCTTATACGCCCAGTCGTCTTATACGCCGGAAAATACGGTAGCTCGGGATACCAGTATCTTCGTGCCCAGTCCGGAGCCACAAGGATGACTTGGGCCCGGTCGTGCCTGATCTTCTTCAGCACTCTGGGCAGAAGTGGTATAGGCGGAAAGGCATACAACAGACCGCAACTTCACTCGCGACGAAAAGCGTCTCCGAGCGAGTGCCGCCTTGGAAATTCCAACGCGCAGAACTGATGACATTGCGCGTTCTCTTCTGTGGCGAATAGATCTAACCAAGGCTCTCCCCACTGCTGAAAGAGACCTTGCGCCACGTCCGAGTTCAGACGCCATTCGTGATCCATCATGCACCGACGGCTGAGTTTGTCCGCCCTGGCGTTCAGGGAACCTGCCAGGTGTTGAACCACCAGGGTCACGCCCTGATGTTCCAGCCTCTGCCAGAGGCACTGAGCCTCCTGGCATAGGGTCCACGACCCCACTCCGCCCTGTTTGTTGGAGTGCCACATGGCGGTGGTGTTGCCCGTGTACACCTGCACTACACTTCCCAGGACAGAGGGAAGGAATGCCTTCAGTGCAAGCCGGATCGCCAGCAGCTCCAGACGGTTGATGTGGAGCCGGGACTTCGCCGGAGACCATAGGCCTCTGATCTCCGCCTCTCCCATGTGGCCCCCCAGCCCAGGATGGACGCATCCGTCACAACAACATGCTCCGGTTGGGGAAGGGAGAGGGATCTGCTGCTGACCCAATCGCGGTCCGTGAGCCACCACTGCAACTGTCTCGCAGTGCCCTCCGAAACCCGGACATGGTCGGACAGGTTGCCCAGATGCTGGGCCCACTGAAACTTCAGGTCCCACTGCAGAGCCCGCATCCGCCACCTGGCGTGATGCACCAGAAGGATGCAGGAGGCCATCAGCCCCAGAAGCCGCAGCGTCAACCTGACTGAGACCCTGGATAAAGGCTGAAAGATCGGAATCAGAGCCTGAATATCCCGAACCCACTGTTCGGGAGGATAAACCCGAAACTGCGCCGAATCCAGAACCGCTCCGATGAAGAGGAGCCTTTGAGAGGGACACAGGTGTGACTTCGGCACATTGATGGAAAACCCCAGCAAGTGCAGGAGGTCGGCCGTAGTCTGAAGGTGGCTGACGACTGTCTGGGGTGAGCCCGCCTTCAACAACCAGAGGTCGAGGTAGGGGAAGACTGACACCCCTAACCTGCGCAGATGAGCTGCGACCACCGCCATCACTTTCGTGAACACCCGTGGGGCGCTGGTAAGGCCAAAGGGGAGCACGGTGAACTGGAAGTGCTCGTGGCCTACCATGAACCGCAGGTAACGCCGGTGGGCCGGCAGGATGGGGATGTGGAAATACGCGTCCTGCAAGTCCAAAGCTACCATCCAGTCTCCGGGGTCCAGGGTAGCTAAGACCTGAGCCAGAGTCAGCATCTTGAACTTCTCCTTCCGGAGGAAGCCGTTGACGTTCTGTAGGTCCAAGATAGGGCGTAGGCCCCCTTTGCCCTTCTTGGGAACCAAAAAGTAGTGGGAATAGCAACCACACCCTACCTCTGGCCCAGGAACGCGCTCGATGGCCCCCTTGGCCAAGAGGGCAGACACTTCCTCATGCAGAAGTTCCAAGTGATCCCCCGACACGCTGTGGTACTGCTATGGCATGGCTGGAGGGGTCGCCTCAAAGGGGAGGGAGTAGCCCCTTCGGACGATTTGCAGCACCCACCTGTCCGAAGTGATGGTACGCCAGTGAAGGAGGTGATGGCGGACCCTGCCCCCCACTGGCGTTAAATGGGCTTGAAAGCTCGGACTAGGAGGGCTTTGAGGCGGATGCTGCGGGAGTGGATGTGGGCTGGCCGCGCTGTTGTCCCCTGGCACCGCAACGGCGGATACCACGTCCGCCGCCGCGCTGGATGTTAGACTGCGGCCCGTGGCTGGCAGGACGTGAAGGGGCGCCCCTTCCTTGGCCACGAAAGGAGCTAAAGGCAGACTGCTGCTAACGCTGCCCCGAGAGGCCCAAGGACTTGGCCGTAGCCCTGGAGTCCTTGAAACGTTGAAGCGCATGATCTGCCTTGCCACCAAAGTGGTGGCTGCCATCAAATGGCATGTCCATGAGGGTGTTCTGGACATCGGCCGAAAAGTTGGCGGACCTCAGCCAGGTGTGGCGGCGAACCGCCACCGTCGTTGACATCGCCCTGCCCAGCGAGTCCGTGGTATCCAGCCCACATCCTATAGAATACCGAGCTGCGTCTCGTCCCTCCGCGAGGGCTTGAGCGAGTTTTGCCTGGGCCCCCTCCGGACACTCTGGCAGCACGTCCGCAACCGTATCCCACAGAGAGTGGGTATAACGGCCCAAAAGGCAAGCGGTGTTTACTGACCGCAACCCACAGCTGAGGGATGAAAACAGTTTCTTACCAAACTGTTCATCCCTTTTGGATTCCCGAACTGGGGGTGCAGTCAGGAATGCGGACTGGGAAGTAGAGGCCTGGATAACCAGGCTCTCGGGGGTGGGATGGGTGGAGCTGGGCGGTGGCGCCTGGCGACGTTCCTATCTACAGGGGGGCCTGTAGTGGGCCGGGACCAGGTGCCCAACAGGACGTCCATGAGAGCCTCATTAAACAGCAGTAAAGGCTCCGGAGCGCCAGTCTGCGGTTTAAGGACCTCAGTGAGGATGTTAGACCTCACAGTAGCGACGGGGAGCGTAAGCGCCAAGGCCTAGGCTGCCCGCGTCAGCACCACACTATAAGCAGCCCCCTCCTCCGTAGCCATGGTAGGAGGGGAGACAAAGCCAGTGTCAGGGGAGGTATCAAGACCACTGGCCTCCCCTAGCTCCTCTGTCCAGTGCTGGAAGGACTGACACTCACGTGTCAGAGGGTCCTCAGACCCCTCCCAATCCCCTTCGTCCTTCATCTACTGAAACTCAGGGTCAAAGGATGGAGCCGGATCAAAGAAGAAAGGCTCTTCGGCCGGTGTCGAATGCAGCGTCGGTCGACGCCGGATCCGGACCAATTAGAGGGATCAGGGACGGCGTCGTGCAGGGACAGCGCCGGGGGTGACACCCTGGGGGTCGACGCCGGCGGGGACGTGAGGTCGACCAGCGGCGATCCGGATCCGACGGGAGCCTGTGGCGTCGGGACCAAAGTTGCCGACGGCGCCGAGGCCGAAGCACCCGACAGCGCCGGGGCCGGAGCACTCGGCCCGCTTATACTCCCAGTCGGGGCCCGCAGGGCTCGGAGGCACCGCGGGACCTGACGGAGGAGAGAGGGACCTCATGGCCATGAGGAAGGCCTCGATCCCCTCCGGCGTCGTGTTCAGCCCAAGGACCGGCGGGTATGGAGCTGGCTGCGGCGCCTGCGGCTCCGGCGCAGCCTCGGAGGCGGTCTCGCCCAAGCCCCCGGCCGCGTCGCGTGAGCGTCGGGGGGAGTCAGAAGAGCGATGGCGTCTCTTCGACTTCTTGTGCTTCTTACCTGAGGACTTGGAGCCCGACAGTGGTGTAACTTCGATGACTTTGGCCCTGCGACCGGTCCCTCGCCCCCCTCCTGGACCGGCACCTTGAGCGGCACGGGGCTGACTGCCGGAGCTCGAGGCGCTTGCGGGACCGCTCCCGCCTAGCCTTCGACGTCAAGGCCCGGCAGTCGAGGCACGACCGGCCGTGGTGGTTGGCCCCAAGGCAGTACAGGCACCGGCGGTGGGGATCGGTAACCTACATCAGTCGGTTGCAGTCGGTACAGGGCTTGAACCCGGGCATTCCCTACAGGCACCGAGAGTCGTGAAGACTCGAGAAGAGATCAAAAAGATCAACAAGCATTTGCAATGCAATAGGGCTCGCATTAGTAAAGTTAGACGTATTAGTATTGTAAATGACACATTTTTTATCTATGTTTTTGTTTTGAAAATAGCGAAATTAATAACTTTGTCATTTACAATGCCAATAGTGTTAACTTTTGCAAACGTGACACCTATAGCATTTGTAATGCAATATGTGTTGTATTTACATGACTTGATGTATTAATATTAAAAATAACAATGGGTTGTATTTTTTTCAATAATTAATACTTAAATAAAAGTTATTGTAATTTATAATGGCAATAGCTTAAACTTTTGCAAATAACTTTTTGGAAGATTATGTTTAGTGTATTTTATTGTGATGAAAATACAAGAACAGAAGTGAAATATTAACTTTTTTTGTGACATTTGTAATAAAGTTTGAAACATTGAGAGAACATATTTGAATCAGTTGTTGTTGAAGGGTTGCACAGATTGATGCTGAGGTGGCTCTGAATGATGTTGTGGCGACGAGTGATGCTGTGGCGTTCAGTGATGCTCTGGTAGCGCATAGTGATGTTGTGGTGCCCCTGAGTGATGCTGTGGTGATGCGATGGATAGTGAGGGCGATAGATAGATAGAGCGAGGGCGAAAGATAGATAGAGGGAGGGCGAGAGATAGAGGCAGGGTGAGAGATAGAGGCAGGGCAAGAGGGCGAGGGATGGAGTGTGGACGAGGGATGGAGTGCAGGCGAGGGATGGAGTGTGGGCGAGGGATGGAGTGTGGGCGAGGGATGGAGTGTGGGCCGGGGGAGGGATGGAGTGTGGGGCGGGGGAGGGATGGAGTGTGGGGTGGGGGAGGGATGAGTGTGGGGAGGGATGGAGTGTGGGACGGGGGAGGGATGGAGTGTGGGGCGGGGGAGGGATGGATGGAGTCGGGTGAATGGATGGATGGATGGATGGAGTGCGGGGATGGATGGATGGAGTGCGGGGATGGATGGATGGAGTGGGGGGATGGATGGATGGATGATGGATGGATGGAGTGGGGGGATGGATGGATGGAGTGGGGGGATGGATGGATGGAGTGGGGGGATGGATGGATGGATGGAGTGGGGGATGGATGGATGGTTGGAGTGGGGGATGGATGGATGGAGTGGGGGGATGGATGGATGGATGGATGGAGTGGGGGGGATGGATGGAGTGGGGGGGATGGATGGAGTGGGATGGATGGATGGAGTGGGGGGATGGATGGATGGAGTGGGACGGATGGATGGAGTGGGATGGATGGATGGAGTGGGGGATGGATGGATGGAGTGGGGGGATGGATGGATGGAGTGGGGGGAATGGATGGATGGAGGGGATGGATGGATGGAGGGGATGGATGGAGTCAGGGGATGGATGGATGGAGGGGATGGATGGATGGATGGATGAGGTGGATGGATGGATGGATGATGGAGTGGGGGGATGGATGGATGGAATGGGATGGAGGGATGGAGGGGATGGATGGATGGAGGGGATGGATGGATGGAGGGGATGGATGGAGGGGATGGAGTGGGATGGATGGATAGAGTGGGGTGGATGGATGGAGTGGGACGGATGGATGGATGGAGTGGGGGGATGGATGGAGTGGGATGGATGGATGGATGGATGGAGTGGGGGGATGGATGGATAGATGGAGTGGGGGGATGGATGGAGTGAGGGGATGGATGGATGGAGTGGGGGATGGATGGAGTGAGGAGATGGATGGATGGATGGATGGATGGAGTGGGGGGATGGAATTAATGGATGGAGTGAGGGTGGATGGATGGAGTGGGGGGATAGATGGAGTGAGGGGATGGATGGATGGATGGATGGATGGATGGAGTGGGGGGATGGATGGAGGGGATGGATGGAGGGGATAGATGGATGGATGGAGTGGGGGAATGGATGGATGGAGTCGGGGATGGATGGATGGAGGGGATGGATGGATGGATGATGGAGTGGGGGGATGGATGGATGGAAGGAATGGGATGGATGGATGGAGGGGATGGATGGATGGATGGATGGTTGGAGGGGATGGAGAGGATGGATGGATGGATGGATGGAGGTGATGGATGGAGTGGGGGGATGGATGGAGTGAGGGGATGGATGGAGTGGGGGGATGGATGGATGGATGAGTGGGGGGTGGATGGATGGAGTGGGGGGATGGATGGATGGAAGGAATGGGATGGATGGATGGAGGGGATGGATGGATGGATGGTTGGAGGGGATGGAGAGGATGGATGGATGGATGGATTGAGGTGATGGATGGAGTGGGGGGATGGATGGAGTGAGTGGATGGATGGATGGAGTGGGGGGGGTGGATGGATGGATGAGTGGGGGGTGGATGGATGGAGTGGGGGGATGGATGGAGTGAGGGGATGGATGGATGGATGGATGGAGTGGGGGGGATGGAGGGATGGATGGAGTGGGGGGATGGGTGTATGGATGGAGTGGGGGGGTGGACGATGGATGGAGTGGGGGAGCCAAAGGCAAGAAAAAAAGTACAATCAGGGAAGCAGAAGGCAAGAAAACAAGGTCAATCAGGGGACCAGAAGGCAAGACAAGAAAAAACAAGATGTTGAGCCTACCCCGAGATACCAACCTTGTTCCCCAGCATTAAATCAGCAGCTTTGGCCTCCTTTAATTTATTTCCACAACAGCAAATTGTAAACATATTTTAAAAATAAATAAATACATTTATTAAATGCACCTTTGCGAGTTTAAAAATACCCATACAGCAGCACCATTTTGTCGAAAGTAATGTTTTATTATCACAAAGGGTAACATTGTTTTTAAGCTTATTGTAATGTATTCATACTTAATTTATCAGAAAAAGAAGGGGGGGGGTTGAGCCAATCAGTCTGGACTAGCATGATAGGTTTGACTCGTTTCTCGAAGTTTTGGGAAAGGAGACAGTGATGGAATAATAAAGTGCAAATTAGGCTCCCAGCAAAGATCGTTGTCTTTACTGCAGTGGCAGACTTGGAACACATAGTGAATTAAGTTGTCTTTAATAGCAGGATCTCAAATTTCCCACAAAGTCTAAACTGCCAAGCTGTGTAGAGAGCACAGTGCGTAATAGAGCCAGGAGAAACAAATAAACGAGTAGTCTGTCTATTCAAACCCACAGGAGTACAGGATGAAGAAAAGCTTGTTGTTAGAAGGCGACCTCAGGGGAGGGCAGGAAGTGTACCTGACCACCCTGGGACCCACCTCCCTAGTTACAAAGACGAGCACTGGCGGGAGACTTCTCAGGGGGGGAGTCTCGAATCTAGGATCGTACACACTACACAAGCACCACACGACAAAGGGACACCACCCCGTAGCTTCTTGAGAACGTTTCTTTATCTCGTGATTCAAAGGATCTTTATGATCGGCAAAGGCAGGTAGTTACAAATAGAGCGAGGGCTCAAAAAGTCTCGGTCAGGGTAGGAGTAGCGGGACAGTCTTACGGGATCAGTGTCAATATCGGTGCGTATCCGGCGCACAGCTCTCAATCCTCGAGCCGGGGGATACGATGCGATCTTTGGGGTCCAGCCGGACCAGGAGAGTCAGGGAGCCGCGAGTCACTCAGCAGGGCTCACGCAAGATGTCGGAGGTCTTAAGATCTTCAGGGGTGCCGCGAGTCACTCAGCAGCGCTCAGGTGTTCCAAAGTTGCAAGGGAGCCGCGAGTCACTCAGCAGGGCTCAGGTGGTTCCAGCAGAAGTCCTTCTCTGCCAAGCGAGCCGCGACCACATCAGCAGGGCTCTCGTCGTTCCAGAATCGAATCGGCCCGAGAGTTCGGAGCATCCCCAGTTATAGGACGGCTCCTCTTTGATCTCCGGAGTTCTGGTATCCTGGGGTCTTAGCACCTGAGGGCCGCTTGTTGAGGTTTCCTGCCACGCGGCCCTTTGATCCATTCATGTCAGGTTCGGGAGGGGTCCCAGACACACAGCAGGCGTGGAGCCAGCCCTCAGGGTGGCCGGAGGGCGATTGAAACCCATCTCTCGAGGGGAGGTTGGAGGTGTGAGAGAAACTGCTCCTCCCTCTCTCACTCAAGGGGAGTGCGCTGTCCTCCAGCCAGGGTGGCGTCTCTCGGCCTAGGCCGCGCTGGATCGGGCGGCCATCTTAGGGGCCGGGAAGTGGGCACGGACGGGGAAGTCCGGGGACGTGTGTGTGTAACATGGAGGGAAGGGTCGGCTAGGCTGGGGGACTCAGGGGTCTGTTGTGGTGTAACCAGGGAGGACCACGACACGAGGCCGGGTCTAACATGCGTCCCCCCAGCTGAAAGTCGGGGAGAGCTACCCATCCTCTTGGGGGTTCTCTTCGCTGAGGCGGAAGAGCCTGGAGAGGCCGTCAGCGTTGGCGTGGTTGGTACCAGGGCGATGCTCTACAGTGAAATCCATCCCCTGGAGGGAGATCGACCATCGCAGTAGTTTGGGGTTCTCGCCCCTCATCTGCATCAACCACCGTAATGGTCGATGATCCGTCTGGACTCGGAAATGGGTTCCGAACAAGTAGGGCCGTAACTTCTTTAGGGCCCAGACTACTGCGAACGCTTCTCGTTCGATGGTGCTCCACCTCTGCTCTCTGGGTAGTAGCCTCCGGCTAAGGAAGACTACAGGCTGGTCTAGACCTTTCTCATTCAGTTGGGATAGTACGGCCCCAATGCCGTGTTCCGAAGCATCAGTCTGTACCACAAACTCTTTTGAGTAGTCAGGGGCTCGTAGCACGGGGGCAGTACACATGGCTTTCTTGAGGGCGTCAAACGCCTCTTGGCAGGCGGGGGTCCACTGCACCTTCTTGGGCTGCTTTCTGGTCGTTAGTTCTGTGAGGGGACCTACGAGGCTGCCGCGAATCCTGATGAACCTTCGGTAGTAGCCGGTGAGGCCCAGGAAGGCTCGGACCTCTGTTTGGGTGGTTGGTGGTTCCCAGGTTAAGATGGCGTCGATCTTAGGCTGTAAAGGGGCGATTTGCCCGCTTCCTACCTGGTGTCCCAGGTAGACCACCGATCCTTGCCCAATCTGGCACTTGCTAGCTTCCACTGTGAGGCCTGCCTGGCGCAGGGCCATCAGCACCCTCCGGAGGTGCCGGAGGTGCTCTCTCCATTCTGAACTGAAAACTGCGATATCGCCCAGATGTGCGGCACTGAACTCTTCCAGCCCGGCCAGGACTCTGTTTACCAGTCTTTGAAAAGTGGCCGGGGCATTTTTCATCCCGAAGGGCATCACGCGAAAGCTATAGTGCCCATTCGGGGTGGAGAAGGCGGACCGCTCCTTGGCTCCCTCTGTGAGCGCAATTTGCCAGTATCCGCAGGTCAAGTCAAAGATGCTGAGAAAATGAGCAGACCCGAGACGGTCAATGAGCTCATCGGCGCGGGGGATAGGGTGAGCGTCGGCTCGGGTGATGGCATTGAGCCCTCGGTATTCCACGCAGAATCTTAGTTCAGGGGCGACACCAGGGGCAGCGGCTTTCAGGACCAGCACCACTGGGCTGGCCCAGGGGCTGTCTGAGGGTTCGACCACCCCCAAGGACAACATCTTCGAGACCTCGGCCTGGATGCAGGACCGGACTCGATCGGGTACTCGGTAGACTCGGTGTCGCACCGGCTGGCTGTCTCCGGTGTCCACGTCGTGAACACACCAGTCGGTGACCTTGGGGATGAGGGAAAACAGGTCGGAGAACTGCCCCAAGAGCTGGCGCAGTCTTCGCGTTGCTGGAGAGTGAGGGAGAAGGAGAGGTTCACTCCTTCCACTGAGCCATCTTTCTCTTTGGTGCACAGGAGGTCAGGGAGAGGCTCCGTTTCCTCTTCCGCCCCGTCATCTGTGGCCAACAGTAGACTCAGCTCCGTCCGCACGAAGTGAGGCTTGAGGCGGTTCACGTGCAGGACCGGCAGGGGGTTCCGGGGGGACTGGGCGTCCACCAAGTACGTGACTTGGTTTTTCCGCTCGATCACCTTGAAGGGCCCCGTCCACTTATCTTGGAGGGCGCAAGGTTTTACTGGGTCCATGACCCATACCTGCTGGCCCGGCTGGAACTCAACCAGAGTGGCATTCTGGTCGTACCAGCGCTTCATTTCTTCCTGGCTCGCCTCCAGGTTGGCCTCGGCCAGCTCTCGGAACTTCCGATTCTGGTTTCGGAGGGTCAGAATGTACCGGAACACCTCCTGAGGAGGGTTTCGGGGTGCCGTCTCCCAACCTTCTCTGACCAGGCTGAGGGGCCCCTGGACAGGGTGTCCGTACAGTAATTCAAACGGGCTGAACCCCAAGGATTTCTGGGGGACTTCCCGGTAGGTGAACAAGAGGCAGGGGAGCAGGACGTCCCACTTATGCTGGACGGGCTCCTCTAGGCCCATGATCATCCCCTTTAGAGTCCGGTTAAACCGCTCTACTAGGCCATTTCCTTGGGGGTGGTACGGAGTGGTGAACCGATAGGACACTCCACATTGCTGCCAAAGGGACGTCATGTACCGGGAGATAAAGTTCGTCCCGCGGTCGCTCACGACCTCTCGGGGAAATCTTACACGGGAAAAGATTCCCATCAGCGCCCGGCCCACCACGGGGGCCGTGACGGTGCGTAGGGGGATGGCTTCAGGGTATCGAGTGGCATGGTCCACTAGGACGAGGATGAAGCGGTGACCTTGAGAGGTCTTGGGGTCCAGAGGCCCCACAATGTCAATTCCAACCCGCTTAAAGGGGGTACTGACGACGGGGAATGGTTGGAGGGGAGCCTTTCGCTTTCCTCAGCTTTTTCCACTAGCCTGGCACGTGGGACAGGTCTTGCAGTGGGCCTCTACGTTTGCTTTCATTTTGGGCCAATAGAAGTGCGTGACCAGGCGGCTATACGTCTTGTCTTGGCCCAAGTGGCCTGCTAGGGGTACATCGTGGGCCAAGCCCAGGAGGAAGTCTCGGAAGCGTAGGGGTACCACCAGCACCCGGGCTGACCCTAGCTCCGCTGACTTTTGTTCGCTGTAAAGGAGGTCATTCTCCCAGTACAGCCAATGTGTTCCGGATGGGTCGCCCGCGGTCTGGGCTTCGGCCTGTTGCCGGGGTCCGACCAGGGAAGGACAGGTAGCTTGCTCCCGGCAGAACTCCTCTCGGGAGGGGCCCCCCTCGTGGCGCCACTGCGCCAATTCGGGCAGATCACCCAGCTCGGTGATCTGTGCGGGGTCGGGGTGTATGTGTTCGTTGTCAGCAACATCTTCTACTTGTGGGGAGAGGTCGGAGGTTTCGGCTCGATCGGCCCTGTCGCCATCCACAGGGGGGAGGCTGGCAGTGTCGTCCTCGACTTCCCCGTCGGGGGGCAGTCGGGCTGCCATTGATCGGGTGGTGGCACACACCCACTCGGGAAGACCCATCATCCCGAGGTGGGTTCGGCGCTCGACCTGCTTCCATGGAGAACTTTCCAGGTCATTCCCCAGGAGGCAGTCAACAGGCTGGGAGGTCCGTACTGCTACTTTTAATTTACCGGCTACTCCTTCCCACTCGAATGGTATCAGGGCTACCTTACACAAGCTCTCAGTGTTATCTGCTGAAATTACAGGGCACAGGACATTGGGGAGGATCTGGTCTTCTCGCACTATATGGCTAAGGACACCTGTGATGCTGGCTCCAGTGTCACGGAGGGCCTCCACTCGGTGGCCATTCACTGTTACTAACTGGCGGTACTTCTCGGTGTTGGTAGGCAGGGCTTTCCCGGGGACCATCTCCCTATCTCCCAGGGATACTAGGGTCTTGGCAGTATGTTCCCATTCCTCGGTGTCCTCAAACTCCTCCCCTAGAGCTACATTCGCTATCTGCCTAGCCGGGGGGGGGGGTTGGGGTAGGGATACGTGGGGCCATGGGACACTGGGGATCACTGGCGTAGTGCCCGGGCTTTTGACATCTAAAACATGTGATGGTCACTCGGTGCTGTCTACCTGGGGAACCGGCAGTAGCTGGTGGAGGTGCGGGGAAATTCGGCGGTGGGTTTCTCGGGGGCTACGCTGGGGACCGGGCTGGGCTTCCCTGGGTCCTCCTTGGTTCCCCCCCCCTCTCTGGCGGGGTGGTCCTTGACTGGTGCGGGGGTAGTCTCCTACGGGGCCCCGGGAGACCAGGGTGTTCACCCAGCGATCCGCCTCGACGGCCAGCTTCCTCGGATCTGCGAGCTTGCTGTCGAGCAGATGCTGGCGTAGTTCCACAAAACAATTCGCGGACAAATGTTCCCACAGCATGAGGTCAGTTAGTTCTTCCACGGTGGTCACTTTGCTGCCCTTGACCCATCCTTCGAATGCTCTGCTAAAAAAAGTTTACGTATTCTACCCAGGTGGTGCCAGGAATCTTATTGCAGTCCCGAACCGCTGGCGGTACATTTCTGGGGTGAGGCCGTATCTCGCCAGGAGGGCCTCCTTCATGTGGCTGTAGGAAGTCTGCATGGAGGACGGTAGATCGAGCAGGGTGTCTCTCCCCTCGGTCAGGAATCGACCCCACAATCCGGCCCCCCAATCTTTCTGTGGGACTCGGTGGGATGTCATGGCAACTTCGTAGGCCTTGAACCATTGTTGGATGTCGTCATTTTTGTAATATTCTTTGACCACCTCTTTGGGGATGTGGACTTTCGGCTCTGCCGGGAGTCCAATCTCTCGGTTCCCCGGAGGCCGGTTCTCTTCGCTCCTCGCCTTGAGCTCGAGCTCCCTCAAGCTTCGCTCGTGCTCCAGCTGAAGTCTCTTCCCTTCCTGCTCCCGCTGGAGTTTCTTCTCTTCTAATTCTCCTTGTACTTTCATTTGCTCGATCGCAAGTTTCTTTTCTGCCAATTTTATTTCACCTTCGATCTTCAGTTTGGCCATCTCGAGCTCGTGGTGGCGACTTCTTTCTCGATCCGCAAGCGTTTCCGGGGATAGGTCCCCGTCTGGTACTATGCTTCGTACCTGGCTGCTGCTGCTTTCTGTCTGGGGGAGTCCCGGTTCGTCTGGCTGCGCCGCCGCTCCTTCTGTGCGGGGGACTCCGGACTCCACCCAAGCTTTCAATGCTTTCTGCATGTCTTCCTTTGTTTTGAGGCCAGTGGTAGCGATTCCCAGTTCTTTGCAGAATTCTTTTAGTTCTTTGTGCGTGTACTCCTCCAGTTGTTCTACCCGGAATGCAGTACTCGCGTCGACTTCAATGGTACTCATGGTGGTTTCTTCTGTCGCCTTTGCTCGGTAGTGCGTTAGTCGTGTACTGTACGATCTCTAGATTGCGGCTCGTATCCCGTCGCTTGCCACCAATGTTAGAAGGCGACCTCAGGGGAGGGCAGGAAGTGTACCTGACCACCCTGGGACCCACCTCCCTAGTTACAAAGACGAGCACTGGCGGGAGACTGCTCAGGGGGGGAGTCTCGAATCTAGGATCGTACACACTACACAAGCACCACACGACAAAGAGACACCACACCGTAGCTTCTTGAGAACGTTTCTTTATCTCGTGATTCAAAGGATCTTTATGATCGGCAAAGGCAGGTAGTTACAAATAGAGCGAGGGCTCAAAAAGTCTCGGTCAGGGTAGGGGTAGCGGGACAGTCTTACGGGATCAGTGTCAATATCGGTGCATATCCGGCGCACAGCTCTCAATCCTCGAGCCGGACCAGGAGTCAGGGAGCCGCGAGTCACTAAGCAGGGCTCACGCAAGATGTCAGAGGTCTTACGATCTTCAGGGGAGCCGCGAGTCACTCAGCAGGGCTCAAGCACGATGTCGGAGGTCTTACGATCTTCAGGGGAGCCGCGAGTCACTCAGCAGGGCTCAGGTGTTCCAAAGTTGCAAGGGAGCCGCGAGTCACTCAGCGGGGCTCAGGTGGTTCCAGCAGAAGTCCTTCTCTGCCAAGCGAGCCGCGACCACGTCAGCAGGGCTCTCGTCGTTCCAGAATCGAATGGGCCGGAGAGTCCCGGAGCAACCCCAGTTATAGGACGGCTCCTCTTTGATCTCCGGAGTTCTGGTATCCTGGGGTCTTAGAACCAGAGGGCCGCTTGTTGGGGTTTCCTGCCACGCGGCCCTTTGATCCATTCATGTCAGGTTCGGGAGGGGTCCCAGACACACAGCAGGCGTGGAGCCAGCCCTCAGGGTGGCCGGAGGGCGATTGAAACCCATCTCTCGAGGGGAGGTTGGAGGGGTGAGAGAAACTGCTCCTCCCTCTCTCACTCAAGGGGAGAGCGCTGTCCTCCAGCCAGGGTGGCGTCTCTCGGCCTAGGCCGCGCTGGATCGGGCGGCCATCTTAGGGGCCGGGAAGTGGGCACGGATGGGGAAGTCCGGGGACGTGTGTGTGTAACATGGAGGGAAGGGTCGGCTAGGCTAGAGGACTCAGGGGTCTGTTGTGGTGTAAAGCTCGGAAGGGTGTTGCTACCGGTCAGGAAGAACCACGCCACGAGGCTGGGTCTAACACTTGTGAAGCCATTTACCAGCCGAGGCACAAGGTGAGTGATGCCCATCTGGAGCTGCTTCCGCCTCCATGACGTGCTGTGATTTTACAAGCAGCACAAGTGAGACACAATTAGAGGACTTAAAAAAGCGATAGACTCGGTAGAAGCATCCTGTGCACATTGCACTAAAGAAAACAATATTAAAAACATGTTTATGTGGTGGTGTTAAACATAAGACACAGTTACGAAAAGCAGCAAAGAAAAGGGATCGAGGCTTAAGATGCCTGCACCGGTATGTGGAAAAGTAAATTCTGCCATGTTCTGTGTCCCTACGCGTCCTCCATCATATGTTATCTGTGCATGATTAATATGCATATGTATTCCCCATGTTCGATTAAAAACGCAATTATAGTTGTGTCCACCTCTAG
Organism: Lissotriton helveticus; assembly: GCF_964261635.1. NCBI lineage: Eukaryota > Metazoa > Chordata > Amphibia > Caudata > Salamandridae > Lissotriton > Lissotriton helveticus. The sequence goes on from NC_136068.1 coordinate 1,450,234,897, forward strand.
TATGCCTGTTTCCAGTTCTCGTGAATGATACGAATATCAGGCCTATGTAAAGCTACGTTGCCACGTTTCTCAGTATGCACGTTATTTCATTGTAAAGTCCCCGTTCCTAGGCCTCAAAAGGGCCCGGACGCCAGATTCAGCTCCTGTCTCCTGAAGCCCTCGCTGAGGAGCGATACAGCCCCCACCTGTATCCCTGACCCTTCACTTACTTCCTGCCTCGCAGTGCCCGGTTCAGCCTGGCTCTGCCTCTGAGTCTGCCAAGAGTATGTTATGATTCTAGTTATCAGTCCAGCCCTCCTTCTCTGCATTCCTAAGCTACTGAATCGCATCAATAGTTTCCGTCATAATCTAGCCTCTACGTCTCCATGTAAGAGAAATACTGTATTTATGGTCATTTAATATTCTTCATCACGCACTACATGTAGAATAATGCATGCTCCAGTCTTAGAGTCTGTTAGCCTTTACCCCGATAGCTTTTGGATTCTATCAACATGTTCTCTAAACATCAGATACTAGATAGGGTTTAGGCACATGTCGCCCTGACTCTCCAGACTTCAGTCTCTGCTCCTAGCACAGAGTTCGTAGCCCCCAGCTTCTCCTAGTAATACGTCATTGCCAGTTTGCGCGCACCATCAGGTTAGAGGTCCCGGCTCCTTAGGTAGCCCCCTCCATGTTTCCGCCCCATTCATGACATATTCTGTTACGTTTGCATCACATGTCTATGTATACGCCCTGTTACACCTACTTTCACCCTTATCTTTCGCGACTGCTACGCGTCACACCCTTTGCTCCACCCACTGCTCCGCCTATCATATGTACTGTAATGCAACTGTTTTACTATATATATGCCTGTGTATTGTTATTAAATGTTACGCCAGTCCTTTCCCCAGAGCGCGCTCATCCCAGATCCAGCCCCGGCAGCTGCCGGGCCCTGCCATCCTATTCCTGTGCAGGTTGTCCTGTTCCTGTCCTTATGCTGTAATAAACCTGCAAACTCCTACTACCTCGAATCTTGACTCTTATTTATTGAGCTATCTGTTATTGCTATGCCTAGTCAAACCTAGATCCGGTATTATTTATTTATATACCACATAATGGCGCCCGAATAGGGACTTGCCCTTTCCCCACGCGTCGGTGAAGCCACGCCGGCCCCCTGACCCTCTGCAGTCGTGACGGAACTCTTCTGCGCACCGGCAGATATTTCTGCTTTAAGTATCCCTCAGGCCCACGGAGGAGACGGAGGAGGCGGTCCAGCATCCAGACGAGACGGTGGAGGAACGCGGCGAGTCCCGACCAGAGCCCAAGCCGAGAGTCCAAGGTCCGAGGTATCCGGAGGCCCACCCGTAACAGAAGTCCGAAGTTCGTCCGTCCGGCGTCGAAGCAGTCCAGTCCAGTCCGAGGCCTTCCGTTCTTGCTGCCCGGTGAGTACCGTTGCTGGGGTAGTATCTAGACAGGGTCAATCTAAATTGTCTCTGGTCCGATGGGTCTGGGTACGCAGATCTGAAACGAAGTGTTCACCTAGGTGGATACGGGTCTTGATGCGTCCCTTTATGGGACCGGTATGTTCCGTGCTGTTTCAGCAGCGCATCCAGTAATTCTAGCCTGTTCCGTTCTCGAGAAATTCATGTGTTTCTGTTCTCAGTGTTCCAGGTAGTATTCTGTCCGAACTGTTGCTTCATAATGTTATTCAATGTATTTTCAATGTCGTGGTATGCCTGAATTGTTTTCTCAATTGTTATTGTTCCTCGTGTATTGTATTGTGTTCAGATTCAAGTTTGCAATGTCCCTCTTTTCGAGATTACGTCAGTTAAAAACTAGAAAGGGTCTGCTAGAAGAAGCAGTTCCTGTCCCGCCTAGGGACAGTCCAGGTCATTTTATGTATCAGAAGCATGGCATAAGCGCCATATTGTATCTAGATTTATGGGTAGAGTATACCAAACAGTTAGAGGAAAAGTATAGATGGCCCGTATCAGGTACGTGGGATGCCGAGTGCATCATGAGAGTAGAAGAAGCATTATGGAAAAAGAAAGCCAGACAGTCACAGAAAGATGCCATCGAGTTATGGCGCAAGGAATCTCATAAAAGAACCGAAAAAGAAATCAGAAAGTCAGAAATAAGTCGAGAATCCTTAGAACGAGCCCAAGAAAGGGAATTAATCGAGATAGGTGAACGAGTTAAAACCGAACAGTCAGACAGACAGAGGCATGCCCTTATTAAGGGTATGTATCCTCTTCTTGCCGAGGGCTTGCCAAAAGCGACCCCGGAGGCATCCAGTAACTTTCCGCCACCACTAGTTCCGACCAAGCTACGTCACAAACCGACCGCAGCTGATATTTTCATTTCGTCCTATTTGGACGACACAGTCCCGGAATATGCAAATCCTGTTCCTGCTCCGCCAGTCCCTGTAAATCAGGCACTTCCTGCTCCTCCAGATACCGCAGTACCTGCTACGGCACCCCCGGTCCAGCCCGTCCTACAAGTTCAGCCCGCATTTCAATTTCCCGCCGCGCTAGTACGAAGAGCATCAGTCGATGATTCCAGTTTAGGGGCCGCAGGGGGAGGTCCTCCAGGAACCCCGCCACCACACCAACGTTTAACGTTAGTCGAATTACATGCACAAGCGTCACAGCGTACGCCCAGATATCAGTCTGTTGCAGACATAAGAAAAGCCCTTACCGAATGTGGCTATGATCCAGTCCCAGGCGAGGATAGTATGGTTCTATATTCATTACGCGTGAGAAAGGTGACCGAGTATCTAGTCACCCTACCGGATATGAAAGAAGATCTAGACAGAATATATCGTTTCATCCGTACAGGGGATGATCCAGAAAGTATTAGTGACGTCATGTCTCAAAGGAAAGTTGAGATCCAGCTCATGCTATTAAAGTTTCTGATTAATTGTCTAATACGAGAACAAGATTATCAGACCAAAAATCAAGCCGAAATGAAAGTCCTGACAAAGTGGAGTGATAATATAGCCGAGGGTAAGCATAAGACCATCAGCAGTATAGAGAGTATGTACAAGAAAATTCGTAAGGAAATAATAAGGTTACATGATCAACGTAAAGCAGCACAAGTAAGCGAGAAAGAAAATGACTCTGCGGAAGAGGTAGAGGACGAGAATCCCGCCAGAATAGCGTATGTAGGAAAATCTAGATTTCCAGACCGACATCTACGCCTAGAACACAAGTCAACTTTCCATCGTCCAACACCAGAACAAGGTTCTCTAGAACAAGTATTTCAAGCTACCGACCACATTCTGAAATCACGAATCGGTTATAGCGAATTAAGTACTATGCATGAACAAGAACTAGTCCGATCAGCAGTCCGATGGATTACTGATTCTACCACTTTTCCAGATGAAATAGTGGCACAAATGTTTCTGAAAATGCCCCCAGCCGAGCAACGACTGGCGGGTATGTATATGATCCAGCACCTCATTACATTGTATGAGGGTCAACATTCTGATCCAGGTCCGTTACATGATGTCCTGAACGAGTTACTCCAGTATAAATGGAAAGGTTTAGGTACCGATTTAATTAGTGTCATTCTAGAACAGCGCCACAAATATAGTATGTTTCTGAACCCGCATTTTGTTCATGTCTCACCTCCAGAAAGTAAACCCTTTTACATAGACAGACAGAATCCGTAACGAGAAGTCCACCCAGTTAGAGGAACGGGTGGCGAACTAGAACGAGTGTTTGTTTACACCCCGATTACAAAGATGGAACTCTTAGAGATGAAAAAGTTAATTCCCTGTCATGATAAAGATCCAGCGGGGTTCCACCGAGAATTAAAAGACATGCTCCGTATGGGAGAATACACGTATCCAGATATCATTAAAATGTTAAAAGTCCTGTTGCCCGCAGGGGTATATGAGAAACTCAAGGAAAAAGAATGGGAGGTGGGAGAGAAAAAGATCGATTGGGCAGTTCTAGAAGCTGAAGACAAGATACGAGTACCAGGTACCGGTCTTGGAGACAAATGTAAAGAATTACCAGAATTATTAATACAAGTTTTGCCCAGATTATTAGCCACTAAAAAGGAAGACTGGGATGCAATCTCAGCCTGTAAACAGAAACAAGACGAAGACATTAGTGATTTTTATTCTAGATTTGAGAAATGTTTTACCATAAACAGTGGCCTCAAGACAAGTAGCGAGTCATACCCTCATCTTTTTGTTACTAAATTAGTCGAGAATTCAAGTCCACCAATTAAAAACCGAGTTTTGAAAGTCGAAAGTACCTGGCAAGCTAATACCCCGTCCCAGATGTTACAGATGCTTCAATATCACCAGAATAGAATCAGAGAAGAGCAAGAACACGAGAGAAAGCGTATGAAAGACACGAAAATGAAAGTACTAGTTGCACAATCTGTTCCTCAAGACAGTCAGAAGAGGGGTCCGAATCAAGCCAGTCACCCTGCAGCTCCCGTTAAAGGGAACTGCAATTATTGTAAACAGCCAGGTCATTTTATAAACGAGTGTGCAGTTCTGAAACACAACATAGCCACCGGTAAGACTAAAGAAAGACCACGTCCGCCTAGACAAGAGCAAGTTTCACAGACTCCTCAGCCACAGAATGCACCACAGACAGTTCCAGTACCACAGCCCATCGCTGCAACACAGCATGTTACACAGCAGATGTATCAGTATGCGCAGTCAGAGTATCCAGAGTATCAGCCATATTCATGAAACAGCCTAGAGAGGGAGGTAGGCTTGCCTCTCATCGAGATACCTGTAGATCAAGAAGGTCCCTATGTTCACAGTCAAGTACTAGGGAAAGACAGAAAGTTTCTGATTGATACAGGGGCAAGTAGGACCACCATCAGTCACGCCGAAGTTCCAGGGGCTCCGCTCTCAGGCTCTAGAAATGTTTCCCTTGGATTTTCAGGAAAACCTATTGTAAATGAGATATCTCAGCCAGTTACTCTAGAAGTAGGTCCATTGTCCCGCACTACTGATCTGTTACTTACGAAGTCATGTCCAGAAAATTTATTAGGCATTAAGACACTGAAAGAGTTAGGTGCAGTTATATGCTGTTCCCCAGAGGGAATACGATTGTTCCTACGTGACTTCAAGGGTCACTATGTATTACGAGATTTTGATCCGAGATTGTCTAATGTTCCGCAGCATCTATGGGCGCGAGGTCCAACTGATGTTGGCTTTATGCAAATCACACCCCATCGTGTGACTCTCAAGCCAGGTGTAGTGTTACCACGAATTAGACAGTACAGATTGCCACCTGAGGCTGTAGCAGCCTTATCCAAAATTATTGACGAGCTCATGGCTCAAGGAGTAGTGGTAGAAACTGACTCCAACATATGTAATTCTCCGATCATTCCAGTCATGAAACGTACTGATCCAAATGCACCTCCAGTATATCGATTAGTGATTGACCTTCGAGAACTTAATAAATGTATTATTCCCCAGTACCCAGTTGTCCCAGATATCTCTTCCCTATTGACAGCCATTGATTCTGAAGCCTCATTTTTTACGGTCATAGACCTCAAGAACGCGTTTTTCAGTGTCCCCATTCATCCAGACAGCCAGTTTCTTTTCGGATTTTGTTTAAATGGAAGGAGCTATATGTTCACACGCGCTCCTCAAGGTTTCACAGAAAGTCCTAGTATTTACAGTCAAGCACTCAAGAGACAACTAGACAATATTCACATGCCAACTGGCACTGCCCTGCTCCAGTATGTCGATGATCTACTGATCACAGCCCGTTCTGAACGTGCTTGCGAGCGAGCATCACTCACAGTTTTGTATTTCCTTGCCGAGATGGGGCACAAGGTGTCCCCTTCGAAGCTTCAATTCTGTGTCCAGCAAGTAATCTACTTAGGCCACTTGCTGTCCAAGTGGGGTAGGCAGTTGACACCAGACCGTATCCAGTTAATAGCGAGTCTTCCTCAGCCCAAGACCCAGAAGGAGGTACGTGCTTTTATCGGCCTCACTTCTTATTGCAGACAATGGATTCCTCAGTATGCATTTCTAGCTAAGCCACTGATACAGTTAACGACCCAGGAGGCAGCCGTATCGACTGTCCTCCCTTGGACATCTGAACATACACTTAGTTTCAATGAGTTAAAGAAAGCCCTATGTCAAGCTCCAGTTCTAGCAACACCGAACTACAGTAAGCCTTTTACACTTTTCGTCACTGAACGTGAAGGTACAGCATTATCTGTTCTCACACAAGATCAAGCAGGACAATACAAGCCTTGTGCTTATTTTTCGAGCACATTAGATCCTGTAGCCCAGGCTCTGCCTGCGTGCCTCAAGTCAGTTGCAGCCACAGCACTAGCTATCAGACAAATTGATTCCATAGTCTTAGGACACTCCCTGACAGTACAAGTTCCACACTCCGTGGAAGTTCTTTTAAACCGAACACAAACTCAGCACTTGACAATTGCACGTTTAACAGGTTATGAATTGACACTGTTCCAGCCACACATAGAAATCAGACGCTGCAACGTTCTAAATCCTGCTACACTGTTACCATCAGTTAATCCAAATCCTGCCACACACGACTGTGTGGAAGTAGTTAACATCATGACCAAGCCAAGACAAGATCTGACAGATATTCCATTACCAGATCCCGACCTGACACTTTATGTGGATGGTTCATGCATGAGAACAAGTACAGGAGAACTAGTAGCTGCGTATGCAGTGACTACTGACACTGAAGTTATAGAGACACACCGTATTGACACCCTGTCTGCTCAAGCAGCAGAGCTAGTTGCTCTGACTCAAGCCTGCATACACGCCAAGAACCTGAAAGTTAATGTTTACACAGATTCACGTTACGCATTTGGAGTCGTACACGACTTTGGAGTGCTCTGGCAGGAGAGAGGTTTCATGACTTCTCATGGACTCAAGATTCAGCATGGTCTCCTTATTCAAGCTCTGTTAGATGCCATACACTTACCGACATCCATTGCTATCATGAAATGCAAAGCACATACGAAAGTTACTGACACTATTTCCCAAGGTAATGATCTAGCAGATCGCACAGCCAAGCTTACAGCACAGACTCCAGACATTCCAGTTAAGCCAACACAGACACTTACTCCAGATCCGACTACATGTATGACAGTTAAGGACCCTACTCAAGATGTCATAGATATCCAGTTACATGCTACTCCCGATGAAATCAAGAAATGGTCCGAACAAGGAGGGGTCCAGACAGATCAGGGATGGGTAACGAAGGGTAAAGCCACATGGTTTCTCCCCGACTCTATGGTTCAAGTCATTGTTAATACCGCACATAGTCCAGCACATTTAGGAGAAAAAGCAATGTTAGACAGTATCCAGAACATTTGGTTCAACAAGCATTTACGAGCTGCAGCCAAGCAGAAAGTCCGTACCTGTATGATATGTTGTCAGTTTAATCCAGGTAAAAGTGTCCCGGTGGAACAAGGTGGATTCCAGCCCCCTGACCACCCTTTTGAAGTCCTCCAGATGGATTACATTCAGATGGAGCGATGTCGAGGTTTCAAGTATGTCCTTGTAGTTGTATGCGCTTTGTCCAGGTGGACAGAAGCATATCCAGTCCCAGATTACACAGCCGCGACCACTGCCAAGCAGTTGGTTCGTGAGTTCTTCCCCCGTTATGGACTCCCTAGAGTCGTATATTCTGACAACGGCCAGCCATTCTCATCTGAGTTGATGAAACATGTTTCCCTATTGTTAGGGTACCAGTGGAAGTTCCATTGTGTACGCCATCCTGAAGCAGCCGGTCTCGTAGAGAGACATAATCAGACCCTGAAAATTCGCATCGCCAAAGTATGTCAAGAGAAAGGCGTGGACTGGCTAATAGCTCTGCCAGTTGCCCTGTTTTATATGCGCATGGTCGCACATTCCAGATCAGGTCTGTCCCCGTATGAGGTCGTTTTCGGCCGCCCCCCTAACATGTGGGGTACTCCTAGACCTCGAAGTATTACCGATGTTTCAAGTAATATGCTGACAGATTACCTAGCTTCCTTGATGTCTGCCCTCAACTCTTGTCGTTCACAGGTTGCCGCCGCATTTCCAGACAATACCGAGGTGGCACCGCATGAAATCGTTCCCGGATCCATGGTCCTAGTGCGAAATTTCGATCGTTCAAGTCCGCTGGAGCCTCGCTGGAAGGAGCCCCGACAGGTCCTCCTGGCCACCCGTACAGCCGTGAAGTTGGAGGGACGCAAAGGCTGGGTGCATCTATCGCACATCAAGAAGTTTTATGGATTGAAACCAGTTTCAAAGAACATTTCCGAGGATTTAAAGGACTGCCAAAGTACTATTCCTAAGGACTGTCCCGCAAAAGACAATGATACCGCACCCTCCCTGTTAGAGACAACTCCGCAACAGGAGTATAAGAAAAAGTTAAGGTCTAGTAAAATAAGTCAGCCAGTTTGATTGTCTAAGTCCTCCCCTAGGTGAAACGGTTAGACCGGTTTCTGACATGTATAAAATAGACCCCCATAGTGAGAGAGTTAGTCAAAACTCAATCCGATGTATCGTTTTTCTAAGTTTCATATTATTTCTCAGCAATATGATTTCCTGCACCAGTTATGCATTTTTCCTGTATTTTCCAGTTTCTCATCTAAATAAGTCTTCTAATGTTACAGTAGAGCACACGTTTAGTGATCTGCCTCCTCATGAACTCTCTTACCGCCTCGCTATGCGTAACAATTCTTTTATCCGCATGTTACATTATTCACACCAGACCAGCAATGCCACTAATTGTTGGGTGTGTGGTCGACTCCCCCCTTTCCAGACACCGAAGGGAGTTCTGCCACTCTTTCCTTATCCATTTTCACATAATGGTTCGTGTGGAGCATGGTCCACGTTAACGTCATCCTCAACAGATATGTCTTTTCTTAACAGTACATGTTTCCCAGACAAGCAAGGTCTTCCCCATAGAACAGGGTTAGATCTAGAAAATGAAGTTTACAATTTAGGTAATTATTCTTCGAATTTCATGGTCCTGAATGTTCAGTCTGATACTACTCCAGACTTACCTGCTATTTCAGTATTACCAGTCAAAGGCGAATTATGTGTCCGAAATAATGGTTCCATACATGTAGGACACAGCGATTGTACTACTATTGTCAAGTATAGTGACAGTGGGAAATCTATTTTCAAAGCTTCACGTCATTCATATTTTATTTGTGGTCAGACTGCATATGTTCGTCTGCCCCTCGATTGGGATGGAACCTGTTACATTGCCTTCCTACTGCCACCTGTTTTCCTAGCCCCATCTGATTATCATAGAAATACACATCTAGTACACATTAGACATAGAAGGGAGATCGAGTCCCCAATTGTCGATTATACTGAAACTGCTCTAGAACAGTATACAGATTTCAATAGAGGTTTCCTCTTCTTTATAGGACCTGTCCAGAATAGTAAGCTAATCCGTAGGTTAACCAGAACCCTTGAAGCAGTAGTTAATGAGACTGCCTCTGCTCTAAGTAATTTAACCGAAGAGCAATCTGCTATGAGATTTGTCGTTTTGCAGAATCGTCTCGTCCTTGACGTCATACTGGCCGATAGGGGCGGGGCCTGTAGAGTCATCGGATCTAGTTGCTGCATTTTCATTCCTAATAACGCGCCGTCTGTTTATTCAGCTATAACCAGACTCCATAAAATTGCCCATCTGTTACACCAAGATCCAGGCACCTGGACATGGTCCGGTTGGTTCTGGAATATAATTTCCGCCTGGGGATGGAAAATCTTGTCCTTTCTAGGTATTGCAGTAGCGATCATATTCAGTTGCTGCCTCTGTATACAATGTGGCCCTGCGATTTGCGGCATTTGTGCTACCTCTTGTATTCCTAGTCCCAAGTTCCGTTCTAAATCCCGTTCCAAGACAATTCGAGACGAGCAAATGATACTGCATGAAATGATAGATGGTATCATGAATATTGATGTTTCCTGATGGAAACGTAGTGACAAGGAGGGAATGTGGAAAAGTAAATTCTGCCATGTTCTGTGTCCCTACGCGTCCTCCATCATATGTTATCTGTGCATGATTAATATGCATATGTATTCCCCATGTTCGATTAAAAACGCAATTATAGTTGTGTCCACCTCTAGTATGCCTGTTTCCAGTTCTCGTGAATGATACGAATATCAGGCCTATGTAAAGCTACGTTGCCACGTTTCTCAGTATGCACGTTATTTCATTGTAAAGTCCCCGTTCCTAGGCCTCAAAAGGGCCCGGACGCCAGATTCAGCTCCTGTCTCCTGAAGCCCTCGCTGAGGAGCGATACAGCCCCCACCTGTATCCCTGACCCTTCACTTACTTCCTGCCTCGCAGTGCCCGGTTCAGCCTGGCTCTGCCTCTGAGTCTGCCAAGAGTATGTTATGATTCTAGTTATCAGTCCAGCCCTCCTTCTCTGCATTCCTAAGCTACTGAATCGCATCAATAGTTTCCGTCATAATCTAGCCTCTACGTCTCCATGTAAGAGAAATACTGTATTTATGGTCATTTAATATTCTTCATCACGCACTACATGTAGAATAATGCATGCTCCAGTCTTAGAGTCTGTTAGCCTTTACCCCGATAGCTTTTGGATTCTATCAACATGTTCTCTAAACATCAGATACTAGATAGGGTTTAGGCACATGTCGCCCTGACTCTCCAGACTTCAGTCTCTGCTCCTAGCACAGAGTTCGTAGCCCCCAGCTTCTCCTAGTAATACGTCATTGCCAGTTTGCGCGCACCATCAGGTTAGAGGTCCCGGCTCCTTAGGTAGCCCCCTCCATGTTTCCGCCCCATTCATGACATATTCTGTTACGTTTGCATCACATGTCTATGTATACGCCCTGTTACACCTACTTTCACCCTTATCTTTCGCGACTGCTACGCGTCACACCCTTTGCTCCACCCACTGCTCCGCCTATCATATGTACTGTAATGCAACTGTTTTACTATATATATGCCTGTGTATTGTTATTAAATGTTACGCCAGTCCTTTCCCCAGAGCGCGCTCATCCCAGATCCAGCCCCGGCAGCTGCCGGGCCCTGCCATCCTATTCCTGTGCAGGTTGTCCTGTTCCTGTCCTTATGCTGTAATAAACCTGCAAACTCCTACTACCTCGAATCTTGACTCTTATTTATTGAGCTATCTGTTATTGCTATGCCTAGTCAAACCTAGATCCGGTATTATTTATTTATATACCACAGGTATCAACAAGAACATCGCCGAACGAAGCTTTTAGGGGCAGGGGAGCGAATCCCTTTGAAGCACGGCCTCGCGGCCGTGAAAGAAGTGTGAAACAGCAGGGATTAATTAAATGTAATTAGGGCGCGCTGGGGTGAATGCCTGAGGCCGAGCTGCCTGATGCAAGGCGGCTGGGAAGCAAATGGCAAGCTCGTGCATGAGCACATGCACTCTTGGAAATCCGCCCGATAGTTTGACGGCTTATTTTGCCTCCTATACTCTCGTCCTATTATCCCTTGCGGGATTAATAGGACGAGCCCTAAAAAACGAGTACAATCAGGGAAGCAGAAGGCAAGAAAACGAGGGCAATCAGGGGAGCAGAAGGCAAGACAAGTCAGCTGACGACAAACAACACAACAAGTGATGAAGCACAATCGTAACACAAGGTGAAATGTCTCTTAATTCGGTCGAAATCTGGGCGCTCTGTGGTTGTGGTGGGGGAGGGGGAGGGGCAGTTGTGAGAGGCGCCATGACGAAAGGCAGGGAAAAAAAAGCAAAGCAGATGGCAGCGCGAATGAAAGTTAATTGCTGTAAGAGGGGGAGCAGGAAGTGAGGCCGGGCGCGCGCTGGCTTTCAAATCGATGCCACATGCCATGTAACTTAGAAAGTCCTAAAAAGAATGCCCAATGTATGTGTTGTTGACGCACCAGATTTTTAGGTATGGTGTTATAGCTTATTGCATGCAAGTAGGAGCATCACTCAAAGTATTGTTGTGTGTGAGTGTTTGTGTGTGTGTGGTATGTCAGTCTGCTGTGTGTGTGTTTACACGGTGTGTGGTCTGTGTTTTCATGTGCCTATGTGTGTGTGTGTGTGAGAGAGGGTGCCACATTATATGCATGTGTGTTGATGTGTCTGTGTGAGTGTGTGTCCTTGTGTGTGTGGTGTGTGACTGCATGTGTTGTGTAGTGTTTGTTGTGTATGTCTGTGTGTGCATGTGACTGTGTGTGTCTACGTGTGTGCAGGGTGTGTGTTTTGGTGTGTGTGTGAGAGAGAGAGAAGATATGTTCGTACCTGGTGTGTGTGTGTTGATGTGTTTGGTTGAGTGTGTGTGCTTGGGTGTATTGTGTGTTGGTGTGTGTATGTGTTTGTGACTGACTGCAGGGTATGTGTTGTGTAGTGTGTGTGTATGTCTGTGTGGGGTGTGTATGTGCATGTTTGTGTGTATGTGTTTATGCATAAATGTCACATCATGCACAAAACTTTCACCAAATCCCTTGTAGGTGGTTCATTCCGGTGTCATGGATCTTAACCTGTCACTTCGTACTGTGTGCACCACTCTTGCTTCAGAAGCTACCCGTACACATACATTGAAATGAGAAGCTACCCGTACACATACAATGAAATGCACAATACAAATATCGGTGCTTTGCATACATTTTTGGAGCAGTAGTCAACAAATGCCGAACACTGATATGAGACTGGCGAGGAAGGAGTAAAGCTTCAGTGTGTGGAGTGTATTTTTGACAATCGCTTGCACAGAACCACTAAAATGAATGGAGGAATGCTAACTTTATTGATTGACTGGGGACGCTCTAATATGTGGAATTGTTAAGAGCGGTGGTATTACACCTTAACGATTGTTCGTCCGACAAAAAGCAACATCAAGTAACCATTGTCTTTCCGCTGGTGACTTCTTTCAAAAATCCATTTCACAGCACTGCCCCGCGAATTAATTACCGCGCAAGAGGTGGGATAAATTAGTACAGCCCGTGTTTTTGAAGAATCCACTGCTCAAAACGGAAAAGAACGCACGTTTCTGTAAAATAAACCTCAATGGCTTGGGGCTGTGATGGGAGCGTGAAGCCGGAATTATGTGGCCCTGCATACAAACCACACCGTAAATAAGTATGCCGACATCACACAGATGGGTGATTTCAAGCGTTCATTTCTAAACAAGCTTTGGCATTGCGGGAGTGAATCCACAGATGCAACAGAAAGAACAAACAATAAAAGCGCAGAAAGAAGCTTTTACTTAAAGCCGGGGGCGGGGGAGCGGATCCCTTTGAAGCACGGCCTCGCGGCCGTGAAAGAAGTGAATGAAAACAAGTAATCTTCACAATTTGGTTATGGATGAGTTAAGGACAACAGCGTTAAGATGCATCTAAGAAGTGAACGAGGGAGAGAACTGTAAATGTGGGGAGGAGAAATGCGAGACATGGCCTGGCGGCCTTGAAAGTGAAAGTACCGCCGGCCGTGGGCAGTGAATAATTAGGGGACCGCCCGGACCTAGTCCAGAACGGTCGCTCACCCACGCTCCTGAACTCTACTATCTGTTCGTGCTGCTACCCGTAACGCACCCTGCTGTAACGCACGCCTTACCGGAATTGGTATCGTTCATAGTGCTCATTGTAATTGATATCGTTTTGTTTGCCTGTCTTCGTAGCAATTAGAGCGTTTTTGACACGTAGTGCCGCACTATCTGCTCTGCATCACAGCGCGACATTGCTGAGGCTTTATCTGCATGCTAGTAAATTTGGCTGCACACTCGGTGCCTTTGGACATTTGCTGCCCCTGTCTCGCTTTCCCTTTGACCCTCCATTTTGTTGTTGTGGTTTCCCCTGGCCCGCCCCTCCTCCCCGCTACCGCCTCCCTGCTGCCCCTCCCACGCTCCGCCCCCTCCACTAACCATTTAAGACAGATGTCCCAACGCGCAGCGTCCACGCGCTGCGGCCGCGCCGAAGGTGCGCCAAAGGTAAGCCCGTCTACGCCCGTCCGCGCCTGGACCGCGCCTAGCGCCAGACCCCCTGGTCCTCGCCACACCCAACCCACTAGAGCCACATTTGATGCTGCAACTCTCCGCTCCCTCAACCCCGAACGCACACTACAGTGCTGCGTTGCTACCCCAGGACGTATCCACGGCCCATTCACCTGCCTCTCCTGCAAGTTCAACTGCTTCAGGACTCTCACCAACCCCACCCCACCAACCCCCCCCACACACACCTCCGACTCCAATCGCCTTAAGTGCATCCTGCTCAATACCCGCTCGGTCCACAGACACGCAACAGAACTCTGGGACCTAATCGACACAACATCACCTGACATCGCCTTCCTCACAGAAACATGGATGAACACATCATCAGCACCCGACATCGCCATAGCCATACCGGACGCGTACAAGATTATCCGAAAAGACCGCATCAAACAAACAGGAGGAGGCATCGCCATCATCCACAGAAACACCATCAAAATCACAACCAGCTCCGACGACAATCTTGCAACCGCCGAACATCTCCACTTTCAGATCCACACCGACCCCAGGACCACACTCAGAGGCACCCTCATCTACAGGCCTCCAGGCACCCGCACTCAATTCAGCGATGACATCACGGACTTCGTCAGCCCACACGCCCTCGCCTCCGAGAACTATATTCTTCTAGGAGACTTCAACTACCACCTTGAAAACAAACACGACAGCAACACCACCACCCTTCTGGACAACCTGGCCAATCTCGGACTCAAACAACTTGTTGACACCCCCACCCACATAGCCGGACATACGCTCGACCCAATCTTCACCTCCAGCAAGCACATCTCCTTCGATCGCACCACAGCCCTCCATTGGACGGACCACAACTGTGTTCACTTCAGCTACAAAAACGCCCTGACCCACAACCGTCCACAACCCATTCCTCGGAGAAACTGGAACAAAATCGCCACCGACCAACTCCTCACATCACTCAACCAAAACCCTCCCACCCTCCCAATGGACCCTGATCAAGCGGCCACCAACCTCAAGCACTGGATTACCCACAGTGCCGACAAATTAGCACCCCTGAAAAAGCACCAGATGAAATCAGCCAGCAAAAAGGCCCCCTGGTTCAATGATGAACTTAAAAAATCCAAGAAACTATGCCACACCCTGGAGAAAACATGGAGAAAAAACCCAACTTCCGACAACATGGCCTCCCTCAAGACCGCCACCCGCAAACACCACCAACTGATTTGTTCCACCAAGAAATCAGCATTCAAGGATCGCCTCGACAACAACACTTATAACAGCAAGGAACTCTTCAACATCGTCAAAGAATTCACCAACCCCACCGCAGCATCTAACGACATCACTCCCTCCCAAGACCTCTGCGACGCATTATCCTCCTTCTTCCACAACAAAATTGCCGACATCCACAACAGCTTCGAGAATTCTCCCAGCGATCAACCCTCCCCATCCTCTTCAGATCCCACTCCGCCAACTAACAACCTCAGCGCCTGGAACACAATCACCACTGAAAACACCATTCGCCTCATGAACTCAATCCACTCTGGCTCGCCTTCTGACCCCTGCCCCCACCACATCTTCCACAAAGCTGACTCCATCATCGCACCCCATCTCCGCAATGTCATCAACTGTTCTTTCAACTCCGCCACCTTCCCAGATAGCTGGAAACACGCCGAACTCAGCGCCCTTCTGAAGAAACCCACAGCAGACCCTTCTGAACTTAAAAACTACCGACCCATATCCCTCCTCCCATTCCCAGCCAAAGTCATAGAGAAAGCCGTCAACAGCCAGCTCGCCGCCTTCCTTGAATCCAACAACTCCCTTGATCCATCTCAATCCGGGTTTCGAGCCAAACACAGCACCGAAACCGCCCTCATTGCAGCGACCGACGACATCCGATCACTCCTGGACAACGGAGAAACAGTAGCCCTCATCCTACTCGACCTTTCCGCCGCTTTCGACACAGTCTGCCATAGCACCCTTATACAACGCCTCAGCAACATCGGCATACAAGGAAAAGCCTTGGACTGGATCATCTCTTTCCTCGCCGGGAGAACTCAAAGAGTCCGACTTCCCCCATTCTACTCAGAGGCCACCGAAGTCATCTGCGGCGTACCTCAAGGATCCTCACTCAGCCCCACCCTCTTCAACGTCTACATGAGTCCTCTCGCCTCCATCGCGCATCTTCACAACCTAAACATCATCTCCTACGCCGATGACACCCAGCTAATCCTTTCCCTCACCAGAGACCCCAACACCGCCAAAACCAATCTTCACGAAGGAATGAAAGAAGTTGCCGAATGGATGAAACAGAGCCGCCTAAAACTCAACTCAGACAAAACGGAGGTGCTCATCCTAGGATCCTCCCCCTCAGCTTGGGACGACTCTTGGTGGCCTTCCGCTCTGGGCACAGCACCCACACCCACAGACCATGCACGTAACCTTGGCTTCATCCTAGACTCCTCCCTCTCGATGTCCAGACAAGTCAACGCCGTCTCATCCTCCTGTTTCAACATACTTCGCATTCTCAAAAAGATCTTCCACTGGATTCCCCTCGAAACAAGAAAGACTGTCACTCACGCTCTGGTCACGAGTCGACTGGATTACGGTAATACACTTTACGCCGGAATCACAACAAAATTACAGAAAAAACTCCAGCGCATCCAAAGCGTGTCAGCTAGACTCATACTAGACATCCCGCGCCAGGATCACATCACCGGACATCTAAAAGACCTCCACTGGCTTCCCGTCAGCAAAAGAATTACATTCCGCCTTCTCACCCACGCACACAAGGCCCTCTACAATCTAGGTCCCGAATGCCTCAACACTCGACTCTCCTTCTACAAACCCACCCGTCATCTAAGATCGTCCAATCAAGCCCTTGCCGTAGCCCCGCGCATCCGGAAATCCACCATGGGCGGCAGATCCTTCTCCTTCTTGGCTGCCAAGACCTGGAACTCACTCCCCACCCACCTCCGCCTTACTCAGAACCACATCTCCTTCAGAGAGGAGCTCAAGACCTGGCTATTCGACAAATAATGTACCCCCCCCCCCCCTAGCGCCTTGAGACCCTCTGGGTGAGTAGTGCGCTATACAAATGCCCGAACTTGAACTTGGGGAGGAGAAATGCTGCTGGTGGCAATGATGCGAGGCAGGCGGATGGAAGCGCGTGCACGGACACATGCACTTGTCGAAATCCGCCGCCTGGTTTAGCTTTCCTGATCCAACCCTATAATTCTCCCCTATCCATTCCTTGCGGAATGGGATAGGCGAGACCTAAAAATAATGAGTGACAATAAGGCCAACAAATGGCAAGCAATGGATGTGCACTAAGCCCACTGTAACTTCATGATACATCTTTCCCAACCATACATTTTGCACTGTGTGGTAGGCTCCACCTACAAGGGAACCAGACAACACTTCGCAATACAAAAGAGGCCCGAAGTTTGAACATAACTATTACTAGGTGGTTACTGGAAAAAATAGCAATGTCAAAAAGCATTGGCAAAGCCTACAGGTTTAGCCTTTGGGACCTACTGGGCTTTGCCAATGTTTTTTTGCGATGCTGTATAGCTTCCCAGATACTGTGCAGCATGGTGAAGGAACAATGAAATAAAGCCTATGACGTAGCCACCCACATCATTTTGTAGGCGCACACAATAAGCCCCAATACTGTAGTCCAACGCATGATCTCAGAAGGCAACTCTAACCAAATATTAGGTTTGAAGAATTGTGTCTGATCCCTAGATGTAGAAGTCTGAGTAACAATGTCCTACAAGGAAAGAGGCAGAAAATCCATGGAGTATAGGTAAACTTTGCGATGACCCATTTGTCGTTTAGATGCTTCTTTTACAGACTCCACTCACCCATAAGGTGAACTGAACCCTCTCTACCGCTAGATGATCATCCATGGGGCCAAGCACGTCCTCTAATTACATCCCACACCACCTCCGCTCTAAACACTGATCACTTCTGCGACCACCACGCACAGAATTAGGAGCTACAGTCCAGAGAAAAATGTAGAGATTGTTCATTTTCACATAGCTTTTCTTTAGAGGTCACCTGTGGAATTCCACGGGGAGCAAAATGAATTTCACACTCCAACTCACATCAAAGTTAAGGCTGGTCAGTGAAGAAAAATATCGGGCGTCTGAAAATACTATTAGTGCCTCTGATTTACATGGCTTGCTGCAATTTAGTTTTCTAATGTAAAGTGAACAAAAAGGTCGAATTAGAATTCTACTGCTTCTGCGGGTTTTGCTCCCAGAAAGGAAAGTGCTCGAAAGACTTTCATCAGGAGCCCGTTGTGCAGACATCCAAATGCTACAAGTGACTTGCCATCAGATATTCTTTTGTTCAGTCGTCATTAAGAAAAAGTGTCTCTAAAATCCGCAGCAATCAGGTCCCTGCCACTCTGGCACCTGCCAGCACAGAATTGTTGGAAGCAGCAGTGCTGGATCAGAAGTAA
Organism: Lissotriton helveticus; assembly: GCF_964261635.1. Lineage (NCBI taxonomy): Eukaryota > Metazoa > Chordata > Amphibia > Caudata > Salamandridae > Lissotriton > Lissotriton helveticus. The sequence continues at coordinate 1,450,253,289 of NC_136068.1, forward strand.
AGTCAAAGTCAATCATACTCTGGAGATGAATGGGCGGTAGGACAAAAGTCCTGGCACCGTGTTTGTATCCTATAGACGACCTAGTGTAGATAGGACACAGTTCCTGGCATGGTGATACCCTAGGGACAACACAGGGAGGAGGTTGTACGAAGTTCCTTGCACCTAAAGAGGACATTGGGTGGGTCAAACAAGTATTTGCCAATGTGTTTGTACTCCAGAAACAACATAAGGGTGGGTAGGTCAAAGCTCCTGGCACCATGTTTAAACGTGAAAATCATACATTAAGAAGCCACTATCTTATAAAACAATTTTTTGAACACCATTAGGCTTTAGGTTCCGCAGGCCACTGTATATTTTGTCAATCTTGCTTCCAAAATTATTTTGTGCTCGATACCCATTGCTTTTTCCTGAGAACTGCATGGATGTCACTGGCTAGTTGTGATTATTTTCAAGGTATTCTTGCGTCTTTGTCATGTTGTGTCTGGGCCCTCGGTTGGCTGTGTTTCACCTTAGGTCTTTGTGGTCGTGTGTTAGCGGCCTCATGTTTGAGCTCGAGTTTATGAAAGTCCATCTCTTATACTTCTTTTTTTTTCAATAGGTCACTCGGTGTATTGTGCTGCATGATACATCATTTATAGAGCACTTCATACCTCTGATGCACTAGAAGACAGGTAGCAGCCACGCCACTGGGCTGTGCTTGGTTGGATTGCAGCAAGATCCACGTGGGAAGCATTTTAAGTCTGGCATGAAGAACAAGAGTGGTGCTTTCAGCTCAATCTAGGACACTGCGCCTAGGTGTCCACTGGCTGTAAGGGAGTGACAAGAGCACATACAATTACATTCATTCACTGTAGTTTATTTTTTGTGTTTCTGTACACATGATCAACAAAGGTGGAACCCAGGGCATACACTGAACACAGGCGGTCACAGCAGTGGCAGCATTACACCGTGCCTGGGGGCCACAATGGGCATCTGCGACAGTTTCCTGCACCCCTGGTCCACCACATTACTACAGAAGGGGCTGTAGATGCTTCTGCAGTTCGTTCTGTAATAAAGATACTGCGGGCAGTATCTTACCTTATTTGAAAGGGGACACAGCCCATGAAACGAGGGAAATACTTTGCCTCCGTGCCCACAACACATTATGAACATGGGCGCAGATACAAAGAGGCCATCAGGAGGCAACGCTAACTGTACACCAGAAAGTGGTGGCACTCCGTCATTTATCCACCCCCCCCCACCCTCCGCCCGCAGCTCACCCTATGAAAGGGGGTCCCGTAGACCACCCCCAGGGATAACTGCATGTGGATGCATCATACACTTCACACGCCGGCAGGTTGATCTCTATGCAATCTTTAAAGTGCAGGTCAAAATCCACGTGCACCATGAAGAAGCTACTTCCAAGACCTGCTCCACCTTTCACTAATGGCACTGCCTCCGGGGCAGATAAAATCCCAGCTGTCCTGAGGGCAGTGCTTAATTTGTAAAAGAGTACACTGTCCCGGTGTGTGCCTGGTGCAACAGGTGAGCCGTGGCACAAAAACGGGCAATGCACCCTTAATATAATACAACCTCCGAAGCACTCAAGATCGACAGGTAAGTGACCCACAGGTATGCACTGTATACAGGCAGACATGGCGAATTATCAAAGTCTATTCAGTAGAGTGAAGGAGTAGCACTGGAGGAATGCAGTCACAGTGCTTTTAGGCGCTAGCCTGACGCAGTCTATCAGAGCGCACTGGTTACAGGCAGCCATAATAAACGCTCTAAGGGGTCATCCAGATATGACAGACAAACATCCCACCACATTCACTAGTCCCAATCACGTAGGATAAATTCCCTGCTACATGCATGTGCTGTTTAGAAGCAATCAAATGCCCAAAAACACAGTCAGTTTCAGGCCCACACTGAAATAACCTAGACAAACATGGCAAGTCACAACTGAAGGTAGTGTATGGACTAATTATCAGCTTATACGAATATATGCATCCTATTCCTATGTACTCCGACGACGTCATCCCGGCGCCAACGACGCCGACGACGGACGCGGAGCCGCAGACGACGCCTACCGACGCGCAAGGGTACTGCTACGCAAAATTTTCCGGATCCAGTCTGATGCCTGGTGGTTATGCTAAGGTAAGGAATTTAACTAACGTGTTTCTTTCAGATAGGGATATCAGTTCAGTTTTTATAGTCTTTATTTCGAAGTTTTCCTTCATAAAAGACATAACATACACAAAAATTTATCAGAAACAAAAAGAAGAGAATGATATTATTCAAAATTTAAAAAGGATAATCCTTAATATAAGCAGGGATATCAAAAGTTAGAGATCTCTGGTGTAATGGAGAGGTCATCTCCTTAACTCAACTCCAGGACCACTGACATGGCGCCCACAGAAAGGTTCTATTATACTCAAATCAGGCATGCACTCAAGGCAGTCATCCCATCAGGCACTACCCTCACAGAGGCCTCACCATTAGAGGATAGGCTCCTAACTGTGTATATGGACAAGAAAGGCAATTCACTAACCTACTGTAAGATTATTAATAACAAACCAGACCCCACAAAACCTCTTCGAGAAAAATGGCAGGCTGATATGGGAGAGCTGGATGAAACCGACTAGCAGGAGGCCCTCTTCTCCCTACGAGAAGTGCCAATACCGTCCAAAATAAAACTAGTACAGTTGAAATTACTCCATCAAAATTATTACATGATGATGATAACCCTCCAGAAGATAGGGAAACACTTTGCTTACGGAACTGCGGGGCAATCAGCACTTTCTATCACACACTGTGGGAATGCCCGGCGATTACAACATATTGGGGCACAATTATGCATACAACTACACAAGTTAGCAGGCCACCGTATCCCCAGAACCCAAGAGGTGTCTCCTAAACATCTGGGATCCAACGGATCTAAACCACACGCCTCAAGACTGGGCAACGCGAGGAGGAGCTTCGCGCGATTCCAAGATGGACGCGTGAGCCAAGGGCTCCCAAGACCCTTTCCGCCTCCCGCGATTATCCTGCAAATGATCCTGATTATGACGACGGGTACTTTTTATTGATGCCCTGCTGATGTCCACGTCTTTTTCAAAAATCGTTTTGGCCGCCGGATGTCAGACTTATTGCACTCTGGAATTCGAGGCCTACATCGTATGCCAGCCGGGGGCTTGAGTCTCAGAGGTACCCAGGTGGCAATTGAACAACAACGGCTGATGAGCCATGCCCTCTGCCCCTGGTGTACTTTCGGTTTTGTTTTTGGTCGCTGTTGTGAACGCCCAGTCGCCGATCGGCGCTCCAGCTCTGTTCTCGTTGCCAACCTTCAGCCAGCGCTGTGTCCCTATCCTCTCGCCGTTCCGAGCTTGCCGAGACGGAGATCGTTTTGGCTGAATCCTACTGATCCAGTTGGAGCTCATTGCCCGTCATGGCAGGCAGGGCGGTCGTCGAGAGGCGTACCACTAGAGGCCCGTCCCGAGGGGGGATCGCCCAATCTCAGACCATCGATCGATTTACTCGGCCTAGGGGCTCCCCGGGCGGGTCGAGTGGTGCCCCGGAGGAAACTGGTGATGGTACCCCTGAAAGCGAGGAGCCAACTCTAAAGGACATTATGGGCGCTATTGCGAGGGTCCAATCCACCATGGGCCAGCAATATGAAACCTTGGCGGCCAAGATAGATACGGTGGCGATCGATGTCACCCTCATCAGAGCGGACTTGGGGAAAACCAACGAGTGTGTCAAATCCCTTGATATCAAGACTGCTAGTTTGACCACGGATGTCTCGGATCTCCAGACCACAGTCCGCAATCTTCGGTCTACTTGTGATCTGTTCGCCAATCGGCTGGAAGATTTCGAGGGCCGGGCCAGACGCAATAACGTCCGCATCGTGGGTGTCCCGGAGAACTCTGCTGATTTGCCTGTTGATATCCTGGTGGAGGACCTTGTGCTGAAACATTTGGCACCAAAAGGCCTAAGTAAATTCTTTGCTGTGGAGCGAGCTCATCGTGTCCCGGGTGCTAAGCCGAAGTTGGGAGCCGCTCCGCGGCCCATAATTGCCAGGCTCTTCCATTTCCGTGACAGAGACGATATCCTGCAAGCTTCACGAACGAATGGACCCACCAAATTTGAGAACGTATCGATCAGTTTTTACCCGGACTTCATACAGGCAGTCCAGAAACAACGAATGGGCTTCACGGGCGTGAAGAGGCACCTCAGAGACCTGGGACTGAAATATGCTATGCTTTTCCCGGCCCGCCTGAGAATTGAGCATGAAGAGCGTGCGTTCTTCTTTGACCGCCCCGAGGTGGTTAGTGACTGGTTGGACACTTTATCGACGCGCCATGAGGGCCCGGAGAACTCGAGAGGCGCTGAAGGAGGTTTGGAGGACCAGGAGCAGTGAGTCTACATCGGCAAGCCTGATTCTATGGCAGTGGCTCAGAGACTATGTTCTGTTATGGTGTGATTGCCCGGGGGTGGGAGGGGTTTAGGGGATCTGCCTCCTCTGGGGACTATTCTCTCTTTGTGTAGGTTAGTTTAATGGGGCGACAGGCACACTGCAAGTTGGGGTGGCTTTTAGGTCTACCGCAGGGGTGCAGGGAGGGGGGTTTGAGTTTGATGGGTTCACTGGGGGTGATGGGGGGGCTCTTTTCTCTTTGTTTGTTTCTAGGCTGTGCTTTGTTTTACATTTGCTATCATGTGGCTGTTTCGAGGTGGGGAGAGCGGTCCGTTCTCTACTGGGATGGGGGGTAGGGGACTTAGGGTGTTGAGCTGGAATGTTAATGGTCTTGGGGACAGGATAAAACGTGGGATTGTGCTACAATACTTGAAGAGATGTTCCCCGGATGTGGTCTTGCTCCAGGAGACCCACTTGGTGGGCAATACATGTCATGCACTGAACAGGCGAGGTTACCGTCTGGTGGCTCATTCCGGCTTCACCTCTGGATCGAGGGGGGTTGGTATCCTGGTTAGGAACTCCCTCCCCGTGAAGATAGATGACACGGTGCTGGACGATAGAGGCCGTTACGCAGCTATTATGGGGAGATGGGAAGGGAAGTTGATTTCCATACTGTCTATTTATGTTCCGCCTGGCCTGCAGTCTACTACCTTCACCGACTTGGGTGAGGTAATTCTGGGTTTGCCCGATGGCTTGCTAGTGGTGGGTGGAGACTTTAATTCTGTGGTGAATGGGGAGAGTGATCGTAGTCCCCCCAGGCTCCTCCCTACGTCGCAGCTATGGCTAGGGAAATTCTTGGACGCCTTTGGGTTGGCGGACTGTTGGAGACAACTGCACCCTGGCCGGCTTCAGTATACTTTCCACTCGGGAGCCCATGGTAGTCTCTCGAGACTTGATTATATCCTCGTGCCGGTGGTGCAGTTGGTCTCGGTGCGTGAAATCAATCATTTGGCTAGAGGAATTTCGGATCACTCCCCGCTGTGGCTTCATATCGATATACATCTGGGGGCTGGGGGTCGGCTTGCCCCGATCAATCCATGGCATTTTCAGAACCCCAAAATCAGATCTGAGGTGGTCAAGTGTATGAACTTTTACTTTACTGAAAATGAGGGATCGGTGTCCTCCCCGGTCTCCCTATGGGAGGCTTATAAAACTGTGATCCGTGGCCAAACCCTGTCTTTGGTTGCTGGTGAGAGGAGGCCCAAACATGAGGAGGTGGTGAACTTGGAGTCTGAGATTGCCGTATTGGAGGAACGGTTGGAAGCTGGGGTTACGCCCGAGAAATTGCATGCATTGGCTCATAAGCAATCTGATTACAGGGCCTTGGTGACTGACTCGGCTGAGGCAATGAATCGTGTGCAGCAGGGGCGTCTGTATGATGTGGGTGATAAAGCGGGGAAGTTGATTGCTTGGCTGGATAGGCGAGATAGAATGAATCGTGTTGTGCCTGTAGTTGAGAAAGTTGATGGGACGCGAGTCGTGGACCCGGTTGAGATAGTTGAGGTGTTTGCCCAGCACTTTCGGGTTGTATACGCGCCTGTTTCGAGCATGCCGGAGGAGACTCGCACTTGCTGCTTCGTGATCTTAAGTTGCCGAGTCTCTCGGAGTCGGACGGGGTGTTCATGGAGGCTGATTTTTCCATTGATGAGGTTGCGCTCGCTATACGCTCCCTTCGCTCAGGGAAGGCCTCTGGTCCCAACGGTATACCGGTTGAGTTATACAAGCTATGCCCGGATAAAATGGCGCCGTATCTGCTTCGTATGTTTGCGGCATCGCGAGACCTTGGATTTCTTCCCAGGGACCAGAGGCTGGCCTCTATTGTGGTTATCCATAAAGATGGCAAACCCCGCGAGCGCTGTTCATTGTATCGCCTGATCTCACTTTTGAATGCTGAACCCAAGATATTGGCAAAACTTTTGGCAAACCGACTGGTCACGGTGATTGGCGGGTTGGTTCACCCTGATCAGTCTGGTTTTATCCCCCAACGCAATACTGCGCTCAATCTTCGTCGTCTTCACGGCGTCATTGCGAGGGCGGGGTCTCTCAGCGAGCCGGCCATCTTGGTTTCTCCCGATGCCTCGATGGCCTTTGATACGGCTGAGTGGCCGTATTTGTGGGCTACTCTTGCCAAATTCGGTTTTGGTCCGAAATTTATCGCATGGGTTAAACTCCTGTATGAGCAGCCGTTGGCGCAGGTTGTGGTTAGTGGTAGAGCCTCGGAGCCCTTTGTTCTCGGGCGAGGCACGAGGCAGGGATGTCCTTTGTCACCGCTATTGTTCGCACTTGCGCTCGAGCCCATCGCCGCCTGGCTCCGTTGGGAGCCTTCACTAAAGGGTATTCGGTGGTCCCCCGACTTCGAAGATCGTATATCATTGTATGCCGATGATATTTTATTGTACCTGACGTCCCCCCGTAAGTCGCTAGGAGTACTCTTTGATGTTTTGAGTTCCTTTGGACATAACTCCGGGTTGGTTATCAATTGGTCCAAGTCGTGTATCTTCCCGCTGACCGGTGATCCTCTCTCTCTGCCCCGAGTATGCCCGATCCCGGTTTCTAGTGCTGGTTTTAAGTATTTAGGGATCTATATTTCGCTTGACCCTGTGATACGCTATGAGCGTAACTTGTTGCCTCCACTCGCCCGGCTTCGGTCGGAAGACGCTGCATGGTGTGGTCTACCCTTGTCCCCCCTGGGACGGGCGGCCCTGTTCAAAATGATGTCTCCCCCCCGTTTTTTGTATGCCGTACAAAACACACTTGATCTAGTGCCGGCTAGCTACTTTCGTGAAATCGAGTGCCTCCAGAGAAAGCTAGTTTGGGCTGGCCGACCCCGTATTGCGTTGGCTAAGCTTACGCTGCCCTGGTACGATGGGGGCATAGCGTTACCTGATATAAGAAGATACTACTGGGCATCTCAACTGAGCGCAGTGAACCATGCCATGCACGGTCCAGTCCCGAATCCCGCATTCGAGATGGACCGGTGGTTGTTACCCGGGGGAAATTACTATAGGGCTCTCTACTCTCGGGGCGCTAGGAAGAATCGGACGGGACCTACTGAAGTGGCTGTGCGGGTGTGGGGTAGCGCGACCGCGGCTACTGGATGGGTAGATAAGCTGACCAGGGCGACCCCTCTGTTTGCCGCGGAGAGGCTTGGTGAATTGTGGACGTCAAAGGGTTTCGATAGGTGGGACTTCATCGGAATCAGCAAGGTAGGTGATCTCTGGGTTACGAATAGAGTAAAGACCTTTGCTGAATTGAAACAGGAATACAGTTTGAATGCTCGGAATATTTTCGATACCTCCAGGTTCGTCATGCCATTGGGTCAGTTTTTCCAGCCGGTTCTGACATTCCGGAGAGCTCCCCCCTGGAAAACAGGGTGCTGGACGGCCATATTCCGGACAGCACTATTTCCCTTATTTATAAAAAACTTATCAATGCTCGATCAGACTTGCTGGTTCAGCTTCGTGGTACCTGGACTAACGATGGGCTGGAACTGGATGATGAGGATTGGCAGGCTGCGATATCCTCTCCCAAGGAGGTCGCGATTCCGGCGCGTTTGCGACTCGTTCAGCTGAAGATTCTGCACCGCGTCTATGTCACGGGTCCGCGACTGATGCGTATGGGTTTTTCTGAGGATGGACTGTGTCGACGTGGCTGTGGTATGCTTGCTACCTTCCTCCACATCGTATGGGAATGTCCGGAAATTGTGTCTAACTGGACTAGAGTGCATGCGGTGATGAGTGGGGTGACGAATGTTGAGTTGCTACCTGAAGCCAGGCGCTGTTTATTGAATATATGGGAACCGAATGATTGCACTGTTGCTCAGACTCGGTGGGTCACGCTGGGAAACATGATTGCGAAAAGGGACATTGCACAGTTGTGGGGATCTCCGAGGGCACCATCAGTCTCCAAATGGGAAGAAAATATGGACTGGTGCATGTTCAGAGAGAAGATTGTTTATGTCTCCCGTGGCAGGCCCCCAAAATGGGGTAGGATATGGGACCAATGGAATTCTTACCGTGGGGAGATATGTGATCCCCCCTTTATTGATCCCCCTGACACTCCTTGTTCCCCTTGACTGTACGTTTCGGCTCCCTCCTGTATCACATTATTGATCTGTTTCTGGCTCTGGCTCCCCCTCTCCCCAGCCCCTCCTTTATCTCCTGGAGGTTCTCCTGCTTTTCCATATTGCCTCTGATTGCCTCTCCCCGTATCGTATGGAACAGACACAACAGTCTAGGACACAGCCTCGTTTTCCTCTTTTTCTTAGATGTTTTTGTTTGCTTGTTTTACAAAAATGAAACCTTTCCGTATCTTATCGTTTTAGATTTGACCAATATAATGTACCATTGCTGCCGGACCCTTGGTTGTCGGCTGATGAGCTGTGTAATGTTATACTGCTTTTCCGATAAGTCACTGGCCGGCCCAGGGGGTTGTAGACCTGTAATTGTATTTTCTTTATTGCTAAATAAAGGTTTTTCAAAAAAGACTGGGTAACGCTGGGTGTGATGTTAACCAAACATAACATCACTAAACACTGGGGAGCACAGGCTACTCCAACATATCGGGAATGGTGTAGCGGCGATCCTGCTTCAGACACTGAAGGCTCTGAGAGGCCCTTTGATGCAGAGCAATACCTCACCGAGGTCGAGTGATGTGTCCATGTAGATGGCTGAGAGTGTCTCGACGTTGAGCGGCTATGTGCTAAGACCTGTGAGTCCACCAATGGGGATCTTGGCCTCGCCTTCGGTCGTGTAGCCTCCTTCTGTTTTGACGTTGACTGATGCCCCGTAGATGGAGGCTTGTGCTTCACTGTCAGGAGGGGAGGACCCAATGGAGTATGAAGCCTTGACGTCGTACAAGGAGATGGGCGCTGTTTCGTGGGCTGCAACGGATGAGTCTGCCGCGACATCGAATCCCTTCTCGACGTCGTAGATGGTCTAGGCCTCAACGTTGAGCGCTGTCTCGTGGACTGCAACGGAGGGTCCTGCTTCGACGTCGAACCCCTTTTTGACATCGTAGATGATCTAGACCTCGACGTTGACCGGCAACGGAGGACTGCGCCTCGACGTCGAACACCATAACGACAACGACGGAGAGCGGTGTCTCGACATTGGGCGATGAACTGGCAACAACGGAGAACGACTTCTTAATGCCGACCATCACCAGGTTGACGTAGGTGGAGGGTTCAACATTGATATTGATGCACCTCTGCGTTTTGAAGTCTTCGAAGATGGCCGGTGTTCTCTCGACAGCAATGCCGCAGTCGAAGTGGTTGTCGTCGTCCTTTTCTTCGCTGGTGGAGGTATTTTCGATGCCGAGCCAGACGCCGAAGATTACCAGTGCGGGACTTTGCTTCTGGAAGTTGACCTGGGCCTTTTCTTCTTGTGTCTCATAGGAGACCTGCCTCTAGAGGTAGAAGATGTATTTTTCTCAGAGAGATCATAAAGACAAATCCTTTCTCTCTCCTTGAGAGTGCGTCTTGACAATTTTTGCCAGTATTGGCAGGTCTCTTAGGCACATGAGAATCCAGAAGGCAGAGAATACAAACAGAATGAGAATCTGTTTTAGCCTTTTTTGCCACAGGAAAAGCAAGGATCAAACAGAAAAGGCATCTCTGAGAGGGAAAAAAATGTAAAACTGCCAGAAAAAAAGTAATAACTTACTCCAACAGGTGTTAAATGTTGAAGAAAATAAAATTTAGTGAAAAAGTAGATTTTTTCTGACAAAAAAGTCAAAAATCTGTGGAGTTGATTAACCTGGGACCTGACTGAAGGAGCAGGAAGGAACAACTGGCCTAACTGTCACCCCTGAGGCATGATGGGAAGCTAGGGCTCATGGGTGCCTTAAAGGCAAAGTGTCAAGTTTTTGAGTTTCTACATTTGCTTTCATTTTCTATGCTGTTGAAGTTCCAATGCAGCCTATGGGTAACAATGCCTGCCCTTTTCTTTGCAGGGCTACTTATCTCCTGTTCATTAAGGGCAGTTCAAGTGTCTTTTGGTCTTCCTGGTTTGTTTGTGAATGTGCAAAGAAAAGGTTTCACAGCAATGCTTAGCCTTTTATGTGTGTTTTCTTTTGGGAGGCTGCATTGATTGCTTTAAAAATTAGTATATGTATATATATATATATATATATATATATATATATAGAGCTGTATATAAAGGTTTTCATATATAATGTTTTTATATATTTTCCGGGGTCCCCGCGCATGGGCTGAAATATTCAAGTGCTTATGACTATTGATGAGGATACCCTGGAAGAGAACTATTTGTATCCTCATCCAACACTTACCAGATATTCTTTTTGCAATGAATGGGCCTGTGATGGTGGAGCTTGAAGGTATATGCACTGTGGTGTCCATGGACCTTTCTGGTTTTTTTCCTATCTTCCTTTGATCCCGTCTTTGCTTTCCTGAATCGGGGAGGAAAGAGATAGGTGACTGTGGTGGATTTCTTCCTCTGCAGTCACTATCGACTATCATCTTGGAAGCTCCCTTTGGTTCCAACTGCTCTCCTGGACGTTCTCAGTATGGAAGTTAAGAGGAGGGCTCATGAAAAAAAAGAGTATGTCCCTACATGTAGCAGTAGCCATTCAGGAGTCTCCTAGAACTTCCACTCTAAAATATTATACCTGCCATGGGGAACTTTGTTAAGATAGTGTTCTGAACATTGTGTATATATTTTGCATTGTGACCCTCCTACTGTTATACAGTTTATGTGGGATGATTTAGGGCTTAATCTCTCTGTATCCAGCCTGGGCAGAAGTTGGAGATTTTCAAATTCAAATATCTTTATTTGGCACTTAAAAAGGTACCATAAAAGTATATAAAAACATTTAAAAAACACATTAAAATGATTAGGAGAAAAGGAGGGGCATTAAATTCATGTCTAAAATTTTCTGTTATCAGTCTCTAATTACAGGACGTTACAATCATTTACTTCTCTTGTATTCCTTAACCTCATAGCCACCTTGATAAAACTTATTATACAAAACAGTGTGTGAGCATCTGAGGCTTCCTGCAAAAACAGTAGAGCTGCTTTTGCCTGTTTGAATTTAGCTTTTTTGAGAATCCCCACCAGGAACTTACGTCTAGGGACTGAATAAAATGAGCATAACAGTACAAAGTGAAGGGTATCCTGCGGAGACCTACTGTCGCAGCCGCAGGTACCCTTCAGCTCAAGTGATAAAGTAAATCCAGAGGGGACAGACAATAAATGATGTAACATATTAAGTCTAAAACGGGTCATATAAAATCTGTCCTGTGCATTGTACATCACTGCTAAATATGGTTCCATTCCATGTTCCTTTTTCAGTAAACTGTAGGACAAAACTGTAGGTTTGCGCTTTTCGGTGACAGCCCTTCTTGTAGACGTCCATTCACCGAACAGTTTTTTAACCAACGTCTTATTCTGGGCATTTAAGGTTTCGGGTGCGGTGTAAAATTTTTGCAACCGATTGCCTCCAAGGAATCTTTTACATACTTTATCCAGGGGATATGGCTCCCTCTGTCACGATTCAGACAGTCTTTAATAATTTGCCTACTAAGGCCAGCCTCTGGATTAGTCCAGATTTTGATCCATGCCAGGAGCGGCCTGATCTTTATTCGGTCTTCAATGTAGGGTTCTCCCAGTTCTTCATGTATAATATAAGATGGGGTACTCTGTGGCACTTTCAGTATCCTTTTAAAGAACTTATTTTCCTCCACCTGAATCTGGTGCATATGCTTATTTGTAAAACCCCACACTTCTGACCCATAGGCTGCTTTAGCGCAGCAGATTGACCTGTACAGGTTGAGTACTTGCTCCGGCGACCATCTGCCCAGTCTTCTCCCATAACCCATTATGGCCCCTGACGACGCCACCAATTTTGCCGCTTGTTTATCAGTCAGGGATTTGAAGTCTAATCACTCATCAAATAAAACGCCTAGGTAGGAGAAGGACTGGACCAGGCCTATTTTGTGGGAGCCTATCCTATAGACAAATTTCCTGTTTGATCTTACCCCAACTGACATAACATAAGTCTTTTCCAGGTTAGCTGACAGGTCAAGTGTGGCCATGAAGTTGACAAATCCATCGATCAGCCTTTGGAGCCCCCGCGGTGTTCGAGCTAACAACACCGCGTCATCCGCGTAAAGCAGGACGGGCACTGGACGATGACCTATTTGAGGGGAATCCACACTCAAATTCAAAATGACTTTATTTCGGATATATTGCAATCCATAAAAGTACACACAATAGACAAAACATATTAAAACATCACAATAATCACAAAGTCAATCTTAAATTAATACAACTCAAATATATCATAAAAACAAGTGCATTGACAGAATCAGAATAAAAAGTGCAAGTAATGTCCAAATACAGAATATACGAAATAAAGTGCGATAGTGCCATAAACTGCAGTTAATGCACATTTACTCATCCAAACAATTTCTTAGTCTCATGGTCAGTTTTAAAAATTCTAACACCTGAAGAACACTATCAGGATGCAACAACTGTAAATACATAAGGGCGGGTCTAATTTGGTTAAAATTTAATTTCTTTAAAAGGGTAACCAAATACCGCTTTCGGGGATATTCATAAAATGTACATAAAAATATAAAATGCAGCATATCCTGTGGAGACTTCCCGTCGCAGCCACAGGGTGCTGCTGGTTTCTTAAAAATGTCCGTCTTGGGTCTAATTAAAAGCTGATGAAAGATGTTAAACCTGAAACGGGTCAGCAAAAATTTGTCATGGGTGGTGAAGGAGCAAGTTAGATACAATTCCATTGAATTACAAGTACTCAACATGATGTACGTTCTAACATTAGGTTTCAAGAGCTCAACTTCATCTCTTACAGCATTACGGTTCAGGAAAAAAGCACTCAATTTGGATAGTTCCTTGTCCAGATTGTTGATATATAGGAAAAATAAAAATGGCGCTAAAATGCAGCCCTGCCGCACTCCGCTCGTACATAGGAATAGTTCGGTCTTACTTCCATCTTGATTATAACGGACCTTTGCTGATGTATTCCAGTGTAAGGCCTTAAGGGTGTCAACTAGCTCTTGCTCCACCCCTAGGCTTGTCATCAGTGCCCATAATTTTTCTCTATTTACGCGGTCGAAGGCCGCGGAAAGGTCCATAAACCCCAAGTGGATAGCCCCCTTACTGGCAATAGTGTACTTAGCAGTTAAGAGGTATAAGTTCAGACACTGGTCGGTGGTTGACCTTCCCTCCCTGAACCCATATTGAATATCTGTAAGTATTTGGTTATCCTCTGCCCAATCTTGTAGGCCATTTAAAATGGCACAGCCCAAAACCTTCGCCGTCACGTCAATTAAGGATATGGGACGATAACATTGTGGGTCATCCCGATTCCCTTTTTTAAAGATTGGTACATTGGTCGCCGAAGACCAAGAGCGGGGCAGCCCTGCCACAACTGCCTCGTTCAAGACCCTCATGAGAATGGGAGCCTACAGTTCCATATTGCTCAGATAAAGGTCAGGGGGTATGCCGTCAGGTCCAGGTGCTTTGTTTTTAGTTAGCCCTAAGATTGCCAATTCCACTTCTGCCATAGAAAGATCTAGCCGTGCAGTCAATTTTGACTTCTGCCCTTCGTCGTGAATTATTTTCCCTGTGTGGTTATACAAACTCTGGAAATGGGTATGCCACTGTTCTGGTAGGATGGTATTCAGAATTTGTGGTGCGCTTGGGTCCTGGAAGCCCGGCTTATTTATAACTTTCCAGAACCCAGACAGGTCTCCTCTTTCTGCCGCCTCCCTTAGGTCCTCCCAGGCTTGTCTTTGAAGACTTTCTTTACGGGATTTCAGGGCCTTTTTATATCTCGATCTACAATGGGCAATTCGGGTGTTGTCCCTAGGGCACTGTTTTAGGCTATATTTAAGATCTTTATGTGCCTTGATGCACTCTTTGTCAAACCAACGAGATGTAATGGCTGTTTCGCTTCTTTTAGTGGTCTTTAATAGACCGTCAACAAGACGTGCTATTTCTTCAAATGAGGTGACCACCGTCACTCCCTCGTTGTTTTGGTCAAGGCATACATTTATAGCGTCTAGCCCTGCTGTTACGAAACTCCTATAAAACTTATCTCCGTCTATCTTGGCCCATCTAATCCTCCTCCCCTGATCTACCACCTTTTCTATTGAATCTACTCTGCTTGGTGGGTTCTTGAGATTTAGACATTTTAGTTCCATAACCAACGGGTTATGGTCGCTAAAAATACTATTTTCGATTGCCGTGCTGCCAATCCAGTTTCTAAGTGTGGGAGAAACCATGATGAAATCTATATATGAATGACAGCCTCTACCCTTAAAGGTTGGGCTAGGTTCCCCACTGCTGCCTAACTCGATCAGGTCCATCGTGTGCACCATATTATGCCTTTTGGTCACCTTATCTATTTCCCACCCCTCTATGGAGTGTGCAAAGTGTGGTCCTTTTGCCACTGTGCACCTCGACCAGTCCTTATTCAATGGCCTCAAGTTCCCACAGAGGTGACAATTAAAGTCCCCTGTGAGGATGACGCGCGAGGCAGCTGCTACATTTGTTAGCGATAACTGGGCATCTAAGCGGGAATTCAATTCTTTTAATACGTTTCCTCTACTATTTGTGCCTACCCATTTGACCAATTTACCAATAAAATGTTAATCCCTTTAGAACGGAAGCCTATCGCCTGCATGTTTTTTGAGTTCCAATTGTGGTTGGACCATACCCCTTGTATGCGGAGGTCTACGTAAATTAGTAGACTTCCAATCGCTCTCCCTGATGAGGACCTTACAGCAGGGACTGGAAAACATTTAAACCCCTCTATGGTGTACTGATTGTTGGAGTTGGAGATTTCTGTGGCCAGCTAATGGTTATTCTCCATCAACCAGGTTTGGCCAAGGCTGAGGTCTGTCCATTTTCTCCACCTTGGTATCTTTTAGTGCTGAACAGGACCAGTGGCATTTCTGGTTGCACTTACGTCTGCGTGTAGGACTGGCGAACTCAGTGCTCTAATGTGTCAATCTACTTTTTGTTTGTTCAGGAAGGTGAGGAAATTCTATGTCCTGACCAATTATTTATAAAGTTGTTTCTTATATGCACAGGGTTCTGTAGGTGAAGATTTCTGAATGTTAAATGGACCCTTCTGATTCATTCAAATAGAATGCATCCTTTTTGCCTTTCCAATCATTTGATTGTGATGCTCGGTGGAAATCAGGGTCAGAAAGCTTATTCTATGACTAATAATAGACGAAGTAGGTCTACAAAAGCTTTTCCCCATGCTTTTAATGGAGTACCTCTCCTAATGGTAATCCAAGGTAGGTCCACTAGGGGCCTCACTCATTCATGGGCTAAGGCTCAGGAAGTTCCTTTAGCGGAGTTCTGCAGGGCTGCTACTTAGGCTCCTTCTCACACCTGTGTTCATCATTATAGGCTCTATGATTCAGAAAATTCATTATGGGCTCTATGATTCAGAATATGAATCATGGGAACCTTCGTTGCAGGTATTCTCGATTCCGCTTTGTCCTTAAGTCAGTGGGTGCTGGGTTGAGTATCTATGAGTAAGGAGTACTTTTTTTTACAATGGTCTGAAGCCAGCATTAAATGTAATGAAAGTTACTCCAGCCTGAGTGAGGGGTTCCAAGATGTTTTGTCTCAGCAAAGGAGACACAATCACCTTTTCAGTTCATTTTGATTACAGCCATTAGTAAACAATCTGATAACTGGTGAATAACTGGAGAGGTCATACGAGCTCTTTATATTATCACTTCTCCTGGGACCAGAACCATTAGAAGCCCATGAAGATCAGAGTTTCTTCAAGTGTACAGGGGAACATTATTTAGAGGGAGTGATGTTATTTGCCTCAGGGAATTTTGAAATGTAGGCCAAACATTCTTATAGGTAGGCTGAACTACTGGTAATTAATCTAATTAATCTGATTGAATGCTGCTCCAATTGCATTGCTTTTGACCTTAAAGTACTCAACTAGGGAGATGCACAAGTCAGCCAAGCAGTAACTAGCAGGTAAGAAAGCAATTATAACGAAATATGTAAAAACAACGAAAAACCTCCTTTGTACAAACAGTATTTGAGAAGCTGTATTCGTTAGAGATGCAAACCAAGTAAAACAGCTGTGCCCTTCACCCCTGCTGCCAACATAAGATCACACACTGGCCCAAGGATTTTGTGGAAATTGGATTAAGCATTACAACGGACCTCTTTCCGATTGACATACCTCTGCCAGACTAAAATTGGGAAATATGTTGCCTGGTTTCCAGATTGCTGGAGACATCATCAGCTCTCACTACGTCAGTCTTTTGGAGTGTTTGAATGCTTTATTTAGCTAATTAGTTCCTCACCATGTAGCTGTGAGGATCTAAGAAAGCGGGTCTGTGGAAAGCCCCAGCCAGTGCAGCACTAAAGGGTGTTTAATTAAAGAGGCTCAAGTTGGTACAAGTGAGTTTAGTTTTATTACATCCTGTGTCTCTCGGGGCTTTTAAGAGAGTAGCCTATTCTTATCCGAGGACACTTGTAAACAGGCGACTTATATACTGTCCAATGTGTACTGATAGCCAATGAGAAATCCACCATGGAGAGATTTTGTCTTGCCATTCAACATGATTTTTAAGAGGTCTGCAGCTATTCCATTACAGCTTTCCAAATTGGCATGATCTGCCGGCCCTAGGTCATGGCATTGTCTTTGGAGTTTCTAAAATTAACGTTTGAGCATGGGGCCTTGGCAAAACTGTTTTCATGACCCCACTACTTTTGGGGCAAGAGCCATACTCATCAAAGGTAAACACAAGCTTTTTTGTTAGATTACATTAAGCAACAAAAGGCATCCCAAATCTCTTGAAATCGGAGAGGGGCTTAGGAAAGTGGCTGAGATTGGTGTTAGAATTAACGAAAGTATAAAACTAGTTACTTACCTGTACACTATGGTTCTCCAGTATTATCTTTCATAGATTCACATGCTTGTATCTTCCCCGTCGTCATGGTGGGAGTCTCCCGGTAAAAAGAATGACCATAGCAGTAGAAGAAAAAACTGTCTGGAAACCATAGAGGAACATAACATTAGGCAACCTCTCCTCCTCATTATGTGGTCCAAACCACAGCCAATCAGCTGCCAGCCCCAAGATACACCATCCCCAGCAGAGCCACCATACCTCAGATCTCCAACAGCCCACGGAGCCCAAAGAGCTACGGAAGAAACCAGACAAAGGCGGTCTATCTAAGAAGAAACGGGGAGGTGGACGGGCCGTATGTGAATCTATGAAAGATAATACTGGAGAACAGTGTACAGGTAAGTAACTATTTTTTTCTCCAGTATTGAATCTTTCATAGATTCACCTGCTTGCATCAGAATATATAGCAGTTCTTTTTCTAAAGAGCGTTTCCAGGCTAGACCCCTTTGTCCCAGGGCTCTGCTGTGTCTCTCTCTCTTTTTAAAAACACTTTTTTTAAAGAAAGGAATTATAAAGAATTTTGCAACAGCTTTTTACAATTGAAAATATCTATCTGTACACACAATTACATAATTAACTAATTGTAAAGTGAGAAAACAAGCACCTTAGTGAAACAGGTGCCGCAGAACTGCTTGACCCACTGCTGAATCTGCTTTCCACTCTGTGTCCAGACAATAATGTTTGGTAAATGTATGCACATTTGACCAAGTTGCTGCTCTGCAAATGTCTAGGAGCAAGACGCATTCCAGTAATGCTGTTGAAGTTCCCATCTTTCGAGTAGAATGAGCACGCACTCCTGTGCACAAGGGTTTTCCCGCTTTTTCATGACAGAAGACAATGGCGGATGCAATCCATCAGGAAATGGAGGTTCTTGAAAGAGCTAAACCTTTCCTTGGTTCCGAATAAGCTATGAACAATTGATTTGATTTACGAAATTACTTTTGTCTTCTCTATATAAAATTTTAGACATCTCCCAATGTCCAAAGTGTGCAGAGACTTTTCTGCTATGGTGGAAGGGTTCTTGAAATATGTAGGCAGGATCACAGGTTCATTGAGATGAAAAGATGAAGGAATTTTAGGGATAAACTTCGGATTTGTTCTGAGAATTACCTTATCTGATCTGAACTGTAGGAATGGATCCAGAATGGAGAAGGCTTGGATCTCGCTGACTCTCCTTGCTGAAGTGAGAGCAAGAAGTGAGGCTACTTTCCATGAAATAAAATGCAACTCAGCTTTGTGAATTGGTTCGAAAGGAGCTCTCATGAGCTGCAACAGGACTGTGTTGAGCTGCCAAGGAGGCGGTGGATGTTTGATTGGAGGAAATTTCCTGAATAAAACTTTTAGGAATTCTTTAATTAGCCTTTAAGACCAAAGCGACGGACAGTCTGGAGATCTGCGGTATCTGGAGATTGCCGCAGATCTGAACTTTTATTGAAGTATGAGAAAGTCCAGGTCTGGCTAGCTGAAGCAGATATGGGAGAATTTGCTCTGGAGAAGAATTAAAAGGATGTACATCATTTGAAACACACCAGTTACAGAATCTATTCCATTTTGCTATATATGTCTTGTTAGTAGAGGTTGCGGTAGAACTTGCAAGTATTTCACGACGTTGTTGAGGAATATCTAATGACCCCCCATTTGTAACTTTAAAGCTCCCGTGAGCAGTGGGCTGACGAGCCTGGGATCCCGCACCTACGCGCCTGAGTGGTACTATACCTGGCAGATATTGGCAGCCATCGGCAACCCCAGTACACGGCCTATCCCTGCTGACGAGGGGTGATACCCCGAAACACATGTCCAGGGATGGCGAAGACAGCGAAGATAGCAGAAGATCGAAAGATGATGCATCGCGAACACTTTACCACATTGACCAGAGTTCTTAGGGGCGACACCGCCGGTGTGTGAGTAGTGTGCGACCCCACCCCCATTTGTAACTTTAAAGCTCCTGTGAGCAGTGGGCTGACGAGCCTGGGACGAGAAGCGTGGCTCAGTGGTTAGAGGCGGCAGACCCGGAAGCTGAGATCAACCGTGGACCAGGGTTCGATTCCCCGCCTCGGCGGGTCTCGGGCCCAAAATTCCACGGACTTGACAATTCTTGCTCTGGTGCCTACTCAACTCACGGGGTCACACTCTGCGACTCTGGGCAATAGCTTGCTTAATCTCCACTACGGCCCCTCGCGGCGGGATGCCTGGCTTTCACCTTGTGGACACCCTGCCGGGGTTTCTCACAGGGGAATACCAGGACGGGTTCCCTAAGCAAGCGCCGGGACGCTTACGGGCAGCTGTGCGCTTTACAAGTCCAACACATTTACATTACATTACATTACATTACATTTACATGGGACCCCGCACCTACGCGCCTGAGTGGTACTATACCTGGCAAATATTGGCAGCCATCGGCAACCCCAGTACAAGGCCTATCCCTGCTGACGAGGGGTGATACCCCAAAACACGTGTCCAGGGATGGCGAAGACAGCGAAGATAGCAGAAGATCGAAAGATGATGCATCGCGAACACTTTACTACATTGACCAGAGTTCTTAGGGGCGACACCGCCGGTGTGTGAGTAGTGTGCGACCCCACCCCCATTTGTATCTAATTACTGAAGTTCATGTTCAAAAGGTTCCAAGCTGATAATCTTAGAGAGGTCAATTGTGGGTGAAGAACTTGGCCTTGGTTCATAGAAATTAAATTCTGAACTATTGCAAACTGTATCCTGGGTTCCACAGACAATTAGAGAAGTTCTGTGTACTAAAACTGTTTCAGCCAAGCTGGGGCTATGACAATTATGTGTCATGGTTCTGATCTCATCTTTCTCAATATCTTTGGAATTAGAGGGAATGGTGGACAGCGAAGATGAAGAGCATTTCCCCTTGATCCTTTTTGTGGGAATCTGCTTGCGAAATGTTTGCATTTCTTGTTGCTTCCATTCGCAAACAAGTCCAAATTCGGCTTGCCACATAGATTGAATATTCAAAGAAGTTGGTCTTGATTCAGTTCCCACTCGTGACAAATGGCAGATGATCCGCTTAACGAATCTGTCCATGTGTTGTCTACTCCAGGAACATTTTCCACCTGTAGAGTAATGTTGTGATGCAAAAGCCAATTCCAAATGTTCTGGGCTTGAGCAGACATGGGCTTTGACTTCATGCCACCCTGTTTTAGAAGATGAAACATTGTTGTTGTACTGTCGGTCCTTACTAGGACCAAAGAGCCACGAGTTCTTGGAAGAAAGGCTTGAAGACCCAGGAAAACTGCTTTTAATTCCAAAAGATTGAGGTGTAGTTTTGCCTCTCGAGGTGACCAATGACCTTGAATCTCTAGGTCTTGCAGGTGCGCTCTCCAACTCTGTAATGAAGCGTCTGATGTCATGACGTAACTGGAAGACTGAGTTTCGAACAGAAGACCCTGTGTCAAGTTGCTCCTGATACCTCAACATGACATTGCACGTTTGATCTGAGTTGTGAGGACGAGTTTGTCCTCGAATGAACCTAGGGTTTGAACCCATTGCTTGTATAGGGATTCTTGTAGTGGTCTTGTGTGCAAACGGCAGTTGGGAACTAATGGGATGCAGGATGATATCATTCCCAGTAAAGACTTGAAGATCCTGATTGAAGTGGACCTTTTTGATTTTATTGATGTTGTCAAATTTAAAATCTTTGTTATGCTTTGGTCCAAGGGAAATGCTTTAGCTTCCTGAGTTTTTAATAGTGCCCCGAGGAATTGGAGTGACTGTGTCGGAGTAAGGAAAGACTTTTCTCTGTTTTCCTAAGATCTAATTTTTGGAAAAGATCCATACAAATTATTAGAGACTGTTGCGTCTCCCGGTACGATGTGCCTTTTATCAGGCAGTCGTCCAGATATGGAAAAATCTGGAGACCTTGTTGCCTTAAATGTGCTGCGATTGGCGCCATATATTTTGTGAAAACCCACCCTTGGGGCAGATTTTAGGCCGAAGGGCAGTACTTTGAACTGGTAATGGCGCTCCGCCACCATGAACCGCAGATACTGTTTATGTCTTTTGTGAATTGGGATATGGAAATATGCATCCAAGAGGTCTAAAGAAACCATGTAATCTCCCTTGCGAATTAAAAGGAGGATTTCCTGTAAGGACAGCATGCGTAACAAAATTGTCTTTATGTATTTGTTCAGATCTCTGAGGTCCATTACCTGCCTCCATTTGGCAGACTGCTTTTTCTTTATTAGGAAAAGTGCGAATAGAATCATGGCCCTTGTTGTTCTGGTGGAACTTCTTCTACTGCCCCTTTCATAATGAGAGTTAAAATTTCCGTCTTGAGGGCTGATAGATGGTTTTGTCTTTGAAAATAGGTGGGCGATTTGGAGGTTTTTGAGAGAATTCCATGGTGTGGCCTTGTTTTATGATATCTAACACCCATTTGTCTGATGTTATTGATTTCCAATAATTTAGAAAATGAGAGAGGTAATGGAACTGTTTGAGATGAGACAGGGTCGGTGGTGCCTGAAGAACGTCACTGTCTTTCTTGGGTCTTTCCTCTTGCAGCAGATTTTCTCCTTCCTTGCTGTTGAAGTGATGTGTTAGAGGACCGATACTGCTGATTGTTGGAGAACTGACAGTACCCCTGTTGATGGTAAGGTTGGTACCCGTTTGATTGAAAGGAGGAGCGTTGATGGAATTGTCCTCTCGATCCTCTGCCACGTAAAGATTGAAAACTGCCTTGTTCTAAAGACCCCAGAGCTCTAGCTGTGTCAGTGTCTGCTTTTATTCCCTGAAGCGCCTCTTCAATGTGCTTCCCGAACAGACTTTCTCCATCAAAAGGCATGTCCATGATTTTTGCTTGGACCTCAGGTCTAAAAGATGTTGACTTACACCATCCCTGCCTACGTAGAGCCATCACTCTAGTCATTTGTCTGAATCCCACTGATACAATATCCATCGCTACACCAATGGACTCTGGCGCTGCTCTGGCTTCATCTTGAAGAATAGTAGTCGCTTCCTCTTTTTTGTCCTCTGGGAGATGGGCAGAATTGGAGCTATGTCCGACACCATCTGCCTATTGAATCTACTGATTAGCGCCAGTGCATTTGCTGCCTTGATAGAAGCTGCCGCCATAACAGCAAAGTGTTTTCCTATACTATCCATCCTTTTACCTTCTTTATCAGGAGGGGCCAAACAGGTAGTCACCGGATTTTTGGAGCGCACCTGTGCCGCTTGTGTAATAACTGACTCAGGACGCGGATGTCCAATCAGGCATGCTGGGGCTGTCTCAGGACCATGGTATTTCTTTTCAATTTTTGAAATTGAGGCTAGAACTGAGGCCAGATTTTTCATTAATTTCAGTCCTTCATCACATATATGCTGGATTATCGGAATAGCTCTTACTGATTTTCGAGATGACTCTTTAAAATCATAAAGAAAACATTCATTTTCTTTTACAGGCATTGTAAGTTCAAATCTCTTTGCGGCTTTTTCAGTCAGGTCATGGAAACTGGCTATGTCCTTTGGTGGAGAACTCGCTTGAGGTAACGGTGACAAAGGCGAAGTTGGAACAATGTATTGGTCCCATTCATCCCCAACTATGTCATCATGTGGAATCTCTCCTTCTTCTGCTTGGACTTCATGATCACTCTCCATCAGGTCATCCCTAATAATTATTATTTTCGGGGTGTCTATTCTTTGCACTGGAGGCGGAGATTGAACCACTGGTGTTTCAGCTACAGTTTGAGGAATACTTGCAGGAGCTGAGGCTGGAGCTTTATCCTCCGGGAAACGGCGATAATAACTGTCAATCATGTGCCTCAAATCAGAAATTAAGGATAAAGGCACCGATATAGCCTCTTCCTGAATATTAGGACTCACTTCTTCCTCCTCTTCATAATTATATGCCTGATGGAATGATTCATAACGCTTTGAACCTTGTACTGGTTGATCTTTAAAAGAAAATTGTTCCTGAACTTCCTGAAAATCATCATCTTCTGATTCCTGACTTTTAATGTGTGGTTGAGAGGGGCTACAGGCTGCTCCATAAGGACCTTCATCCTCAGATTCTTGGCAATCTAGAATTGTGGATGGCAGAAGTGGAGAAATTTTAGGTGTTGAAAATTCTGCTTTCTTGCCCGTCGAAAAGCCCGCCGACGGAGTAAATCTTTTAATTGAGATGAAGGTTGAAGTTTTCGTCGTTGTCGGAGATCTAAAAACTGTCACCGTCGGCGACTTGCTCATCGACGATGGGATCGTCGACAGAATCGCCGACGGGATCGTTGTTGACGTATATGTTGACATCGTCAAAGGCCTAACACTCACCCTCGACGGAGTCGTAATTGTAATCGCTGTCGACGACGCAGTCGTCGTCGAGATGGTCGTCAACGATATCTTCGTCGGGGTCGTCGACGCCTTCTTCGGCGATCGGACAGGAAATTCTTTAGTTTTCGACAGCGGCAATGACGACGGAGTCTTCTTTTCTAAGGTAGACTTGTGAGGAGTTTGAGGAAGAGAAGAAGAAGATTCACCTTCTTTGATTTTTCCTGATTTTTGTCTCTTTTGATCTCCTTTCTCCTCAGAGGACTCTCTCTTGTGTTTTCTAGAGGAATGTCCTTTAGCATCTCCATCAGACTCAGAGTCTGTGGCTTTCTTCTTTTGAAGCCATAATAATAGGCGTGCTTCTCTGTCCTTAAGTGTTTTAGCATAGAAGGTACAACAATGTTTGCAGTCGTTTGGAACATGCTTGGGATACAAGCAGTACTAGCATTCCTTATGTGGGTCTTCAGAAAATAATCTGGCTTTTCCACAGGATCTACAAGATCTGAAAAGTCTCTTTTTAGAGCCTTCAGACATTTTGAAAGAAATAAGATGGAAAATCAGTACCTCACTTCCAACTGTAGAAGGTCAAAAGTTCAGAGACTCCTCACACGAAGGCGGTTGGAAATCTGAGGTATGGTGGCTCTGCTGGGGATGATGTATTTTGGGGCTGGCAGCTGATTGGCTGTGGTTTGGACCACATAATGAGGAGGAGAGATTGCCTAATGTTATGTTCCTCTATGGTTTCCAAGCAGTTTTTTCTTCTACTGCTATGGTTATTCTTTTTACCAGGAGACTCCCACCATGATGGCGGGGAAGATACAAGCATGTGAATCTATGAAAGATTCAATACTGGAGAAAGTCATTTTGGGAACATTGTGCTGATGCCAACTGTTTTGCATCCAGGTCTAGGTGCAATCTAAGAGTCACAACTGTCTGTCCATACCAGGGAAGCACACCTATATGTCTGAATCATCCACAGACATACAAAATGTAAGTTGAAGTTAAACCTAAGAGATTGACTGCAGTATCTTTAAATATCACAATGTATATGAGAGCATTGAGTCCTGGACTGGCAGTGGGGTTTTGGAATGAGTCCATTTTAACATGGCACGTGCAACCTAAACAAAATAAGCTCTGCTATATTTATGTGGAGAAAAGAAATCTCTGCTACATTTTATAGCAGGGAAGAGTAGTTGACAGTTCTGAAAAGTATATGAGGCTCGGCATGGCCAGGTTTCTCTCTTCTTCCACAATCCTTTAGCTCAGTGCTTCCCAAACTGTTTAGTACCACAACTTAATTTTTAGAACTACAACAACTTCGTGACCCACTAGCTTTAATGGAAAGGAGGCAGGCAATTTTTTAATTTAACTAAAGCATCTTGTGGTAGCTCGCTATTACTTACAGACATCATATTTTCTATCGAAATGGTCACAAAATTTGCATAGACATTCAATTTTACTGATAAATTCTATTACGCATAAACGATAATGTGTGCAAATCATGTTTCAGTGAATATTAATTTAGAATTACAAAAAAATGCTTCATTTTTGCTTTGCTAACTGCTGAATGTGTACAGTTCACTTACAGGTATTTGCATTTTGTTGTGTGTTACAAAAAATAGCACCCTGCAGCCTTTCCTTTCATACTCCCTGTACCCTAGGAAGATTGCCACATAATTCACATTACTTTTCCTTCTCTGACTGTATTTGTGAGAATACTTCGTAAACACCAATCCCATGTTACAAAAATAAGCAGTAATTTGTCAAAGACACAGGCTGATATTTAACCTGTCTTTGAAGCGCAGCAAGTGTGACAAGCTAAATATAGAATTTGAAGCTATCTTTATTTATTGGTTGGACTTTCTGACCCACTAAAGATCAGCTTGCGTCCCACAGGTTGTGAAACACTGGTCTAGATAATTTGTTAATAAAGAATATGCAAAGGATATGTAATTGCATTATCTAAAACTTAATTGGACAACAGAAGAAGATGAAGATGAAAGATTGCTAGACAAGTTTGTATTGGCTGGTAATTAGTCAGGTCACTGGGTCAAATGTCTTTGGAATAATCAAAAAATTGCTACGGAGAAACAGAAAATATCCCTAGAAACGTGGACAAAGTCTTCTGTAAACTGCGTAAGTACCCAGTCTTCTCCGGACCTAGTGAGAAATCTGTGAGCTGAATTGTTTGTAAAACTACCAGGATGTCAGTATTTGTGACACAATAAACAAGCATTTGCAATGCAAATGGTCTCGCCTTTGGAACCTTATAAGTATTTAGCTATGCAGTAAATAAAGAAAACAATGAGTATAAATTCATAAATCTGCATATTTTAGAATGCCAACAGATGCCGTAAGTGGTTCAGTGCAATTATGAAACTCTAGTCTTAGATATCACGCGGCCTCAAACACCATGATGCTATTAAAACAAGCAGAAAAGCAGCTCAGTTTCCCTGGCTTCCAAATTTCCAATAGTTAGTTTAATTTGTGTTGATGATATAGTTTTACTTATGTTACTTTCAGACGCCTTTTTTCCAATTGCACAGATGAAATAAAAAAGAAAGCAACAGTTTTATGTAAAGGGAATCCATCTGACGATTTGCTGCATCCCGCACTATAAACCTGTGATCCTCGACCAGAAGGAGTTATCGGAAGCTGGAGGCTATACCATCACCAGAATCCACCATCCGATATCCCTAGAATGTTTATGCTGCATGCTCCACCATGTGGCCTGGGTGCACATTCAACAAAGGCGCTGCTAAAACTTGGTATAATCAACACTTCCTGAGGTGCACAGGCAAACAAGACGGAGACAGTGTTAGTGAGTTTGGTGAATCTCAGTTCATATTCAAAGCAACAACAGGAAATGTCCGTCAAAGAGTTAGATATGGGAAAAAAAATCTGTCATCTGCTTAGTAATTGATGTACAGGTGCACATAGCACAAACCTGCAACCCACACAGCACAAAATTTGGAAAATCAATTAATCAGTCAATCTTAGCACTTATAAAGTGCACTACATATCCGTGGGGGTCTCAAGGCGCTAGATGGGGAAGCTGCTACTGTTCGAAGAGCCAGGTCTTGAGAAGTCTCCTGAAGGTAAGAAGGTCTTCAGTGTGCGGATGGGGAGGGTGTTCCATGTCTTGGCTGCGAGGTGGGAGAATGCTCTGCCGCCGGTGTTACTCTTTGGATGCGGGGGACGGTGGCAAGGGCGCAGTCTGCAGAGCGGAGCTGGCGGGAGGAGGTGTAGAGGCTGAGTCGTCTGTTGAGGTACGCTGGTCCGGTGTTGTGGAGTGCACTGTGTGCGTGGGTAAGGAGGTTGAAGGCTATCCTCTTGTTGATGGGGAGCCAGTGCAAGGTCCCTCTAGGAGGGTGTGATGTGGCTGCGGCGAGGGATGTTGAGGATCAGGCGTGCAGAGGCGTTCTGGATGCGTTGGAGCCGTTTCAGGAGTTTGGCCGGGGCTCCTGCGTAGAGTGCGTTTCCGTAGTCAAGTCTACTGCTGACGAGGGCCTGGGTGACCGACCTTTTTGTTTCAGTGGGGATCCACTTGAGGATCTTGCGAAGCATGCAGAGGGTGTTGAAGCAGGAGGAGGAGACGGCGTTCACCTGCTTCGTCATGGAAAGGGTTGAGTCGAGGATGATCCCTAGGTTGGGTGCGTGGTCGGTGTGTGTAGGTTGTGCTCCTAGGGCGCCAGGAGTCGTCCCAGGCCGAGGGGGTGGATCCGAGGATGAGGACCTCCGTCTTGTCCGAGTTCAGCCTCAGTCGGCTGTTTCTCATCCAGTCGGCGACGGCTTTCATTCCTTCGTGGAGGTTGGTTTTGGCGGTGTGGCGGTCTTTGGTGAAGGAGAGGATCAGCTGGGTGTCGTCGGCGTGGGAGATGATGTTGAGGTCATGCCGTCATGTGACGTGGGCGAGAGGTGCCATGTAGTCGTTGAACAACGTTGGGCTGAGGGATGAGCCTTGGGGTACGCCGCAGATTATCTCAGTGGCTTCGGAGCAGAAGGGGGGAAGGCGGACGCTCTGAGTTCTGCCAGAGAGGAAGGAGGTGGTCCAGTCCAGGGCCTTCTTTTGGATTCTAGCGTCGTAGAGGCGTGTTCGTAGAATGCGGTGGCAGACCGTGTCGAAGGTGGATGACAGGTCCAGGAGGATGAGGGCCGCAGTTTCTCCGTTGTCAAGCAGGGTTCTGATGTCATCGTTGGTGGCTATGAGGGCAGTTTTGGTGCTGTGGTTGCTGCGGAACCCAGACTGGGACGGGTCTAGGATGCTGTTCTTCTCAAGGAAGCTGGTCAATTGTTTGTTGATGGCCTTTTCGATGACCTTCGCCGGGAACGGGAGTAGGGAGATGGGTCGGAAGTTCTTGAGGTTCTTGGGGTCCGCCGTGAGTTTCTTGAGTAAGGCGTTGATCTCTGCATGCTTTCAGCTCTCCGGGAAGGTCGCTGTCTGGAAGAAGATGTTGATGGTTTTCCGGAGATGGTGTGCTATGGTGCTGCTGGCTTTGTTGAAGATGTGGTGTGGGCAGGGGTCATCCGGACTGGATGGTGTTCATGATCTTGATGGTGTTGTCGTCGTTGATAGTGGTCCAAGTGAGCAGGTGGTTGGTGCGTGGGAGCGGGGTTTCCGCGGTTGCCGGAGTGGTGACGGCATCGAAGCTGTCGTGGATGTCTGCGATCTTGCAATGGAAGAAGGTGGCCAGCGAGATGCACAGGTCTTGTGACGGTGGGATGTCATTGGTGTTGGAGCTGGGGTTGGAGAGTTCCTTCACGATGTTGAAGAGCTCTTTGCTGTTGTGTGCGTTGTTGTCAAGGCGGTCTTTGAAGGTGGTTCTTTTGGCGGATCTGATGAGGTGGTGGTGTCTGCGGTTGGCGTTCTTGTGGGCTGTGTAGTTTTCCGGTGTTCGTTCACGGATCCCGTTTTTTTTCGAGTTTTCTGCAGGTTCTCTTGGAAGCCTGAGGTCTTTGGTGAACAAACTGGTTCTGTTGCTGGTGTGGGTGTTGGAGGGCTTTTTGGGCGGGGCGAGGGTGTTGGCGCAGTCGTTGATCCACTGTCGGCAATGGGCTGAGGCATCGGGTCAGTCGGGTCAGCGGGTTGTCTCTGGGCGAGGGCGGTGGTAAGCTGGTCCTCTCTGCGAGGCATCTGCTGGGTGCGGTGGTGTGTGATGGGTTTCCGGAAGGTGAAGTGGATGCAGCAGTGGTCGGTCCAATGGAGTTCGTTGGAGTAGTTGAAGAAGACGTGGGAGCTTGCTGTGAAGATGGGGTGAAGCGTGTGGCTGTTGTGACGAGTTGTCTGAGTCCGAGGTTGGCGATCAGGGTGGAGGAGTTGGAGTCGTTATTGTTCTTGAGTCTGAAGTTCAGGTCCCTGAAGAGGATGTAGTCCGTGGAGGCGAGGGCGTGTGTGCTGATGTAGTTGGTGATGTAGTCGCTGAACTGCGGCCGGGGTTCGGGGGGGGTCTGTAGACAATGGTTCGTCTGAGGGTGGTGTTGTGGTTGGTGTGGATCTGGAAGTGCAGGTGTTCGGCGGTGCTGAGGGTGTCGTCGGTGTCTTGTAGCCTTTCGGGATGGCTATGGCAATGTCAGGTGCCAAGGAGGGTTTCAGACAGGTCTCCGTCAGGAAGGCGTTGTCTGGGCCGTTGGTGTAGAGTAGGTCCCAGAGTTCGACTGCGGTTTGCCGGCGGAGCGGGTGTTGAGCAGGATGCATCAGAGGAAGTTGGGTTCTTTGGTAGGTGGGTTGGCGAGCCGGATGCTGGTGAAGCAGCAATTTCAGCAGAAGGGTCCTTGAGTGCGCTTCGGGGCGGCCAGGCAGCAGGTGCGCGATCGTCCAGTTGAGTGCATGGAGGGTGCTGGAGTCATAGCAGAGGCGGGTGTTGTGACGTTCGCAGGGGCCAGGGGTCCTGGCGCTGGGCGCGGTCCAGGCGGGGACAGACGCAGACTGGCTTGTCTTAGACGTGCCTTCGGCGTGGCAGCGCCGAGGCCGCCATATATGGGGAGGTGGGAGGGAGGAGCTGCTGGGAGGCGGGAGCAGGGTGGTGAATAGGCAAGTGGGGTTCGGGCCGCAGGGAAGCAGCGGTGGGTGAATAAGAAAGGACAGAAGGCAAGAGGGGGAGAAAGGCGGCAAAAAGGTGCACACAGCGCGGGAAATTACAAAAGAGGCAACAAATAAAGGCAGCAAAAAATAAATAAAACGGGCAGCAGTCACAAAAACGGGGGCAGGCAGACACAGGGGGATCGAACTCAGGGAAGAGGCAGCAGCGTTCTCAGAGTCACGGACGCACATGCGATGCTGTGCGGTGTGGGGAGCGGCCTAACCTGCAAGCAGGGTCGAGGGTCGCTCCTTTCACAGCGCAGTGGCCGCCATATATGGGAAGGTGGGAGGGAGGAGCAGCTGGGAGGCAGGAGCGGGGTGGTGAATAGGCAAGTGGGGGGTGCAGGCCGCAGGGAAGCAGTGGTGGGTGAATGCAGGAGAACAGAAGGCAAGAGGGGAAAAAAGGGGGCAAAAAGGATCACACAGCAAAGGAAAGTACAAAAGAGGCAACAAATAACAAAGGCAGCAAAAAAATAAATAAAACAGGCAGCAGTCACAAAAACGGGGGCTGGCAGACACCGAGGGATTGAACCCAGGGAAGAGGCAGCAGCGGTCCCAGAGTCACTGACGCACAGGTGGTGCTGTGCGGTGTGGGGAGCCGTCTAACCTGCAAGCAGGGTCAGAGCTTCACACACAGAGTCCTGTTATATTTCAAGAGCACAACACAAAAGAAAGAAATAACATGTTTTTAAACGACAATGCCTACAGATGTATTGGCATTGAGTGAGACTCCAATCATTGTGGCGCATGCCACCAACACGTAGTCAAAACAGAACGGCTCCAGGAACCTATAGATTGTATAATGCATCTTCTGTTACGGTATTCTCCCACTAACAAATTGCAAACGTTTTCAAATTGTGCAACTGCATACCATCTTTAGATGTAATTACAATTTTCAGCAGTCCTTCCGCTGGCCTTGTGTCAACAATGATCGGCAATAACGAGACAATCTGGACTTCACACTAGTAGTCAAAAAATCGATCTATAATACAAATGTCATGAGCAGTTTATGCAGAATAAACATATTGTTCTGAACAGCCTTCCAACGCAATTTGGGATATCCCTTTTATTAATTTGCAGGAACCACGTAGTTGTGTAACCTTAGACCATTTTACAAGTAAACTACAACCCCCAGCAGTCCCCTTGATGGTTCTCAAAGAAAACGGAGCAGAATTAATCAAATACTAGGCATCTCATACTCACAAGGTTCCAAAAGGATCGTATTTTGAATTAAACGCTAATGGTAGATGGTGCTTTAAATGCACATCCTTTGCAAAATATCCTCTTACATTACACTCAGTGACCCGGAAGTAAAACAAAAAACCCGATCGGGATTAAATCAGTTCAGAGAAGGCGGTTCTTCACTTCGGCAAGCACGGAAGCCATGGCGTGAGACTAAGATCTCAGCAAGATGGCAAAGTACGTTTTTCCAGCAATTGCTTTGTGTCTCTTGCAAGATTTACAATGTTTGTTAACTGCTGCTAACTTAGGGAGGGAAGGCTACACTCACGACGCGCTCAGCTGTTACACTGCTTTTCACGAGACAACGCATAGATCGTAAAGTATATTTATTTATAATAAGTTTCTCGCAAGGTGTTTGAAGCGCAAGTGAGTTTTTACGATGCAGCTAGACATGGTCACAACTTGGTGTGCGTAACAACCGCGACCTGTCCTTTTGGGAAACACCGCGATTAATCACAGCATTTTAAAATGGTGGTATTCTTACAAAATCTCCTGCACTAAGTGTTCGCCTCAAATGAAGACACACTAGGTTTTCATTTATCATGATTGCAACTGGTGTAGATATAAGCATTTTATGCATGTATGGTTCAACAAGTATATAAACAAGCGCCTACGAGCCGGCTCTCACTGCCAAAGTCTGAGAGCCGACTTACCCAGACACTTGGCCTCACCCCAAATGATCACACAATGCGGCTCCCTGGACTACAGTCCGGGCGTTTACTGGGGCAGTCCGGTCACTTCTGTCCCTCCTGCCAGGCAGCAGTTGAACGGGAGAGGAGATCGGGTTGCTTGGCGACGCTTTGCTCTTCCTGGAATTCACTGCAGCTCCTCTCCAGGATGAGCCCCTTGTTGCTGGGCAACACCTGTGCTGGTACCAATCCCAGCGCGGCTCTTCCCTGACATCAGCTGTGCAGCCCACAGGGTTCCAGAGGCTCCTGAGCTGGCAGTCATGATCCCTGGGGCGATTGGAGTGTCGCTTTAGCGCGGGGCCGCGGCGGTGATCTGGGGGCAAGTTTAAATGGCGTGAACACAAGCCCGCAGTGGTGATAACACGCAGTGCCCTCACAGTTCCCACACAGTCACAAGTAAAGGCGATCCCCCGGGCCCATGGCAGTGATCTCATGATGAGATGTGGGGGGGCGGGAGAGAAGGCTCGGACAGCGAGAGGAGTGGCACGGTAACAAAGTAGTGCTCAGCAAACATGCAGTGAAGGGGCCAATAGACGTGGAAAGACATGGCCGTCATAAGGCGGGACTAGAAGCCTCTAAACCAACCAGAAGACAGCAGAAGGCAGCATTTAGAAATGACAAAGCCATAAGCCAATTAAAAAGTGGGCGGGGATTCCCTCACCTATAGTGTATACTGCATGCCTCGCAAAGCGAGCACCGCATGCGCTGCACGGCTAGGCTAGACCTAAATAAGAGGCAAATTGTGAGGTCCCGATGTGTATTTCCATTAAGTTCTACATCAAGCTCCCAAAGTAGTACTGAAGGAAAATCTTGCTTAAGAGAGGAATTTCTTCATTAGGAAGATCTTCACTTCCCTCTTGAATGTTGCCGTGTTTGGAATTTTTCTAATGTTTGGAGGAAGTGAGTTCCAGATTCTGGTGGCTGCTCCGGAGAACGCTCTGTCATACGCTTTCTTCCGAAAGATGGGTGGTTTCAGCAACAGCTCCTTGGCACTCCTGGCAGGTCTGCTTCCCCCTGATATCTCAATTTTCTGGACTAAATACCTTGGCGTTTTGTAGTGGAGCGCTTTGTGGGTAATACATCCAGCTTAAATTGGATTCTGGCTTCGTGTGGTAGCCAGTTTAATGCTTTCAAGTGTGGGCAGATGTGGTCATATTTTCTAGACCCAGTAACGAATCTTGCGGCCGCATTGAGACAGGCTTTCAGTGGTGCTGTAGAACTTTTTGGTAGACCTGCTAGTGTTGTACATCCACATTCAATCCTTGAAATAACTAAGGACTGAACTGCCAGTTTGAGGTCCATCGTTGTGATGGGATGTTTAATTTTTCTGATATAGTTCAGGTGAAACCGGGCACTTTTTGCCATTGATTTGATGTGGGCTTTCATGTCTAGGTTCTTATCCAGCGTTATTCCCAGTGATTTAGTAGAGTCAACTAGGGTAGGGGTGCAGTTTAGCGCTGTGATCAGTTTGGTCCATTCCTTCACATTTGTGGGGTTCTTTGGAGGTGATATTAATAGGAATTCCGTTTTTTGTGCATTTAGCCCATCACAGAGACGTGGCTGAAGGATGACGATGCGGCTATTATCAACCTGGCATTCCCCTCTGACTTTTCTGTCTTTACCCTTAATCGATCTACTAGGGGAGGGGGTATTGCTCTTGCTATTCGATCCAGCTTTACTTGCAGCTGGTCGGGTTTGACCATTGCGGGGTGTGAAAGTGCGATGTTTAAGATTCTAGTCACCCCACATTTTTCACTCTCGGGGATGGTGGTTTATCGTCCCCCTGGGAGCGAAGTGGCGTTTAGAGCTGCCTTCCCCGATGTGGTCAGCTCCTTGGTGGTAGGTTGTCCCAACTTTTCTATCATGGGTGACCTTAACTTACATTTCGATAAACCTAACATCCCTACGGTAAGTGGTATTCTGGCGGATTTGGAGGCCCTTCAGCTTGCCCAATTGGTTCGACAGCCTACTCATACTGGTGGCCATATTTTAGATCCTTTTTTCACCAACTTGGTAGTTGCTTCTGTTACCGCCGTTTCACCCCTTGGCTGGACAGACCACTCTTTGGTTGCCATCTGTACCCCCTTGCCGGGAAGGATTATTATCCCCCCTGCAAAGTTGATCGCGAGGCGGCATTGGAGTAAATTACGGCTGGAGGACTTACATCGTGTCCTCGCCGCGGAGCCATTAGAACCTTTTGTAACTGTTGAGACAGGATACGATGGGTTCTGCGCTTGGATCTCTAAGGCGCTTGACGCCCTTATTCCAATTACCGCTTGCAAGATCAGCTCGAGGGACTCAAGTCCGTGGTACGACGGTGCCTTACGTACACTCAAGGGTTGTTGTAGGCGAGCAGAGAGGGCTTGGCGGAAGGCGTACGATATTGGGAAAAAAGCTATTTATCTCGCTTCCGTCAAAATCTACCATCGGGCTGTTTGCCAGGCTCGGGCAGCTTATTATACTGCTGAAGTTTGCAACAGCTCTAACCCCTCTAAAACCATCTTCAAACTGATGAAGGATCTTTTAGCAAAACGAGCCGGTGCCTCGATGACTGGCTCCACCACTCACTGTGAGGCCCTTGCTCTGTTTTTTCGGGAAAAGGTCGAAAACATCTATAAGACGTTCCCCTTTATAGGGCCTCCAGTTGAGTCTCCGATTAACATCTATGGAGATACCGTTTTGCATGAGCTGCCCCCGTTGACATCTGCAGGGTTTGACCTCCTGGCACAGCAGGTTAAATCTGGGTCCCCCGCTGATCCGCTCAGCTCAACTCTTTTTAGAGATCAGTCGTTCGTGGGTCGGGCCGTGGTCCACTCTTTGATTAACATCTCGCTGGAGTCCGGCACGGTACCCGCTAGCTGGAAGCGGGCGGTGGTCTCTCCCATCCTAAAGAAACCTTCTTTGGACCCAGATAAACCTGAAAACTATCGGCCTATCTCCCTGCTCCCTTGGCCGACCAAAGTGTTGGAGGCCCATGTCAACAAAGTTCTTTCGACCCACCTTATCCATGCTAACATCTTGGATCCCACCCAGAACGGGTTCCGTGCTGGCCACAGCACGGAGACCGCCCTTCTCTCCATGGCTGAACATCTTCGCACGGTGATGGATGCGGGGCAGACTGCGGCGCTCGTGTTATTAGATCTGAGCGCCGCGTTTGATACTGTCTCTCATCCCATCCTGTTGCATCGCCTGGAGGAGATTGGGTTGGGTGGCCCTGCCCTCCAGTGGTTCCGGTCCTTCCTTGACGATCGTTTCTTTAGCGTTGCCGTGCCACCGTTCCAGTCCCAATTCCATCCTCTGAGACAGGGGGTGCCGCAAGGCTCCTCGCTGAGCCCCACGTTGTTCAATCTATACGTGAGACCGCTGGCTGAGGTCGTCAAGCAATGGGACATGACCATGGTCTCATATGCTGACGACACTCAGCTAGCGGTTACGATCAGCGGGGATCCGGACCGGGATGCCCCCAGGTTTCAGAGTGGACTCAGGGCGGTGGCAAGCTGGATGAAGAACAACTGTCTCCAGCTCAACGCTAAGAAAACCGAGATCATGATCGTCGGTAGGAGGGCGGAACTATGGGGCGACAGGTGGTGGCCTGCTGAGCTGGGGCCGGCCCCCCTTCCGGTCACTGAATTAAAGAACTTGGGAGTATGGATGGACCCTGCTCTCAGTTTTGTGGGCCACTCGAAGAAAACCGCGGCCTGTTGCTTTGGCATCCTACGGTCGCTGCGTCCCATCCTGAAGTTCTTTGACCATCGTACCAGGCAGCTGATAGTCCAGGCTACTGTGTTATCTCGCCTGGACTATGCAAGCTCTCTCCTGGTAGGTTCCAATTTGGCTGAGGTTACCCGCCTCCAACGCGTTCAGAACGCCGCGGCGAGAGCCATTGTTGGCTTACCCCGAACAAGTTCCGTTTCCGGCACATTGAGATCACTGCATTGGCTGCCTATCAGGGCAAGAATCCAGTTTAAAGTGCTGTGTCTGGCGTTCAAGATTTTGAGGGGAGGGGGTCCTCAAATTCTTGCGGACCTTCTGTCCTGGTATGTGCCTACCCGGTCCTTGAGATCTTTGGGCCAAGCACTTACTGTGATCCCTCGATACAGGTTGTGTCGGGTTGGTGGCCGATCCTTCCGGGTCAGAGCAGCCGAGCTCTGGAACTCTCTTCCGGTAGAGTTGCGGTTACTAGATGATCTTTTAGCTTTTCGTAAAGCTTTAAAAACCTTTTTGTTTTAATAAACCAGCTCTTTGTCTTTTATCTGTTGTGTTTCCCTGTAGCTGTTGCATATTACCTGCCATGCGCCAGGACGCCCCTTAGCTGGGGCAGCTGTGCGCAATACAAATGTATGTAACATAACATAACAGATGATTAACCATTGTAGTGACACTTTTAAGTCCTCATTCATTGTCTTGATGTCTTCCAGTGACACGATATTGATGTAGATCTGAGTGTTATCTGCGTACATGTGATGTGATATGTTTGCGTCTCGGAGAATTTCTGTAAGAGGTTCAACATATAGGTTAAATAGTGACGGAGATAGTGTTGATCCTTGAGGGACTCCAATCGCATTCGGGCATGAAGGGGACAGCGTCTGGTTGACCAGGAACCTTTGTGTTCTGTTCTGGAGGAAGGATTCAAACCATTTCAGAACATTTCCAGATATTCCCATCCTGCCTTGAAGCCGGGCTAGCAATTTTTCATGATTTACCGTGTCAAATGCTGACGACAGGTCAAGAAGGATTAATAAACATGTTTGATTTTGATCTAGGGCCTGAAGCGCATCGTCCACTATATGTAAGATTGCTGTTTCCGTTCTGTGGCCTGGTCTGAATCCAGATAGGCAGTCGTCAAGCAGATTGAAATTAGCAATGTGGTCGCTCAGTAGATTTTGCACACATTTCTCAATAAGTATGGCAAGGAATGGAATATTGGTTACTGCGCGAACGTTATTTGGATCTGCCAGGTCTGCTGTAGATGTTTTGATGATGGGGAGGACTTGACCTGTTTTTAGGCATTCTGGTAGGATCCCTTGAGATAGTGATGCATTGATTATTTTTGTCCATATAGGGACGACGACATGGTTGATTCTTTTTAGGAATTTTGAGGGGAGGGGGTCATTGTAGTGGTTATTTGGTTTGATCTCCGATATAGTTTTGGCAATGGTATTATGGTCATATAGCTTGAAGGTTGCCCATTGTGCATTGTTTTTCAAACTCTCGAGATCGTTTTTCATGTTAGCATCGTCCAGCGTAGGGTGTTGGCTAGCGAAGTAGTCGGCTGCCATCCTGAGCTCTCTTTCTAGAGTGATGGCCTTGTCCGAGAAGAAGGAATTAGTTACTTACCTGTACACTATAGTTCTCTAATATTATCTTTCATATATTCACATGCTTGTATCTTCCCCGTCGTCATGGTGGGAGTCTCACGGTAACAGAATGACCAAAGCAGTATCATAGAGAAGAAAAATGCATAGAAAAGCACCTAGGGACTGTAGTATTTGGTAACCAGACCTCCTCCTTGTTTGGTCCAAATGTCAGCCAATCAGCATTGCTGCCCTACCCTCACACTCCCCAGCAGAAACTTCCTGCTTCAGATTTCCGGCCCCAAGTGAGAGACCTGGATAAATACCGAGACAATAGGTTCTGCCTGAGAAACGGGGAGGTGGGCGGGCGCATGTGAATCTATGAAAGATAATACTGGAGAACTATAGTGTACAGGTAAGTAACTAATTCCTTCTCCAGTATTACATCTTTCATAGATTCATATGCTTGTATCAGAGTAGTAAGTAGTATCCACAAAGCCTGCAGCGTTTCCAGGATAGAACCCAGAAGGAAGTTCTGCAGCTGAAATATAGTTAGAACATGATCTGAAAATACACAGGGCAGATAAGAATAGAAAACCATCTATAACAATATCAGATTCTACATATAGATATATATATATATATATATATGTATATATACATTGTATAGAGTATTAACTAAGAACCAAAGAATACTTTATTGAAATAGACGTTTCAGAACAGCTTGCCCCACTGCCGTGTCCTCTTTCCACGCAGTGTCGAGACAGTAGTGCTTGGTAAATGAATGCACACTCTTCCAAGTCGCCGCTCTGCAGATGTCAGGTAGAGACACTCCTGCAAATAAGGCTATCGATGTCGCCATCTTTCTTGTGGAATGAGCAGTCACTCTGGAATGAAGCGGCTTTCCAGCTTTTTCGTGACACTTAATGATAGCCGATGATATCCATCCGGCAATACTCAGTCTTGACAGAGGGAGCCCTTTCCTCTGACCTTCAAATGCAATAAATAACTGTTTAGATTTGCGGAATGTTCTTGTTCGTTCGATGTAGAATTTCAAACATCTAGCGATGTCCAAAGAATGCAGCGCTCTTTCTGCTTCAGATGAGGGATTGTTGAAGAAGGTAGGCAAAATAATTGGCTCATTCAAGTGAAAAGAAGTAGGGACCTTGGGTATAAACGTAGGATTTGTCCGTAGTATAACCCTGTCCTGTCGAAATTGCAGAAAAGGCTCTTCCACTGAAAAGGCTTCAATTTCGCTAACTCTCCTCGCCGAGGTCAGAGATAGCAGCAGGGCTGTCTTGTGTATAGGCTCAAATGGTGGCCTCATAAGCTGCGTCAAGACTGTATTGAGATGCCAGGGTACTGGTGGTCGTAGAATTGGTGGAAAAGCTCTAAAGAGCCCTCTAACGAACTCCTTTATCAGTCTGTGGGACCAGAGAGACGGCTCGTCTGGCATTCTCCTGAATCTTGAAATCGCCGCTAAATGCACCTTCAGCGAGGCATGAGACAGACCTGCTTTTGATAACGACAACAGGTAAGGTAGAATACCTTCTGGGGGTACCGTCAACGGATGTAGACTTTGACTAGTACACCAGTGACAGAAGCGTGTCCATTTGGCTGTGTATGTCTTGTTGGTTGACATAGCTCTGGATTGCGAAAGTATTTGTCTGCAGTCTTGTGGAATACTCATGGCTTGAAATTCCCGCTCATGAGGTTCCATGCGGATAATTTTAGCGATGCTAGGTCCGGATGCAGAATTTGTCCGTTGCTCATTGATATGAGGCTCTGGAATGTCGGGAATTGCACCTTGTTGCCTTTCGACATCTGCAGCAGAACTGAAAACCATGCCTGCCTCGGCCAAGCTGGTGCTATCAGAATGACATGACATGGTTCTGATCTCATTTTGCGAATCACTCGTGGTATTAAAGGAATTGGTGGGAACGCGTAAGCGAACATTTCCGTCCAGTCCATGTGAAACGCATCTCCTTTGGAATCCCGCTGAGGGTACCTGGACGCAAACTGATCGCATTTCGAATTGTCCCGGGTTGCGAACAAGTCGAACGTTGGTGTGCCCCATCTTTGGAATACTCTGTGAAGCTGAGTGTCGTTCAGTTCCCACTCGTGCAACACACTTGTCGTGCGACTTAGGACGTCTGCTCGTGTGTTGAGGATGCCCTGTATATGCTGCACCTGAATAGAAATGTTGTGGTTTATCAGCCATTTCCAAATTCTTTGCGCCAGCGCAGAAAGTGGTTTGGATCTTGTTCCTCCTTGCTTCAGAAGATAAAACATAGTCGTGGTGCTGTCTGTCTGAATGAGCACCGACGAGTTCTGTATTCTGGGCAGGAAAGCTTGAAGTCCCAGAAACACCGCTTTGAGCTCCAACATATTTATGTGAAGCTGTGCTTCCCACTCTGACCAATGGCCCTCGATCTCCAGCTCCTGGAGGTGCGCGCCCCATCCTTGCAACGAAGCGTCCGTCGTCATCACGTATTTGTGAGTCTGAGGTACAAAGTTGAGACCCTGATCCAAGTTCTTCTGAACCTTCCACCATGACATGGCCACCTTCATACGTTGAGTGATGGTAATCCGATCTTCGAAGGTTCCTTTGGACTGAACCCACTGCTCGTCTAGATGTTCCTGCAAGGGTCTCATTCGACGACGGCAGTTTGGAATCAGTGGGATGCAAGAGGACATCATCCCCAACAAGGATTTGTACATCCGCACAGAAGTGAACCTTTTTTGTTTGAAGGGATGTTGCAAGGCTTATTATTTTTCTCATCCTTTCCTCAGATGGGTATGCTTTCGTTTCCTTGGTGCATATCCATGCCCCTAGGAATTGAATGCCCTGAGCTGGAATCAGTGAAGACTTTTCCAAGTTGGTCCTTAATCCTAACCGATGGAAAAGGCG
The DNA here is from genome assembly GCF_964261635.1 of Lissotriton helveticus. Lineage (NCBI taxonomy): Eukaryota > Metazoa > Chordata > Amphibia > Caudata > Salamandridae > Lissotriton > Lissotriton helveticus. The sequence goes on from NC_136068.1 coordinate 1,450,293,179, forward strand.
GATGCAGCACTGAAGGGACCTTCTGGCTCTTGTGAATGATGGTCCTGTCACCAGCCAATCGTCTAGATATGGGTAAATGCAATGCCCCTTCAACCTTAAGTGGGCCGCCACCGGGGCCATGCATTTGGTAAACACCCTTGGGGCCGATTTGAGGCCAAATGGCAACACCTTGAATTGGAAATGGCGACTCTCCACAGCGAATCTTAAAAACTTCCTGTGCTTCAGATGAATTGGGATATGGAAGTACGCATCCATGAGATCCAATGACGCCATGTAGTCTTTCTCTTTTAACATTAGAAGGATCTCTTGCAATGAGAGCATTCGGAAGGGAATTTTCTTTATGTATTGATTCAGATCTCTCAAATCCAATACCTGTCTCCACTTCAGAGTTTGTTTCTTTTTGATGAGGAAGAAATGCGAATAGAAGCCTTTCCCTCTGTGTTGTCGCGGTAATTCTTCTATAGCCCCCTTCTGCAATAGTGAAAGGACTTCCTTTTGCAGCTCCTGACGATGTTGGTGGTATCTGAGCACCGGGGGGTGATCTGGTGGCATTTCCACAAACTCTAGGGTATGGCCTCTGCTTATTACGTTCAAGACCCATTTGTCCGACGTTATGGACATCCAATTGTTGAAGTATTGAGACAGATAGTGGTCGTTTTCCGGGATCTGCTGGGTGGGGAGCGCCGGCCTGAGATCATTGTCGTTTGTTAGACTGTTGATTCCTCCCTCTATTGGAGGACTTGCCCCTAGACTGCTGCTGGTAAGAGGAGTTGGAGGTCCTGTACTGATTGCCTGTATTGTATTGCCTATATCCTTGTTGGTTATAAGGCTGATATCTGTTGGTCTGATATGAAGACCTCTGATTAGATTGACCCCTTGCACCTCTTTTACGAAAGGACTGGAACCGTCCTTGCTGAAGGGATCCCAGCGCTCTAGCTGTATCCGTGTCTCATTTGATACCCTGCAGCGCCTCATCTACGTGCTTTCCAAATAGATTTTCGCCATCGAAAGGCATGTCTACAATCTTCGCTTGCACCTCCGGACGAAAGGATGTTGCCTTTAGCCAACCCTGTCTCCGAAGCGAAACTGCTCCTGCCATCTGCCTGAACGCCATAGAGGATACATCCATGGCAATGTCAATAGATTCTGATGCTGACTTTGCCCCGTCTCGAAGGATAGCCGCTGCCTCTTCTTTCTTATCCTCCGGTAGTGCAGACAGAATGGGTGCCAAATCACACCACATTTGCCTGTTAAAACGGCTAATAAGGGCCATAGCATCGGCTGCTTTAATCGTAGAGCCTGCCATGACCGCAAACCTCTTCCCGGCTCCATCCATCCTCCGTCCTTCTTTATCTGGCGGCACCAATGAAGTAGCAACTGGATTCTTTGAATTCCTCTGCGCCGCCTGCGTCACCACCGACTCCGGTCTCGGGTGACCTATTAGACAGGCCGCAGCAGACTCTGGTGCTCTATATTTCTTTTCGATTCTAGAAACCGAAACCGCGATGGAAGCCGGTGTCTTTAAAATTTTTAGGCCTTCTTCCCAAATGTGAGGGATAATCGGGATTGAGCGAGCAGATTTCCTGGCGTCATCTTTGAAATCATATAAGAAACATTCCGTTTCTTTAACCTCCATATCCAAATCAAACCTCTTAGCCGCTTTCTCCATAATGTCATGGAACCCTCCAATGTCCTGAGGAGGGGAAGTGGTTGGCGGCGGAGTAGGTGAAGGGGCCGACGGCAAAATGTACTCATTCCACTCCTGTCCCGTAGAATCTTGTACAAGCTCACCTTCCTCAGGCTGATCATCATCATCAGAATCCGTTAGATCATCCCTGATTGTTATCACTGGTGGTGATCTCACAACCTGCTCATGAGGAGTAGATTGGGTCTTTGGAGGTTGCAATGTAGCCACCGGTGTAGATGACGGAGGCGCATTTGCCTCCGGAAAACGACGATAATAGTCATTAATCATGAACCTCAGGTCAGAGACAAGAGAAACCGGTATGGAGACTGACTCTTCTCGCGACTCCTCTCGCGACTCTTCTTGCTGCTCGTCATCCTCATTATAATTTCATGTTTCCTGGAAAGATTCATATCTTGTAGATTGAGCTCTCTCTTTGAAGGAAAACATCTCTTCCTCGTCTGTGTCCTGGCTCTTTATTCTGAGTTGTGAGGGGCTGTAGGCCGCTCCTGACGACTCCTCTCCTTCTGAATCCTGTTCCAGTAAAGAAGATGGTGGTAGAGGCGAAATCTGCGTCCACGACGTGAATTCTGCAGATTTGCTTATAGTCGCCAAACCTCTCGTCGACTGAAAAGAGCGAATAGAGATCATAGTCTTCGACTGTGGCGATTTAAATGCCTTTGCCGTTGAAATTACAGTCGTCGTCGACTATGTCGTCGACGACATAGCCATCGTCGACGGAGCCGTCGTCACCAAAGCCATCTTCGACAGTACCGCCGTCGACGGGGTCTCCGTCGACGACGTCTTCGCCGTCGACGGTTTCTTCGTCGACGGGATGGTCGTACTCGTCGACGTGGTCGTCGTCGACGCTGCCTTAAATCCTGTCGTCGACGGAGCCGCCGTCGTCGAAACCGTCATTGTCGACGGTGAAGTCGTCGACGGGGCTGAAGACTTTACTACAGATTTTGCAGTAGAAACCAGGGAACTGGTCGACGGAGCAGACCCTGCCCCTTTCTGACCTGATGGCTTCTTGAGGGGAGTAAGAGGGAGAGATGACGCCACTTTCTCCTTTGATTTAACCTTTTTAGGCTCCACCCTTTCCTCAGAATGTGAGGCCTTTCTCTTTTTAGGTGTTAGGTTAGAAGATTCCTCCCCAGAATCTGAGTCTGATGCGGCCTTCTTCTTTTGAAGCCACAACAGCAAACAAGCCTCTCTGTCCCTCAGAGTTTTAGTAGAGAAGGTTCTACAATATTTACAATCCTTGGCCACATGCTTAGGATGAAGACAATATAAGCAGTCCTTGTGAGGATCTTCAGAGAAAAGCCTAGCCTTTCCACAGGATCTGCAAGGCCTGAAAAGCCTCTTTTTAGAGCTTTCAGCCATTATGAAAGAAATTAGGTACACACAATACCTTAATCCAGATGAAAAGATAGTAGAAGTAAAAGGTCAATAGTTCACTCAGGAACAGATAACTGAGCAGAGCTCAGGGAGACTCCTTTCTCACACAAAGGCGGTTGGAAATCTGAGGCAGGAAGTTTCTGCTGGGGAGTGTGAGGGCAGGGCAGCAATGCTGATTGGCTGACATTTGGAACAAACAATGAGGAGGTCTGGTTACCAAATACTACAGTCCCTAGGGGCTTTTCTATGCAGTTTTCTTCTCTATGATACTGCTTTGGTCATTCTGTTACCGTGAGACTCCCACCATGACGACGGGGAAGATACAAGCATGTGAATCTATGAAAGATGTAATACTGGAGAATGTTGCGAATTCCTCACAGCTCAGTTGCATTTTAGCTGTCTCTTGGGCAGATTTGGCCAGCTTATTGGATTGTTGCTTTAACATCTCGAATAGTTTCCGAGGTCTGTTTTTGGCGTCATCCAGTTCTAATCTAAAAAAATCCTTTTTGGAATTGAGAACACTTTTATTGTACTCGTTTCTGATTTTTCGGAGAGTTTTTAGCTGGGGGGATGATGGATGCTGTCTCTATTTTCTTTCTGCCAGTCTAAGTTTCCGCCTGTCTTCATTCAGTGTCCCATTGAACCATGGATTTTTATCTTTCTCTGAGATACTTTTCAGTTTTAGATGCATGGTGGAGTTGACTATATCAGTCATTGACGTAGTGTAGTGATCAGTGAGTTTGTTGACGTTTAGCAAGTTGCTGGGAGGACTTAGGTCCTTCTCACATCTTGCTACTAGTAGCTCAATACTAGGGTCTTTGGTGTCTCAAGTCCACTTTTTAAGTTTGACCTGTTGTGTAGTCCTGATCTTTTTTATGGTGGGTATCCAGAAGGTTATGGCATGGTGATCCGACCAATCGCACGGAACAATCAAGTGGATTGTAACATCCTTGTTTCTCGAGATTACCCAGTCTAAGGTTGCCCCTTTTGAATGTGTTGGTTGTGTGCAGGCTTGAGTAAGGTTTAGATCTCTTAAAAATTCTTTAAGTGCATTGACCTGTTTGTCATTATTGTCGTCCCAGTGTAAATTAAAGTCTCCTAGGAATATGTTGTTTGTGTGACTGTTACATTTGGCCGTGATAATCTCCATTAACTGGTCTGTGAAGGTGGCATTATCGCCTGGTGGTTCTTATACCGATACCGAGGTATTCACAGGATTCAAGAGGATCCGATTGTATTTGGCTAATCTCGATGTCAGATCGGTGTATGCAGGCTGTACCGCATCCAGTCTTTTTTAGTCTGTCTAATCTCACAATGTTATAGTGAGGCCGCACCAGTAGATCCATGAATGGGGAAGAAGATTCCGTAAGCCATGTTTCTGTTAAGATAGTCACGTCAATTTCCTGTTAATGATGAGGGCAGCGATGTCTGAGGCATGTTTTGCTGCGGACCGGCAGTTGAGCAGTAGGCATGGCAGTGGTTTCCCTGAGGTACTAGTGTTTATATCCTGAGTATTGGCGGTTATCTGGACTTGCTATAGGTTGTTGAGGTTCGGTTTCCTGTTCTTTGGCCAAGACATTCTATTTACATTGATCGGGACTGATCTAATTTCCTCACCTCTGTTGTTGGCTCCAGACTCATAGGACTGGAGTAGGGTTTTGGTTTCAACATACGATAAATATTTAAGATTTCTGTAGGGTCGATTATGTCTGTTTGATAATGGCATGATTGTCACTTTACTCTTTCCTAGAGTATCATGCACTGATTTTTGAATGAGCTCGACTTTGGAGTGAGTACTTGCAGTGATTTCTAGTATTTTTTCCATTACTTGCAGTGCTCTTAGAATGTCCTGTGCCATATTGTTCGCTTGAATTTGAAGAGCTTCGATTTCTTTCTGAGTCTGAGGTGATATATTAGGAGAACTGCTTATTTCTAGGTTTGTTTGTGTTCCAGTGCTCTAGATCTGTGACTTTTTCAGTGTTCCTTTTTTTGTCATTAGTTCAGGTGTCTGCACTTCCTCCATGAGTGATGTGAGCTGTGCGCCCTATGTCCTGTGATCTTAGTACCAAGCTAGGGGGATAGGATTTTCGTAGGTACGCAGGTGTACTTTGTACTATTGTGGAGGGGGGTATGGAAGGGATGTTAGCTTCCATATCTTTCATTGTTAGATGGAGGTTTCCATTGAATGACCTACGTGTGAAAGTAAACAATTCCTGAGGGGGGGGGGGCGCTGATTTTTCCCGCTGTACAGGCGTCGGGAGGGGGGGTATTAGCGTATAGTATAGATTCTTCTCCTGTCTCTGCAGCACTCCCGTCCACTGTGCCTCCTGTCAAAGTTGAGTCTCCTGACAGCTTTGTAGGTTGTGGTTTTTGAGGGTCTCTAGGTATAATGATGTCTGTGTTGGCAATGCTGGTGGTGGATAGGGTAGTAGCTTGTGTGGTCTGGTGTTGTTGATACCTTGTGTTATCTACACATTCCTTTAAGGTTGAAAACAGGTTGTCAAACTTTTCTAACTCGTCGTTGGCTGCTTGTATAAGCACAATACCGTTCTTGTAGATGGTTATGCATAGTACCGCTCTTAGTCTTGGTGATGCCATTTAGCCGTTTTTCTGGTGAAAAATATCAAGTCATTTACAATAGTGCCTTTGGTTAGATCAAAGAATGGGTCAGATATCAGTATGTCAGGGTTTTTTCTAATTAGATTGTGTTTGAATTCTTTGGCTGCGCTCCCGGATAGGTTAGTTGGGTACTCTATGACGTAAGAGTTGATGCCTGTTGATGTTAAATTGATTTTGGTCATATTTACCGATGGTGGTAAATAATAAATAATTCACCTGGGAGTTCCTGCAGGTGCGACCTCACTTTGATGTATCCTCTAGACCACTGCCTGTCTCACTTTGATGTATCCTCTAGACCACTACCTGTCTCCGGATGTTTACAGGTTTGCTGTTTTTCATGTCGGTCTTCCTCTGGAGTAGACTTTGTTTACTTATATAACAATTGGTTTGGGCGTATCAAAAAAGTACTATTCCATGTTATTTCGCAGTGAAGTTGTAGTTATGGTGAGTCATTCCAAGATGGCTGCCGTCTTAGTGATCTAAGCTGATCGAAATAGCTGTAGGTCCTTGTTAGTTTCTATTGCCCAGTCCTCTTTCTATTGCCCTTTCCCAGATTGCTACCATTTTGGAGATGTGTTGGGGACTTGAGAAGGAGCAATCCCTGTTCAAACTGGTTGGGGCAATAAGATCAGAAAGGAAGCAGCACTTATTTTTTTTAAGTTCAAGAAAATTTTATTGATAGTAATAAGAGAGAAAACCAGGTGTCAAAACAAAGTACAACGTGGTATCAAAGTAAAGAATCTGAGCAGAGTAATACAATCATACAAATGCGAGCAATATAATTAAAGAAATCTGGGTACAAGATGAGAAAAAGGGAAAAGGCAAGGAAAAAAAAACACGGTAAGCATAAAATATGAAAAGCATGATAACATTGGAAAGTATATAAGAAAAAAGGTTGGTACAATGGAGGATAAGTGGAATGTATCGAGCGATTAAGGAGGTTTAGGAACTTCCTGTTGTGGAGGCGGAGGGGGAAACAAGCGTTTACTACATGAGTCCAGATAAAGTGTGACGGGAGTCCATAAGTCCATGCGTTTTGTAGCCATACACGCCGGGAAAACATGGGCAGTATCGAGTCTATGGTTATGACAGACATTAAACCACCACGCTTTGAAGGAAATTTTGGAGAAGTCTTTCCAGTTGACCGTTATTTGTTGGAAGGCAGCAGCAAGTAATAGGTCAACAATCTGAGGTTTTAGATCAACGGCACCCCAACAAGGAGAGAGGCTACCCACAAAAATATGTGTGTGAGAAAAAGGGATAGAAGTGTGGAAAATTAAATTAATTTGAGCCCAAACCTGTAACCAAAAATCACGAACATGAGTGCATAAAAATAACATATGAAATAAATTGGCTTGTGGTGAGGAACAAGACCAGCATGTGTGGGGAGTATTAGGAAAGCGTTTGTGAAGGTCAGAGGGTGTGAAGAGGAGTCTATTGTAAATAAAAAACAAAGTCTGAGTGAGGGTTGCTGCTCTGGAAGATTTGCGAAGTTTGGTCCAAATTTTGTCCCAGAAGGAAACCGACCAAGAGACAGATAAGTCATGCTCCCAAAATTCTTCTACTTTAGATTTAGGCCTTGGGGCCTCACCAGAGTGAAGATATTTGTAAATAGCAGCAGCTTTTGGTGTAGTGCGTAAGAAGGAATGAAGTGCGGGAGTGGGAGTGGAGGAAGCAGGAGAAGGGCATGGCTGAGAGAGGTCATTGTATTTTGTTAGGACTGTAGTTTTGAGCAATTGGTATTTGCGTGCAAAGGAAGTGGGTAAGTCATATAGGGAGCGAAGGGTGTCAAAAGATAAGAAAGAGGAGTGAGAAAATAGTTGGGAGATCCACTGCAGACCCCGAGTATGCTAAGTTTTCCAAAAAAAGGGTCTGTTGCGGAAGGAAGCAGCACTTATGCACAATGAAGGGAAAAGGAGAAGAACGTTTTCTGTACACTGTCTGCATAGGCTAGGTCAGATTGTCGGCGGCGGCGGCCATTTTAAGGTCATGCAGGCTGCAATCAGACTCTTATTTAACTATCTTCATAACTTTTGTATAAAGGCCTCACTGGAACCTGGCGAGTTACCTTTCTCATCGGGATTCCCAACGGTGCTAGTAGTCTCTCGGTGTCAGTATTTATGCAGCGATCGTCCTATTGAAAATGTGGCCATTCATAGTAGTGAGTGCACTCGTCGGTTGATTTTGTTGGCAGGAGCATCCTCTGCGCTTCTAGTGCCCTGCGAACCATCTCCTGCGCTGGTGCAGAGACGCCGCCACTTCCCGGACCAGGATCCCGCTGTGGCAACAACGTCTCCGGGGACCCGCAATGCACTCGTGGGACGACATGGGTCTCTAGGCGGTGGTGGGATCACGACGAGTTGACAGAGTCAGTATGTGGTAGCAATCTGCAGCAAGGGCGACCGACTTCCAGAGCGGAGGGCTCAACTCGAAGTAGTGGGTCTGATTGGGAATCTGATCAGTGAAGGGAGTGGATCCAGGACACCGATCCAGCAGGTAAGATATGAGCCTGATTCTACGTACGTACTCAGTTTCTTTTAGCAAAGCGCATTAAGGTCCTAGGGCAAGTGGGAGGGATGGCCGGTGAGTGGGGAGCGGGTTTAAACAGGGATTATTGGCCAAATTGGAATGCACAAAACCAGGAGCTCCTCGGGCAAGCTCCAGATGTATTTGTCACAAACAGTACAACATGTGTTAGGAGAGCACAGGAAAACCTCAGGTTTTGCTGATAAGATACCTAAGAGAAACTGAGTGTCTGAACCTGTTTCACCAAATGGTCACGATTAGGGTCTCGACAGGCAGGAGGTCTTGAGGACAGTCTGAGCATCAGCGTAAGGCTATTGCAAAATAATTAGGGTGGAGGTGTTGTGAAATTAGATGGCAGCTGCGTACTACACAACCTCTTGGAGTCACATCAGTGTTTAATTTCCATAGAATAGTTTCCACATTATAACTGCCTGTAGTTCTTTGCAGTGGCCATCCCATGGGTTGGCTTTTTAACCTTACACTGAAAGATGGTCTTGCATTTTACTCCTCTAGTTGTGCTTGTGACGTGGAGACTGAGAGAGATATAGGAGTCAAGCAAGAGATCTAGGAATTCATACTTTAATGCAGACTATCTGCTGCTAGTGAGGTTAGCCAGTTCTGGTTGGCGAGGGACTGATGGGCAGAAACCCTTGTTTAGTGGAGGCTTGCAGGAATTTCATACGAAAGTGTATAATATAGCTATCTAATACTGTTCATCACTTCCACTGGTACAAAATGTTTGTCAGTATTCTAAATAGCTCATTTTCATGCTCACGGCCTAGATCTCTGCATAACTGAGTATCAATGGTTCAGTCCTGTCAGGGGCAACACACCCCTTAGTCCTCGACAGGTCTATAAACCGAATACTACTCAAGATAATACAAAAGCAATATATATCCTGAGCTAATAGCAAAAGTCAATAAAGTTCTTCAAATAAATCACAAAGAAGATGGTGTTTGAATCTTCATTTATTACGATGTTGTTCTTCTTAAAAGATTCTAGTCGCCAACACGTGTTTCGTCTTTGGTGGTATAGACCACAGACTTCTTCAGGGCTTCAAGCCCTGAAGAAGTCTGTGGTCTATACCACCAAAGACGAAACACGTGTTGGCGGCTAGATTCTTTTAAGAAGAACAACATCATAATAAATGAAGATAAGCAGACCATCTTCTTTGTGATTTATTTGAAGAACTTTATTGACTTTTGCTATTAGCTCAGGATATATCTTGCTTTTGAATTATATGTGGTATTGTTTTTTTATTACCCATTTGGTTGATGGTGGATGGCCATCACCTTATCCTTGGAGCTTTCTGCACTGTAACATCAAATTTTGTCATAACCCAGCGCAATCATCACTCAGCCATCCTTTGTCCATTGTACTACTCAAGATAATAGTAAAACATGTATTTTCAATGCCGCAAAGAACTTTAGTTGCTAGTCTATGCAGATATAAAAATGAGTTATCTTTATCATGATCACTCAGCTGTTTAATTGAGGGGCAATTACGAATCACTGGCGTCTTAGTGCACTGTGATACCCAGGCTATGTAACCTTGCTCCAGGAGATCACTTATGCAGGTTAAAGAGCAATAAGAGAGATGTGTGATCCAGAGGACAGCATATGAAAATAAGGTAGGAATGCATTTAGAGTTTTTGCTTCAATTTTAACCAGCGAGGAATCATGCTGTAGAAATCAGGAGAACAATTTGGCACTGTCACTCATCATGTGAGGTTCATCAGGGTTTGGTGTCAAACACAGCTCAGCGAGCAATCACATCCAGAAGCCACACATTGCCATTAAGCATGTAATGTTTAGTGTGCCATAAGCAGCCTGCATCATGGGTGCTTCAATACTGCATTTCTGCGAGAGGACTGACTAATATCCATCAAGGCATAGGTCTACAGCAACACAGTTTAATTGGGATGAGACATGTCATTTGTTTGAGCTGGCACAGGAAGGCTTGAAACAGTGCGGTACATGCTGGGATCATAAGGTAAAAAAACAGAAACGCTTGGCCCACTGGAAGGCTGATGTTTTGATCATGTTGAGCCAGTATGAAAGGGCTTTGGCTACAGTAGCAGGTAAAAGGTGCAAGAGGTAAGGGACTGGTTTTAGAAACGGTCAGTGTTTTGTCAGTCATTTAATAGTGGCGTGAAGTCCTGCTACACAGCGAGCTATTTTGAAAGATATTGGTGTAGGTTGTTACAGAAGTCGGAATTTCGTTTGTCATATTGTATATTTAATTGATGGGGAATTGTATGGGTTTCAAGGACTTTAGATGGAATTGAAGGCGAGTTGATGAGTCATGCATTTTACAAACTACATTTTGGGGGTGTCTGGTGATTTCCTTTACTTCAAACGGTGATAGCTGCTTCTGCCTAGAATTAATTTGGATATTGCTACATCCTCAGTATAAACCTGTGCATAAGTAGTTCTCACGTAGCCTTTGGCCCCTGAGTTTTTATTGGATGGCAGGGTCAGGTTGTTTTTGTCAGGGACATTGGAGCGAACCAGCCTCTGACAGTCTCAATGGCCGCTTAATATTGAGTCCCAAGGAAATTAATCTGTGTGTGTAAATGTAATTATACCTGTATATTTGTAGTTTTCAATCTAGATTTTTGGAATTGTGTTATCAGAATAACCTTAAATGTTTTGATATTAAGAATGGAATGTTTCGGGACCTTGCGTGTTGCCAGCAAGTAGATCGAAATACGATTTTTGGAAGGCGATGTCTTGAAGAAGATGAAATCCAACGTTTTCCTCGATTTTTTGTAGATTAAGTGCCGAGTGAAATTGTTGCCTTTGAAGATGTGAAGACTTCTGCAAACTTGCCAACAGGCTAGGCTCTAATGTCACCCCAACCACAAATAGGATTTAACTGGAGCCCACAAGTAGAGCACATTGTAGCCAGCTCTTTGTACCATGACCGATTTCCTTTCCTGTGTCTTGCTTTAAGTTTTCCGTTGGCTTCTAATTGGTTTTCAGAAGAGTGATCATCACTGAACTTTCAGTTCTGGATCCATTTAGATTTTTGAAAGAAGTTGTAATTTCTCTAGCCATTGCTGCCATCTTTAATTGTGAACACTGTCTCATTCAAGGCTTCTCGGCAACAGAAAAAATGTTGCTCTTTGGAAATCCTGTATTTGAGAAACAAAGAGACATGTTTTGCCATACAGGTGTATCTACTATGTAAATCCAAAGCAGAACAAGAGGCCGGCTTTCGATTTACAAATCCTGGTGCGGAAACAGTTGCCTATTGTAAATGAAGTAAAACTGGTTTATTTCTGGACAGTTTAATTTTTTGATATTCAAATTCATAACTTTTAAAACCCACTTAACCATTTTATTTCCATGTATAAATGCTCTATTTATTTAAGGCATTTGTAGAGCGCACTGTAATCTGAGTGCAGCAAGGTCTTTTACAGGCACCTCAGATTACAGGCACTGTCTTGGAGACAAGTGCAAAGTATATCATAACACAAAACATATGACAGGCAAGGGCGTAGGAATCAATGGTGAAGCCCTGATTATTGCTGTAATTTACTCCCTTAGGGGGCCTAGCCAGGCAAGATATCGCTGCAGCTCCACCACCCTGTTGGACTTGGCCCTTTTTACAGGGTCATCCCTGAACTTTTTGGCTTCCTCCTAGCCTTTTTAGGTCACGGCCTGCAATGGCTGCGCTTGCGCAATCTCGCTGGCGAGATTTAATGATTCTGAGTACGTTTCAGTAGCAAGCTTATGCCCCGCCCCTCTTTTCCATTGGCTGGCGTCACCGTTCATGCTAAACGGTGGCCAGCCATTGGAAAAGAGAGTCTTGTGACGTACTCTTTTCCCTTTTGAAGCCCTCCCACTTGGACTGGCTTCCTTGACTTACTGCTGTGGTAAAAGCTTTCTTATCTTCTTTATAGGGCCATCTGTTGCGGCCCATAAAGAAGATAAGAACCCTTTAACGCCAGCAGCGCTCTCGCCCCTCCCTGCTCTCACCCTCCCATTCCTCGTTAAATACTCCGGCGCGGCACCAAACTTCTCGTCTATCCCTTTTCTCCCGCCCTCTGACTCGCCCCTCCCTGCTCTCACCCTACCAATCCTCGTTAATTGTTTGCTTTTGTTTGCTTTCGGTTTCATTCAGGGCTACACCCCAGAGCATCTCTCCTCTAACTGTTGTCACACCGCCCCCAGACTGAAAGGAGATCACCCGTCATGCATGAGGGCATGATTTTGTGTAAACCCCATCAGCTCCCGGCTTGAGAGGAGGCCTGAAAGAGTGGGGGGTGGTGTTTGGGGGTCTTTCGAGAGGTGGCCCAGAAAACTTCTTCCCAAATATTCGCGCCGCCCCCCCCCCCCATGCGCCAGGCACTGGCTGCAGCGAGGCCATGCCCAAACACAGCGCGGTGGTGGAGCGGCTGCGGAAGCGCATCGAGGGCTGCCAGCGGCACCATGGCCACTGCGAGAGCCGCTACCAGCACGGCCAGGTGGAGCGGCGCGACTTGGAGGGCTGCCATTAGAGTGCTTTCAGCGTGGGTGGGGGGGCCTTTCTTTGCACTGACAGTTGCCAGATTCCCATGGGAGAACCCTTGGCTATTGCGGTCCTGTCCTTGGGGGCTCCCTGCTTTAGGGACGTCCCCCGTCCATTAGACTGGAGCAGTGGGGGCTTAGTTTAAACTGTAAACGCTGAAAAAACGTGCCAAATGAATGCACATGTCGCTCTGCTAAAGCGCAGATCACCAGGCCAGCCTGTGCATCAGGCGGACCGGGCCGACACAAAGGCAATCGGTTGCACCAATGAGATGCCATCAAGCCTTCGTAGAGGCCACAGCAGCGGGGCATTTGGCAGGAGTTTGGAGACCTAGAAAGAATCAACACGCCAGCATACATCGGATATGCATGTGAAGGCCCCTGGCGGGGGGCGGCCACCATGGACCAAGGCTGCCGGTTTGTGAACATCTTTGACCACGCTGGACCCTGGTCTTACAAGTGTCCATGTTATACTGACGAGCTTGGACATACTGTGAAGGCTGTATATTCAACAAGCACGGCACAGCCTGGCACGGAGCAGGCGGAGGCGACCGACCAGCAGAACCACACACTCATCATGGTAAGACCTTGGGAGTTGTCTTGGGGTGGGGGCAGGAGCAGGGACACAAAAGGGGGCACACTGCCATGAACAACGCACTGGGTGGCGTCCATGGACACAAAGTTACCCTCCTGGGGTGGGTTCTAGCCAAGCACTGTTTTTTTAATTCTGTATCGAATGGTGTATGCCATCATCTGAAGTAAATAACAAATTAATATATGGTGGCCACCTGTATAGGTACTACGAGGGACTGCCCCTGCATCCTTGCATGCCACAACACGCATTGAGGTGGTTCAAATTTGCTAGGATCTGTAAAGCAAATTTGTACATTTGAGCATTATCTTTGTCACATTGTTCCCATGCTGTCTGCCGTGTCTTTAAATGCTTCGCACTAAAATACCAGGAACATTCCCCTCGTCGTTTCTACCTTTGCAAAAAATGTCTTAGAATAGGATGAGTAAATTGTGGCACTAACGTGCAGTGCTTCCTGAGGGGTAGTAGAGCCCTGCACGCTGCTGCCCCCTAGGAAGTTCACCCCAGGCTGCGCGATCCCACCGCGACTTGGAAACCTCGTCTCATTTGGCATGGTACAGAGGTGTTGTGTTTACATTAAAAAAGTGCTAGTCGGGCGGGGTGTACCATGGCGCGGGGCTACAGTCTACGGGCCATGGATGTGAAAACTTTGGCCAAATGTGTGTCTCCTCTGTGGGAGACCGATAACCTAGTTGTGACATATAGTGGCGTGTGATTGTGTACAATTAGTGTTGGTGCTAGGGAATATGTGTGTGGCTCGGTGTGTGTGTGTGTGTGGCTGTGTGTGTGGCTCTGTGTGTGTGTGCGAGTGTGGCTGTGGCTGTGTGTGTGTGTGGCTGTGTGTGTGGCTCTGTGTGTGTGTGTGTGTGGCTCTGTGTGTGTGTGTGTGTGTGGCTGTGTGTGTGTGTGTGTGTGTGGGTGGCTGTATGTGTGTGTGTGTGGCTGTGTGTGTGTGGTTGTGTGTGTGTGGTGCTGGCTCTGTGTGTGTGTGTGTGGCTCTGTGTGTGTGGCTCTGTGTGTGTGTGGCTGTGTGTGAGGGGGCTCTGTGTGTGGGGGGGCTCTGTGTGTGGGGGGGCTCTGTGTGGGTGGGGGGCTGTGTGTGTGGGGCTATGTGTGTGTGGGGGGCTCTGTGTGTGTGGGGATATGTGTGTGTGGGGATATGTGTGTGTGGGGATATGTGTGTGTGTGGGGCTATGTGTGTGTGTGTGTCTGTGTGTGTGGTTGTGTGTGTGTGTGTGTGGCTGTGTGTGTGTGGGTATGTGTGTGGCTGTGTGTGCGTGGCTCTGTGTGTGTGTGTGTGGCTGTATGTGTGGGTGGATATGTGTGTGTGTGTGGGGCTCTATGTGTGTGTGGCTCTGTGTGTGTGTGTGGCTCTGTGTGTGTGTGTGGCTGTGTGTGTGTGGCTGTGTGTGCATGGCTCTGTGTCTGTGTGTGGCTCTGTGTGTGTGTGGCTGTGTGTGTATGTGGATGTGTGTGTGTGTGGGGCTGTGTGTGTGGCTCTGTGTGTGTGTCTGTGGCTCTGTGTGTGTGTGTGTGGTTCTGTGTGTGGCTCTGTGTGTGGCTCTGTGTGTGTGTGTGTGTGTGTGTGTGGCTCTGTGTGTGTGTAGCTGCGTGTGTGCGTCTGTGTGTGTGTGTGTGTGTGTGTGTGGCTCTCTGTATGTGTGTGTGTAGCTCTCTGTATGTGTGTGTCTGTGTGTGTGTGTGGCTCTGTGTGTGTGTGTGGCTGTGTGTGTGAGAGAGCAGTGTGAGTGAGAGCAGTGTGAGTGTTCTAGGGAGAGCATGGTGTGTGTGAGAGAGCATGGTGTGTGAGAGAGACAGTGGTGTGTGAGAGAGACAGCAGTGTGTGAGAGACAGAAGTGTGAGAGACAGCAGTGAGTGAGAGACAGCAGTGTGGGAGACCTTTTATTTATGTTTTGATTTTTGAAACATAAATAAAACGCATTGTTATTTGCAATGTCAATAGCTCAAACTCGAGTAAATACGAGACCTATTGCATTGTGAATGCAATAGGTCTTGCATCTGCGAGAGATTAAGCTATTGGCATTGTAAATGGCTGCCATTTAATTATCTGTTTTCAAAACCAACACATAAATAAAAAGTTTGTCATGTACAATGCCAATAGCTCTAACTTTTGCGAAGGCGAGACCTATTGCATTGTAAATGCTTGTTTCTGACATGGCATTAGTGGTTTTAAGAATCTGGGCCCTTTAGCACTGCTGTCCAGTGTAAAGTGCGTATGCTCTCTGTGGTAAGCATGGTAAGATTGGTCTACACCTGTTTGGTGTATTTAATTTACCTGTCAGTCCCTTGTAAAGTGGTATCTCAGATACCCAGGGCCAGCAAATTAAATGCTACTGCTGGGCTTGCAGCGCTGATTGCGCCACCCACTAAAGTAGCTTTCAAACCTGTCTCAAGACTCTGCCATTGCAGGGCCTGTGTGTGCAGTATTACTGCCGCGGTGACGTGGTGCCTTAAGTGTGCGCCACATCAGTGACCCCCCTTTTACTGCATGTCAGTCACCCCTAAGATAGGCCCTAGCCAGCCCTATGCAAAAACAAGTTGATGGACAGATGCAGAACAATGTCATACATTCACCCCAGTATAGAGATCTGGGCCTAAATCCATCGGTTTTGTGCTCATCATGCCATTCCAGTTTGAACCCAGCCATATGCAAATCAGTCTTGACCCTGTGCCTCATGGGAACAGTCCAGCCCAAACTGCCAAGCCAGGTCCTCCCTGGACTGG
This sequence comes from Lissotriton helveticus, assembly GCF_964261635.1. NCBI lineage: Eukaryota > Metazoa > Chordata > Amphibia > Caudata > Salamandridae > Lissotriton > Lissotriton helveticus. The sequence continues at coordinate 1,450,309,257 of NC_136068.1, forward strand.
AAATAAGCATCCTAGGACCGGTTTCAGGGTTTCACCCCTCTTCAGCCAGGATAGCTTGATTCCAGGGGCATGGAGAGCACGGAACCCACGTCTGGGCATACCTATCCCACTCGGGGGTGACAAATGCAAAAACAACAGTTGGTGGACAGAATGCAGAACAATGTCATACATTCACCCCAGTATAGAGGTCCGGGCCTAAATCCATCGTTTTTTTGCTTGCCCTGCCATTCCAGTTTGAACCCAGCCATATGCAAATCAGTTTTGACCCTGTGCCTCATGGGAACAGTCCAGCCCGAACTGCCAAGCCAGGTCCTCCCTGGACTGAAAACAAGCATCCTAGGACCGGTTTCAGGGTTTCACCCCTCTTCAGCCAGGCAGGCCTGGAGCAGGCGCCGATCGGCCCCGGTGAGTTGGGCTGGTGGTATGAATCAGTGCTGATGCCTTGGGAGGGCACCAGACGGAGCCAGTGAATGGGGCTCTCAGGGCACAGTGAGGGCCAGTGTTAATTTTCTGCTTAGCTGCATGGTGGTGCTGAGAGCAGCACCAGAAGGGTCCCATTGGAAAGTGCTTGGTGGATTGTCACAGCTGCACTGCGAGCGGGTTGGCAGCGGCAACGTGGAGCATTTTCTTTTCTTTCCTTGATGATAAAGGGGTGAGGTGCACCCTCCTGCCCTGGTGGGCCTGCACCCGGCTGCAGGTGGCAGCTTAGCGCCCTGACTTTCGGGACAAAAGCTATTTGAGCCCCACAGACGGCCAGTTGGCCAGGCGTCAGTGTTGGTAGGGCACAAGGCCCTAATGTGATGCATATTGCATAATGTGTTTATGCCTACAGAGATTGCATAATGTGTTTATGCTTATGCTGTATATGCATAATGTGTTTTATGCCTAATGTGATGCAGACATAATGAGTTTATGTTGCTAGTAATAATTGGGAGTTCATTATTGCACCAGTAGTAACTTGTTGTGTTATTTCTACTACTTGTGCTTTGTGATGGTTCTGACAGTGACCCGATTGGCCCTATCATCTATATAAGCCCCTGTAAATTACTATCTGATGCCAGTTGGCACAGTGTATATTTGAGATTATGATTCTAATGTGTTTTGGATAATACAAAGGCTATTTTTTATATAACCTTGCGTGGAGTTTTTTTGTAGTGTACCTAGTGTGTTGCTGCTGTGTGTGTGTTGCGCAAACGCTTTACACATTGCCTCTGGGATAAGACTGACTGCTTGTGCCAAGCTACCAAGGGAGTGAGCAGGGGTTATCTTCAGCGTCTAACTCCCTTGCCCTGACTAGAGTGGTGGTTTCTGCCTAACTTAGGCGCATGCCCTAGCCAATCATTTCTAACACACCCCACTGCCATAACTGAAGTGAATTGCTCGGGTGGAGATTCAAAATTCTTGGAAATGCTGCATCGGATTTACGGTAATAGTGCTGGAGGTGAGTCCTATATGGTACGGCCTGCAGTGAAGTAGATCGGTGGCCATGCTCCTGGAGATGGCCGCTTGGGGGTGGATGCCTGATGGCCAATCCCTGTCGCCCTGATGCTGTCGGCTGAGAGCGGAGGAGTCTGGCGGAGCCCGCCCATGGTGGGCCACTTTTAGAGAATCGCAGAGGTACGTATGGGATGATTTGATAGACGGCGGCTGTAAAGCGGTGTTGCTGCATGCTTCAGAAGGGTTGGGCCCTGATTGTCAGTATCCTCTTGATAAGAGGGCTAATTTGACTAACTTTTGGTAACTTAAGGCTTCCTGGGGAGCTCAATGAGGCCCCGTCGATGAGAAGAGACTGGCGCTTTGAACATGTCTGGCAAGACACTAATCGACACCCACAATGTTTAATCTGGATCCCTGGGATGTATGCCCCCTGCAGTGAAGACAAGTGATACCCTAGATGCTCCCATATACACCCGCTGGAATTGTTGGGGGAACCAAGGTGGGTCCTGGGGTGCTGGTTTTCTTGGGGACTGGCTGCTGCACCCCAGGATCACTGCCCTGCCAGTGACGGCTACCACTTTGGGGTGGGGGTTGGCATTGATGATCAGCCCTAGGGCCCCCAGAGTGATGTAAAATGATTGTGGGGCGGAGCTGAGATGTTGCTGCGATGATGGGGAAAGATAAAGCTGCCAGGGCCCTACATTCTAACACCATAACCCAGTACGCCTAGCACGCAACCCTCAAGCCCAAAAGGCAGACCATCGCTAGGATGGGGATAAAAAGGGAGGATCAGGGGAGGAGCTTACCAGAAAATACCTCTTAATGGCTATACATGGATCCAGAACTTCTCTGAAGGGTATAATAGATGCTGTCTCCATAGAGGTCAATTGACTCCACATAGACCTCCGTAAGGTTGAGGATATGGTCAGGGCTGTAGAACATCACATAGAAGACCTGCAGTCCAAAGTGAAAACACTTAAAGAGCAAGTGTCCAAAATGACTGAGGTGAAAAAGACATTGGCGGACAGAATAGGGTAGAGGACACTGAGAGCCGCTCGAGGCACAACAACTTGAAACTGCTGGGAGACGCAGAATGAGTTGCACGCTCCACACAGGAAGAATTCCTTGAGGCCTGGATTCAAATATCATTGAAGCCAAATGGCCTGTTGCCAATGTTTCCTGTAGAGTGGGTGCACAAGGCCTAGTCAGCTAGGCCTCCTCTGGGGGCTCCACCCAGGGCAATCATAGTGAGGATAGTTACCTACAAAGAAAGGGAAGCAATCTAGAAGGTAGCAAGAAATGCAGGACATCTTTGCTATAACAACCATGAAATTGCTATCTACCCACACCCATGAAGGTCCAAACTAAAAGAAAGCTCTTTGTTGAAGTGAAACAAAAACCGCAAGCTCTATATTTGCCTTATGTCCTGCTCTACCTTGTGAGCCTTTATGTTGTGCCAGAAGATGTTTGGTCGTGGCTGGAACTTTGGGATGGTGTGCCGCCGCCGGACCCGGGACATGCCCAATTGTCGTGCAGAGTGGGAAAAGTAGGACCTTGACGACAGAGGCTTCCTAGGAAATCCTAGCCGATGACCCTGTCAGATCATAGGATCCCTAGGCTGTTTACCTGGGGTGGGTTGGGTGGGAGATGGGGAAAAGAGGTGATTTAAGTTGGACCTGGCCCTTTCTGCAGGGTCACTCTCAAACATTTTGGCTTTAGCCCCCACTTTTTTGCTGATCTCATTTTTGCTGGCCTTAGGACTCTGCACACTTTACCATGGCTAACCAGTGCTAAAGAGCATGGGCTTCCTCCTTAAAACATGGTAACATTGGTTTATACCTAATTGGCAAATTTCATTTACTTGTAAGTCCCTAGTAAAGTGACACTACATGTGCCCAGGACCTGTAAATTAAATGCTACTAGTGGGCCTGCAGCATTGATTGTGCCACCCTACCCACGTTACTAGTCCTTTAAACAGGTCTCAAACCTGACATTACAGCCTGTGTGTGTGCAGTTTTAAATTGGCATTTTAACTTGGAAAGGTAAACGTTTTGCCTGGCTGAAACCTTGCTTTTTCATACTCATTAGTCACCCCTAGTGTAGGCCCTGGACAGCCCAGATGGCAGGGTGCAATGGATTTAAAAAGTAGGACATGTGCTTTTAAGTTGTACAAGTCCTGGTAGTGGAAAACTCAAGTTAGTTGTTCACTACTGTAAGGCCTACCTCTTCCCACAGGATAACATTGATGTTACCTTATTAGCTTTTATAAGTGTAATTTCCAAATGGAAATAGGTAACCAGTTCATGTTTGGTGACTCTGGAAACCTAATTTAAAATCCTGACTTATGGTGGAGTAGGATTTTAAATTACAATTCGTAAAATGCTATTTTTAGAAAGCTGGTACTTTCCTGCCTTAGCCAATTAGTGCCTGTAGCCTGTCCTAGTCACATGACTGGGTGTGGCTGATAGTTGGGCTTTGTGAATTCCTCCTAGACAGCCACAAATAATAGAAAGCTTAGCTGTCCATGAATGGGCCATAACTGGCAGGATGGGAGGATGGAGGGGGTACAGGGCACAGACCCAATTACACCTAAAAAAGCTGTGTCCTGCCTCCTCAAAAAGGGCTACATACCCCTTGTAATTAGTCTGGAGCCAGGAAAGGGTACGCAGGATGCCTCTAGTAGCTTCTCTTTCACTTCACTTCTTTGTTCAGGAAGGACACTGACAGAAACACGATTTTACACCACAGAAGTGCACATCCCCGCAGTCTAAAAGCTAATTTACCCTATGGGCAATTATTAAGAATAAGACGGAATTGCTCAGAAATACAAGATTATGAGCTGCATGCCCAAGCATTTTGCTGTGATATGCAAGAGCGTGGTTATCCACGGAAGCTCCTCAAACATTCTCTTAAGCGTGCGAAATATACGCCTAGAGAATGTCTATTACAAACCAAACAGCGAGCATCTTTGGAGAAACTCGTGTGCGTCACCACCTTCTGCCCGGACACACACAAACTAAGAGAGGCTGTATTAAAAAATTGGCATTTGTTGGAAGGGTTGAGCTGCCCGTTCCCCAAACCGATTTTTGCCTACAGAAAAAACCGCAGCATTGGCCAGGAACTCATCCGAGCTGACGTGGTTATTCCCAAGCCCAAGAGCGACTTATTGGCGCAATGGAATCTCAAGCCCATCGAGGGCCACCACAAGTGTGGTAACTGCGTCGCCTGCTCCAGCACAATAGAAGGCGACGAGTTTGTACATCATGCGACCAAGTGGAAGCACAAAGAATTTTCTAATTGCAGAACAAAGAACGTTGTGTATATGATTCTATGTCCGTGCCAATTAATTTACATTGGAAAAACCAGCCAGCAAGTCAACCAAAGAATAAGCCAGCACCGATCGCGAATCAAGAAAAAGGTGATGTCTGCTCCAATGGTGGAGCATTTTTGTGAGAAGTCCCACAATGAGCAAGAATTCAAATAGTCTGTCCTGTACACTATAAATCCCAGGTCAAAATGCCAGGACGTTGAGCGCGTTCTGTTACAAAAAGAAGCGTATCTGATTTTAAAATTTAACAGTGCACAGACAGGTTTGAATAACCTGTCTGAGATAGCGCATATTTAATCACATCTGTCCTGATTTGCACCGGTTAGACATCCCTGGTTTGCCCGCTGGTCTTGGTCCTCTAGTTCATGAGAATAGGTCACCGGCCCAGAGAAGCCACCTAAAACGCTAGTACATCCTAGCATAACCATTTTTTGTCTTAAAACACATAAAACATTAAATACTTGGAAGGATGCACCCATTACCTTTAAACTACGATAAGGTGTTGTCGACAATATGCCCAGCACCTATTTGAAGTAAATGCGATATATGGGACTACATGTCCCACAATGCATCAGTACAGCTTTTGCATATAACAAACAGCAAACAGCGGCGGCCTTCTTCATTGAGAGAAATTCGAACCCTGCAGTACAGAGCAGCAGCTCCAGCCACAGGTATTTGCCCCACTTGCACTAACACGCGCTTGCTTAGGGCTGAACCAGCGAAAATATCCTACTAAGGTCGCGCTGTATTTTTCCCTTTAGAACGCTGAAATCAACAACCCCATTCATGCGCAAATGAGAAATCAAACCAAGGTAGGCAAACTCTCTTCGAATTCTCCAAGCGAATGTTAAACATAATTTGCACACCGCTAAGCCTCTGAATGTCAATCTTTTTCACATCTCAGAATCTAAATTGATGGTCACGCCGCCACTAATGGAGCCTGCCAGCACTCGGCACACCTAAAGTAAAAGGTATGCTTCCACTTTCCCAAACTGTTCCAGTCATTTAATAATTGAATGAACCACTCACGCAATTATAAATATTAAAAACACCCTTAAAATCTTTCTAGGCTTCTCTGTTTGGCCCCGCTATTCATTCAGACGGACCTCTAAAAGACCCTCTCTGAAATTCTACACTGAGCAGCCTTGGTATGTAGCGCATACCGACATCACAGCTACTTTATGGTAATAAGGAGCTCACACACTAGATTAAGCAAAACATTGTTTTTGTATCCCACAGATTCAAGACACATACAGCCCTGATGACAGACCAGTGACTCAAGTCTGGTCTAGAAACGCGTCAGCAGTGTTGGTTGGGAGATATAAAGTACCACTGTTGCACAAAAGCTAGGACCGGCTGGTCCAGCATTAAAATATATATAAGTTATTTAATTACTTATATTTTATCTTCCCAACCCCCAGTTTCTCTCATTCAGTGTTTGCAAGTTTTTTGTTGTTTGTGCTAAAAATGTTTGTATTAGGCTACGGCGGCGATGTGAGCAGACGTGTCTCACTTGAGCTCTGTCGCCCCGCTGCTTTAATTCGCCTGCTTCAGCGTAGTCTTCGGGGGGTGATCACTCCGGGGGACCCCCACACATCACGGTCCCTGCTGGTGCCCCTCATTGACGGAGAGGCGCGGCCGCGAAAGCTCCTGCGGCCACACCGCCAGCCGGCGGGGATTTCACCAACGGTCGCAGACCGCCATCTTGCCCTGAGGCTGCTGCTGTGGTGTCGGGACGAGCCCCTGGGGAGGAGACCGACACTGCGGCCCAGAGGGGACACCGGAACACTCCTGGCCTCACCTGTGGCCGTGCGGGTACAGCGGACCCGGTCTGTCGCCGGCGGAGCCGCGCCGGAGCTGCTGGAGCCGGACTGCCGGGCTGCCACCAGCGAGAGGCACAGCGGCGGCCCGGACGCCGCTCCTACCTGAGCCCCCGGCCTTGGCGGGAAACCCAGGCCCTGACCTGTGGGATTGCCGGCGGCCCCCGAATCCTGGTCGGAACTCCATCGCCCGTCCTGGGCCCAGACGGTGAGCTGCAGCGCGCTGCCCCCCCCCCGCCTGCCATCTCCAGAGGGGGCCCGACGCTTGCTCTTCCCGCCACTTCCCACCTCTGACGGCGGGCCGACCCCACACACCGACGGTCCCAGCCTGAACGCCCCCAGCCGCCCTGGACACATGGACTGCGGCCTGGCACGCTGCTGACCGCGGTGCATTGGCGACCCCTGAGCCTTGGTGGGCCCCGGCCTTGCAGCAACCGATCCCTGGCCACCCTGCCGCCGAGACCCGACCCTACCACGCCTGGCGGACCCCGGACTGGGTGACCCTGCTGTACTCGCGCGGGGACCTAAGGGATCTCTGCTGCCTGCTGCCCCTTGCCACTGAACTCCCCGCCGCTGGGAGGCAGGGACCCTCCTGGACACTCCTTGCCGGCTGCGGTGGGACCGGCTGGGCACGACGCTGGGAGGAGGCCCTGGTCTGGCCGACGCCGGGGTACTGAGACACACCACGAGACTGCGAGAGGCCCCCCGTCTGCGAACACCGGCCCGGCCTGCTGTGGCCCTTCTGCAGCCCTCACCTCTCCGCCGCCTCCACTGCCTCCGCGCTGCCTCATCTTCTCAGGTGCGCTGCCCACCCTAGCTCCGGCGGCCCCTCCACGGCCTGGACTTCCCCTATTTGAGTGCGGCCCCCGTGGACCATGACACGCGGCAAGGGGAGTAAACCGGACCCCACACCCACGACGACCAGAGGGGCGTCAGTAGCCTCTATGTGGGGTAAGGCGGGCTCGCCATCACCCTCCGGTGGGCCCTCGGCATCGCCAGGGGGGAAGCCCCCACCGCCGCCCGACTCCCCACCGGTGACGCAGGCCTTCATGACCTCCTTTATGGCCGATCTGAAGACTGAAATTGGGTCCCTCAGGACGGAGGTCCACACCTGCGTCAAAGAAATGCGCAAAGAAGTCACTGACCTTGGCGATCGCGTCGACGGCCTGGAAAGAACGGTCGACTCCCGCACGGAGGACCTAGAACAGATTTGGCAGAGAGTGGCGACCCTCGAGGAACAACATATCCAGCTCCAGATCAAGCAGGAAGATTTGGAAAACAGGGGACGCCGCAACAACCTCCGCATACGGGGTGTGCCACTCGGAGAAGAGGGGACTAATACCATGGCCTATGTGGCCCTACTCTTGCAAGCGGTGTGGGGTGAAGAGGACGCCCCCCCACCGCGCCTGGACCGCGCGCACCGTGTCTTCGGAGCGGGGGGAAAAGCGGGTCTCCTGCCCGACATCGTCACCAGGCTCCACTACTTCACCGAGAAGGAGGCCATCTTGAAGGCGGCTAGGGATAACCCGGACCTGCGCTACGAAGGCCACAAGATCCAGATCTTCCAGGACCTGGCCCCCACCACACTCCACAGACGGCGAGTCTTCCGCCCGATCACGGAGAAGCTCCGGACCCTCAACATCTCTTACCAATGGGGGCATCCCTTTGCACTCATCTTCAGATGGGAAGGCAAGCGCAGGTCACTTAGATCCTACCGAGAGGCGGCACACCTACTGGACATGCCAGAGTCACCAGATCACAGCCCGACGCGTCCTCCCCCCTCGGGGAGGGCTCCTCCACGCTCTGAATGGTCCACTGTGCGCAGACGACGGCGGTCCCCTCCGGTGGACGCACTCTCTACCTCGCAAACTAAGCAGGACATCATTGCCCACATCCGCTCCCTCGAGGGCGACCGCGAGGAGCGAGCCTCCCAGCCCCCTGCTTCAGGATCTGAGGGTGGGGATCGCCCCTCAACTCCGGCTGACCATTGAACGTTGCCACTGTGACTCCAGCTACCCCGTACACACGCTCGCCTTCTAGGCACCTCAGCGTGTCTCCCTGCTCCATGATGGCCTACCCCCAATGTTCGCGGAAAAGACGACGCCCCTTGCCTCCCTCAGGTCATGGACTTCACCGCAGGGCCCCTGCGCCCCACTGGCGCCTAAACGGACTGAGTGACCCCGCAGCCTGACACACCCCCGGACTACCTCTGGGCAGCGGGGTGGACGGGCTCTGAGACGATTTGATTCTGCTCTACTTGCCCGGAACTCCGCTTCCTCCCCTTGTCCTGTAGGAAGTGACATTCCTGGATTCATCCAAACCCTCGGGTAGAGGATGTCCGGTACCTGGGACATTGTATGCTGGCCCTGTTGGCCTGTTTTGATTCGATCTCTTTTTTGTGCCTTTCTTCTTTTTTCTCACTTTCCTCTTCCTACTTTACTTTTATACTGCCCCTCTCGCGCCTGCGGTGGGGTGGAGGGGTGGGTTCTGCGGGGGCTGCCGCGCTGGAGGCGAGAAGCGGCTGCCGCTGTGCTGTCTACGGGAGGGTCTGCTACACTGGGTCATGCGCGACTCCACTCCCCCTTAGTGCTATGACAGCGAACATCCCTACACCCTTGAAAGTCCTCTCTCTCAACGTCAAAGGGCTCAACTCCCCCAACAAGCGGCAGCAGGTATGGCGCTACCTCCTACACCACGCCCCTGACATTATCCTCCTCCAGGAGACGCACCTTCTCAGGGGAGACACCAAACGCATGGCCCACCCTAGATACCCTACACAGTTCTGGGCATCCTCTGACACCAAGACAGCGGGGGTGGCAATCCTATGCAGGGCTGGCATTAGGCGGGGATCCGTGAAACCTTTCAAAAGTGCTGACGGGCGCTTCCTCCGAGCCACGGTACAGCTGGGCCGTGCGCAGTTCACGCTTGGGTGTGTCTACGCTCCCAACCAGTCGCAGGACAAATACCTCCAGACACTCCTGCGGGAGCAGTTCCCATCGGGCGATAGTAATGTGATCCTGGGCGGCGATTTCAATCTTGTTTGGGACCCCGAGCTAGATCGGGCGGGAGCCCTCTTTAATAGAGCGGGAGCAATGTCTTCCACTCTTAAATCACAGCTACGGGACCTGGGACTTGTGGATGTGTGGCGCTACCACAATCCGGGGATCCGGGACTACTCCTTCTATTCACACTCTCATAGGACATACTCCCGAATCGACCATCTTTTCGCCTCCCTTGAGATGGCCCGAGACTCTTTGGCTGCTGCTATCTCCGACATCTCCCTGTCAGACCACGCTCACGTGGAGCTCTTACTGCAGGACCCCTTGTCCCACGCCGTTCGTGAACGCCGATGGACGCTCCCCCCGAGGATCCTTCGGGACCCGGACGACGTAGCCAGCATCCGTGACGCCATAGACTCGTACTTCGCCGTTAACGACACCCCTGAACTGCCGTTCCACACGATCTGGGACGCCTTCAAGGCCACCATTCGGGGTCACATCACCTCCCTGGCGGCGGCACGGAGGAGGGAGGAGTCCAAGATGGAAACCGACCTGGCTAGCGAAATCAAGCTTGCGGAGGCCCGAGACCGGACTTCCCCCTCGCGGGCGTCAAAGAGAGCTCTAGCTAACCTACGGGGGCAACTCCGCACCCTGCGCACCAACAAGGCGGAACACTCCCTGCTAGCACTCAAGCAACGATATTACGAGGGTGGGGACAAGGTTGGCCGCCTACTGGCCGGCAGGCTGCGGGCACGTACCGCTAGGGCCCACATCGCCAACGTCAAGCAGCAGGACGGCACTTGCGCCACCGCCGAGAAGGCCAAGCAGGCCGCCTTTGTTGCTTACTACTCCTCCCTATATGCCGAGGAGCCCACCTCCCCGGAGGCCCGGGAGGCCGTCCTCGCAGACTATGGGGGGTCTACCCTGTCCCCGGCATGTGCGGCCTCGCTGGAGAGCCCCTTACAGGAGGAGGAAATAACGGAGGCTGTTAAGGATCTCCCCGTGGGGAAAACCCCGGGGCCAGACGGCCTACCGTTGGCCTTCTATCGTCTGTTCTTGACCCAGCTCCGCCCACATCTGTTGCGACTATACAGCTCCTTTTCTGACACCGTCGGCCCCTCCCCTGACATGGGTCTGGCGGAAATAGCCCTGATTCCCAAACCTGGGAAAGACCCGGACCTGTGCGCCTCCTACCGCCCCATCGCCCTCCTTAACACTGATCTTAAAATTTACACCAAGGTCTTGGCCAAACGACTTGACCCACACATGCCGGGCCTGGTGAATCCGGACCAGGTGGGATTTATCCGAGACCGCCAGGGAGCCGACAATGTCCGCAGGCTGGCGCACTTGGTGGGAAAGGTGCACCACTGGAAACTACCGGCTTGTCTCCTCTCGCTGGACGCAGAAAAGGCCTTCGACCGGATCGATTGGACCTTCCTGCGGGCGGTCCTCAAGAAACTAGGTCTTGGCCCTATCATGATCTCCAGGTGCATGGCCCCCTACCTAGGACCGCATGCCCGAATTCGGGTCAATGGCCAATTGACATCGCCGCTTTCGGTCCACAGGGGTACGAGGCAGGGATGCCCGCTGTCGCCGCTCTTGTTCGCCCTTGCGGTTGAGCCGCTGGCGGAGCTGATTAGGCGTACCCCTGATATTCATGGTGTCCCCCTCGGAGGGCGCACCAATAAGGTAGCACTCTTCGCCGACGACCTGATTCTTACTCTCACGAACCCTCGGGTCTCCTTCCCCGCGGTGCAAGAAGCCCTTTCCCTGTTTGAACAGGCGTCCGGCCTTAAAATCAACCATGCCAAGTCTTGGGCGCTTAACCTCACCGTCCCCGACGAGGAGATCTCTTTCCTGCAGGGGGTCACGCCCTATCGCTGGGCGGACAGCCATATTCAGTACCTGGGCCTGGATCTCGCGCCCCATCTTGACTCGTGGTCCTCGAGGAATTGGGCCTCTTGCCGCAAGGAAGTCCTGGCTGACCTGCGCAAATGGAAACCCTTGATGGTCTCCTGGCTGGGGCGGCTCAACGCTGTCAAGATGTCCGTCCTTCCCCGCATTCTGTATGTTTTCCAGTGCCTCCCCACCCCGATCCCGATTCACTGCATCAGAAACCTTCAACGCGACCTTACGTCCTTCATATGGGGGGGCAAAAGACCCCGGTTCTCGCAGAAAGTCCTGATGGAACCGAGAGACAGGGGCGGTCTTGCCTGCCCGAATCTCCTCCACTACTATTGGGCATCGCACCTCCGGTACGTGATCGAATGGGGTGCACGCGAAAGCGACAAGCACTGGTTCCACATGGACCGATCGGTCACGGGGCGCACCATATGGGACCTGCCTTGGTTGCCGCGAGTGGCGCGTTCCAGAAGTGCATATCTTGCGGTCCCCACGAGGACGGTTCTTGAGATATGGGACAGGGTGGCAGTGGCCAAGGGTCTCACCACGTTTCCCTCTCCGCATACTCCCATTGCGGGTAACCCGCACTTCCCTCCAGCCGCCCGGACCCGAGCTTTTGAGAGCTGGACGCAAGGCGACTGCAGAGTTGCAGGAGACCTTTTTCTTGGCGGATCGCCTAAAACATGGCTAGACTGCAAGGAGGAATTTAGGCTCCCCCCCACCGCCCACTTACAGTACACGCAGCTGCGCCACTGGACCTCGGGGGAGGACATGTACCAAGCTGCTACTAGGACGTATACCCCCTTTGAGAAGTTGGCACGATCCCTCGGGGGGCTGAAACGGCTCATCTCCCAGATCTACAACATCTTGCAACACCCCACCGCCCCACCTGTACACCCCTATCAGAAACAGTGGCAGTCGGCGACAGGCGCTGACATCACGCCCTCTCAATGGACTCGGCTCTGGAACGACATCCCCAAAACCTACCGCAGCATCCCGCAAAGGGAAAACGCATACAAAATGCTGACGCAATGGTACTACACCCCCCTGCGACTCAGCAAAATGTTCCCCACTTCCTCGCCGTTGTGCTGGAGGTGTGGCACTGCGACTGGCGACTTCGTACACATCTGGTGGTCCTGCCCTACCCTAGCTGTCTTTTGGAAGGAGGTCCTCAGTCACATCAAGAAGGTGTTGGGTTTCCCCCTCCCTGAAGAGATTTGCACACTCCTACTGGGCATCCGACCCCCCACACTTAGGGCCCTCACGCGCAGCGACTGGATCCTCACCCTCCACATGCTAGGTGCTGCCAAACAGCTCATTGCCCTGTACTGGAAGCGAACAGAGGCGCCGCCGATAGCATCCTGGTTCGTGCGCCTCTGGCAGATCCTGACTATGGAACTACTCACAGCGCGGATACAATTCAGGGGGGTGCGCTTCAAGGCAGTGTGGGAACCCCTAGTGCGCCTCTTGTGCTCGATTAGCTATGCCCGACACATGCCTCCCAGGCTCCGCGCTCTGCAATTGTTCGAGGACGCCCTCATCCCTGCTGACCCCAGCAGACTAGACTCTTAACCGCTAACCCCAACGCCGCTTTGTGCTCTGCACTCCCTGTTTGTTGCCACGGGTGCGCCCCTCTACCTCCTCTTCACCTTGTCACTGCTAGCTCCTTTCCTGACTTTACTTCCTTCCTACTTGCCACTCTGGCTTCCACCCCTCTTTGGGGCAGTTAGGTCCCTGTTGGGCCTGTTGAAAATGTGACACCATTGCTATTCCTCACATACGTGCCTACCCCACACAACGGCGCATTGCCAGCTTATGGCCACCTCTTGCTCTGCTCTCCCCTAAGCCACGCGGCCGGCCCCCCCCTCCGGGGGTTGTAGGCAGGGCGCTGTGTTAATAACTCCATCTCCCCTGTTTAGTTCTACCTACTGGCTCTTCCATGCGCGGCCGGCCCCGGAAAGGGGTTGTAGGCTTATCGCTGTGTTCACAATAAAAACAGATTTGAACAAAATGTTTGTATTATTTTTTCAACAATGTCTGATGTGAGAATACTTTATAATGTGTGTTAGAATGGTTTCTAAATGTGTAAATAGTCTTTGCCTTTAATGTTTGCTAAAGTTGGTTTAGCCTTGTAAATATTTGTAATCAATGTCTTTTTTCTGTCAACAATTTTTTCAAAATATAAAAAACATAAAATGATTGACACAAAATAATGGTGTCCAGGGAAGCGATAATAAATTGTTTCTTACCCTATATCAAAAAATTGTATTGAGTCACTGTGGTTTGGGCACTTTGTGTTGTTCACTATTGATATTAGGTCTAGCCCACGCCACATAAAGGACCTTAGCCCTTTTGTTCCCAACTTCCGAAATGAAGGCAGATACTTAAAAGGTCTTTCAAAATGAGTATGGAGGGGAAGGTGGAAAATACTTCTTAAGATTTGTAATCGCAAAACAGTTGTCTGGCATGTTAACATATAAAATTCATGCCAGTAGGGTGGTCCTTTAACTGAGTCATCTTTGACCCCTAGTTGATTTGAGAAAGGTCATGGTCCATTTGCTCCTCTTCAAACGTTTTTTAATCCACAAAGTTCCCTTTAAGGTGAGTAACACAATTAAAACATTCTCTTGATTCCTCATGACATTTAATTTCTTAAAGTCAGAGCCAGAAAAACTTGCGTTTGAGCGGCACCTTGCTCAACCACAGTAGGGTCGCCATTTTACTATTGCTTTCTAGTACACTAAATTATAAAGAGCGTCTGCAAAGCTCTAGATTAACTGCACATATTTTATTTTTTTTGTCCATCACCACCCCCTTCTGTACCGCAATCGGAACAGTCCAGCCCGAACCGCCAGGCCAGTTCCCCCCGGACCGGAAACAAGCACCCCAGGACCGGCCTCGGGCCCCCAGCCCTCACCAGCCAGGATAGCTTGACCGCACATATTAAAGTTGGTGCTGTCTGTTCGTGACCAGTGCATTACTGACCAACTATATCCTTCCTAGTCCCATGCATACCCCTCCACTAACTAAGGTGCTGCTCACTCCAAGTGCACTAAAACTGCCTTCTTAGATGAATACCACCACATATCCATTCTTGTTAAAATCTTCATCCATCCAGCTGAAATCAACAAAGAACCGTCAATTTTGGATTTTGAACTGCCTGGTCATGAACACGCTCCTAAAATCGCAGCAGATGCCTGACAGTGATGCAATTTTCTATTAACCAATCAGGGTTGTTCAGTTCATGGAATTCAGCAGAATAAACCACCTCCTTATTTTGCAGCCTTGAACGTATTATTAAACTGAATACTTAACACTGTACCTACCGCAAGCATGAAGAATGTTGATCAAAGTGGGGTCAGGACATGTAAGGTTGTTAGGATACCTACTGATTATGTAAATGATTTCCATTTTGATTAACTGTTTGTAAATACCTCATGAATCTGTGTTAGGTAACCAGGTTGCTGTGTTCATAAACATTTTGTCAGTACTACTATGTTCTTATACATTCTGTAGTAGACTCAGGAAGTAAGAAAATACCTTTAATAACCCACCCTCTCCAACCTTAGTTGTAGCTTTCTGATTAACAAATGACTTTAGTTATGGCCTTAAAAGTTTCTTTTTGCCTTTTTCTTCTGCACAATAGAACAAGCATTTACAATGCAATGGTTTTGCCTTTGTTAAAGTTAGAGCTATTGGCATTGCTCTTGACATTATTTTTATTTATGTTTTTTTTTGTAACAAATAAATGGCATTGTCATTTACAATAGCAGGGCACAGGGAAGGGGGGCGAGGAGAGACGAAGGAGAGCTGCGGGCTCAGGGAAGGGGGGGCGAGGAGAGACGGAGAGCTGCGGGCTCTTGTTGTAATGCTTGCATGGATGAGTTGGTGGATGCATGGATGAGTGCATGCATGGATGGGTGTATGGATGGGTGTATGGATAGATGCATGGATGGGTGGATGGATAGATGCATATATACAGCCAATCCCTCAACAATGTATGCAATCCACCAACCCATCCAACCAACAACCCATCCATGCATCCACCCATACATCATGCATACATTCATCATTCATGCATCTATCCACCCACTGTGTCCCACTCCGACCCCTCTAAATATAACTCATTTTTTCTGTATATAGAGAGGACTGTATTCACTAGTATATGCAGTAGACCTTTCTATTCTAACATTCGTATGCGACTCTTGCAGTACATCTATTCATATCCCTTCCATATATATATGGAAATATAACGAGAATCAACAGTCTCTTTTTTGTGTGACTACATCTAGTACATTTCAATTGTTTTCCTGTTTGTATCTTTTACTTAACGCATGTAAATCAAAGTCCTTAGGTTTGGCAACTGGTTCTTATGTAATGCGCTCTGACACCTTCGGGTAAAGTTCGCGCTACATAAAATCACATTAAATAAAACTTTACCCCACAAATCCAACCATCCATTTGTGCCTAGGCTTACATTTTACGGCCTCGAAGCACACAGAGAAGGGACAGTTTACTAAGTCGAGGCTTTGTAGGGTGCATGGCAGGGGACAGTTTTAGGCGCCAAGGGAGGGTAAGGAGCAGAGTCAGAGTACTTCACAGAGGTAGGGGGCAGTTTTTTCTGACATAAAAATTTCCAACTTGCTGCTTCGATTATATAAGCTGCTTTTAACCTCTGACCTTTAAAACAATTCATGTCCTACATTTCTGATCAAAACACATAGCCAGTGGTGACGCTGCGATCAATTCACAACTTTATGTCAGTCTTTAAGAAAGTTTCATATAATACCAGTCTGGAATGTCAAACAACATCATTCTGATTGCAGGCTAGTCTTCAACACCTGGCTTGCCCTTGGCGGGCATAAGTCCACGATACAGGACAGAAAAAACTCAACCATCAAACCCTTGGATCTTAAAAATACCTCTGTTTCACCTCCACCTCAGGCGAGGAAAGGGGGTATTCTGTGAAGTCCAGGACCCCTAGAATACTTCTAATGGACCATAGGAAAGAAGGCAGTATTCTCCCTTACCTGAAAGGGATTTTTTGAACTGACCATCCAGATTCATAAGTACTGTGCCAGAAAACCTAGGTGGTGGCTGATGGAGTAAAAACACAGTCCATCCTTTATAAAACACCACAGGCACACTCGTCTGATAGTGGTGCTCAACCAAAGCGTGGCATTCTCCTGAACTTCCAGTACTGGTACTCTGCCCGTGTACCCACTTCATACATACAGCACTTTGCGGAGTTCTTTGTGCTGGAAACAGCTCTCTGCTGGCGCACCACCATACCAAACCACAGAGCAGTCGTGCACTCTGTTGGGAAACAAGAACATCAATCTTGACCGGCACAACAACCTGCTTCAGCGGTAGTTAGACAGGCAATCCCAAGGTGTATAATCTTAGCCAGCAATGAATGCTTCAAGCTGCGCAAATCCCATTTCCAACATAGAGCAACACCCTTCAACATTCCATGTCATTCCAGTACTTACATCCACACAGCACCATACATACATCTTAAAACTACACAATCCGTTGTGTGTCGGGGTCGGATGCCCCGCACACAGCCCTACTCTACACACACTAACATGAGCTGCATCAATACCCACAGAAGATTGCCACAGCCAAGCCACCGCCCTGCATCTCTGGCGCTGCACAGATAAACAACTGTCGATATATGTGATACCAGTGCAGCAATCCCGGCTGCCGTATCATTAAAGACAGGCACGCATCATTTTATCATCTTCCTGCTACTATAATGCTTCCTATAATTGACAGATGTACCATTGCCGTTGCCACGTTTCACGTCTCTACCAGGACTGGTCCCACCAACAGGGTTTGGACCCCAAAAGCTTTACTGTCATCTTTCTGTCCACGAAATGGGTACCAAAGAGAAGGTGGGTGGCATTAATCTATGTAAGCATTTGGAGACAAGTCAGCCTGCACTAGGAGTCATTGTGCGCTCGTAGCTCGCTGCATGCTTAACACCAACACCCAGCACTGCCAGTGCCCTCCCGTGGCTTCGATTATAGCTGAGGGTGAGACAGTTATACAGACTCCGGTTTCACCAGAGGGCCGGCAAATGTCTGTAAAGCAGCCCTGGACAACACAAACATGTGCAGACGCACCCAATGTACCTGCTGCAAGGTGTTACTGAATACATAGCAGCCTGTCCTGCGTTGCGGCCCAGGAGCAAGCCATGGGCTGAGCCCTGCTGAGGGCCGTCCTCCGGGTGACTGGCGGGAAGGGGTCCCCTTCGAAGCCACAAGCACCGGCACTTTAACGAGTGGAGTGTAAAAGCAGTGCGGAAGGCCACTCCATCCACCTGAGAGCCGGGCCTCCACTGGAAGCTGGCCTGAGTCGGGGCGAGGCTGCAGACGACGACAGCCGAGCTACGCCAGCCTGCAGCAATGAGGCGTGGGCACGGAGGGCTGCGAGCAGAGCGAGGAATGAGGGAGCAGCGTCTGGCAGGAAGGGTGACCGGGGCAATGCTTCTGTGTGTAACACATGGTTTTACCTGCAATGTGGCACAGAAAATGCAAAGTGTTCCGTTATTTTTAAAGGGCAATCGATCCTTTCATTCACAACTATAAGCTTTCCAAGTTAGCCATTGGGTGCCAGTGCCGGCAATGCCGGACCAGATTCGGGGGCGTTCCCGGCTTTTGGCTGACGTAGCGTGACGTCCCCAAAAGCCAAAAATTCCCGGGAACGCCCCCGAATCTGGTCCGGCATTGACGGACAGAGCCCTCTCCCAATGGCTAGCCTCCATTTATGGAGCTAGCCAATGGGAGAGTGGGGACGAACCATGCCCCACAGAGAGAAATCATCACGTTTTACAAGCGCATGCGCACTTCGTACGCATCGGCTAGGCAAAACCTAAAAAGTGCCGGACCATTTACTTGCCTTAGGTCACTCTGAGCCTTTCCGCATATGAGGATATTGGGCACCCCCTGGCCTTTCGAACACTCTTTGACCAGCAGTGCACCGGCCTTCTCTGTTGAAGATGGGGCAGGTTGGGGCTGGTGTGTTTCCCACCTTTTCCAAAGATGCTGAATCCTAGGGTTGAACGTGAGTGACTGTACACATGATGTGTGAGCCAGACTATGCGTTGTGTGGGCTGTCTCTCTATAGATACTGGAGACAGGCCTTGAAACTGGCTTAACAGCCAGAGCTGCTGACTCTGGATTTGGAGAACCAGGTTCGAGTCTCTGCCTCATCTCAACATCCTGTGATTCTGAGCAAATCGCGTAATCTCCCCGTGCCTACCAAAAATGAACGTGTCCTTGTGTAATGTAACTGATGCTCATGTAAAGCGCTCCAATACCTTCGGGTCGAGTTGGCGCTATATAAAACTGCAACAACAACAAACATATCACTGTATACCACAGAGTTCTTTGGCCTTGCCACCAGAAGACGTGAAAGGCAACTTCAGTGGCACTTTCGGTCGACCTGGTATAAATAGTTTCCAGTAGAAACATCTGCAGCATCAGGACTTTCTAGGAGCCCCTGGGGGAGTACGGCCCATCTGTTCAGCGTAATGAAGACAAGACATGTTACCCCTTCAAGGAAAGGACCAAGCAAGGCCAATGTGTATCGCTGAATCTCTCATCCACCAAAGAAAGAATGACGTAAGAAACCGGCGACCTGTAATCCACAATAGAAAGGGACAGACACACAGACACACACCACCGCCCACCACTGACCCCGCACAGGGCTACCAGCGACGAGGTGAGAAGTGCAGAGATGAAGGAAACACACAATGGGAAGGGGCAGGGGGAGGGCAGGGGGGAGGGCCGCGTCACTTCCCGGAGGCCCCCGCAGACCTGCCACTCACAGGACCAGCACCCGGGGGTGGACTCGGGAACAGGCTGACTCGGAAAATGAGCCCACCTGGCACTGGGAAGTGAGCTCCAGGCACCATCTGTGCTCCAACCTAAAAGGTGGTGGATGGGAGCACATAGAGGGTAATCTGTGTGTAATGGTCCAACAAAGCAATCTCGTGGGTGTGGGGGCGTCGCAAGCCACGAGGCCCTCGGCTTCATGGCTTATTGTCACAGGAGGCCTCGTGACATTATAAGACCTTTAAAAAGATACACGTATGTATGTATACATATCTACATATATATTTATGCGCATGTGCAATGTACAGGCACATAGATACATGCACATCTGTGAACACATATCATGAACCCAAACCCACATATACGTGTACATTGATAACACACATTTAAAACAGCCAGATGTGCAGACAGATTGTATGTGCACGGCCCCCCGGCCCCCACTCACCCGCGTGTAGATGTGCTTCTTGGTCAGAGCCATCCTGCCGGCCCCCTGGGGGCTGTCCCACCCTCTCCGTGTGTCAGCCGCTCCCTTTGTGGGGCTGCTCCCGGCGCATCCCCTGACACCCCAGCAGGATGTGGCTGCGGGTGCGAGCGGCCGGCCCGGCTGCGGTCAAGTCAAGTCAGAGAATTTATATAGCGCACTACATACCCAGAGGGTCTCAAGGCGCTTAAGGAGGGGTAGGGAATCACTTGTCAAATATCCACGTTTTAAGTTGCTTTCTGAATGCTAGGTGGTTCTGGGTAAGGCGAAGGTAGGTGGGAAGTGAGTTCCAGGTTTTAGCTGCCAGGTAGGAGAAGGATCTACCTCCCATGGTGGTCTTGTTGATGCGAGGTACATTGGCAAGGGCTTGGTTGGAAGATCGAAGCTGGCGGGAGGGGGCGTAGAAGGACAGTCGTGTGTTCAGGCATTCTGGTCCGATTTCGTAGAGTGCTTTGTGTGCGTGGGTAAGGAGCCGGAAAGTGATTCTCTTATTGACGGGAAGCCAGTGGAGGTTTTTCAGGTGACCAGAGATATGTTCTTTACGCGGGATGTCTAATATGAGCCTGGCTGAGGCGTTTTGGATTCGTTGGAGTTTTTTCTGGAGTTTAGCGGTAGTCCCGGCGTAGAGGGTGTTTCCATAGTCCAGTCGGCTCGTGACCAGAGCGTGGGTGACCGTTTTCCTAGTTTCGGTGGGGATCCAACGAAATGTTTTTTTGAGCATGCGAAGAATGTTGAAGCAGGATGAGGAGACGGCGTTGACTTGTCTGTTCATTGAAAGTGAGGAATCCAGGATGACGCCCAGGTTCCGTGCATGGTCTGTCGGGATGGGTGCTTTTCCAAGGGCTTCTGGCCACCAAGAGTCGTCCCATGCGGAGGGGGAGGTACCTAAGATGAGGACTTCTGTTTTATCTGAGTTCAGTTTCAGACGGCTGTGTTTCATCCATTCGGCTACTTCTTTCATTCCTTCGTGTAGGTTTGTTTTGGCGGTGCTAGGGTCATTGGTGAGTGATAGGATCAGTTGAGTGTCATCCGCGTAGGAGATGATGTTGAGGTGCCTGGTGTCAGCGGGGGTGGGAGTGACCCCCCGGAGCTCCGTCTGCCTCTGCCCGCTGGAGGGCTCCCCGATGCTGGGCATAGCTGCCAATGTTTCAGATTGCTTTTGTGTGACATTTTCATAATCTCAGTGTAATTATGAGTGACATTCAACGACTATGAGTGACACTTTCTCACAAGCAAAATCAAGCAATAAATACGAGAGGAACATATAAATATCAGAAAATACACCCATTTGAGCAACCAGAAACTCTAAAATATTTAAACTGCTGCAAAGCACCAGAGCCAGGTGTAGTGGCGACAGGCGTTCCAGGCTGCATTGGCCATGGAAGCAGTCAGAGCGAACCCCCAATCTGTGTACTCAGATGATTACAACAGGCACCCCAACCACCATGCTATCTTTCTCGGTTCAATCTCTTGTCCTGCGGGATAAATACACAGATCTTCACAGATGGCACATGAAGCCACTCCATTAACAGCAAGTAATCAAACCTGTAACTTGTAGTTTACACATAGGTTTTTCCAACAAGCTCACTAAGTGTCTGTGCTCTGTCACCATGGTCGCACCCCTTCGGTCCCTGCAAGATGTATACACATTAAAGCAAATACCCTAAGGCTGCAGTGCCTAACACTATAATTTGCAGTTTACACATAGATCACACTTCCTAAAACATACACAGTCCTTTACAGCAGGCACTCTGGTCACTCCAAACACATAACCTGCACACACATCTGCAGCTAGCACATGAACCACATGGGCTGTTTTATAGTGCAGATACCTTTCCCAGCGTTTGCCCCTCCTGTTGAGTTTGCTGCTGTCCACTGGGAGCCCCACAGAGAGTCCACATGTACAGATACCTTTATGGCAGGCCTCTGTAACTCAAAACCCAAGATTGGACAGATTTTGTTTTGATTTTTATAGCAACTATTTACAGGTTCAAAATCGGGCAGGAGGATGGGAAATTAATGAAATCCAAAGGCGCACCTGGGATGGACTTTGTTTCTGACCACCCACCTCCCAAAACCATTCCCTTCCATCTTCCAACCACCTCAAGTCCCTCCTCACCCAGTAACAGGATACAGACCTCTGTTCAAATATTGGTCTTGTATATATGCGTACAGTTACAAGCCACAGCATCAAGTTATTGCACAGCAGAGTTATTAAAGTGGGCCTTCAGCACTAATAACAGATTCTATGTTTGCTTCAAATGTTGCGGTTTGATCGACCTCATGAAGATGAAAGGCTGCGCTCGGCTGCGAGAGAAATCTATGAGGAAAGGATAAACTCGTGCGCACCTTAGTCCACTGAGCCCCCGGCTGACTTCAACGTAAAGGTAGGTGAAAAGTGCTGTGAGCAGAAGGAACCACACAAACCCTCCCCAAAATACACAATATAGCAAGGCGTGAATAATGTGTGTAGATGAGATCAACCTCACCTTTTTTCTGCGTGTTAAAAACGTTTTCTAACTGCAAGTGCAGCCATACGTCTCCCTAAAATCGATTTGTCTGTGCACGAAGAAAGATAGCAAAATACACCAGAGCCTCTGAAATGCTGGGGACAGCGCTGCGCTAGAGCTGCTGAGCCCGGGCCGATGACAGGGAGGGAGAGCCGCGGGGTCCTAGCGCCGGGTACTTCCGTCCGAGGGACGGGGCATTCCCAAAAAGAGCAAGCACTTTGTGAGCTGGACTAAGAAGCGGAGAGAGACTAGGCTCCAGCAGTCGCCGCTATCATTTACAGTGCACCCCGTATGAGCAGCGCATGAGTAATGGAATCCCACTGAATGAAAGGAAGAGCAGCTCGGCACCTCCTATACACAGGCACTCACAGTTTGACATCTGGTCATCTCTCAGCAGCTGCCTTGTCCCAGCTAGCGAAGTTTCATCACTGGTGTGTAAGCCTGTTGCGTGCTTGTTGATTTGTGATATTTTAGAATAGGTTATTGATTTGCAACGCACTTTGGAGTACGACAGCACTCCGTGCAGCGGTATGCACCACTTTGTGTGTGCGGTGTACCTTCCAGAGCGCTGCCCCATCCAGCTTTATTCACAGATATGGAGGGGACTATCTATATGAAGACAGTGTGGAGAGGACTATGTATATGGAGAAAGGTATGGAGGGGACTGTATATGGAGATGGTATGGAGGGGATTATGTATGGAGATGGTGGGAGGCTGAGCGAAAGCACTACATGCACTGGAGACAGCACAAAGGACTGCGTGCTCTTCCCACGTTCCCCTTTAGCTTGCATGAATCTGCCTTCCTCCTCCCAGCCCCACTCTGGCAGAGATCCATGACCTCCAAACCCAGACCAGCACAAGAAGGTGAAGATCCCCCCCCCCCTCTTACCCTCCCCCTTACCCCACCCATCTGTCCCAACCCACCCCCATCTACCTACCCCCACCTCCCTGTCTCACACATGATCTGCCCCTTTTGGTGCAGTTACCGACTGTGCTATGTACATCCAGCACCACGAGGCATTCTGGAACTTGTAGATTTTGTTGTTTAAATTGTTGGGGTCAACAATAGCTGGCACTTGTGGCTGGGGGAGCAAGGGTGACGACAAGCAGTGGGAAGGATGGTCATTGTGGTGGGGGGTAGAACGTGCTTGCCAGTGATGAATAAAACAGTTAAGAAGATAGTAGAGTAACACATGTTGGATCATAATGTTTTTTTTTCGAACTCGCCGCCGTCAAGTAAGTTCCAATTAGGAGTCAGTGACGACTATTTATCATGTGGGTGAGTAGGGATAGGGTGCACGTATCTGTGCGCTCGCAAGTTTTGAAAAGGGAGATTGGATTTAGAGAAGTGCAACCAAGTATCTGCGCTGTACGCTCCTGCATTCATTCAACCAGACAGTCAGATTTGTTTTTTGTTGTTGCACTTTCATATAGCACCAACTCAATTAATGAAATCCAAAGGCGCACCTGGGATGGACTTTGTTTCTGACCACCCACCTCCCAAAACCATTCCCTTCCATCTTCCAACCACCTCAAGTCCCTCCTCACCCAGTAACAGGATACAGACCTCTGTTCAAATATTGGTCTTGTATATATGCGTACAGTTACAAGCCACAGCATCAAGTTATTGCACAGCAGAGTTATTAAAGTGGGCCTTCAGCACTAATAACAGATTCTATGTTTGCTTCAAATGTTGCGGTTTGATCGACCTCATGAAGATGAAAGGCTGCGCTCGGCTGCGAGAGAAATCTATGAGGAAAGGATAAACTCGTGCGCACCTTAGTCCACTGAGCCCCCGGCTGACTTCAACGTAAAGGTAGGTGAAAAGTGCTGTGAGCAGAAGGAACCACACAAACCCTCCCCAAAATACACAATATAGCAAGGCGTGAATAATGTGTGTAGATGAGATCAACCTCACCTTTTTTCTGCGTGTTAAAAACGTTTTCTAACTGCAAGTGCAGCCATACGTCTCCCTAAAATCGATTTGTCTGTGCACGAAGAAAGATAGCAAAATACACCAGAGCCTCTGAAATGCTGGGGACAGCGCTGCGCTAGAGCTGCTGAGCCCGGGCCGATGACAGGGAGGGAGAGCCGCGGGGTCCTAGCGCCGGGTACTTCCGTCCGAGGGACGGGGCATTCCCAAAAAGAGCAAGCACTTTGTGAGCTGGACTAAGAAGCGGAGAGAGACTAGGCTCCAGCAGTCGCCGCTATCATTTACAGTGCACCCCGTATGAGCAGCGCATGAGTAATGGAATCCCACTGAATGAAAGGAAGAGCAGCTCGGCACCTCCTATACACAGGCACCCACAGTTTGACATCTGGTCATCTCTCAGCAGCTGCCTTGTCCCAGCTAGCGAAGTTTCATCACTGGTGTGTAAGCCTGTTGCGTGCTTGTTGATTTGTGATATTTTAGAATAGGTTATTGATTTGCAACGCACTTTGGAGTACGACAGCACTCCGTGCAGCGGTATGCACCACTTTGTGTGTGCGGTGTACCTTCCAGAGCGCTGCCCCATCCAGCTTTATTCACAGATATGGAGGGGACTATCTATATGAAGACAGTGTGGAGAGGACTATGTATATGGAGAAAGGTATGGAGGGGACTGTATATGGAGATGGTATGGAGGGGATTATGTATGGAGATGGTGGGAGGCTGAGCGAAAGCACTACATGCACTGGAGACAGCACAAAGGACTGCGTGCTCTTCCCACGTTCCCCTTTAGCTTGCATGAATCTGCCTTCCTCCTCCCAGCCCCACTCTGGCAGAGATCCATGACCTCCAAACCCAGACCAGCACAAGAAGGTGAAGATCCCCCCCCCTCTTACCCTCCCCCTTACCCCACCCATCTGTCCCAACCCACCCCCATCTACCTACCCCCACCTCCCTGTCTCACACATGATCTGCCCCTTTTGGTGCAGTTACCGACTGTGCTATGTACATCCAGCACCACGAGGCATTCTGGAACTTGTAGATTTTGTTGTTTAAATTGTTGGGGTCAACAATAGCTGGCACTTGTGGCTGGGGGAGCAAGGGTGACGACAAGCAGTGGGAAGGATGGTCATTGTGGTGGGGGGTAGAACGTGCTTGCCAGTGATGAATAAAACAGTTAAGAAGATAGTAGAGTAACACATGTTGGATCATAATGTTTTTTTTTCGAACTCGCCGCCGTCAAGTAAGTTCCAATTAGGAGTCAGTGACGACTATTTATCATGTGGGTGAGTAGGGATAGGGTGCACGTATCTGTGCGCTCGCAAGTTTTGAAAAGGGAGATTGGATTTAGAGAAGTGCAACCAAGTATCTGCGCTGTACGCTCCTGCATTCATTCAACCAGACAGTCAGATTTGTTTTTTGTTGTTGCACTTTCATATAGCACCAACTCGACCCGAAGGTATCGGAGCGCTTTACAAGAGCACCAGTTGCATCACAGCCGGACACATTATTATTTTATTTTTTCTTTGGATTTTTTTTTTAGCACAGGGATATTAAGTGAATCACAGGGTGCCTGAGCCTCCCGCCAGACTCGAACCTGGTTCCCCAGCTTCAAGGTCGGCCGTTTTAGACGTTAATCTCTGCAGTCCTATTGAAAGTTGTCACTCTTTGGGAGTGACGTCCGCACGTTCGGCTGCTCTCCGCGGCTTTGCGTGGAATGGCACGCTGCTGCCCTCTGGGGCTTTCCGGCAGTCGCCTTCATCACGCATTGATTTCACGAGTCACTTCTCCCCCCCCCACCCATGGTCGTTTGTTTCCTTCTACATTGGCCACTCCCCTACCCCTCCCCGTGACACACTGACACGAATCGAGAACGCGCCAAAGGCCAGACGGACACAAGACAGGAACCTGACCGACAGAGAGCCGGGCGAAGAAGGAGCAGCCCGGAGTACAAGATACCGGCAGCCCAGACTTATGCAAATATCACCAAAAGCCTGTAAGCAGCACAACAAGCAGGGCGTCCACACGCACGTGGGTTCTGAAGGGAAACTTATTTCCCTTATCCCCTCTTAAAAAAAAAAAAAAAGTGCGAAAAAGCAACGAAAGGCGACTAAACTTAGAGAGCATAACTCACCCGCTGGGGACGTTCTGCCGGCTCAAAATAATGCCATTCTCTCCCCTTTATGTCAGAGACACACATGCGGATCTCGTTTGAATTGTAGCAAGTAAAGCATGCAACAGTCATGCAGTAAACAACAACAGATCCCTCTGTGTGAGGAGGGCCACTATCTTCAGCCACAGCGGGGGGCTTCTGGATCAGCGTCAGGCAGGGTGACCATGCCGGACCAGATTCGGGGGCGTTCCCGGCTTTCGGCTGGCGTCGCGTGACGTCGGCAAAAGCCAAAGAATCTCGGGAACGCCCCCGAATCTGGTCCGGCATTGACGGACAGGCCCCTCGTCCAATGGCTAGGCTCCATTTATGGAGCCAGCCAATGAATGACGAGGGCCGACCCAAACCCACACTACAGTTCTCATCAGGTTTTCGCCTGCGCGAAAAAGATGCGCAGAGCGCATCTTTTCGCCAGGCAAAACCTAAAAATGTGATAGCAACATTAGAACACTTCTTCCACCAACTGCACAATGGAAAGCACTATTGTTACCGTTTCTCTCAGCTTCATGTGGTGCTCATTTAAAATCTTAAAGCCTTGTCTGCTGCAGGACTTCTTTTTGTATTGTCAAATTCCCTTTTCTTTTTGAAGGACGTCTTCTGACTTTCCTTTAAGTGACAGCTGCACTACTCTCATGTCGGTCATTTTTTGGGCATTGCTCACCGATGTGGCCCACACATAGTGCGGTGTCTGCCATTGCCGCCGCTTGCTCTCGCTATAGCACAGAAGAAGGAGCAGTCCTCAAGGGTAGAACCTTCATTTACAAAATAAAGGAAACCAATTACTAAAGAGTGACACTTGTGGACGAGACAAACAACTGCATAAAGTAGCATAAAGTTCATCATAAGTCAGAAACCTGCATCTCAAGAACATACACGGATTATGACATTCTAACTAGTTTTGTGTACATTTGTGTTCTCTTTCATCGAGCCATGTCGAAATAAGCCGTATCCCTTTTGTAAAAACAAGCAGATGCTCCTCCCGTCCATCTACTGTAAATAATGTCAAGCCATCAGGCAAGTCCACTCATGTATCGCTTACATTACCATCTTAGATGATTTCATAGGTGAGTAGTATACATTGCCATACGTTCATTACATCCATATGCAGTTAAAATTGGATTCCATAATTGTAGCATCACTTGCCTTCCATGACTGCAGCAGACCAATTTACCCTGACTACTACTCCAGTGACCACAATACCACAATATAATTATTTTATGTGAAATGCTATGGATAGAGGTACCCAGAGCGCCACAGCCTATAGGTTCCAGAGTGCTGCAGGTACAACTGGCTAAGATGCTCTAGAGCATCACTACAGTACAAGGGCCTGATTCACAAAGGTAAACTTACACGTTTGTGTAAGTTTACTCCAATCTTACACTTTAGTGTAAAAATTATTCTCTTTCAGTATTTGTAAATTACGATTTCATAGTAATTTTTCGACAGCAGAGACTCCGCAGCCGGGGCAGAGAACCACACACATAAAAAGATAGGCCTAACCTGTATTCTAACCCTGTCTTATCTTTTTATGTGCGGAATTCTCTGGCACGACTGCAGTGTCTCCACAGTCGTGAAGTTACTATAAAATCGTAGTTTGTAAATACCGAAGAACTGTAACTTTCCACAAAAAGTTTATGTTGTTGAATCAGGAACTCATTATCCTAGAAGGCCTGAGTATAAATCTGCCCAAGGTGTCTAAGGAAAGATCCCCTGAGTGCTGTACGTGCTTGTACCTAGAATGCTGCAGTATACATGTGCGCAGAGAGTGCCAGGCAACATATGCCTAGTGTGTCACAACATGAACTTGACTGAAATGTCAGCCATAGCACAAAAGTGTTGTTCGTGTTAAATGTGATCGCAGTGCCACAGGTACATATGCCCAGCATGTGGAAGACTGGATGTGCCCAAAATGCAACAACATATATGTACTCTGAGTACTAGCGCACAGATGTTCCCCAAAGTGTCACAGCATGAATGCCCAGTGTGCTGAAGCATAAATGTGCTCACAGTGCTGTGTCAGAAAAGCATGCTCAGGGAGCTGCGGCGTAAAATCGTGCTTAGTGAGAAGGCTTTCATTCTGACAAGCAAATCTAATGTAGCACCTAAGGAGTATGCAGGTCCTGTAGGGTGGGGAAAGAAGAGAAGGAGGCTAGGTTGGTCAACACCCTTACTCAGTAGTGGAGTGTGAGTGTCTCCCAATTTGGGAAGTGGGGCTCTCACACACCCATATGTGTGTCATATGCTTCATCATACGGAGTGCTCCTCGTCAGGCCGGCGCTGCAATGCCTGACGAGCACCCTAAGAGGGGCTCTTTGACGGAGATCTTTTTCACAAGCTGTATAGGTGAGGTGCGTGGGAGGGGCCTAGTGGTGTAGATGTGAGGTGATGTAAGGAGAAATAAAATGAGACGTGGTGGTGCTTCAAAATGAATTTTAATCTGCAAGCCCACTCGTCTCAATTAAAATAGGGATACCACAGATTATAATGGTCAGAGGTGTCTATATGTGTGTAGTCATGGTCGCTGGGGATCCGGCAACAAATGCCCAGTGTGTCACAACATAAATTTAACTGAAATGACAGCCATAGCATGAATGTGTTGATAGTGTTCAATATGATTAGAGTGCCATGGGTACATATGCCCAGCAGACTGGATGTGCCAAAAATGCCACAGCACATATGTACTCCGAGCACTAGCGCGCAGCCACAGTGCTGTGTCAGAAAGAATGCCCACGTAGCTGCAGAGTAAAACCATGCTTAGTGGGAAGGCATTTATTCTGACAAGCAAATCTTTTGTCTAAAACATCACAATAGCAGTTTCGCTTCCTCTAGCACAGAGGTCTTCAAACTTTTGCAGAATGAGTCCCCCCAGCTGAATGTTTATAGATGTTGCCCCCCCCACACACACACACACCTGGTAGAAATGTCTGGAATCGACCGCCACGCGCATATTCCGGGCATATCCAGCAAATAATGCTCAATACAATAAGAGCGTTTAGTAAACTGCAGGTTTGTGAGTGGGTGTTGTGAAATGACAGAGGCTTATTACACAGCTCAAACACCACTTTCCAAGATGAAATGTGCGCAAATTGTTTTTACTAGGATGCTTTGTTTTACACATGACATAGATTGATAATCACACCACCAACATAAATGTGACAGGTGTGCCTGTTTTTCAGAGATGGTCAATCTGTGGATGGATTTTTGCTACTGCCATCCTCAGGTTGTGCTCCACATCCAGTCTTGAACGGTACTTAGGGGTCGATTAGGATGGCGGACGGAAACGGCTTCCGTCCGCCAAGGACGCGGCCAAGATACACCCGACCGCTCCGCGGAGAAACCGCCGTTGCGATTAGGATATTAATGCCATGAAACTCCGTCCGCGGCGGACCGAGTACATGAAGCCCCGTCTGCGGCGGACGGAGTACACCTCAGACCGCCGCAAGCGGACGGAACCTAAGAAACTCCGTCCGCGGCGGACGATCATTACCGCGGGAACAGGCACAGCCACCGCAATACCTGCGGATGCTCCGTTACCGCGATTAGGATCACGCCGCCAGTCCCACGGAACTCACCTCCATCCACGACCGCTGCGGAAACAATGCAACGAGAAACCCAGCATCCCAGCGGAAGGACAACACGGACACCATCCCTACCGTCAAACCAATTTACAAATGGCAGACGTAAGTAAATACAAAACACACTACACAGGACACCCACCCACCTGAAACACCCACACCAATCACAAGCCACAATGACAACCCCCCAAGCACCTACTAATCCACACTAGTCAACACACCCACCTAGCACCTGACTGCCATCAACCATTGGGATCCAACCACGACACAGACTATAAAATTACGCCCACCCACTACCACAATCCTTTGCAACACAGCATAGCTGCTAGCAAGAGGGCCGAGACGACTGACAGCAGACAAATTGCACACATACAACCACCACCCAAACACACCCACCACACAAACACCCACCACACCATTCCTACACACCACACACCTCCCAAAACAATCAACCCACACCTTGAGTACCACACACCATGGCACCCAAAAAAAAAAACAAATTCACGGAGACAGAGTTGAAGGTCATTGTGGATGAAATCATCCGTGTTGAACCCCACTTATTCGGGACACTAGTCCAGCAGACCACCGTGGCCCAGAAAAATCACATGTGGGACAGGATAGTAACTCGGGTGAATGCGTCAGGGACCGTGCCAAGGACAAAGCACGAGATCCAGAGGCGGTGGCATGACCTAAAAACCAGGGTCAAAGGCATCCGTGCTAAAAACCATCTGCGAGCACATCACACTGGCGGCGGCACACCCCCGGAGCCCATACCCTATACTGATTGGGAGGAAAAGGTGCTGGGCATACTGCACCCAGAGAGCATGGAAGGAATTGAGGAAGGAGAAGAGGCTGGTAAGTACAAACCAAGCACCACGAGCACATAGACATGGCCTGCCTCACACAACTGAGAAGAAAAAGCTCCCAGGCTCCAACCCATGCATGTGGGCTACATACTCACCAAAATGTAAAGGACTCCCAACAGGCCCCCCCATGTCCACAGGGAGGGTGGTGGTCGGTGGGGTGTGTGAGAGAGGTCACAACTACAACTCCCAACAGGCCCCCATGTCCACAGGGAGGGTGGTGGTGGGTGGGGTGTGTCAGAGACCAGCACTACAACTCCCAACAGGCCCCCATGTCCACAGGGAGGGTGGTGGTGGGTGGGGTGTGTGAGAGAGGTCACAACTACAACTCCCAACAGGCCCCCATGTCCACAGGGAGGGTGGTGGTGGGTGGGGTGTGTGAGAGAGGTCACAACTACAACTCCCAACAGGCCCCCATGTCCACAGGGAGGGTGGTGGTGGGTGGGGTGTGTGAGAGAGGTCACAACTACAACTCCCAACAGGCCCCCATGTCCACAGGGAGGGTGGTGGTGGGTGGGATGTGTGAGAGAGGTCACAACTACAACTCCCAACAGGCCCCCATGTCCACAGGGAGGGTGGTGGTGGGTGGGGTGTGTGAGAGAGGTCACAACTACAACTCCCAACAGGCCCCCATGTCCACAGGGAGGGTGGTGGTGGGTGGGGTGTGTGAGAGACCAGCACTACAACTCCCAACAGGCCCCCATGTCCACAGGGAGGGTGGTGGTGGGTGGGGTGTGTGAGAGAGGTCACAACTACAACTCCCAACAGGCCCCCATGTCCACAGGGAGGGTGGTGGTGGGTGGGGTGTGTGAGAGAGGTCACAACTACAACTCCCAACAGGCCCCCATGTCCACAGGGAGGGTGGTGGTGGGTGGGGTGTGTGAGAGATGTCACAACTACAACTCCCAACAGGCCCCCATGTCCACAGGGAGGGTGGTGGTGGGTAGGGTGTGTGAGAGACCAGCGCTACAACTCCCAACAGGCCCCCATGTCCACAGGGAGGGTGGTGGTGGGTGGGGTGTGTGAGAGAGGTCACAACTACAACTCCCAACAGGCCCCCATGTCCACAGGGAGGGTGGTGGTGGGCGAGGTGTGTGAGAGACTAGCACTACAACTCCCAACAGGCCCCCATGTCCACAGGGAGGGTGGTGGTGGGTGGGGTGTGTGAGAGACCAGCACTACAACTCCCAACAGGCCCCCATGTCCACAGGGAGGGTGGTGGTGGGTGGGGTGTGTGAGAGAGGTCACAACTACAACTCCCAACAGGCCCCCATGTCCACAGGGAGGGTGGTGGTGGGTGGGATGTGTGCGAGAGGACACTGAAAAGTAATGTATGTCAATCAAAACATGTCATGTCCAAAGTATTGATCATCAAAATCTTTTCCCACAGGTGATCGCAATTTGACTGGTGAAACCAGCAACCCGCCGCCTCACTCTCCTCACTCACATCCAGGACTCTCTTGTGACGATGCCACAGCCAGCTCCGGTGCGGAAGAGGGAGCGGGCCAATGCACACAGCCAGGGCCATCTGGCTCACTGGAAATCCCTGCCTCAACAACCGTGTCCTGTATCACTCGTGCATAACACCTGCCACAGTGAGCTGTAGACCCACCACCACCACCACCTCCACCACCACCATTACCACCACTCCTGCCTGTGCCACCCTGCCTGACCCACCGCAAGACGCAGGGCCATCAACATCCCAGGCAAGCAGGGAGAGTGGACGGGAAAGGAGAGAGCCGAGACAACATCCCCGAAGCAGGATCACCTCACACCGGCGAGCTGGGGAAGGACACCCATCCCATCCTGCCGCTGAGACACTGGAAGCCCTCGGCAGAGTCCAGGCTTCCTATGACCGTGGGCAGGGACATGCTGATCGTGCCCACCAGGACTCGGTTGATAACACCAATGTGTTGCGGTCCATTGACAGCCGCCTTGGCCAAATAGTGGACCTCCTGGGCCAGCACACATCACTGTGGAGGGTATGGTTAGACCGCAACACCCCTCCCGCCCCCCTCAACCAAGTGTCCAGCCGCCACGGTCTGCAACACCACCGCCACCGCCACCTGTGCCCCTGGACATGGATGTGGCCCCTGAGCAACCTGCCCCACAAGCTGACTCCGTAGCGCCTCCAAGACGGAGGGGCCGTCCGAGGCTGGATGGAGCTGAGAGCAGTGGGGATGCTCCATCTACACACTCAAAGAGGGGCCGACAATGACAGTAACACTACCTGAGGCTGCCATCCACCCGCAAACTATCCTGTCCCACTACGCCAAGTATTGGCACAGGTCTGCTGGACTAGCGGGACATCACCCAATGTGGTGTCAGCACGGACATTTCATCCTTCATGACCTTCAACTCACACTCCCCCACCCAACACTTACTTGTATATATCCACCAGCACCAATGCACAACCTGTAAATAAATTTCACTTACACACTCAATGATGTGTTGCCTCCATGTTTATTCACATGACTGTCTCTGAAACAGACCTGACCAGGTGCAGGGAACCATGTCGTACAGGATCCTGCCGCTGTGGGAGTGACCTAGGAAAAATCAGAGACAGCAAACACACGTCAGGTAAGTGAATAACACCCATCACAACACACAGCAGTGCAAAATTCCACAAACCACACACATCACAAATTCAGTAGATGAGAGTACACACATCATGGAGACTTGCATTTCCTGAGAAATAAACACACATACATGCAAACATAACATACCAGAACAGGCAGCTGATGGACACCACATCCACACACCACCAGCAAACATACCAAACGCATTGTCAACCGTCACAGGAGGTAGTCACTCACATTCAAGGGAAATAGCGATCAATGAGCTGACGCCTCTGGTCCACACCTTCCTCCTCACCACTATCCTCATCAGTCGACATGGGTGGGATGGGAGGCCGAGGAACTTGTTGGTCTTCAGGGTCCAAGATCAGTTCAATGTTATTGCGCACTGACAGGTTGTGGAGCATGCAGCAGGCAATCACGATCCTGCATACTTTGCCTGGTGAGTAAGGCAGGGCCCCTCCGGTCTTATCCAGGCACCGAAACCTGGATTTTAGCAGTCCAAAAGTACGTTCCGCCACTCTACGTGTCCTTCCATGGGCATCATTGTATCGCATTTCACCCGCTGTAGTAGGATTACGTATGGGACTCAGGAGCCAGGGCCGGTTTGGGTATGCCGAATCGCCTATGTAGGGGGATGACAGACCCAAATATCACAACCAGAATTGGTGGGTACCCCATGCCACACATAAATCACAAATGTCCCCACAGCATACTCACCAACAAGCCACGCGTGTCCTGGACGCAGATTTGCCATCAGTTGGGCGACAATGCTGCTCCGCATGATGTGGGAGTCATGTGCGGAGCCTGGAAATCTTGCACACACATGGGAGATGATGTTGTCAGCCAGGCACACCACCTGCACGTTGAGCGAATGAAAGTGCTTGCGATTCCTATATACCGGCTCACGTGCCCGTGGTGGAATGAGAGCGATATGTGTGCCAATGGAACCCACTACGTGTGGTATCTGACCCAGTGCATAGAAGTCTGCTTTGACAGCTGCCAACTCTGCCGGCCGTGGTAAATGGATGTTGTCATCCTTGTACAGCATCATGGCTTTTAGAACATCCCGAAGTACCATGCTGAACATGGACTGTGACATCCCCCCGGCATGTCCAACTGTGTACTGAAAGGTGCCAGTAGCAAAAAAGTGTAGTGCCGCCATCACCTTAGCTGTGGGTGTAATGGAACCAGGATACGTCCTTCGTGGCTGCAGATGAGGAGACAATTGGGCTACAAGCACCATCAATCGACGTCGATCTAGCCGGAATTTCCTGATCACCTCCTCGTCAACCATATCCTCCAGCACAGTGTATGGGCGATGGACATTTGGAGCCCTCCTGTGTGGGAGTAGATGTAATATAAGTCAACTTACAAACAACGCATGTCTTTGCAACTCCATCACATGTAAGCCAACACTAGCAAGAAGATAAATGTTGTGGACAATAGTCATATGTGTGACATCTCAGAAAGTAACGACAATACGGAGTGCCCTATGAACAATGTGCAGCCACTAGCAACATGAAAGTGTGTCAACATGTACAATGCAACTTAGTCTCATGTCAACATTACTGCCAACAAGACATGTGTAAGGACCCAAATGTGTACAAGCCTCATCACTGACACACATGCACGTGCAGACACTAAATGATTCTGCTACACACACTCCATGTCATCATGCACCAATGGCAACACTGACAATGGTGAGCATCCGCTCATAACATGCATGGTCAAACAACAGGCAACACACATACACAGAATGCATGTGTACCCCCATCATTGTTATTAGCACACATAAACTACTCACTGTCAACAGATTCTGACTGTGGCGAGACAGGCCTGATGTACAGTGTAGATGTGAAGTATTTGAAACGTGTGTAGGGAAATACAAGACGTCAACACATCGACATGCACATGTCTAGCACATTGTGTGCACATCAATGAGCATAGTATGAACACACATGATATAGTGCATTACATATGCAGTGTCGCCAGCACGGTCACAACCCTCATAACGCATTAGCGGATTAGACAGCACGGTGCAGCGGTCCAAATAATAACATCATTGGCGCCGCCATGGCGGTGCACTGTTTCCGCGATTTAAAAATGGGCATACGCGGCCCGCGTTCCCTCTTCCCATTGGCTGCATGTGCACGGACCGTCACGGACACACATCGGCAACCGCAAGTGCGCACTTCCGCGACGGTTGCATCATTTGCAACAATGTTCAATCAGTGGCGCCACCATGGCGGTGCACGCCTTCCACGGGGGACATGCAGGCCAACACTTATTTTTAATTATGGATATCGAAATGGCAGGTCATGACCCCCCTTACAGTCACGTTGCATCATCCACCGTACACCGGCCGTGGCAGGCCGGGTGCACAACCGCCGTGCCAGGCATGTCACCCACCGCCGTGCAAGGCATGTCACCCACCGCCGTGCCAGGCATGTCACCCACCGCCGTGCAAGGCATGTCTGGCCCGGCGGTGGGTGACATGCCTTGCACGGCGGTGGGTGACATGCCTTGCACGGCGGTGGTGCACCGGGCCAGGCCCGACAGTGAGTGACATGCCTTGCACGGCGGTGGGTGACATGCCTTGCACGGCGGTTGTGCACCGGGCCAGGCCCAGCGGTGAGTGACATGCCTTGCACGGCGGTGGGTGACATGCCTTGCACGGCGGTTGTGCACCGGGCCAGGCCCGGCGGTGAGTGACATGCCTTGCACGGCGGTGGGTGACATGCCTTGCACGGCGGTGGGTGACATGCCTTGCACGGCGGTTGTGCACCGGGCCAGGCCCGGCGGTGAGTGACATGCCTTGCACGGCGGTGGGTGACATGCCTTGCACGGCGGTTGTGCACCGGGCCAGGCCCGGCGGTGAGTGACATGCCTTGCACGGCGGTGGGTGACATGCCTTGCACGGCGGTGGGTGACATGCCTTGCACGGCGGTTGTGCACCGGGCCAGGCCCGGCGGTGAGTGACATGCCTTGCACGGCGGTGGGTGACCTGCCTTGCACGGCGGTGGGTGACATGCCTTGCACGGCGGTGGGTGACATGCCTGGCATGGCGGTGGGTGACATGCCTTGCACGCGGTGGGTGACATGCCTGGCACGGCGGTGGGTGACATGCCTGGCATGGCGGTTGTGCACCGGGCCTGCCACGGCCGGTGTACGGTGGATGATGCAACGTGACTGTAAGGGGGGTCATGACCTGCCATTTCGATATCCATAATTACAAATATGTGTTGGCCTGCACGTCCCCCGCGGAAGGCGTGCACCGCCATGGTGGCGCCACTGATTGAACATTGTTGCAAATGATGCAACCGTCGCGGAAGTGCGCACTTGCGGTTGCCGAAGTGTGTCCGTGACGGTCCGTGCACATGCAGCCAATGGGAAGAGGGAACGCGGGCCGTGTATGCGCCATCGACAATGGCGGAAACAGTGCACCGCCACACCAGGGCCTGTCATTGGGCCTTTTCGAATGAGGCTTCCAGGGGAACCAATAGCTGGCCACGTGTGCCACTGACATGGGCTCGGGGCCCTATATATGTGTGACTTTCACAAGCACACATTCACTGCTTTGATCCAGTGCTGCCTGTGACCATCACCCCGACCTGCTGCTGCTGAGCTGACCAACGGCTGCTGCCTGTGACCATCACCTCGACCTGCTGCTGCTGAGCTGACCAACGGCTGCTGCCTGTGACCATCACCTCGACCTGCTGCTGCTGAGCTGAACAACGGCTGCTGCCTGTGACCATCACCTCGACCTGCTGCTGCTGACCTGACCAACCGCTGCTGCTGTTGTGCCACTGTCCAGGGCCTTGCCATGCAGGGAGTGCGAGAGACCCGGTCGCGTCCCTTCACCGCAGTGGAGCTGGATGTCCTTGTGGACGGTGTGCTCAGCCACTATCAACGGCTCTACGGTGCACCCGGACAGGTGGTAAGTACAGTGGTGTACATGTTGTTGGTCATGAGGTGTTCAGTGGCTCCTGTCTTCTGCAGGCCTGGCGGTGTGCTGTGGGACCTTCACATGTGTAGTGCTGAGCATGGCTGCATGTAGAAATGTGTTACTACGATGTTTGTGCATGTCATACTGTCCACTTACGTTACCCTCTTGTCTCCCATCATGGCAGGTAAAGCTGCACGTTCGCAAGGCCGTGTGGAGGACGATAGCACGTGATGTACGGGCAGTGGAGGGGTTCAATAGACGACACACACACTGCCACAAGCGCTGGGACGACATCTCCAGGCTCAGCAAGAATGTGGCGGAGATGACACTGGGGATGATTCCAAGATCTACACGTCTGGCCCGCCGCACCATGACCCCTCTTATGCACCGTATCATTGCTGTGACGCATCCTGACCTGTCCGCCCAGCTGAGTGGGGAACAGCAGCACACTAGCGGTAAGCAGATTGTATGTGTATGTTACTTGGGCCTGCAATGCATGTATTGCTGCTCGGACACAGTAGTGGCTTCCGTGGTGCGTATGTTTATCTGAAATACCATGCTGGTGCCATTAGCGGAGTAGGCGTTGGCATCCATGTCCGCCAGGTGGCACAGACAGGGAGTGAGCAATCGACACCTTCAGTCGGGACACAGCACACAGGGCCCACACTGCCACCCACTGCAACATGTACTGCTCGGGCTCGCCAGAGGAGGGGGAGCAGAGTTGCCTTCGGTGCAGGAACCGCCCCCCCTGCCCCAGTGACACAAAGTGCACTTTGTGCAGAGGCTGTTGATCTGCTGCGACAGCTGTGTGTAGGGCAGACCAATATGATCAATGCATTCCAAGACCACGATAGGAAGTTGGGGCAGGTGGTGGCATTCATGGAGGGGATGCATGGCGATGTTGCTGGTCTCCACAGAACAGTTCAGTCATTGGCAAACACTGTGTCCTCAGCCATTGTACAGTCGCATACACAGGGTGCTAATTCTGTACAACCATCCACACCACTTGATGTTACAGGGGAGAGTGAGTCTTCAGACCAGGCCTCTTATTCTGGTTATTACACTAGGAGCAGCCACAGCCAGCAAGGCAGGGCACGGAGGGCACAGACACCCTCCACTAAGCCTGTGATCTCTTCATCCGAAGACGACGTGTCCAACACTGGAGTTGACAGACAGGATCATGTAGGGATGTGTATGGAAATGGATTCACATGCTACACAGCCATCCCCCATCAACGTGACTCCCAAGCCAAGGCCACCTCCCAAGAGCAGGGACACTCCCAAGGACAAGGACAGTACCAAGGAAAGGGCACCTCCCAAGAGCAGGGACACTCCCAAGGACAAGGACAGTACCAAGGAAAGGGCACCTCCCAAGAGCAGGGACACTCCCAAGGACAAGGACAGTAACAAGGAAAGGGCACCTCCCAAGAGCAGGGACACTCCCAAGGACAAGGACAGTACCAAGGAAAGGGCACCTCCCAAGAGCAGGGACACTCCCAAGGACAAGGACAGTACCAAGGAAAGGGCACCTCCCAAGAGCAGGGACACTCCCAAGGACAAGGACAGTACCAAGGAAAGGGCACCTCCCAAGAGCAGGGTGACACCCAAGGACAAGGACAGTACCAAGGAAAGGGCACCTCCCAAGAGCAGGGTCCCACCCAAGGACAAGGACAGTACCAAGGTAAGGGCACCTCCCAAGAGCAGGGTAGCTTCAAAGGAGAGGGACACTACAATGGACATGTCTGCACCCAGGGACAGGGCACCGGCAAGGGAACAGGGCCATTCCAGGGACAGGACACCTCCGACGTCCAAGGCACATCCCATGGCGAAGGGTTCTCCCATGGACACGAGCACCATCAAGGACAGGCATATTTCACACCTGGCTGCACTGAGGATGATGTTTAAGGAACGTACAACACATGTATCAGCGGTGGAGTCCCCCATACCTCAACTCCCATCCACGCCCCGCTAAAGCAGAGGAAGGAGTACACTGTTGTTGCATCCCCCATTACACATGATGCAGAGGGCAGAAGGCAGGCACACAGCAAACGGCAGGCAGGGTCCAGCACGTCCCCAGAGAGCAGACCACCACAAGCACATGCTACACCTTTGATGTCTGATGATGCCACTCCACTTACCAGTCCAGGCATGTCCGGGGTGCCCCCACGTTTCACAAAGAAACGGAGACACACACCAGTGAGACCTGAACACCCCAATGTCGCTCCAGTACAGCTGTCCCCAGCTCCCAGAGCCACCCTGCCTCCTGGCCCATACAGCCCTGTGGCTCAACATTTCAGTGGTCCTAGTGGCTCAACTGCTGTTCACTCACATGTGTCAGGTGCAGGCATGGTATTTGTTGGTCAGTGTACAGGGATATGTCCGGCCAGTGTGTCTGGGTCTCTGGCACATGTGTCAGTCAGTAGATCGGTGGCTGTGTCTCACACTCCTGTTGCTGGTGCTGGCGGTGTGTCTGGGTCTCTGGCACATGTGTCAGTCAGTAGATCGGTGGCTGTGTCTCACACTCCTGTTGCTGGTGCTGGCGGTGTGTCTGGGTCTATGGCACATGTGTCAGTCACCACAGCTGTGGCTGTGTCTCACACTCCTGTTTCTGGTGCTGGCGGCGTGTCTGGGTCTAGGGCTCATGTGTCAGTCAGTAGATCGGTGGCTGTGTCTCACATTCCTGTTGCTGGTGCTGGGGGTGTGTCTGGGTTCTTTGGCTCATGTGTCAGTCAGTAGATCGGTGGCTGTGTCTCACACTCCTGTTGCTGGTGCTGGCGGTGTGTCTGAGGCGAGTTGTTCAAGCAGTCCACCTGATTCTGTGGTGTGAGGTCTAGTTGCCATCAGTCACATCTCATTTAAGTTTGTGGGTAGATAGCGTATGTAACCACCTATGTTTTATTAGTCTCCTTGTGACGGGTCGCTTGACACACGTACTTGGCTAGCCAATGATGTACCTGCTCTGTTGTCCACAATGCCCTGTTGCTGTTCTGATGATGCATTCTGCCCTCTCATGTGCTGCCTCTGATATACCTGCTCTGTTGGGCACAATGCCCTGTTGCTGTTCTGATGATGCATTCTGCCCTCTCACGTGCTGCCTCTGATGTACCTGCTCTGTTGGGCACAATGCCCAGTTGCTGTTCTGATGATGCATTCTGCTCTCTCACGTGCTGCCTCTGATGGACCTGTTCAGTGCAATGGACTGTTGATGCACTTAGCCCCTCTCACGTGCTGCCTCTGATGTACCTGCTCTGTTGGGCACAATGCCCTGTTGCTGTTCTGATAATGCATTTCGCCCTCTCACGTGCTGCCTCTGATGGACCTCTTCAGTGCAATGGATTGTTGATGCACTTAGCCCCTCTCATGTGCTGCCTCTGATGTACCTGCTCTGTTGGGCACAATGCCCTGTTGCTGTTCTGATAATGCATTCTGCCCTCTCACGTGCTGCCTCTGATGGACCTGCTCTGTTGGGCACAATGCCCTGTTGCTGTTCTGATAATGCATTCTGCCCTCTCATGTGCTGCCTCTGATATACCTGCTCTGTTGGGCACAATGCCCTGTTGCTGTTCTGATGATGCATTCTGCCCTCTCACGTGCTGCCTCTGATGTACCTGCTCTGTTGGGCACAATGCCCTGTTGCTGTTCTGATAATGCATTCTGCCCTCTCACGTGCTGCCTCTGATGTACCTGCTCTGTTGGGCACAATGCCCTGTTGCTGTTCTGATGATGCATTCTGCCCTCTCACGTGCTGCCTCTGATGTACCTGCTCTGTTGGGCACAATGCCCTGTTGCTGTTCTGATAATGCATTCTGCCCTCTCACGTGCTGCCTCTGATGGACCTGTTCAGTGCAATGGACTGTTGATGCACTTAGCCCCTCTCACGTGCTGCCTCTGATGTACCTGCTCTGTTGGGCACAATGCCCTGTTGCTGTTCTGATAATGCATTCTGCCCTCTCACGTGCTGCCTCTGATGGACCTGTTCAGTGCAATGGACTGTTGATGCACTTAGCCCCTCTCAGGTGCTGCCTCTGATGGACCTGTTCAGTGCAATGGACTGTTGATGCACGTAGCCCCTCTCACGTGCTGCCTCTGATGGACCTGCTCTGTTGGGCACAATGCCCTGTTGCTGTTCTGATAATGCATTCTGCCCTCTCACGTGCTGCCTCTGATGTGCCTGCTCTGTTGGGCACAATGCTGAGTTATTTCAAGTGTCTGGGATTGTACCTTGCATGCAGACAACTCGCTCCTCATTCTCACCCTTCACTTTTACCCTCACCCTGCACTCATACTGATCACCATGCACTCACACCATTCACCTACTTACCCTCCACTCACAGTGATCACTCTGCACTCAGAGCGATCACAATGCGCTCACACTGATCACCATGCACTCACACCATTCACCTGCTCACCCTGCACTCACACCATTCAACCGCTCACCCTGCCATCACATTGATCACACTGCTCTCATAATGCACTTGCGCTGTTCACCCTGTACCTCACCCTGCAGTCACACGAGCAGACTACTCCACCTGCACTTGTGACACTTCACTCACCTGTCCCCTCACTGCTCAATCTGCAATCTCACTCAAAAAAGCCCACACTAACCATACATTCATTTGTCCCACTCTGCACTAACATGCGCACCCAAATTCTTTTTTTAAAACAGTTTTTATTTTTATTTTATCAAGCAGCGATAACAAATCAATCAAGTACAGTCTTCTCCAGTTACAGTAGTCG
This sequence comes from Lissotriton helveticus, assembly GCF_964261635.1. Lineage (NCBI taxonomy): Eukaryota > Metazoa > Chordata > Amphibia > Caudata > Salamandridae > Lissotriton > Lissotriton helveticus. The sequence continues at coordinate 1,450,351,374 of NC_136068.1, forward strand.
AGAATAAACGGCTCCGCATCATTCACATTGTATGGTTCTAGGACATTACACCTACAGTAAAAAACCCTCACATCACCCCACCCGCCTCCCTCCATTCCCGTCAACATCATGAATCCATTGGCCATTCCAGGGACCTCGTCTCTCATGGACTGTTCTCAGGTGTGAGCTCTGTACGTGGTGGTTCACACAAGTTCCCTCTGGCTTCATTCCACTTCCCCCATATCCGCATCCACTTCTTGGGGCAACCCCTATGTGTGTAAACCGCCTTCTCGGCTATCATTGCGATGTCCATATCCTCTTCCAACTGTTTTTGTGAGGGTGTCACCCCGGAGCCCCAGTTCCTTGCTATATTCCGTTTTGTCAGGGCCATACCCAAAGTAGCCCACGTTTTCTGTGCCACATTAAGATCTGTAGGTTGCCATATGTTCAGAATACAACATCGAAGATCTGCCAGAACTTCCACCCCACTCACTTCCGAGGTTTGCTCCAGCACGTATTCCCAGTATGATTGTATTTTGGGGCACGCCTATAGCGTATGGTAGCAAGTACCGGTTTGTCCACACCCTCTGAGACAGAGTGGGTCAGGCGCGCGCCCCATTTTGTGTACCAATGTGCGGGAGTAATATACCCGATGTAGGATTTTAAGTTGCGCCAATTTCAAACTGGATGGGATCGCTGCCGCTCTAGCTGATGCAATTGCCTCCATCCAGTCCGAGTCATCTATATCCCCAAGTTCTATCTCCCACTTGCTGCGCAGTACCACAGTGGGGTCAGGGAGGTTGTTGACCAGTTTTCGGTATGTTAGTGAGATGGCTTTCTTATCTAAATCATCAGTGAGGAGCCCGTCCTCCAGTGGAGAGACGTCTTCCAACGTGGTTTCGGGGGTAATAGCACACACTGGAGTGCGTGCCGGATTTGGGAGTAGCGGTACAACTCCGTGTCTGCCATGCCGTATTTTTCTTTGAGCGCAGCGAAGGAGAGGATTTCTCCCCTAACCCATAAGTCCCCAATGTTTGTGATACCTATGAGGTCCCAGTGTCTGAACCCTTTAGTGTTTGCTAATGTGCCCAAGCGGTTTGTCTCCCAGAGTGGAGTAGCCAGGGTAAGCACTCCCTCCCACCCCAACGCTTTCTGGGCCGTGTGCCATATTCTAATGATGTGGGCCGTGGGGCCAGTCAGTGCTTGCTGTCTCTTAGTGGTGTATAAGGCCCTCATCAGGCGGTCAGCCGGCAACACCTCCCTATCTAGTCGGTAAGCCGGGTCGTCGTGGGGTGCATGTAGCCACTGATTGATTACCACTAGTTGTGCCGCCCAATAATACAATTTGACGCTTGCTATACCGCCATCATACCAGCTGCGAGTCAGTTTGGGTGTGCTATCCGAGCCGGACATCCATCCCACAGGAAAGACGCTACTTCGGCATTAATGGACTGAAAATATGAGAGCGGGACCGGAAAAGGAGTGTTCTGTAGTGCATAAAGGAATCTGGGGAGCGCCAACATTTTAAAGAGGGCTGCTCTTCCTAGCAGAGTGAGCGGGAGAGACCGCCAGTGGGAAACGTCAGATTTTAGTCTAGGCAGTGGCTTCACCCAAATTCATATGGTCATCTCACTCATCCCTGTACAAAAGTATGGGCATGTCGTGCTCAATCAAGGTTTTTGTCCTAAATTACAAAAGGGGACATCTAAGTGCACTGCAATCCAGCCTTTCAGGGGGCCCTTGATAGAGACAGTTCTGTTTTTGCCCTGATAGCCTGGAATAATTCCTAAACAGGGTCTTGCAAATACGGTTTTGCTTAATTTCTTTTTAATGTGATTGATGTGAGGAAGTCTATTACTATTTGCAGAGAAATGTGTTTGTTTCATGCAACAACCATAAAAAAGTTAGATCCACAGATAATATCACAGATATTATTCACTGTAAAATTTGAGGGCTACTGCTTTGTTACAACAGTGAAAACACATCACTATCTCTGAATATTAGATGTAAACGCTTTTAGAATTTCAACTACAGTGCCTGTGCACCGTGCACCGTTAGTAGCCTGGCTAAATAGGGTATGGCAGAGCTGAAAGTAAATCATTTAAACTCATAGTTGTACTGAACAGGGGCCCCCAAAATAGTTTTGGACCAGGGCACCCAAAATCCCTAACATGTCCATGTCATCACAAAGTCTGTCAGACAACATTACTCTTAAGTAAAATAGACAACATCATTAACTTATTATTAGTTCTATTTCTTTTAAACATAAGCCCGACGTGTCCTAAACCCCCACTGCTTCAGGCAAGCAACTTATCGTACCACTAAGGAATTCACAATTAGGTGTTCGTTCAGCGCCCTCTGTGTGGACTTTCAACTGTCTTCAGATCCATAGCTGGTTGGTGGGCAATTATCCCATTATAATGCTGCCTAAAACATTTGTTCATGATTTCTAGAGAAGATTTGTTTCTCGTGTACCAGCTCTATGCTAGGGAGTGCTCGAAAAATCTGACAACACTGTCTCCCATAAAGTCCCTGTCTTGGCTGAAAATGTCTGCAGAATATTCAGCTTTGGGAGAAACAGCTATCAAAACTCTCTTGCCTTTCAGCTTGTCCTATTTATGTGAGATTGGGTTCTCAGCACTTGCGGTATTAAAGACTAAGGGTCAGATGTAGGTGGGAGATTTTGGCCATTTACCGGCCGGTAACGGCCGAATTCGGCCGTTACCGACCGGTAAATGGCCATGGAGATGTAGGGGGATAAAAAACAGGCATTTTCGGTAATTTTACCGAATCGGTAATTTTACAGATTCGGTAAAATTACAGAATCGGTAAAATTACTGAATCTGTATATTTTACCGAATCGGTAAATATACCGGTCGGTAAAATTACTGAAAATGCATTTTTGGTATGTAGGTGCCAAGTTTCACATTGACACAGGGCTTTGAAAATCGGTATTTTACCATGCAATACAATTGCATTGTAAAATACCGATTCAGGTGTATATGCACATCTGTGCATGTACACCTGTGCCATGTGGCACACATACATGCCCTAAGGGCATGTATGTGTGCCACATGGCACACAAGCCTAAAACAGGGGTGCCAGAGGGTGTCAAAGTGACACCCCCTGCAGCCTATGGGCTTCAAGGCCCATAGGATTCAATATCAAATACCGTTTCGGTATTTACCGAATCGGTAAATACCGATTTTTAGCGATTCGGTAAAATTTACCGAATTTGTACCTACATTAGAAATACCTACTCTTAATTACCGAATCGGTAAAATTCGGTAATTAAGAGTCGGTATTTCTGATTTTGCTACATCTGGCCCCAAGTACCGTTCAAGACTGGATGTGGAGCACAACCTGAGGATGGCAATAGCAAAAATCCATCCACAGATTGACCATCTCTGAAAAACAGGCACACCTGTCACATTTATGTTGGTGGTGTTAGTATCAATGTATGTAAATGTGTAAAACAAAGCATCCTAGTAAAAACAATTTGCGCACATTTTATCTTGGAAAGTGGTGTTTTGAGCTGTGTAATACGCCTCTGTCATTTCACAACACCCACTCACAAACCTGCAGTTTACAAAACACTCTTATTGTATTGAACATTATTTGCTGGACATGCCCGGAATATGCGTGTGGCGGTCGATTCCAGAAATTTCTGTCATGTGGGGGGAGGGGGACGGGGGGGGCCAACATCTTTAAAAATTCAGCAGGGGGGGCTCAACCTACAAAAGTTTGAAGACCTCTGTTCTAGAGCAAGACGGATTAACAAGGGATATAAGCACCCTTAGTGAGGACACGTAAATTCGCCCAGCAGATGACGGCTGCAGTATATTTCCCATACAACAATGTGAAATTCCACCCAGCCAGTGATGCAGCAATGTAAATTGTGCCCAGCCAGGGACTTTAGTACTATAAACATTACTCAGACATTGGCAGTGATAGCAGTAAAAAAAATTAGTCCAGTTAGTAATGAAGGCAATATATTTATTTTACAGCCAGTATACATATTTCTGAGCCAGTGATAGCAGCAATATACATTTTGGACAGTTGCAGGTTTGTATTCAGCCTACAGTAGTTGAAGAATACATCCGACCAGTAGTCTTCCATAATATATCATTTTGCTAAGCACATGGAAGTTTGCTGTATAACTTTAACCCACAATCTGATCAAACAATACATTTTGCAAAGCAGATGATTTTTATTCTATGCAAGTCTGGCAAGCACCTGACACTCACAGTATAAATTCTTGCAAGCTCATAATGTCCTCAGTATACATTTTGTCCAGCAGGTAGAAGGTGTAGCTGTAGTATAAATGTTTTGCAAGCACATTACACCACTTACGTGATGTTTGCAGTGTGAATTGTTCTAGGTAGATGATGGCAGCGGGACAAGGACTGTCTTAGTCCAGTAGATGAAGGTTGCAGTGTATGGTTTGGCTGGCTTAACATAGCCACGGCAGATGACTACAGCAGTATACATTTTGGTAAGCGCATAACTGGCATCTACATTTGGCAATCAGGTAGTGATTGAAAAACACATTTTGCTAAGCTGGTAACAGCTGCAGTATGTAACACTGAGGCACATACATGATTGCTAAAACAGACAGTTCGGCAAACACATTAATGCTGCCGTTATGATGGCAGTAGTGTAGATTTTGGCCAACAAAAGACCCCAGTGATATTAAAGCTTTTGCAATCAGATGACAGCTGAAGTATAACATTCTAGAAACAGATAGTAGTGACTTTGGGCCATATGTATCAAAGCAAAATGGGTTCGCAAACGCCGAAATTCGCAGAATTACGGCGTTTGCGAACCCATTTTCGCTAAATGGTATGTATGAAACATTTTTGGTGCAAAATAAGGAATCGCTAAATTTACCATTCCTTATTTTGCGATTGCATTTAAGGAATTGCAAAATTTGCGATTCCTTAAATGCAATGTATCAAGGAAAAAAACATTCCAAAATGCCATTAAGGAAACGCAAATTACCACCAACTTCTAGTTGGTGGTAAGTTGCGAATTCCTTTAAAAAAGCATTTTTTTAAACATCAAAAGGTGCCATGTGACGCTCATTTAGGGCATGTGTGTGAGCCATATGCGCACACATGTCATTTTCAGGGGTGCAGCAGGGTGTTCTTGAGACACCCCTGCACCCTTGAAAATATTCACAATTTGCGATTAGCAAATTGCGAATCGCAAATTACCCCTTCATTCCTATGGGCCTCCTGGCCCATAGAAATGAATGGGAAATTATTCCTTAATTGCGATTAGCAATTTGCTAATCGCAATTAAGGAATTTTAAGGAATCGCTAAAAAGAACTGATTTCCTAAATACATACCATTATGCGATTTCTAAATAGCGATTGCTTAAAAATCGCTATTTAGGAATCACAAAACGGAATGTTGATACATATGGCCCTTAATGTTGAGACATAGAGGCCAATATTATGCAATACATCCTTTATTGCTACCACTAAGCAGCATGTTAAAAGCTTCTAGAAAAGAGAATATAGAACTTTAAACAACATTACAATTCAATAACAAAAAACAGAAACCAGTTTGATACCCTTCTTTTATTGCTACTGATCAATGAAGATAAGTACACTCCTATGACTTCATTTTAGATTAAATAAAAATCTGTGTGTATGAGTTTAAAAGCGATCTGTAAGAGAGAGATTTCGAGTTGAGCTATGTGTGTGTAGCTTTAGTTGCTTGGTATGCAGCTCTATTGTATTTTGAGAAATATTAAGTATTTTCAAAAAAGTATATTTAAGTAGGAAAGCTTTGCTATACTGTGTTTTACTTATTTTGCTAAAATGCGCTGTTTTAGGTGGGTGGCCTTTTCGTTTCGTTAGCCCGGATTAACCGTCTATTTGGTTGATCTTACTCGGAGAGGTCTCGCTGAACTGTTCCCATGGAAACATCTTCGCAGGAGGGTTTTGTCTTCACCTGTTGCATGTTGTGGTCATGATGCCAAACTTCGTGCTAAGAATGTTCCCTCCTGCATTGTGAGGGAGACAGCCAAGTTCCGTGTTGAGCGTGCTCTCTCTGAAGTCTTGCAGCTTTCTGGTTATCATGCGTATGGTTGGAAGAGGAACGTTTGTGGTCAGCACCAAAAACGGAACTTGCACGTGTGTCAGCGAAGTAAGCTTCTTGGAAGAGAAAGCATGTGGTTACTAGTATCCCACTGTCTAAGAAAAAGAAGTCTACATGGTAGAAAACGTATGCTGTATTGACAGGCAAGAGGAAGATGCCATAGGCATCAAAGATGGGCAAACAAAAGGCCTGCATATAGATGGATTAAAGAAGGGTCAAAAACACAAGGCTGTGATTTGTGATGAATCCCTAGGAAGTGCGAAGGTTGAACTCAGATGTTATTCCGATTTTGATTCTGAGGATGACACTTCATATAATAAGAGGACATACAAGGAAGACAATTTGAATAAGGAGAGTGTTTTTTTGTTAGATCCCCTGGGTCAAAACATGTTCGACCCTTAAATAATTTAGCATCCCCTGTCACCAGAATGGACCCCTTCAGATCACCTGGCTGATTTTATTCACCACTGGATCAGAAGGGAGATTCCTAAAGAAGTGTTTGGAAGACTGAGGTCTGCGTGCCCAAGGCCTACTATTGAGAATAAAGTGCTAGTGACTCCAGAGCTTGATTCGAAGATCATTGCTTTTATTGCCGAAGGGGGTCGCGACCCAAGAAAGGGGATAGATAAAATGCCTAAAGTCCTGTCGGGGCAGGTTGTTGGATATATTTGGTTCTTTGAATAAGATTTTTGAAATGACTGTGGAAGCCTACGTTGGCAAAAACAATGTTGATGTGGAGGAAATGCGACAGAGGATCCAGAGAGCATTTTACTAATTAGGTAACGCTAATAATGGGCTCTCAATTGAAAGAGGTAAAGGAATTTTACTGAAAATAGACCCAAAACCGGTAGATCTGGCTTCTAAGGAAGAAGGACCTTCGGCTAATGGTTTCCTTTTTGGAGAAGCTTTTATAGAGGACCTTTCGAGATATGTGGGGGCTTTTAGCTCACTTTACAAATCTCAAAGAGAAATAAAAAAAGGTGTTCAACGATCGTGTTTTTGGGTCGTCCGGGAGAACACAGTACCGGTGCCCCGGCTGAGGCCAAGGAATCTCTAGAGGTTCCGTTACATATGGCTTCAGAGGTTACCAAAGTCAGCAATCGTTCCACAGTGGCGAATTTTACCCCCAGAGACAAAGCTCAAGGGGAAGAAATAGTCGCTGAAACAGGCGGTTCAGAGAATTTTCTGGTAAACCTAGACCTTTCTGTTATCCCCTTAAAATGGAGCGGCAGACTTGCCCAATTTTATCATGCATAGTTTCAGATCACAAGGGACCCTTGGGAATTAGAAACTGTACAGGGGTTTCGGATAGAGTTTATTTCTTATCCAGTTCAAAAAGTATTACCAAGATATCTAGTTTTCCCAAAGAATCAAATGATGTTGATAGATGTAGAGGTGCAAGAATTAAAAAACAAAGGGTGATAGTAAAGGAGAGAGAAGATTTCAGTGGGTTTGTGAGCAACATCTTTCTGGTAGAAAAAAGCAACAAAGGAATGCGTCCAGTGATAAACCTACGAGAGTTGAACGACTGGGTGGTGTATCACCATTTCAAAATGGAGGGGATACATTTGTTAAAGGATGTGTTGCAGAATGGCGATTGGATGACCTGGTTGGATTTAAAGGATGCCTACCTGACAATTCCAATTTGCATGGATCATCAAAGGTTTCTGATATTTGTGTGGAAACACCAGATCTGGAAGTTTGTTTGCTTTCCTTTCAGCCTATCGTCAGCACCATGATGTTTTACGAAGGTTCTAAGGCCGGCAGTAGCATATCTGAGAGAGAGAGAGGTGTATGCCTGATAATATATTTGTACGACATGCTAATTATGGATCAAGACAGGAGGGCTCTGCTATTGCATACAAAACTAGCTGGAGACTTACTCAAGTCCCTGGGTTTTGTGGTGAACAGGACAAAATCTAAATTTGTACCAAGTCAGCAAACTCAATTTGTAGGATTTGTATTAGACAAAAAAGAACGAGTGCTGAAGTTGCCCAAGGAGAAATTAAAAATAATTTTAAAGGAAATAAAGAATATCCTCAGTTTGAACTGTGTTTCTTTAAGAATGTTAGCACGCATTGTTGGTCTCCTGTCATCCACATTTCAGGCTATTTTTCGGTGTCCTTTGCACTACAGGGCCTTGCAGAGACTAGAGGCTTTTCATTGGAGGGATGGATTAAAATATTTGGAGAATGTATGGCTTTCACTAGAAGCAAAACAGGAATTGACTTGGTGGTTGAGAATATGGAAGCCTGGAATGGGCGTGCGATTTTTGGAATGAATGCAGATCTAATTATAGAAGCGGATGCAAGTTTGGAAGGCTGGGGTGCAAGCTGTGGTTGGCAGGGAATTGGCGTCAGATGGACAGAGCAGGAAAAGAAGCTTCATATAAATTGTAGTTAGCAGGCTCTTTTGCAATAAAATGCTTTGGGCATCAGACTGCAAGATGCTCTGTAGTTTTGAAGATGGACAACGTTTCTGTGGTGAGGTATGTAAACAGATTGGAAGGACCTCGTTCAAAGGGTCTAGCAGACTTAGTGAAAGTGTTTTGGGAGTATTGCATGGAGAGAAACATTTATGTGCAAGTAGAACACATTCCAGTTAAGTCCAATTCTGTAGCAGATTGGTACTCAGTGAATTTGTACAATTACATGACTAGACCTTAGACTGAATGGTTTTCTCAAAATTGAACCTTCCATGGGGTCCATTTCAGGTAGACCGATTTATTTATTTACTTTTGTTGAGTTTTATATAGCGCTAACTAGACCCGGAGGTATCAGAGCGCTTTACATGAGCACCAGTTACGTAACAGACGGACACATTCATTTTTTTGTTATGCGCGGGGAGATTAAGTGAATTGCCCAGAATCACAGAATGTTGAGCGCCCCTGCCGAGACTCGAACCCTTGTTCCCCAGCTCCGAGGTCGACTGCCCTAGCCGTTAGGCCACATTCTCGCTCCTATTTGCGAACAGAGTCAACGCTCGACTGGAGAAGTTCAACAGCTACAAAACTCATTGAAAAAATCTTGGGCACCTGGAACTAGGAAGGCCTACAAATCGGCATGGAATAAATGGAATGGTTGGTGTGTCGAAAGGGATCTGGATCCCATATCAGCAGATATATTTCAGGTGTTGAATTTCTTAACAGATGTTTTCTAAGGGTTTAGCTTACAGATCAGTACATTTATATAGATTAGCCATTTCGGCAGGTCATGTTCTGGTGAACGGAATTACAGTGGGACAAGATATTATGGTGAGAAGGTTGTTGAGGAGCATTAGGTTGGCTAAACCCCAGATACTGTGTATTCAACTCTCTGGGTTGTTTCACATATTCTCGTTTTCTGGAATCTTGGAACGACAATGTGGGGTTGAATTTGAAGGATTTGTCCTTCAAATTAACTATGCTGCTGTGCCTCCTTTCTTTCCATAGAGTCTCTGATGTTCGTGCTTTAGAAATCACTAGTAGGTGTTTTACTCCAGAGAGTATTTGTTTCCATATTAAACAAAGAACAAACAAATGTGTCTACTATTTTTTACCCCTATTTGGATTAAAAGGAAAAGCTTTGTGTGGTGCGTTGTGTAAAGGAGTATGAACAAAGAACAATGTTGTTAACACCTTCTCGAGTGGAGCAATTCATAATTTCTTTTAGACACCCCTATAAGGCCGTGTCTTCTCCAACTCTGTCGAGGTGGATTGATGAAGAAAGCTGGTATTGATGTAAGTATGTTTAGAGTGCACTCAGTTTGAGGTGCGGCTGCTTCTAAAGCATGTGTCATGGGTGGAAGCCTGCAAGACATTCTTTGTTGTGCCGATTGGTCTTCTGATTCTCTGTTTAGATGTTTTTATTTCAAACCCATTGATGTTGCGGCAAGATGCTTGATTAATATGCTTTAACCCCTTCAGTGCTAATGACAAGGGTAACTCGTCATGTAGGGCCCATTGATTTCAATGGAAAGTCAATGGACCTACATGCACACCCCTTAGCAGCCAAGTGGTTAAATCTGCATAATATTGGACTCGGGGTCTTGACATAAAATTTAGATTTTCCAAAGCCTAGGTGGGCTGAAAATCTGGATTGTATCAAAGACACAGAGGCTAATATTATCCCTCCCATTGTAATCCCAACCCTGATGTTTATCTGTTTCTCGTCTAAACAGGTCAAGCCTAAACTGAATGGAGCATCTTGGATTTTCCAGCTTTTCTTCAACAAGGATTTTGAAGCAAGAAGTTGGTTTTCATCATTTTTGGTTTATCAAGGACTTTTAGTTTTCGTAAAGTTCAAAGTTTTTCTTAATTTCGCAGGACGTAAAAGAAGAGAGAGAACTGGTTGCTGGGGTTTTTTATTGAATTGGAATACTGTTTAAAGTTCTATATTCTCTATTCTAGAAGCTTTTAACATGCTGCTGAGTGGTAGCAATAAAGGATTTATTGCATAATATTAGCCTCCGTGTCTTTAATAAAATCCAGATTTTCAGCCCAACTTAGCTGTGGAAAATCTACACTTAACTTAGCACTTATGGGCCATAGAATGTGTTAGACCCCGGCATTCTCCCTCCCCCCCTAATCTTACCTTAGAATTGTGGTTGCGACTGGTAAACACATCAATGAGGAAGCAATAGAGAAAGGGGACACAGACAGTGAACAATATGCTGTGATCAGACTGTAGCTGTATCATTGCCTCTAGGCACTTTCAATGTCTCACAACATTGCAAGATTGTAAACAACTATGTTAGTGATCTACTTCCTGCGAATAACTTGTTTATGGCATTAATTTATTTTTGCCCTCCTATCTGGCCTCCATAAGGTTCAACATGTGGCAGCTAAATTGCTTGCTAATTTGTCCTAAAAAGAACATATTACACGTTCCATAGTGTTCTTGAACTGGTTTCATGTCTACCAGAAGATCCATTGTGAAGTAGCCTTCATAGTCTGTCAGAACCATCTGAACAGACCCAGCTACCTGAGAGACCTATTCTAACCCTCTATCGTCTTCACCAGTCTTTGTTCTGTTAACACTGCACAGTGGAAATCGGCATTAAGTCAAGTTTCAAGAGAATGAAAAGCATTCTGTATGAAAAGTGCAGACATGTAAGAAACAACTAAGATCGATTGGAGGGATGATGGCGGCCGGTCGATAAGCCCGGTCAGGAGCTCCGTGCCCGGATTCAGAAAAGTTGGCCGAAATGGCCTTGAAAGGAGAGAGGAGCAGCCGCTATTGACGAATTCACCTAAGGAGCGCATATGGGACTAAAAAATGACCGAAGTGAGGAAAATAGCTAAACAGTGAAAGTGTTCCCCCGTACGTGCTTCTCCGCCTGATGTGCCCGCTTTTCTCCGCCTGTGAATATACGGCGGGGGGGGGAAGCGTGTTCTCAGTGTCACTACATATCAAGGCGTTGAAAATTAACATCAACACTTGATTTCGACTTACTCACCGATAGTGGAACTGCGGACCTGACGGCATGGTAGTCGTCTTTTCTGACATCTTGGCCGACTCCAACTCCGCTTGTGTTTCTGTGGAGGCGGTACAGTTGGGACGAGGTTTGCGATCGGCTCAGCGGGGCTCTCTCATCCGCGGCTGCCGGCTGGTGGGAGGCGGCATCACGGGCTCAGCAAAACTGCAGGAGAGCAGTGAGCCGGATCTCAGTGTTTTTCCGAGGTAAGGCGGGAGGAACTGTTACGCGGGATAGCCTTGCTCAGCACTCAGGTAGCTATGGAGGCTCTGGGGTCTGTTCAGGAAAACTGACTAGTCATAATTCATTTCAAGTTCAAGGTCGGGAGCAAGTGACAGACTTTTTTAACAAACCGAACATACAGAACAAATTGAACAAACTGGAAAATCTCATCTTGGTCCCTTCATCGATCGATGTACCAGAAAAGGAGCTTTGTTCCCCGTTTTGCCGCCTGCTCAGTCAGCATACAAACAGGGTAGGCAGGCTTTCTGCAGCAAAGGTGGGGGGGTAAAGGGAAATACAGATTGTGCAGACACTTTAACAGTAAGCCAAATTGACCCCATTACAGTTAAAGGGCTCATTATCCCTGCTAAAAAGAAAGAGTCACATTTAGGCTTACTTCACTCTCGAGAAGAAGGGGAAATTGCTCTAAAAGCGGACAAGGGCACCATAGCAGACCCCGATGCGAGGGGGAGGTCCTCATACTGCTTAAGAAACAGGAAGTTCCTTAAGTCAAGCTTACCTCCGGTGGCAAAACAGCCCGTTATTCCACGAATCACCAAAAGCATCTCCTGAAAAGCCCTGAAACTGCAAGTAAGCAAGCCGATAAATAAAACAAGGAAACACAGGAGGCACCGTGACACGCTGGCTGGAATAACAACAAGCAAAACAAGTTAAACAGGTTTTAAAAGGAGACACGGCCTCCGGCCGTGAAACTGAAAGTACGGCCGGGCGGCCGTGAATAATTAGGTGGTGACAAATGCGCTGGGAGGGCTGCCTTTGATGTGGTAATGCGAGGCAGACAGGCAGGCGGCTGGTGGCATTGTGCACGCGCTTTTTAGGGCTTGCGCTTGCGCAATGACCTAAAAAGCACATGCACTCAAAGGAATCGCCAGTGGAATCGCCAGTGGTGGTTAAACACTGGATAAGCCCCTATAGAGCTTCCAGCTGTGCACATGTGCACAGCAGGCGAGCCCTAAAAAAAGACTGCCAGGAGATAATTTGGAGTTAGGCGAAGGGGGTAGAGCTTCCAAAGTAAAATTACGCCTTCATTAAGGTCTTACTTTAAGGTACAAGATCGGGCGCAGAGTCAAAGTCGTGAAGCGACCAAAGAACAGGAGAAAGTGACCAACCTCAAGCCTAATATGGAAAACTCTGTATCCCCAGCCCTAACAGATGCTTCAGTAGATGACTCAACAGATGTCTCAGCAAGGGAGTTAGTAGAACAGCCTGAAGTATGCATTCAGACCCCAGGTCAAAGTCAATCTCTCATCCAGAGTCCGGTCCCCAGTCAGACCCCTAGTCAGGTACAATGTTCGGTTCAGAGCCCTGTTAGAGCTACTCCTAACAGCCCCTCTAAAAACCCAACCACAAACCCAACTAATCCGCAGGGTGACACACGAAGTAGTACAGATGTCATGTTGGAAAAGATGCTAGACGAGATGAGGTCTAGGTTTGAAATATCAGAGTATAACCAGAACAAGTTTCATGAAAAATTTGATTTGTTAGACACCAAATTAATAGCCTTAAGAAACAGAGTCTCTTCAGTGGAAGCAGAAGTCGAGGGTCTAAATAGAAAAGTAGAGCAAACTCAAAAGGAGATCAGAACTTTAAAGGCAAAGGACAAAAGCATTGACGAAAAGTTAGAAGCTTTAGAAAATCAGTCCAGAAGGTGTAATCTCAGACTTCTTAATGTTCCAGAAGGGCGAGAAGGGTCAGATATAAAGAAATTCATAATCTCCATTTAGAGGAGCATTTTCCTTGGAGTAAAACCCTTGGCCTGGAAGATGACATTCAACGGGTGCATCGGGACCCCTTTGGAAAACCTAAGGAGAGGAAAAATCCAAGGAAGATTCTAGTAAATTTTAGAACTTATACTCTTAAAGAGAGAATTTTAAGCGAGGCCCTGAACAGTGGGGCATATAGTAAAGACGACTGGTCCTTTAAAATCCGCTCGGACATTGCTAAGGTGACACAAGATAGACAATGGGAGCTGGGACAAAAGATGCCTGAACTGAAATCGTTTGGGGCAACTGTCCAGATGAAATTCCCGGCCTCCCTTAGGATCATATGGAGGAACAAGATGTTCAACATCAGAGACCCCAAGGAAGTCGAAGCGTTATTAGACCAAATGTGCGACAAGATCCAGATACAATCAATTACTCAGGCACAGGCACAAAACTAAATCGTTCATTGAAGAAAGCAGTAGAACTCTCTCAGATTCATATTTAAATAGGCACGGAGCTCGAAGTGGGTTAGAAGTAAGGCCCAAAAAGGAAAGGGAGGCTTCTCCAGGGAGGGAGGGTGTCTTCCTGTGTTTTTCTCTTTTCCTTTTTTTTTTTCATTTACACAGCACATTTGGTTTAACGTATACACTGGAGGGGAAAAAAAGGGGGAAAAGGGGGGGAAACGCACGGGAGACGGGAGCAAGTTAGGGAGAAAAAAATAAAAAATTGTCCTCAGCAAAATGTAAGTTCTAAAAGAAAGGGGGTAATCAGGGCCTGGCATAAGAACTGGGAAGGCTGGCAAAGGTCAGGAAGAGATGGGAACAATTTTTAAATACATAAAAATAACTTCCTAGAATGTTAATGGGCTAAGAACTAAGAGCAGGCGAAGGAGAATATTTGAGTACCTGAAATCAATCGATAGTGAGATAATAATCCTACAGGAAACACACCTTCTAAAAAAAGAATCGGAGGAAATAATGAAAACTCTTTATTGGGTTGACTCTTATATATGCAATAACCAAGAATGTGTCATCAAAGGAGTAGCCATCCTTTTTAAAAAGTCCCTGAAAGCAAGAGTAGTAACGGCTGAATCGGATCCAAAGGGAAGATGGGCAATAGCCAACGTCAGTATACTTGGTCACGTTTTCATGGTGGTAGGATATTATGGCCCAAACATAGACAATCCAACCCCACTTCAATCTTTATACTCCCAATTGATCTCTGCAATATTTCCAGTGATCATAGGCAAAGATTTTAACATTATTTTAGATCCAAAAGTGGACCGACACCCTAGAGGTAAGCAAGCAAGTCTGCCAAAAATGAGAGAATGGTTAGGAGTGTACAAAAGGGACTTAAGTTTAATTGACATATGGAAAGAGAAAGGGGATAAGCAAGACAACTATACCTTTAAAAACAAGAAACTAGGAACACAATCTAGAATTTATTATTTTCTAACAGATCAGGGGCTATTAGAGAACACACAAACAGTAGTCCACCTCCCAGCCCACCTCTCAGATCACTCTGCTGTTCAAATCACAATTAAAATAAAGTATGATATAACGATACCAAGATGGACGTTGGATCGCACAACACTTTTGGACCCTCAAATCATCGACCAACTCAAACAAGAGACAGACCTATATTTTTAGAATAACAACAAAGGCGTTCCATCTCAAATTGTATGGGACGCATATAAGGCAGTGAAAAGAGGAAAGATCTTTGGCTTAGCTATACACAAATCTAGGGGGCTTAAAAAAAGATTCATAAGTTGGAAGACAACATCAAAATACTTGACCGGCAGATATTTGTGGATAGATCATTTCCCAGAGGGCGGGAACTAGAAAAGGAAAGGTTGAAACAAAAAGAAAGCTTATCAGCAATATTAGAGGACCGAATCAGAGAGAAATGGGAGTGTAGTAAATTGGCCCATTATGAATACGGGGAAGGCTGTGGGAAAATGCTAGCTTGGAAGACCAAAACAGATCGAGCTAGAAATAAAATTGGCAGTATAGACCCAAGTAATATGTCTCAAAATGGATCTGAAGAGGCGGTAATAAAACAGGAATTTTCCACCTTCTTTGCAGACCTCTATACGGAGGATTGTAACCCGACAGTTGAAGAAATAAAAAACTTTCAAGATGCACAAAACATTCCTACTCTGTCGTCGGAAGAGAAAGAAAATCTAAATGGGGAAATAACAACTCACGAGGTAGCCCTACAACAGGCCCCTTCTGAAACTTGTTTTAAACGACTGCTAAAAACCTGGCTATTCACTACACAACGCTAAGATCTGCCACACGACATATGGCTAGTCTGTTCTCACAGCGCCGGGACACCTCCATGTGAGGTAGCTGTTCGCGCTCTATAAAACTCATTATTATTATTAGATTGTGTTATAAAAAACTTAAAAAGAGGTAAGGCTGCAGGTCCAGACGCCCTCCCAAATGAGTTCTATATAAAATTAAAAGATACACTGGTCCCCCCTTAACTCCTTAGGAGCGTTGTAAATTCCTCCCCAGTGCTGCGCTGTCCATTATCCGGTGCTGAACTGGACGTCCAGCGGTCGCACGCAGCACTGGGGAGGTAGTGGCCGTGACGACCGTTGGCCGACGGCAGCAATTAAGGGGTTAACGGCCCTTTTCAATAGAATCTTTCTGGAAAATGGTAAAATCCCAGACTCATGGAATGATGCAACCATCTCCATTCTTTTAAAATCAGGCAAAAATCCTAAAAAATGTGAGTCTTATCGCCCAATTTGTATTTTAAACTGTGATTACAAGATCTTCACCCAAATCATGGCGAAAAGACTAGGGAAAATTGCAGGGGAGTTGATAAATTCCAATCAAAAGGGCTTCGTGGCAGGAAGACACCTTCAAGAGATCACTCATGAGCTGATTGGAGCAATTGATATTGCTATTAGCGAGAAGCTACCTCTATCAATAATTACAATTCACGCTGCTAAAGCGTTCGATAGAGTGAACTGGAGCTATTTAAGTGAGGTACTAAAGAAATTTGATCTAGGGGAAAATATATTGAACATGGTGAAAAATATCTATAACTCTCCCAAGGCAAAAATATTAATTAACTGCAACCTAACTGAGAATATTCAGAGAAGAAGAGGAACACGTCTGGGGTGTCCTCTCTCCCCCTTGCCCTTCAATTTTTATATCGAGCCGGTGGCAGAACGCCTTAGGAACCAACCCTCAATCTCCCCTTTCCAATATCAAGGTTGGCATAAAAAAGTAGCTCTCTATGTTGATGATCTCATGATCTTCACTTGCGATTTAAAGGAGGCCCTAGAGGCAACGGAGGAGACTTTAATCAACTTTGGGAAAATATCGGGCTATCAGATAAATCAGGCTAAAACTGAAATTATGAGCTGAAACGAGGAATTTACGAGCCCTTATTGCAAGGAAAAAATAAGATACTTGGGTATTGACCTCGTTAAAGACCTTAATAAAATAACCCAAATCAACATTCATAGAATAGAGGTTGAGGTGAAAAGGTTGCTGAAAGTATGGAATGGTTTACCATTAACGTTCCTGGGCAAATCAAACATTGTAAAAATGTCAATCTTGCCGAAATTCACTTTTGTCTTCAGTGCTATCCCGTTGGAGTTTAAAAGAGATACTATAAAGAAGATTCAGGGAGAACTATTGAGTTTTATTTGGTCTTCAAAAAGACCAAGAATCGCCTGGTGCAAAATAAGGAGAAGGAAAGAACAGGGAGGCCTGGCCAGTCCGGACCTCCTGGAATATTGTAGAGCCTTCCAATTCAAATCTAGCAGGACGTTGTTAGGCTCTTACGAAGACTGCCCAATTTTCCTACAGAAATTGACAAATAATACTAGCCATTTTTTATACAAATTTGGCCACAGAAAATACTTTAAAAAAGTAAAATTGAAGACTTTGAAGTCAGCCGCTAGGTTGTGGTATTGCATAAGATCCACGTTGGATATCCCTCTCTATAGCGACAAGGCCCCGATCTGGGATTCTCCGAGTACACCAGACTGCCTCAAAGACAGCCTTGCAGCACCCCTAAAATCTGCAGGAATAATGGAGTGGGGGCAACTCCTGTTTCAGAACAAACTAGTTGATTGGGAAATATTATCGGAAAATACGATTTCCTCATTATCAAAATTTAAATATTATCAACTTCTAAGTTGGGCAAAGTCACTCAAAGAAATTAGAAAAGGAAACATCTCCCTAGAAGTAAAGATGCTGGATAAGAAACCTCTCAAGAAAGAAGTATCCTATTGGTACTGGGCCCTAATCTCAGCAGGGGAGGAAGACTTCCGGATTGCAGAGAGAATATGGGGGAAAGACCTGCCGACGCTAGATACACATAGTATATGGCAAGTATCTATGAGCAAATGCTGGTCGATTGTAACTTCTGCCGCGCTTAAAAGAAACCACTTATTTACTAACCATAGAGCTTATTGGACACCGAAAAGATTATCTAAATTGAACAGGTCCACAGTGAAGAGTTGTCCAAAATGTGGATTACAGAAGGCCGACGACCTGCATATGTTCTGGCAGTGCCCCAGTCTCGATGGTTTCTGGAAGGATGTGGGTAAGACTTTAGAAGAGGTAATGGGAAGACAACTAACTGTAAGTACTGATTTAGTTATCTTTGGGGTGATGGGCTTAAATGTATTAAGAAAACCAACTAAAGCTCAGGAAAACTTAATGTTTTTGTTGATCCTCTTGGCAAGGAGGGAGGTTTGTGTAAAATGGATAAGTCCAATCCCGCCACTACATAGTGAATGGCTAGCTTCAGTCTTAAAGGTTTATAATTTGGATAGAAAAAAGCAACCGTTTTCTAAGAGGTATAAATTCTGGGAAATTTTGGAAAATTTTCACAAGGGTTAACTTATTTGAACACAATGGGTCTGACAACTTATTTAAAAGTATTAGTGTATATCAGTTCTTGTGTAGTCAATAACTCCATTAAGTCCAATGATTATGTGCGAGCAACACAACATCAGATGAAGGCCTGAAAGAGTAGCCATAATGGCTAGCTCACCCACACCGGAAAAGAAACCTTCTTCTTAAAGTATATGGAAGTAAGGGGTTCCTTTTCTCTGAAATCCTCGAGGGATGTTGCCCTAAACTCACAAACAAGGAAAGGTTGAAAAAAGAGAAAGGACCCTGAGAATCTCCTTACTTTAATCTGTTGCACCATGAGGACAAAAAAAAAAAGAAACAACTAAGATCATAGTTTCTTCAGAAAATACGTGCAATTTTAACGGTTTTTGGCTATCTTTAGAAAAGGTCTGTGGATCTATATATCATGCTTTAAGTAGTGACCGGGGTAATACACTAGTCAA
Source organism: Lissotriton helveticus (assembly GCF_964261635.1). Classification (NCBI taxonomy): domain Eukaryota; kingdom Metazoa; phylum Chordata; class Amphibia; order Caudata; family Salamandridae; genus Lissotriton; species Lissotriton helveticus. Next base: position 1,450,370,190 of record NC_136068.1, read on the forward strand.
GCTGAAAGGAATAGCCAGTTTGTACTGTCTTTAGGATAGTTTTGTGAGTTAGGGTGGTTTATATTCAGCACACAATGCACAGTTAATCTAAGCCTGAGATGACTAAGGCCAGGATTATACACTAGTCAAGCTGAAAGGACCGACCAGTTTTGTACTGTCTTTAGAATAGGTTTGTGAGTTAGGGTGGTTTATATTCAGCAAAGAATGCACAATTATTCTGAGACTGAGATGACTAAACATATCGAAACGTGTAGCCCTGTAGCATAGCGCCATGGGTAGATTAAAGTACCTTTAGAAACATTCTGCTAATTAAATATACTGTAATGGGCCAACTCATTCACAGGTATTCATTCTCAAAAACTGATTTGGTGCATGAAGGAACTGAAACTCTAGAGAGGGACAGAATAATGAACGTTCATAGTGCCAAAATATATGGGTAAGAAATAAAACATGGTGACTTTCACTACCTCTGGATAGGTCATTGGAAATTACATTCTGACTGCTGCATTTTTACTCATCAGTGTCAGTGGCTTAGTGCAGTTTTTGAATCTCTACATATACGAATATATATATTTATTTAATGCCAGTTCAATTAAATGTTCATTTCATACATATACAAAGCAAAGCATACAAAGCAAACCATATTTTTACCTAATTGTTTAACTGATTTTACTAAGTTTCTTTAATTCACATACTATAAACTACAACCCACCGGTTGGTGATGTTTAAGGTAAGCTTTGTGTATCATATTAACCACAAAAAGAAAAGGCAAAATCAAAAGCTAACAAATGTCACACTTAACGTGCACCCTCCCCTTCCCCCAACAACTAAACTAAATATCAAATACAGAGGGGGTGGGGGGTGGTCTGGCAAAATGGTCAACAGCATGCACTAGAGAGCTCCGAGTTACAGCAACAAAAATCCTTCAACATCCTAAACACTAACACAACAAAACAACCTGAACGTACCCAGACTGCCAGAAGGATTGCGGACAGCCACTTCCTGTTGACGTTGGTAATGAGAAAACAGACTGACTGGCACCTGGCGTACTAAGGCCTGCGGATCGGTGGCCAGCAGGGAGAATGGAGAGGCAGGGAAAGGAGTGGTGAAGACACAGTCAGAGTGCCCGCCAATCTCTGCTGTAGCAGTGACGCCTCGGGGACGGAGGAGGCTGGGGTCAAAGCACCAGGGCTGGGTGATGGGGCACAGGAGACAAACCCACCCTGTTGGCTCAGGGACGCCAGCTCGAGCTGATCTTTACTGGAGGCATGGAGTGGCAGTCCTAGCCTGCGGCGGCCCTGCTGGAGGTGCCGCGGTGACCCCCAGAGCCAGTCCTACAGCTGGTGGAGACAAAACTGTTGGAGCAGGGATGCGCGGCAGTGAGGGTGTGGCTTCGCTGGTGCCCAAACTGTTGATCTGAACTGCTCTGGAGCGAGTGTTTGCACCGGGCCGCACAGCGGGTGGATGATTGGGAGTGAGTGAGCCGAATACAAGGCAGTAGAGGAAGCGCCTGGGACCCACTCTGCTGAAGAGGAGGCATATTGCTGACAAGGAGAGAGATACCAAGCCCCATTTTGGGCCCGTGCTGGGGAGTGGCCCGCACAGTGCCAAAGCCAGAGAGCAGCGGAAACAGGGGGTCTGCACACTGAGGGAGAAGCAGAGGTTTTTTTGTTTGTACATCCTGTGCTTGCTGCGTTCGATATTGTGTTCCTTTTGCCTGCGTTGTTTGGATTCTATGACCTGCTATTGTTCGCCAGGAAGTTCTTTAGTCATTGTATAATTTGTCATATTTATTCTTATTTTTGCTTGTACAGTCTGTTCATGCTGTGCTTGAGATTGTGTGCCTTTTGCCTGCGTCGCTCCGATTCTTTGGCCTGCTATTTTTGCTTGTTTTATTCCTGCAACAGTTCTCTCATGTAACGTAACTGGTTCTATTGTACAGTGCTCTGACACCTTCGGGTAAGGTCTGCTCTTTATAAAAATGCATTAAATAAAATAAATAAATACAAAACATACCTACAGCTACAGTGAGGCTGTGGCTGAGAAAAGTGGATCTACATTCTGGTATACTTCACGAAGGCCAGCATGTGAGCTATATTACGGGGCCTTTCCAGGATAGGCTGAGTTAGGATCCAGCGCATACAGCCGCAGCCCGTGCAGTTAAGAGCGGTGGGGCCGGGTGGGGATGTGTGGGGGAGGGGCAGGATTTTGGCGGATGATGAACAGAGAAAATTAAATAAATAATTTTCCCTCGTCATCGTCTGTCGAAAACTCCCCCACTTAGCCGCACCGCCTCATCACTCTCACCTGCACCGCCTCACCACTCTGGACTACAGGCACAGGTCGGGAACCTGAGAAACACGTTTAAGTCCCTTGCAGGGGACTGCAGCCTCTCACACACATACATAGAGTAGTAGGTTTTGCGTAAGAAATTGGGTTTGTTTAAAATTGGTTAATGTATATGTGTTGTAACAATGTTCAGGGTTGAGCAACTTGGGCAAACACACTTACAGGTTTATAGGTGTTTACCCAGGGGGAAAGTTGGGACGGGTTTACGGAGAAGGTTGTTCCACATGACAGAGTTAATGGTACATATGATGAAGTTAACTATCTGGGTGCAAAGAACACGAACGCCGCACAGGGTGAAGATTATGGCTACATCACTGAGCAGGGCGCTGAGTTTGTTAGAGGCCCATTACCCCACAGTACAAATGGTTGAATGACACACGCTAATAGAAGCTCTATGAGAATGGCCACTTGCAATGTGCTGGGCATAAATGAGCATCTTAAGTGATACAGGGTGCTCACATATCTTAAAAGGCAGTCAATAGGAGTGGCTTTCCTGCAAGAAACACATTTGACAGATGTAGAGGCGGACAAGCTGAGCAGGAAATGGAGGGGCCAGATCCACTCTTTCACATCTTTGTCATATGGACGAGAAGTCTCTCTGTGGATATCTCCCGGAGTACCCTTGCAACACCGACCTTCGGCGGCAGATATAATGAGGATGTATATACTACTGCATGACCTTTTTGACGGGCAGGAGAATTGTTTTGTCAATGTTTACACACCGAATGTGGACGAGGGCTAGTTTTTTCCAGGGAATACTGGAGCTACTTGCTCCATACGTAACTATACCAATAATATGGGCAAGGGTGCATGCTTGATGGTGAGCGGGACCGACACACTCACTGCATTCACACAAAATCCCATATAACAAGCAATTAAGGGAGGTGGAGGTCAGCCTGGCGTGGGTTGATATATGCATGGCGTTGCTTCCAGACAGGAGGGAGTACTCATGCCACTCAACAATTCACAATACAAACAGCAGACTAGACCGCATACTGATGACTGACAATGTGGCACACAGAGTAGAGAAGGGTCAGTATCACTGTAGATATCTGTCTCAACATTCACCACTAATCATGGATTACACAGGAACGAGTAGTAGGCCCCTGGTGCCCAGATGGAGATTGAGGTTGTAGATGTAGAGTTTGCAGAGTTTAGAGTAGGCATGAAGGAGTGGTTGACAGTCTATTTTGAGCAGAACTGGTTTAAGACAGACTCTAGGTCAGTGGGACCGGGTGGGGATGGGGTGGGGGAATGGGTTGAAAGATGACTAGAAGGGGAAATTAAATAAATATTTAATTCCCCCTAGTAAACGTCTGTCAAATCCCCCTCCCTACCCAGCCCCACCGCTCTTGCCTGCATGGTCCACGGCTGGCAACGAATGCGATTAGACAGAGAGTTCACATACAAAGAGCTGACACAGTCACTCAAGGAGATGCTGCACAACAAGAGGCCAGGTCACAACAGCCTACCTCCCAAATTTAATAAAAGCTTCCAACCCTATATCATGAATACATTATTGGAACTCTATTGAGAGGCTCACACTGCATTTCAACTCGGGTCCAAGATGAGGTGGGCAGTGATAGTGATGGTCCCTAGACCTGAGAAGGAGCCAGCGCAAATGGGAACCTACAGACATTTTTCCATGTTAAATGCAGATGCTAAACTATTGGGCAAGATATAGGCTAACAGGCTACGACCAATGGTCAACGCCCTGGTGTTGCAGAAATTCTGCTTGGAAGCAAAACTGTGCCATGGGATAACAGGACGTCAGAATGTAATGACCGAGTCTCGCTACACTGTTGGTACCTATAGACCCAAATCCGACTAGCTCACAGTGCTCCACCTGAACCCCTAACCTTTCCAGAGTAGTAGGGGATTTCGACAAACCTAGCACATGGACCTTCAGTGCTCAAGGGAACCGTGGAAACAAATCATCAACTTTCGTTTCCCACTCATGCATGTCTATAGTAAACAGAAGAAAGACATGAAGGAAGTTTCCAATATGTTTATTGAAACAATCGTAGTCTATTTAGAAGCAAGTGTTCTGCGATTAGTAAACAAATTCAACTGAGCAATGTAATCAGCATTACTAGCAGGTTGTATACAATGAACAACCAACCATAGCCCAACCCAACCCAGCCTAGCCTGAATATGTGAGCACAGGGATATATTAGTGATCTCTGGAATTAGCACCAGACCCCATACCTGGTGTGTGTAGTTAGATGGTCTACATCATACGTGTAAACTTAGTGTGCACAAGACTGCTGCACCCATTCCAGGATCAGTCTCTCTGCTGGAATTCTCCTCTCTGCCCCGAGGGGGCGAGATATGGTTAATATGATAAGAACTGTCTTAGAAAACTACAGTTGTGTTACTGTGCTATGTCTAAACACATTAGGAGATGTTGCTGACCCAGCGCAAGAAAACAGTATACCATGTTGTCCCACCTTGTACAAAATATTCAGACCGAATACCTAGAGTCACTTAATAACAAATTATATAGGCAACATATTTCTAAAACAATATAATGTCACACAAATACATGTATTACGTGTGGCTGTGCAAAGCAGAGGCAGCCTAAGACAGCTAATATGTGCAACAAAGGGAGCACCAAAGTTGGCCCAGAAGGGAAATCACTACACCCCCTCCTTTGGTCAGGAACGAAACCTAGTGACTAACTAAACAATAAAATGCAAGCACAAGCTAAACAAAATCAATTAGATGCTAATAAGCATATCATACAAAACAATTAAAATATTTATAAAAAAATATAACAAGAGCCTTTGTAAAAACTTGGCCAAATTAAGGTAAACCGGAGGCACCCAAGATTTCTTCCACAAGAACGGATTCCATCTCTGCAGACGAAGATTCTGAGAGTGCCCTATTTAGAAGCTCCAAAGAACGGACATGATCCTCGTTATCAGTTGATGGTTAGAAAGTAGCCTCAAAACTTGCATCCATGTTATTAAAGCCAATGTTCAGTAATCCTGGTGCTGAAGCCCCCAGCTGACCAGAGGGAGTGGCTCATACCATGCATCTTGAAGTAGCCACAAGCTCATGGGACAACTGTGAAAGTGTTATCAGACTCATCAACAGGTTCATGTCCACAGGAACAGGTAATTGTTGTGTTAAGCAGCTATCCAGTACCCATTAAAAGGGGCATGTGATGGATTTCGACCATCAGAGGACATCGACACCGACCAACCCAACATGGCCGCCGCCGTCGACGAAACCGGAAGTACGGTTGGCGGTCTAGTGCCTGGAGGAGAACGAGCGGACTGGATCGGTGAAAAGGGCTCCTGGCATCCGGAAGGGCGTTCAGGTGTTCTGGAGCGAGACGGAGGAGAGGAGGACGCCACCCGACCCAAACCGAAGGAGGACCAAGGAACAAGGATACCAAGTGAGGAGGAGGACACCGACAGTATTCTCACTGGAGGAACGACGCTGGAGCCACGCATCAGCGAGACGGAGGAAGAAACTGACGACCACTCGAGGAGCACTGCCCCTGGGACCACTGTTCTCCCCAAATTGGAGGAGGCTTGGTCTCCCAACACCACGGCCCAGGAGGCTCGTGGGAGCAGGCAAGTGCCGGGTGCATGCTCGGGGCTTGTTAAGGGGCTGTGAGCGCGCATAACGGGGCACCAGTGAAGAGCACCATTGTTCCCCCACACTAGTCACAAAACCACGCTAGGGATTGGTGACGGTGCACGTTCCCCTTCCTCTTTATCAAATGCTTATTTAGAAACAGTAGCCTGAGCCCTTTTGTTTTCTTTGTTTTATTTTGGGTCCTCGTTCGCCTGCCACAAGAAGGAGCTGGGAGCAGAGGGGCAAGGAAGTCTTCAGTGAAGGGCCCCTAAACAGACCACTCGTCCAGCTTTTGTTCAAACTGCATTGAGAATGTCTATTTGGCAATAAGAAAGTATTCTTTTGCCAATAACTTGACCCCTAAAGTGAATATGCTACTTACCAGTATGCATCTGTTCTTGGCATGTAGGGCTGCTGACATTCATATCTATAGCATAGATCGCCGCCTAGTGTTGGGTCCGGATGATTGCACATTGTTGTCCTGGAAGAGTCTTCGAAGTAACACAAGATAGGTGGCTCCTCCCCTGGACTACAGTGCGCATGGGCATCGACTCCATCCCCAGATTGTTTTTAGCCATTGTGGCGAAGATGAAGTGTAACAGTGTGAGCGATGACCATGCTAAGAATAAGTGTAAATTCTGCAGCCGCTACAGGCGCCGGGGAGGAGGGCGGGCGATAGGAATGTCAGCAGCCCTACATGCCAAGAACAGATGCATACTGGTAAGTAGCATATTCAGTTCGAGGCATGTGGGCTGCTGAATTCATATCTATAGCATAGAATAAATAGCAGTCCCTCCATTAACGGCGGCCGCCTGTGCCAGCTGCAGATGTCTGAAAAAGTGTCTTTAGAACAGCCTGCCCTACAGCTGCTTGCTGCTTGGAGTGCACATCTACACAGTAGTGTTTAGTAAATGTGTGTGGGGTAGACCATGTGGCTGCTCTACAAATGTCTTCCAAAGGGATATTACCAAGGAAAGCCATGGAGGCCCCCAACTTGCGGGTGGAGTGGGCTCTAGGGGGGACCGTTAAAGTGCGCTTAGCCTTGTGATAGCAAATCTGAATACACCTAACGATCCACCTGGCTATCCCTGCCTTGGAAATGAGGTTGCCTTTGTGCTGGGCTGAAAAGGCAACAAAGAGTTGTTGTGTCTTCCTAAAATCCTTTGTCCTATCGATGTAGTACATCAAAGCTCGTTTGACATCAAGAGTGTGGAGCATTCTTTCTGCCACTGTCTCTGGGTTTTGAAAGAACGCGTGCAGCTCAATGGTCTGATTGACATGGAACTGCGAAACCACTTTAGGAAGAAATTTAGGGTTAGTGCGCAGCACCACCCTGTTGGAGTGAATCTGTATGAATGGCTCTTGTACAGGGAGCGGCTGCAGCTCACTAACACGTCGCAGAGACGTAATGGCAATGAGAAACGCCACTTTCCATGTTAAGAACTGAATCTCACAGGAATGCAGAGGCTCAAAAGGTGGGCCCATCAACCTGGTGAGGACCACATTGAGGTTCCATACAGGAGCTGGAGGGGTCCTGGGAGGGATGACCCGTTTAAGTCCTTCTAGGAAGGCTTTGATGGCAGGCACTCTGAAAACGGAGAGGTGCTGCCTGTTTTGGAGATAAGCCGCTATGGCGGATAAGTGTATCCGAATTGAAGCATATGCTAGATTGCATTTGTAAAGATGTAACAAATAACAGATGATGTTGGGAATGGATGCATCTAGCGGGTTGATGTCGTGTTCAGTACAGTAAATGACAAACCGCTTCCATTTCGCTGCAAAGCAGGCCCTGGTGGTGGGCTTTCTAGCCTCTCGTATAATATCCATGCATTCAGGAGGCAAGTCAAGGTAGCCAAACTCTAAGACTTCAGGAGCCAGATCGCCAGGTTGAGCTGTTGCGGGTCTGGATGCTGAATGTCGCCATGGCTCTGCGTCAAAAGCCTGGGTGTGAGGTGCAGCCTTTGATGCGGTACTGCAGAGAGTTCTAGAAACGTGGTGTACCATGGTTGGCGTGCCCACGTTGGAGCAACCAGGATGAGTGTCAGCCAGTGTTGCTTTAGCTTTCGTGCCACCAGCGGTATGAGAGGTTCTGGGGGAAAAGCGTTCGCAAATCTGCCTGACCAGTTCATCCATATCGCATTGCCCTGCGACTGTGGGTGAGGGAACCTGGTGGCAAAGCTTTGGCATTTTGCGTTTTCCCTTGTGGCAAACAGGTCTATCTCTGGATGACCCCACTGCTGGAAGTACGGGCGGAGTACTGATGGATGTATCTCCCACTCGTGCATCTGGTGGCTGTACCTGCTGAGCAGATCCGCCATCTGATTGTCTTTGCCCGGGAGGTGTGCCGCCATGAGGAAGATGTTCCTCTGAATGGCCCACTTCCACATGCTCTGAGCTAGATGAGACAACTGCGGAGAGTGCGTACCTCCCTGCTTTTGAATGTAGTACATGGCCGTCATGTTGTCCGTCCGGATCAACACGACTTTGTTGCACAGATGTACTTTGAATGCCTTCAATGCCATGAAGATTGCCATCAGTTCTAGGTAGTTGATGTGCATCTTCTTCTGCTGCGTTGTCCATAGTCCCTGCACTGTGAAGTGGAGCACATGAGGTCCCCATCCCTGGAGAGATGCGTCTGTTGTCAGGATAATCTGTGGCACAGGCTCTTGGAACGGTCGGCCCTTGCAAAGGTTGTGTGGATTCCACCAATGCAGAGAGCTGTATGCCCGACCGGTCACCAACACTAGGTCGTTCAACTGTCCCTGAGCCTGAGTCCACTGATGAGCCAAGCATTCTTGGAGCGGACGCATATGTAGTCTCGCGTGCGGGACTATGAAGATGCAGGAGGCCATCATGCCTATCAGCTGCATGAACACTCTTGCTGGAAGCGAGTGTTGCGGCTTGAACTTCTGGATCAGCGACTGAATGCTGTCGATCCTCACAGAAGTTGGCTGAGCCGTGGCTGCCAGAGTATTTATCGTCGCACCCAGATATTGCCACACATGGGCCGGTTGAAGGTGCGACTTGGGATAATTTGGTGAGAATCCCAGATCGTGAAGGAGGTGAATGGTGTGGGACATGTTGGCGGCGCACTGCTGGGCCGACGTTGCTTGGACAAGCCAGTCGTCCAGATAAGGTAAACGTGAACGTTCTGCCTCCTGAGGTGCGCAGCTACTGTCGCCAGACATTTTGTGAACACCCTGGGTGCTGTGGTCACCCCGAAAGGCAGGACCTTGAACTGATAATGCCGACCCTGAATAGTGAACCGGAGGTATTTTCTGTGTGATGGATGCAGTGGAATGTGGAAATAGGCATCCTTGAGATCCAAGGTTGCGAGGAAGTCTCCCTGAGTGAGCAACGGGAGAACTTGCTGCAGTGTGAGCATATGAAAGTGTTCTGATAGAATGTACTGATTCAGGGGTCTGAGGTCCAGTATGGGTCTGAGGGATCCGTCCTTTTTTGGGATTAAGAAGTACAGGGAGTACACTCCCGTGCCTTCTTCCTCCACCGGCACAAGCCCGATTGCCCCTTTTTGCAGCATGACAAGTACCTCCTGCTGCAATAAGTGCAAATGCTCCTTGGACATAGGACGGTGTTTTGGTGGCATGTTGGGTGGAGTGGATGTTAACTCCAAACAATAACCGAACTGGATAAGTTTCCTGACCCACCTGTCTGTGGTGATGGATTTCCAGACGGGCAGGAACCGCTGGAGTCTCCCCCCGACAGGTGTAGTATGGTCGGGGGGCAGCGACAGGGCGTCACTGTTTGGTGGTGGCGGAGGAGCGGGAGTTGTTGTTTCCACGACCTCTGCCCTTGGTGCTGTTGCCCCGATAGCCGCCTCTACTCTGCTTGGTGTAAGAGGATTGCGCCCCATCTTTATTGTATTGCGTTTCTGGGGCATCTGGCCTCTGGAAACACCTCTATTGCCTGAGCGACGAAAAGTGCTGCCCCGAAACTGCTGGGACTGGAGAGCCCCCATGGATTTAGCAGTTTCGGTATCTTTTTTATCTTTTCCAAGGTTGTATCCACCTCAGGACCAAATAACCTATCAGGGTTTACTGGCTGATTGAGGATGGTAGTTTGTATCTCCGGCTTGAAACCGGAGATCCTGAGCCAGGCCTGACGTCTCAACATGACACTGGTGTTAATGGCTCTGGCCGCGGTGTCCGCCACGTCCAGTGCACACTTAATGGAAGCGTTGGAGATAAGCTTCCCTTCTTGAATAAGCATCTCAGCTGCCTCTTTATACTGATCTGGAAGATGTTGCAACAGGGTCTCTAGTGTGTCATAGTGCGCCCTGTCATATCTGGCTAGTAGCGCCTGAGTGTTAGAGATACGCCAGATATTGGCCGCTTGAGCCGCCACCCTCTTCCCTGATGCCTCCAGCACTTTAGACTCCTTGTCGGGGGGAGGAGCATCACCAGTGGTTTGTGAGTTCGCCCTCTTCCGGGGATTAGAGATGACCAGAGAGTCCAATGGCAACTGGCCTCTGATGTAGGTGGGGTCGCCAAGCGCCGGCCTATATTTTTTGTCAATCCTAGGGTTGACCACCCTGGCCCGTGTGGGTTCCTTAAAAATGTCTGCAGCATGTTTGAGAACCCCCTTCAGCATGGGGAGAGTCTTGACAATCTTTTCTGCAGTGGAAAAGGTATCAAAAAGGAAGTCCACTTCGATAGGGTCAGTGTGGAGGTCCACGTCGTGGTTTTTAGCCGCCCTCTCAATTAGAGCATTAAATGCAGCTGAATCCTCGGTAGGAGAGGTCTTGACAGCGTACACTTGAGCGTCCAGGGCAGTGTGCTGATCCCCTGGGTCACCTGTAACTGTCCATGAGTCGTTGTGATCCTCAAGATCAGTGTTGGCAGGAAAGCCATACTCCTCGTCATCACCATCCCCACCCTCCACATCCGAATAAGTGGGTGAGGGTGTAGCCACTCGTGGAGTAGGTGTAGCAAGAGGCTCCACTAGAACAGGGGAGTCCGCAGCAGGCTTCTTGCGCTTCAAAGGAATCGTGTAGGACTCCAAAGGCTGGGTTGCTGTGATCTTCCTCTTGTAGAGGGTGAGTTTCCCGGTGTCGGCGTCGATATAGTGTTCCAACTGCTCCTCCACCGAGGGTTGTCGAGGTTTCAAGCTTCCAAGCGGCTGAGAAGGCTTCTGCGCCATGGACACTGGGACGGGCGCTTCGGTGACCGACCGTGGAGCGAAGGCCTTCGGTGCCACCTTTAGCGGCAACGTAAACAGGAGTGGCGCAGAAGACTTTGGCGTCGTGGCAGCTGGCTTCGCGGCGGAAGCATCCTTCGGTGCGGACGCGGAAGCCTTGTTCCTGATGCGTTGAAGAGAATCCGACACCTGCTTCGTAAAGGAAGCAGACGGTTTCGTCGATCCGACAGACGTCTTCGGTCCACCAGCGAGTGAAGACTCGAGCGTCGATGCCTTATGTTTATCCGCGACCGGATCAGCCTGTTTCTGCGCGCCGCGTCCCCCGCCGGTCCGACGGCCTTCTGCGTCGACGGCTTTGTGCCGGCGGCCTTGACTACGGGGTGCGGGGCCCCAGTCTTCGGTTCGACGACCTTAGCCGATTTTGGGTCGACGGCCTTGACCGACTCCGACTCGGCGCCCTTGACCGACTTCGGTTCGGCGCCCTTGGCCGACTTCCCCGGGTCGACAGCCTTCTTCGGCTTCGGCTGCCCCGACGTGTCCAAAGACGAGGAGGCAGCCGGGGTGGCAGACGTCTTCAGTTTCTATGGCGTCTCAATTACTTTCGCTTTCGTCGACACCGAAGGTTTCGGTTTCGTTTTGACCAACGTCGGCTCCGCAGAAGTGTCCGTAGCCGGGCCCATAGGCGAGGCAGTGGATCTGGGTGGAAGGTCTTGGGTAAGGCCGCGTGGCGATCCCTCGACCTGAGCCGTAGTAATTGTTAGTTCGGGGCCCAGCTCTTCACACGAGCTATCTTCCGTGGCCCCGTAGGCCTCATTGTCGTCTCCTACCTCGTCGACGACTTCTGTTGCCTCTACCACCTCGACGTCTGCGTCGTATCCGTAGTCGATCTCCTCCGTTGGAGGGGAAACTTGCAGATGAACCTCTTGCTCGTCTGCTTCTTCTCTGTCAAAGATATCCACCGGTGCCGGGGCCGACTGCCGGGCCTCCAGGCGCGCCACGCGCCGAAGTCGAATCGTCTTCTTCGATCGAAACCTGGAACAAGCCATACAGTTGGCTTCATCGTGGTCCGGCGACAGGCACTTGTTGCACACAGGGTGGACGTCGATGTGCGGGTACTTAGATCCGCACACGGGACATTTCTTAAACGGACTCCGTTCCATGATGTCGTCGTAAGTCTTGCTGCGTCGACTGGGCCCCGAGTACTGAAGAGCCACGCGACTCCTCTGGACGTCCGACTCGGGAACTGAGCCGGAACAGAGTTGGGACCGAACGCAAACAATACCGACGGTTAAGATAAGGCCTTCGGGCCGTAAGAAAAGTCTATATCGATTCCGAACTGGAGATGTCGAATATACATCCGAACCCAATGGCGGAAAAAAACAATCTGGGGATGGAGTCGATGCCCATGCGCACTGTAGTCCAGGGGAGGAGCCACCTATCTCGTGATACTTCGAAGACTCTTCCAGGACAACAATGTGCAATCATTCGGACCCAACACTAGGCGGCGATCTATGCTATAGATATGAATTCAGCAGCCCACATGCCTCGAACATAATAAACCAAAAGAATAAACCAGTATAGCCTTGCACTGAATATCTACACAGGAGGGGGGGGGGCAGGAAGACTGTTGAGGGTGTCCCGACCACAGGGAACCATAGAGAATGGAACACAGGTTGTAAGCAGGTAAACCAGGTGGGTCAGAATTACACTGACCCGTCAGTGTTCAGTTCCTGGAGCAAACAGACTCCAAAGAGTTGTATTATGCATTCACGGAACGGCTAGATCGGTGGTAGTTCCAATATCAATTGGTTTAGAAATGGAACATCCATTGCAGAGTAGCAAACATAAAATTAAAATGCCACAAATGTGGAATAATAGCAAGGGTATGTCCCGAACACACTGGAAAAAAAGAAATAAATAAATTCTAGTATTACTCCAAACATTTTCTGGAAGTTACAGACTAGGCCAGTTCCAATGATTTATAAAACAAAGTGCTATACCAGTGGTATTGGAAGCATTACAAATTTGGTGCACAAGGTAGCCGAAGAGTAATAGTAGATCTGTGTTCAACAAGAACAGTATTTCGCTGGACGCCCTTGCAACCTGCAGTTCAAGTTTCTCATGTAGATGTTGATGTTACATCCTTTTGAAACAATAAGGCTTTGAGTTGGCTTAGCTTGTTAAAGTCTTCCCACAAATTTGGAATTGAAGGCCATAACAAACTATCAGGGACGGTATGCGTAGGGTGAAAAAGCACATTATTGCAGCAGGCCGCTATCTGTGATACCAATAAACAATATGGAATCCTGGCCTTCATCCCAAAACAGTCTGATCGTTTAACATTAAATAGCTTCCACTTGAGTGAACAGTAGTCAGGGGAAGAATTCAAGGGGCTGGTATTCCTTTTAGAAAACAGGCTAAATTCGCTAACAAAGCATCACATGCTTACAAACACGCGAGTAAGAAATACCTCTTTCTCAGCCCGCTCACATTGGTCAGAGAATGAAAAAGACAATAATTCATGAATAAAGATCCCTGCTAAGAGTTCATATCTACCCATTGAGAACTGTTTCGTGCAAGATGTGAACTGAAATGTTGAAATTGGAAAATATATTACACCATGTATTAACCACACCGCGGAGGGTGTCTCTGCTATTGTGAATGGGAGCTGTTCTAACTTCTCAAGATGTAACATTTTGTAAGTGGCGTCTTTCTTGGCCATGAGTCCTTATTTACGTGTCAGGTTGAAAGGCAAGAATGTGCGTTTATTATTTATTAATACGTGTTTATTTATTTTTTAATTTAGGTAACGTCATGGCACGCGCACAGTTTTGAGGATCTGAAATGTCTAACTAATCTGCATGATAGATCTAAGCTGACACTGCCCATGGTATAATGAAGATGTCAATTTGCATAATACCAATAACAGACAACACAATGTTATTCAAGTTGTAAATGCGAGAAGACAATGTGTTAATACTCTTATCCAAAGGAATGTTGGAAAACCCTTTGGTTTTTAAAAGAACCCTCACCCACCAACCTAGTTGGTGGCATGCTTCATCATAGGGTTCCCAGATGGGCTGCAAAGTGCAACCCAGCTGTGCTACGATGCCTCAACTACAGCGGAGCGTATTTTTTTAAAGTGATGATGTAATAAGGTCGAGTGCAAATTAAAAGTACCTCCAGAGTATCCAATCGTAAGTTTTATTCCTGAGTCTCTGGGGTATGTTTAAAAACTGGAGTCGGGATATGTGTGAAGATAAAAATTGATCTTCTATTACTCCTGTAGCTGGTCTACATGATTCAGCCTCAACAAAATAGTACGGAGGCTTTCATCAGGACCGAATCACAGTGCAGAAAAGTGAGCACCATGCTAAGGTGTGCAAAGAAGAATCCCAATGGAAGACAGAAGGTTGGAGAGCCACCCCACCTGTCAATACCCTAGAACCCACGTTACGTACAGCAGGGAACCCGGCAGCTTACGTCTGAAATGGTGTTGGAAACGCCGTCGAACCCAATGGAGGACTTCAGGAAAGTGGCGCTGCTAAAAAAGGAGAAAGTGTCCGATGGAATGCAATGGTGGATTCTAGATGAGAGGTACCTGCAAGCAGAGGGGACAGAGTCTTGGCTCACTTAGGAGTGACCAGGAGACTTGGAAGACGAATGCCCTCCAATGTCGGGTGTTGCAGGATGTGTGATGATGGCCTCGACTCTCCAGCTGTGAGGACCAGGCGATGCTGAGGAAGACCAGGAATCATGCACCAGCTGTCCCACGAAAGATGTCGAGTGCTGAGAGGTCGGTGTCCGGTGGGAGAACCAAGAAGCCTTGATAAATGCAACCAATGCAGGATTTGAAGAAGGAGCAACGTTGGGACCAGCAAGGTCCAGTGTACTCACCACAAGAAGGGAGGTCAGGGCAGGCCCCCTGCAATCAGGGGAGTCCAAAAGTAACAAAGAGGACCCTCAAATGGATCCACAGGCCGGAGTCTATTGAGTCGCAAGAGGCCTCGAGCAGCTCATCATAAAGGCAGGCCACGGTGCACACAATGGGGTGTGGCTGAAGATTCTGGTCACTGGAGGTGCTTGAGGTTGGGTCTACTTGGAGCACAAAGTTCTTTTTGGAAGGAAGCCAACAAGCCTTTGCAACTACAAGCTGATGCAGAGCACAGGGGTTCGGTTATTGCAACCCCCATGAGGGATACTAGCCTCAAACTTGGTGAGAGGGCAGGGCAGGCTTCAGGAGCTGTGGAAAACCCCCATCTGTTTTGCAGAACCTTACGGAGTCCGGAGGAGCTCAGGATCAGCAGACCGGTCAACTTAGTTCCACTGCTTGCAAATACAACGGATTGACTCCTTCGCTCCAGAGGAGAAACCTTCAGGTATATTTGATGCCCAGAGACCTTGGAAGGTTCCTGTATGGTGCACAGGCACAGATGATGCAGCAGACTGAAAGGGAGATGAAGTCGAGCCCAAACGAAGTCCAGCAAAGTCCAGAGTACACAGATGGTAGAAGAAAAAGTGGTGACTGATCTGAATCATGTCCCAAGATGAATCGAGAGAACTACATTCAGGTAATCCCTTAAGTACCCTAAGGAAAGGTTTGGGACGATTCAACCCTCCCAGGGGAAGGTCTTGATAGGGAGGAGGATACTCCCATGTCCTTTGTCCAGTTTTGCGCCAGAGCGGGAGCCAACAGCTCCCAGGACTAGTTTGAATTGGACTATGCACAGGGACTCCAAACGTGCCCCTCAAGCAGACTGAGTGGTGCTGCCAAGCGCACCCACCCTACCCCAAAACAATAAATCCTGTATGGGAGGGGGTCATACCTCCCTGTGACAGGATGCCTATTGTTCTGCCTTCCGCTGCTTGAGCTTGGCGGTGTGAGGGTATGATTAAAAAATGTTTGATACCAAACATGATAGGTTTCGTTGCAGCAAGTTTTAGGATGGTTGTCACGTATTTGCGAGATTCCCCTCTATATAGTATGTGGCTGCTTCACTGACAACCCGGGAGAATGGACCACGTAGGCTGTAGGGGTGTCCTGCTCATGCAGGGGCACCCTCAATCAGAAGCAAGCACTCTGCCTTCAGGATTGTAAAGGTCTTCTGGAGGGGTGACTTATAGGTTTTAAGTGCAGTGACCCTAGATATAGGAAACCTATATCTTTACTAAGTGGTGCTAGCACCACATTACACAGGCTGCAATGGCAGGCTTGTAGTTCAATTTTGAATGGTATCCCATGAGTAGCATAATGCATGCTTCAGCCCATGGGGGACCTCTGAGATACCTATGCCCTGGGTACCTTAGTACCATATACTAGGGATTTATAAGGGTACCCCACTATCAAATCTGGGATGTACCTAAGTACTGAACATAACAATTTAGGGATAAAGCAGATAGACTGGGGTCCTGATTAGCAGGATCCCAGTTAGACTAGTCAATAACAGTTTAGCACCAGGCAAAAAGTGGGGCTAACCATAGAAGCAGATTCTACTTTTTCTACAAGGTCTCAATAGATGTTTCCTTTCTTTAACAAAAATTAACCTTTAAATAAATGCTAGGCTGTTTATTTGACATCTTTGTTATTGTTAGCATCTTTCTTGTAAACAGAAGCCGAATGCTTCTGTACACCAATGGGGCCACATTTAAAGGTCAGGAGGGCCCCACTTCAAGTGTCAATGGTCTAAGGTGTCCACTTTACACTGCTGGAAGTTGGCATTTCTTCACTTGGCTGCAGCTAAGCACTAGTCCTGGGCTCGGATTGCAACCAGTACACTCCTAGTCAATTTCCAGTCTCAAAGATAAGGCTTCCAGACTTCCTACAATGAATGAAGACCCTTTGCAAAGTTACCAACCCTGGTCCTTGTAAAGCAAGTATAGGTCCCCACTGTGTCAGTGTCAGCAAATCCTTCAAAGCCTGATCCAAGACCCTGGGCCACCAGCTCTGCCATCTGCTCTGGATGGCTTCCTGGGACTCAGTAACTGTCTCTGTCCTCCACAGCTACTACACTGATCCAGGCGTGGTGCCCATGGGATTTCACCCTTTTTCCTCCCAAGTGCTGGTGCATCTGCCCTCAAGATGGCGACAGACACACCCAGAGCGATCTTCCGACAGAGTTCTTGGTCATTGTTATTAGCCCAGAGTTCAGCTCTTAAACATCACAAGCAGAAGGGATCACTGGCCCGGCACCTGGCCCAAGCCCTCTCTAGGGCAATTGCAGGCTTATTCGGTGAAGAAGGAGGTGGTGTCCCAGAATTATGTCCACTCCACGCCCTTGTTGGCTGCGTCCCCATTACTTTGCTTTAACCTTTGTTTTATTCAGTGAAAAAAATACACATTTGGAGAGAGGGGTAAGGCTTTAGCATGGCTCCTCACCTCACGGAGGAATTCTAGACCACTTGCAGAACTGTCTTTCACGATGGAGGAAGATACTGAATTTTGATTACACTTAGAGAGATGATGGTCATTTGGTGAAGCCATCAACGGTGGGACTTGGGGAGCTGAATTTGAACTGCAAATTTCCACAACTAACTACAACTGTGCATTGAGGTCATTACTTTTACATACATCTTCCTCCCCTAATACAACTCATAGTAAGGATTCGAAAAGTAAAGTTAATGCTATGAGTAATTATGTAATCAGTAAATAACTGGGATATTTTACCAAATCATGTGGGTAGCTGCACTGCTATTACACACCCTTTTACATCTGATGACATCAAAGGAAGTAACATCACACAGCCTTGTCCCCAGGTGAAGGCCTAGGTTGCATTTGTGCATTTTTATTCATAGTCTTTATTAAAAGACTATAGTTGCAGCATTCAGGTCCTAAGACTGGGAAACGCTAAATACTTACTTCCTTTTAAAATATGAGTAGTCCAATTTGTAACATCACTGGAACTGCAGGTTGTCCCACAGGGGCTACAAACAGTAACGCAAAAAAGTGTGTCTCTCTAATAAATTCATCTTTCTCTGAGCTTTCATTTTGCTTTCTAGTGCTAAAAAAAGCTCTCACTCGCAATTGCGGGTGGATTTTTCAAGGCCTGCATAATATAAAAAAATATAACTACCAAACAATAAAAAATATAAAACAAACATTAATTAAACCATTATAAATAATTTTGAAAAATATGTAATAAAATGTAATATTCTTAAATTACTGAATCACAAAAAAACTGAAAATAATTTACAATTGAAATGTAAAAAAGAGAAATTAGATCAATTATGAAATACTTACTTTTAAATTAAATAGGCTATAATACTCTTAAAATTTAAGCAACATGTACTAACCGATGTCTAGATAATACAATTAAAGATTTCTACAATGATGGAGATAGTGATCCAGTCCTTTTTGCAAAGAGCATGAAACAGCCAACACGCGTTTCGTCACCACCGTAACTTTCTCAAGGCTTAAAGGTGTACAAATTGTTCGAAGAAGTTGGATTGCTCAACAGGCGTAATAGGAGCAAATCTGTAATATCAGCGACCATGGCTACGGTACAGAGAGGAGGAGACTGCTTTCACCAGAGACCGGCGAGTAAATGAGGGACTTATCATAGCGCCCTAGATGCTGTGTTAACCATCATCCATACTTCCTACAAAGAATATTTTGACATACAGATTTCAAATGCGTTTCTTTCAGGACACAACTAAATGTGTCAGCTAGGGCAACAGAGATCGAAAATGGCCCAGATATCATTAAAGACTTTATATGCTATTACAGATTTACTCCTAGTACGCCTGTTGAGCCGTCTAACTTCTTCGAACAATTCGTACACTATTAAGCCTTGAGAAAGTCACGGTGGTGATGAAATACGTGTTGGCTGTTTCATGTTCTTTGCAACAAGGACTGGATCCCTATCTCCATCAAGGTAGAGATCTTTGATTGTATTATCTAGACTGATGTGTCTGAGTCCATGCAACTTTGTGTATTAAGTTTGGTACTTTGTAATTCTTCAAATAAATTTATGAATGTGTTGATAAATGCACTTCCTATGTTTCTTGTGTCAAGAGGACTTCTCCTTCTTTCTTTGGGCTAGATTAATATAATCTGTAATATTGTGAGTACCAGGGTTTATTTTGTTGTAAGCTATTTCACAAGTCACTGCTGTTACTTGTGTTTCCTACACCTTAGGTAGTGAGGTGTTTCTTACCCTGAGTGGCACCAATTCTACTCTTTCAAGTTAGGTTACTACTTTAACTTACTTTGTCGCCCGTATATATAGTAATTTTGAGGTGCAACCCTTGTATCCACCGCTACCTATTCCTGTTTTGTATGTACTAACCTAACTCGGGTCCAAGACCATTAAAAAATAAATGAATACAAAATACCTGAAATACACAATTGTAACTACACACATTTAGGAACTACATAAATTGCGGGAATAGGTCTGATTTACAATTCTAACTCCAATCTAACAAACACTGGGAAAAGTGCATGAATTAGGGTGTCAGATTTACTATTCTAACTCCAGTCTAAAAAACATTGGGGAAAGTACATACATAGAAGGTGGCAGGATTACTATTTTAATCCCAGTGAAACAAATACTGAGGAAAGTGCAAACATTGGGAGCTATGATTTACTATAATAACTCCAGTCTATCAAACCTTGGGGACAGTGCATACATTGGGAAGTCAGATTTACTATTTTAACTCCACTATAGAAAACATTATGGAAAGTTCATACTTAGGCCCTCATTATGATGTCCGGCGCACCACCACCGACAGGCCATCGGTGGTAGCCCGCAGGGCATACAGAGTATCGGTCCGACCACCACATTCCGATGCAGGCAGTCGAAGCGATAATGTTAGGGGAAAGACCGTCGCCTACGACAGGATCTACAGCGGGACAGTAGTTGGTATCATGATGCTGAATGGAGGCAGTGCCTCCTCAGGCACCGCCGTCAGGTTTACGATTTCCCTTTCCGATTCCTTTTCATGGTGGTCGCACCGCCATGAAAAGGTGGTCGGAAAGTGACTTTGAGGACCCCTCTGGGCCACTGTAATGTGACCCTGGGGGCACATGTAGTACCCCCACGCACATCCATGCACTGTGTGCCAGGCATCATATGGTGCCTGGCACACAGTGTATGCATGTGCACAAAGTGCTCAATAACACTGCAGCTTGTGCTGCAGCTCTTTTCCATTGCCCCAGCACACGCTGCAGTAGGCCCTTTTCCAGGGCCGCAGTGTTATGAAGTACTTCTCTGCCAGCCCGCCGGGCACATCCTAATTGGTGAGTCGGACCGCCACCTGCCTTGGGGTCCTTAGTATGGGGTCATATTTACTAATCTAACTCCAGTAAAACAAATGTTGGGAAAGGGTATACAAGGGGGGTCATATTTACTTGTCAAATTCCAGTCTAACGGTTCCTGGAGAACTGTGTACATTGGTCAGGGAGTCTGATTTATTAGTATATCTCCAGTTTATCAAATATTGTGAAAAGTGCATAGATTGAGGGTGTGACATCTACTAACTGAACTCCAGCCCAACAAATATTTGTGAAAATGCACACACTGGGAAGAGGATGGGGGGCTCATACTTACTATTCTATTTCTGAATTAACAAACATTGAGGAAAGTGTATACATTGGGGGTCTCAGATTTACTACACCCAAATAATATAAATATAGATTTAAATGATTTCATAACTTTAAATAGAAACTTTATAAATTCTAAATATATTTAAAAAACATTACAATAATTGGAAAATTAAGAAATATATCAAAACAGCATTTTTTCAATTGAGAACATAAATCATATTTAAAATTAACATTATTGCTCAGCACACCAAAAAACACACAAACATAAAAGAATCTTAGTGAAATATGTTATATGTTAACCCCTTCCCCGCTCATGACGAGCTCAGCTCGTCATGAGTTGTGCCACTCGCACGCTCATGACGAGCTGAGCTCGTCATGTAACGCGGCTTTTTAAAAAAAAGCCGCGCAGCGCGAAAAAAGCCGCCGCACGCATGCGGTTAATATATAAAAACAACACACTACCCGCCCATTCCCCAATATACTCCACATCCAAAAAAAATGAAAAAAAGAATAAGACAAGCAAACTATAAAAATGTTACTCATTATAAATTTAGGATAATAATTAAAAATATTGATATGAACTTTAAAAATAACCCCAGCCACCCAAATCTCAATACACCCCATAATCCATACAAATAAATACAATAGTAATTTGAAAGCACATAAGAAATATTGTATTAATTACAACTATTTGAACACATAAAATATAACTTCCAAATAAAAAATTGGAAATGTAATGCCTTAACCAACTAATATCAATGTATACACAAATTGATCAAATACTACCCACCTGATTCCCCAGTAAACCCACAACTAGGAATTGAAATTAATTAAATAATTTACAAATAATTAAAAATTTAAGCATCACTACTGATCAAATGAACGGTGCTGATGAAGATGACTGACAGACTTAATGAATGTCTTATTAATGATGGTTGATCACTGAGGCGTGGCAATGCCAGCGTTCATGATGGCCACTCGGATGTGAAACTCCGGCTCGTTGTTGCCCCTAAAATTATGATTTTAGCCACAATGACCCACCTACGGACATCGGAGACACAGCACAATCCTCAACCATGAGGAAAGCAGACATCAGCTAAATATCGAAGCCGGCGTGCATGGGGGCCACATGGGGAGATGACCAGCTCAAGCCTTGGAGGGCCCATGGTGACATGGACCACGGGTGAGCTTAATAAACTTTGCTGGGCGCTTCTGCGAACTCCCCCACATCTGGCCCCTGCTTTCCCACCACAGGGGATTGGGCGAACCTCGCTGGGATCATTCTGAGGGTGCCGGTGGTGCATGGCTGTAGGCCACACACTCGATGCTGACGTTATCAGCGTCTATTTCAGAACGCAAGGTGTGCTGCCACCCTTACCTCCTCACCTTTGGACATTTGCGGAGCCCAGTGGGCCCTTGGCAGAGCTGTGCAGCTTGGTGCCTTCATGCTGCTGGAGGTTTAACACCACTGGCTTCCATTGACCAGGGGCGGGGTCAGGCGGCTGTTGACACCACCTCAGGTATACCTGTGTGGCTCCTGGGTTCGGCTGATGCCCACTGGGGAAAGTGGGGAGCAAGGCGACTTTTCCAACCAGAGGCGGCTGGCTCCTGGCACCTAAGTAGAGGTACAGTGAGTGCCCCTGCTGCCACCTCTGTGCTGCTGGCACTGGAACACCTTCATATTCCTCGTCATTCCTGCTTCCATTGCCCTCATGTTAACCCAGGACTGGCACACAGAACTAGCCGTAAATTCAGGAGTCCACCTGTGGCCTAGTCCAAGGTCTCAGTCTTCAGTACTCGTTGCAGCCTACCTTTACTGGGGGACAGTTGCCCTGAGATGGTATCATTTTGGGCTGGATGCTGGGCTTTCACCTGGAGTGGAACACCAAGGTGCTGGCTCCCCCACCTGTTGCCCGCTCCACATAACCTCTAGCCTGGGTCCACTCTCTCCCCGGCAGCTCCGCAACACTCACTGCAGTGCTGAGCCCTCCTCCTGGTCAGGGTTCAAGGCTGCAGTCTGACGCCTGCCTGCATTGGAGCCGCGCCTGCCTTCACCTGCCTGGTGCCTCTAATTTTTAGTGTCTCTGCCTATTCCTCCCTCTCACAGTAGCCCTATATTTTATTCCCCGCTGCTTTTTCCCACCACTGCTGCCCGCAGCCCCTCCCCCACTCTCGCCTCCCTGCCTCTCACACTGCCCCCCCTACCCTACTTAATGGCGGCTGCTGTGCAGTCGCGCCACGCCAAAGGCAAGCCCGTCTGCGCCCGCCCGCGACCAGCGTCAGGGACCCTGGATCCCCCACCATCCACCACTACAGCACAGTCGCCTTCCACACGCTCAACCCCTGAAGCCTTCGAGACTTCCAGCAGGACACGCCGAACATGACCTTTGGACAGTTCTCCTGCCTCTGCTGCCACGAGACCTTCACCACCACTCCAACCTCCAACACCACAGAAACCAACACCGGCGACACCCTAAGATGCATCCTCCTCAATGAGCGCTCCGTACACAAACACACCGTGGAGATCTGGAATCTGCTTGACTCTCTCTCACCCGACATCGCCTTCTTCACAGAGACCTGGACCAACGCCTCCTCCCGCCCCCGACATCAACACCGCCATCCGGGACGGATACAAGATCCAGAGGAAGGACTACCCAACCAGCAGGGAAGGGGCCTTGCCTTCGTTCCCAAGAACACCCTCTGGCTCACCAACTCCAGCGAAACCTTCCCCTCCGCCGAACACCTGCACTTCCAGATCCAGACCAGCCCAAATTCCATGCTCCGGGGAACCCTGGTCTACAGACCCCCAGGCTCCCCTCGCCTCCGCCATAATACCTCATCGTACCCCACGCCATCGCCACAATGAACTACATACTAATCGGACACCTGAACTTCCACCTCAACAACGCCAGCGACCCCAACTCCACCAACCTTCATGACAACCTCGCCAACATCAGACTCAAACAACTTTTCTCCACACTGACCCACAGAGCAGGACACACCCTCGACCCCATCTTCGCACCAGGGAACAGCGATCACTTCAGCCACACAACGCAACCCCTGTGGACCGACTACTACTGCGTACATTTCACAGTCGACAAACCCAGGGCACCCAAACCAAACCAGCCCCACGCCCCCCACGAAGGAACTTGAGCAAGGTCACCGGCGACCAACTCAACTCTGCCCGAAACAACCACACTTCTGCATCCGACGCCAACATCGCAGCCAAAGAACTCCACATCTGGATCGCCAAATGCGCGGACGAGCTCGTCCGCTACGCTACCCCGACAAACAAGACCTTTGGGATGTTACTGAACAAGAACAGAAAACGTGGCAGCACAATCATTTTCATGAGTGATATCCGCCCTAACATTGATAACGGTAGGGTGATCCATTTTTCGACATTCTCCTCCAGCTTTGAGACCGCTACCCCATAGTTCTCCCATAGGGCAACCTCAGAGTCTGTGTGGAGATGGATCCCTAGATACCATACCACATCCGTAGTCCATTGGATGGGGTATTCCGGGTCAAATTTCCTCGTGGCGGGGGTAAGCGGGGACATAAAGGACTTATTCCAATTAACGTGAATGCCCCAGAGGGAGCTGAACAAGACCACTTTGTGGAGAACCGTCGTTAAGTGTACCTCTGGATCTCTGACATATAAAAGGGTATCGTCCGCGTATGTGGGGACAATCAAATTGTATGAAGGAAATCGGATGCCCCTGTGGCCGTGGTATTCACGCAGGGGCATGCAAGTGGTTCCGCCGCGAGCGTATATAGGATGGGGGAGAGGGGGCAGCCCTGCCTCATACCTCTGCAAATCATTAGAGGATCCGTGACGAGCGAACCTACGCGTATGTGTAGTATACAGTATCGCTAGAAGTTGAAGAAACAGCTGTCCCACTCCCATCTGACTCAGGACTTGTCTCAGGAAAGGCCACTCAACCTAATCAAAGGCCTTTTCCATGTCTAGGAAGACCGCTACCGTGGGCACCTTCTGGTTGTGTGTGTTGGAAGGCCGCAAATACTGTTCTGAGATTATAAGTAAGGTTGCAAGTGGGAACAAATCCGGCCTGCTCTGGGGCCACTAGCGAGGTAACCATAGGACAGAGGCGTTTGGAAATCAATTTGGCGAATATCTTCGCGCCAAAGTTTAATAGCGACAGGGGGCGGTACGAAGCGCAGTCTCCCGGGTCTTTGCCTGGTTTGAGAATCGCGACAAGAATCGCTTCTCGCATTGTTGGCGCCATGGTTCCCGTGTCCGCCATATCTTCAAAGAGGGTAAGTAGGTGGGGTATCAGGAGATCCGTAAACGCCTTGTAAAAGACCACGGTAAGGCCGTCACTTCCCGGCGCGCTCCCAGCCTTCATTGTTGACAGGGCTAGCACAATTTCTTCCCGTTCAAACGGGCGTACTAGAAACTCGCTGTGTATATTGGAGAGCCAGGGCAACTCTATATGAGAGAGGTAATCAAGAATACGTTCCTCCGGGGCTGGGCCATGCGAGGCATACAAAGCCGCGTAATATTCACGAAAGCGCTCCGCCACCTGAGCGTTCGAGAGGGGCTCGTCTGTCGTGGCGGACCTCATCAATGGAACACTCGTCCTATCTCTGCCCCGCTTAGCCAGACGCGCAAGAACCGCACCCGGGCGTTCTCCCTCGCAGTATGATCTAGCCGTAGCGTATTTACCTAAGTGTTTGACTTCGGCATCAGCCTCCTCGTAATACTCCTGCAGGACTTTAGCTAGTTCCTGGGTAAGAGTCTTGCTATTATCTTGGAGACTTTTGTGCTCCAGGTCTTTGAGTTTCGTTTCTAAGGCTTCTAATCTGCCTCTAATCGATTTGAGGACCCCCGAGTGTTTGGAGATAGAGATACCTCTGACATACAACTTAAACCCCTCCCAGACATTCTGGAACGAGTCTACGGAACCCACCTTGATATCAAAGAACGTCTCAATGGCCGTCGCCAGCTCCTCCCTAAAAAGGGTATCTAATAAAGAGTATGGGGGAAGCGCCATGCAAATGGAGGTATACGCCACGTTGGTGTGGTCATTGACAATAAAATCGGTGAGTGGTCCGAGGAAGTGCGTGGGAGTATAGTGCAGTTCTGGATATTGGTGAGTAATTGAGATGCGACAAACCAGTAGTCTATTCTGATGTGTATATTATGTGGGGCCGAGTAGTACGTGTGACCCCCTAGTGTAGGGTGTCTATGCCTCCAGACGTCATGTAAGTCCGATCGTGTAAGTTGTGTCTCCAGAACTCTAGCAGAGGTCGACGGACGGCGGCCAGGGCCGTCCGATCTGTCAATGTGTGTTTGCCTTGTCATATTAAAGTCGCCCCCCTCCGAGTGCGTCGTAATCTTTGCTGCCAACTCTGAATAGAAATCCGGGTGGTCGTAATTAGGGCCATAAGTATTCACCATACAGAGCTCCATGCCCTTGCCACTACACCTGGTAATCGTGTATCTCCCCTCCCTGTCCGTCACAAGCGGCGTCATATTCAGTGAGGCCTTCGGGTTAACCCACGTAAGGACACCTCATGCATGTGTTGTGAACCCAGCCGCGTGTATATTGCCCATGAAGCTCTGGTATTGTAGTATATGGCTATCTGGAGGAAGGTGCGTCTCCTGTAATAGGGCTATATCCACACCATGCCTGGCAAAATATTGTATGACCTTTCGAACCTTCCGGTGGTCGTTTAGGACTCGTACATTCCAGGTCACCAACGTCAGTGTATCCAAAACCTCCCCCTCCCGAGTCATCCCCTCCGCAGCAGTCTGTATGAGTCTCCTAACAATAGTTTCCAAACAAGCCTCCTACCAAAGTGATCTGCCACTGCCACATATGGAAACTTGTGTAATATTCCCTCAAAATTCAAACTCTTCCCTCTCCACCCATTCCAGGCGTCGCAACGCCTGCCCAACCCCAACCCTCGCCCACCCACGCCTGCCCATCCCCAACTAGGCCGCAATCTTCCCCCCAACCCACAGAACTCACCCAAGACGCCCAACCCAGCTCCAAAACTACCAAACCCATGGCAAGAAAACAAAAACTCCCCCCCCCTGTGTTCAAACTCAGTGGGTATCACGCGAGGGCAAAGGTAGCCCGCAATATGCAAGCCTTATTCAAAACCTATTACATTGCCACCCACCCCTCCCCCGTCTCAAGTCTAAAGTGTGGTGCGTGTAACCAGCAGCTCTATCTAGCCGTCCCTTCGCAATTAGACAGTGACCAGCTAAATTTTCGTGTGAGAAAGGGACAAACACTGCATCCAGCTGTATTATCCTCCCCATAATCACATGCCAGTACAACAGCGCCTTCCCACTAGGTGGAAGAAAGAGTCCGCTTTAATGTAGATCAGCACAGTATATATCTTTGTCATGAGTCGCCCACTGATGAACACCTGTACCCAACCAGTGTCTTCATCATCTGATACCACACATCTCAGCAATCCCTCACTTTATGTCGCTCAAATCATTCAGATCGAATGAGGCACATCATAGTTCTTGTGCCACACCTCCCTTAAGTCCCCACCCCTTCCTCCCACACCATACAACATCATGTATTATAAATCAAGCAGATTATCTGTACGAAACACAGTCAGTCCTGCTCGTCCATGGAGCCTCCCGCTGCACCAGCTTCTTCGCTCGGGGGGGACCGATTCTCCTTCCGCCAGTCTTTAATGCAGAGCTTTAGGGTCCGTGAAGATCATAGATTTCCCCTGTCTGTTGATCCTCAATTGCCTCAAGAACTACTGGCCCATCGCGCTCCTCCCCTTTGTGGCTAAAGTTGCAGAGAAAAGTTAACAGGGAACTGACTCATCGAAAACAATGCCATCCTCGAACCATCCCAAACCGGATTCCGAAGCAACCACAGCACAGAGACCGCCCTACTCCCTGCCACAGATGACATCCGCACCCTCCTGGACCAAGGCCACTCCACAGTCCTCATCCTACTTGATCTATCAGCAGCCTTTGACACCGTCTCCCACTGCACACTAATCGGCAGACTACACCACGCGGCATACAAGAAACAGCCCTAGACTGGATCCGATCATTGGCATAAACAAGTACCTACTACGAAAACTCCAGACGATACAGAACACCGCCGCCAGACTCGTCCTTGGCATCCCCCGGAACGAACACATACGCCAACACCTACGAAGACTCCACTGGCTCCCCGTGGAGAAAAGAGTCACCTTCAAAATCCTCACTCACGCCTACAAATGCCTACACAACACCAGACCCAAATACCGCAACAACAGAATCAACTTCCACGTACCCAAAAGAAACCTCCGATCTTCCAACCTTGCACTGGCCGAAACCCCATGCATCCGCAGAGCCAGAGCAGGAGGAAGATCCTTCTCTCACACTGCGGCCAAAACCTGGAACGAACTCCCAGTGGACATCAGACTCGCCCCCTCCCTGAACCCCTTCAGGAAGGCCCTCAAGATCTGGCTCTTCTGCAAATGGATCTGCAAATGCCCCACCCCCTGCCCGGATACCCTCAGGGGTTTGTAGCACGCTTAATAACCCCTGATTGATAACTGTTTGTCATCCAGCTCCCCCAGTGTTAGACATCACGGCACGCTACCCCACTGTGCACAGCGAACTGTCTGACTGTAAACTGGCGATTGTTGCTTTCCGCAAGGGCTTAGGCCCCATGTATTTCCTTTGAAACTACACTTGCCTCTTTGGCTGACCTAAAATGGGTTGTGGATACCCAAAGCAGAGAAAGCTGCCATTTGAATGCGCTAGGGATTAGGATAGATCCAAGACCATGACAGATATGGCCGATGAGACGACCGGGGCCCCTGACCCTGACAGGTCGAGCAGCACCGACGCCCTTATAGCAGAGATCTACCACAGCTTTTGCACCATGGATACCCAAATCGGCATCCTGACTAGCAGGCTGGATGGCATGGGTGATCATTTAGATTGACACCAGGTCCTCTTGGATGGCATTGAAGAACATCTCAGAACCCTGGAGGAAGGAGCGGCAAAGACATCAAAGTGGCTAGACAAATTAGAACGATTCCTCAATTTTTTTTAATAAAAAATGAACACTTCAAAGCCAGATCGTGCTACAATATCCGGTGCATAGTGGGAGTTGCGGAGTCAACGGATACTCGTAGGATGTATTTGTAGAACGCCTCCTTGCAGAACTTTCTTGCTGTATGAAGCTGGCTTAGTACATGATGCTCACTTATGTAAGTGTAGCACCCTGCACTAATCTAGACAAGGTGATTTTAGAGGTCTTAGACAACCTCATAAAGCTCTCTAAATGGTAGCTGTGAAGAGCAGTTTTCAGGCTTAGTCTAGAAGGAGTGTAAACCAGATTGTTTTACCAGTGCTAATTAAATAGTGTAGGTTAAGTGAAAAAGAACCACATAGTGTAGTTATAAAAATGTATATTTATTATACACATCACTAACACATTGCAATAGCGCCTACCCAGATTTATAACCACAGTACACACAATACTTTGCTAATGCAACACATTAGTAGCAAAAATACACAGTGGTTACCAGGGGGAGACCAAACCATATACTAATTAAGTGGCATGCGAACCACGACCTAAGTTGAGACTGGACCCAGAAGACGTAGAAGAGCTGGGGGCCCAAGGACCCGCACAAGGTAAGTACCCAGGAACCCTGCTGAGGCTGTGTGCAGAGTGGGAACAAGACTACATGCTCAATATAAGTCAATGGGTAAGTCGTGGTTGCAGTTTTTAAGGAGGAGGACCCTTTGCATAGGACCCCGAAGAAACCCAGCGGAAGATACAAGGTTGGAGAATCACCCCAACCATGGATACCCCGGAAACCAGGATGCCTACACCAGGGAAGTCAGGAGCATAGGTGTGAAGAGATGTCAGAAACCGCCGAAGACCACAATGGAGGACTTCAGTTAAGATGCTGCTGGTGAAGGAGGTGAAAGAGTCCGGTTGAACTCACAGGTGGACTCAGGAAGAGAAAAAAGTACTTGCAAGCAGAGGGGATAGAGTCTATGCCGCTCAGGAGTGAGCAGGACGGTACAAAAGGGGGTGGTGATGGACGGAGCATCTGAACCAGTCAAACACTCACACCCAGTCAAAAGATCTGGGTTTAATCCATCACCGTTCTTTAGCCCACTCTGCCACCCCAGTTCAGACATGGCCATATGCAAATCAGTCTGACCCTGTGCCTCATGGGAACAGTCCAGCCCGAACTGCCAAGCGGTGTGAGCAGGAGGCAAGGAAAATGACGAATGCCTACTGATATCGGGAGATGACGTGACCTTGGCTGCAGCTGTGCGGACCAGGCGACTCTGTGGAAGACCAGGAGCTGTTAACAAGCTGTTTCACGTCGGATGTCAAGAGCAAAGGGGTCGGTGTCCGCCGGGAGCACCAACAAGCCTTGGCAATGGCAACAAAAGTAACTGACGCAAAAGGTGCAGTGTAGGGACAGCATGGTCCAAGCAACTCACCACGCGTTGGTATGTCAAAGCAGGCCTCGACCAAGCAGGGGAGCCCACTGGAGCAAAAGAAGACCCTCAAGAGGACTCCCAGGCCGGAGGCACAGTAGTCGCCAGACGACCTCAAGTAGCTCACCAATGATGAAGACCCACGGTGCAGAGGATGCAGTTAGGACAAAGATCTTGGCAGCAGGAGATGCTTGTGGCTAGAGCTTCTTGCTGCCCGAAGATCTCTGGAGGAGAGAGTCAACAAGCCTTGGCAACAGCAAGTTGACACAATGCTCAGGGGTACTGCTCCAGCGGTTCTGACGAGGGATACTGGCTTCAAACTTCCAGTGAAGGCAGGGCATTCCTGAAGGGAGTTGCAGAACTACCACCTGTGCTGCTGAACCTTTCGGAGTCCGTGGGAGCTCAGGAACAGCAGACTGGTCAGCTTTGTAGCGGTGCCTGCAGATGCAGGGGAGTGACTCCTTCACTCCTACTATGTTTTAATAATTAACTGTGAATAATACGGTTATTTTATTTTATTAGATTCTCTCACTGGCTGAAGGGGTATTTTGGTTGCATCGCTTAAGGCGCGCTGCGCAGCTGATTATCAGCGCCATTTGTTTCCTACCTTCAAACAGCAGCCCCTCTGCCCCGGTCCACCGCGGCTCCCCTGCCGATTGAGTGGAGGGCGGCTCATCTACCGCGGCTCTTGGTGCCGGTCTGGTGGTGAGAGCGGGCGCCATATTGGGAGGAGTCCGAGAGCACTGGGAACCGAGCTAGCGGTCCAGTTGCTCAAGGCTCCTTCACATAAAAGGTAATGTGTTGGAGGGAGCGCAGCGGACGAGCGCAGCGGGCGCGACGGAGGCGCGCCGGAGTCGCGCTAGAGTCAAGCTCGTCTGCGCTCGTCCGCGAGCGTCCGGGACCAGGGGCTAAGGATTCTGCCTGCTCCTACACATACACATCCGCTGATATACAAGCGTTACGACCAACTACTATGATGTGCCCACCTGTCCCTCACAACACGGCAAAACGTATTTCTCATCTGGGCATAGGTAATCCCGCCATTCTTACAGCCGCCCCTGCTCCTAAGTATTCGATGCTTTCGACCATACCTAGTTCTACCTACATGTTCAGGTGTTTATATTTAAACACCCGTTCTATGATTAAACATCAGTCAGATATTTTTTTGCTACTTATGGATAAACAACCTGATATGCTGCTACTGACTGAGACCTGGCTTACCCCGGACTCACTACCGGACATCTTAGCTGCCCTACCTGCTGATTACTATATTATATCAGCAATACGCCCGGGAGGAAAAACTGGGGGAGGAGTGGCCATTATTGTCAACAAGAAATTCCAACTTAGACAACTACCATCCTTGCCTCTACCCAACACTGAAAATATAGTCGCTAAAATAGATACTCCCAATGGATCACTTGTATTGGTCCTACTATATCGCCCACCCCAAACCATGGCCACATTTCCATCTACCCTAGTACAGCTATTGGCTCCGCTGGTCACAAACCATCCTAAATTACTTCTGGTCGGAGACTTAAACTTCTGGTTTGATAATACATCATTAGACCCCCAAGCCGCAGAGATGAGAGAACTTTTTTGTGATCTCAACCTGACACAACACATCCACACTGAGACTCACCAGAAGGGCCACAGCCTTGACCAAATCTGGTCCTTGAACTTACCGCTATCTTCGATAGATATAAATCGTTGCTGTTGGTCTGATCACCACAGCATAAGTTTTTCTTTCCAGTTAGATAAGACTATCCAATTTAAGCTACAAACCAGCAAAACCATCAGGAAATGGAGCTCCATGGATATGTCAGCCTTTTTAAATTTTTTAAGTGACTCCCTTCCCCTTGACAGTACTAATGTGGAGGAGGCCGATTTTCGGTTCACTCAATGGCTTACTGCAGCAATCAATATCTATGCCCCTCCCACTCGTTTCTGCAGCTCTAGGAGTCTGGATGCACATAAATGGTTTACACCTGAGCTCAAAAAACTGAAACTGGAAGTGAGGCAAAAGGAAAGAACATGGCGTTCCCAGTATTGCCCTTTAGCCAGGGCCACGTACTGCTCAGCCAGGAAGACATACCAAAAAACTTTACGTAACCACAAGACCGCCTACTTTTCATCTAAAATCTTAAATTCCACCAATAAGTCGAAAGAAATCTTCAGGATAGTAAACGACCTATGTAATGATGATAGAACCTCTCCTCCGGTAGTTCCTACACAAGCACTATGCAATTCCCTGAATGACTTTTTTCGCGAAAAGATTTTATTGATAAAAAAGAACATTTCCACACTTCCAGCTTGTGCCACTGTGGACGATATCTATTTCAACCCCTTAACTTTACACTCTTTTCCCCCTATTGACTCGAAAACCTTCTTGGAATTATTGTCTAGAGTCAAATCAGGCTCCCCTATGGATGTCTGTCCCCCGCATATCATGAAAGAAATCGGTCGAGCCATGCCCAATAGCATGATACCCTTGCTCAATGACTCTCTCTCTTCAGGGACAGTGCCTAGTAGCTTTAAGCAGGCCTTACTGATACCCCTTACCAAGAAACCCGGTATCGACCCGCTGGACCTCACGAATTACCGGCCTATATCCATGCTGCCCTTCCTATCCAAAATGCTGGAGGCTTACGTTACTAACTGCCTCTCAAACTTTGTGGAGGAATCGGGCTATCTTCAACCCAACCAAGCAGGATTTCGGCCTGGTCATTCTACTGAGGCAGTAATATTGGCCGTCCAGAACACCTTGAGGTCCAATGCTGACAAAAATCTTCATCAAGCCCTGGTACTTCTTGATTTGTCTGCCGCATTCGACACGGTTGACTATTCTATTCTGGTCAACCGTGTCGAACAGGCAGGCCTTAGAGACTCTGCTCTAGCCTGGCTGAAATCGTTCATTTCTGAACGTACTCAGTCTGTCCGTCTAGGCTCATTTTCTGCGGCTAAAATCAAGTCCTTTTGCGGGGTCCCCCAAGGCTCTTCGTTATCTCCCTTATTATTTAATTTGTATATGCGGTCCCTTCTGTTTGCTTTAAGAAAGCACAAAGTCACTGTATACAATTATGCAGATGACTTGCAGCTAGTCTTTGTACTCAATTCTCCAAATGCCGTAGAGGACTTTCAAGCCACTATGACTTTAATCCAGAGTTGGATGTCCTCAAATCATCTTAAATTAAACCCGGGGAAAACTGAGCTGATCCTGCCCGGTAAGAGCGAAATCAGTTGGAGCCCTAATTTCTGGCCTGGTGATATGGGCCTCTCCCCTAAGAAATCTCTAACTGTAAAAAGCCTGGGGATAACCATCAATGAGGACCTTACGTTAAAATCCCAGATTGGAACCGTGGTTTCCTCTGGATTTTTTCAATTGAGGAAAATTAGGAAAATCGTACACTTCCTCACCCATTCCGCCCTAACCCAGGTGGTTATGGCCCTAGTCCTCTCCCACATCGACTTCTCAAACAGTCTCTATCTTGGCCTACCTGTAGGCCAACTTAGAAGACTGCAGTACCTGCAGAATCAAGCCGCCAGGCTGATCTGCAATGTACCCAAATGGGAATCGATTAAATCAGGCTTAGAGACCCTGCACTGGCTACCTGTGGCTCAAAGAGCCGAATTCAAAGCTGGGTGTATCATCTTTAAGGCATTGCAAGGCAAGGGACCTTTATTCATCAGGCAACTGATTGGAAGATATGTTCCTTCGCGCAGTCTGAGATCAGCCAACAAAGATCTACTTGAGGTACCACGCTTTAAGAAAAAACGACAAGGAGGCAGCAGTTTCCATTTTTTAGCAGCCACCCTATGGAATTCTCTGCCACTAGCCCTCAGACAGAGTAAGGACCTCCTTGCCTTTAGAAAGGCATTTAAGACTCACCTCTTCACACAGGCATACTTGAAATAAAGATTCTCGTAAACTCACCCCTTGTTATGTTTTTTATCTCTTTCCAGCGCCAAGAAGCTCTCGGGCGTATGTGCGCTATATAAATTTTTAATACCATAACATAACATAACATAACATAACTCCAAGGTAGTTTCCTTCATGTGTCTTGGATATCCACAGGCCTGTAGAAATACCCATATTGAACACAGGCACAGATGATGCAGACGACTGGCAGGACTGGACCAGGAGCAGCAGGAGTCCTCTCAGTTGCAGTCTCGGTTCCCAAAGCTCACTCCAACGAAGTCCAAAATGCCCAGGCGGTTGAAGATGAAGTGCTTTCAGGTCTGAATCTTGTCCCACGACGAATCTAAGGAACCACCCACAGGTAAGCCCTTACGTATCCTAAAGTAAGGGTCGGGATGATTCAGGGGTTCCTTTCACAGGAGGGGGTGGACAGTGGGGAGGATACTCCCATGTCTTTTATCCAGTTTCGCACCAGAGCAGGAGCCAACGCCTCCCTGAACTTGTTCCAACTGGAATATGCAAGGAGGACACTAATGTGCCCTTCAAAGCAGTCCTGTCTGGGAAGTGGTCACACCTCCCTGTGACAGGAAACCTATAGTCCTACCTTCCCCTGCTCGAGCTTGGCTCAGCAGCAGGAGGGCAGAATCAAGTCTCTGATCGGCAGCAGCCATAGTTTTCTGTCCAGGTCTAGAATACTGGTACCGGGTGCAATGAGGGCCTCCCGGAAGAGCTTTACAGTGCATGGAATCATAACCCAACACTGTTTATGGTGTTGGTGTATGATTCCAACATGGTTAATACCAAACATGCAAGGGTTCGTTACTGCCAGTTCAGAGTTAGCCATCGTGTAATGACGCTTGGCCACTCTATGTATCATAACGGCTGATGCACTTACAAAACAGGAGAATGGACTCCGAAAATTGAAGGGGTGTCCTGCTCATGCAGCGGCACCCTCACACTTATAACCGAGCACCCTGCCTTTAGGAGTGAAAGGCCTGCCTTAGGGGTGACTTACAGGTTTTAAATGCAGTGCCCTCAGATATAAGAAAACATATCTGTCGCAGGTTGTGCTAGCACCAGCTTAAAGAGGCTGAAAAGGCAGGCCTGTAGCCACAATTTTAGTGGTCTTCCATGGGTGGCATAGTACATGCTTCAGCCCATGGGGGACCCCTAGGGTACCTATGCCCTGGGTACCTTAGTACGATATACTATGGACTTACGAAGATATACCATGAGCCAATCTGGAGGGTACCTAAACACTCACCATGGTCCAATTTAGGGAAGAAGCATAGACACTGGGGTCCTGATTAACAGGATCCCAGTCAGACTAGTCAGAAAAACATAAGGACACCAGCAAAAAGTGGGTGTAACCATGAAAGCAGATCCTACTTTCCTACACCGTCCATGAGCACTTTCCCTCTAACATTTGTAGTGGTGCGCGCCCACTGCTCTCTGAGTTCGCGGCACCCCAACTTACCCCATCATTGCTCGTCTCTTAAATTCTAGGGACCGTGACACTGCACTCCGATTGGTGCATGAGACTGGACAGGAGTAGTACAAGGGCGCCAGGCTCTCCTTCTTTTCTGACTTTACGTAGTGGCACAGGAAACATGAAACAAGGACGCCAAATCCATGCTCAGGAAACTGGGCCTGAAGTATGGCATGCTCTACCCAGCCTGTCTGCGGGTCAAGTTCAACAAAGGCGCACTTGTATGACACCCCTTCAGAAGCTAAGGTGTTTTACAAATAATACGCCAGAGACCTCCAGTCGCCGCGCCATGCCAGACCACTCCCCACCGGATCTGCATGCAACCAACAGCTCTGATCTATTACCCTGACGGACTGGTGGCAGGGGGCCGCAGCGTCGCCCTAATATGGGAGTCGGCATGCTAACTAGGCCTCTACAGTGCTCTGTATGTCTTCCAGCCTTTTCACTTTCTCTCATTCCCTGTCTCTGATAGCAGTCTCTTCCTTCATTTCAATATGTCTTGGCTTTAATTTGCTTTCCAATGTTTCAATCCCCTGTCATGTTAGGGCACCAGTTGCCGCATTGTCGCTTAAACCCTTGGTGTACACCGAGTTGCAATTTGAATGTTATTTGTTGTAGTGTTGACGCTTTGTATTATGGAATTTCGCTGGGCAGTTCTGGGCCTGGTGTGGGTGGGGAGTGCGTAAGCTCTATTTATTGGTTTTTGTTTGATCACTTGCCCTCTAATTGGAAATCTCGGCCCCTGACACCGCAGACTACACTTACCGTATCGCTTTTTCAATGTACCAATGTCACATAGTACCACTGACCCAGGGGTTGAATTGCCTTTGCATCCTTGGAGCATCAGAGGCATCAACAACTCTCTTAAGGGCAAGCTGGTGTTGCAATATCTGACCTACCATGGTATTAAGATAGCATTTTTACCAGAGACCCATCTCCCCCCTGGCAAGTCACACAATTCCGTATCTTCATGAGGCCCACATAGGTTTTTTTCCACCTGTAGTACATATTTATGTGGTTTCTGCATTTCAATACACCACTCAGTCCCCTTTACCCATAGAGCTAATTTTGTTGCGTTGACTGCGGTTATATGCAGTGGCTGGGATGCTGGCGGGTCACAGTGTACTGTTTCTCAATGTATATGCCCCTAATGTCAACACTCCAGAATTCTTTCATGATTTGCACTCCATGAGTCGATGCCCACCATGTCATACTGGGTGGGTGACCTTAATATGTTCCTGGACCTTTACTAGATTCCACTGTCACAGCACCTAACGGTAAATTGAAATCCTTCAAAGTCCTCAGTGAGGTCGGGGATACTTACTCTCACCGAGACGCATGGCACTTCCAACATGCTGCGTTCCCGAGATACACATTTTACTTGCGCCCCATAACACATAGCCTGCATCGACTTTTGACTTTTTTTGCACTGTGCTTCCCTGACAAGGAGACATTTCCCATCTTCCGTGCACACCCTTGGATCATTCCCCAATTTGCATGGTACTGGCTGTACTATTTGGCTGTCACAGGGGTCGTAGCTGGGGTTTTCCCTGCAATGCTCTCCATGATAACGTTTTCGGTGAGGTACTGTGCGCTGCAATAGATGATAACTTTGGACTGAATGTGGGGTCGGTTGCGAAACAAGCTGCCTTCATAGTTTATATATGTGAGATTTGTATCCTAAATCACCCAGGTGTGCTCCGTGGCATCCAACACACCTTATCTAAAGTTGAGGCTGCCCTACATGACTTAGATGACGCAATGGTGCAGAGACCTAATGACCCGGACAGTTTTGAGAGTTGCCAGTCTGTGAGGTGGCGCATAGCATGCAAGGGCCCGGCGTTATGGTGAGGGCGAACGTCCAGGGCAGACGATGCATCCTTAAAGTGCTGCTTGAAGATGGGACACGCACGACAGATAACAGATAGGTGCTAGCAGAGCAACACCTTTCGATATGTGGGCGATGGGAGAGATGTCGCTGAATATCTCTCAGAGAGAGATCGCTATGGTCTGGCTCACGAACGCGCAATAGCAGTTCCTCAGTGAACCCATTTCTACAGAGGAAATCACAACCACTATAGAATTTCTAGAGGGCTCTACGGCCCCCGGCCTGGACGGCCTCATGGGAGTTTTCTAAAAGGTCTATAACCACCTCCTAGCACCACACCTACTCGCCATGTATGTTGAATCACTGGATGTAGGGGTCCTGCACCCTACCCGGTAGGAAGCTGTGACTAGGCTACTTTTGAATACTGGCAAAGACCCCCTTAACTGCACATCCTACAGACCACTCTCCTTTCTCAATTTCGGCAATAAAATACTGGCCAAAATTATACCAACCCTACTGTCACTTTTAGTGAGACCATTATCTTGCCCTTACAGTCAAGATTTGTCCCTCACTGCTCCAAATCCTTCAACTTGCGGTGATCTCTTTTCAGTGTTGAATAGAATTTCACCTGACATTCTGGCAGCGATGGCACTCCTTCAGTGGCCTTTCTTGCATGCTATGCTACCACAATTGGGGTTACCACGCAGATTTACCTTCCTACTTAAACTCCCCTATTCCGGAAGGCTGACCAGCATACATGCCAATGGCTCCCTTACCGCTCCATTTGCAGTTGCTAGGGGACGAGGCATGGCAGTCCATTTTCCCCATTACTATTCATAATCACAGTGGACCCACTAGTTTGGCATCTTCAAGCAAAATATCTCCATCATGGCCTGCAATTTAGATCTGGTCCTGTCACTATAAGCCAACGATATCTTACTTTTCCTTCAAAATGCAGCTAATAATTTAGCTATAATTGTCCGTGAGATTTTGCAATACTGCCTACTCTCCAAATAAATATTGAGCAATCCGACTATTCCCCCTCACAGAAGCTACGACGCCGGTGCCGTGCAAACTTGTACCTAAGTAGTGCACTGATTCGAGCAAAATACTTGGGCATCCACGCCCATTGCAATAAGGAGCACGTTCTCCGATTAAACTATGGTCCAATAGTGGACAGACTGATTGTTGGAGATGTCCCTTTTTGCAGGATTATCCCTAAAAGTTTTGGCTTCTTCCTCCTATTTTTTTCCTGACCTGCTGTTTTTGCTTTTAGGACTCTGGGCACCTTATCACTGCTGATCAGTGCTTAAGTGCATAGGTTCATTGAGTAAATTGTGTTATGGATTGGTGTGTCCATGATTGGCATATTTGATTTACGTGTCAGTTCCTAGTAAAGTGCACTGAGTGTGCCAGGGCCTGTAAATCAAATGCTGTTAGTGAGTTACAGCACTGGATAGTGTCACCCACACAAACAACCTGTAAATGTAACTCTGGCCTGCCATTGCAGAGCTTGTGTGCAGTCTGGGACTGCCGGGTCGACTTGGCCCTAACCTTCCCTTTTCTTACATGTCAATCACCCCTAAGGTAGGCCCTAGGTACCCCTGTGGGCAGGGGGCAGTGTATGCAAAAGGTAGGTGTGTGTGTGGCATGTCCTGATAGTGAATTACTGCCAATTTCGTTTTTCACTTTTGCAAGGCTACCTGTTCCCATAGGACAGAATAGGGAGTTTGTTTATAACATCTTATAAACATAACTAGCCCTGGGGACAAGGTAGAGAAATAAAGTTTAGTATTCCTGAACTCAGAATCTAAAGATGCATCCTTTAGTAAACGCGATTTTGGGGGGGTGGCCAAGATGGCGGCCAAGTAGGACGTATCTGCTCGCAGCTCTGGCCTGTGGCCTGGGCCCCAGTCCTTTAGCATTAGATAGCTGACCCGGGAAGGAGCAGATTTATTGCCGACAAGCCCGGTGACCACCCCCGCGTCCTGGGCCTCGGAGAGGAGCGGTGGCATAGTGCAGGCCACGGAAAACTTGTGCATGCCGCTCCGGCGTCACGGTAGTCCCAAACCGCCTGGCCGAGGCGGGGTGTGCGCGACCTTCTGATCTGTTTGCAAGTCCGCGTAGGCTGTTCGGAGTGGCGGACAACAATAATCGGGGCAGCAGAGAGAGCCGGCAGTACTGGTTTGGCGGTCGGTAGCAGTGAGCCGTCCCTGGCGAAGCAGGCTGGCCCCGTTAAAGTCCGGAGACTCTTTGGTGGTGTAGGGGCGGAATTCTGGGCCTCGGAGGCCGGCACAGACTGCTGAGCGGCGGACCCCGAAGTAGGTGAGCCTAGCCATTGGGGAGACGGAACCCCCCTTTCCTCAGCGACCTCCCGCGGAATAACTGTGCCTGCTGAACTGTTCCTGCTGACGAGGGAGCCCCGGTGGGGCACAGACAGAAAGGGAGCAGGCGCCTGGAGTGTACAACCCCCAAAGTGTGCGCGTAGGTCACAGAGGCAACGGCGCGACCCACTCCTGGGCCCTGCGGTGCGGGGAGCCCTTAAGGGCTGATTCCAGTGCCCCCCCCCCCAGAGGTGCGTATTAAATTGAGCCCTCAAGTATAACAGAGTTGGCCTAACGGCTAGGGCGCTCGACCTCAGACCTGGGGATCTGGGTTTGAGTCTCGGTAACGACGCCAAAACCTCCTGTGATTCTGGGCAAATCACGTAATCTCCCCATGCCTAAAAAAATTAAAGTGTGTCCTCATGTAACGTAACTGAAAAAATATGTAAAGCGCTCTGATACCTGATTTGGTTCGGGTCTAGTTCGCGCTATATAAAACTCTGAAAAAAAAAAAAAAGAGGAGCAGTGGTCTGGGAAGCTGCAATGCAGTCGATTGGGGTGCAACGTGACCGGGACATAGGCCTGGCAACAGCCTGAAATGGGACTCATGGGCGTATAGGAGCTGGTGGTCGGGTAGGCCAGGAGGCCGGTGCAAACGGGCGAGCTGTCCTGCAAAGACTGTCATTCCCCAGGAGAAGAGCAGACAGAGTTCGGTGCGGCTACCTGGGAGGGCTTGGAGACACGAGGGCCTGGCTTGAAAAGGGGGAACCGCCAGAGGGGGAACGATAGTCAGCTCGGAGCAATCCTGGCTTTGCTGCCCTTGGACTTTAGGTCCCTATCTGATCCCCTCAGAATTTGCCCACAAGAAGGGAAGTAGGGCTTTGAAGCCATGGCGGCTAATAAAGCCAAGAAGGAGCGATCAGTTAAGGATCTCCTCCTCAAAACTAAAGCTGGAGGAGCTACAACAACCCCATCCTCGGGTGGACATTCAACAGAACACGAGCAGGGCGACGCTGATAGGCCGGTCAACCGTGGTTTCCTCAAGTCCCTCTTCGCTTCGCTGAAAGGAGAATTCAACACCATGAATTGAGCCATATCCCTGGAACTTCGGGAGCTGTAAAAATACATAGACTCGGGTGACGACAGGGTGGACACACTGGAGACACAGGCATCGATGAGGAGATCAACCAGCTCCAGCAGGAGGTCCTCCGCCTTCAAAACCAGCAAATGGACCTCCAGGCCAACGCTACATACCTCGAGAACCATTCCCATCGGAACAATATCAGAATCCGGGCGATTCCTCAGGGCCTGGAGGGACAGGGCATAGAAGCCTTCGTGGAGGAGCTCTTCCGACATATCCTAGGCCCCTGGAGCAACAGATTAAACTTGATCGGACCCCCCCCCCCCCGCCCGGGTCGGGCCAAAGAGACCAGCTACGGCTCCCCCTCCAGACATCTTAAACATGCGTTCACGATTTCCAGCTCAAGGAACGGATCCTACGGGAGGCGCGAGCCAAGCACCCCATAGACTTTTGCTCATCCAGGCCACTTCTGTTCCAGGACTTAGCGCCATCCACTCTGCAAAAAAGAAGGAAGTTCAGGCTGGTCACAGTTTTCCTGCACTCGAAAGACATTTCTACTCGCACTCCCATAAATGCATGCCAGAAATGACTACATACTGACATCAGACACGCTGACGCATCAGACACAGGAGGTGGAGATCCTTCCATGTCCTCTGTCCGCCCACTCCGCAGTGCGTATGTCCTTCTTCTTATGCCACAAGCGACTCCCGATTGCCTTTGGTGCCTTAAAGAGATGAAGCTGCAGCGCCCCTCTGTAGTTAAACAGGTCAACAAAACCATAACTGATTATTTAGCCACTAACGACACTCCAGATATTTCGATAGCAATCCTGTGGGACGCCTTGAAGACGGTGGTCAGAGGGGAGCTCCATAGGCACTGGCGACTACTGGGAATTCTAGACAGGCATGTACACACTATTCTTCAGGGTGGGGATGAGACTGGGCATGCAAGCCCTCCGTGAGCATCTTGGCATCCACTGTTATGACGACTGACATAAAAATTGTAGCTCAACGTAAAGGGCCTCATAATCCAATTAAACGGCAAGCAGTCCTGTCCTTTTTAGAAAATTCAGATTCCCACATATGTCTCCTTTAAGAGACGCATCTCCTGACACAGGATACTCACAGATTACGATCGAGGGGGTTACCTCACCAACTGTTCTCATCCTGGTCCTCTAAAACAGCAGGGGTGGCCATATTGGTCTCCACTAGGTCCCAGGGCAAACTTGGCCATAAACAGGCTGAAATAAAGAGCAGACTCCTAGCTCACACTTTCACACTGGGACAGCATACTTTTACGGTAGCCACAGTTTATGTCCCCAACGATGGACAGTAGGAGTTCATCCGGGAGGCGATCCAAGAGCTGTCTAGCCACCCGGATAGATCTTTACTCCTGGGGGGAGACTTCAACCTGGCTTTCGGCAACAAGCTGGATAGGTCCTCCCAGCGCACTGGGCAGAAAGGGGCCCTTACTGGCAAAGGGAGGCACTTAGTGTTAGAGGGGGCTCACTAACATCTGGAGATTACACCACCCATCATCCAGAAAGCATACTTTCTACTCGCACTCCCATAAAACGCACGCCAGAATTGACTACATACTGATATCAGACACGCTGACGCAACAGACACAGGAGGTGGAGATCCTTCCATGTCCTCTGTCCGACCACTCCGCATTGCGTATGTCCTTCTCCTTATGCCACCAGCGAACCCCCCATTGCCTTTGGTGCCTTAAAGAGATGATGCTGAAGTGCCCCTCTGTAGTCAAACAGGTCACCAAAACCATAACTGATTATTTAGCCATTAACGACACTCCAGATATTTCGAAAGCAATCCTGTGGGACGCCTTGAAGGCGGTTGTCAGAGGGGAGCTCCTAGGGATTTCCACAGCCAATAATAGAAATAGGAGGTAAAAAAGGGAGCAACTCTCAAACGCAGTAGTAGAACTAGATCGCATCCACCAAAGAACTGGCGCAACCAGGGTCTGGAAACAACAAAAAGCAGCGAGAGCCCAGTTAGCAGGTCTGGACACTGATAGAGCTGAATACGATGCCCTCCGACTTAGGCATGCCTTCTATGTCGGGGGAGATAGAAACGGGAGGCTTTTAGCCAGTAGACTATGAGTGCAACAGTCATCCCTCATTCCCATGGTAATAGATCAGCTAGGACAGGAACAGACCTCTGATCAGGGGATTGCCGAAACATTTCAGCAGTTTTATGATGCAACCTTATACGGGGCCCAGCAATTACCTGAGGATGGCCCAACCCAATACCTAAAAGGGGTGTCCACTGCTAAGCTAGTCCCGAGTCTAGTGGAAGACTTTGAAGCTCCTATTAGGTTAGAGGAGGTCATCTCATCCATATCCAAATTAAAAACGCATAAATCCCCAGGCCCGGATGGATTTTACTCCGCCTTTTTCAAACCTTCTGTACAAAATGTGCCCCACTGCTGGTGAGGATGTACAACTCGATTTGGGATTCTAGCCCTCTTCCACCATCGATATTGGCAGCACTAGTCACGGCGATCCCTAAAGCAGGCAAGGACAAACAACAATGCGCTTCTTTCCATCCAATTTCCATCCTCAGTGTGGACCTTATAATTTTCACTGGGATTTTAGCACAGAGACTCTCCCCTCATTTACCTG
Source organism: Lissotriton helveticus (assembly GCF_964261635.1). NCBI lineage: Eukaryota > Metazoa > Chordata > Amphibia > Caudata > Salamandridae > Lissotriton > Lissotriton helveticus. The sequence goes on from NC_136068.1 coordinate 1,450,413,567, forward strand.
GGTTGATAGACCTGGATCTGTCTGGCTTCGTCTCTTGGCGTCAATGGTCCGACAACACGAAACGCCTTCTATACCTAGTGGACAAATCCGAATGCTTTCCTGCCGAACGTATGATATTCTCTGTTGACGCCGAGATAGCTTTTGACAGGGTCCATTGGCCGTACCTCAAAGCGACGCTAACCCACTTTGACCTGCCACATCGATTCATTGACTGGGTGCTCATTAGCTACACCAACCCCACCGCCTCAGTGCAGGTGAACAGGCTCATTTAGAATGCCTTCCTCATCCAACAATGGACAAGTCAAGGGTGCCCGATGTCAACACTCTTATTTATCCTGTATATGGAGCCCATGGCTCAACGGGTTAGGGACGATCTCTCCATCACAGGGGTGAACTTCGGAGGCAAATAGCACAAAATCAGTCTATATGCTGATGATGTGGTGGCCACACTGGAGAAGCCCGGGAAATCCCTCCCCACCCTACTAACAGAGCTTGATAGGTTCGCTTTAGCATCAGTCTTCAAGGTTAATGTGCACAAGTCACAAGCTCCTAATCTTTCTCTTAGCCCCGACACCCTGGGAGTGCTGCAACGGTCCTACCATATCCACTGGGCACAAGGTACAGTTCTCTACTAGCATATGTATACCTGGAAATGCCAAAATGTTTCCAGAAAGTATAGAAAGGGTATCTACCTGGCCAATCTGGTTCATTACTTTGGTGCAGTCCTGCATTTGTAATAAGAAAAAGAAACTAAAAGTACCAAAAGGCAAAAGAAAAACTTTATGAATTACCTGCACCTTGCACGGGGGAAATAGAAATGTGAAAAGAACAGCAATCTACCTTCCTTTCCCTATGTTAAGCAAGAATTATTTTGTTCTGCATGTAGCTGGAAGTCAAATAAAAATCTTCAGGCTATTTCTAGTATAACTGGTAGAGCCCCTGTTATAGCCTTACGCATCAACAACTTACCTCTTTTATATCCTGCGTGCTATCAACAAAAACTAGATATACCTCAATGACATTTGTACAGCAGACACAGGTCTCATACCGAGAGATCAGAATTGATATCTGGGGCAGAAGACTATAGCTGTAATCCATTCTGAGCAGCCCGGTGTTTCTGGCCCAGAATTATCATGTATGTAAATAGCAGTTTCGTAATTCCAGGCCTGAAAACGCTATGCTTGGATGTGGAGTGTAGGGCATCTGCTGAGCCTTGGCCCCACCCACCGTTTTCATGTACAATGCAGGGAGGTGTAGATGCTCTCCCTTGGCCTATGGCAGCCCCATATCACAAACTGAAGCTAAAAAGGGCCTGGCACTGGTCCCGCATTTAGGAAAATATGCAGAATAGGACCCAGTAAAACAGGGTCTGCAGATTACTCCCCATTCCAGGCTCACTGTCTTGGAATGGACAGAGTTGGTGTTGGTTGATAGCCAGAGTTGGTGCTGGGTGCGGGGGTACCGCACGAAAATCTGTATTACTTGTCCTGAGCTCCATAGACTGCTACAGAGACCATAACTTCTGCTACTCCTAAGTGCATGTTATGCAGCCTGCACCATATTAGTAACGAGGGAAGGGTCTTAGTCGGCATTAAGGATCTAAATCACCTGGGCAAACTTGTTCATGTTTTCATAAGAGGACTTACTACGAACTGTGGCCGCTTTTGAATTTTGTGGTAGATTATTTTAGTGAAGTGGACACTCCTCGAGTGATGGGCCTGTAGAAGGGAGGAGGGTGTAGGGGGCGATTTGTTTGCCCCAGGGCACAAATCCAAAAAAAGAACACTAACACTAACCAAGTTAGGCTGTCTGCAAGTGACATCATGGCGCGTGACATCAAGGCTCATGACAACCCATGTGGCATTACAGGAAGTGGCATCATAACCCATGACCTCACAGGAAGTGACATAACAAGAAATGACATCACAAGAATTGACATCAGATCTGAAGAGCTCACACCTGTTTAGCAGGTATATAATGAGCACATTTGAGTGATTTACAATATTTAACAAATTAATTTTGTGTCGGGTGGTGCCAAAAAAGGGGCACAACCACAACACAAAATCTGGGCCTCAACTTTATACATTTATTTTTTGAAACCCTGCAACAAAGACATTTGCAACAAGGAGAAACGTGGAATCTGGCCTGCTTATTTAGTTGCAAAGTATGCATTTTAAACCTGCTGCAGGGATCTTAATCTACCAACTAAATCTCAGGGAATAATAATAATGGTAAGATAAGTCTAGTGGTTAAAGTATTTGCTTGAGAAGTCTGTATTTTGTCTAGCCCCAGTTTTGAATCAAAGTAGCATAGAGTGTTAATATGTCTCCTGCAAAGGACATTATGTAACACGCAGAAGACCGATTTTTATTTTATCTAAATGGGATGGTGGGTTACTGCTTTAAACAGATATCCTTTTGTTACTTGCAGTTCATAAATTGAAATCCTTTAAATATAGGATTGTGAGCTATGAAGGGCATGTGGCTCCTTCACCTTTTAACCCCCACTGTGTTATATAATACATCCTATACAATAATTTACACATATATGATGTATTAATACTAATAATAATAATAACACAACAGACACTTATAAAACGCAACAGCTACCTCAAGCAGAGGTGTCCTGGCGCTAAGTAATCAACAGTATGCAGATGGAAAACCGGTAAGCAACCCACAGGCCCATTATTCTGCCCTAAAGAGCCAGGTCTTAACTTTTTTCCTAAAAAGAGGCTCTGCCTCTATGTTGCGTAAGTTGTCTGACAGGAAGTTCCACAATTTCGCTGCTCCAACCGTGAAGGATCTACCTCCTAGGCGGGCCTTGTTAAAACAGGGTATGCAGAGCAGGCTTTTTGAGTTAGACCTTAGCGACCTCGTCTGCTTGTAACCACATTTTCTTAGTTTCAGGTAGTTGGGGCAGTTGCCATGGGTGGCTCGGAAAGCCAACGTCAGCGCCTTAAATTCAATCCTTTTAGCAAAAGGTAACCAGTGGAGTTCTTTTAAATGCGGAGAGACATGATGTTGGAAAGGGACCCGCCTAATCAGTCTCGCATCCACATTCTGTACCATCTGAAGGCGCCTGATTAAATACTTTGGTAGGCCTAAATAGAGGCTGTTGGCATAGTCCAGCCTTTAAGTCACCATTGTGAGAAGTTAGCCTGGCATATGATGTCCACTAGTTCTAGTAGGCACCTTGAACCAGTCTAATCGACCCTTGTTGATGGTGGTTGTAAAGTCAACCTTATAGAAAGCTATCCTAGTGGTAGCATGAACCAACAGTCTTCAGGCTAAGACTTCAGTAGGCGAGTTAAGCAAGTCGTTTTACCAATTACAATCCCTTGAGTACCAAAATGAAAGGACACCACACAAAGTATATATCAAATATATATGTATTTAATCTAAACACAACCCCTCTGCACTCTTTATGAGGTCAGAGGTCAAAATACAATACAAGTCACACAGTTAATATACGATAAGTTGTACAGTTTACGTTATGCCCTAGGGGCCTCACAAACCATATACTAAGAAAGTGGTATAAGTACCACGAGAGAATTAGAAAGCAGGCCTAGGGCCTGTGGAATCACTGGGGCTACACTAATCGACCAAAGGTTAGGAAGTAGGAGGCCCACGGGAGCCGCGTGCAGTGTCTAAACACAGGCGTGGGTTACCATTGACTTTCTATGGAGTTCGTAAAAGTTACAAATATACAATTTAAGGACACTTCCGGATGGACTGGGATGGAACCCTTTTAAACTAGGACACTTCGAGAGTCAGACCCACGGGAGCAACGGAGTACTCGTGTTACCTCACCCAGGTAAGCCGGGTGCATAGGTGTCTTTTCGTGTCGGGTTTCGTCATCGTTTTCTATGGAGAGCTGCAAAGAAGTGCTGCAGGCGACCAGAGGAAAAGTGTCCAGGGGGATCCAAGGGTGGATCGAAGATCTGAAGAACCTGAAAGCAGAAGGGACAGAGTCTGGGTCACTAGCCAGTGACCAGGAAGGTACCAGGAAGTAACTAGGCGATGTCGGGTGATTTCAGGTGAAGTAGTCGAACTTGTCTCTTCAGCCACGAGGTCCAGGAGGCATCGACGATGACCAGGCGCTGGATTCGAGCTGTCCCACAATGGATCTAGACGACTGCGGTGTCGGTATCCGGATTGGACCCAACAAGCCTTGGCAACCGCAACCCACGCAGGATGTCGAGATTGGCTCTGTTGCAGACCAGCAAGGTCTAGGGCGCTTCTCCTTTTCAGGGAAGCTGGAGCAAGCCTGGAGCAACCAGGAAAGCGAGTTAGTTTCAAAATGGAGTCTTCAGGGGGCTCACTAGCCAACGGGCAAGGAACCGGGAAGACACGTCAAGCTGAAATGCAAAGGCGGGGCCCACGGGACACTCGCGGAGTGTGGGGGCCTGGGCTTCAGTGCAAATGGTGCTCAGGGCTGGGGCTACTCGTACCCAATGAACAACTTACTGAGGCTTCAGGAAAGGAGTGCAGGTAGCAAAATGCAGGATGTCCAGGGTGTCCGGTCCCACGTCTCTCGTGTCCGCCATGGGTCTCAGCTTTGCTGTGGATGTGGGTCGGGTCAGAGAAGTCTGGAAGTCCAGTTCCTGTGTGGCAGATTCTTCAGGATGCGGCGGAAGCCTTGAAAATGCAGACCGGCAAAGTTGCTGTTGGTGCCTGTTTGAACAGGGTGGTCCCTCCTTGACCACAAGGGAGATATCTTCCGACTTCCAGTCATAATGGAACGTCGAAGGTCCAGGATATGTCTTTCAAAGATTCGTCCAGGGTAATCTAAAGTCCTAGGGACACAGCTCTGTTTTGAACCGGGCTATGCATGGAGCACCTTGTGTGCCCCAGGCAGTGTCTGGAAAAGCATCTGCTGATGCAGCCCTCCCTGCCCCAATACACAAAACCCTGTCTGGGGAGGTGCTGGCACCACCCTGGACAGGAGACCTATTGTCCAGGCCTCCGCTGCCGCAGTTTCGTCCAGCAGCAGGAGGTCAGACTCGTGTCTGTGGCAGCAGCATCCATTTTGTGTTGCTGAGGCTCTGTTTTACTTTAACCGGGTAAAGGAATAACTACATGTCTTCTCCCTCCAGAAGGGTGGAATGCTACCCCCGCCGCCAGGACTGGCGGGGGTGGGGGTAGTATTTCAAAGTGTTTGACACCTTCCATAACATGTTTTGATAAAGCCAAACCAAAGTTAGCATTAACCGCGAGGATTATAATGCACTTAAGAGTATATGGTATGGCTATATCATAGAACCAATTGGGGTTGTATATCCGCACTCTTAATTTGTACTTCGTTAGTTATATGGTTTGCATATTAGTTCTTGTATTTCGATGGTGCATAGGTTGGCAATCCTACTGAGCTGCTGGATTGATATAATACTGAAATTGAAATATGGATCCTGTGTCAGAAGATTCATTCCAATCATGCACTCTTTTTCGTTTTCGTCGGTGGTTACTCAATATATTCAATCAATTTACTTGTTTATAGTTTCATCTCTCATTTATTGGTAGCGAAATTTTTTTTATTTCTTTCAATTTTCATCATGAATATTTACTCCATATTCAACACTTGTGTTATTGCCCAATGCATTTCAAGCATATAGCCCTTCCTCAGGGGACTTCTTATATCTGCAAACAGTATTATATGTCATTATTAGTACAGGACTCAATTAAATAAAACAACTGGTTAATACACTGGAACAACCTCCTATTGTTATTAAATATATCACATGTCAAATGATAACATTTCATATCACTGGCGATAACCTGTGTGGACAATTATTTACTGGTTCAGGTCTGAATCACCTTATATCCCAGTGTGATCGTGTCACGGCATTGTGTGCGCACCGGTGTGTATTACCTTCCGAATAGAAACGCTAACCTTGGGTCTTTGTATACGGTCTCTGTGCGCTGTAAAGTAAATAAACCAATCTTGTGTTAAAGTGGTTTAAACGAGTACCGCCGCTGTTTTTAGTGTAAGACAAATCGTCCCGTTTCTTACCGGCTGATCGCATTATTGCATCCTTTCTTCGCTACCGACGGCGTGCAACGCTCCGTGTATAGTTACTCTATGGTCTTTACTCTATATCACTGCGGCCGATCACGTGATTGGCCGGAGTACTAAAAATAGAAAACGTACCCGCTACTTATAAACCAATGTCGGTGATACGTGTAATTTCACGGATTATTCGCTAGCTTTATCGACATCAAAAGTGCGATGATGTAGATAACAGATGTGATATTGCATTATCATGTCTGATACAATGTGTTGCTGTTACATAGTAAATTAACGTTTGTGTGGAGATGATGTTATGTTTTGTGTACAAATAAAATTATTCATAAAATGTGTGACATCCAAACATATGCATTACTACTACGTAAACCAAATCTGTCCTTTGTGTTTTTTCATGTAACCATCAATAATTTGTGCAGGACATTGAGATATCCATAGATATCATAGGTAGCAATTCAGATCCATCCTTTTATTAAGTCCCTTCGGCTGGAGGGTACATAAATGGTTTATCCAGAATACTTCTCTTCTCACTAGTTGGCTATTATTATCTCTTCCTGGAAGTATTGCCACTTTTTCCAAAATGCAAAACTTTAATTGGCTGACATTGTGCTTTGCTTCATTGAAATGTACTGCCACTGTGGATTTCAAGTTGTTCAAGCGAATGTTACTTTTATGTTCAATTATCCTTGTTTTAATTTTTCTTTGCAATTTCCCCACGTATGAAAGACCACACGGGCATCTTAACATGTATATCACATTGCTGGTGTCACACGTCCCTGTTACTTTTAATTTCACTGGTGTGCCTTTTGTGGGATGGTTAATCACGTTGTTCTTTATTATGGCTGAGCAAGTTGTGACAAGGTAATGTTCCTTTGTGTTGTCCGTGTTCTTGTTTTAATGGTGTTTTAATCAGTTCTTTCAAGTTTTTTGTTCTTTCATAAGCAAAGATAGGTTGTCTGCTGAATATTCCCTTGAAATCTTCTTCTAATGCCAACATTGGCCAGTGTTTCCTAATGGTTTTTTTTTATTTTTGTACTTCTTGTTGAAAATTTTGAAACAAACACCGTTCGTTGTTCCTCTTGTTTTTTTGTAGTTGTTAATAAATGATCTCGTTGTAATTTATCTGCCCTTTCTGCAGCAGACTCCAAGATGGATTGGGGATATCCTCTTTTTCTGAACTTCTCTAGAGTTTCTGTTTTATGTTTTGAGTATAAGTCGTGGTGGATGCAATTCGTTTGATTCTCAGTAATTGTGAAAATGGTAAATGTTGTTTTAGTGGAGCTTGGTGAAAACTTTTATAATGGAGTAAGTTGTTCCTGTCTGTTGACTTAGAAAACACACTTGTTGTGATAGATCCTTCTTTATTCATCACCAGTACATCCAGGAATGATATCTCATTCTTCTGTATTGTGAATGTAAATTGTATTCTTTCATTTACCTCATTTAAATTTTGTAGTGCCTCTCTGGGGCTATCTTGGCTACTTCTCCATAGTATAAATATATCGTCGATATATCGTTTATATAGTATCAAGTTGCTGGTCCATGTCTCATTGTTCAATATATTGTCTAGCTCAAACCTGTGCATAAATGTATTCGCGTAGGTGGGCACTGCACAATTGCCCATTGATGTTCCCGATGCCTGCACATAGTAGGTGTCCTTCCATTTAAAGTAACTATGAAACAATGTGAAATGTAATAATTCCATAAGAAATATCTTCAAGTCTTCTGGTTTGTCTTCTTGTATTAAAAAACTTTCTAGGCAAAGGAACTCCATATGCCCTGCGAAAACATATACACGATAAGGGACGTCACGATCAGCAAAAAGGCGAGCGCTCCCAATACGAAACAGACATGGCTCATAAGACCAAATCCCCCAACCAGCAGGCGATTCGGAAGATAACAACATGTCCTCCGGAGCAGAATCAAGAGATCCACTGGAAATGGCATTCCAGGCACTCGAGCAAAGTGAGGAGACCGAGAGGCCCGCAGATGGAACTCCACATGCGGAGATCGACCCAAATGAACTGGGTACTGCAATTTGGATGCTGGCGAGGAGGTATTGTGAAACAGTATCGACCCCCTTCTGAAACGCCCAGAGCTTCGAACTGTGAATATTATGGACAGCTGAGCAGCAAACTGTAAGAGTTGGGGTTTTGGGGTATATAATCGGGTGAGGGGGGACATACCGACCTACTCTCTCCTGCCAAGGGCCACTTCCTGAGAGGCGGGGGTAGAAGGCTGGGGGGGGTGGAGGATGGGTGGAGGATTTCACAGCAGGGGTTAAATTGTTTGCACATTGGTTTATTGATCGCAAGGCCCGCCACAACTAAACACACCTACAGACTGTGGGACACCAGGGAGTTTCACTCTCCCCTACCCCTAGACCCCGCTGTTACAAGCACTTTGCCGCCAGATGTAACATGACCCGGCAACCCAACTTAACAGTTATGACCTGGAACGTTAATGGGTTGGGAGACAAGAATAAAAGAGGGCTCATAACACAGCACATTAAGAGGCTTCACCCAGACATCGCAATGCCACAAGAAACCACCTTAAGGGTACACAGTGTGGTTTTATAGGTCACAGGGCCTACAAGGTCTTGGCAAATTCAGGATTCACGTCCGGGGCAAGGGGGGTGCCTATCCTGATTAATAAGAACATTCCCTTTCAAACCCCATGCCTCTGGCAGGACCCTGGGTAGATATGTGGGAGTCTCTGGGCTACGGGGACCACCTAGACTAGAAGCGCCCACCATTTCCAAGATAATTGACATCTTGATCGAGACACCCTCCACCCTGCACATAGTGGGCGGTGACTTTAACAATGTTATGGATCCAGCACTGGACCGCACGGGGGGGACAGATTCATATAAACCACACCTCTGAGACAATTCTCCACAACAATGGGCCTGACAGACCCAGACCAGACAGTTCTATTTTCACTCCTGGGCCCACAACACACACTCCAGACTGGATTACATATTTATCACCAAGGGGAAACTACATGACGTAGGGTGCGCAGACTGCACAGCTAGTGGCCTCTCTGTCCACTCCCCGCTCCTGGAAGAGATGGGACTGAGGGAACGGGACAGGGCCCGTAACTGGAGATTGAGCCCATTGGACCTGAGAAATGCCAAAATAGCAAACGGAATTAGGGCGGATATGGAGGTTTACTTCCTGGAAAACAAAAACTCATCCCCTCCAGGGTGACGGTCTGGGAAGCATATAAGACTGTGTTGCGGGATAGAGCCCAAGACCATATAGCCTGAGAGAAAAGGGAGAAAGACAAATGCCTGGTCGCGTTGGGACACAAAATAAGTGAGCTTAATACGCAAGTCGCCCAGAGAAGGGACCCCGAAATGACTCGTAGGCAGACCACCCTGCGACTAGAATACAAGGAACTGTCCATGGTCAACGCAAAAAAAACAGCACTTAGCGACATTGCACCGCCTCAACGAGGTAGGGGAAAATCCGGAAAGCTCCTAGCCTGGATTAGCAGACGGGAGGTCCAAGACAGATGGGTGAGGGAGGTGGTAGACCTCCAGGGCATCAACCAATCCACAGATGAGGGGTGGCATAAGCATTCGTAGAATATTACATGGATCTGTACCGGGCTCCAACACCTAAATCACAGGCCGAGATAAGGGACTACTTGGCGGCAGTCCCCACCCCAGTGTTAGGAGAAGTGGAAGTTCAAGGCCTAGAAGAAGATCTGTCCTTGACAGAAATTTAGGAGGCGGTGGCGAAACTCCACCCTGGGAAGACCCCCGGCACCAATGGATTGCCAGCAGAATTTTATAGGCGCTACACTGATATCCTGAGAGCCCACCTCCTTCAGCTTTTCATGGACTCCCATAAAGATGGTGTCCTCCCACCAGACAAGAGGATGGCCACTATTGTGGTCATACACAAGGAGGGCAAGACCCGTAACCAATGTGGCTCCTACAGACACATTTTGCTGCTCAACTCGGATGTTAAAATCTTGGCCACCATTTTGGCGACCCGCCTCCTAGAATGATCACGGCCCTGGTCCATGAAGACCAGTTGGGATTCATACCAGGCAGATCTACCCATCTAAACCTTAGGTGAACCCACAACTGGCTCATGAAGGTGAGGAACCGGACACGCGTGCAGGTGTTCTTATCACTAAAACCTGATTGAAAACCTGGATTTTCTCTATGTCTGATACTCTGTGTAGGACTTTAGTTTAGTGGATGTGCTTAATAATTCAGGATGCTCTCTTCCCTATTCCAACTATTCCACCGGGTTGTGTAAGCGCCAAGATACTCCTTGGAGTGGTAGCAGCGCTCTATAAGTGTCCCTTACATTTACATTTACATTTAGACGCCGAAAAGGCATTGGATGCCATAAACTGGTTCATAAACTGGTTGTCCCTCAATGCCACTCTGGCTAAATTCAGGTTTGGGACGAAATTCTGCAGCTGGGAGGCACTCCTATATAACCAATTGGTGGCCACGGTGCACGTCAATGGTAAGTGCTCGGCGTCCTTACCCATTGAGAGGAGATGCTTTAGGGCTGTCCCCTCTCATCCTCCTCTTCGCTCGAACCCTTGAGTCTCTGGCCTGCGCCATCAGGATACACCCCTCCATCCGAGGTTTTCGTAGTACTCCCGCAGACACCGGAGAGGAAAAAAATTATTTATATGCCGATGACATTTAGTTGTACATCACCAACCCTGCCACGACCATACCGGCCCTGTTCGGCACGATAAATGACTACGGATCTCTCTCTGGCTACAAAATCAGATGGAATTAGTCCACGCTCTACTGCCCGACTAACGCCCAAATAGACTGGACCCAGCCCAGAGAACTGCGAGTAGTGCAGGGGGGCTTCAAATACCTGGGAATTTTCATTACTCCAAATCAGGGGGTATGTAGGAAGAAAAACCTGGGGACAGTCCTGAATAACTTTAAGTCAGACAGGGAGAGATGGAGAGACCTACCCCTCACCCTGCTCGGACGGGCGGCCATTTTTAAAATGATTACCCTGCCCCAACTGCTATATGCCCTTCAAAACTCGTACCATCCACTACCCAAAGTCACATTAACGGAAATAGCTAGAAAAATTCGTACACTATTGTGACAGCAGGGACACCCTAGAATAGCGCTCAAGACACTGCAACGCAATCCATACAATGGGGGGATAGCACTTCCCAACATAGAGGCCTATCACTGGGTGTCCCACCTGATACCCATAAACAAGTGGATACACAAAAATAGAGAACACCCTACGTACCACGTTGAGAGGGAAGAAATGCTACCGCATACATACCTAAACTATCTCCATGGGGTGGGAGGGTGGTTTCCGCCTGCTGCCCGCGACTCTAGTGACTCTGACTGCATGGGTGAGGGCGACCAAGACCATGGGCTGGATGGGTTGGGTCACGAAGTGCACAACGCTTTGGGAAGGGGCTTGGTTTTAAGGAGCTGCATAAGCTCACAGGGTTTGGGACCTGGGACATCCTGGGGATCTCCACAATAGGAGACATCTTTGAAAAAGGGGAGCTTAAACCATGGGCAAAGCTCAAGCAGGAATACGACATGACTAACTCCCAATTGCTCAAATACGTACAACTGTGTCATGCAACGCAGACGGAGAATATCCAAAGCGAGCAACTCCCGGAATACACAGCTTTAGAGGGCTGGCTCCTGCAAGAAGAATTAACACATAAGGTGGTCTCCTTCACCTATAAAACTATCAACAATAACATCCCAGATGGGCAAGTAGGGCTCCGAAAACAGTGGGAGAAGGATGTGGGGTCCATGGAGGACAGACTGGAAAGCGGCGTTAATGCAACCCAGAGAAGTTGACATAAAGGCTTCGGCTTTGCCTCATTCAATTTAAGATACTACATAGAATATATCACGACAGGGACAGGTTGCATAAAATGGGAAGGGTAGAATCACCACTCTGTCTGACTTGTACCACGGCTAAAAGCGACTTTTTTCACACAGTCTGGGCATGTTCCGAGCTTCAGAAATATAGGGCGCAGGTAATCGAGTTACTAGGAACGGTTCTGGGAGTGACGTTGCCGATGGAGCCACGGATTCTGATATTGGGGATACAGAGTGAGGTAGATGTCACCAGAACACAGTTAATTTTCGCCTCCCTGGGGCTGGTAGTCGCCAAGAGAGGTATAGCCAGGAAAGAGGGGATGGCCGAAAAGCCTACATTCAGGAGTGGACGACGGGAATGGACATATATGACGGCCGAGCAAACCACGTTCCGTGGCAGGGGGTGTCCAAACAAGATCTGGGACCCGTGGAGAAGACACTTTGGGCTGAACATGGGAGATAACACACAACCGGCCATGACGCACACAACACAGGGGACTTCTACAAGAGGGCCCGAGAGAGTACCACCCTAGAGAACATTCTTGGTGACTATCCATTACTGTTTCCTGGTCCCAAACTAAACTGCAAAACCGCCACGCGATGGCGCTGGTGGCGAATATAAGTCTTCACAAATCAAAGGGGGAGGGAGGTAGCTTTGTTGATGACGACCATGTTTCTAACTGTATGCGATCGATTATTGCAGATGCACTATGTAAGAACTGTATTGTGCTAATTGTTCAATTGCAAAAAACAACAAAAAATAAAAAAATAAAATAGTGGTATTTAGATTGTTATTTGTGTAAATTACTGGAACACACCAACACATCTGGCATTCCTACAGTGCATGCATATCTCTTACATAAGGAGATTGAACAAAATCAAAAGCATGCCTCACTTAACTACCTATGAAGTGATAAGTTGTGTCTTTGTTGCATCTCCATTACATGTAGGTGTGAGGCTCCTGATAGCTCCGAGCTAAGATACTCTTAACAAAAGGAAGCCTGATGGCCCCTTATCTTCATCCTTTCCTATTGGCCCAGCAGAAATCGAATAAGCCCCCTCCGCACCTGCACTGTGCTGCTCCTAACAGAAGCACACAGCGAGCAGGCTCTACTGAATGTGTTGTGGTGTTTGAAAATTACACTGGGACGACTTCAGCATATTTCTGTAAACCCCAACTTTTTGGTAGGGTAGATGGTGTCCACGCTTTGAAAAGAGTGTGTAGACGCCGTCTACCTGGGTGTACCCTCGACTCGTGCCCTGGTTTGCACCCAAGGTAAATGGTCACAGGCAGCGTATCAAGAGGAGCTAATGAACAGAGAAATACCTAGCCAAATCTCTTTGTCGCTGCTCTAGTTTATCACTAACATGGAGTGTAATTACCTACTCACCCGTCCCTGAAATGTAGTTGTATTAGAGAGTTGAATTAAGAACTCAGGAAGACATAGATGTTGGCCATGCTTATTGTACTCCTGCCTGGTTTGATGTGGGATGGGGCTCGCTGAGGCAAAGGGTAACCTTCTAGCTCTACTCTGGGGTTGCTGACAAGCAACGTGGGTCTTCATCAGCCGAGAGGGTTGTGACAGTCTTGCAAATTTCTAAATATGCAGATATGTAAAGAATTTGTACCATAATGCAGAAAATGTTATCACTTACATGTTGTCATAATCTATATTATATGCCTTATCAATCACATGCCAAGTTATTGTGCTCAAGTTAAGTTGGCAAATGTTTCAGTTTCACCTCATATTTTTCATGATTGGTTAATATAAGTGAGCTACATCCACTTAATAGTAATCAGTCATCCGGTCTTACATTGTGTGGGAAGAATACCAAAGTGTGTAATGTATACTATAACTTATTTGTTGCACAGAGCGGGAGGTGAGGTTTCTAAACTTGGCTCTCTACTCCTTCTCCTTAAACCCATGCTGAGAATAGTCTCCTTGTGCCTCAGTACTGCACCTGCTTTCATTGTCCAACTAAGTATGATAAAAACCGGCATCAGCCTGTTTGTAAACTTCCATCTCACTGGCAGCAGCCCTTTTATTTATGAGAATATAGGAAAATGCACCCGCCACATTTTGTTTACTCGCTAAAGCAGGTTAAAAATATAATTTCAAAAATGTTATCTTTTCACCCATACCCGAGCTAGGTTACAAATTGATATCTGTAAAAAAAATACCGCCACCAGTGCTGTTTACTCACCAAAAGCTGTTTAAAAATGTAATTTCAAAACTATTGTCACTTTTATCCATTCCAGAGCTAAATTACTAATTGATAGGTGGGAAAAATAAAGGTAATGTATAAAAAAATAAATTACAAAAAAATTCTCTTTTAACATACCTCTGTGATTATGATAATGTGCTGTTTCCCAAACATTGTCTCTTGTCCTTTGAAGCAAGGATTATTATAAGGCCATGCATGATACCACTTCCAATGACATCATTTCCGTTGACTGCATTATGATTGTATACGGATATGAAAAATTGGGCCCTAACTATTTTCCTTAGGACGTGTCCAAGAGTTATACTGAAGCTTCATAGGCTGCACCGGTCCTCATTCAACCAGAACGCACTTCAGCTCTGAGGAAAGCCAACACGTTACCTTTCAAGGACCCCGGTTCCACGCCACTTCCTTGCAACAAACCCACCCGGCAAGAATAATTACTTTTCACTTTCCTAAGCAACAGTAGTCAAAACTCACCTCTTCAGGATTTCCTTGGATCCGCTCATCCGATCCCGAAACCTCTTGAAGCGATTTATTTCGCAAAACAGCCCGACACAAGCCTGCACGTTCATTAATTATTTCACTTGAGACACAAGTCAACTCGACTGGAAATTCTGGTCGAAAATCTCACGCATGCGCGGATGAGCACAGCAGTGTAAGGAAGGGGAGCGCGTGGACATTTGCTCCTGCGACTAAAGTCGGACCGTTGAAAGGGTCGGAGGGCAAACAGGACATTAGATACAGGAGCATCTGCTGGCCGTGTTACTTGTGTCATATAAAAACATTTTATGGACGGTACGCTGGGGAGGGTTGTAAGACGAGCTGGGCCAGCTTGGGGAAGGGGAAACAGGTGTAGAGGGACTGAAAGAGAGGGGGCATATGGGTATGTTTTGAAAGCGGCTAGGTCTCGTTTTTGCTGTTGTTTATTTTGTTTTGCAGTTTTATATTGCACGAACTCGAGCCGAAAGTATTGGACCGTTTTATACGGGCACCAGTTACATTACAAAAAGATACATTCATTTTTTTTGTAGGTAGAGGGAGATTCAGTGATTTGTCCTGAATCACAAGAACGTGAGCCATCGCCGAGACTTGTTTTTATGCCACGAGAGTATCTTTCAGAACGTCATGGTTTTCAGCCAAATCAGTGTCAGTCAGTCTTCCCATTCCAATGTCTCGTGATTTTCAGTGAAAATGTGAATGGTACTAGGATGGATTATCGTAATTGAGTGGGCTTTTTGCCAGTTATTCAACTAGCCTGAAGAGCGGGATCTAAATTCGTCAAATTCTGACGTAAGTAATTCGCCCAACTCTCGATTTTTCTTTGCACTTGCGTTTCTAAGAAGAAAAGGAACCAGCCAGTCCCCGAATTAGAAAGAGAGGTCTGGGTGAGCTACTGTCATGTAAGACCTTGTGAGCCACGTGCTATTCCTGAAGGGGAAGTGGAAGCTCAACTGGGTCCTGCAATTATTTGTGAAGCTACTGATAATGGGGTATTAGAATGTAGTGGTAGAAGTGGGCGGGATCGGAGAGGCACGATTTGCCCATACTTTTTAATTTATGAAAAACAGTTGCTTTACTTTTTGTGAAAAGATAACCGTCCAGACGGTTAGTTCCGATAATTTAAATGTTTCAGCTAAGTGTCAGACAGTGGGTCTCCCGTGCTGTGAAACCGAGGTAGAGGCAGACAGCTAAACAAGCCTTCTTGCCAGGGTTCCTGCTTGCCTGAAAGAAATGCAAATGTACTCAACTGGTTAATCTGCAAATGTATAGCTTTGTGATGTCAAAGATGTATTCTGATAAGCTGTGAAGTGTGTACTTTATTATAAATAGCATTACGTACAGTCTGGATATTCAAAAATTCTATATATTGGAAGCACCAGTTTATCCTAAACTTTTTTCCACATTTGTTAGCAGCCTGCCTGATACTGTGCTTAACTCAGGTTTAAATATAACTTACATATTCACAGTGCTTTCTGTCACAAGCTGGGACCTCCTAGCACTTAAAATACACAGGTCCCTATTCTCCACTGCACCGAGATACAGTTCTTCAGCTCTCTGGTTACACACACAGACATCTGCAGTGCATTAACTAAAAGCTGTTCATAACGTACTTGCATACAAGGTCAGGCCCTTAGCCAGAAGTATATTTTTAGAGGGGCATGGCCCTCAACTATGACCAAACATTAAATCACTCTATATGTGCAATCTTTCCAAAACAGTGGCTGTACTACTCAATATCAACCCCCCCATTAATATGGTAGTACAGGAATATCGAGGACAGAATTTTGAAAGGCAACTGCATATAGCGGAAGGATAGTTTTACTACTCCCAAGTCCACATCAATATACCTTGAAGATATATATATTGCATTGGTACATATGTGTGGAGTAAGGTATAAAAAAACTGTACTCACTTACCTGTTGATATTTTGGATTAGATATTCTGTCCTTGATATTATGGTTTCGATATTTCGGTGCACACCGTGTGAATCTATGGAAAGGAATACATGGATTTTTTAACCCCTTTGGTGTGTCCGACGGCTCCCGGCCCGCCGTCCGATCAGATGACACTGGAAATCCCTCTGGTACCCTGAGTAAAATGATACCTCACTTGTGTGGGTGTGCCATGGGCCTGTGACTTGCAAGGGCCAAAAACACAGGGATTAGGGGTACAGCCCAGAGAATTCTAAGTGTTACATTAAAAACCTTTTTCTTTAGCTGATTCTGCATTGGTCAGCCGCACAAGCATGCCTGCCAAGTAGCACGCATCAGGCGTGATAGCTAACGCATTTCAGTGTGGTGTTCCTACATCATCGCACTGAAATGCAATGTCGCGCATTTTTGCCAAGGACCCCACTCTGTCTGCTCACAACGCTGAAACTGGCGTCCTACGCCAGGTACTAGCGCGTGCTGGCACATCTGACACCTGTGCGTGCGCCTGGCCCGGGCTGGCAGACTTCACTTGCCAGCACTGGCTCAGTAGCAGTTAAAAATCTCTCTGTGTCATGCTACAATGTACAATATGTCCTCTGCTGCCTGGCGACCCAGACGGGGCCTGCCCTCAGCAGAGTAGTTGCGTTACAGGCTCTGTGGCACCGTGGTGGGGGGATGTGACCTCACATCAGTCAGAAACGGCGGGGCAGGAGCTGGGGTTGGACTCGACTGGCACGGACACTCTCTGTGCACCTGCTGCTGCTGAGCCTCATGGTTCCAGGACGGCATTTGCTGCGGAAGTAGTTGCGGCCACGAGACAGACCTTTTTAATTGTTGCTCGCATCCTCAAAGTAAGTGAGTGCCTCTAAAGTAATCTCTTGCTGCTGAATTAGCTTGATACAACTTCCGCCGGTGCATTTCCAAGAGACACAAGTATTTTATATGGGGTGTTTATGTTGTTTCACACTCGCTATGCACACATTTGAGGCACAACTACGGGGGGACTGAGTGCTTACCTCCCCACTGCCTGCTAAATATACAGCAGGCTCGTAATAGCTGCCGGCACGTCTTTGTGAAAAAGGCCTCATTAACCCCACACCGTCTTCTGGCAGAAATTAGCTTATTTTTAGAGTCTGCCTTTGATTGATGGCAGAGTCCCCAGAGTGTGAAAGAGTGGGGATGTGCGCGAATCCTGTCAGAATGTTCTGCAGCACGTACTTGAGGGACGTGTGGTGACTAATGTAAATATATCCATAAAAGCTTTTTTTTCACCAATCAGGTCACCTGATGGTTAACTTGACCTGGGATCTCTACTACCTTACCCTGACCTACTCACTATCAGGGCCGGAAAAGATATTTGTAAAGCTTCTCCCCTGCCTTGTAATCCCACGACTGGATCACCCGACAAGTGGTCCACCGGAGGAATTATTAATTGCCGCTGTTGAAGAGGTCACAGAGCCCAAAGAGAGACCTTTAAATCAGTTGGGCCTTGCCCTGCCTGCAGAAACTAATTTAAGTGTTGCAGCGAACTGTTGTATTGTTCTGTTGTATTGTTTTAGTTAGGGGGGGGTAGGTGCTGTGGACTCTCTGGCTCAGGCAGGCACGGATGGCAGCTGGGCTAACCGCATGCAATAATAGAAGTCATTAAGTGCCATTACCAGCCAGAATACAGCACTTCTCGCAGTGAAGACATGCTGCTTAGCTCTGGTGACGTCTCTGCTCAGGCACACTCTTCAACTGAGGCCTGCTGTTGCAACCAATGCCCCCTTGGCCCCTGCCCAGCCAACCGAAGAGCTCAGCCACAAGACGAAACCAAGTCGAAGTGGTGAAGTGCTCAGACTGGTAAATGCAGAAGCACTTGTTTACTGGCAGCCGGCAGGTGAGTCTACAGGCTCTGTATGTCCAGTTAGTTGATCTCTGCAGAATTACCTTATCAAGGCAGCAATGCAAGTTAGTGCACACCATTCATTTCAGAATGAGCCTGCCAGGGAATGTATTTGTTCACGCACAGGACAAATTGTATTCATGTTGTAAGTGCGATAAATTATGTCTGGCAATTTCCAGCTCAGTGCAGCTGTAACCACAGAGGAACAGAAGTTTGTCCTTCTTGGCTCAGTTGTGCTAGTTACTTTGATATTATAGTGCTATGAGGAGCCAGTCTGCTATTGTAAGCACATGAAAATGCAAATTGTTTTAAAATTGTATTGCATATAGTATAAGATAGCCTGCCACAAAAACTGCAGACATTTAGAGTGCATTATAAAGCAAGTGTAACCTTTCATTTCATGGGGTTTGCGCCAGTTGCAAGTAGAACTTGTGTAACATTTTTTATATTTCTCTTTCCATGCACCTCATTACGTGGTTTTACTCGTGAGAAAGTGTTACTCGAAGTGTCACACATTTGGTAGTTAAATGTCATTCATAAGACCATAGACATGCCACACATAAGCAAAACACTTGGCTGCCTATTTTGCACTCACACAATCTGTCTCCAGTAATTGCCCTCCAATTTCTTGTAGTTCGCAGTAGTTTTAAAATCTTCTTAGAGTTTCTCTTTGCTCAGTTGGGTGTAATTTCTTATAGTTATATGTTTTACTTGTCTAAATTGCTTGATTTTGCTCACTAGAAAGTTTCACTCATAGTTGTTGAAAGGCCACTCATAATTACAGTGACATTATGAAAATGTCACACATAGCAATCTCAAACCGTGGCAGCTATGCACAAGTGAGGTATCATTTTACTCAGTAGACCAAGGGGAACGCTGGGTGGTAGGACATTTGTGCTGGCACAGTGATCTCACACAAAAATGTGTGGAAAATGTTTGTTTCAGCTAAATTTGAAGTTGCATGGGATTCTGGATTGGAAAACGTTGGAGATCCACACAAGCCATATCTCCTTGGACTCTCCAGGGTGTCCAGTTTTCAGAAATGTGTGGGTTTGGCAAGTTTCCCTAGATGGCCGCCGAGTCCGGGGTAAAAAACCCTAGTGCCCCTCCTTGCAAAGCCAAGTTGTTTTGTGATAGGTAGTTTTGTTGTCTCCACAAAACGTATTCGGCCCTTGCCAGCCGCGGGTACTTGGCCCACCTACACGAGTGAGGTACCATTTTTATCAGAAGACCTGGGGATCGCTGGGTGGTAGGAAATTTGTGGCAGCCCGGTGATCCCACAACTTTCGTAACCAAATTTGAGAAAAATTTGATTTTGTCAGGCAAATTTGAGGTATACAGGGGATTCTGGGTAGGAAAAAGTTGGGTGTTCACACAACACAAGCCATACATTACTGGAAGTGTGGAAGAGCCGCAACTACCGCAGCACTACCACCGCCGCCACGGCTATGGCTACATGCTGATGTGTTGCAAGCCCACCAAGCTCTATCGCCTCTGCCTCGAAACGGAGCTGTGGTACACCAGGAAAAAAACGCGATTGGTGAGAGCTCGGAGAGTGGTGAGCCACCAACAACAAGAGCATGACCATCGCCAAGCCACTACCGCTGCCACGGAGGTGCAGTTGCAAGGTGGACCACCAGGAGAACCCAGTGGCTTGGTGCTGCATCTGCCCTGAATTGGTCTCACGCTGCACCCTTCGTGTACTGCAGCCGGCCAAAGGAGCACTGGGGAGCCAGGAGAGCAGGTGAGCTGTGTACCCTGTATACCCTCGCGACAGTGGAGGTGGAAGAGTGAGACTGATTCAGGAGAGCGTAGCACCCACCTAGCATCCGCCTAGGGTGACTTGGGGTAGTTGACCGCGCTGGTGTCGGGGGCCGGCTTGGTATCTGGCTGAGCCCTGGTTGAGCCTGGCTGAGCCTGGGTGGGAGTGGTGTGGTGCCGGGTCTGTACTTGTTGGGTCTGGCTGTGCCTGCACCTACACTTGGGGGAAGCGGGTTTTGCCATTGTGCCATTGTTCAACGGTCTGAATCAGTCGGAACACTGTGCGAGTGCGAGCGGAGGACGCCGCTCCTCGCAGTCTACTCCGCCTGGATCCAGCCTTGTAGCTCCGTCGAGCTTTGACCCTGCTTGGACCCTGCCGATGCCTTTGTTGACTCTCTGTTAACTCTGTTATTTGAAGTTGTAAAGTGATGAAAATGAGAAAGAGCTGCAGAAGTGTTCTAAAAAGCGGCTCGCAGGCTTGTACGCTTGACCGGCTTAGTAGATTGCCCAGCTCAACTTACACAAACTCAATCTCAGGAATGCGACCAGGCAGGGTGAGGAAGGCTTTGGGGGAGAAAGTTACACAAAAAGGACTCGCCAAAGGGAAAAAAAGCGACAAACGAGCAACGGCAAAAGGAGGAACTTCCACAATGAAGAGCCCGTTAATCTCTCTTATTGCATCTATGTTCGAAAAATCAATACTTCAATATTTAAAGGATCATGGTTCATCTCTCTGTGCTACACAAGGAGAATTGTCAGGTCTGATGACCCCTTTGGCACCCTAAAAAATAGCGCAATGGATATATCAAAGGGGGGGGGAGATCCATATCAAACTACAGAGCATAAACCTGGCATCCCGATTGGAACAAGCAATTATTTCACACAAGCAGCTGAACAAGGACACGAAGTTAGCCAATATGACTTGCACTCAAATATAGAAGAATTGGCACATCTCTGGTCAAAACATGAACAAGCGCTAAAGCTAACTAACTTGGAGGATTCATGTGTGAGTATACGTGTGGAAATTACCCAGGAGACAAAAGCAGAAGTAGACGGAAATGGAAATGAGGGCGAGGAATTGATCGCCTCAAAGGATAGTAAACCTGCGGAAGACTTACATGTGGAAACCGGGGAGGCCCAGGGATGGGAAGAAAGAAACAAACAGATGCCAAGTCCAAACCACGCGGAAGAAAAAGACAAAACCTCCGACCACAGAATGAAAGCTCAACCAATTCCAGTGGATAAACCTGGAGAAGTACCCGACAAAGTGACAAGTAACATCGAAAACAATAAAAATGGGAAAACAGAATTAATTCCATCAATACTGCAGGCCCTGCAAATGTCAACAGCAAGGCTGATAATGCAGTCAGACAAATTGGATATACAGGTAGACCTAATGAATATCATTGCATCATACATAGCTGGAATAAATACAAAACTTGAAGATTTAACAAAGTTAATAAAAAGAGTACAATCAGTTTACTCACCACAGGAATCAAGTTGTACATATGGACCTATATTAGTTGAATTAGGTTTCTTACCAACAATAATAAAACAGATACTTTGTCTAAACAAGTGCTTAGTCTTACCGGCTGAGAACTTAGAGCCCGTGAATATATCAATAATAGAGGAAAATATAATTCAAAATAATGCACTGGCACCGCAAAAATAAACCTAGAGCAAAAGAAAAAGCCTCAAATTTCTACTACTGAGATGGAGGAAGTGATACAAACTAATCAGAGCGTCATTACCAAGCAACCAGAACAATTGAAGCCACAATCTAGAAGGCAAAAAAAGAAGGAAAGAAAGGCAAGAAAAAGGGCAAACAAATTTAAACCCCATGAAGTTAAATAAATATATCCCATCTTTGTCACAAGAACAGCAGATGAACATCAAAAGGAACATCTTCCTGAACCAACACAGGATATTGCTACAAGAAATGTAAATACTCTCTGTAAAGATATTAAAGATACAATTAAAGAAAAAGTGGAAGCCCCCAGAAATTATATTAATGAGACAATCACAAGGGAAACCGAGGACTGCTCGCAAAAATCACCTAAATGTCGCAATAAAACTAAGTTAGTGGAACAACATGTAGTTGCAAAAGTAAAGCAAGAAGATAGTAGTAGATCACATACAGACCTAAACATTGTAGCTAATAGGAAAAAGCCTGGAAAATATGATATGTCTTTATTGACATGGTTACATAAAAATGAAAATAAAACTGAGGAGGAATCAGGTAAAGAGATGGACGATCAAGAGGACAATTTAAATATGTCAAAATGAGGAGTTACAATAAAGCAAGCCACTCTGTCAAGCACTCAAGAACAGAGGGTGGATCCAGTAGTAACCAGTAAATCTACTGACACTGAAGATTGGAAATCTATTGTAAGGATAATAACATTTGCGGAGAAAGTAAATACAACGTCCTTAACTTGTCTACTAGCAAAAGAAGACGCCCAACGTACTTTAGCATTACCTCAAAAACCTAAACAAACCAGGCAGCAATGTCCCTATGACGGTCAACTAAGTAGCTGTATGTCAAACCAAGTCAAAACTCAGATCAAGAGAATGGAGGAAAAAGATTTCAGAAAAACAAAGACAATCAGTGCCCAGGAATATCACCAGCTAATATGGTCCCCATGTAGTTTAGTTCCTATATTCCCAATAGGCTCTGCATTGGAATAATATATCCTATAGATTTGACGTAGGACTGAGGTCTACTAGGTCCTATCTAATATACTAGACTTAATTGTGAGTGCCAGCTAGCTCAGAGATCACTAGAAACTTTCTCGAATACACAAGAAGGGATTAGTTTCTGATAACCGCATAAACATGACACCTTTGTTTCCCAAGAATACAAATGTATCTCT
Source organism: Lissotriton helveticus (assembly GCF_964261635.1). Classification (NCBI taxonomy): domain Eukaryota; kingdom Metazoa; phylum Chordata; class Amphibia; order Caudata; family Salamandridae; genus Lissotriton; species Lissotriton helveticus. Next base: position 1,450,436,619 of record NC_136068.1, read on the forward strand.
AGAGTCGCGGAAACAATAGATAGTTATTTCACTCAGTCAATCGTGCATGCTTCGTTTCACCAGAGGTGCAGAGAAAAGGAGAGACGGGCGTTTTCAATAAAAGGGTATTTATTGAACAGTCTTCTTTCTCATGCAGAGGAAATGAACTGCTACAATCATACTACTGGTTGCAAAGTACAATGCGTACAGTACGAAGAGTATTATAAAATAATACTGTAAAAGCATGATATGGTTTCTAAGCCATACAATACATAGAATACATACATAAATAAATAAAGACTAAAAGTACTCAACTGGTGCTTCTAAAATATGCTAACCCTGGTGTACCTAACCTAGGTCTAGTAAAAGGGAAGAAGTAAGTGAGGTGTAGCTTAGTATCAGTATTCTTTTGCCAAGAATCTAATTCAAGAATTCTCTAAGGGTCTAATCAGCTCTGCACCTTGGTTTTAAAATGAAGGAGTTCTGGTATCTCTCTCTCAGGACTCGGATTTCCCAACAATCCGCAAGGGTAGGTTGGGAACACTGGAGCTGGATTTCTCGGCAAGAGAAAAGACATTGTCTCTCTCAGTGCGTCTGCTGGAGGGTCGGCTTCCTTCAGCACTTGCTGTGGCAGGGCGTCGGGCAAGTAGATAGTCGAACTGCTCCAAACCACCGTGTGTTTGCCTGGGCAAGTGTGGGTATATTTATACCTTGAAGGTGCCTAGTTTGACCTAAGGTTGGCCATAATAACGTCATCAAAGACTCAGTTTTTGGATAAATCAATATTCAAGCAAGGGGAAGTCCCTGACTGCTGAAGGCGGGTTTTTCCAAGAAATCGTTGTGGATTTTCGGAACTAGTGGAAGTAGCCATGCCGTATTGCATAGGCTAAGTCTAAATATGGTTATGATTTCTATGCCTATATAAGGATAGGGTGATTTATACCTATATATGGGCATGAATCGGGAAAATTACACTAGGGTCCTAAATTCATATACAACACCCAGAATATGAAACACATGGAAATTGTGATATTTTAAATAGAAGCAATATCTTGAAGCTCTTGGCTGAAATTCAGGAACTAAAACAAATAAAATCGTTAGATCTTGCAGCAGTCCAATTCTCTCAGGAGAAAACAACACAATAAAAGAACGAACACTAACAACATGGCAGACACCGGAGTTAACAAAGCTAATACTAAGAAGCTCTGAACAATTTTCTGCCTCGAGCATTCAATTAAGAGAAGCAGTAAGACCGCGTTATCCATTCCCATTAAAAGAAATTGAACAGCAGGACAGGATAATAAATCACATGACACCTCCTGCACAGGTACATTCAATTCTACATAATGCAAAGGGCAGGAGTGATATAGCCCAGACCCTGATCGGATTAATAAAAGGAACACATGTGGAGAATTACCAAATTCAAGATCAATGGAAGCTGGCTACCAAATATATTTAACAACCAAAGTGTCTGACATACGGGAGCTATGGTTTCCACCTCTGAAACAAATGCAATACACATGTTATCTTGGAACATAGCAGGAGCCAGGAGACTGCTTGATGAAGGCCTCCCACTAAAGGAGTGGGCAGATTGTGACATTATAGCCCTACAAGAAACTTGGTCACAGGAAGAAATTCGAATGGCGGGTTACGCCCACCATACAGTAGCTGCGGAAAAATGCAAGTATTATGGCAGGACAGTAGGATGATTGATTGTGTATGTATCGACAGCTCTAAAAATAACAACAGAACAGTTGAACTCTCCGGATCCCAGCATACAGATTGTAAAAGTCTCAGATCAAAACTTAAGTACAGGCAGTACGATACTACTAATCAATAACCACACACAATCGAAGGCTCAAATAAAAAAGGACTAAAATGCCCTTTTAATTAAAACAATATCAAGACTACGCTGTAGTGAGCCGACCTGGAATTTAATAGTAACAGGAGATTTCAATTCGAATTTGATATTCACACCGGATGAAGATGAAATCTTAACAGCAGATAATTCATTTTGGTGTGTGCCACAGCAGTATCACACAGGAACTTATTGTGTCGATCGCATTGGTCAGCAACTAGTCACAGATATCGAATTCCAAGGAATGCGTGTCCACAACGGAAGAAACAACGAAGATCGCCCTCCGGAAAAAACGTATTACAGTCCAAGGGCGCACTCAACGTTAGATTTCACACTTATAACCCTTCCTTTGTTACCAACATTAGCTCGCTTCTACATAGTTTACCCCCTTGAGTGATCATTCAATACAGCATGTCATCTTTAACCTAAACACACCAAGATACCAACTTACTAACGCCCCAGAGGGTGAAATTACCTCAATCAATTTAAAACGTCTGAAATGGACAAATACAAACAAAATAGATTTGTTTTTAACAATAAAGTGTCTCTTGGCCAAACAAACAACAGAACCCATTAATAGAATGCAAGCTTGGTCGCAATTCTTACATAAATTAGCAGAAACAATGAAAGTCTCAGAAATTAGGGTCTAAAGATATCAACAGACAAAAAATCTACCAAAAGATCTGCAAATGCTAAAGAAAGAACTAAGAAAAGCTCAAAGGAAACTGCGACAGGATAAATCAAAGGAATTACGCTGGAAAACATTTCAACAAATGAGAATACAATAAAAACAAGCATTGGCAAAGCCAATAGGTCTCGCCTATGGGTGAGCCATTGACTTTGGCAATCAGTGCGGTGGTGAACGGATGATTGGGTGGAGGTGGTGAACGGGAGAGTAGGTAGATTACAGGACTGGTAAAAAAAAAAAAAAGAGTTATGAAGCAACCAGAGTGGTAGCTTCTCAGCACTTTATCCCCCATTTGGACTGTTGGAGTGGAGGCCAGAGGAAACAGGGACAGGGGTACGAGGGAAAGAGAAGAAAAAAGATGCACTTTGTAGAGTGGCTCAGTCTCGGCGCCGGTTCAACATCCTGTTGATCTAGGAAAATTATTTGATCTTCCCTTGCCTACATAAAATGAATGTGTAATTGTATTTGTATGTATGTAGCGCTTACTACCCCTGACGAGGCGTTGAAGGGCTTCACAACCAACTGAACAATATAAAGCCTTTAGCCAACGTTAAATGTAAAAGCACACTCTAGTTTAAATCCCAAAACAATGTTGATTTCTTATTATGTAAAGAGCATACTTATATCTCCCATCCCAATCATATTGTGTCCCGCCATTTGAAGAATTACAGCTCTAATAGGCACTCTTACTTCAAGACCCCGCCTACTGTGTTACTAGCTCTTCATAACACCCTGTTGTACGAAAAAAGCCTTTGGAATATGAATTTCAAACTAATGAATATCTGGCCAAAAGTCCCAATATTATTATACCAAAGCTACTGTTTCTTATAAGACGTGATTACAGTAAGTCCGGTAACAAAGGTAATAAGTAAGTAAAAAACGTAATTTGGTTTTATTCGAAAGTCACCAAAGTGTACACATAAAATACATTGCATAGAAAATCATTAACCTGGTTCCACTACAGATTATAAACAAATACATTAAAAATACTTCTGTAACAAACTGATAAAGTCACATAATTAAAAATAGCTAAAAGGTACAAAGCCCAAATTTTAAAATAGAAATCAAATACTAACATTCACCGTCCATTAGTAACACTGGGTAAAAAACGAGACAAATAAAAACAGATAAGTGATTTTAGCATTTGGAGAAAAAGAAAGGCCGGCCGAACTTGATTGAAATTTATTGACAAAAGAAGTGGGCATATGAATTTATGATAGAGATTATTAAATCTGGGGCATATCATGGCAATGTGAAGGGAGTCAGGGAGAGAAACATCATCACACAAAAACGAAGGATGGTCTGAAACTTTGCACCAAGACCCCTTGGGTAACACAAGTTGCTAAAACATGCTAAACCTAAAATATATTAACCTGCGGTGATAGTTGGATATCTCCAGGAGCAAATAGGGCTTCTTTCCAGGAACAGTTTTCTTCATGATGGAGTGACGCATAGAGCGTTTGTGAAGAGCCATGGCCTCGCGTCCGCTGCTATCCTTTCATAAAATGCCTATTCTAGCCATCATATATCCTGCCTAACTATACCTTCCGGTTCAGAAAACACCACGGGACGGCCCAAAGACTTAAAGGTGAGCCTAATATAGGCAAACCAGGGAATGCTAAACATGCCGTCCAAGGTATTACGGTTGCAAATGGTGAGCCTATTAAGAGACAAATCCTCTTTCAACCAGACAGACAACCAATATAACAGGGGACGCAAGGCAATCATGTCAGTTATGTACCCTTGTCTCACTTCCTCATGAAACATCTCAGAGGGAGTGCTCGCTGGTACTTTGAGAAGGCTTCCCAGGAAGCATTTTCTGCCACCTGGAACTGTGGACAAGACACATAGCCCCAAATTTGACCCATCCCACACACACTTCTCTGAGCACGGAAATTCATTTCCTTGCAGATCAATCTAATCTATGCATTTTTGCAGACTTCTACGGTGCCAAGCAGTGCTGTGAGGACAGAGGTTAGGACAATTGTTTAAAGTGAGGATTGTGAAAGGAAGAGGTGCTCATGCCACCGACAGCGTTTTGCGGGTCCCGGTAGCAGCTCAAAGCACTAGCATCCGTCGTACTCTCTCGGTGGGCCGAGACTCCCACGCTACTGACTGCCAATAAGGATGATGTGCGGGTCATCGTAAAATTAATGTGCAATATCGTAGATGCAACCTTGTTGTTCGCTCACCAAACTATAAACGCGGATAAACAGCAATAAAATGTTAAATATATAAATATGACTATCAACAGAAACTTCTAACAATTAACCCCATCCCACCGGGAGGTATGCCTGATGCCTGCAGGATGAACACAGCCCTTCTCCGCTCCCACAAGTCCACGCATGGCTAAGCCCCAGAATGCTAAAAGCAGGATACAAAGGTTGAAGCTGAAGGACACCTCGGCTGATGTGATACTCAGAGAGAATGTGTGCTTGTAAAGGTAACAGGTGCTCGTAAAAAGCGCTCTAATAGTTTGCGCTATATAAAACTAAAACAAAAAAATGCACTTAATCTTCCGCGCCGACATAAAACAAGCAACAATCAACCAGGAAGCAACTACAGGGGAAGCAGAGACGTATTCCACGACAGTGTACAGGCCGGGTGGCTCAATTCAGTTTAAAGCACCAACAAACGTTGTATACGGGGCCAGGTTCAAGTCTGAGCATCAGCTCAACATCCTGTGATTCTGAGCAAATCATCGCCCCGTGCTTAAACAAACAAGCATCCTGGGACCGGGTTTGGGGTAACAAGTGGCAGGGTATGCCCAGACGTGGGTCCCTTGCTCACCTTGCCCCTGGATTCAACCCAGATCTGTGACTGGGGGTGAGTGTCTGAAAAGTTTTAGCGCTCCATCCATCATCACCTTGTGTTTGCTGCATCCTATTGATGAACTGAATAAATAGTACCACTAGCTTCCCTGTCACATCCTCTTTTCAGTGAACTCTTCCCAACCAGAACAACCGTACATGTACCTCATACATCTGAGACGTCCCTGCTACAACAAAATTGCAAAGTTATTCTGCTTCTCACTGGCAGGACATGACATTTCTAAAGTAACTTGACTTGGGCTGCGTGTGAAAGCATAACATCATACCAGGAGGTGGTCGGACTCGCTCTGCACTCACTCATTACACTCTGGGCTGTGCACGTGACATGTCCAGACCAGTGACCGCTGACCAATACAGTAACTGACTACCATGTGTCCCTGCCCCAGCCCCACGCGCCCACAGCTCCGTGCACCCCCTCCAAGAAAGACAACAGGAGCTCACCACAACCTTCCCAGGAACACAGTGGAAGTGAGCACTTACTAGGCGTATTTCCGAGTATGGTTACACGGTAAGATCCCACAAAGTCCGCTGCTTTCTTCAGGTGGTCTGCAAGGCCTTTGAAGAGGTCCCCGTCGGCCCCCAGGGAGGTGTCTCCGGTCCTCAGTCGCTCTGTCAAATGTCAGGACAGATTCTTGTGCGCTCCTCACGAGCTCTGCAAGTTGTGTGCAGAAGCGCCGGGCGGCATCAGACTGGTGTCCCCGAGCAGGGGGGGCGCTGTGTCTGCAGACACTGCTGCGCTGCTGTCAGAACCCTGTAACTGCTGCCATGAGGCGCTGCACGGTCTCCGAAGGGCCCTCCTGCCCTGTGGTGTCTCCTCTCGGCCACACGGTTGGATGGTACTCGCTAACGGCGAGTCAGTCGAGAGCTCTGAAAGTCTCCTCAAGAGGAGCTCGACAGACTCACGCCGCCTCCCGGTCCCAGGAGCCTGTCGCCCCCTCAAAGAGTGACCGGTAAGATTCCTGGATGGACTCTAGTGCTTCGTTCAAGAGCTCTTTGAGGTCTAATAAGAGGCACTGGACGGCCTCATACGTGTGAACTTGAAGTCGGTCTGTGGGTAGAAAGATGTACACCGTGAAGAGCTTAAGGTAGGTATACAGCTTCTTTCTCCTACGCTTTCCGGGCCGCAACCAGCGAGGCGGCTGGGGAAACAGAAATACGAAATAGCCTCTCGGACACACAGCTTCTTTCTCCGATGCACGACACGGAAGTGCTGGCAACTAATGGCTCGAGTGGAAATGCGCTGCCTACACTGTTTCAATGGACAGAGGAGAGGAAAGGAAACATTAGTTCCTGACTCTAGGAGCAGTATCTCTGCAAACGGAGTGCTACTGTTATCTCGCGTGAGGGGGGGCGGGAGCGATAATTGCTGCCAGATGGTGGCGTGCGCTCCCGCGAGTGAATCTCCTGACGTGCATGCGTTGCCATTGAAGGCAATGGAACGAGTGCAGGTGCTTGGCTGAAAAGTGCTCGGAAGCAGGAATGGGTTAACTTCCTCAGAGATAAATTTAAAGAAGAACAACTCCATGACATAGACAATTTCCAATTACCGACTGTGAAGCAGAATGTCAAGAATGAATTGAAATCACAGACCAATCAATCAATCAATGTACACAACAGAAGAAATATACATATTAAAGAAAGTCAGAAGTGACAGGCTACTTTTAAATATGACTCGGAGTACTGGAACTCGATCCTAGGGAAACTCTATATTGACGTAGAACTTAACAATCAAATCCCAGAAAGTTGGCAGGGATCAAACATTACCCCTAAACTAAAAAAGTAGGTGACTGATCGAGTCCAAAAAATTATAGGCTAATCGCTTTACGGGTTGTTGAAGCCAAATATTTTGCCTCACTACTCCTTAAAGATCTAGCTGATTGTTCTAGAGAATGTAACCTAATACCAAAACATCAAACCAGATTTAGGAAGGGCATCGGAAATATCACAAATGTTCTGTCCATTTCAACGATTGCTGAAAGATGCTAAAGCAGAAAACAGGATCTTCACCTGTATTACATCGACCTAAAAGCTGCTTTTGCCAACGTAGACCGGAAACTCATGGGGTCTAAATTAAAATCCTGGGGTGTACCAGACAGAATATTGAAGGGTCTACTACTGTTTTATATAGATACCTAGGGACGCGTTAAGCTTGGAAATGGAGCTAGAATATCCAGAAAAGTGTATAGCAACACTGGACTGAAGCAGGGGTGAGTACTGGCTCCGCACCTATTTAATTTATTCATCTCAGACCTTTCATGAAAGTTAGATGGAATTAATTCACACTCACCGAAGCTGAGAAAACAACAATTGTTGCATCTCACTTACGCAGACGATATAGTTCTTTTAAGCTTGACTAAGGTAGGCCAGACAAGACTACTAAACGAACTCTCTCAATTCTTGTCTGCAAATAATTTGGAACCAAATCTATGCTTATTACAAATCGAACAGCCTTGATTCACAATATTAGATTAAAGGACAATCTACTGGAGAAAGTACCATGCTACAAATAGTAAATATGTGACGAAGCGAGCAGGGGCACTGACATTCACCCTTAAAATACATGCAAAGAAATTGGAGGGACCGTCTTTGAAACCATTATTAACGACAATTTCAGCTAAAGCCCTGCCAACACTATCATATGCCAGTGCTGAAATGCACAGGAAGGATTCAGAAACCCTAAACAAACTAATGACGTGCATTTATAAAAAGGTTCTTCAGCTCCCCAAGACTGCCTCACCAGCACAGATGCGCCTGGAGTTTGGGCTAGTGAACGAAACACTGGGCAGACTTTACACATACATAAAAGTATGGTGCCAAAAAAAAAAAACGTAGACGAAAATAGTCTTAACAAATCTTTATGGCAGGAAATGGAACAGGATAAACACTCGCCAGCCTACACATTTTTGGAACATGCATTAAAGGTTACTTGCACAAGTGAGTTGTGGAATAAACAAACGCCCTACCAAACATTCAAACTAACATTAAATAAGGCTGCAAAGTTCCACTCGCTGCTGGTTGATAAAGACATTTTTTCTACAAGAAGTCACTCATGGTCAGTGTTAGAACTGGCTATTTCTGGTAGGCTAAGGCTGACGCCACAGCCAGGCAGAAACCACCATTCTAGTCAGGGCAAGGGAGTCACACGCCAAGATAACCCCTGCTCACCCCCTTGGTAGCTTGGCACGAGCAGTAAGGCTAAACTCGGAGGCAATTTGTAAAGCATTTGCAACATCCTAGGCACACCACAAAAGGAACTCCACACAAGGTTATATGAAAATAACTTTTGTATTGTCAAAACACATCAGATAGAAATCACACATGTACATTGTGCCAACTGGCACTGGCAATATTCATAAGGGATTATGTACAGGACAGGGCCACATGGGCCACTGTCAGAATCAACACTTAGTAGAAATAGCACTTCTAGAACTTAGAATAAGTATAGCACAAAATAACAGTTATAAATCACAACCAGTAACTACTGGTAACAGGTAAGTACCACCTACGCAACCCTAACCACATTGTGGTAGGCAGGCACAGCCTCATTCACTCCCAGGTGCTATCTCCTCCCACTTCCCTGGCAGCAGATGCAGCCTTTCATCCACGGGCTGACTCAGACAACCTCCTGGGGCTCCCCAGCCCCTGCCACCCTCAAACCAGACAGTCAATCCACAAGCAGGCCCAGGCACTCCTGGAGCCAGGCTCCAGCCAATCACGTGCCAGCAGACTCACTACACATGCACCCACATGTCTAGAAGTGGCACTTCCGCACTAGACACATTCATGCCGCATACATCATTACGCAGCATTCAATCTCACAAGTTCGCACATATCAAACTCGACCCTGCACTCCCCACACATCAGGAACTACCATGGTCACACATATTCCCCATGCATTCCTATGGGAGGGCAGGTCACTCACCACACATACACAGAGAGCTCACGCACTTTACACTGTACCACAGTGAAAAAGTGCGCAGAGGCCTAAAATCACCAACACCAGGTCACAGAAGCAGGCTAGGAAAAATCGAAAAGTCTCGGGGTGAACCTGCCAAAAGGGCCGGGTCCAACAGTCAGTGATCAACACTTATAAAACACTGAAACCAGCGGCCTATTTGGATTCCACTTTCTCTATTTACGTAAAAAGAAAATGAATAACATTAAGGTTTGGACAGTTCCCCACTCTTGCGGATGCCCTTCATTGGAAATATAGGAAAAATGAGAATTGCCGGCATTGTGGCTATAAAAAGGAAGATTTGTTTAATCTTGTATGCCACTGTAAGATATTGCAATCAGCACAAACCACAATATTATGGCGAGCATTCCTGGACAGAGGCATAAAGTTGTGCAGAACAGCTATCATAAGAGAAATAGATTCCACTGACCCCAAATTAACTGTAAACTGATTACATTTTTACGTACTCATGAACAAGAACTGAAAGCTAAATCTGAGCAATGATAAAACATGAAGTATATTTTTATAATTACATACATTTTAAGATGTTTTAGAAAAAACTTTCACGCAATTTGCTCTTTTTTCAAATAGTGTTTGTAATATTGTTAGGGTTTTAATTAACTGACTAATAAATAAATAAATTCAAATTCTGTTGTGGGCACTAGGCCTACCCACACAAGTGAGATAACATTTGTATCAAGAGACTTTGAGGAATGCGGGGTAGGTGAAATTTTGTGGATCCACGTTGATTCCAGAACGTTCCATCATAGAAATGTGAGGAAAGTGTGTTTCTTGGAGGGGCGTGGCTTAGCCAGCTGCAAGATGGTAGCACCTTGATTGGGCTCTGCCGACAAGCCTTACAATCTGCCAAAATCTGGCGGACTTCGGAGGAGCCCTCGCTCTGCTCCTCACCATCCTGCTTGTCCACATCCGGTCCATCGTTTGATCCCCCACTGCTGCATGCCATTGACTCTACTCCGGGCTTTGCCGCTGACTCCTCTCAAGGCTGCCGGGCCTCATGTTGGTGCAGGGCAGCTGGCTACGCCGGGCCGCGGTGCTGCTGTGGACCTACCTGCACCAGCTGGTGATGCCTGACTCCCCGACATGGCCTGCCTGCTGCCTAGCCGTCTCCTCATTCCGGTGAGTTGCGCCGCTGCTGGGGTGCTTCGTGGCGTGCTGCTTCTTTTTTGGGCTCCCTACTTCGCTAGGTGCCTGTCTGCTACCTCGGCGCCGGGACCGGCCCAGGCCCCCGTGGATTAAATGCAGCAACGTCTATTACAGCCTTTGTGGAGGCCCAATCCTCTGCTAGCCTGCAACCTTGGGCAACATTGGGCTGCAACATTGGGCTGCATCTCTCCTCATTTCACCCCACTGACTCTTGGCCTGCCCCACCCCCTTCCGCCCCGGCGCTGCTGCTGGTGCCTGCTGCTGGCCTTTGGACTCTCACTTTGCTTGGGCGGCCTTGAACATCACTGCCACCTATCCTGATTAATACGGTCGCCGAGTGTCCTTGGCGGCCGCCACTCTCCTATGCCGGCCCTGAGGTCTAGAGACGCCTCCCTTGCGGTGGCCTTTCTCTGGGGACCTGCATCTGCCGTACTTCCTGCCCCCCACACACGGCCATGACCCCTTACGTTGCCTCCCGCCTGTTCCTGGGTCGCCTCCACACCTTTCCTGCTCTTTGGTGGCTCCGGGGGTGCACCTGTGCCGGTCCAGCAGCCCAAGTACGGGGAAGGCTGACCCCAAGCAACCCAAATTGGCCTTCAATCAGCGCAGGCAAACAAGACAGGATGGGGCGTCCATCGATACTGGCAAGCCTGCCGCCCAGACGGAAGCTACCCCAACCAGAGAGGACGACTTAAAGGCCATCATGCTCGACATGAAAGCCACCGTCACCGGCATTGCCACCCAGCTCGACCAACTTACTGCCCGACTGGACACGGTCAAAGCCCGGGTTGACACGCACGACACACAGCTTTCTCACGTTGAAACCAGAGTCTTGGACATTGAAGATGCTGTGACACGGGACCATCACAAACTACTCCAAATGGACAAAGTTCTCTACCTGATAAAGTGCAAGAATGAGGACATGGACGCGTGCTCCCGTAGGAGCAACCTTCGCATCACGGGCGTGCCCGAATCCTCCAATATTTCTAAAATGGAAGATTTTGTCAAGCAACTCATACGGGACCTATTTGGTGATGTCCTCTCCCCTGTTTTCATTGTCGAGCGAGCCCATTGCTCCCTGGGCCCTCGACCCGCTCCTGGCCTACCTGCTCACCCTATCATTGCCAAACTGCTGAACTTCAGGGACCGGGTTGCAGTTCTCCATGCAGCCAGGGAGAGTGGAGACATTCCACATCAGGGGAACTCCCTTGCCTTGTTTCCTGATTACACAGTGGCAGTGCAGGCTGCCTGTCGCGAGTTCCTCCCGGCTAAGCAACTGCTCCAAAAACATGATGTCTCCTACTTCCTGGCCTACCCTGCTAAGCTGCGAGTTAAACAAGGCTTCCAGGTGCACTTCTTCACAGAGCCTAAGGCTGCACTGGCCAATGCAAAAAAACTTCCCCATTCAGCTCCCAGGCTGCTATTGACTGCAACTTTAGTGACAATGACTGACTTTTGCCCTCCGGCATAACGCTTCCCTCCCTGGCCAAATCCCACCTGCTCTGGCAACCGCCCCTTCTCCTTTCTTCATTTATTGCTCTCATGCTCGCTGGACCCCTGGCCTAGAGCCTTTTGCTCGTCATGGAGCCCCCCTCGACTTCTGAGGCAATGGCTTCCCTTTCACCCCTCCCTTCACGCACCTACTACTGGCCCGCACTCCAGCCTTTCACATACTACATCTGATTCCATGCAGCGTGCCCTGACCATGTGGGTGCCTTGTTGTCCCCTTTGTTTCACATTGATGTCCCCAACACCTCATGGCTTGAAGACACTGTCCTTGCGGCAGGGGCGTACTCCCGGCGGAACCATGCCTCCACGGGATAATTCCCTTCCTTGCTTTTGATCTTCCCCTTCCTAGTTGGGGTTCACCTAGGTGGGTGGGGATGGTTTTTCAACCTGATTGGTGTGGGTGGGGGAGGGGTTCATTGGGGTTGTTGCCTTCATTTTGAGGCTTGTTGTTTTCACTGTTTAATGCCTTTTCTGTAACTTGTCATTTACTACATTGACTTCTGCACTGCACATCCCTTTCCAATCACATATGGCTCCCTTTTTGCATCTGTCCTCATCCGCCATTCACTTTCCCGGCACAGCGATATGACAGACACCACACTCTGGACGTGGAATGTCCGCGGTCTCAATGACCATCAAAAGGCCCGCCTAGTACATGCCCACTTCATCCGACACAAGGTTGACATCTGTTTTCTCCAGGAGACCCACCTGTTGCCTGCTACATCTTCCAGGCTTCTCTCTAGACATTGGGGCGATACTCACTCCTTCTTCTACTCCTGCTACTATCATGGGATATCCATCCTATTGCGCAAAGGGCTTCCCTGGCACACATCTCAGGTCATTGCGGACCGTGGGGGGGGCTTTGTCATTCTGCGTGGCCTTCACATGGGTCACCTCCATAGAGCATATGGCGTACCCTTTCTGACCACGCTCCCGCCCGCCTTAGTTTGCTCCCCCTGCATTCCCCGCGGCGCATATTTGCCTGGTGGCAGCCCCCTAATGCGCTCCAGGATTCAGTGTTCTGTGACGAGATCCAAACTGCAATTGTGAACTATTTCGACCTTAACGCCGGCTCCGTAGACTCCCCTTCCACACTGTGGGAAGGTCTTAAGGTGGTGATTCGGGGCAAATGTATCGCTAAGCAGGATGGCGTACTGCGCTCTATTCAGGGCGTTCTTGAACGAGTGGAGGGGGAAATCAAGGCTCTTGACTCTTTGCATTCTCTTAGCCCTAACCCTGACATCCTTGCGCAGCTCAAGGGTAAACTTTCTGAATTTAATAATGAGGCCAATAGGGAACTTTCCTTTTTGGGTAAGGAGGCGAGGGCGCGCCGTTTTGGTGAAGGGGATCGTCCGGGCAAGACTCCTAGAACAGCCTCATGCTGCCTCTTATATCACAGCGCTCCAGGATGGGGGCTCAGACAGAACAACTTCTCCCTAGGAGGAGGTGGCTAGCTTCACCGCCTTCTACTCTCAACTCTACATCCTTGACCAATACTTCAACACTATTGAGCTCCTCTGGCTGGGCAACAGCCATCAGGAGTACCTCGACGAACCCTTCTCCAAGGAGGAGATCCTGACAGGCATTAATAGTCTACGAAGCGATAAGGCTCCAGGCTCCGACGGTTTACCTGCGTCCTTTTACAAAGCATTTGCGCCCCTTCTAGTCCTGCACCTTGCCGCTATGTACAGCGACTCCTTTGATTACGGCCACTTCCCTCTTTCGCTTTGCGAGGCTTGTTAACGCTTCACTTGAAGCTGGACAAGTCCCCCGAGCTCTGGGACTCTTATCGCCCTCTGTCTCATATCAACAAAGATAATATGATTTTCGCCAAGTTGTTGGCCTACCGCCTTCTTCCGCTCATGCCCCTGATAGCTCTCCCAGACTAGCCCGGTTTCATCCCCGGTCGTGCCACGTTGCATAATCTCCGGACTATATTCGCTGTTCTCCATCAAATCAACCCCACACTCCCGGCTGTGGCTGCCCTCTTGGACGCTACCAAAGCTTTTGATACTCTTGAGTGGCCCTTCCTCTTCTACCTTCTCCCTCGCTTAGGCTTCAGCCCGGTGTTTCTACGCAAAATCCACCTTCTTTATTCTCTCTCTACAGCTCGCCTTCGGATCAACGGTCAGATCATGGAGTCTATCCCCCGCGCTAGGGGCACGTGGCAGGGGTGTCCACTCTCACCCATGCTCTTCGCTGTAGCTATAGAGCCCCTCGCCGCTAGGCTCCGGCAGCATCACAACCAGAGGGGTCTCGGCTTTGCTGCTCGAGCCTTGGTCGTCTCCATGTATGCGGACGATGCCACACTGTATGTCCGCAATCCCCAAGAAAATCTCGGCCCCATGGTCCGCGAGGTGGTGCGCTTTGTGGTTTTGTCTAGAATCCAGGTCAACTGGGGTAAGTCCATTCTTTTCCCCTTACGGACGCCACTGTCCTCTTCACTCCGGATTATCCGTTTGTATGGGCTTCGGGCCCACTAAATATCTGGGCATTTGGCTCTGCAGGGACATGGAGGAACTCTGGAGGGCAAATTTCGGCCGGATGGTCGATTGGCTGGAAATTAAGATCCACCTCTGGAGGCGCCTGCCTTTGTCGTTGGCGGGGCGCATAGCCATCGCGAAAATGGTGGTGCTCCCGAAGTTTCTTTACTTGTTTTTGAACATCCCCATCCCGGCTAATTTTTTTCATAAACCACGCTCCCTTATTATTTCAAACAATATTCTCACGCTTCCCTCATCGTGTGGCAGACAGGGTGCCCCAGATTTCAAATTATACGCCCTTAGCGCTGAAGCCAGCTTCCTCCACTTCTGGCTGCATCCGACGCCTTTGCAGCTTTACGTGGCGATGGAAGCTGATCTTGTGGCCCCCTGGCCACACCAGACCGCTATCTTTGCCCCTGCAAAACCCCCGCACGGAGAGATCGACACTGTGGGGACCCTACGCTGGTCCTGAGACGGCCTCCGTAGATACTCTGGCGCTAGTATTCTCTCTGCCAATGCCATGCTCATCGCACACAATCCGGTATTCTCCCCTTTGCAAACTACCGGGATGGTTAAACGTGCGACGCGCCTGGTGCTGTCCACGATATCGAACCTATACCCAGCTGGCGGCTTCTTTTCCCTTCCAGCCGAGTCTGGCCCCATGGACATTCTGCTGTATGACCAACATAGAGTGTCCTACAGGGAGATGCACCCCGCATTTCCTCAACCCCCTCCTCCATTGGCTTCCCTCAACTTTGCGTACACATCGCGCAAACTGGTCTCCAGACTTTACACCGTCACGCTGGCGGCATCCCAGATTTACCCTGACTGCGCCAGAGCTGCTTTTGAACAAGGACCTAGGCGCCGATCTCTCGCAGGCGGTCTGGCTGTACTGTTGCAAGCTGACCAAACGTCTGTCCCCGAACTACCGCCTGCGCATCATACATTTTAAATATCTGCATAGACTGTACCGTTCCAATGCCCAGCTGCACAAAATGGGCCTTACTCCTAGCGATAGATGTCTCCGATGCTCTGCCCCCGCTGCTGACTCCTCCCATCTCGCCTGGCTGTGCCCAAAGGTCTCTGCATATTGGCGTGATATGTGCACTGCCATCACTGAGATCACCTCTACACCGGTCATGCCAGACCCACTGCTCTGACTTTTAGGCTTTGTGAAATATTTTCCGGAAGCTTCCCGCCGGCTCACCGCTATGCTGCTCGTTCTCGCATGGCGCAGGGTCGCCATGCATTGGGGACGGAGACCCAAGCCCAAAGTTAGCGCTTGGCTTGAGGATGCTGCACATTGTCAGGGGCACTTGCAAGAAAAGGGAACCCCCCTAAAGGGTAACTAAGGTCCGGGAGAAAGGGGGGAATGATAAAAACAACTAAGCAGAAAAAACTCCTCTATGACCTATATTGCTTTATGTAAACAGATTGTATCTGGTATGGGTATAGGCAAAATCACATGGATACAAATACACAAACTTTTAATATAAATAAAATGTCTGATAATTCACATGCTAGTATGGGTACCCACAATTTCGGAGTACCAGTAAAATGCCAAAACTCTGTCGAAAATGTTGGTTTTCTGACAAAAGTCTGATTGTCCCTGAAAGCTGGGAAGATGATTTTTCCAACAGCACTTTTTCCCCAATTATTAACAAAAAAATATGTATCTGTATTTTGGCTAATTTCTGGGGAATCCACAAACCCTGGATACCTTTAAAAACAGCAAGATGTTGGAAGAAAAGCAGGCAAATTTGGCGTGGATTCCTGATGTGGACACAAAGTTACAGGGGCCTAAGGGCAAACTACCCCAAATAGCCAAAAAAAGGCTTAGCACAGGGGAGAAAAGGCCTAGCAGCAAAAGGGTTAAAGATGCATATTAGAGCACACTTAATCAACTTTATACAGTCCAACTTTAAATTCTACTAGTTAGATAGGATTTAATGTAAAATGGTGTAAAGTTGTCAAATAGGCTAAGGCTGACTCTCAACGTTGAGCATTTTCTAAATTATTCAAGCTTTGTGCAATGCGAAACTGATCAAGTTCTTTTTTTTATTCCTAAAAAAAAATAAGCTGATCTCAGCTCAGAGACCTTAGTCCCTCTTGCCTCAGGTGGTGGATGTCCAGCCTCATACTCACATCAGGAAATCATTAAACTTGGAAGTCCTGAATGGATAAACCTTACCTCACGTAAATTTAGGAAATTTAAATCTGCTTTCAAAAAGTGTAGAGTTTCCTAATCTCAACCAACTTCGTAAGTGATGTTTTCATTTAACTCGCCACTAATTTAAAAAACCCTCAAAAAAAAGAACCTAAAGAGTTCTAATCTTTAGAGTGTTGGAAGTTGGTATTGGCGTCCACGTTGGAACACGCGTGGTCTTTCGTTTGTGTTCAGTGTGGATTAGGATTGCTTGAGACCGTTCTGTAATGGCTTCTATGGTAGGAGGTGAGTTGGTAATAGGCTCAGCGTTTAACAGGAAGAGGGAAGTGTTTGCGTTTCGAGAGCAGTGTGACCAGAGTTGCATTCGAGGAGGTTCATACAGCTGAGAGGATATTCAGAGAAGCATTTGAAGGTTACGTGCAGGCAGCACATAGGGCTGAATTAATGATAGTGTGCACGCAAATGCAAGCAGCAGAGTATATACGTGGTGTACTTTTTATTGCAGAAAGGAGACGAGCGGAGATTAGAGATTTTTGAATGAACAGCGGTGTTTCACAGCATTGAGGTAAGCTTCAATGACTGATTACGTTTCGATAGGCAAACTATTGTGCCACGGTCGTGTTTACCAAGGTAGCTTGATATTTACAGATTTGCTGCAGTGAGAAAGTGTGACTTTGGAAAAGAAGCAGGGTCAGTTCTTTATGTGTGTCGTGCACGGTTAGTCACCACATGGTGGAGGGGTTAAGAGTTCATTCATATTATTATTGTCGTTTTATGGGTTTAAAATCAAAGGTGCTAAGCAATTCTATAGCGTTGTAAATAACAGTGGTCCTATGATTGGTTTTGTTGTTTTTTGACATTTCAACAAACATTTTGAGAAATGTTTAAATGGTTCTCATTTGTTCAGATTTCAGGCCCCCGAAGAAGGGCCCGCCGGCCCAAAATGCTTTGGCCACACTTTGGAAAATGAAAAATATGTTCGCCATACAAAAAATATTTTCTTGTTAAAATCATTGTATACTTTGGAAGTTTGTGAAGAGTTATTATTGTTTGCTGATATAAAAGTGTATTTGAAATTTATTGTATATCTCAGGAGGATAGATTTATGTATGTTTGAATCAAAACGTTTTTGAATAATGTAAAAGACATTTTTTCTTTTGAAAATAAAAAAAGATTGGAAAGTGTTTCCAGCAACAGTACACAGTGGTCAAGTGTGATTTCACTCGAGGTAGGAAGTTACAGTTAAGAGTCTATCATATTTAAATGTACACGAGAAAGCCAAATCATCTCCTTAATAGAACTTTGACTTCTCAGCAGGTAGGTTGTACTCTCTAGCGACTATACCAGCAAATGTTGACTTGGCTGGTATGCATCAAAAGAGAAAGTGTCAGCACTTCTCTCCAAAAGCATATAGTACAAATAACAAGGGGATGCCATTGTTAAGCAATTTGCAAAAAGCAATTTGGATCAAATAACAATGGTTAGACCTTATTCGGATTTTAAAGACTACTATGCAAGGTGATTCTTGGACTGTACACTAAGATCCCTTTTAAAAAATAAAGTGCAAAATTTTGCTTTGAAATTACATTGGGCCAGGTGTATTGACACACACACAATGAGCTGTATATTCCACTTAAAATCACCATTTCTCCATATGTTTAGCTCTCATTTTGTTCCAATAGGCTCTCGCTTACTTTCTATATTCTTTCCAAATCCCTATCCCTACTGGATCTCTCAACCTTTTTTCCACTCTCTTTCTTTTTGCGGCTGCATCTATCTTCCCAATCTTGTCTCTCATGCTCTCTCTCTTACCTTCTCTATTTACGCTCCTTTCTTTCACTCAATATTCTCTCCCTTTCTAGAACCTATCCCCTTTATCTTTTCTTCTAGCTTCTTTCTACATCTTAATATTTTGTATTCTCTCCAAGCCCTCTTCTTCATAGACCATGTATGGCAACTAAAACTTTCTCTTGGCTGTGTATGGCCATTAGCAGCACCGGCTACCTTTCTTTGACCACTGTGCTTTTCGCTGTTCCTCAGTGTGAGAAGTCTACCATCCTGGGAGCTTCCTGGAAATGGAGAAGTCTCCTACGATCATGAAACAAAGACGTTAGTATAATGTCGCCATCATATCCTTGCAGTTATTTGTCAATTTGTGTTGGATAGAACATCAGGCTGCATGGATTTGATTGGGTTTAACTGGTATACAACTGTTACAACGCAACTTTTACAACGGACTACTTTTACAACGCAACTTTTACAACACAGGATCCATTACAACGAACTACCATTACAACGCATTTTTTTACAACGCAATACCTTTACAACGCATACCATTACAACGTAAGTATTGGTAAGTATATAATTATAGTAAAAATGTTTTATTTTTGGGTTTTTGGGTAAAGGGGTATTTTTAGGGTTTAGGGCTAGGATTGGGTTTTTGGGTAAAGGGGTATTTTTAGGGTTCAGAGCTAGGTTTGGGTTTTTGGGTAAAAGGGTATTTTTAGGGTTCAGGGCTAGGTTTGGGTTTTTGGGTAAAGGGGTATTTTTAGGGTTCAGGGCTAAGTATGAGTTTTTGGGTAAAGGGGTATTTTTAGGGTTCAGGGCTAGGTTTGGGTTTTTGGGTAAAAGGGTATTTTAAGGGTTCAGGGCTAGGTTTGGGTTTTTGGGTAAAGGGGTATTTTTAGGGTTCAGGGCTAGGTTTGGGTTTTTGGGTAAAGGGGTATTTTTAGAGTTCAGGGCTAGGTTTGGGTTTTTGGGTAAAGGGGTATTTTTAGGGTTCAGGGCTAGGTATGGGTTTTTGGGTAAAAGGGTATTTTTAGGGTTCAGGGCTAGGTTTGGGTTTTTGGGTAAAAGGGTATTTTTAGGGTTCAGGGCTAGGTTTGGGTTTTGGGGTACAGGGTAAAAATAAATAAAAATAATATTAAATTAAAATAAATTAAATTAATTTTGTATAGTATAATTTCAAAAATATATATATATTATACTTACCATTTTGGGGTACAGGGGTACAGGGTAAAAATAAATTAAAAATAATATTAAATTAAAATAAATTAAATTAATTTTAATTAATTACATTAAAAAAAATATTATATACTTACCAATACTTACGTTGTAATGGTATGCGTTGTAAAGGTATTGCGTTGTAAAAAAATGCGTTGTAATGGTAGTTCGTTGTAATGGTTCCTGCTCTTGTAAAAATTGCGTGGTAAAGGTAGGCGTTGTAAATGTATGCGTGGTAACGTCATACATCCCATCAAAACAACAAACAATACTCGGGCTTGTGGGAAGCATTCCCTTGCATGTCGATTTTCATTTTGGAAAAGAAATGTTTCTGGGTTATCAGAAACATTTTGTTTTCCCGTACTGTAGATGAGCCATTGAAGTTCACTGCACTGTGAAGGTAGTTTGGTGGATGTCAACGGGCTCTAAAGCAGTTAAACCGGATGTACCGTTTTGATGTATCGCGTAGCACGTTGTGCGCACTAACAGTACACAGCAAAACAAAAGTGAAAGCAGAGCGCTGTATTCGAAACTGTGAGGATCCACAAATGTCTTACCCCACAGCATTCCTACACTTCCGATAATAGTACCCCACTTGTGTGACTAATCTACCACCTGTGAAAGGAAAGCATCCTAAGACTCCCTAAAACACAAGGAAACATCAAGATTTTGCCTTGAGTAATAACCAAATCTGGTGACGTGGATAGCTGTGGTATTTAGGTCAGGGCTCAGTCAGTACCTAGGGGAAACTGCCAGGCCATACATTTCTGAAAACAAAGTACCTACGGTAGTCTGGGTGGTGTACCTTGCATGGATTTCAATACCCTTTCTTTCCCAGGGTTCTCTGAAAACACCAAACTTTGGCTAAATTACAGACATATTTCTGTGAAGGGAAATTCCTGAATCTGAGGATCCATAAAATTCCTACAATCCAGCGTTCCCATACTTCTCTCAATGAAAACACAAAACCAAATGTACACCAAATATTATGCATTTAACACATTAATTACATAAATTACATAGGACACTATAAACGCAATATATTTGCTATGGCCATAAATTTGATAAAGATTAAGCAGCATTTGAAGGACTTAATACATTTCAAAAGGCAAATTCGTACCAAACAGATCTTAAATTACAATATACAAAACTCAGAAAATGTCAGATGATGCTTTGCGGAAATGTCTGGAGAGGTCAGTTATAATACAAATGCTTTCAAACTCAGATGTCCTGATTACAGTTTCCACAATATTTTGTTCAAGGAGATGAATCTTTAGCATGTTGAGGCTAGCATGGTTATTTATATAATAAACCATTTTTAGAAGATAATCTGCTATTACAACCCTGGTGAAATGGCGGGCTGCATTGGGCCACTTCAGATTCACACTACTGCTTGTTAGGGTATTTGCAAACCTCACCAGTACGCACAATAACCAAACAAACCATCTGCCTCCTGCAAACAAAATAATGCTAAGTAAAGCAGATACATTATCTCATCTGGCTATATTTCACAACAGGCCAAGGCAGGCTTGAGAAATGTCAGTCAAATGTAAGTCATGACTGACGTGTGATAATTCTGTCCTAGCACAATAGGCTAATCAAAGCACCATGCCATTTTGGAATCTGGAGTTTCCTGATTGGACATTGCTTCTGAATGACTGATTGGTTTGGGTAGTAACAATCACTTATGTATCAGTAATAGGAAATGTTATCAGTTTCTTGCATTACAGCACTATGACTCAATGTCCTGTGTAATCGCTTTGCACCGCAAATTCTTGTTTCACATACCATATGTGAAAGGTGAGAAGGGAGTTCAGCTAATACCAATTTAATTATTGGCTTCTCAGCTGTGATAGTGAGCTTATATTGGTACCAATGTTTATTTCAGCTACTCACATACACCAGTGTGGCATCCCACAGGTGTCCATCATATCCCCTCAATTATTCTGAGGATTTAGGTGTATTGTATGGTATGGCTGTCTGACCTTATCATGTAAAACACTCCCAAAAACTAAAACTGTCTTTGGTTCAGTCAAGCTCATTTATAAAACCTTAAGCTCAACCCCAGGTAGCTATGGCTTTGAGCAGCAAGGCTTAAAGGAAGGAACACATGTAAAACATGTAATTACCAACCAATGAAATAAGAAAGATACACAACACAAAAGAAATCCCATACCAATATATAAAAATAGATTGTATTTTTATGAATTTTAGAGCCCAAGATGAGCAACATGCAAAGGAGGGTTACAAAGATACAGATTTTTAAAGAAAACGTAAATTTCAGTTCAACCGCAAACTAGCACTGGTAACCATAACGTTTTTTAACTTTTCGAAAATGTTGTCAGAGTTGGGTTCGACTACTCTGGTCCGGCTTGGGTTACTATATCTAACAGGGAGATGGTTTGGGGGCTAAAAAGGAGCATTTGGACAGTTACCTGGCCACCAAAGCGTTGTCCAGTTCCAAACCTTACAGCACAACCACTATAGACTTCAATGGAGTGGTCCTGTAGATGTGGATGCAGGAGATGAAAAAGGCTCTGGGTACTGTTTGGTTGATGAGGGTGCCTTTGCAGTTATTTCTCGGTCCACAGTTCCGGTGAGGCAACTTTGGCCACAGAGGCCAGGGTTCATCAAAGTCCTCTTCATGTTAGTAGAAGGACAGCTATGGCTGGGATACCGGTCTCTGTAGGCAGCAGTCCTGACTATATGCTTTGGTGGAGGTTGGTGTCCCTCTTGGGTGACCAATCTGCACTAAGGCAATATCCCCAGTACCGTCTGGCTCAGGTGCAAATTTTGGTCATAGAGGATTGGTCTCTTGGGGCAGCCAGCAGCAGTCAGCAGTGCTTCTTCTGAAGTTGCTACTGATTTGCCGAGTTGGGCTACTTCAGTATGGTTGGCCCTAGTGCTGGTTCCAAGGGGTCGGATAACTGACCCCTAGGTCACTTCTTTGGTCTAGGACTTGGGAATGACTTTTCCCCAAGCCAGAGCCACCGGCACAGTCCTATTTTCGCTAGACCAAGGTGCAGTGGGTGCAGTTTGGCAGGAGGTGCAGCCTCTAAGCGCCAGGTCCAGTGGCCAGCAGGGCAGTCCTTCTTGCGTCCTTTCTCCTGTTCCAGTTTGAGCTGATGTTCAGGGTGCCAGGGGTGCCATATTTATCTCCAGAAGGTGCCCTATCGGGATGATTTGGGCTACCAGGTCACCTCCCTCTTAGTGATGACTCTTCACCTATGTGTGGCATCTAGCAGTCCCAGAGTGCACTACTCTCCCCACTTTCAAGATGTTGGGGCTCTTCCTCAGATGTTAGGAGCTTGGTAGCCCACCCTAGAGGTGTGGCTCCTATAGGGCAACACGCCGATGGAAAGATGGGTTTGGGCACTAGTCCCCCCTCTCTGTTCCAGCTGCTAGCCTGTCTACCTGAACAAAGGGCAGCCCCTCAAGAGTATGATCGGCATTTGCTCACCAAAGGTGGCGTCGCCTTTGAAGGTCGTCTTTTGGGATAACACCCTAAGTGGCTGTCTGCAAAGGGGAGGTAACACTTTGCCCTGTAGAAGACTGCTATTGTTCCTAAAACTGGGAATCTTTCACACTACTCCCCAGGAGGGCAGAAAGCTATCTGGTGGCCAGTGACCGTGTGAGGCAACTAGGCAAACTGGATGATAGAGTGGCAACTTTCAAAAGTTGCATTTTGGTAATAGTGACATTACATTCAATTTGGTCATCAAGCTGGGTTTAATGCCACAATTAATTTGCTACCTTACAGTACCCATCTCAGTAGTTCCATTCAGTAGTTATCTGGACTGAGTAGTCATCCGGTAACCCTGTGTTAGCCAATGTAGCTACTAACTTTCCCACAGCAAAACAATTTGGAAGTGTTGCTGTCAGACATATGTGTATATAATATATATTCTACTTGATAATATACAGCTCCCTACCTTAGGGCTAGATAGGCCTTCCTTAGTGGGTACTTACGTACATTGTTAAGGAAGGAAGGGGATTTGCCATTGGTTAGAATGACAAAGTCGACCTAGCAATGTTACCACTGCCCTTCCAGTCTAAAATGGCATGCTGGGAGCCATTTTGTACTTTGACACACACAGGATGGCACAATCAGAGCTGCACCCCTGGGTGAGCACTCTACCTTACATGTCCTTGGTACCCGGAGTACCATATACTAGGGACTTGTAAGTAAGCCAATTTATGGTAGCCAATTCGACATACATTTTGTTACAACTATGTACGTGACACCCAAATCATTTTCTTTTTTAAATGGATGGTCCGGAAAACATCTCCAAATCTTGGACTGCTTTCAGGCCATAAACACATGTATGATGAATAACCATCTAAAGGTAAATACCGCAAAATGCAGCTTATGACCTTTGGATAATGAAAAAAATAGAAACCTACCCCATATGCCCTTAGGAACATGAGGCCCCTCCAACAATATCAAGAGAAGTCAGAAAACTAGGAGCAACCATGGAATCAGACCTATATTTAGTACCACATGTTAACAACATAAAACAGAGTGCCTTTTACACAATGAAAATGCTACATTGCATCCTCCCATACCTTGGACAACGGAAACTGCAAGCCAGCCTCACGCTCCTAATCTCCAAGCTTGACTATGACAACAGCCTATACTTTGGCACTCCTGCATTAATTATATGCAAAATGCAAATGCTGCTGCAAGACTTCTTCCCTGCTTTCACCCAGGAGAACACATGGCGTCAGTCTTGCAATTAATCCACTGGCTACACATAGCAGGAAGTTCAAGACACTTTCCATTGTTCATGTTGCAGGGATTCTGCTGGTAAAGCATAGCTGTGACTTGAGATGACATGACGTTTGAATGTAAGGAGTAAGTCTCTCTACAACGTCAGTATCTGTCTGCCCAAATCCTGGCTAACTCACAGTGACTCACCTGAACTCCTTACCTTCCCAGAGTAGCAGGTGATTATGGCAACCTAGAATGTGACACTCTAGTCTCCAAGGGAACCATGGAAACAGATCCTCACCTTTCGTCACTCACTCATGCATGCCCGTAATAAACATAAGAAAGACATGAAGAAAGTTTATAATACATTTATTGAAACTATCCTAGTTTAGCGCTGTGATATATAAGTGACCTCTGGGATTGGTAACAGACCCCAGACCGGGTGCATGTACTCCGGTGGTCCGCATCATGAGTATAAACTCAGTTTACGCAAGGCTACATGTCAGGCTCTGCGTGCATTAATTCCAGGACAAGTCTTTTGTCCATAATTCTCCTCTCTGTCCCCAAGAGGACGTGACACCATTTGTATGATAAAAACTACTGTGTTTAAAAGCTGCAGCTGTGCTACATTAGAATCTGTTGCGGACGGAGCAAGAAAACAATACACCATATTGTTCAAGGCAACCTTGTACAAAATGTGCAGACTCACTCCCAAGAAAAATCACTGAATAACAAGCAACATGTACAGCGTATACCTGAAAAAATAATGTCACAACAACAAATGTATTATGTGTAGCTGTGCAGAGCAGAGGCAGCCTAAAACATCTTAAGTGCAAAATTGAGTGAGATCCAAAGTGGGCCCAGAAGGGACATCGCTACACATCC
This sequence comes from Lissotriton helveticus, assembly GCF_964261635.1. Lineage (NCBI taxonomy): Eukaryota > Metazoa > Chordata > Amphibia > Caudata > Salamandridae > Lissotriton > Lissotriton helveticus. The sequence goes on from NC_136068.1 coordinate 1,450,461,855, forward strand.
TTCTTGGTCGTGAGAGTAACTTAGCAACTAGCTACTTGCAACTAGCAAAATAATAAAGTTCACAAGCCAAGCAAAGTCAATGCGATGCTATCAAGCATAATATTAAATTTTAAAGATCTAATAAAAATGGACATGGAAATTTTGGAAAAGGGACCATATTAGGTTGAGCTGGGAGCATACAAGATTTCTTCCAAATGGTCAATGTTTAATGAATCCAGAATGGATTCATTCTCCGTCATCATTCAAAAGCTGCAAAGGACAGACATGATCCTCATTATCAGCTGATGGTGAGGAAGTATTCTTTTATCCTGCGTCCGTGTTATTAAAGCTGGAGTTCGGAAGTCCAGGTATTAAAACATCTATCCCCCCAATAGGGAGTAGTTCATACCATGCATCTGGAAGCAACTGCAAGGTCATGGGACAACTTTGAAAATGGTGAATTATCAAACTAATCAACAGGTTCATGTCCCTATTAAAAGGCATATTGCAGCGCAAGGCAAACATCAAGCGCCTACTCGAGGGGACATCATAGACAATGAAACATGGGTTATACGCCCATAAACCAGGCAGGTCGGAATGACAATCAGTTAGTGTTCAGTTCCTGGAGCAGAGGTACTCCAAAGAACTATATCATGCAGTCACTGCACAGCTGAACCAGTGGTAGTTTCGTTACCAGTGGGCTTCAGAACAAACCATCCATTGTGCTGTTACAAAAATAGAATAAAAATGCTGCAAATGAAGAATAAAAACATAGGTATGCCTCTGAAAACACTTAAAAATAGAGAATGTATAAAGGTCGGTATCACTCCAAATATTTTCTGGAAAATACTGACTAAGCCAGCCCTGATTGATTTAAAAATGTGCGCTATCCCAGCAGTATGGAAAGCATTAAAAATTCGAAGCACAAACTCACCAAAATGCTTTGGGAGGTTTGTGCTTAAAAATGAGTGTATTTCGCTTGATGTCTTTACAACCTGCAATTCAAAGGTTTTTCATGTAGATGTTAATGCAACATCTTTTTGAAACAATAAGGCTTTGAGTCAGCTTAGCTTGTTGAAATCTACATTCAAAATTTGAATCGAAGGCCATAAGGAAATAACAGAAACCCCGTGCATTGGAGAGAGAAGCAAGTTATTGCAGCATGTCACTATCTGGGAAACAATAGGGATTTATGGGATTCCGGCCTTCATCCCACAACAATCTTGGCCACTTAACATCAAATAACTTCCATTGGAAAGGACAATAATGATGGAGAGAATTGAAGGGGCTGGTTTTCCTTTTTTTTTAAAACAGGTCACATTTCCTACCAAAGTATTACAGTCTCTGTGAATAGTAATCTGTTTAGAAACAAGTGAACGGCTAACAGGAGAATTGCATTCATTTCCAGTAAGTGATACCTCTCTTTCTACCCGTTCACATTGGTAATTAAAAGGTAGTGACCCACAACTTGTGGATAAAGCTCCCTCCCAGAGCTTCTTTTCTACCTACCTGGAAATGTTTCATGCAAGATGTAAACTGGAATTTTGAGATTGGCCAAGATATTACCCCATGTATTAGTCACACTTTAGAGGGTGTTTCAGCTACTGTGAAAGGCAGTTTTTCTAACTTCTCAATGTGTAACATTGTGTAAGTGGCATCTTTTTTGTCTATAACCTCTTGTGTTTACGTGTCAGGTTGAAAGGCAAGAATAGTTGCATAGAAATTAAATAACGCAATGGTACGCAGCCATTTTTTAGGACATGAAGTGACCAACTAAACTACATAATAGATCTAGGCTGACTTTGCCCATGGTATAATACAGACATGTAATTTTGCATAGTATCGATTACAGACAACACAATGTTATTCAAACTGTAAATGGAAGAACACAATGTATTAATGCTATTATCAACAACAACAAGTACTTTAGCCAAATGATTGTGATAAATTTGCCTTAAACGTGTAGCTGCTTCTATTCATGACATTTTCCAAATTTTAATTTTAATTTGCATAAATAAATATACAGAGACTTAGGACTTGTTAGAAATGGGATCTCTGGTTGGCTAAGACTTGCACCAAAGCCAGGCAGAGACCACCACTCAAGTCAGGGCAAGGGAGTTACACGCCGAAGATAACCCCTGCTCACCCCCTTGGTAGCTTGGCACAAGCAGTCAGGCTTATCCCAGAGGCAATGCGTAAAGCATTTGTGCAACACACTCACACACAGCAGCAAAACACTAGGCGCACCACAAAAGGAACTCCACACAGTGTTATATATAAGAATAGCCTTTGTATGATAAGAAACACATTAGAATAGAAATCACGCAATGTACACTGTGCCAACTGGCACTGGGCAGTATTTACAGGGGATTATATACACATGACAGGGCCACATGGACCACCGTCAGAATCATCACTTAGTGGAAATAATAAAAGTAAGATTTATCATAAACGTAGAAAACAACCAGTACTTGTAGCACAAATAGTAAATGTAGCGCACAACCAGTAACTACTAGTGAAATACTGAACTGAGGCCTAGATCAAGCAACGTAAATCACAATATGCAATAATCATCACAGTATAAATATGTTATGCAATACCCAGCATCAACCTTAAGAAATATATTGGCATAAAAACAGTTTGCCCCAATCGGGGGCACAACGCACTGAACCTGGCCCCGGGCCAACTGGCCTCTCACAGGGGCTCAAATGCCCAATGTCCAGAATGTCCGGGCTGGCTGCACATGCAGCAAAAGCAGAAGGCGCAAAAGATCAGGCCTAAACGTGGCAGCTGCCCACTAATTAATGGGCAGCTGTGAAAAATGAGCATGGGCACCAGTGTGCCCTCTGAGCCCCTCTCTGGGACTCTGAAAGTAACTATGGCCCCACTTTGCAGCTGCCTGCGCTCTCGCAGGGCAGCTAGTAAAACTATCCAAACAAGCACTGGCACAGCGGGGGCTTTAGGAGTCCACACTGGGACTCTCAAACTGAAATGGCCCACAAGTCCTCCTCCGGGACTTTTAAAAAGGAATGTCCCAAGAGAGTGCTGGCACAATGGTGCAAGTTACTTTGGAGTCCGAAGGAAACCAAACCTTGCCTGCGTGTTGCAGCTGCCCTTTGACAAGTGGGTAGCTGTGAGCACCAACAATGTTCCCTGAAGTGGCAGCAACCATGTGCGCGTGGGCCCCATGGGGCTCGATCTCCATTTGCAGGCGCCCTTTCTAACCCCACTCACCGGAGCTCTCAGGCGTTTCCTCGTCTCCTGTGGAGGCTGAGGAAGCTGCACACATGGTTCTCCTCTTTCCACGGGGAGCCCCCACCATACGGAGCGAAGTCTCCATGGTCTTCGGTCCGCTTGCCAGCGCGGGGTAGGCTCCTGCCTGGCTCCTGCTCGGCTCTCGCATCGGGACGTCCTGGGAGGCGGGGTAGGCTCCCGTCCTCCCGTTCCTCACCAGCAACTTCCTCTTCGTCATGTGGCCCCGCCCACAACCAGGCAGGGCCGCCTTGCTTCGGGGTCCCGAAGGCAGCGGCCCGGCAACGTTTTCGCAACTCCTGGGCTGCGGTGGTGATTCTTCTTCGGTTTTGGCAGCATAAGCGGGGTGGGCACCCGAAAAATAAATAATAAAGCGGGGTGGCCTCCCGCGATAAAACAGCCAAAACTGCGGGGTGTTCACCCGCCCTCCACGTACCGATGTGGGGTGGGCTCCCACTCGGTTTTTAGCAGCACAAATCGCAGCGACAATGCGGGGTGGGCTCCCGCTTCTCCCCAGCAGCATGGGGGGTTTCCCACGCCAGGGACTCCCTCCTAATGAATGGCTCGGTGCTGCAGAGCCCACGTGCTCCTCCAACAAGAGAATCTCTCTTCCTCACACTCAAAGTCTGCACAAAAGCGCTCTCAGGCGCTAGGTATCCTCAAAGTCCCCAGACAGGCAGAACCAGAGGATCCTTGGTGCTGGGGAGACCCCAGTAAAGCACGTCCAGGCAGGCCAGCACGCAGGGACCCCCAGGAAACAGCAGCTGGGTCCCGCAGCAGTACCTCCTTGCAGAGTGTCCCCTCAAGAACACAAGCACAACAGAACACCTTCATGGGGTCACAGCCCCTTCTTTTATACCTCATTCCCCTTTATGTGACAGCACAGGGCTTAGGGATACCAGTTAGAACTGGTATAGGGGAGCTTTGGAGCACTTTGTTTTACTCAGCTCCTCTCTCCTTTGTTAGGTGGGGGCTCAGGGATTAGACGCTCCACAGGGGAAGAAGCCAGCATTGTGGAGGGAAGGCACAGCCCTATTCAGGTCCCAGGTGCAACTCCTTCCTCCCATCTACATGCAGATCACCCTATTCACCACTGGGCAGACTCATCCTGGCTCCTGGAGCCAACCACACCATCCAGCACCTGTCAATCACAAGTCAGACATGCAATTCACACCAGGCAGCAAGACACACCGCACACAGAAATGCCAACTTCTAATACACCATACATCTGCGCACACCATTGCACAGCATTTATTCTCATAAGTTCGCACATATTAAACTCGCCTCTGCGCTCCTCTCATACCAGGAATTACCAGGGACACACATATCCCCCATGCATTCCTATGGGAGGGCAGGCCAATCTCAACTAGACACACTCAGAGCGCGCACGCACTTTACACTGGGCCACTGTGCTAAAGTGCGCAGAGGCCAAATACTACTAATATCAGATCACAGAAAAGGCAAAAAGTTTAGGGGTGAACCTGCCAAAAGGGCCAAGTCCAACACAACCCCCTTCCAGCCAAAACGCAGGGCAGACTAATCACCACTATGATGGGCTTCCCTGCTTGGGGCGATAGAACACAGACGCGGGCCCGCAACTGCAGGGACACCCTCCTGTTCTACGCCACGGTGAACCCATGTGGTTCCTTCTGTAAAAGCTCTCTGGAGCAACTGGGCTACCCCACTGGTACTCCCTAGCTGTCCATGGCCAGGACCAGGCCCTAGGTCACCCAGATGTCACTGGTCCTTGCCCATCCACAGAGTGGGGGTAGTAACTTCTGGCACATAGTAGCCATTCTCCACTCTTCCCCTCATCAGGGTAGTTCTAGACTGCCACTGATCCTCCAGCCTAGGGTATCAGAAAAGTTGTGAGTAGGGAGCTACCCTTTCTGTCAGGAAAAGGATTGGGTCAACAATTGTACAAAAACAGAGCTCCTTTTCCTGATTTTATACCTTATATATGGTGTGCCTATCCCCACCGGGATGACCACCTTTGTGAAAGAGATTTTGCGGTATTGTTTAGGTTACCAAATTTACAACTTAAAATATCAAACCCATCGATATCATGGAGGACCACATATGAATCAAAGACTTAATAAAAATGTGTCATTCATTTATTTATAAAAATTGTTTCAAAAATCATAGTACCACAATTCTGTTACACAAAAACAATGCAAAATATATATTCACTTAATACAACAATGCTTATGACACACTCTCTAAAACATTTTATAGTTTAAAAATTGCTTGTGCAGCAATGTTTACCACAAACATATTCATACATCATAATTGTAGAGCAATATATTAATAGGAACAAACTGTCGACGCGGCGTTTCGGTGCCTCTTTTATTCTTGCACTTTCTTCAGGACTCGTTCCCTGATTGGTCACATCTACAAAAACATATATCATAATGCATCTCATTAGGTCCCATTTTATAACATTGATTACACTTTCATTGTTCATCATTAATTATACCCTAATATTTGGTAACCCATACAGTTGGATCTGTAAAACTCACTAAAAACTTTCATCAACATTATTCACTGTCTATTGTCATATCTTATAGACAGATTGACTTATGGACGGGACAATAGCAGAGGAGTGTGTTTTCTTAAATTAACACTAGGGACTGACTCAGTTTCCTTTACTCTACCGGACAGTCCTTCCCAAACCCCTTTCTCAGATCTTTTCCTTGTGTCTGCTTAATCGTTTTTCAAGGATCCATTTGTAATGAACCTGGGGATTGACTAAGTTTTCTTTTGCTTAGCTATATATTTCCGCCCATATATGTTTCTCAACTTACCCAGGTAGTTTTCCCTGGATCTTTTTTCTCTATTATTATGAGTCCGTTTAACATCTGCTCATATTTTTCATTCCCTTTGTTTATTTAAAATTTCTGTTTTCAGGAAAAAGAGAAAACCGCATGTTTTGGTTTTAATTGCATACTCTGTCATCTTAGGTATGAGTTTTGGTTATGCCCCTGATTTATTACCTTAAAACTCGATATTCTTGGTCTTTCCTCAGAATGTATGGAAATTAACCACTTCAATACTACAAGGCAAAAAAGACATGTTTTTCTATTTATACTCAGTCTGGTTCTTAACTCATCAATTTTCACCCAGTAATTTAATAGTTGGACTTCAGCTTCCTTACTGGTCCTATTTCCATTTTTCCTTTGATCATTAGGACGCCTCTGGGAGCTCCCTTTCACTTTTTCTTCTCCCTGCTTCGTCTAGGGGTCAAATTATCTTATTAGTATATCTATTCGTTAACTTAGCTTACTAAGATATGTCCCATTGTTGTTTGAATTCTTACCTTACTGGATGACAAGAGTTACTTGTCATCCAGTAAGGTAATTTGACCCCTAGACGAAGCAGGGAGAAGAAAAAGTGAAAGGGAGCTCCCAGAGGCGTCCTAATGATCAAAGGAAAAATAGAAATAGGACCGGTAAGGAAGCTGAAGTCCAACTATTAGTCTCTTGCCTCTTTCTACACCTCTCTTCCCTCTTTCTGTACTTCTCTTGCCTCTTTCTGCACCTCACTTGCGTCTTTCAGCACCGCTGTTGCTTTTTAATCACAGGAGATTAGTGGTATTGGACATAGGGAAGTACCTGTTGGTCCTATAGGTTAATCTGATGTAAATGTTCTTTTGCGTTGGTGAAGATGTGCATGATGATGCAAAGATATGTGCTAATTCATATACACACTTTTCATCTTGAAGGTATAGAAAATCCACATGCTTTATGTATAATGTGTAGATTCACCAATAAATTGCAGTCCATTATGAATAATTGGACATATGGAGAAAGAGTGCAGAAGAGCAATAATGGCATTGGGCAGGTTGAGTCTGCCTGAGAAATGTATATAATGACAATACCACTCAAATATGACATCCTTAATAAATGTGAGTGGACACCCCCACATGTGAGTGTGGATCGGTAGTCTTAATAAAGATTGGATTGAGGCTGATGTAAGGTGATATTTGTACTTGGAGAGCGAGCGCTGCACGCTGTGTCCAATTTCAGATAAACTGAGAATTGCCAGCTTGCATTTTGCACACACGAGCGATTCTAATAAAGTTTTACCAAAGTTTTGCTGTGGTGAAAAGCTCGGTGATGATAAAATGTTTAAACGCGCGATCTCGCGATAAGGAGGATGGATTGTACACTTCTCTATAGTCCCTATGTTTAAGAGCCCAATCCAAGATGGCCGCTATCAACGCGAGATTGAGAGAGCCAATCAGGGCCAGCATTTCGCTCGTGTCACTGTGTAAATGAACAGCTGGCAACCGCGAACATTGCACGGGTCGAGTGAATGCCGGCAGGTCTCCTACTATCGGTAAGGTGGAAGGGGGGGTCTAAATAGCTACGGATTTTAAAACGGATGAGGAAGAAGATTGGGAAGTAAGTTATGTCTATAATTTAAGACACATTCCGATGTTCGTCTCTTTGCAGTTAAAAATACGAAGGGGACGCCAGATAACTCACAGAAGGAGTTAGTCTATACGTGTTTTTAGTACCTCTCGGCCGGTATGAGAGACAGCTGCCGTTAGAGGGTAAATATCGAAAAACAGCAGTACAGACCGTTTCTGCACAGCAATATGTAGTTGAATACCCACATGGCAGGGCATTAAACCTTAATTTAGAATATTTTTTATGTTTTGACAGTTGTGAAGCCCCGGTGTCCAAAGCAGTGGCTTAAAAAATTGTATGCCCTGAAGAAATTGCCAGATGAACACTATGGCAATGAAACATGTCGGCAAGTAGAATATGGCTGTATAAGCAGCAGTCATATTCACTTTTTTAATCTATGCAATCAGCATGAAAGAACAGGAATAAAGTTTGTGTGTCCGTGCTGTATGCGTATGTTTTATGTCGTGTGACACTATCTTGTATGTTTTGTTTTTTCCACTGCACTTCTTTTTGTAAACACATATTTGCTTTCACTTGGACACCTTTTCTTTGAGCTTGATGGCACCAATGATGATAACAGGGCTATCCTGGTGAGTACCTGCAAGGTTCCCCTTTGGTGGTGCGCCCGTGAGGGGCCATCTCGCTTTCACACATTTTTTTCACAATGGTAAATGGTTTCACATCTGTCTGTTTAAAGGGATGGGCTTTTTTAAGTTGGGCACGAGATTGATATACCCCCTACCCCATAATCAATAAAAGAGGGGAGGTAGTTGTAATTGATTGCAACGTGAGGGATATCATTTGTAAACAGTTTAAGAGAAGAGTGCCGGTGACCTAGGTTATAATTGGTATTGTGGCCACAATGAACCACCCAAGGTAGTGACACAGGGAACCCACGCGGGACGCGTGCTGTGTGTGAACACAGCCGCCAATCGCCATTAACTTCAATGGAGAAAGTCACTGTTGGAAATTTAAAGATAACGGACACTTAGGAGAGAACTTTGAGCAAACCCCTTTAGACTTAAGGGGTTCTAGGGCCAACACCCATGGGAGCACCGGAGTACTCGAGTTACCTCACCCAGGGAAGCCGGGTGCATAGTTGTCTTTTGGTGTCGGGAATCGTCGTTGATTTCAATGGCGATCTGGTGCAAAGTACCGCAGCCATCGAAGAGAAAAGTGTCCTGTGTCATCCAAGACTGGATCAAAGATGGGAAGAACCTGAAACCAGAGGGGACACAGTCTGCGTCACTAGCCAGTGACCTGGGGGCACGATAGACGGATGCCCACAGATGTTGGGAGTTTCAGGTGAAAGATGCGAAGCTTGACTCTTCAGCCACGAGGACCAGGAGGCGTCGACGATGACCAGGATCTGAAATCGAGCTGTCCCACGAAGTACGTCGAATGCTGCGGTGTCGGTGCCCGGATTGGACCCAACAAGCCTCGGCAACAGCAACCCATGCAGAAAGGAGAAAGATGCTTCGGTGCGACCAGCAAGGTCAGAGGGACTCACCACGTGGTGGGAGGTCAGGGCATGTCTGGAGCAACCAGGGAAGCCCAAGGAAAATCAGAGTTGCCTTTGTAGGGACCCACCAGTCGACGGACCAGGGATCGTGAAGGAGCCTCGAGTTGTAGCACTCACGGAACACTCGTTGAGTGTAGGCCAGCAATCTTCGGTGCAAAAGGTGCTCGGAGCTTGGGCTACAAGTAACCCAAAGCACAGCTTCAAAGAACGTTGAGAAGCTGATGCACTTGCAAATGTGCACGGTGTCCAGGAGTTCCGGTTCCACGTCACTCGTGATGGCTGCGGGTCTCAGCTTTGCTGGGAACTCGAGTCGGCCTCAGAGAAGTCTGGAAATCCTCCTCCTGAGCTGCAGATACTTCGAAGTCCGTCGGGAGCTTTGGAGATGCAGACCGGCAAATGCTTCGTTAATGGCTGTAAAGCAGGGGAGTAACTCCTTCACTCCAAGGGAGATTCTTCAGTTATCTAGTTGTGCAGATCGTCGAAGTTCCGGGATTTCTGTAGCAAAGTTTCGTCCAGGTGTAATCTAAAGTCCTGTAGTCAGGGGTTCCTTTCTTATACTCAAGGAATGGGTTGGACATACTCTGGGAACCCACCTATGGGAGGGTTTGGAAAGAGGGGTGGCTACACCCATTTCCTTTGTCCAGTTTCACGCCAGAGCAGGGGCTAGTAGCCCCTGCAACCGGTTTGAACTTGGTTATGCACAGGGACATCAAATGTGCCCCCAGTGCAGACTTCAAAGCACTCTGAGTGCACCCACCCAGCCCCAATCCACTAAGGCCTGTCTGGGAGGTAGTTACACCTCCCTGTGACAGGAAACCAATTGTCCAGGCCTCCCTTGCCGGAGTTTCCGGTCAAACAGCAGGAGGCCAGAGTTGTGTCTGTGGCTGCAGCATCCATTTTGTAATTCCAGGGCTCTTTTAAACTGGTACTGGGTATACCGGTGTATACGTCTCTCCCTCTAGAAGGCTGGAATTCTACCCCTGCTGCCTGAACTGGTGGGGGGAGGTGGGGGGGAGGATTCCAAAGTGTTTGACACCAAACACGACATGTTTCCGTGCAGCCATCCCAAAGTTAGCATTTACCACGAGGTTATAATGCACTTAAGAGTATATGGCCAGGCTGCATCACAGCACAGCCCCAGAGAATAGGTTCCGAAGGCTGCAGAGGGACCCTGCACATGCATGGGCACCCTCTCACATGAAACCATCCACCCTGCCTTCAGGATTGATAAGGCCTGCCCTAGGGGTTTCTCTGTACAGTGATTTAAGGTAGATATAGGTAACCTATATCTTAGTAAGGGGTGCATGCACCACCTTACCCAGGCTGCAGTAGCAGTCCTGTGGAGTCAATTCAATTCAAAAACTTTATTCGATCATTGATTAATGATCATAAAAGTACATACATACATAAGTGATAAAACATGAGGATATATCAAATTTTAAGTTAATCACATATCAAAAAAGGTGCTTTTCCTCAAACAAATCGATTTTAAAATAAATACAGCAGTAAAAAAACAGATGTCCTGTGAATCAAGTCCAAATAAAAGCCCCATGGCCGATACAATAGTGGATACATTATATTTTTTGAAAAGCGGTTTCAGATATATTTTTCGGAGGTGAAGATAGAGAGGGCATATCAATAAAAAGTGCTCCGTACTTTGTTTTGTGGTCCCATCACACGGACAGGGGGCAGTAGTATAGGTCTTCATTACAGGATAAGCGACAAGCAAATGAACAATCCCCATCCGTAATCTTGTCAATACATATTGGTGGGATCGGATAGTGACCAATTTAAAATATCCTGAAAGCCCCATTTCTTCCTTAGTGTATCTGTCGTAAAAAACATGTGTAGAGAACTGGGCAATAGCTGCGTTACGCTTCCCCATGCTAACCCTCAAAAATTCATGTTTAAGCTCACTCTTCGGTATATCTAAAACACAAAAAGGGTTATCACGCACAGTAAGATTAAAAACATCACTAAATGTTCGAATAATATAGTTAAGCCAAGGGATGCGGGAACATTTGTCCATATGAAGACAGTCTAAAATAATTTTTCTTGTGAAACCAGTCTGTTCCTTAATCCATATAGATCTCCATACTAACAGGGGTCTTAATCTGATCAAGTCAGATAGATGTTCTAGACCAACCTCCTGATGGATCAGCTTTGTTGAGGCAGAAGATGGTAAACACAGGAGTTTTTTTACAAATTTGTTTTCCTCAACCTGGAGCATGTTGTTATTACAATGGCCCCACACTCCTGAGCCATATAGGGCCAGAGCAACACATTTATGGCGGTATAAGTACAACATGTCTGGTATCCGTCTTGAGCCTAACTTGGATGCGAACTTAAATATGCCAAAAGAACACTTGGCCATTTTGGCTCTTACATTAATCATTTCAGGTGTCCACATCCCCCCTCTGTTAAAGGTGATACCTAAATAACAAAATTTGTCCACCACTTTTATAGTTTGGTCCATAACTTTTAATTTTCTCCCATTAATAAAATCTGCAAATTTATTCATAAGTTTTTGCAACCCAAGAGGTGTTTGTGAGAGCAGAACCGCGTCATCCGCGTAAAGCAATATTGGGATGGAAAGGCCATCAGCAGTCGGTGCATCTGCACTGATGGTCCGTAATTCCGACTCGATTGCGTTTATAAAAAGGGAGAAAAGAAGAGGTGCAAGGACACATCCCTGCCTAATTCCAGAACCTACTTTGATACTGGGTGTACACTCCCCCGATTGCCCGTAGCGTATCTTAGCCGTCAGATTACTATAAAGTTGGGCCAAAAAATAGATAATATCCTTTGGAGCACCCATGTCCAACAAGGTTGACCACAGAAGACCATGATCAACCAGGTCGAAGGCACTGGTCAGGTCGGCAAAACAAAGAAACAACGAGCCTTGTTTAGCCCTTGTATATTTGCATATAATAAGATCTAAATTAATGCATTGTTCTATGGTGCCTAACCCCTTGCGGAATCCATACTGAGAATCCGCAAGGATCCCTTTATCTTCTACCCATTCCTCCAGACGACTCAGTAATACCCTACTCATAATTTTTAGGGAAGCAGTGAGGAGAGAAATCGGGCGGTAGTTTTTTGCCTCACCCCTCTCCCCTTTTTTATACACCGGGATAATGATTGATTCCCCCCAGATCTGTGGGGCCGCAATCATTGCAGCTGCATTAAAAACCTTTGTTAACAATGGACTCCAGATAGAAACCTCGGCTTTATAAAGGTCAACGGGTACCCCATCAGGGCCCGGCGCCTTTCCCCCCTTACTGGCCCGGATGGCGGCATCCACCTCAGAGACTGTGATATTAAGAGGTAGGGGGATAAAAGCCACGGTCTCCCTATCACCCTCTACAACTAGTCCTTCAAGGTTAAAAATGCTAGTAAAATGAGCCACCCATTGTTCCTCAGACACCTGAGCAGACATTACCGGGGCTTCTTCATTTTGGAGGAAGGGACTATTGACAGTGGACCAGAAAAGCTTTGCATCCTTAAGATCCACTGCCTTAGTCAAGTTGTTCCAGGCCTCTTCCCTTAGTTCCTGTTTTCTATCCCTCAGATGAATTGAGTATTCCCTTCTAAGGGTTTTAACTGCTTCCTTATCCCTGGGTTTACCCTTAAGAGCAGCTTTGAGTTTTTGTAAGGAGTTAGTACATTCCCTATTAAACCATCCCCCGTTAATCCTAGGGCCCTTTGGTTTTCTTCCAGTTAAAATTTGTGCAATGTTTTTATTAATGATATCGAAGCTAGCTAGAATATCAGCATTATCCTTTTCGGGTTCAAGGCAGCATTCCACCTCGTCTATACAGGCAGACACAATGGTACATAGTAAACGTTCCTCATTTTGCCTACCCCATTTAATTCTAGGGCCATTAGGTCTATGTGGAACTACATCTGTCACTGCACCATGTGACGCCTTTACTTTATCCCCCCATAAGGAGAGATACATAGTTAGACAGTTATGATCGCTTAAGGCTGGGTCTACTATTACGGGTAAGGAACACAAAGCTGTAATACTGGAGGAGGCAATGAGGTAGTCGATCCACCTCCGCCTTTCCACCTCCGCTTCTAGTTCATCAACCATATATGTTTTTGAATGGTTAAAGACATTGTTATAATGGTTTATTACTAAAACATTTCGCCCATTCCTGTGTTGTAACCACAACAGCTGGGAGTGCAGACCAACAATCCGGTGGGTTTTCACTCGAACCGGTAACCTCACAGAGAGCAATATCACCATCCCACCACTGGCTCTCCCCATGTTGGATGGCTGAGCATGGCAATTATAGGCAACATACCCATCAAGATAGACATCTACGGCCGCCCAAGTCTCCTGGAGACACAAGATGTCAAATTGGGTTATAAATTCTAACCATCCTAGACAATCTATCTTATTATTCCACCCAGCAATATTCCAACTCGCCATCTTATATCCCCGTTCTGTTAAACTAACAGCCTCCCTAGATGGTGGGGGTAGGGTATGGATGTGAATTACTTCCCCTAGCACGGGGTCTTCAGACAGTCGGGTCGGAGTTGTACTTCCATTAGCCGGGGTAGGAATATCTGAGTTACAATGAAGCTGCCCAGAATTACATGTATTACCCCCAGAGCTACAAGTAGCATTGTACCCATTGAGTTGGTTAATATCAGTTGAGCCTTTTTCCCCCGTGCCTGCACCCGTATCTCCCCCTGTGTCTCCACAGAATTCCTTACCCCCCTCCCCTGTGGCTCGATGGCATCAATCGCAGTCTTCCAGGCCACTAAACACGTCAAACCTGTTGGTGGTGTCTAGGGGTGTAAAAGGTTTAAGATGATCCATTCTCCTGTGTGTTAGGGAGTTGTACCTTGGTCCTACAGTATTCCACCCATACGGATCTACAACTATGGGAGGTTGCTTGTCGTTAAAAATAGATCCATTTTTGTAGACAGGTGGACGATATGGGTTTGAGAGCATTTGCCTCAATAAGGGGGGGGGAGGAGCTTGCCTTGATGGATGATTGGGTGGAAACACCACTGAGCGAGGGTAAAAATATGTTAGGGGACGAGGGGTAATAGATTTACTACCGTGGTCAGAATGCCAGTTAAGTATAAAATGAACAGCATTCTGATCTCTAAAATTAATGACCACTATGTCTCCCTCAATATCTTTGGATCTTCCTCCCAGCCAAGGAAGGCGGCGGACATGGACAATTTCTCCATTGATATTATTTACAATAGGTCTGTGTAGACTTAACCAGTGCGATATTTTATTTTTCAGCTGGGCAAAGCCCTCCCGTTTGTTCTTCTCTAGCTCTGGTACCCCAGTAAGAACTACTACAAAGGGTACAGCTTCTGGTGGGAGTTCTGGAAGGGGGCCCTTATTATAGTTACCTCGAGCCGGCCACTCGTTTCCTCTAACTCTCGTCTTAATCCCTGGAGCTTGACCAAGGTTATTCGGCTGTCCATTAAACGTTACAGCCGGGGACAATGTGGGTTTACTTTTAAGTACAACAGGGTTACTCCCTGGTGTGCTTCCACTCATATTATTTGAAGATTGAGGCAAGATGGTAGTCTGAACAGGGGTTGGTATAGTAGTTATTGCGGGAATTCCTGGTGAGGTAAGTAAAATCGGAGTTGGTATAAGGGGATTAGGCATCACTTTATTAATCCCTATCTTGATTCCCAGTTCATGTTCTATCTTCTCAAGTCTATTTTCTAGTTTATTGAGTCTGTCTACGATAGCCAGAGTATGGGTCCTCAATATAGACTCTATACTATCGATCAGGGCACCATTTGGTGGTTCCTGTAGCGTCACAACTGCGGGGGGACTGTCGGCGGTGGAGATAACAGGGTCTATAAGGGGGGTTACGCATGAATGCGTAGGTGATATAACTATCCTTCCTTTTTCTGTTACTTTAACCCGTTCTCCCCTAATACTGTCGTCCTTTTTGATGCCAAAGTCTGCATGATTAATTTTCCTCTTTGGAAGGTCGGATTTTTTACGCCTTTTTGTCGGAGGAGGGCCATAAATTTTAACTGGTGTGACTTTTTTTCCCCTACTTTGAACTGCTTTAGATAGTTTAGGAATAGGGATAATTTGTGCATTGGTTATAACAATAGATTTAGTTGTACTAGGAGTGGTAGCAATAGTTGGCAATTTACTAGTAGTGCCTAAGGGTTCAAATTCACTCGTAGATGTTCCCTCTCTAAATATTAGAGGGATGCTGTCCTGCGAGGGGGTACAGATATTTTCTGTAAGAGTTCCGTCCCCCGTGGAGCTAATTAACACTGGTGAACCCGGGAATGGTCTATTCTTTAGGCTTTCAACCGACCGCCGTCGCTCAGCCCGAAGTTCTTCAAGGGTGGCGGTGGTTGGAGAATCCAAAAGAGTTTTCTTAAAGTAATTATCTAATTTCCCATTTATCAAACTCACAGGTTTCTCAGGGCCAACCTACTCCGGGGTTAGTATTTCAATTGACATAATGATTGATAATATAATATAACCCCGCAAGCACTTACACAAGAGTCCTAGGTCGTTTAGTAATCGACCAGGGATTATGGCCCAGTCCAGTCTCTTTAGGCCTCTGACGGCCGCAGACGGTCCCGGGCTTCTCCCGGCGAGCTCCCACGCGCTCCCGCGCAGCGGTATGCACACGTTAATAAATAGCTATTACGATGATCACCCGGTCGTTGGGGGCGGGGCGGGGAGGGAGAGCAGCCCAGGTGGAACGGGCGGGGTTACTGGGACTCCTGGGAAACGTAGTCCCAGCCCTCTTGCTCGCAGCCCTCAGCCCCTGTCTTACCCCAGCAGCAGCTAACAGCCCACAAAGGAAAGGAAAGTGCCCCTCTGCGAAGCGGGACCCGCGCGGCGGGTTCCGCGAGGCGTTGGAGGAGAGGCAAAGAATCCACGGGCAAACCGGTCAGCAAGGCAGGTTTATCAAGGTGTCCCACGAAGTGCAGTGAAAGCCGGTATTTGATCCCCCGGTCGTTGGGGGCGGGGCGGGGAGGGAGAGCAGCCCAGGTGGAACGGGCGGGGTTACTGGGACTCCTGGGAAACGTAGTCCCAGCCCTCTTGCTCGCAGCCCTCAGCCCCTGTCTTACCCCAGCAGCAGCTAACAGCCCACAAAGGAAAGGAAAGTGCCCCTCTGCGAAGCGGGACCCGCGCAGCGGGTTCCGCGAGGCGTTGGAGGAGAGGCAAAGAATCCACGGGCAAACCGGTCAGCAAGGCAGGTTTATCAAGGTGTCCCACGAAGTGCAGTGAAAGCCGGTATTTGATCCCCCGGTCGTTGGGGGCGGGGCGGGGAGGGAGAGCAGCCCAGGTGGAACGGGCGGGGTTACTGGGACTCCTGGGAAACGTAGTCCCAGCCCTCTTGCTCGCAGCCCTCAGCCCCTGTCTTACCCCAGCAGCAGCTAACAGCCCACAAAGGAAAGGAAAGTGCCCCTCTGCGAAGCGGGACCCGCGCAGCGGGTTCCGCGAGGCGTTGGAGGAGAGGCAAAGAATCCACGGGCAAACCGGTCAGCAAGGCAGGTTTATCAAGGTGTCCCACGAAGTGCAGTGAAAGCCGGTATTTGATCCCCCGGTCGTTGGGGGCGGGGCGGGGAGGGAGAGCAGCCCAGGTGGAACGGGCGGGGTTACTGGGACTCCTGGGAAACGTAGTCCCAGCCCTCTTGCTCGCAGCCCTCAGCCCCTGTCTTACCCCAGCAGCAGCTAACAGCCCACAAAGGAAAGGAAAGTGCCCCTCTGCGAAGCGGGACCCGCGCAGCGGGTTCCGCGAGGCGTTGGAGGAGAGGCAAAGAATCCACGGGCAAACCGGTCAGCAAGGCAGGTTTATCAAGGTGTCCCACGAAGTGCAGTGAAAGCCGGTATTTGATCCCCCGGTCGTTGGGGGCGGGGCGGGGAGGGAGAGCAGCCCAGGTGGAACGGGCGGGGTTACTGGGACTCCTGGGAAACGTAGTCCCAGCCCTCTTGCTCGCAGCCCTCAGCCCCTGTCTTACCCCAGCAGCAGCTAACAGCCCACAAAGGAAAGGAAAGTGCCCCTCTGCGAAGCGGGACCCGCGCAGCGGGTTCCGCGAGGCGTTGGAGGAGAGGCAAAGAATCCACGGGCAAACCGGTCAGCAAGGCAGGTTTATCAAGGTGTCCCACGAAGTGCAGTGAAAGCCGGTATTTGATCCCCCGGTCGTTGGGGGCGGGGCGGGGAGGGAGAGCAGCCCAGGTGGAACGGGCGGGGTTACTGGGACTCCTGGGAAACGTAGTCCCAGCCCTCTTGCTCGCAGCCCTCAGCCCCTGTCTTACCCCAGCAGCAGCTAACAGCCCACAAAGGAAAGGAAAGTGCCCCTCTGCGAAGCGGGACCCGCGCAGCGGGTTCCGCGAGGCATTGGAGGAGAGGCAAAGAATCCACGGGCAAACCGGTCAGCAAGGCAGGTTTATCAAGGTGTCCTGTGGAGTCATTTTGAAGGCTTCCCAGGGGTGGCATAATACATCCTGCAGCCCCTGGTAGACCTCTGGGGTACCCATACCCTAAGTACCTAGTATACCATATACTAGGAACTCACAAGGATACCCCAGTAACCAAACTGGAGTGTACCTATAGTACATGGAATCAATTTAGAGAAGAAGCAGCTAGGCTGGGGTCCTGGATAGCAGGGCCCCAGCCAGTCTAAAGTCGAAAAACTGTGAAACATCAGAAGAAAGTATGGCCTCAGCTTCTTCAGAGCCTAAATCACAGCAAAGGCCTCCCTCTCACTAGCTGACCAACGTTTCTCTCTAGGGGTCAGCTTCTGCTAATAAAAGCTACTGGCTGGTCCTGACCTTCTTCATTCAATTGTGATAACACAGCCCCTACCCCCAACTCATATGCATATGTTTGGACAATTAATTATTTGGAGTAGTTAGGACTTTGCAGAATGGGAGCAGTACACATGGCCTGATTCAGGTCATCAAATGTCTTTTGACAGCTAACTGTCCACTGAACTTTCTTAGACAATCTCTTGGAAGTTAAGTTATTCAGGGGTGTCACAATGGATCCATACCCCTTGACAAATCTTCTATAGTACCCAGTCAGGCCCAAGAAAGCTCTCACCTGAGTCTGGGTAGTTGGAGCAACCCAGTCCATGATGCTCTGCAATGGTTGAACCTGGCCTCCAACTACAAGGTGGCCAGGTACACAACCTGACTCTGCCCTATCTGGCACTTAGTAGCCTTGATAGTTAGGCCTGCTTTCTACAGGGCCTCCAAAACATTTCTCAGGTGGACCAGGTGATCCTCCCAGGTGGAGCTAAAGATAGCAATATCATCTAGATATGCTGCACTGTAGTCTTCCAGGCCTGTTAGGACTTTGTTCACCAACCTTTGAAAAGTGGCAGGTGCATTCTTCAAACCAGAGGGCATCACCACAAATTGGTAGTGCCCACTAGGGGTCGAAAATGCTGTCTTAGGCTTTGCATCATCAGCTAGTCTGATTTCCCAGTCGCCAGCTGTCAGATCAAATGTGCTCAGAAACTTGGCTGAGGCCAAAGTATCTATGAGCTCATCTGCTCTGGGTATTGGATGGGCATGAGTCCTAGTGATTACATTCAGACCCCTGTAGTCCACACAAAACCTCAGCTCTCTCTCACCACCCTGGGTGTGAGGTTTAGGCACCAAGACTACTGGACTAGCCCAAGGGCTATCTGAGGGTTCAATAACTCCCAAATCCAACATCTTCTGGACTTCAGTCCTGATACAGTCCCTGACATGGTCAGGTTGCCTGTAAATCTTATTTTTAACAAGCAGACTGTCCCCAGTGTCCACTTCATGAGTGCACCAGGTAGTCTGATTTGGAGTCAGAGAGAACATATGTCTGTACTGATTGAGCACTTGTCTGCAATCAGTTTGCTGCTGGGTAGTGAGGCTGCCTGCCAAGCCTACATCATCTACTGACACATCATCAGGGTTCTGTGAGAGTAGGTCAGGGAGTAGAGCACTCTCTTCCTCCTGTCCCTCATCAGTAGCCATGAGCAAGCCCATGTCTGCCCTGTCAACATATGGTTTCAGTATGTTGACATGAAGCACCCTATGGGGGCTCCTGGGAGTTCCAAGGTGTACCAGCTATGTAACCTCTCCCTTCTGTTCAACAATTATATGGGGGCCACTCCACTTGTCCTGGAGGGCTACTGGGGCCACAGGCTCCAACAGCCACACTTTCTGCCCTGGCTGGTAAACAGTCAGCACAGCCTTTTGGCTATGCCAGGCCATTTGCAATTCCTGGCTAGCCTCAATGTTTTAGTTGCCTTTTTAATGTACTCTGCCATCCTGGAGCGGAGACCAAGTACATAGTCGACTATGTCCTGTTTAGGGGGTTTGAGAGGTAACTCCCATCCCTCCTTCACCAGACACAATGGGTCTCTTACAGGATGCCCAAACAGAAGTTCAAAAGGGCTGTAACCAACCCCCTTCTGAGGAACCTCCCTGAATGCAAACAAAAGGCAGGGCAAAAGGATGTACTATCTGCGCCTAAACTTTTCTGGGAAACCCTTGATCATGCCCTTCAAGGTTTTGTTGAATCTCTCAACTAAACCAGTGCATTGTGGGTGATAGGGTGTGGCAAATTTGTAATTCACTCCACACTCCTTCCACATTGCAGTCAAGTAATTAGACATGAAGTTTGTTCCTCTGTCCGAAACTACCTACTTAGGGAAGCCTACCCTTGAGAACACTCCCAAGAAGTCCCTTGCCACCCCAGGGAGGGGAATGGCTTCTGAGTACCTAGTGGCATGGTCCACCACTTCTAGGATACATCTGTGCCCAGAGGCTGTCTGAGGATCCATGGGACTAACTATATTAATCCCAACCCTTTCAAAGGGAACCCCCACCACAGGTAGTGATAGCAGGGGGGCCTTTGTTGCACCACCTCCCTTACCACTGGCTTGACAGGTGGCACAGGAGCGACAAAACCCCTTAGGGTATTCAGACATGTGGGGCCAATAAAAGTGAGGGACAATCCTGTCCCAAGTCTTGTTTTGGCCCAGGTGACCTGCTAAGGGAATATCATGGGCTAGTGTCAACAGGAAGCCCCTGAACTTCAGAGGTATAACCAACCCCCTCGCTGCACCAGGGTTGGGGTCTCTACTCTCTGAGTACAAAAGTCTATCATCCCAATATACCGTATGGGTTCCACTAGCATTCCCAACAGCCTCAGCAGCAGCCTGCTGTCTGAGGGGTTCAGGAGAAGGGCAGCTCAGCTTCTCCTGACTCAGATCTGCCCTGGAAGGGCCCCTGTCACCAAGAACTCAACCTGATCTGGCTCAAGCTCATCTGGGATAGTTCCTACTTCAGGACTACAATCATCTCCCTCAAGAGACTGACCTACATTCTGAGTCAGGGGGAAAGGCACTGCCTTAACCCTACTGCTCCTTTTCTTGTAAGGTACCAGGTCCATTCTTCCAGGATCCAGGGGCTGTTCAGCTTGTGACATTGTGGCCTGTGGCCTAGTCACAGCAAACACATGTGCAGGGATTCCTAACATTTCTGCATGGGTCCTGAGCTCCACATCCGCCCAAGCTGAAGTCTCTAATTAATTTCCAAGCATGCATTCAACAGGGAGGTCTGCACTTTCTTGAGGCCAGTTACCCCTCCCCAGGAGAAATTAACAACTGCCAGAGCATGGTCAGTCCTGACATTGCTAGCATTGGTCATTTGGTACATTTCACCAAGTATGATTTGCTCAGGAGCCACAAGGTCTTGTGTCACCATTGTGTCCCTGAATGCCAAAAGCCTCCTTTCCAATGATCAAAGGCAGCTGTCTGTATTTGCCCAGATTACTGAGACTCACAGAGGAGGACATATCCATGCCTCCATCACAGATCAGGACAGCCTGAGTTGGAACTCTGACTAGGCCAGAGCCCATCTCAGAACCCAGGGTTAACCCTACTGCACCCTTATTCTGAGTACCACCACTGGGAGCTGAACTAGGGGGAACCGTTGCCTTAGGGGCAATGGTGGCTGGAATTGAGTCTTTGGACCTATTACAATCACTAGTCCAATGGGTTTTCTGTTTACAGAATTTACACCATGGTTTCTTTTGGCCTTTTCCTTTAGATGATTGGGACTCCCCTAATTGAGACTCCCCACCAGATGCAGATTTTTGGGGACCTTGAGAAGACTTCTGTTCTTCGCCCGTTCCCCCACCCTTATCAGAGTTCTAAGAATCTTGCTTCTTCTGGACACCACCTTGGTTGTGAATCACCTGCTTCACCCTGGTTCTGACCCATTTGTCTGCCTACTTTCCCAATTCTTGGGGAGAGGTCAGATCGGAGTCCACCAGGTACTGATGCAATAGCTGATTCTGACAATTATTAAGGATCTGCTCCCTCATAATTAAGTTGTACAATCCTGCGAAATCACACACCTTACTGCCAAGTAACCAGCCATCCAAAGCCCTAGTAGCACAATCAACAAAGTCAACACAGTCTGAGTCTGAGCCTTTTGGGTATCTCTGAACTTTATCCTGTATTGTTCAGTGGTTAGGCCAAACCCCTCAATCAGATTACTCTTCAGGACTGTATAATCATCAGCATCCTTTTCTCTAACAGTGAGGAGCTTTTCTCTACCTTTGTCCGCAAAGGAGAGCCACAAGATTGCTGCCCACTGCTCCTAGGGGACCCTCTGAACTTTTACTGGCCCTTTCCAGTGAAGTAAACCATTTGTGGAAATCATCCCCACTCTGGTAGGGAGGGACAATCTTGTTTAAATTCCTATGGTCATGAGATCCCTCTCTACCACTAGGGAAGTTGCTGCCACCATTGGACTCTAGTCCCATCTTTTACTAGCTCTCTAAAGCCCTAGGTATTCCCTTTCTAAGGCTACCTGATGTCTTCTAATTCTAAGCTGAGCTTCCTCATACTTCATCTGTCTTTCTCTTTTCTCCCTGGAGGATTCCCTCCTGTGAGAAGAAACAGAGGTCCCTGTAGATACACCAGAATGGTCAGACTCCTCAGAAGGAGATCTTGACCTCCTAGGCATACCTCCAACTCTCCCTGGAGGAACAAAGAGAGCACCTCCTTGGCCTTCTTCCTCAATTCCAAGGGGAGCTGCCTCTTCCAGGTCAAGGTCATTGTCACCTTCCTGGTCAGCTTCAGGGGTTGGGACCTGGGTATTTTCACCCCTGGACCCTTCCTCCCCTGCTGCCCCACTGCCTACATCATCAGGCCCTGAAGCCGTTCTAAGATCATCTTGCAGTAGTACCTCTATGATGGTGGTGGCACTTTTGCTTGTCTTCAATTTCCTAGTAGTACACAATGCTCTCAATTCTAAGAATGTGTCATACTTAGATGCCTGTACCATATTGACATCTAGCAGGGACCCACTGGTTCCTGGCCTTGAAGACATCACTAGTGTGGTGTGGTGTATGCACCTACCTACTCTAGTGTGGCCTACTAAACTCTCTTGAGTTGTAGAAAGGGTGTTCTAAGCCCTTGATACACAGCTCTGAGTTCAATAGAACTTACTGTAGTTTAAGCTTGTATTAAATGTACCTCGGGTACCTTTAGTGGTTTTCAGTTATTCAATCACTTGAGATTATCTGGTAAAACAATGGCAAGCTTGAATCCCAACCGCTGCACACCAATGTGAGAAGTTGGCCTGGCATATGCTGTCCACTAGTTATAATGGGCACCTTGAACCAGTCCAAACAACCCCTTAGAGGTGATAGGTTAAAGACAACCTTTATTGAAAGCTATCCTAGTGGTAGCTCAGAGAGCAGCCTTCACGCTAAATCTTGAAGGAATGTAAAGCAGCTTGTTTAACCAGTCTATAATCACATGAATGACCAAATTAAAGGAGAACCACACCAGGTATATATATAAAATATATGTATTTATTCCAAACACACCCTACTAGTCTCTTTATGGGGCTAGAGGTCAAAACACATAAGTTACACTTAATAGCACACAATAAATTAGCACAAAATACGTTGAGCCCTAGGGGCATACCAAACCATATATTAAGAAAGTGGTATAAGAACCACGACTTGACTAGACACAAGGCCTAGAGCCTGTAGAAGTGCTGGGGCCACAATGAACCACCCAAGGTAGTGACACAGGGCACCCACGGGGGACACGTGCAGTGTGTGAACACAGCCGCGAATCACCGTTAACTTCAATGAGGAAAGTCGCAGTCGGAAAGTTAAAGATAAAGGACACTTAGGAAAGGACTTTGAGCAAATCCCTTTAGACTTAAGGGGCTCTAGGGCAACAACCACGGGAGCACCGGAGTACTCGAGTTACCTCTCCCAGGGAAGCCGGGTGCATAGTACCTAGTGTACCATATACTAGGGACTCACAAGGGAACACCAGTAACCAAACAGGAGTGTACCTGTAGTACATAGATTCAATTTAGAGAGGAAGCAGCTAGGCTGGGGTCCTCGATAGCAGGGCCCAAACCAGACTAAAGTCGAAAAACAGTGAAACATCAGCAAAAGGGGGGGGGGGACCATACGAAGCAGATCCTACTCTCCGACATTTAGATATAGTCAGGTTATTTTTGTTCATCAAGACTCAAGTGGGTGCTGAATTCTTGGGGGACCCCTGTACTAGCGCGGGGTATTTACTTCTGCAATGGCACAATGTAGGTTACAGGATACCATAAGGTAGATCGCAGGATAGCCAAGTAGATGCATTCAAGTGAGATTTATTGTAAAAGAACAACGACCCCATCCAACATCACCTCCTGCAACTGTCAAATGAATGTTGCTTACATTCTAGTGCAGAGTATGTTCTATACATTCTACATTCTCAATTCCAATGACATAATAGAATGAGGAAGCTTCTAGTTGTAAAACAAGAACACTACATCACCTCCCCTCTCAACAAAGATTAAAGAAAATATTGAGAAATCTAAAGAGACGTCAAAGAAAATTGAGAAAAGTACTATGTACAATAAAAAACACAAATATTTCAGACGCAGTCTTGAAATCTAGCAGGACGTTGGACATTCCTACGAGGTCTAACATTTCTTTGAGTTGAGACAACCTCAGTCATTTGACACATCTCCAGGTTGAAACTTAGCCACCCTGTTCAAATTCCAAACTTTATGATTACTAATTTTCACAGCATTCTTGAAAACTTTAATAACTCGGAAGGGAACACTAAATTTAGACTTTGCCTTTCCCAAACGAGGAGATTTTATCTTTACCCAGTCCCCCACAGAGACCTTTGTGAGTTTAACAGCTTTCCTCCAATCATACCATTTCTTCCTCTTCTCCTTAATCACAGTTTCTCTTTCCTTCCACCCAGACACACTGTCCGCGTGCTCATCCAACAACAATCTTTTAGAACTCCACATTAGCTACTCTTTTCTTAAACAAGCGAAAAGGTGAAACTCCAGTAGATGAGTGTGGAGTGAATCTATACTCCCTAACTTTTTTCATCATCGCCAACTCCCAAACACCACCAGTTGCAACAGCCTGTTGCACAGAGTCTTTTAACACCTTCACAAACCTTTCCACAACTCCATTGCTCTCCGGATGATAAAGAGCTGCCTTCTTGTGTTTTATACCTCTGGAGGTCAAAAACTCTTCAACCACGGCAGAGGTGAATTGCACACCGTTATCAGACAGCAATGACACAGGAAAACCCTCTCTTTCAAATGAGCTATCCAAAAACTCAATCACAACTGAAGACTCTATAGAGCTTACTACTTTAATCTCAGGCCAGCGAGAACACAGGTCTAGACAAACCAAAACATACATATCACGTGATTTCAATTTGATGGGGCCTAAAATATCAATGACAATATCAACCCACGGACCATTGGATTGTTCACTCATCACCATAGGTTGATTTCTACACTTTAGTATCTTTTTACTGCAGGCAAAATCTGAGCAATTTCTGACTTTCCTTTCAATCCATACATCCATTGCTGACCACCAATAAGCCTCCCTTAACCTCTCCTTTGTTTTTACGATTCCCATATGGCTGGCATGAGCATTTTTCAAAAGCGTATTCCACAATGTGTGCAGAGGAATCAATCTGCTACCTCTTAACAGTATCTTATCCACTACAGATAACTCATCCTTAACTTGCCAGAATCCAATCAATTCATCATCACATAATTTCTCATCACACCATCCTACTGAGATCATTCTTATGATTTTCTGTAGAAGCTCATCCTCAAGTAAGGCTTTTTTCCAATCATTCTCAGATACAATACCATCGCTTTCTAAACAAACACCGACCTCTTCTTCAAAGTCTTCACCACCAAACTGATCACATTCCAAATTATCATCACGTCCAGTGCCAAGCCTTGGTAAGCAATCTGCAAGTATACTGGATGCACCTGGGGGATAGGATACTAGAAAATCAAATTCCTGTAGGGCAACTACCCATTTGTGTATTCTATGAGAAACACAATTAATACCTTTTTTCATAAACTTCTTTCAAAGGTTTATGATCTGTTAGAACCTGAAATTTGTTTCCCCAAAGAATTTTTCGCAGCTTACGAATAGACCAATAAATAGCTAGAGCTTCGCTCTCTACTACAGAGTAGTTAAACTCCGCCCCTCTTAGTGATCTGGACATAAATAAAACAACATTCTCATTGCCTTCCGATTTCTGAAAAAGAACTACTCCCAAACCTTTGGAGCTTGCATCAGTCATTAGATAAGAATCCTTTTTTGGATCAAAACTGCTAAGGTCTTGTGCATAATTGAGACATTTCTTCAGATTCTCAAACTCGTCATTACAAACATTTGACCATTCAAATTCACAACCTTTTTTTAAAAGATGCCATTGGTGTCTAGTCACCCCTCCAAAATTTGGCACAAACTTATGATAAAATTCTGCCATACCCAAGAATTTTACAAGTTCTTCTTTGCTCTGGGGAGCCTTGAGTTTACAAATAGCATCAACCAAAGAGGCTTTAGGCCTAATTCCTTTTCCTGAAATCAAGTGACCTAAATATTCGATTTCTGCTACATCGAATTTGCATTTATCAGCTCGTAAAGTTAAACCAACTTCATTTAATCTTGTTAAAACTGCCTTCATTCTGCTATCATGTTCTTCAGAATTCACACCAAAAATAAGAACATCGTCTTGATATATTTTTATGCCATTGCTGTCTTTCAAGACACGTTCCATAACTCTTTGGAATACAGACGCAGCAGAGATTAAGCCAAAAGGCATTCTCAAAAATCTAAAAGTACCATAACGTGTGACAAAAGCAGTTAGATTTTGGGAAGAAGGATGTAATCTGACCTGATGGTAGGCCGAAGAGAGATCAAGAGATGAAAAATGCTTTCCCCCACTGAGAGAACCCAGCATCTCATTAATATTTGGCAATGGATAGTGGTCTACAACTACTGCCTTGTTCAATTCCCTCAAGTCAACACAGAGTCTGGCCTCCCCCTTGGTCTTTCGGGCCATAACTATGGGAGAAAGCCACTCGGTTGCCTCTACTTCCTCTATTATCCCGTTGGTCTTCAATTTCTCAAGTTCGGCCTTCATACTTTCTTTTACTAATAGAGGAACATTACAAACTTTTGCTAGCTTGGGTTGTGAACCCTGTTTAATTTTGATTTGGTGCATGTAACGCTTAAGACACCCCAATTTATTATCAAAAACCTCAGGAAATTCTTTCACCCAGTCTTTACATTATTGTGCAACATGACAGACAGATGGCATCTCCTTTAGACACACCGATGGATTTTGATTGGGATCTAAAAGAACATGAAGATCACATTGATGGAACCAACTCAACAGCGAGTCACCCTTCATTGAAATGTATAGCTTCCCAGGAACTATTCTTCCTTTATAGTCAATTGAACCCCAGAACCAACCCAGAAGATCAATGATCTCTCCACTGTAACCCCATGGTCTTATGTCAGGTTGCATTAGAGTAACTTTACCCAACAAATATTGGTCAAAATATTTCTTTGGAATTAATGTTACTTTTGCCCCTGAATCAATTAACATTTTGATTGGTGCATCATTTATTAGAACAACATCTACGGGTCCACCCAACCCTTTAATTCGACAAATTTCATTTTCATTAACTCCATCCTCGAATAAATATACTTCTCTAATCTTCTTTTGATCCTTTTTTGACCTACAACATCTTGTAAAGTGACCTTTCCGACCACACAAGTTACACAAAGCTTTCCACCCAGGACAATCTTTAGCATTTGCTAGATGCCCTGACTTACCACATCTGAAACATTTAATCTGAAAGTTCTTCGAACCACTAGGCTGGGAGTCATATCTAATAGATTGAAAAATCTTGGAATAAGCATCTGATGTATTATTACCTTTAGACTTTGCAGTATCAAACTTGTTTTTCTCTTTGTCATTATCTACTTTCATTATAGAGCTATTAATTTTGTCAACAGAGTCTTTATCGTTTCGAATTGTTTCTAGACATACTTTTGAATGTTCATATGTTTATGCTATCGTGACAACCTCATGTAACGAAGGATTATCCTTCTGCCATAAGTTGTCTCTGGCTTTATCTATTTTACATCATTGCATCATTTGATCTCTGAGACGTTCTTCCAATGAGGGACCAAAATTACATGTAGAAGCAAACTTATGTAACTCTGTAATATACTGTTCAACACTCTCTTAATTTTTTTGCATGTCTCTCCCAAATTGATATCTCTCAAGGACTGTACTCACTTTTGGGAGATAGTGTAAGTCAAGCTTCTTTATGGCAATTTCAAATTCATTGAGACCTGTTGAATCACCATCCGAAAGATCGAGAAGATGTTCAAAGACTTCTTGCCCCCCAGATCCCAAGCAGTGCATTAAAAGAGAGGTTTTCCTCTCAGCACTGAGAGATGTTCCACAAAAACGTGTGTAGTGATTAGACACTTTTTCCACTTTATCCATAGAACGGTGGGTTTACCTGGTGATGACAAGAAGAACGTTGGGGCAGGAACGTTTTGTATTGTGGTAAATAATATTTTCTTTACAAACAAAATAGCGTAAAATAGCTATTTTTAAGTGAAGTAATATAATAGCTATTGTGTAGTAAACAATAGCGTTTCAAATAATAAATAATGTAAAATCCACTTTTAAGACATATTTTGTATTTTTTCTTTTACATTAAGGTTTCAGAGTACTTAAAAAAAATGAGTGTATCACTGAGTGAACAGCAGAGACCTTTCACTTTGTTCAATGGAGTGAAATGTAAATGGTGTACGCATCACCGAGTAAATAAGTAAAGAGTATGCACTTTATTTTAAGTGTTCATTCTAGATGTTGCGCTTGGTGTGCGCATCACCGAGTGAATAAATCAAGGGGACGCGCTCTATTGTAAAAAGTTAGTACTGTATAGAAAGATGTGCGCATCACCCTCAATGCACGTTGAATGTAAGACACTCCCGTTGCTGCTTAAGGGATAGCCTCGCTGAACGTAGAGTTTGATGTAAACGCGGTGAAACTCTTAAAAGACAGGTGTGCGTATCACCGGCAATACGCGTTGCTAGGCAACCAGAAACATTAAGCTTAAGATGGCCGCCACGCCATGTCGTGTCACGTCGGGACGTTATGACAGGGCCCGTCCCAGAGTGACGAAGAGGCTGACGTCGGTGAGCTGATGATTCCCAAAAAGTAGACAAGATCTTTATGCAACGATGTAAACGATCGCGCTATCCTCGAGCGAAGTGTACGAGGATTCCACGCGGGGCTATGCAATATAAATGCTCGTGCTATCCTCAAGCGAAGTGCACGAGGATTCCACACAGGGCTATTTTGAATCTGCTTCACAGTACGATGCGAGAAAATAGTTCAAAAGAGTACTCACGATGTTCTCAGGCACTCCGATCCTTCGAGAGGTGCCGCTTCCTGTCACAGCGGTGAACAGAGACTCACCATCACATTGAGAAGGAAGAAGAAGAATCTTGATAAGATAGGATTGATGTGTTGAGGCCAATTTTCTTCGCGCAGGTAGGTCCAAACATCGCCAAATGTAAGATATAGGATACCATAAGGTAGATCGCAGGATAGCCAAGTAGATGTATTCAAGTGAGATTTATTGTAGATTAAGAACAACGACCCCATCCAACATCAGCTCCTGAAACTGTCAAATGACTGTTGCTTACATTCTAATGCAGAGTATGTTCTATACATTCTACATTCTCAATTCCGATGATATAATAGAATGAGGAAGCTTCACATTGTAAAACAAGAACACTACACACATAGATGCGGGTCACTCCCTACATATATCGAGGGACATCCATGGTTATTACGTTTTGAATGTTATACATTAAAAGCAAAATACTATCGGGTATGGCAGTTTAATCGCACCTTGGAGTATGAATAGCCTCAGATACTCATCAAGGAATAGGCTGTAGGCTATGACAGACAGTGGGGATGGCTTATTTATACTACCTGTGTAATATGGGAAACAAGACACCAGATGTTAGACAGTGATCAGGGATAACAGTGAATCTTACATAGGAGTAGGTACAGTAGACACTTGGCGGACAATAGTGATGGACCACCAATATTATTTTATCTTTATAGCTTGAAAAACAAGACACCGGATTAAGCACATCGGGACATCTTACCCCCTAGAGAAAACGAACCCACGCCGGAGGATCTTGTGGGTCGGAAATATCACCACACGCTAAATAGGTACCCAATTTGAGGACTAGATATGACCATGACTGATTGTAAAATTGACATAGGGCTGACAGGTTGAATATTAAATGGTAATTCCTTTTTCTCTCATTTTGTTTGACTTTAGAAGTTACAAAGATAAGCCAATCAAGGTTTGTGTATGGAATCTTGCTTCTGTTTTCATGTGTGGGTGGTAGGGCACTCACGTGTGGGGGATCAAGTTGTTGGTCGGATTACATAAATTGCAATGGATATGAGTGGAGGTGAATAGACATATATTAGACATAATTGGACACATAAAACACTATTTGTTTTTGAAATTGATGAATATAATTTATGCACATGAATGCGCAGCATGAGGAATCGTACATTGCAAATGCAGCTGCTCTAAGTCGTTGTGTTGAACTATGATCACATGGTGTTTGTATAAACGTGTCACGGTGGAGGTTTATTGGTGCAGTATTGTGGAGCCGTGTAATATGTATTATTGTAAATAGGGACTGCGGTCTATTTCTCACCTAACCTTGAAAAATGTGCATGTACATTTAACAAGAGGCGACGAAACACTTGTTGGTTTTGGGCTACCGACCAGTTACAGTATTTGACTTTGATGAGAAGAATCAACATGAGAATTAAAGACTGAAGATTCTAGGAAACTTGCTTTGTGTTTTGGGACATATGGTCGTCATGATTTACTTTGTTACTGTGGTTACATTTGTTATTAACTTGATAGTGGCGTGTGCTAGGGATCTTTTGTAAACCTCTGTTGGTTTTTTCTGCGGTTCTCTTGCCCCTTTCTGCACCCCTTTTCTATTTCTGTACCTCTCTTGCCTCTTTCTGCACCATTGTTCTCTGTTTCTGCACCTTTCCTGCCTGTTTCTGCACATCTATTGCCTCTTTCGGTACCTCTGTTACCTGTTTCTGCACTTCTCTTGCTCTTTTTGCACCCTTCGTGTCTCTTTCAGCACCTCTGTTGGTTCTTTCTGCACTGCTCTTGCTTTTTTCTGCACCTCACTTGACTTTTTCTGCACTTTTCTTGCTTCTTTCTACACCTCTGTTGCTTCTTTCAGCACCTCTGTTGCTTTTTTCTGTAGATTTCTTGTCTCCTTCTGCACCACACTTGCATCTTTCAGCACCTCTGTTGCTTTTGTCTGTGGATCTCTTGCCCATTTCTGCACCCCTCTTTTCTCTTTCTGTACCTCCCTTGCCTCTTGTGGAGTAGGGGTGCGGGCGGACCGGAATACCAGGCGGGGAGGCCGGATGTAATATGCTATGATCAGCGACTTTTATTGATTTCAGGACAATGGTCTTTTCGTAGTGGAATAGGATGAGAGTGTCCCGGATGGATGGGTAGGGCAGGGTTAACAGGAACGACGGTTTGATGCGGCGAGGTCGTCTGTAGGGTTTCCTCTCCCGGGCTGATGTCGTCTGTACACCGGTAGAACACTGGCACTCCTCGGAGGTACATATAAGGGAGAGAGGAATACAGGGCGGTTAGTCCTTGATACAAGGTCCTCAGAGTACTCCCACCTTCACCGGGGAGTGAGGGAATTGAAAGATGACAGTGCGGAGGGGATGGTAGGGTAGGCTGGGAATAGTCACACAAGAGGGAAACAGGAAGTGGATTAGCGTGTCGGGGGGGAGGGCGGTGCTCGGGTCTTTTCTACAGCTCCGGTGCTATACTACTACATACAGTGCTTGGTGCTCGTGAGGCGAGTTTTACACTATTTACATTAACTACAGGGAGGAACACGGAGAAAGGGTAGAGTGTACTCACGTGCCCCGCCGCAACTCTTCTCCGAGTTGCGGCCGCTCTCCAGCCACCTCCTGAGGACGCCACCAGTCTTCGGTCCAGACGTCCTCCTCTTCGTCCTCGTCGTGCTTCTTCACCTCCGCTCGGCTCTCTGTCCGTGGTTCTCTGCTGGCTGCTGCCTCCTGCCACAAGTCCGCTGCTGGGAACCGCTTGTCCTCCTCGATGCCGGCTTTACTGTGTTCCGGGCAGGGTTTCGGTCTAGCACTTCCGGGGTCGGGGTTGATGGTTTCCGGTTCCTCGAGGGATGCCTGACTTCCGGGGTCACGGGAGTTCGCTTCCGGTTGTCCGCGTTCGGCTGCTGCTGCCGGGTCCTGTAGGGGAAGAGAGAGAGGAGGGGTCCTGGTGGTTAGGGGCACTGCGTGACCGGTCCCGGTGGTCAGGGGCCCCACGTTCGGACGTCGCCCCGGGGAGGTAAGGGCCGCATCATTTCCACATCCCCTTTCCCTAGCTGTCTTTCTTGTAGGGGTTGAAGGAGGTGGATAGCGGGAGAGGTAGTCCGCGTTACCCTGTTCCAACCCCTTCCGGTGTAATGTCTTGAAGTGATAGGGCTGCAATGAGAGAAACCTCCGGAGTACTCTGTCGTTGTGGCCCCTGTTGCGGGCCATCCATTCTAGAGGGACATGGTCAGTGTACAAGAGAAACTCACGTCCCTCCAGGTAATACCGGAGGCTTTCCACTGCCCACTTGATCGCTAGCGCCTCTTTTTCGACCACCGCATAGTTCATCTCCCGAGGGAAGAGCTTCCTACTGAGGTAGAGGATTGGCTTTTCGACCCCTTCTGCATCTCTCTGGGACAAGACAGCCCCCAAACCCTGATCGGAGGCGTCAGTCTGCAGGATAAAGGGCTGGGTATAATCGGGACTGATTAGTACGGGTTCGGAAATCAGAGAATGCTTGAGCAGGTTGAAGGCGTGTAAGAGACGGGGAGTGGGATGGTGTAACTGCTGTTCTGTTTTGGCGGCCTTTTTTAACAGGTCGGTTAAAGGGGCCGCGGTTTGGGAAAAACTGGGAATAAATCTCCTGTAATACCCCAGCAAACCAAGAAAGGCACGGAGTTCCTTCCGGGTTTGGGGGAAGGGTATAGCCTGGATGGCCTTGATTTTGTTGTCCTGTGGTCGGATTACCCCTTCACCCAAAAGGTATCCCAGGTATTTCACGCTCTGGGCCGCGAGCGTGGTCTTTGCGGGGTTGATGGTAAAGCCATGATTCCCCAGGGAGGTTATGACGGACTGTAAGTGCTGGAGATGTCGTTCCCAGCTGTCACTATATATGACGATATCGTCGATGTATGCCCCGGCGTATTGGGAGTGGGGGCGCAATACCAAGTTCATTGCTCTCTGGAACGTAGCCGGAGCTCCGTGAAGCCCGAAGGGCATTACCCTGAACTGGAATAGGCCTTCAGGAGTGGAGAACGCGGTCTTAGGTTTATCTTCTTCCTTTAGTGGGATCTGCCAATAACCCTTGCACAGGTCAAGGGTACTTATATATTTGGCCTTTCCTATGCGCTCCACCATCTCGTCTACGCGGGGTAAAGGGTAGGTGTCAAAGGCAGAGATCTTATTCACCTCTCTGAAATCGATACAGAATCTAGTAGAGCCATCGGGTTTAGGGACTAGGACGATGGGCGAGTTCCAGCAGCTGCAGGAGGGTTCTATGAAGTCCATTCTCAGCATCTGGTTCGTCTCTTCCTTAATGATGGCTCTACGTGATTCAGGGATTCGGTAGGGTCTTTGTCTTATTGTTTTTCCCGGTTCCGTGTGGATGGCATGTTCTACTACGGTGGTATGTCCCGGTAGGGACGAAAACACCGTCTGTACGGAAGATAAGGTTCGTCTGAGGTCCTGTTTGTTGCTTTCTGGCAGGTCTGAGTCTAGGCACCCATCAAAGGGAAGGACCGGGTTACTGGACTGGACAGGACAGGACGGGCCCCTCCCACTTTTTCAGGAGGTTCACATGGTAGATTTGGGTGATCCCTCTGTTGGAATCGGTTTCGACCTCATAGGTGACAGGAGTTATTTGTCGTAGAACGGGGAACGGGCCCTGCCAGTGCCCTAGCAGCTTATGGTCGGAAGACGGTAGGAGTAACAACACGAGGTCCCCAGGGAGAAATGAATGGGCGTGGTTCCTTTATCATACTGGTGCTTCTGCGTGATTTGAGCGGCCACCAGATTCTGCCTTACGATCTGTCTGACCTGTTCCAAGTGGGTTTTGAGATTGTCCACATATTCGGGCAGAGGTCGGGTTCGGTCGGGTTTGGTCGGGTTCGGCTTCCCATGCCTCCCGAGCCATGTCTAACAGGGTCCGGGGAGCCCGTCCGTACAACAACTCGTATGGTGAGTATCCGGTGCTGCTTTGGACCTTACATCGTATGGCGAAAAGAGCAAGGGGAAGCATGTCCTCCCACCTTCTGCTCTCCAGGCCTAACAGCTTTTTAAGGGTGGTCTTTAATGTGGCGTTATAGCGTTCCACCAACCTGTCTGTTTGGGGGTGGTAAGCTGAGGTTCTTATTTGTTTGATCCCGAGATGGGAACAAACTTGGCGCATAAGGGAGGAGACAAAAGGTGTCCCTTGATGCGTCAAAATCTCGCGGGGAAAACCTACTCTAGAGAAGATGGAGATGAGGGCCTTGGCTATATTTTGGGTGGTGGGTTGGCGCAAGGGAACAGCTTCCGGAAAACGGGTGGCATAGTCGACCAACACAAGGGCATACCTACACCCACTCCTAGAGGGCAACATAGGTCCTATAAGGTCCATCCCTACTCTGGTAAAAGGGACATCGATTAGAGGGAGAGGTTGGAGAGGAACTCTCGGGGGACGATATCGACTATTTCTCTGGCAGACCGGGCATTCCCGGCAATAGCGTTTTATTTGCCCGTGCACCCCAGGCCAACAAAACTTTTCCAAGATCGTTTGTCCCGTTTTTTCATCACTGAAATGTCCCCCTAGCAAGTGGCTGTGGGCCAGAAACAGTACTTTGTCACGGAACAGTCCAGGGATGACCAACTGGGGGGACTGCTGCGGTCCTCCCTTCCTGTACAGGAGGCCGTTCTTTCGGAAGAAGAAAGGGCCTACTTGTAGTGGGTCTTCGTTATCTAGGGCCCGGCCTCAGGCTTCTTGCAACACAGGATCTTCTTGTTGTGCCGCGCGGAAATCCCTATCGGTTTCCCACGGATGGTTGTCCACCTGGGCGGGGTAAGCAATGGTAAAGTTCCTTTTTTCCTTCTTCTTCTGGTTTTTCGTTTTGATCGGTTTAGCCGGAGAGAGCACAGAAGGAGAGGTATGAGAAAAAGGGGCTTCCGCCCACCACTTCTTCAGGGAGTCCGTAGTATCCTGAAGGAGGTGGGGAAGACCACTGTAGTCGCTACCCAGAATGGCTTGTTCTGGGAGATTGGGTACCAGACCAACTGTCAGCAGGCTTCCTTTATCTGTGGGTTGTTGCACATGTACTCGGGTTGTTGGATAACACTTGGTATCGCCGTGGACACATTTGATGGCCACGGTACCCGTCACGGGTCCGACAGGGTGTGGCAGTTCCTGCGGTCGTATAACGCTGTGTTGACACCCCGTGTCGGCCAGTGCCATCATACGGTGCCCCTCTATACGTACCGGACAGTGAAAAGGCGGAGGGGTGGTTTCAGCAGTGAGACACACATAGTTCCTGGTCAGTCCTATGTCCATGGGTTCTTCCCGCTGTGGGCACATGCGAGCTATGTGTCCGTACCCACCGCAATGATAACATTGAGGACCGGGGGAGGAGGTCGAGGCACGACAGGGTATGGGAACAAGGGTACGGGTTCTGGTTTTCTAGCCACGGGAGGTGGTCTTTGAACTCGGGGATGGGTACCATGTGGCATGCGAGAGGGTAGATGTTCTTCTTTGGTTCGCTGATATTCCTGGGCTCTGCTGTATGCGCTGGCTATTTCTACTGCACTATCGAGCGTCAGGCGAGCATGTTGGCGCACCCATCTCTGGGTGGCCGGGTGTAGGGATGCTAGGAACTGTTCCAGGTAAACTTTCGATAGGATGTCTTCCTTGGTGGCCGTGGCAGGCTTCAACCACCGGTTGGCTAGGTCCTGTATACGAAACGACAAAGCCCGAGGAGTATCCTGGGGCCCTTCCCGTGCCTGGCGCAGACGAACCCTGTATGTTTCGTCGTCGATTCCCAGGCGTTCCAGGATGCAGGCTTTGATGTCATTATACGGGGTTTGTCCCTGGATATTGGCTTGTTGGTAGGCAGCCTGTAGCTCACTCGTCAGAAGAGGACCCAGGTAGTGGCCCCATCGGTCGGCAGGCCAGGCAGCAGCCTGGGCTAGGCGCTCGAAATTGGTGAAGAAGAAATCGGGATCCTCGCCTGTCACATATTTTTGCAAGACCACGGAGGGTAGGGAGGTGACCGGCCTTTGTTGCCCCATGACGTTAGTAAGCTTCTCAAGGGCCTGATCCTGTGCGGTGCCCTGACCCTTCAGAACGTCGTGCAACTATCCACGGTCGTCTTCAGCCGTCTTGAGGAACCGCTCCATCATTTTTCCTAGCTGTTCCTGGCTTTCCGCCATCTTCTTGACTGCGGCCTCCATGCTTCCGGGATATCCCACTTCTGACACCAACTGTGGAGTAGGGGTGCGGGCGGACCGGAATAACAGGCGGGGAGGCCGGATGTAATGTGCTATGATCAGCGACTTTTATTGATTTCAGGACAATGGTCTTTTCGTAGTGGAATAGGATGAGAGTGTCCCGGATGGATGGGTAGGGCAGGGTTAACAGGAACGACGGTTTGATGCGGCGAGGTCGTCTGTAGGGTTTCCTCTCCCGGGCTGATGTCGTCTGTACACCGGTAGAACACTGGCACTCCTCGGAGGTACATATAAGGGAGAGAGGAATACAGAGTGTACTCGCGTGCCCCGCCGCAACTCTTCTCCGAGTTGCGGCCGCTCTCCAGCCACCTCCTGAGGACGCCACCAGTCTTCGGTCCAGACGTCCTCCTCTTCGTCCTCGTCGTGCTTCTTCACCTCCGCTCGGCTCTCTGTCCGTGGTTCTCTGCTGTCTGCTGCCTCCTGCCACGAGTCCGCTGCTGGGAACCGCTTGTCCTCCTCGATTCCGGCTTTTCTGTGTTCCGGGCAGGGTTTCGGTCTAGCACTTCCGGGGTCGGGGTTGATGGTTTCCGGTTCCTCGAGGGATGCCTGACTTCCGGGGTCACGGGAGTTCGCTTCCGGTTGTCCGCGTTCGGCTGCTGCTGCCGGGTCCTGTAGGGGAAGAGAGAGAGGAGGGGTCCTGGTGGTTAGGGGCACTGCGTGACCGGTCCCGGTGGTCAGGGGCCCCACGTTCGGACCTCGCCCCGGGGAGGTAAGGGCCGCATCGTTTCCACACCTCTTTATTCACCCTTGTTCCCTGTTTCTGCACCTTTCCTGCCTGTTTCTGCACATCTCTTACCTCTTTCTGTACCTCTGTTACCTCTTTCTGAACTTCTCTTGCTCTTTCTGCACCCTTCCTGCCTCTCTCAGCACCTCTGTTGGTTCTTTTTGCACTGCTCTTGCTTTGTTCTGCACTTCACTTGACTCTTCTGTTGCTTCTTTCAGCATTTCTCTTGCCTCTTTCTGCACTTCTCTTCATTCTTTCTGCACCCCTCCGACCTCTTTCTGTACCTCTGTTGCCTCTTTGTGTACCCCTCCTACCATTATCTGCACCCAGCTTGACTCTTTTAGAATCTATGTTGGTTCTTTATGAACTGCTCTCGCTTCTTTCTGCACCTCACTTGCCTCTTTCTGCACTTCTCTTGATTCTTTATAGACTTCTCTTACTTTTTTCAGCATTTCTCTTGCCTCTTTCTGCACTTCTCTTCATTCTTTCTGCACCCCTCCGGCCTCTTTCTGTACCTCTCTTGCCTCTTGCCTCTTTGTGCACACCTCCTACCATTTTCTGCACCCATCTTGACTCTATGAACCTATGTTCGTTTTGTTCTATACTTCTGTTGCTTCTTTCAGCCATTATCTTGCCTCTTTCTGCACTTCTCTTCCTTCTTTTTGGACCCCTCCTGCCTCTTTCTGTATCTCTCTTGCCTCTGTGTGCCTCTCCTACCTCTTTCTGCACCCTTCTTGCCTCTTTCTGCACATCACTTACCTCTTACTGCACTTCTCTTGCTTCTTTCTAAACCTCTGTCGCTTCTTTTAGCAATTCTCTTAGCTCTTTGTGCACTTCTCTTGCATGTTTCTGCACCTCTCGTATCTTTTTGCACTCCTGTTTCCTCTTTTTGTATGTCACTTGCTTCTTTCTGCACCTATCTTGCCTTTTTCTGCAGCACTCATGCCTCCTTTTGCAGCTCTATTGCTTCTTACAGCATTTCTCATGATTCTTTCTGCACTGCTCTTGCCTCTTTCTTCATCCTCTTGCCTTCTTTTGCACCTCTGTTGCTTCTTTCTGTGCCCCTGTTGCTTCTTTCTGCACCTCTCTTGCCTCTTTCTGCACCCTTTGTGCCAGTTTCAGCAATTCTGTTGCTTCTTTCTGCACTTCTCTTCCTTCTTTATGCACCCCTCGTGCATTCTTTTGCACCTCTGTTGCTTCTTTCTGCACTTCTCTTGGTGCTTTCTGCACTGCTCATGCCTCTTTCGGCACCCCTCTTGCCTCATTTGAAACTCTGTTGCTTCTTTCTGTACCTCTGTTGCTTCTTTCTGCACTTCTCTTGCCTCTTTCTGCACCCTTTGTGCCTCTTTCAGCACAGCTGTTGCTTCTTTCTGCACTTCTCCTCCTTCTTTCTGCACCCCTCGTGCCTCATTTGCACCTCTCTTGCTTCTTTAAGCAATTCTCCTGCCTCTTTCTGCACTTCTCTTGTTTGTTTCTGCACCTCTCTTGCATCTTTCTGCACCTCTGTTCCCTCTTTCTGTACTTCACTTGCTTCTTTCTGGACCTCTCCTGCCTTTTTCAGCACCTCTGTTGCTTCTTTCTGTACCCCTCCTGCCTCTTTCTGCACCCCTCTTCCCTATTTGTGCAACTCTATTGCCTCTTTCTATACCTCTCTTCCTTCTTTCTGCACCACTCTTGCCTTTTTCTGTACCTCTGTTGCTTCATTCTGGTCTTCTCTTGCCTATTTCCGCATCCTCCGTGCCTCTTTCAGCAACTCTGTTGCTTCTCTCTGCAGTTCTCTTGGTTCTTTCTGCACTGCTCATACCTCTTTCTACATCCCTCTTGTCTCTCTGAGCACCTCTTTTGCTTCTTTCTGCATTTCTCTCTCCTCTTTCTGCACCCCTCTTGCCTCTTTCTACACCTCTGTTGCTTCTTTCTGCACTTCTATTGCCTCTTTCTGCACCTCTCTTGCTTCGTTCTGCACCACACTAGCTTCTAACAGCACCTCTGTTGCTTTTTCCAGAGATCTCTTGCCTCTTTTTGCACCTCACTTGTGTCTTTCAGCACCTCTGTTGCTATTTTCTCTGGATCGCTTGCCCCTTTCTGCACCCCTCTCTTCTCTTTTTTTACCTTTGTTGCTCCTTTCTACACTTCTCTTGCTTCTTTCAGCCCCCCTTGTGCCTCTTTCAGCACCTCTGTTGCTTCTTTCTGCGCTTCTCATACTTCTTTCTGCATCCCTCTGGTCTCCTTTTGTACCTCTGTTGCTTCCTTCTATACCTCTGTTGCTTCTTTCTGCACCTCTCTTTTCTCTTTCTGCACCCTTCGTGCCTCTTTTGGACCTCTGTTGCTTATTTCAGCAATTCTCTTGCCTCTTTCTGCACTCCTCTTGTTTGTTTCTGCATCTCTCTAGCGTTTTTCTGCAGCTCTGATGCCTCTTTCTGTACTTCACTTGCTTCTTTCTGCACCCCTCCTGCCACTTTCTGCACCCCTCTTCCCATATTTGTGCAAGTCTCTTGCCCCTTTCTACACCTTTCTTCCCTCTTTTACACTAGCCTCTAACAGCACCTCTGTTTCTTTTTTCTACAGATCTTTTGCCTCGTTCTGCACCTCACTTGCGTCTTTCAGCACCTCTGTTGCTTTTTTCTACTGATCTCTTGCCCCTTTCTGCACCCATCTTTTCTCTTTCTGAACCTCTCTTCCTTCTTTCTGCACAACTGTTCCCTGTTTCTGCACCTTTCCTGCCTGTTTCTGCACATCTTTTGCCTCTATCTGTACCTCTGTTACCTCTTTCTGCATGTCTCTCTTTAAAAATTAAAAATAAATCATTATTTTTGCAAAGGGTTCAAACACAAAATATACAAACTGAAAATCAACTGTCACATACTTTTTCGTATTAATTTCATTTTCCCTAGGGGTGTAGTATTAATACAATCAAAAATAGCAGTAAGAAAGGCTAACCAAGTAATAGGCAATAAAAAACAAAACAGGAAAAAAGATAATTAGCAGCTTTATCCTGAATAATACCAGGCCAAATAGCATTACATTTTTGGTGTGCCTTAAAGCCTCTAATGTTAGCCAAAGCTTTTTCCCGTGCAAAAAGTTTGATAAAAATACTCCACCACGCCATTACATTACCTGGCTTTGGGGAAATCCATGCCCGGGCTATAGTCAACCTAGCAAAGACTATGGCTATTGCCATTAAAGCCTTCTTCGCTCTCGTAGCATCATCTCTGTAACCCAGCATTATCTCAGTTGTAATAAAAGCCTCATCTAATCCAAGTCGATTTCTTAATGCATTCCGAACCCCTTGCCAAAAGGGCGATAACATAGGGCACATAGCAAACATGTGAACAATATTTACTTCATATTCCGCACATTTAGAATAACACGTCTTATTACTTGGCTACTGCGCAGTAATGCACTTCTCTTGCCTCTTTCTGCACCCTTCGTGCCTCTTTCAGCCACACTGTTACTTCTTCCTGCACTTCTCTACCTTCTTTCTGCACCCCTCATGCCTCCTTTTGCAAATTTGTTGCTTATTTCTGCACTTCACTTGGTGCTTTCTGCACTGCTCTTGCCTCTTTCTGCATCCCTCTTGCTTCTTTGAGCACCTCTTTTGCTTCTTTCTGCATTTCTCTATCCTCTTTATGCACCCCTCTTGCGTCTTTCAG
The DNA here is from genome assembly GCF_964261635.1 of Lissotriton helveticus. Classification (NCBI taxonomy): domain Eukaryota; kingdom Metazoa; phylum Chordata; class Amphibia; order Caudata; family Salamandridae; genus Lissotriton; species Lissotriton helveticus. The sequence goes on from NC_136068.1 coordinate 1,450,502,424, forward strand.
CCCCTCGCTTGCTTTTTTCTTCGATCTCTTGCCCCTTTCTGCACCCTTCTTTTCTCTTTCTGTACCTCTCTTTCCTCTTTCTGCACCCCTGTTTCTGAACCTTTCCTGCCTGTTTCTGCGCATCTATTACCTCTGTTACCTCTTTCTGCACTTCCCTTGCTCTTTCTGCACCCTTCGTGCCTCTTTCAGAACCTCTGTTGGTTATTTCTGCACTGCTCTTGCTTTTTTCTGCACCTCACTTGACTCTTTCTGCAATTCTCTTCCTTCTTTCTGCACCACTCTGACCTCTTTAAGTACCTCTCTTGCCTCGTTGTGCACCCCCTACCTCTTTCTGCACCCATCTTGCCTCTTTTTGCACCTCTGTTGATTCTTGACGCACTGCTCTAGCTTTTTCTGTACCCTATTTGCCTCTTTCTGCTCTTCTCTTGCTTCTTTCTACACCTTTATTGCTTCTTTCAGTAATGCTCTTGCCTATTTCTGCACTTCTCTTGCTTCTTTCTGCACCTCTCTTGCCTATTTCAGCACCTCTGTTGCTTCTTTCTGCACTCCTCCTGCCTCTTTCTGCACCCTTCTTCCCTATTTGTGCAACTCTCTTGACCTTTTCAACACCTCTTGTCCCTCTTTCTGCAGCACTCATGCCTCCTTTAGCAGCTCTATGTCATGCCTCAAGCCCCCTCCTATCACACTGTCCCTTTAAGCTTGCGCTATTTAGGACTCCTCGACCCATGGAGCGACGCTTCACGTTCTTGCGTCTAGCTCCGTTGGGTCTGTTTCCGTCCTGATTCCTGTTGGCCTGACTTCCGTTCCATTGACCTTTCGATTCTTTCCTCGGATAGAGCTCCCCGGCCCCCTTGGTTCTCATGGGCGCCGACGCTCGCTCTCTCCCCCAGCAGTTTGCGAGCGTGATGACTTTCAGCGCTTGCCTTTGACAACTGTTTGTTTCACGAGTCATTTTCGTGAGCCTTCCCCCTTCTTTTGGGAGTCTCGCCCGGCGGCCGGGTTTTCTCCGCCATCCGGTGGGACTCTACCTTCGTATTTCCTTACTGGTAGCTCCGCCTGTCAGCCGGGCTTGATCTCCGCTGTCGGGCCGGGCTGGGCCTTTCTATTTTTCCCTCACTGGAGTTGCTCCGCCTGTCAGCCGGGCTTGGTCTCCGCTGACGGCCGGGTTTTCTTTAGTGTCATTTGTTTAGTTAGTTAGTGTCCTCTATTTCCCTTCATGTGTGATTCCTGCCCCTTCCCTGTGTCCTACTCTGCTTTGGGATACATATTTCCTGTGGAGTACCGCGTATTTGGCTGTTGAATCTTGCGTGGACCAGTGTGGATTGGGCTACTGCTACACTTCTCAGAATTACGGTAACAGCGCATTTTTGCGCTGCACATATATTGGTTTAAGTACAGAACGTAATGAAGTTTTGAATACATGTTTTGTTTTCGTAGATGTTTGTACAACTACCAAGAGTATTGGCAACCAAGTCATTACATTCCCTCTGACTATTGGATGTGTATCACGAGCGCTAAACAAAGACCAGAGTGAGCAGTATTTATTAGTCACTTGTATTGCACTACGTGTAGGGAGACACACAATACTTATTTATGTTCTGTCATCTTTGCTACAGCTCCAGACGAGTTCCCTACAAAAGGTTCCTCCATATCCATTCAGTGACATTTTCATATAATCCTGGGTATGAAAGGTTTTTATGTATAGAAGTGATACTGATTGTGGAAAAGTGTATAGTCAGACTCGAGTAATTACTTCCTTTGTATTACAGCCTACTTGTTGCCAAGCACTCAAGAGAAGTTGTCAAAGCATCCAGTCTGAAGACTATCATCACACATTTGTTACCCCAACCTTTCCTTGTTTTGTCTCCCTGTTTTCCCCTGTCGTGCCTCTCGTGCTCTAGTGTTCGATAGAGTCGGAAGGCCGCAGGGGAAGGCTGTGGACTATTCTTCGGATTCCTGACGCTCCTGCGGAATCATCTTGTATCCTTTACACTCTATTGCTTCTGTCTGCATTTCTCTTGATTCTTTCTGCACTGCTTTTGCCTCTTTCTGCATCTCTCTTGCCTCCTTTTGCACCTCTGTTGCTTCTTTCTGTTACTCTGTTGCTTCTTTCTGCACTTCTCTTGCCTCTTTCTACATCATTTGTGCCTCTTTCAGCACCTCTGATGCTTCTTTCTGCACTTCTCTTCCTTCTTTATGCATCCCTCGTGCCTCCTTGTGCACCTTTGTTGCTTATTTATGCACTTCTCTTGGTTCTTTCTTCACTGCTCTTGCCTCTTTCTCCATCCCTCTTGCCTCTTTGAGCACCTCTTTTGCTTCTTTCTGCATTTCTCTCTCCTCTTTCTGCACCCTTCCTGCCTCTTTCAGCACCTCTATTGCTTCTTTCTGCACTCCTCTTGTTTGTTTCTGCAACTCTCATTCATCTTTCTGCACCTCTGTTTCCTCTTTCTGTACTTCACTTGCTTCTTTCTGTACCTCTCCTGCCTTTTGCAGCACCTCTGTTGCTTCTTTCTGTACCCCTCCTGCCTCTTTCTGAACCCTTCTTCCCTATTTGTGCAACTCTCTTGCCTCTCTCTACACTTCTCTTCCAACTTTCTGTACCCCTCTTGCCTCTTTCTGCACCTCTATTGCTTCTTTCTACACTTCTATTGCCTCTTTCTGTACTTCAGTTGCTTCTTTCTGCCCCCCTCTTGCATCTTTCTACACTTTTCTTCCCTCTTTTACATTTGCTTCTAACAGCACCTCTGTTGCTTTTGTCTGCAAATCTCATGCCTCTTTTTGCAACTCACTTGCGTCTTTCAGCACCTCGCTTGCTTTTTTCTGCGATCTCTTGCTCCTTTCTGCACCCTTCTTTTCTCTTTCTGTGCCTCTCTTTCCTCTTTCTGCACCCCTGTTTCTGAACCTTTCCTGCCTGTTTCTGCACATCTCTTACCTCTGTTACCTCTTTCTGCACTTCTCTTGCTCTTTCTGCACCCTTCGCGCCTCTTTCAGTACCTCTGTTGGTTCTTACTGCACTGCTCTTGCTTCTTTCTGCACCTCTGTTGCTTCTTTCAGCAATTCTCTTTCCTCTTTCTGCATTTCTCTTCCTTCTTTTTGCACGTCTCCTGCCTCTTTCTGTATCTCTCTTGCCTCTTTGTGCACTTCTCCTACCTCTTTGTGCACCCCTCTTGCCTCTTTTTGCACCTCTGTTGGTTCTTTCTGCACTGCTCTAGCTGTTTCTGTGCCCCATTTGCCTCTTTCTGCTCTCCTCTTGCTTCTTTCTAAACCTTTGTTGCTTCTTTCAGCAATTTTCTTGCCTCTTTCTGCACTTCTCTTGCTTGTTTCTGCTCCTCCCTTGTGTCTTTCTGCACCTTTGTTGCCTCTTTCTGCACTTTACTTGCCTCTTTCTGCACCTCTCATGCCTATTTCAGCACCTCTGTTGCTTCTTTCTGCACTCCTCCTGCCTCTTTCTGCACCCTTCTTCCCTATTTGTGCAACTCTCTTGACCTTTTCAACACCTCTCGTCCCTCTATCTGCAGCACTCATGCCTCCTTTAGCAGCTCTATTGCTTCTTTCTGCATTTCTCTTGATTCTCTCTGCACTGCGCTTGCCTGTTTCTGCATCCCTCTTGCCTCCTTTTGCACCTCTGTTGCTTCTTTCTATACCTCTGTTGCTTTTTTCTGCACCTCTCTTGTCTCTTTCTGCACCCTTTGTGCCTCTTTTAGCACCTCTATTGCTTCTTCCTGCACTTCTCTTCCTTCTTTCTGCAGCACTCGTGCCTCCTTTTGCACCTCTGTTGCTTCTTTAAGCAATTCTCTTGCCCCTTTCTGTACTCCTCTAGTTTGTTTCTGCACCTCACATGCATCTTATGCATCTTTCTGCACCTCTGTTCCCTCTTTCTGTACTTCACTTGCTTCTTTCTGCACCTCTGTTGCTTCTTTCTGTACCCCTCCTGCCTCTTTCTGTACCCCTCTTCCCTATTTGCGCAACTCTCTTGCCTCTTTCTACACCTCTCTTCCCTCTTTCTGCACCACTCGTGCCTCTTTCTGCACCTCTCTTGCTTCTTTCTGCTCCACACTAGCCTCTAACAGCATCTCTGTTGCTTTTTTCTACAGATCTCTTGCCTTGTTCTGCACCTCACTTGCATCTTTCAGCACCTCTGTTGCTTTTTTCTCTGAATCGCTGGCCCCTTTCTGCACCCCTCTTTTCTCTTTCTGTACCTCTGTTGCTCCTTTCTGCATCTCTCTTGCTTCTTTCTGAACACTTTGTGGCTCTTTCAGCACCTCTGTTGCTTCTTTCTGCACTTCTCTTCTTTCTTTCTGCACCCCTCGTGCCTCCTTTTGTACCTCTGATGCTTCTTTCTGCACTTCTCCTGGTTCTTTCTGCACTGCTCATGCCTCCTTCTGCACCCTTCTTGCCTCCTTTTGCACCTCTGTTGCTTCTTTCTGTACCTCTGTTGCTTCTTTCTGCACTTCTCTTGCCTCTTTTTGTACCCTTTGTGCCTCTTTCAGCACCTTTGTTGCTTCTTTCTGCACTTCTCCTTCTTTCTGCATCCCTCGTACCTCGTTTTTAACCTCTGTTGCTTCTTTAAGCAATTCTCTTGCCTCTCTCTGCACTTCTCATGTTTGTTTCTGCACCTCACTTGCATCTTTCTGCACCCCTCATGCCTCCTTTGGCCCCTCTGTTGCTTCTTTCTGCACTTCTCTTGGTTCTTTCTGCACTGCTCTTGCCTGTTTCTGCATCCCTCTTGCCTCCTTTTGCACCTCTGTTGCTTCTTTCTGTACCTCTGTTGCTTCTTTCTGTACCTCTCTTGCCTCTTGCTGTACCCTTTGTGTCTCTTTCAGCACCTCTCTTGCCTTTTTCGGCACCTCTGTTGCTTTCTGCACCCTTCTTCTCTATTTGTGCAACTCTCTCTCCTCTTTGTATACCTCTCTTCCCTCTTTCTGCACCACACTTGCCTCTTTCTGTACCTCTGTTGCTTCCTTCTGCACTTCTCCTGCCTCATTCTGCACTCTGTGTGCCTCTTTCAGTAACTCTGTTGCATCTTTCTGCACTGCCCTTGCCTCTTTCTGCATCCCTCTTGCCTCTTTGAGCACCTGTTTTGCTTCTTTCTGAATTTCTCTCTCCTCTTTCTGTACCCCTCTTGCCTCTTTCTGCACCTCTGTTGCTTCTTTCTGCACTTCTACTGCCTCTTTCTGCACCTCTCTTGCTTCTTTCTGCACCACAATAGCCTCTTTCAACACCTCTGTTGCTTTTTTCTGCAGATCTCTTGTCTCCTTCTGCACCTCACTTGCATCTTTCAGCACCTCTGTTGCTTTTGTCTGTGGATCTCTTGCCCATTTCTGTACCACTCTTTTCTCTTTCTGTACCTCTCTTGCCTCTTCATTCACCCTTGTTCCCTATTTCTGCACATCTCTTACCTCTTTCTGTACCTCTGTTACCTCTTTCTGCACTTCTCTTGCTCTTTCTGCACCCTTCATGCCTCTTTCAGCACCTCTGTTGGTTCTTTCTGCACTGCTCTTGCTTTGTTCTGCACGTCACTTGACTATTTCTGCACTTCTCTTGCTTCTTTCCACACTTCTTTTGCTTCTTTTTGGACCCCCCTGCCTCTTTCTGTACCCCTCTTGCCTCTGTGCATCTCTCCTACCTCTTTCTGCACCCTTCTTGGCTCTTTCTGCACCTCACTTGCCTCTTACTGCATCTATCTTGCTTCTTTCTAAACCACTGTTGCTTCTTTTATCAATTCTCTTAGCTCTTTCTGCACTTCTCCTGCTTGTTTCTGCACCTCTCTTGTATCTTTCTGCACTCCAGTTGCCTCTTTCTGTATGTCACTTGCTTCTTTCTGCACCTCTCTTGCCTCTTTATGCAGCACTCTTGCCTCCTTTTGCAGCTCTGTTGCTTCTTACAGCATTTCTCACGATTCTTTCTGCACTGCTCTTGCCTCTTTCTGCAAACCTCTTGCCTCCTTTTGTACCTCGGTTGCTTCTTTCTGTACCCTGGTTGCTTTTGTCTGCACCTCTCTTTCCTCTTTGTGCACCCTTTGTACCTCTTTCAGCAATTCTGTTGCTTCCTTCTGCACTTCTCTTCCTTCTTTATGCACCCCTCATGCCTCGTTTTGCACCTCTGTTGCCTCTTTAAGCAATTCTCTTGCCCCTTTCTGCACTCCTCTTGTTTGTTTCTGCACCTCTCATGCATCTTTCTGCACCTCTGTTCCCTCTTTCTGTACTTCACTTGCTTCTTTCTGCACCTCTCTTGCCTTTTTCAGCACCTCTGTTGCTTCTTTGTGTACCCCTCCTGCCTCTTTCTACATCTCTCTTCACCCCTCTTGCCTCTTTCAGCACCGCTGTTGCTTCTTTCTGCACTTCTATTGCCTCTTTCTGCACCTCTCCTGCTTCTTTCTGCTGCACACTAGCCTCTAACAGCATCTCTGTTGCTTTTTTTCTACAGATCTCTTGCCTTGTTCTGCACCTCACTTGTGTCTATCAGCACCTCTGTTGCTTTTTTCTCTGGATCGCCTGCCCCTTTCTGCACCCCTCTTTTCTCTCTCTGTAACTCTGTTGCTCCTTTCTGCACTTATCTTGCTTCTTTCTGCCCCCTTTGTGCCTCTTTCAGCACCTCTGTTGCTTCTTTCTGCACTTCTCTTCCTTCTTTCTGCACCCCTTGTGCCTCCTTTTGTACCTCTGTTGCTTCTTTCTGCACTTCTCTTACTTCTTTCTGCACTGCTTTTGCCTGTTTCTGCATCCCTCTTGCCTCCTTTTGCACGTCTGTTGCTTCTTTCTATACCTCTGTTGCTTCTTTCTGCACCTCTCTTGTCTCTTTCTGCACCCTTTGTGCCTCTTTCAGCACCTCTATTGCTTCTTCCTGCACTTCTCTTTCTTATTTCTGCACCCCTCGTGCCTCCTTTTGCACCTCTGTTGCTTATTTCAGCAATTCTCTTGCCTCTTTCTGCACTTCTCTTGTTTGTTTCTGCACCTCTCTAGCGTCTTTCTGTGCCTCTGATGCCTCTTTCTGTACCTCACTTGCTACTTTCTGCACCCCTCTTGCATCTTTCTACACCTTTCATTCCTCTGTAACACTTGCCTCTAACAGCACCTCTGTTGCTTTTTGCTGCAGATCTTTTGCCCCATTCTGCACCTCACTTGCGTCTTTCAGTACCTCTGTTGCTTCTTTCTCCAGATCTCTTGCCCCTTTCTGCACCCCTCTTTTCTCTTTCTGAACCTCTCCTCCTTCTTTCTGCACAACTGTTCCCTGTTTCTGCACCTTTCCTGCCTGTTTCTGCACATCTTTTGCCCCTTTCTGTACCTCTGTAACCTCTTTCTGCACTTCTCTTTTTTAAATCTTTTTATTTATTTTTATTATTCTTGCAAAGGGCTCAAACACAAAATATACAAACAGAAAATCAACTGTCACATACTTTTTTTGTATTCATTTCATTTTCACTAGGGGTGTAGTATTAATACAATCAAAAATATCAGTAAGAAAGGCTAACTAAGTAATACGCAATAAAAAATAAAACAGGGAAAAAGATAATTATCAGCTTTATCCTGAATCAGACCAGGCGAAAAGGATGTATGTCAGTACAACGCGATCTTTTAGATCGCGGTACTTGACATCGCAGGTTTTACAACGCAAGTCGTTACAACGACTTGCGTTGGAGGGCGCGGATTTAGGAGTTTTTTAATTTTATATTCCAACACCAGTCCCCGTAACAGTAGGGAAGGTGTTGGACTATAAAATTAAAACATTCCTTATCCCACAGCGCCATCCAGCGCAAGTCGTAGTAACGACTTGCGTTGTAATAGCTGCGGGGAAAAGGTCGTGCGGTGTAAACACCGCGTTGTAAACGACGTTTCCCGGCCAAATATCATTACATTTTCGTAGTGCCTTAAAGCCTCTAATGTTAGCCAAAGCTTTTTCTCGTGCAAAAAGTTCAATAAAAATACTCCACCACTCCATTAAATTACCTGGCTTTGGAGAAATCCATGCCCGGGCTATAGTCAACCTAGCAAAGATTATAGCTATTGCCATTAAAGCCTACTTCGCTCTACTAGCATCGTCTCTGTAGCCCAGCATTATCTCGGTTGTAGTAAAAGCCTCATCTAATGCAAGTCGATTTCTTAATGCCTTCTGAACCCCTTGCCAAAAGGTCGATAACATAGGGCACGTAGCAAACATGTGAACAATATTTACTCCATATTCCCCACATTTAGAATAACACATCTTATTACTTGATTACTGCGCAGTTATGCACTTCTCTTGCCTCCTTCTGCATCCTTTGTGCCTCTTTCAGCAACTCTGTTACTTCTTTTTGCACTTCTCTTCCTTCTTTCTGCACCCCTCGTGCCTCCTTTTGCACCTTTGTTGCTTATTTCTGCACTTCTCTTGGTTCTTTCTGCACTGCTCTTGCCTCCTGCATCTCTCTTGCCTCTTTGAGCATCCCTTTTGCTTCTTTCTGCATTTCTCTCTCCTCTTTCTGCACCCCTCTTGCCTCTTTCTGTACCTCTATTGCTTCTTTCTACACTTCTATTGCCTCTTTCTGCACCTCTCTGGTTTCTTTCTGCACCACACTAGCCTCTTTCAGCACCTCTCTTGCTTTTTTCTGCAGAACTCCTGCCTCTTTTTGCACCTCACTTGCGTCTTTCAGCACCTCGCTTGCTTTTCTTTCTGCAATCTCTTGTCCCTTTCTGCACCCTTCTTTTCTCTTTCTGTACCTTTCTTTCCTCTTTCTGCATCGCTGTTACTGAACCTTTCCTGCCTGTTTCTCTTAGCTCTGTAACCTCTTTCTGCACTTCCCTTGCTCTTTCAGCACCCTTTGTGCCTCTTTCAGCACCACTGTTGGTTCTTTCTGCACTGCTCTTGCTTCTTTCTGCACCTCTGTTGCTTTTTTCAGCAATTCTCTTGCCTCTTTCTGCACTTCTCTTCCTTCTTTTTGCATGTATCCTGCCTCTTTCTGTACCTCTCTTGCCTCTTTGTGCACCTCTCCTACCTCTCTCTGCACCCCTCTTGCCTCTATTTGCACCTCTGTTGGTTCTTTCTGCACTGCTCTAGCTGTCTCTGAACCTCATTTGCCTCTTTCTGCTCTTCTCTTGCTTCTTTCTAAACCTTTGTTGCTTCTTTCAAAAATTCCCTTGCCTCTTTCTGCACTTCTTTTGCTTGTTTCTGCTTCTCTCTTGTGTCTTTCTGCACCTCTGTTGCCTCTTTCTGTACTTCACTTGCCTCTTTCTGCACCTCTCTTGCCTATTTCAGCACCTCTGATGTGGCACTCCTCCTGCCTCTTCCGTACCCTTCTTCCCTATTTGTGCAACTCTCTTGACCTTTTCAACACCTCTTGTCCCTCTTTCTGCAGCACTCATGCCTCCTTTAGCAGCTCTATTGCTTCTTTCTGCATTTCTCTTGATACCTTCTGTACTGCTCTTGCCTCTTTCTGCCTCTCTTGCCTCCTTTTGTACCTCTGTTGTGTCTTTCTGTTACTCTGTTGCGTCTTTCTGCCCTTCTCTTGCCTCTTTCTGCACCCTTTGTGCCTCTTTCAGCACCTCTGATGCTTCTTTCTGCACTTCTCTTCCTTCTTTCTGCACCCCTCGTGCATCCTTTTGTACCTCTGTTGCTTCATTCTGCACTTCTTTTGGTTCTTTCTGCGCTGCTCTTGCCTCTTTTTGCATCCCTCTTGCCTCCTTTTGCACCTTTGTTGCGTCTTTCTCTACCTCTGTTGCTTCTTTCTGCACTTCTCTTGTCTCTTTCTGCACACTGTGTGCCTCTTTTTGCACCTCTGTTGCTTCATTCTGCACTTCTCTTCTTTCTTTCTTCACCCCTCATGCCTTCTTTTGCCCCTCTGTTGCTTCTTTCTACACTTCTCTTAGTTCTTTCTGCACTTCACTTGCCTCTTTCTGCAAACTTTGTTCCTCTTTCAGCACCTCTGTTGCTTCTTTCTGCACCTCTTGTGCCTCCTTTTACACCTCTGTTGGTTCTTTCAGCAATTCTCTTTCCTCTGTCTGTACTTCTCGTTTGTTTCTGCACCTCTCTTGCGTCTTTTTGTACCTCTTTTGCCTCTTTCTGTAATTCATTTGCTTCTTTCTGCCCCCCTCCTGCCACTTTCTGTACCCCTCTTCTCTATTTGTGCAACTCTCTTGCCTCTTTCTACACCTCTCTTCCCTCATTCTGCACCACTCTTGCCTCTTTCCGTGCCTCTGTTGCTTCCTTCTGCACTTCTCTTGCCTCTTTCTGCACCCTTTGTGCCTCTTTCAGAAACTCTGTTGCTTATTTCTGCACTTCTCTTGGTTCTTTCTGTACTGCTCTTGCCTCTTTCTGCAACCCTGTTGCCTCTTTGAGCACCTCTTTTGCTTCTTTCTGCATTTCTCTCTCCTCTTTCTGCACCCCTCTTGCCTCTTTCTGCACCTCTGTTGCTTCTTTCTGCACTTCTATTGCCTCTTTCTGCATCTCTCTTGCTTCTTTCTACACCACTCTAGCCTCTTTCAGCACCTCTGTTGCTTTTTTCTGCAGATCTCTTGCCTCTTTCTGCATCTCACTTGTGTCTTTCAGCACCTCTGTTACTTTTTTCTGCAGATCTCTTGCCCCTTTCTGCATCCTTCTTTTCTCTTTCTGTACATCTCTTGCCTCTTTCTGCACCCCTCTTCCCTGTTTCTGCACCTTTCATGCCTGTTTCTGAACATCTCTTGCCTCTTTCTGTACCTCTATTAACTCTTTCTGCACTTCTCTTGCCCTTTCTGTATCCTTCGTGCCTCTTTCTGCACCTCTATTGGTTCTTTCTGCACTGCTCTTACTTTTTTGCTGCACCTCACTTGACTTTCTGTACTTGACTTGCTTCTTTCTGCACCACATTAGCCTCTAACAGCACCTCTGTTAACTCTTTCTGCACTCCTCTTGCTCTTTCTGCACCCTTTGTCCCTCTTTCAGCACCTGTTGGTTCTTTCCGCACTGCTCTTGCTTATTTTTGCACGTCACTTGACTCTTTCTGCACTTCTCTAGCTTTTTTCTATACCTCCGTTGCTACTTTCAGCAATTCTCTTTCTTCTTTCTGCACTTTTCTTTCTTCTTTCTGCACCCCCTGGCCTCTTTCTGTACCTCTCTTGTCTCTTTGTGCACCCTCCTACTGTTTTCTGCACCCATCTTGCCTTTGTTTGTTCCTATGTTGGTTCTTTCTGCACTGCTCTTACTTCTTTCTGCACTTCACTTGCTTCTTTCTGTACCTCTCTTGCCTATTTCGGCACTTCTGTTGCTTCTTTCTGTAGTCCTCCTGCGTCTTTCTGCACCCTTCTTCCCTATTCTTGCAACTCTCTTGCCTCTTTCTACCCCTCTTGTCCCTCTTTCTGCAGCACTGAGGTACTGAAATTCTGAACCCGTTTCATAAAAGTCGTCGTATCATGACGATTTTGGTAACATTAGACCGAAAAAGACAAGTGTAAGGTATACGAGCATTTTCGGCATATTCGAGTGACGAGATCACCATGAAATCAGGGATTCCGTTCTGAACCCTCGGGTTCCATTTTGTATACAGCAGCCATTTTGTGGTTGCCCTCACATAGGCCGATGACAGTGGCCGAACGAGTCTCCAAGCACACCTACATCTTAGCTGACTTCTGAATGACCTGAGCAAGCGACCCTCTTGCCTGAAGCCAAAACTTGTTAGGCCAGTTCCTTTCCCAGTAGCTGATCAAGATTACTGAACAAGACACAAGACACCATCAAACCTTTTATTGCGCATCACTATGTCTTATCTTGCTCACACCTGTCTCTGCTCCTTTCTTTATGGGCCGTTTACGATGGGGATGTGCCCGTTTTTATGGTGGGTTCGATCGACCGATCTGATGAAGAATGTTAGGTTTGACCAATAGTTGATTGTGGGCTGGACAAACTGAAAAATGGACTTGTCATCATGATCCTGCTTTTTTCTTTTCGTGAAAACATGTGAATGGTCAATTGTAAATAAGGAATGTTTGCCTGAAGCATAATTTTTGGTATAAAAAGTGATGACTAGCTTTGTAAATGTGAGCAGTCTCCTGAGAACATACACCGTGTTGTACTTCTAGGATATCTGTTACTGGCTGCAGCTAATAAAATTGATCCTTGACGTCACCAGAAATCACCCGTGTCTCTGTACTCTAAGACAGGTGGACCCGGAGACTAGGGCGTTTTCCCTGGCGCCGCTGGGTCTTAAATAACCCGGCTCTTCATTTGGCGCCCAACGTGGGGTGATTTCAGCGGTACCGGTCCAAGCCAGAGGTTCGTGAGGAGCTTTGTGCGGAAATTCTGCAGGAAGGCCAACCACTTCATCGACCCCTGTATGTCGTCGTGGTCCGAAAGTCTTTGCTGCGAGGTTCACCGCTTTCCGGCGGCTACAAAGGACTGCTGCCCTGACTATCGCCCTGCCTTGGAGCCTTTGATGATTTGTAAAGCGAGACGATAGACGGGTCTTCTGGTGCCGACATCGATACCTCAGTTAAGTATGAGTGGAGCGTCTCCCAGTCCTTAGTTTTTGGGTATCCCCTTGGGATCTTTGATTTGGAACTTGCAAGTACCAAAGCCGAGGGACTCGTGTATTCACGAGACTATCGTATTCGATATTCCCTTGAAGTTTGAAGCTAGACTAGTGAGCGAAGATGCCTGGCCTTAGCAGACTTGGAAATTTGTTTTGTTGTGGTTATAATAGGGATTCCCGATTGGAGGACTCGTGTCCGGTTCCTCCGATTGGAACTCCAACCTATGAACTGTATGTGAAGCATGGCGTAGGCCCCATCGCATATAACGAAGTATGGATTTGTTACACAAAAAAGGACGGTGTCCTACAATGGCCCCAATATGGTAGTTTTGACACAGAAATTTTAGATAATCTAGAGGTTAGACTTTTTAAGAAGAAAGCCCGGCCGGCGATGTTTGACTCTTTCCGCCTATGGCGAAAGGAAGCCAAACAGAAAGAAATTAAATTAGCAAAGAGAAATAAAAGAGAAAAGGGTATCTCGATAATGCAAGCTGCTATGTAGTATAAAGATAATGAAGAAGAACAAGCGAGTGAGCAGTTGCACAGGCAACGTAACATGGCGATCGATAAATGCTATCCAGTTTTGCCACCTCTTCAGCAAGATGCAGCTAAGGAACTTGAGAAAGATCCTTTAATGTCACATTTGTTGAGCTCGCCACCCCCTTATGCGCAGAGTGCTACAGCACCTCCGCAACCTATAGCGGCGCAACCTCTGGTTGCTCTGCCTCTTGCTATTGCACAGCCGCCAGCTCCTCTTCAGCTGGCTCCTACTCCTCTGGTGCAGCCTTCTCAAGGGCTGCCGACTTTGCTACCTGTTCCGTCTTTAATCCCTACGACTTTTCCACCCGTTTTTGCTGCCTCCCCTGCTACTGCTCCTACATTAGCTTCCTCTCAATCCGCTTTATCTCCTGTTCTGTCAACTTCTCCTTCTGTACGACCGAGAATGACGGCTACTGTTACTAGTCTTTTGTCTCCTTTCTTTGGGTCATTAAACACGACCCCGTTTTCAGAGCATAAACAGTTACGTAGCCAATTGCCTGACTCTAGAGAGAAGGGAGTATTGGATCATTTGGCGCATAAATGGGTTACCGACCCTGCAAGATATGAGTTAGTCTGTCATGGATGTCTTCCGCCAATGGGAAGCACCGAAGCAGAGATATGTTTTTGATAAAATGTGTGTTTTTCTTTGTGAAGAATTGGAGGATAATGATTTGGAACCCAATCCACCTGAGTTGTGTCGTGTACGGTTCGAGTTTGCGAAAGGCACAATTGTGGGTTCCGATGTTGAGAAAGCAGTTGCGACATTGTTGTCATTTAGGAGTGAGGCTATCTCTCGGTCCTTGTTTGAACCTGAGCCCTCTGTTAGGAGAAAGGCGCCATAATATCCAATGAGAGAAGTTCCCCCAGTTTGGAAAGAAGGGGATCTAACTGCTAACCCACCTGTTCAGCCTCATTTTCAGCGTGTTTGGGTATATGTTCCATGGAAACGAGCTGAAATTTTGGCTCTTAAACAGACCTTACCTGACCCCCGTAAAAATCCTGCAGGGTATTATAAGGAATTATCACAGACTGCAGACTCATGTGTTATGAATTTAGCTGATATGGACATGTTGTTTGGAAACGTGGTCCCACAGCCTTTATGGGGATTGATTCGTCACACGGATCATGCGCAAGAGTTAGGTGATACCTGGGTTAATATTAGCGCTGCAGATGGGCGACAAGTTGGTGGTGCTAAACCTGAGCCTTTAGTTGCAGAACTTCCTGGTAAGATCGTTACTTACATGAAGACTTTATTGCCTGCTAATCGAGTAAACTGGGACAAATTGTCTGTGTGTAAGCAGAAGAAAGATGAAACTGTGTCCGATTTCTTCACTAGGTTTGAAGAAACGTTTATCGACCACAGTGGTCAAGACATGAGTACTGAAGGTGGTCAACGGTTGTTTGTTGATAAGTTCGTGCATAATTTGCTTCCCGAGTTATGTACTAAGTTGAAGGATTCCGAGAGTTCATGGGCTGTTTCCTCATCAGCACAGATATTGGCTACTGCACAATACTACGAAAATAGGGATAAGGATGAGAAGGATAGGGCAGACAAAAAGACTAAAGAGCTAAAGACGAAGGTTCTTTTACAGCAAGCGTATCCGCCCCGTAGTAACCAGCGTGATTATCAGCAACCTCAGCAGTTTCAGCGAAACTCGCAAAGGTTCGAGCCTTCTCAACAACGTTTCCCTGTAGGCCCTAATCAAATGTGCATATTGCAAAGAAGAGGGCCATTTTAAAAGTAGCTGACCTGTTTTGCTACAGCGTATGAATGGTGTTTCTAGCACAAGAGGTCGGGGTGTTCCACAAGCTCTTAGAGGTAGAGGACGTGGAGGTTTCCCCCAGAACGCACGTCCCTTTCCTCCACACAATTCAATGAATAGTTTTGATCAGTAGAATAACGCGTCTGGTAGGACGACTCAGTATTATGCTAATGACTACTACGCAGAAGGTGAAAATATGGAAGGTGATGATTGCTAGGACAGCCATGGACAAAGAGAGGGAGTTGTTTCAGTTCCAGTAGATCAGAGTGGACCTTATGTTGAGGTGATTACATCAGGTGTGTCAGAGCCTTTTCTGTTGGATACTGGTGCTACAAAGAGTTCTATTATGCACTCTAAACTCCCTGGCGCACCTTTGTCTGGCGAGACGAACGTTTCAGTAGGTTTTTCTGGCGTCCTGGTTAGGAACCCGATCTCTAGCCCTCTGTCTCTTTCTGTTGGACCTTGTGAATTCGAAGCACCCCTTATTCTGATGACAGGTTGTGGTGAGAACTTATTGGGATTGGATCTGTTGAAAAGATTGTACGCAACATTGTATTGTTCTTCCTCGGGAGTACAACTTACACTGGGTAAGAAAGTGGTCTCCTCGATGTATTTGTCAAAGGATAAACTTCCGACAGAATTGTCGTCTCTTCCTGATATTCTTTGGGCTACTGGTCCTAATGACGTGGGTCTTTTGGAGATACCGCCATATGTTGTGAAATTGAAAGCGAATGTTAAAATGCCACGTATTCCCCAATACAAGGTCTCGAGTGAAGGTGAAAGGGCGTTGCTACCGATTATTCATGACCTGATTGAGAAAGATGTAATTGAAGAAACGAGAGGTAATGTTTGCAATAGCCCTGTGTTGCCTGTCTTAAAACGTACTGACTCTTCTCAGCCACCTGTTTACCGGTTTGTGATCGATCTTCGCGAGGTGAATAAGATTGTAGTTCCGCAATTTCCTGTCGTTCCAGATATCACTGCCTTACTGACCATGATTCCAGCTTCAGCCACGTGGTTTTCGGTGATTGATTTGAAGAATGCTTTCTTCAGCATCCCGATTGCCGAGAAGAGTAGAGATATTTTCGGCTTCTCTTTAGGAGTTCGAAGCTTCCGGTTTAAGAGAGCTCCTCAAGGCTATTGTGAGAGTCCATCAATATATAGTCAGGCTTTGAAAACACAGCTTGATACGATTGTTTTACCTGATGGTGCTGCTCTCATTCAGTACGTCGACGATTTGTTAGTAGCTGCAGATACTGAGGAGATTTGTAAAGAAGCCACCTTGTCGTTGTTGCGTCATTTGTCTGACTTACATCATAAGGTGTCTCTTTCAAAGTTACAGTATTGTCGACAAGAAGTGACCTACTTAGGTCATCTCTTATCGAAGGAGGGAAGAAGATTGACCCCAGAACGAATTCAGGCGATTGCAAAATTGAGTGTGCCAATTACACAAAGAGAAGTGCGTACTTTCTTGGGTATCACGTCATATTGCAGACAATGGATACCGAATTTTTCCCTACTGGCCAAACCTTTGGTGGCATTGACTTGTAAAGATACACCAAATCCCCTTCCATGGTCCGAAGAGTGTCAGAAAAGTTTTTCGGAATTGCGCGATGAATTGTGTTCGGCTCCTGTGTTGGGTACCTGTAATAAAGAAGTTGAAAATCCAAGATAATTCCAAGTAAAATCCAAGGTTTATTGAACTGCAGCACAGTACATCCACTCTCCAAGTTACCAGTCCTTTTTCTCCACCCCAATCCATTCCAGACCATAACAATTCTAAATGGAATCCATAACACAATGTGCATGAGCAGCTATGAAGAGACATTCTATTTAAAAGGGAAATATGTACAACATTGGAATTTGTATTAAAAGGGAAATATCTGCAAACAAGAATACTACACATTTTCCCCCTAAAGAAAATTAAGTGACTACGTAAACATAAAAAAAAAAAAAAATCCTTACACTTAAAAGAAACTACTGGTTATAATAGAAAATTTAAGACACACATTTGGATACTCTTCTAACATTCCATCTTTTGCCATCTTGTGTGACAACGCTATTGTGATAAACTTTCACAACCTTCATAGGTTTGCCAAACTTTGTCTCACCTTTGGTAATATAACCAGGTTTACGAATCCTAACCACATCACCTACCATAAAAGCAGGTTGTTTGACTTTCATCCTAGTATCATAATCACTTTTGTATTTGCACTGTTTGAGTTCCACTTTCTCAGCTACATCCTTGACATTCACATCAACCATGCGATAATCAGCACTTTTCTTAAACCACCAAGGACATAGGTTAGATACAGGATCTCTACCCTTTAGTAGGCGGAAAGGAGAAACTTCTGTAGTGGCATGAGGCGTTATACGGTACAGCCATAACTTTTCTCTCAATTTCTCCTTCCACATTCCCCCAAACTTCCGAGCCCATAGGATATCTTGTTTGAGAACCCTGTTATATCTCTCCACTAGCCCATTTCCTTGTGGTTCATACAGAGCAGTGGTGCAATGCTTTATACCATAAGTACTCAAAAACTCCAACATCTCTGAAGATTTGAACTGTACCCCATTATCTGATACAATGCTTTCTGGGAATCCTTCTCTTGAAAATATCTCTCTCAAAAATAAAATAACACTTTCAGTGTTAGGATGAGGTACCAGTTTGACCTCAGGCTATTTGGAGTGATAATCCACAGCAACTATAGCGAATCTACACTCCTGTGGTAAAAAATTGAATGGACCAGCAATATCGATCCCTAATTTCTGCCATGGATGATCTGGCCACTTCACAGGAGTCAAAGGTGCCGGATCACATTTGCACGTCTTATCACTTTCAATGCACTCAGGACACTCTCTAACAAATTTATCTACAAACCTATCCACTCCTGGCCACCAGAAATTTGACCTAATTAATCTTTTCATGGACGACATGCCCATGTGACATTCATGACTCATTTGCAAAATAACATCTCTTACCGCAAAAGGTGGAATACATTTTCCAGCTCTGAATAGTAGATTTCCCTCTATGGCCAACTCATCAGCAACATTGTAAAATGGTATAACTTCAGCTGGAATTAATTCCTTAGAAGGCCAACCCCCACTCGTATAATCTCTCACTTTGCACAAGACATCATCCTCACTCATGCTTTTCATCCATAAATCTTCTGAAATTATACTGAATTTCTCAGACAATAATTCTGAAATGCTAGTTACGACTTCAGTATCTTCATCATCTCTGACACTGGGATATGGTAATCTTGACAAACAATCTGCAGTCACATTGAGTTTCCCAGGCACATATTCTATGTCAAAACTATATTCTTGTAATCGTGACATCAATCTAGCAATACGAGCAGTCGCACTTAAACCTCCACCGGGTGAAAGAATACCCACCAAAGGCTTATGATCAGTACGTATCAAAAATCTTGCACCCCAAATATAAATCCGGAAATGTTCAACAGCCCAGACACATCCTAATAACTCCTTTTCGATTACAGCATATCGTTTTTCAGTGTTATTTAGAGATCTAGACACGAATGCAACATTCCAGTCCTCCTTACCCGAACGTTGCGAAAGCACGCAACCCAGGCCATAAAGGCTAGCATCCACTGTCAAAACACAAAGTTTGTTCAAACAAAACGGTCTAAGTGTAGGAGCTGACACCATGTCAAGTTTAATACTGTCAAAAGCGTTTTGTTGTTTAGTTCCCCACAAAAATTCAACATCTTTCCTGGTTAGTTCTCTTAACGGCTCCACTTTAGTTGCGAAACCAACTATAAACTTACTGTAATATTCACAGAGTCCTAAAAATGATAACAATTTATCTTTGCAATCGGGTGCAGGAGCTTTCAGGATTGCATCAACTAACGATTTCTTAGGAGCAACACCATTCCCAGAAATAGTATGCCCTAAATATTCTATCTTCTTTTGAAATAACTTGCACTTTTTACTCTTAATGGTAAGACCAAACTTACTTAACATTTTACACACATTACTCAGGTGTTCCATATGTGCTTCATCACTCTTAGAAAATACTAAAATGTCACCCATCCTCGTCGCCAATTTTGTAATAAAGAAGTTGAAAATCCAAGATAATTCGAAGTAAAATCCAAGGTTTATTGAACTGCAGCACAGTACATCCACTCTCCAAGTTACCAGTCCTTTTTCTCCACCCCAATCCATTTCAGACCATAACAATTCTAAATGGAATCCATAACACAATGTGCATGAGCAGCTATGAAGAGACATTCTATTTAAAAGGGAAATATGTACAACATTGGAATTTGTATTAAAAAGGAAATATCTGCAAACAAGAATACTACACAACCCCCGACTACAGTAAGCCCTTTACACTGTATGTCCATGAGAGAAAAGGATGTGCATTGTCAGTGTTGACGCAATCTTTTGGGGACAAGCAGCGTCCTTGTGCGTATTTCTCATCGACTTTGGATCCGGTAGCTAGAGCGTTGCCGAGTTGTTTGAGAGCCACAGCGGCAGCCGCTGTTTCTATTCGACAGTCTGCTGGTTTGGTGATGAATAATACGTTGATTGTAATGGTTCCACATGCAGTGGATACTTTGTTAAACAGAACCAAGACACAGCACTTAACTAGTGCTCAATTGTCAGGTTATGAGTTGACACTTTTAGCGAGTCATGTGCACATAAAAAGATGCAACACGCTGAATCCACCTACGTTGTTGCCGATTGTAGCAAAGACAGATGTTTCTGAACAACATGATTGTTTTCTCAGGACAGAAGAGGAAACGAAGGGGAGAGTAGATCTTAGGGACACTCCTCTTGTGAAGTGTGATGGTACCTTATGGGTGGATGGTTCATGCTTCCAAATGGTGATACGGCTGCGGCATATGCGGTTACGACTTTGCATACGATTGTTGAAGCTGCACGTATCCCACATAATTCAGCTCAAGCAGCAGCGTTGATTGCACTTACGAGAGCGTGTGTATTATCAAAAGGAAAGAAAGTGACCATATATACTGACAGGCCAATATGCATTTGGTGTGGCTCACAGTTTTGGACGATTGTGGAAGGAACGTGGGTTCCTCACGTCTCATGGAACTAAGATACAGCATGGTCAGTTGGTGAATGAGCTTCTTGA
This sequence comes from Lissotriton helveticus, assembly GCF_964261635.1. NCBI lineage: Eukaryota > Metazoa > Chordata > Amphibia > Caudata > Salamandridae > Lissotriton > Lissotriton helveticus. The sequence goes on from NC_136068.1 coordinate 1,450,522,321, forward strand.
ATCACTTACCTTACCGTTGCAAGTTGCAATTGTGAAATGCAGTGCACATAAGAAGGTTACTGACGACGTTGGTCGCGGTAATGAGTTTGCTGATGAAGTTGCGAAAGAAACGGCAAGAGATGTGATGAGTCGAATGTATGTTGCGGGCCCTGCAAGATGGATTGGTGACGTTGGAATGTGTGAAGATACGATAGAGAGTGTGAAGTCTATTCAAGCTGAAGCTACAGAGAAAGAATTGAGGGTGTGGAGATAGAGTACGGGTAAATTAGACGCGAATGGTTGTTGGGTTGAGTTGTCAGAACATCAGCGATGGTTGTTACCCGATGCGTACGTGCTTGCAGTGGTTACAATGGCGCATGGAATGGCGCATATCAGTGTGAAAGGGATCTGTAAGTTGTTGGCCCCAGTATGGCAAAATGCTGGAATTCCTAAGTGTGCAGAGAATGTGGTCAAGAATTATGTGATTTGTTTAAAATACAATCCTGGTAAGGGAACTCCAACTCCAGCTGGTCATTTTGCTCCTCCGACGTATCCGTTTGAGGTTTTGCAGCTAGATTTCATTCACATGGAGAGATGCAACAACCTGAAGTACGTACTAGTGGTTGTTTGTGCCTTCTCAAGATGGGTAGAAGCATATCCCCTAAAAGATAATACTGCCTTGTCCACAGCTAAAGCCCTTGTCAAAGAATTCTTCCCTAGGTTTGGTTTGCCGAGAATGGTCTGGAGCGATAATGGGAGTGAATTTGTGGGTCAAGTGATGAAGAGAGTGTGTGAAGGGTTAGGAATCCGCCATAAGTTTCACGCTGCAAATCACCCCCAATCAGCTGGTCTAGTGGAGTGCTATAATGGCACCCTCAAATTGAAACTTGCCAAGATACAAGCGAGCTCTGGTCTTAAATGGCCTGATGCTCTGCCATTAGCACTTTTATCAACAAGGATGACTGTGCATTCACGAGTGGGACTTAGTCCATATGAAATAATTTTTGGTCGCCCGGCAAACATATGGGGAGAGCCGAGGCCGACGAAATTCAGTGAGATCGAACACCCTATACTGCTTGATTACTTGTATGATTTGACGGCCAAATTGCGTGTCTTACACCAACAGGTTCATGATACACTGCCTCAGGCCTCTGAAGATCCAGGGCATGCAATCGATCCTGGATTGTGGAAACTAATCAAGAATTTCCAGCAGACAAAGAACGATCAGCCCCGCTGGATCGGCCCCTACCTGGTGCTTTTGTCCACGAGAACTGCAGTGCCGGTGCAAGGAAAAAAGAACTGGATCCCCGGCGTACACTGCAAGAGGGTTCCTTTACCTCTGCCGTACGACCGGTGGGTCCAGGAGGGCATTCCTGATTCTGAGACTGAAACTGTGCCTCGTTTTCTGCCTTTTAGCGATGCACGTTTAATGGGGACACGTTCTGAGCGTGAAAGCGACGATCTTCTGCAAGAGACTATGCCACCGTCAGTTCGATTGGACACTACCGAGCCTGAACTCCTATTTCAAGACCAGACGTTACCTGGAAAAAGCCGTTATAATTTGAGACCGATAATCATGGACAAATAAAAAATTCTTTCTATTTTTTTTAAAGTTCAGCTCTCCCATCTGAGAAACTGTTTTGACCGATTTTTTTTTTCCGAACCGCCATCCGGGTTCAGCTGTAGGGTCGCGGCGTCAAGTCTTTGGAGTGCAAGCCGAAGACACAAGGTCGACGGTTCTGGTTGGTCCTAGGGCGTCCCCTGGACTGACAGACGCATTCCTTAGCACGGAACACCCTACCTCCGCGAGCAGTAAGGTTAGAGCATGGAGTTTTTCGAGATGGAGAGACCTGTTGAAGAAATGAATTTTAGAGCCAAAATGTGTCGAATTATGAGCAGAAAATGTTTTTTAATATTGTGTGTTTTTATGTTGCTTAGCTTAATCATGTTTTTAATGGGATATGCTATATTCTCTTTTCAAGTGACGTTTGCACCCACTACACAGCCCATACTTTCTTCTACTGTTTCTTCTCATTCTTTTCATCCTCTGCCTGAACATGAGATTGGAGTTTGTTAATAACTCTTTTGTTCAGCTCCTGCACCAACACCAATTAGTAGTGAACACGACTAACTGTTGGGTGTGTGACCTTATGCCTCATACTACTGAGAAAGGTATCCCTTATCCGGTCCTGCCATTCAGTTACAATGGTTCTGTGTGGGCATACAGAACGATGTTTATCTATGCTCGTGAAGTCCACCCCCTGCGTTCTGTGAAGGATGGAACGTGACTGGATATGGAGCAAGTATGAGCGAGAACCAGCGAGCAAAAAGATCCTCTCCGATTTGGATTGTACCCCATCAGGGTCGTCTATGTCTGCAAGGTAATGGCAAGAACCCAAGAGCTCAGTTAGGGAAGAGTATCTGCACTGAGACGTATGTTTTTGCGTCCCAGACTTCCCCATCGTTCCTAGCAGCTAAGGGTACCTATTTCATCTGTTATGATAGAGCATACACATGGTTGCCCCCTGATTTCTCGGGCACATGTTTTGTCTCATTCCTGTTGCCTCCCACCTACACAGCTGTGGCAGATTACCACAAGACAAGGGTAGTTAGAGGTGTCTTCACTAAGGAAGATACTGCAGGACAAGAATTAGGAGATTTCTTGAAGGGTTTTCTGCCGTTTTGGGGACCCATGGTTAACAGCAGGAACATACGGCAATTGACGAGGGTGGTTGAGTCCACCGTAGTTGAAACTGCTGGTGCCCTTAGTAACTTGACTGCTGAGCTCCAGTCGGATCGTCTTATGACACTCCAGAACAGAGTTGCGTTAGACGTCATACTTGCAGATCGAGGTGGGGTATGTAAAGTGATCCAATCAAGTTGCTGTGTTTTCATTCCAGATAATGCTCCGACAGTGTACCAGGCCATTTCCAAACTACATAAAATCTCCGAATCTATACATGTGGATAAAGGAGATTGGTCGTTGATGGGATGGTTCTGGGAACTGTTATCCACGTGGGGATGGAAGATTCTGATGGTCATTGGGATGATCTTAGCCATTCTTTTCCTGTTCTGTCTGTGCGTACAATGTGCTCCTGCTATGTGTGGCCTCTGTGCTACATCGTGTGTAAGAAGACCTGTATCGAGGGACGTGCTAAGTAATAGGATGATGCTACAGCAACATCATGATGACCTGATGAGTATAGACCTGGACTCAGACTGACATGGGTTTAGGTTATTGCCTATGTAAGGGCAAAAGGAGGGTCTGAGGTACTGAAATTCTGAACCCGTTTCATAAAAGTCGTCGTATCATGACGATTTTGGTAACATTAGACTGAAAAAGACAAGTGTAAGGTATACGAGCATTTTCGGCATATTCGAGTGACGAGATCACCATGAAATCAGGGATTCCGTTCTGAACCCTCGGGTTCCATTTTGTATACAGCAGCCATTTTGTGGTTGCCCTCACATAGGCCGATGACAGTGGCCGAACGAGTCTCCAAGCACACCTACATCTTAGCTGACTTCTGAATGACCTGAGCAAGCGACCCTCTTGCCTGAAGCCAAAACTTGTTAGGCCAGTTTCTTTCCCAGTAGCTGATCAAGATTACTGAACAAGACACAAGACACCATCAAACCTTTTATTGCGCATCACTATGTCTTATCTTGCTCACACCTGTCTCTGCTCCTTTCTTTATGGGCCGTTTACGATGGGGATGTGCCCGTTTTTATGGTGGGTTTGATCAACCGATCTGATGAAGAATGTTGGGTTTGACCAATAGTTGATTGTGGGCTGGACAAACTGAAAAATGGACTTGTCATCATGATCCTGCTTTTTTCTTTTCGTGAAAACATGTGAATGGTCAATTGTAAATAAGGAATGTTTGCCTGAAGCATAATTTTTGGTATAAAAAGGGATGACTAGCTTTGTAAATTTGAGCAGTCTCCTGAGAACATACACCGTTTTGTACTTCTAGGATATCTGTTACTGGCTGCAGCTAATAAAAAAATTGATCCTTGACGTCACCAGAAATCACCCGTGTCTCTGTACTCTAAGACAGGTGGACCCGGAGACTAGGGCGTTATCCCTGGCGCCGCTGGGTCTTAAATAACCCGGTTCTTCAGCACTGATGCCTCCTTTTGCAGTTCTGTTGCTTCTTTCTTCTTTTCTCTTGACTCTTTCTGCACTGCTCTTGCCTCTTTCTGCATCTCTTAGCTCCTTTTGCACCTCTATTGCTTCTTTCTGTACCACTGTTGCTTCGTTCTGCACTTCTCTTGCGTCTTTCTGCACCCTTTGTGCCTCTTTCAGCACCTCTGTTGCTTCTTTCTGCACTTCTTTTCCTTTTTTTTGCACCCCTCGTGCCTACTTTTGCACCTCTTTTGCTTCTTTCTGTACCTCTGGTGCTTCTTTCTTCACTTCTCTTGGTTCTTTCTGCACTGCTCTTGCCTCTTTCTGCATCCCTCTTGCCTCCTTTTGCACCTCTGTTGCTTCTTTCTGTACCTCTGTTGCTTCTTTCTGCACTTCTCTTGCCTCTTTCTGCACCCTTTGTGCCTCTTTCTGCACCTCTGTTGCTTCTTTCTGCACTTCTCTTCCTTCTTTCTGCACCCCTTGTGCCTCTTTCTGCACCTCTGTTGCCTCTTTCTGCACATCTCTTCCTTCTTTCTACACCTCTCGTGCCTCCTTTTGCACCTTTCTACACTTCTCTTGGTTCTTTCTGCACTGCTCTTTTCTCTTCTTTCTGCATCCCTCTTGAGTCCTTTTGCCCCTCTGTTGCATCTTTCTGTACCTCTGTTTCTTCTTTCTGAACTTCTCTTACCTCTTTCTGCACCCTGTGTTCCTCTTTCAGCACCTATGTTGCTTCTTTCTGCACTTCTATTGCCTCTCTCCGCACCTCTCTTGCTTCTTTCTGCAGCTCACTTGCCTCTTTCAGCACATCTGGTGCTTTTTTCTGCAGATCTCTTGCCTCTTTCTTCACCTCACTTGCTTCTTTCAGCACCTATTGTCTCTGTTTCTACACCTTCCCTGCCTGTTTATGCACCTCTCTTGCCTCTTTCTGCACCTCTGAGTTAGAGGTACTTTTAATCCCCCTGCCCTATTATGTACCAGGGCCTTACAGGGGAGGTCATGCCAATCACAGGGATACCCCAACCCAAAGTGTACCCTAGTGTACCCTAGTGTATGTAGGTGTTTTCACTGTATTCTAAGTGTCTTTCAGCATAGCACTGGCTCCGGGTCTGGTTAGTCAGAGTCAGTTACCACCAGTACCAGTCAGTAAAAAGTTGGGGGCACAGGATGGGCCTGATTCACAGAACTAACTTAAGACAAAATCCGAAACTTACTACCATTTACTCATTTTGGTATTCACAGAAGGCACTTACTCATTTTGGTATTCACAGAAGGCACTTACTCATTGGTGAGTAAGTGCCTTCTGTGAATACCAGTCATCCCTGGAACGGAAATAAACATCCTGGGACCGGTTTCGGGGTATTATCCCTCATCAGTCAGACTGGCTTGTATCCAGTGCAAAAAGAACAATTGAGGGACAATGCAGAACAATGTCATACATTCATCCCAGTATACAGATCTAGGCCTAAATCCATCGTTTTTCTGCTCACCATGCCATTCCAGTTTGAACCAAGCCACATGCAAACCAGTCTTGACCCTGCTCCTCATGGGAACATCCCAGCCCAAACTGCCAAGCCCGGCAGTCCCTGGACCGGAAACAAGCATCCTGGGATCAGTTTAGCTAAATCCCCCGTCATCAGCCAGGCTACCTTGTATCCAGTGGCACATTGAGCAAGGGACCCATGTCTAGCAATACCTATCTCACTTAGGGTGAAAAATGCAGCGCAAACAAATGATGGACAGAATGCTGAACAAACCAAACATTCAACCCCAGTCACTGATCTGGGTTAAATCCATCGTTCTTTTGCTCACCCTGCCACCCAGTTTGGACCCAGTCATATGCAAATCAGTCTTGACCCTGTAACCCATGGTATCAGTTCAGCCTGAACTGCCAAGCCAGGTCCTCCCTGGAGCGGAAATAAGCATCCTGGGACTGGTTTTGGGGTATCGCCCCCTCATCAGCCAGGCTGGCTTGTATCCAGTGGCACAGCAAGCAAGGGACCATGTCTGGGCATTCCTATCCCACTTAGAGTGAAAAAGTCTGCATAAACAAATGATGAACGGAATGCTGAACAAATCAAATATTCACCCCGTCACAGATCTCAGCTAAATCTATTGTTCTTTTGCTCACCCTGCCATCCCAGTTTGGACCCAGCCATATGCAAATCAGTCCTGAACCTGCTTCTCATGGGAACAGTCCAGCCCAAACTGCTAGCCAGGTCCTCCCTAGATAGGAAACAAGCATCCTGGGACCGGTTTAGCTAAATCACACCTCATCAGCCAGGTTAGCTTGTATCCAGTGGCACAGTGAGCAAGGGAAAAATGCAGCGCAAACAAATGATGGACAGAATGCTGAACAAACCAAACATTCACCCCCAGTCACAGATCATGGTTAAATCCATCCTTCTTTTGCTCACCCTGCCGCCATAGTTTGGACACAGCCATATGCAACTCAGTCTTGACCCTGCTCCTCATATGAACAGTCCAGCCCGAACTGCCAAGCCAGGTCCTCCCTGGACCAAAAACAGGCCTACTGTGACCTGTTTCAGGGTATCCTCCCTCATCATCCAGGCTAGCTTGTACCCAGTGGCACAGCGAGCAAGGGGCTTATGTCTGGGTATACCCATCCCACTTAGGATGAAAAATGCTGTGCAACCAAATGATGGACGGAATGCTGAACAAAACACAAAGGCACCCCCAGTCACAGATCTGGCTTAAATCCATTGTTCTTTTGCTCAACCTGACACCCCAGCTTGGACCCAACCATATGCAAATCAGTCTTAACCCTGCTCCTCATGGGAACAGACCAGTTCGAACTGCCAAGCCAGGTCCTTCCTGGACCGGAGACAAGCATTCTGAGACTGATTTCAAGGTATCACACCTCATTACCCATACTAGCTTGTATCCAGTGGCACAGTGAGCAAGGCACCCACGTCTAGGCATACCCATGCCACTTAGGGCAAAAGATGCCCTTCCAACCACACACCACCCTATGTGGCGTAGCTTGCTGCCCATGTGGGTAATCACTTCAGTGTCACATATAGGGGTAGTAAACGCAATACAAATGTGCAATACAATATTTATCATTTGAGCATCACCAAGATTTGTTTTGAGCCTATAAAAAATCTTTGTTTCTATCACACTTCAGAATTATTAAACAAAATGTGTGTCATTTGTGCTTTCATATCTGCTGGTATATTTTGCAATATTTCTACAGTTCATTTACATGTATTACATTTTATTGGGAACTAAAAACAAATGAACATCCTACAATATTTCTTTCTGCACTCCTTGCATGCTAGGCCACTGGAATTATAAAATGTTTCTCCTTTTTGATAATTCAACAGAAATATGCATTTTCCACATAATTATATATGCTATACATTTATTTGCATAGTTAATTAAAACCGTTGCAAAACGACAACATTTTCATAAAAACAAATATGTGCATATACAACTCATTCCTTCATGATTCTTGTTTAAAAATCTGCTAAAAAAAATCTATAATTAAGCAACTTCACCAACGTGGTATCTAAACTCTGTCCAAGAGCTACAGGGAGCAATCCAGTAGGTCCAGAGACTTTCCACCAGGCATTGGCAAGCCCTTCTGGCCTTGGCAAATCAACTCTTGTTAAGATACTAGCACCTCCAGGTAAAGTTCCCTCAGGTGCTGTGATTTTGCTTTCGCACAGACTCAGATATCTCACTAGACTGCAGTTCAGTTGTGGATCATTGGGTGCGAAGCATTTCAGCAGAGCTTGCCTCCTGGTACGAATTCCCTGCTGGCTGAAGTGTTGCTTCAATAGTTGTTTCCGTTCTTTAAGAAGTTTTTTGCAGGAGCACAGTAAATGCAGCAGATTTTCAGGTGCTGATCGACATAAGCCAATGAGCAACCCAATTTACCCTTGAGGGTTTGGGCAAAGGGATGAAAGGGTAAAGATACCTTCAAGGGATTTTGATTGTAGAATATAAATAATTTAGTGATTTAATCTGAGACCCACATAAATGATAGTCAGAAAATAAATTCAACAATTTTTAGTTAGTGAATCAATTTTGGTTTAGCCACACTGAGTGATCCAAACGTAGAAAACAGAAGAACACGGGTGTATGTAAAAAAATATATTTTATATGTATTCTTAGTCATATATAGGGTATTTATTTATTTATTTATTTATTTCAAGGGTTTTATATAGCGCTGCTGGAACCTGGAGTATCAGAGCGCTTTACAACAGAGGTGAACAGCAAAATATAGGATAACAATAGGTGCAAAATTAGCAACGTGATACAGTATTGCAATACGTCTTTTAAAAGGGGGGAATAAAAGGAAGGTAAACTTACAAAAAGGCGAAAACAGTTAAAAGGGATATAAAGTTGCATTCAGAATGGAAGGTGGGATAAGAGAGGAGAGAAGAGTGGACAAGCTCAGTGACAGTATTGTTATATACCCCAATATTTGTTGTGGAGAAGTGCTTTGAGCTCACTTTTGAAAAGGGAGTAAGAGGGGATGCAGCGAAGGTCCTTGGGGAGAGAGTTCCAAATGGTAGGAGCATTACCAGAGAATGCGCGTGATTGGGTTTTTTGACATTTAAGTCTGGGTGGGATCAAGAGGAGGGAGTTGGTGCTTCTCAGGGACCTGGAGCAAACTGCTTTTTTTAGTTTGGTTGCAAGGTAGGAGGGGGTGTTTTGGTGAAGAGCTTTGTGGGTGATACAAGCGGTTTTGTAAGCGGATCTTCCTTCAATTGGGAGCCAGTTAAGATTTTTGAGGACGGGGGATATGTGGTCAAATCTTTTGCAGTCAGAGATAAGTCGTGCAGCTAGATTGAGGACAGATTTAATCGGAGCAAGATGGGTTTTAGGAGTGCCGGTAAGCGTGGCGTTACCATAGTCAATCCTGGAGAGGACAAGCGATTGGACAACGATTTTGAAATCATCGGCTGGAATGAAAGGTTTGATTTTCTTGAGGTGGTGAAGGGTGAAAAGAGCACTTTTGGCTGTGTTTTTAATGTGGGGGATGAGATTGAGATTCTGGTCGATGCTGATGCCTAGGGATTTAACAGAATTAGAGGTGGAGAGGGAGCAATTGAGAGCTTTGATATCGTCGATCCAGATTTGGATGGGAAGGGTATTGTTTTTGGGGGGTGAAAAGAATGATTTCAGTTTTTTTAGGGTTCAATTTGAGATGGAGCCAGGCTTGTACTCTAGTCAGGGTGTCATTGAGGTGAAGGATGTCATTGTGGGATTTGATCTTGTAGTATAGTTGGGTATCGTCAGCGTAGAGGTGGTAACTTATTTTAGCTTGTTTGAGAATGAGGGTGAGTGGTTCCATGAAAAGGTTGAAAAGGGTTGGGGATAGGATAGAGCCTTGAGGGACACCGAGGGAGACAGGTTGGGGTTTAGAAAGGAAGTGGCTAAGCTTGATTTGCTGAGATCTGTTTTGAAGGAATGAGCAGAACCATTTATGTACAGTGCCTTCCAAGCCAAATCGAGCTTTGAGAGTGTTGAGAAGGGTGGGATGATGTACAGTATCAAATGCCGCCGATAGGTCAAGGAGTATTAGCAGTGAGGATTCACCTTTGTCAAGGGAGCGATGAATGTCGTCTGTGATGTTTAACATTGCAGTTTCTGTACTACAGCCTTTTCTAAATTCAGATTGGAAAACATCAAGGAGAGTGAAGGCGAGGATATGGTTCTCTAGTTGAGATAGGACACCTTTTTCCAGGGCTTTAGAGAGGAAAGGAAGGTTAGAGATAGGGCGTAAGTTGTTACGGTCATTTGGGTCGGCAGAGGTGTTTTTCAGGATGGGAGAGATTTGGCCAAGCTGAAGGGAGGCCGGGACGCAACCAGTGGCAAGGGAGGAATTGATGATATTGGTCCATATAGGGGCAATGGTAGATTTGAGGTCTTGGACCAAATGGGCGGGAAGAGGATCCTTGGAGTGGGAGGAAGGTTGGACAAAATTCACTCCATGAAGCATTGTTTTTGGCTGTGGGTTCATTAGGAGGGGGGTGTGGATGGGCGGGGGTAAGAAGGGTTATAGAAGGGTCGAGAAGAGTGGGAAGACTGGACGAGAGTGACTTAGGAGTGTTAGGGAGGGTGTGTTGTATGTAGGAGGGTTGGAGTGATGGGGGAGAGAGGAGAAGGAAAGTTCGATCTTATTGACTTTGTTAATAAAGAAGCTGGTGATTTCTTCGCATTTGTCAATAGAGGCTGATATTTTATGGGGGCCAGTAGAGGTTTGTTTTTTAACAATGCTAAAGAGTTCTCTAGGTCTGTTTGTAGCCTGGTCAAGTTGTGACCGGAGAAAGGAGGCTTTTTCGTTACAGATGTGTTTTTTGTATTGGGCTCTAGCAGTTCTGAGGAGGACCAGATTGTCAGCGGTGGGACGATTTCTCCAAATACTTTCAGATTGTCTAAGGGACCGTCTTTCATTATTGAGTTCAGAATTGAACCAGGATTTGGGAGGGTTGTTTTTTTGTTGTTTGAGTTTAATTGGAGCAATTACATCAAGGGCTTCGAGAATAGAGTTATTATAATGGTTAGTTAGGTCATTGGTGCTGTCAGAGGGAGGGGGGAGAAGTAAGCAGGTTTTAATTGTGGATTCCAGTTCACCAGGAGGAATAAGGTGAAGGTTGCGTGTAGGTTTCTTAGGTAGGGTGATTATGGGGGCGGGACGATTAGAGGGTCTGTTCACGTTGAAGAGGATGAGGTAATGATCAGACCAATCGACAGGAAGTATACAAGAGAGGGAGGCCAGGTCGTTGCTGGTTATGATAGCATCTAGGGTGGAACCTTTGTTGTGAGTGGGGAAATGGCAGAGTTGGGACATGTTGGTGATGTCCATGGTATTCTTCAATGTGATGACAGCAGGGTCATCACTTTTGTTCCAGTGGATGTTGTAGTCACCAAGGAAGAGATTTTTAGAGTGTGAAAGAGATGCTTGGATAATAAGGTCAGACATCTCTTCAGAAAAAGAGATCCAATTTCCAGGGGGGTGGTAGATGGTATGCAGCCGAGTGGTGGGAGAGTCGTGCATAAAAAGATCTGCGCAAAGGTATTCAAAGGATGAAGGGTCTTGTGATTCGACAAGCGAGATGTTATGTTCAGCTTTAAAAATTAGTGCAAGGCCGCCTCCCGTTTGCTCTATTCTGTCTTTCTTGATGATAGAGTAACCTGGGGGAATAAGCAAGTCGAGAATCGGAGTGGAGTGGGCGGTTAGCCAGGTTTCGGTTAGGAATGCTATGTCGATGTTTTCGCTGAGAATGGTTTCAGCAATCTTGGTGGCGTGGCAGGAGGCGGATCGGCAGTTGATCAACATGCAATGTAGGGGAGAGGGGTCAGGTTGTTGAGTTGAGGGACAGGGGGGACAAGGGGGAATAGGTCTCAGTTGTTGTGGAGGTCTAGAGGAGGTAGGAAGAAGGGGGAGTCTGCTTATACCTAGGAGAACTGGGATAGTAGATCGATGAGTAGAGTGCTTAGTGTCAGAAGATTGGTGAATGAGTGGTGTAGCGGATGAGGGTAAACAGGGGGCGGAAGGTAAGTTCGTGTAAGGTTTAGTTTCAGAGGTTCTTAGGCAAGTATCAGGTTGTGGGTGGGGGGGTGTGATGGTATTGTGGAGTGGGACGGTTGAAGAAGGTTGAGCAGGTGTGGGACAGGTAGAGGAGCTGTATGCGGGCGGAGAAGAGTTGATGTTGGTAGTCTCGTTTGTGGGGCAGTGTGATGATGGGTTGGAATTGGTGTTAATGAGCGGAGATAGTGTGTATTGGGAGGGGTTGGGAGAATAGGTATGGGTAGAGACGATGGTATTAGTAAGGAGTGAGATAGCGTTTCTGAGTGAGGAGAGTTCAGAAACGAGGGATGAAAGGAGAGGTTCAGTGTAAAGGGGTGTCAAAGTGTGGATTGAGTTTGAGTTTGGAAGAACAGTATTAGTTGGGTAGTTGTATGGGTTAGGATTGTTCCGAGGGGGGATCAAGTGAGGAGTAAGGGGAGGAAAACCAGGAGGGGGGAGGGGGGTGGAATTATAATGTGGGGGAGGATCATTATTGGAGAGTGGGAGTGTATAGAAGGTGGATGTGGGAGGGGTAATCCTATTAGGCAAGCAATTAAGTGGAGATGGCGAGGGGGCAGTAGGAATTTGCGTCGTTGGAAGAATGTGGGTTCTTGAGGATAGCAAGGGTGTGTGTGAGTGGGGTAAGGTTTGAGGAGGTGTGGGGGCAGTAAAAGCAGTTTGGGGGATGCATGAGTGTGGGGTGAGGGGAAGAGGAGTGAACGGAGGAGAGGTGGTAATTGAGTCAGAGGAAGGGAGGGGCGTAGTAGAGAGAGTAATATTGGGAAGTTGGGTTACCAAGGGGTGAGTGTTAGAGGGCGAAGGGACATGGGAGTCCGGGGGAAGGGGAGCATAGAGGAGAGGGTTTGTTTAGAAGGGGGGGAGAACCGGGGGTAAGTGGTAGAGGGAGAGGTGAGGTGGGCGTCAAGGGGAGGGATGGACATAGAAGTGAGTGCATTGTTTGAGTCAGGGGAGATAGGGGGGAGAGTGAAGCGGGCTGAAGATAACATTGAGGGGTTGAGTAGTGTGGAGGAAGATGGGGGAATGTTAAAGAGGAGATCGAAAGGAGAGGAGTGGGAGGCGGAGTATAGAGAGTTCAGGGATGGGGGGAAGCAGGAGTGGGCATGAGGGAGATAGGGCAATCATACAGTGTGGAGGATTCATGGTTGGGGAGGGGGGAGTTGTTGTTGTGGACGGGAGGAGGGGTGGCATGGGGCTGGGAGATAAGGGAGTCGTAACATGGTATAATGTTGAGCGCGAGAGAGGTAAGTAGAGATTGGGTATAATCGGTGGGATTAATTGTGGGGGGGAGATCAAGAGGGGGGGTAAAGTGAGAGGGGTGTGAGGGGATTCCGTACTAGTACTAGTGACGTAGGCTAGGGAGGTCAATAGTGGGTTGGTGGGGGTAGGGTGGTTGGAGGTAGGAGAGGAGGGGGGTATTTCTGAAAGAGGTGAAAGGAGGGTAGTGGAAAAGAAGGGAGAAGACGGTGATAAAATTTGGGGTGATTCAGAGGAACGAGAAATGGGTGCATGGGAAGTGTTGCGGGGTGATGAGCCGTGGGATTGAGGCAGTGAGTGGGTAGGGTTCAAGGATTGAGTGAGGGATTGGGAGATAGTGCTAAAGTGTTGTTCAAAGATATCGAGATTATTTTCTGATGATTGTATGAGAATGGTTCCGGATTTGAAGATGGAGATATCTATTTCACCTGGAAAGGAGGGGGACGGCGTGGTGGAGAGTTTCAGACCATATGGGATTTTGCGTGAATTAGATATAGGGAGGTGACTAAGAAATAGGCTTTTCCATCTAGATGGGCGTTTGGTGAAGAAGATGAAGTTGGTGATGAGTGAGGAGTTGGGGCTGTTGTGATGAACTGCAAATAGAGTTTCTGGGTGGAGGCAGAGAAGTTTGTGCTTGAAGTTTTTCTTGCCATGTTTGGAGAGGTGGGAGGGGTAGAGGATGGACCAGGAGTTAGGGCCGATTTTCGAGATAGGTGAGCTTGAGGTCGGGGGGGGAGAGAGAGGGGTGGCATGATTCAGAGAATATGGAGAGAAAGAGTGCAGGTCAAAGTAGAGTTCAAAACTCCTAGCGGTGAGGATTAAGGTAGAAATACCTAGCTTAAAATTAGGTGGAAAACCAAGAGAAATAGAGCATCACATGAGGCTGAGCAGGTAAGTAATAAGAAAAAGTGTAAAGCAAAACAATAATATATTTCTAGGGTACTAGAAAGTATATCAACAGAAATACAAGAAGTGCATATATCAGAAATTAAACAACTTCATTGTAAACGTTGTAAACGCTATCCTTCTATATACAGAATTGATGGTTAAATTCCAAGAAGAAAAAGCGTAGGTCGACGTTTCGGTCTCTATAAATTCACTCACATAATCACACATCACACAACCTCAAATACCTGCTCCACTGTAATCAGGTGTTGCAGCACAGCCAGGTAGCATTCGGCTACCTAGCTGGGACCCGATGATGAAGCATGACACCAACCAGGTTGGTGTGTGAGGGTTTTAATAACAAACCTTTGAGGTGCCAGCACATCACAAATGCCAGACAGCTAATGCAACAGGCCGTCTTCTTTTGGTTATTAATATTTAGTTAGGGACACGGACGGTCATCTCACAGTCCTATCTCTCTACCTTTGGATTTGAATCCCTCATCAGTGCCAGGCCTCCTAGTTTACATCCCGCCACCGCCGTCATTGTCAGCCCTCCTCTGCCCCTCGTCTCATCTCTGCGCCTGGTAATGCCCGGCTCAAACTGGATCCCATTATTAGACGATCATTACCCGCCAATTACGTCGCATTAACCGCCATACCATTACCGCACCACCAGCTCAATCCTGCATCCTCCACAGGAAGCCTGGCTGCATCCACTCTGTCAGTCCGTGCCCACTACATGGTGCGTGAAGGCTTGTAAGCTGCTAGACACCAGGCCACAGAACTCCTTCCACCCACACCCCATCAAATGTACTGGTGCACCCCCTGGCAGAATATACGACCCTTTTGGTCTCCCTCCATGCAAATGTTCATTTGATTCCACCGATTCAACGTCAGCCAGGAGGACCTGACACAGTAACAACAGGCTTCGCAGCGCTGGGCATGTGTAATGTGATAATGACACTCACAGGTGGGCGTTACCTCCTCTACATCCCCCCATCAGTGCCAGCCTCCTCAGGCTCCCTTGCCCCTCCTCACATCTCTGCGCCTGGTGTGTGTCAGCGGTACTGATCCCCCAGTGAGTGTATCCCCAATTCGCACCAGCGCCCCAACTCCTGTGTTGATGATGCGTGGCATGAAAGCGTTCAGCTGTCCTTGTCACTGGACACAATGGGGTGTCATCTTTTGAAAGCAGCTGATGTCTTTGGGTGGGGTGTCACTGTCACATATGTGTGCTCTGTGTATCCATGGGAGTATTCACTGTCAAGGGATATGAGGCCGGTACAGTACGTACAGTAAAGCAGGGTTTTAGATCCCATGTGATTATTCAGTTACACAACCTCTTCGAGGAGGTGGAAGTATACTCCCTTCCTAGGTGAAACCCAGAAACGCTTAGGGGGTTCGGGGTCACGCACTACGCGTGCTCGCTACGGTGAAGTCTGACAATCATTTTACGCCCCACCACTTGCAAATGTCACCGTCCCCCACTGCGCGGGCGTGAGCTAGGGTAGAAAGGTAGGAGACATTTATGTGAGCTGACTGAACAGATGAGTCTTTAAACGTTTTTTAAAGCGTTGAAAGTCGTGAGTAAACTGAAGGTCCGCGGGGAGCGAATTTCAAGCCGCTGCTGTTTTAACAGAAAGCGACTGGCCTCCCATACGGGCTCTGCGGAAACGCGGGATTACCATCCGACGTAGAGAGGCAGACCGCAGAGATCTATTGGGCACATAAAGAGTGAAACACTTCCAGAAATATATAGGGCCCTGGCCATGAAGGGCCCTGTGTGCAAGGGTAAGGGCTTTAAATTGTACTCTCTGGGCCACAGGCAGCCAGTGCAAATCCCGCAAATACTACCGAGCACTAGATCTCCTAGAGACATTAAAAAGGAATCTAGCAGTGGCATTCTGTATAATTTGCAGGCTTTTCTGCAAATACCCGGGCATGCCAATGAACAAAGCATTGGCATAATCAAGACGAGAGAGAATCCCATGCTCCCCATACTCCCTTGATCTCTGGCATTTTTTCCCTCTTGAGGGGGCTCTTGAATTGCCCCTTTGTGTTCATTCCTTGAGCTTTTTCTCCAAGATCTCTGGGGTCGTTCAGGATTTGGTTTACAGGGGCGTCTTGTCCATGTAGGGCTGGTTTGGGTCTGACTGATCCAGACCTTTCCACCCTGCCTCCTTTACCTCCGATCTCTTCAGTCCTTTCCCACATTCCGGCTGTCCTCTTGATGTATAGGCGGGAGTGGAGTTTGTAGCCCTGCAATTACGGTGGGGCTAGGTTTCGCCTGCGTCTTAAAAAAAACCAAAATGTTGTGTCAATTTTGGACTGAAAAAGTGGATGCTTTCCTGCTTTGCTCCCCTGCAGTAAATCGTTTTGCTCAGGTGCTATTACAATTATAGTGCCCTCTTCCTGTAAAGCAGGTCTAGTTTTTACCTGAGGTTTGCCCTCTAGCTCGGCAGGCGTTTTCAACTTCCTTTTTCGCTTGCATGTATTGCTTGCACTACTTGTGCCTCTAGCAAGTTTAACCGCCCTGCGTACCCGCCCTGACCTCATAGTTTGTAGTCCTTAGAGAACCTTTTATGGGTTTAATGAATTAATTAATTCAGTTACTGCGGGTCCCTTTTGGTCAGTCTACCAAAACGGCTGCAGATCGCATACAGTTTATTTATTTATTTATTATTTTATTTAAACCTATAAGGCGCACAGCTACCCGCAGTGGGTTTCCCGGCGCCAAGGGACAGATTAAAAGAGGGAAAAGAGAGCAACCGTGAATCATTGCCAAAAGAGCCAGGTCTTGCGTCCTTTGCGGAAACGGAAAAGGTTGGTTTCGGTTTTCAATGCAGCGGGCAGGGTATTCCAGAACTTAGGACCTAGGTGGGAAAATGAGCAACCGCCCGTTTTCACCAGCCTAAATCTCGGAATTACAAAATCCCCTTTACATGAGGATCTAAGAGAACGAGTAGGATGGTAGGCTTGGATGAGTTCCTGTAGGTGTGCAGGGGCCGTGCCTTGTTTGATCTTAAATATTTAGCAGAGAGCCTTGAACTTAATTCTACTGGCAATCCTAAGCCAGTGAAGGTCATGTAGTGATTGAGAAATAGAGGCTCTCCACGGAACATGGCATAGGAGTCGTGCAGCCGCATTCTGCACAACCTGAAGTTTTTTAAGAGTTTCTTGATCAGCTCCTAAAAAAAGAACGTTACCGTAGTCCAGGTGGGAAACAACTAGAGCCTGGACCACCGTCCTTTGTGTGGAAACAGGGAGCATCCAAAGAATTTTGTGGAGCCATCGTAAAATAGTAAAACAAGTGGGTGCCACCTTTACTACTTGCTGCCGCATAGAGAGATTCTCATCAATGAGAAATCCGAGGTTGCGAACCTGGGCAACAGGTTGGGGAATAGAACCCATTTCTTTAGGCCAATGTTGAGGGCCCTATGAGTTCCTCCCTTTGCCCAGGATGACAACCTCGGTCTTGTCGCCATTAAGTTTTAAAAAGTTGCTGCGCATCCATTTTGAGACCTTAATCAGTCCTTGTTTAAAAACTGAGATGTTGCCATCTTCCCCATTAGAAAAAAATAAATAAATTGCGTATAGTCAGCGTACAAAAATAAAGTGAGGCCAGCTTCCTCCACAATAGTGGCCAGGGGTCTAAAGTAACTATTAAACAATGGAGGACTTAAGATAGACCCCTGGGGTATACTGTATGCTGAAGAACAAATTTTGGAAGAGGCTTTCGCAGAGAAGACCTGGAAGGTGCGACCGCTTAGAAAGGAGGCCAGCCAAGCCAAAGCAAGACCCTCAACTCCCAGAGACCGAAGCGATGCGAGAAGGATGGAATGTGACACCGTATCGAAAGCCGCACTCAAATCAAGTAATATGAGTGCAGATGTTTCTCCGCGATCAATACAGTCACGCAATCTCTCGGTGACTCCTAAAAGCGTAGTTTCACTGGAGTGATTGGCCCTAAAGCCTGATTGAGACCGATATAGGAAGCCCGAGCTTTCCACAAAGTGGGTGAGCTGTTTGTTAATATGCCTTTCTAAAATCTTGGAGAGAATAGGCAACAAAGAGATAGACCTGTAATTTGATAGTTTAGAAGGGTCAGCTCCAGCCTTCTATAAGAGAGGAATAATCATTGCATGTTTCCACTCAGGTGGGACAAAAGCCTCTCTCAAAGAAGAGTTAAGAAGCTCCTTCAAAACACAAAGGGAGTCCGGACCGAGTTGTTTCAGAATTTTAATCGGCAAAGGATCGCGCGGACAAAGAGCAAAAGATGTGTCATCAAAAGGTGACCAGACAGCAAGTTTAGCTACGGAATCAGGCACGCTACTATGAATGGATTCGAGAAGCCAAATTGATTCCCCTGGGGGGATAGGGGAGCCCAGAGAATCATAGATAAGCTTGACCTTTGCTATGAAGAATTCCGCAATTGAGTCACATTGCACCTCATCTAGAATCGGTGGAGTAGGGACAGTATCAGAGCCTGTCAACTTCTTTACCACTGAAAAAAGTGTACGGGAGCAATTTTGGGCATGTGTAACAGTATTGGCGATATAGGTGGCTCTTGCCAATTTGCACTGTTTATGATATTCTCTGAGGGTGCCTTTATAGTCCACTTTACGAGCAGGAGAGTAAGAACGCCTACATTTCCTCTCAAGGACCTTGCATTTAGACTTCGTAGCCTTTAAGTTTTCTGAAAACCACGGCACTGGGGGACGGTGAGACAGGGAGTATTTGGGCACCAAAGGAAGAAAAGTATTGACAGCAACAGTAAGCCAGTTCGAAACAGCCGAATCAAACAGGGTCAAGGCTGATTTGCATATGGCCATGTCTGAATTGGGGTAGTGTGGTGAGCAAAAAAACGATGGATTTAGGCCCAGATCTCTGTACTGGGGTGAATGTATTTTGTATAAAAAATTATTAAACTAGGACAGCTGGCTAGGAAAAATTCATAAAATACAAAAATTCATAAACATTATATGTAATCAAAAATAAAAATAAATTAGAGACATATCTACTTCATTTACTCAACTTTTAATTTTTTACAGAATTCAAAAATCAGTTAGGGAAGGAGGCTAATACACATATATATAACATAAGAAAAAATTTACATCACAATAATTAAAAATGGGCAAAAAGACACAATTCATAAAAACTTCTCATATCAATTCCTATCTCAAATGATTAAGTGACACATACTCTCAGCTGGTAACAGCCAAAGTTGTCCCTACTTTACAAAAATAAAATCAACCATGTCACAATAGGTGGCAAAAGCTTAATCTGTTCTAAGGGGTGAATGTATGACATTGTTCTGCATTCTGTCCATCAACTGTTGTTTTTGCATTTGTCACCCCGAGTGGGACGGGTATGCTCAGATGTGAGTCCCGTCCTCTCCACACCACTGGAGTCAAGCTATCCTGGCTGAAGACGGCTGATAGCCAGAAACCGGTCCTAGGATGCTTGATTCCGGTCCAAGGAAGACATGGCTTGGCAGTTCGGGCTGGACTGTTCCCATGAGGCACAGGGTCAAGGCTGATTTGCATATGGCCATGTCTGAATTGGGGTGGTGTGGTGAGCAATAAAACGATGGATTTAGGCCCAGATCTCTGTACTGGGGTGAATGTATGACATTGTTCTGCATTCTGTCCATCAACTGTTGTTTTTGTAATGAAAAAACAGACTCTTAAATAGGTACAATTAGCAATGGATTTGGTTGGTCTCTGTAGGGCTGCGCGCAAGCGTCTGCCTGCTTAAGTAGCAGCGCAGAACGACTAGCGCGATAACCACGATGGCGCTCACCCGAAGCCCTGAAAGTGAGAAGGGACTATCGGTGAGACGTCATCGGCCCAGAAAACGAGAGAGCAGCAAAAATTACAGAAGTGCAAATTACATAGACAGTGATTTTAAAACGGGTATTTCAAGGTGCAAAGTGTTTAAAAAATTATTAAAAGAAGCAGAACGCTCCAGTATTTGTTTAATAGTGCGAGTATGCGGCGTAATAAAAAAACAGACTCTAAAATAGGTACAATCAGCAATGGATTCAGTTGGTCTCTGTAGGGGTTTTCATAGTTCATGTGATCTATGCACGTGCACAGAGCCAGCCACATAACACACCACCATTTGTTTGTGCCTCGGCATTAGACTTCCAGGGCTGCTGCTCCCCCGCGTGCACATTGCACACCACCATTTGTCTGTGCCTCGGCATCAGACTTCAAAGGCTGCCACTCCCCTGTAGCAATGCCGAGAGCTTGTTTCTGGACGAAGGTGAAAGCCTACCGTGCTTGTTTACAGTAGCCTTGCTCCTCAAATGCTGTTGCTGTGTTGCCATCTCTCTAGGGACACTCAGCTTGAAAACACTCGACTTGCTAGCTGCAATGCTACATCCGCTATGCTTTGCCTCTAGACACGTCGATCCCTCGCAGACTATGCTGACTCTGCCCCTCCTGATTCTGAAACTGACCAACGCAGTCACAACGCAGTCTCTTCTCTCTGTCTAATGATGTCTGCCCTGCCACCATTTAATACTTACAGTGTTATGACTCATTTTTTCTTCACATGTCTGTAAACATAGCATTCGCTCCAGGTAGATATAAGGGACCAGGCGTAGCCACAAATAAACCATAAGTTCAATAAAAGCACTATTTTTAACAGCAGTTTTGGAGACTTTCAGGTGTCTGTAACAAATCTGTTCCCCTGCCAATAGTCAACTATTTCCATCTCGTTCATGCACTCTCTCATCATGTCTCTTTCTAAACCTATTATGCTCTCTTGCACCCAATTTCTCTCACATCGTCTTTCTTTCTCTCTGCCTCACCCTGCCTCCTTCTCCCTCTCGCCCGTTCTGTTTCTCCCTTTCGAAACTGCATCAAAGCATTAATGCTACGTATTCAGTAGAATGAATGACCATGCCACACAATAAGAGAACTCGAATGGGCCAAATGCTGCACTCGCTTCTACAGTGACTGATTAATAACGAACTCAAACTCAGCATTTACTTTATCAAGACTTTGATAATTAATTGCACAGACAGTTTGATCTTGCTTGGCTTTTTAACCATAGCCTTTCATACCTGTTTCTGGATGAATTGTCCTATGGAACGGTAAGAAACTCTTTGTGTACTTTCCTTAAATTCTGCTGGCCTCGGCTGATAATTCGGTAAAGTGTTATCTCCGTAATCTCTTCTGCTATGTGTAGTGAAAGGGGAAAACCAATAGAGGGGAAGAGGCCTGCCTGCCTCAGACATCACCTCAGCCTCTGACAAGGAAAGGGTGGACGTTTAACTCCTATAACAAGCGGAAAGTGACCTTATCATCCCACCACCTACTGTTCTACACTGTTTTTAATTGGTAATAGGGGTAGGGTGACCAACTGGCATGGGTCCAAATTCAGGACGGTGAGTGTAAAAATTCAGGACAAAGCGTCAAAATTAAGGACAAAAATTCAGTACAGGAGGTCAAAATACAGGACAAAACTTAGGTACAAAAGGTAGGTTTTACAGACACATCAGAGGAGGTACCGCAATAGTATATAATTAAGGCAATCCATATTCAAACATATTCAATCATTTGCAAACCTATCCATCATGTATCCTTCCATCTATCATTTCACTCATCCATCTCTCTATCCACCCTTTCACTCATCCATTCATTATCCATCCATCCACCCTTTCACCCTATCCATCAGTACACTCATCCATCCACTCTTCCACCCATCCATCCATTCACCTATCCATCCAGCTTTTCGCCCATCCAGCCATCCTTTCACTTACTGATCAATCCACCCTGTCACTCATCCATCCACCCATTCACTCTTTCAGTCATCCATCCATTCTCCCTTTCTCTCTCCATCGACCCCTTCACTTAGCCATCCTTTCTTCCACACATCCATCTACTCATTCACTCATGAATCCATCCACTGACCCTATCAGTCATCCATCCCCCTTTTCACTCATCTATCCATCCTTTTGTCCATCTAACCTCCCTTTCACTCACTCTTCCATCCTTTCATCCACTCTTTCACTCATCTATCCATCCATTCACCCTTTCATTTATCAATTGATCAATCCATATATCATTTTACTTATCCACCCACCCATTCACTTGCCCATCACCAACCCGTTAACTCCTCCCTCCATCCTTTCACTCATCCATTCACCCTTTTACCAATTCTTCTACACTTCCACTCATACATCTATCTTTTTAAATGTTGTCTTATCCATCCTTCCACTCACTCATCCATCAATCCATCCTTTCTGATTGTCCATCAATTCACCCTCTCATTCATCCATTCACTCTTTCACTAATCTATCCAGCCATCCACCCATCCCTTCACTTACTCACTCACTCACCCACCTTTTCATTTTAATTATGAACTGACCCTTTGTCTGCAGAGTTGCAGTCAGAAGAGGCCCATCAAGAATGTCACCCTTGCTGTAGTTCTTAAAGTAAGGGGTGGGGCAGGGAAGGGTTCACTATGCCCTTGTACATAGGCAATCTGAGTCATAATTCATACATGATGCACAGTGCCAGGCCATGAGGTGACTGTGACATGGTATTGTTTCCAGGGCTTTAAGTGGAATAAAAAAACTGGGGGTTTCTTCAAAGTCGATGTTTGATGTAATTAAGGGCGCGGCTTTAAACTCGTAAGCTAAAAATCTGTGCTTAGTATAGTGTACCGCCTGACTGGTATTTTGCGTCTTTTGTCATTGTATCCATTTAACGGAACAAGTAATGTTACACCTGCAACAAGCCAGAACTATTGGCATTGTCAATGGTTGTTAGTTGCATAAAATAAAAAGGCAGCAATCACAGCTTCCTTTAATATTGAAAATGCATCAGTTCTAAAATGGCGAGGCCGTCACCCTAATAGCCTTTGACTCCAGTGGAATGAAATAAAGGTATCCTTTGGCACGTGCAACTATGCACAGAGTGCACCAGAAAGCCCCAGTCTCACCTTTTATTTTTCACACTAACCAATATATAAAATTATTACACAAGAGACTGGACAAACAAAGCTTTACTAACACAACGCATCGGTCAAACTTCCACAACTGTTTTGAAAGAATAGTGCGATCCTAAAGAAGTACAGTGCACCAGAAGTGGTAGAGGGTGCAAATGCTGGTAACAGAACTAGTCAATACATGAACTAATGTTCCAGGGCGCTAGACGATTTCCAGAGCCACCTAAATACACCGTAAAAACCTCATCACTGCTTGACCTGGCTCCAATCTGTACTTCTAAACATTCAAACCTGGATCGCTCAGAATAAAATTTTCTAGTAGGGTGGCATACTCAAAACTTCACATTGTACTATAAGTCCTCGGCATTCCGTGAAATGTTAAGAGAAAAGAGACAATCAAAAACTCTCCTTGGATCACAAATTATGGCGAAACCAATCTTTATTCAATAGTATAATACTTTATTCGATAGACAATATATTTTTTAAAAAAAGGACTCAGCCTTGCCAACACGTTTTGTTCCTTACAGAAACTTTATCATGGTAAAATCTATCTTCGAAGGGTCAACAACACATATCACATGGCATATCCTAGACATTTGAACTATTAAAAAATCTTAATCATTCCATTGAGTCCCATCAGAATCTGTCGTTTTTCTAGAGGTGAGAACAAGTGCATGAAACGCTGGATTAGATGCGTTCGCTGCAGAGGATTAAACCCGAGATGCCTATAATGATTACAAGTTTATTCAGCAACATGTGCATTTAGATGATTAAGGGGGCACTCTATTGGGCATCACCCAATCCAAACTCCTCCCACTCAAAACTCCTCTACAGTGTACTTATCCCATTTTCAATTCATCTAGTTACATTGTTTTATGGCTAGAATCAAATTGAAACATCAGAGGAGGTACCGCAATAGTATATAATTAAGCCCATCCATATCCAAACATATTCAATCATTTGCAAACCTATCCACATTGTATCCATCCATCTATCATTTCACTCATCCATCTCTCTATCCACCCTTTCACTCATCCATTCATTATCCACCCATCCATCCATTCACCTATCCATCCAGCTTTTCGCCCATCCAGCCATCCTTTCACTTACTGATCCATCCACCCAGTCACTCATCCTTCCACCCATTCAATCTTTCAGTCATCCATCCATTCTCCCTTTCTCTCTCCATCGACCCTTTCACATAGCCATCCTTTCTTCCACCCATCCATCTACCCATCCACTCGTGAATCCATCCACTGACCCTATCAGTCATCCATCCCCCTTTCACTCATCTATCCATCCTTTTGTCCATCTACCCTCCCTTTCACGCACTCTTCCATCCTTCCATCCACTCTTTCACTCATCTGTCCATCCATTCACCCTTTCACTTATTAATTGATCAATCCATATATCATTTTACTTATCCATCCACCCATTCACTTGCCAATCACCAACCCGTTAACTCCTCCCTCCATCCTTTCACTCATCCATTCACCCTTTTACCAATCCTTCTACACTTGCACTCATACATCTATCTTTTTAAATGTTGTCTTATCCATCCTTCCACTCACTCATCCATCAATCCATCCTTTCTCATTGTCCATCCATTCACCCTCTCATTCATCCATTCACTCTTTCACTAATCTATCCAGCCATCCACCCATCCCTTCACTTACTCACTCACTCACCCACCTTTTCATTTTAATTATGAACTGAGCCTTTGTCTGCAGAGTTGCAGACAGAAGAGGCCCATCAAGAATGTCACCCTTGCTGTAGTTCTTAAAGTAAGGGGTGGGACAGGGAATGGTTCACTATGCCCTTGTACATAGGCAATATGAGTCATAATTCACGCATGATGCACAGTGCCAGGCCATGAGGTGACTGTGACATGGTATTGTTTCCAGGGCTTTAAGTGGAATACAAAAACTGGGGGTTTCTCCAAAGTCGATTTTTGATGTAATTAAGGGCGCGGCTTTAAACACGTAAGCTAAAAATCTGTGCTTGGTATAGTGTACCGCCTGACTGGTATTTTGCGTCTTTTGTCATTGTATCCATTTAACGGAACAAGTAATGTTACACCTGCAACAAGCCAGAACTATTGGCATTGTCAATGGTTGTTAGTTGCATAAAATAAAAAGGCAGCAATCACAGCTTCCTTTAATATTGAAAATGCATCAGTTCTAAAATGGCGAGGCCGTCACCCTAATAGCCTTTGACTCCAGTGGAATGAAATAAAGGTATCCTTTGGCACGTGCAACTATGCACAGAGTGCACCAGAAAGCCCCAGTCTCACCTTTTATTTTTCACAATAACCAATATATAAAATTATTACACAAGAGACTGGACAAACAAAGCTTTACTAACACAACGCATCGGTCAAACTTCCACAACTGTATTGAAAGAATAGTGCGATCCTAAAGAAGTACAGTGCACCAGAAGTGGTAGAGGGTGCAAATGCTGGTAACAGAACTAGTCAATACTTGAACTAATGTTCCAGGGCGCTAGACGATTTCCAGAGCCACCTAAATACACCATAAAAACCTCATCACTACTTGACCTGGCTCCAATCTGTACTTCTAAACATTCAAACCTGGATGGCTCAGAATAACATTTTCTAGTAGGGTGGCATACTCAAAACTTCACATTGTACTACAAGTCCTCGGCATTCCGTGAAATGTTAAGAGAGAAGAGACAATCAAAAACTCTCCTTGGATCACGAATTATGGCGAAACCAATCTTTATTCAATAGTATAATACTTTATTCGATAGAAAATATATTTAAAAAAACCAGGACTCAGCCTTGCCAACACGTTTTGTTCCTTACAGAAACTTTATCATGGTAAAATCTATCGTCGAAGGGCCAACAACACATATCACATGGCAGATCCTAGACATTTGAACTATTAAAAAATCTTAATCATTCCATTGAGTCCCATCAGAATCTGTCGTTTTTCTAGAGGTGAGAACAAGTGCATGAAACGCTGGATTAGATGCGTTCGCTGCAGAGGATTAAACCCGAGATGCCTATAATGATTACAAGTTTATTCAGCAACATGTGCATTTAGATAATTAAGGGGGCGCTCTATTGGGCATTACCCAATCCAAACTCCTCCCACTCAAAACTGCTCTACACTCTACTCATCCCATTTTCAATTCATCTAGTTACATTGTTTTATGGCTAGAATCAAATTGAAACGGAGAGCTCCTGCATACAACACAATCCAAACTAACTCTCTGATTTACCTCTCTAATCTTCTCAAACTAGCTAGCAGCCTGGGAGGCCCCCTGAGTAAAAAAATAATAATTCTGCTGGAAACGGAAAGAAACAACCCCCCCCCCCCCCCCCCCGCCCCACCCCTCATCCCCCACCCTCCCTCAGGCAATCTTCTGTCTGACCGAATGCCCTGCCCTGGACAGAGGTTGTAGGAGGCCAGCCACCACATGCTGTAACACCCCAAAGGGGCCCATTGTCATTCCTAATGTGGCAATCAGCCGCAGGCAGAATGACAATGGGCGGGTGGGGCTGCTCTTGTGATCAGAGGAGTGCAAGGTGGCCCCAGTTGAGGCTTTATGCAGGGAACAGTGCTGTCCCCTGCAATGCCCAAAATTACGGACAAAAGGCGTCCGTAAAAGGGATCCTTACGGACAACAGACGTGAGCTCCCAAATACGGACGCTCCGTGAAATTTACGGACGGCTGGTCACTCTAAATAGGGGCTTTTTTGATGCCCGTCCATTGACATTCCTATGCAGCGCACGCTGTGTGCTGTTGTAGGCATGTGTAGTGCAGTCTGCTTTTGAACATAGATTGTGCCCATATGAAGGGACGTTTCAAATTTCGCCTTCACATGCACAATCCAGTGAAGATCCACAGAGTGACGTCTGTTTACTCTGTAATGCAATCGCATTTAAAGAGACAGCTCTCCCTGCCGTTCAACATCAGAAGAACGGGCTCAGCACTTACTGGCGCACAGTGAGCTTGATTTTCAAAAGACACAATACAAAGAACATATTATGATGCACCACTTTTGAAGGCAGGCTTCTATTGAGCTTCCAGTGCACCAAATGCAGGGCCAGTGTGGCATCTCACAAAATATGAGGGGGGGTCGAGGGGGGGGGCGGGGACAGGGCGGGCACTCCAAAGCCCCTATGGATAATCCACTGATGCCCTAAACTTTCTCCCAGAGTGGAACCCGTGGTGTAGCAGGAGTTGCCAGCACCTGGGGCAATGAATGTATTGCGCCCCCTTACCTGTGAACCGTTAGCTCTTCCTAGTGCAAAATTTTTAAATAAAATAAAATTGGTAGTACCAATTGTTTTTCCTTGAAAATGTTGCGCCCCTGTCCCTGGGCTCCCCTACATGCTCCCCATTGAGTGGGACTCATTCAGAGCATGTGTTGTGGGTTTTGTCGGCTCACTCTCCTGGTAATGGAGACATCATTTATGCTTCAAGAGCAGTCGGCCACACCATATCAGGTTCCACACGAAGAGGCTGCCTAGAAATGCCTTGCCAGAGCAGCAGTCCTATCCTTATGCGGCTGTATGGGCTGCAGTTAAATGTGGTGTCTGGACTGGAGTGATGCAGCTGACACTGCCTAAGGCAGCAGCTGGAACCATAAAAGAGCTATAAAGGAGTCTCTGTAAATCAAATAAGACCATGGCAGTTCGTTCAATGAATTTACAAGACAGTGCCATAGGCAAGTGAGGTCTGACACCTACAGAGTGAAGCTCCTATTGATTGTGCATGTATGGAAGGAAAGTGGACCTTCCCTGAGCAGTCACAGCACCTACTGTACTGGAAAGAACTACAGTTGACTTAAGGAGTGCACGAGCAATCAATGTGTGCCTTTGTAGGGTTTCCTGACTCAGATGATGTGCCGTCTGAAGAGCTCATAGTGCCAGATGCGAGATCTGGTGATTTAATCTCACAAAAAGAAGAGGGATAATAACACTGCGTGAAGGTGAATGCGTGTGTGGGAATGCACCTAATTGATGAAACTGCCCTCACACACAGCAAGCTGTGTCAGGCTTCATCATAGGGCTGCTAACACACCTCCGCGTCAGCCCAACGCTGGAGGTGGAGCAATAGGAAGGGGAAGACAACACAACACAATGTGTAAATTGTACACGACCACTGGTGAGAAAATGGTGCAGAAAAAGTGATATAAAACTGGTATCAGGGAGTCCTCATCGTAATTTTAATGTTAGGTACCCTATCCAGATTTAAAACAAAAATGTGGATGCTGGGTTGGGGAGCTTATGAGACGCCAACCCCTCTACTCTGCACAAGTGTCGACATGTTTCAGCCAGTGGTACTAAGTCAGCTATATATTGGTTAAAGAGAGTCAGGGCTAAAACACAACCCTGTTTCAGCCCCTTTTCCATAGGAATACGCCTCGACAGGAAAGTTCAGTTTCCCAGGTTCACCTGCAGCCATGTATCAGTGTGCAAGTTTATTAGCAAGTTTAATAAGGGCTGTGGCAGCCCCATCTATGCAATTTGGACAACAGTTTAGTGCAGTTAACATTATTTAAATGCAGCTTTATAGTCAATTAAGCATAAGTGTAGAGGTGTCCATGCAGCCTCAGCCTTGTCCATAAGCATTGCCATGATTAGTATGTTGGTTATTGTCCAGACTGATTTTACAAATCCAGTCTGTTGTAGAGTAATTACAGCTCTGTCTGTGGTCCATGCCTGGGGATCCTCTAATAATGTGCCAGCAAATAAATGTGCCTCATTATCTAATAAGACCACTAATCAATAGTTTTGTGGTACCGACTTTTCACCAGATTTATAAATTGAGGAAATGATCGATCCTTTCCATGAGCTAGGCAGGACGTTTAACATCCTAATTTCTCTAAAGAGTGGTTCCAATGCTTCTGCCCAGAAGGTTGCCTCCTGTTTATATAATGCTGGTGGTATTCCTTTAAGGCCAGGAGTACCTTCCCTTCTGCCCTTGCCTATCTGCCGTTAAATTGCAGTTCTATGAGTTGTTTGGAGTTCCTCCGTTGATAAACCTCCCCTTGTATTCCCAAACTCGACTGGGTTACTTCCAGCACTGGCCTTGATTATCATATGACATTCTGGTTCATTTTTTTTTTTTTTTTTTTTTTTTTTTTTTAAATAAAAGACAACTTTATTACTTATGACTTTCGGAATACACCAAAAAATGTGCTCATGACCCATCTGTGGGTTGCATCCCAGTTTCTAAAATAATTATGTCGCAATTTCATGTAATGTTGATGCGTACAATGGGATACCATGCACTAATATTTACCATGCACTTGCCCTAGAGAAGTCATCCTGAACATCATAATAACAATGCATTAATATCACAATCTGTATTCAGACCCGGAAAAAAAACCACAGTTGAAATACTATGTTACAATTAAGGACTGTTAGACAAAGAAATATATTCCTGTATTTTATACGCAGTAGTATGGCACATCAAACAAGGGTCAATCACAATACCCGAAAATACATTTGCCATCATCAAGTGCAGCAATAACTCCTTAGCTAAGATCAAACTACTACATTTTTTTTTTTTTTTTTTTCCCAAAACCTTTATTGCACTTAGCATAGTACACAGCGGTTCGCCAACAACCCCACGGGCCGGCCGTTATATCGTGTAAGTTAGACATGATTCAAAATTGCAATGTAGAAAAGAAAGCAACAATGTAGTCAAGTGTCCAGTAGAACATATTACACATTAAAAGTGCATTCGATACAGATTTATCAACGTTAGAGGTGGTTTTGGTGGCATTTTGTCTTTTTATGAAAAAGAACAAACTACAAACCAAAAACAGTAGGAATGATAGTGCGGTCTGACTTAGGTCAATGCAATTTCTCTCGGGAGATGTATATTCCCTCCCCCAGTGTCAGTATGCTAATGCCCCAGTTCTCCCCCCATTTCCGTCCACCCTCCTCCCCATTCAGCACGTCGAAAGAGGGGACGCATACAATAGCCCCGTTCGCTCTCCTGCCCATCCACTGCAACCCAGGTCATCCCCCCTCTTCCTCATCTCCAGAGTCCTCTGGTTCGTCCTCATCTAAAGGATCACAAATGTCCCCCCTGTAACCATTCCATTTCAGCCACACTTTGTTCCATTTCCTCGGGCAGGCTCGACTAGAATACACCGCCCTCTCAGTCACCATCACCGCATCCATGTGTAGACACCATTGGGATTTGGACGGGAGGACCGCCACCCCCCATCGCTGTGCTATGTCTCGCTTTGCCATCATCAAACCCACCGTGACCCAGATTTGTTCATACCTAGACAGGTCCGTGGGTTCCCAAATGTTAAGCAAGCACCTCCGCGGGTCGGGCAGCAGGGACCGATTCAGAGTTTGGGAGATCGTACGCAGTATTTGTTTCCAGTATTCCTGTATCCCGGGACATTCCCATATAGTGTGGAAAAAGGTGCCCTCCTCCCCACATCCACGGAGGCAGTATTGATGCGGCGCTCTATGTATGCGGTGTAGCATGTACCTCGTGTAGTATACTCTGTGCAGCACCTTGAATTGTACCAGGCGCATACGCGCTGAGATGCCCACCTCTTTGGATGAGCCCAGTGCTGCATTCCATTCATGTTCATCCATGTCCCCTACGTCCTCTTCCCATTTCCCTTTGAGTTGGAGTGTTGGGTCCGGGGAGTTATTAAGCAATTTACGGTACGTGAGCGACGTCGCCCTCTCCAACATGTAGTCAGTGAGGAGACGGTCCTCCAGAGGCGAGGAGTCGGGCAGAGGTGCGTCGGGGGGTAGGGCCGCGAGCAATGCATGTCGTATTTGAATGTATCTATAAAGCTCCCTGTCACCCAAGCCATACAATTCTTTTAAGCGGGTGAAGGGTATCACAGCATTCCTCTCCCATAAGTCACCCACCGTGGAGATGCCTATCGCGTCCCAGTGTTCAAAGCCCTTAGTGTTTCTCATATTACCTAGTGCCCGTGAGTCCCATAGCGGAGTCAACCCGGTGAGCTTCCCCTTCCAACCCAATGCCGCCGTCGCCGTGTGCCACAATTGAACGGTTAATTTAGTGGGGCCCACTAAAGCCCGTACCTTACGACGGTCGTATAACGGTCCCAGCATGGTATCTATGCCCAACTGATCCCTATCCAACTGGAAGGCAGGTTCGGTATGCGGGGCATGAATCCATTGGTTTATTGGTTTCAGGTGTACAGCCCAATAGTACAACTTGAGATTTGGCAGCGCAATACCCCCATCATACCAATCCCTATGTAGCTTTGATTGTGCCACGCGTGCAGGGAGGTTACCCCACAGAAGGGTCGATACTAGAGCAGCGACTCTCTGGAAGAATCGCGGTGCCACGGGATAGGGTGTATTTTCGAGGACGTACAAGAAACGCGGCAGTGCCATCATCTTATAGAGCGCCGCCCTGCCCAAGAGTGTCAGTGGCAGGTCAGACCAGAATCCGACATCTCGTTTCAGCCTGTCCAGGTGGGGTTTCAAGTTTTTATCGACAAATTCAACCGGATCCCTGGTGACGTGGATCCCTAAGTATCTAAAGGAAGAACCCGCCCGTTTCAGCGGGCACGTGTCGGACAGAATCGGGGCCGGGCCTCGCAAAACGTACAGCTCCGATTTGGTCCAATTCAGCGCATATCCAGAAACGCTGCCATACGCATCGCAGATATTCAGCAACGCCGGCACCCCATCCTCAGGGTCTGTCAGGTAAAGCAGCATATCATCTGCGTATAGTGACAGACGGTCTTCCCAACCCCCCCTCCACCTTATGCCCTTGAGAAGCGGTGTGGTTCTCAGAAGGGTCGCAAGAGGTTCCAAAGAGATTGCAAACAGCAGGGGCGAAAGAGGGCACCCCTGTCGTGTGCCCCTTCCCAACGGAAATGTACGTGATATATGGCCGTTAGCCACCACCTGCGCCACCGGGTCGGTGTACAGTAGTTTGATCCATGCTATGAAGCGAGGGCCGAACCCCAGACGGCTCAATGTCTCAAACAGGTATTCCCACTCCACCAGAT
Organism: Lissotriton helveticus; assembly: GCF_964261635.1. Classification (NCBI taxonomy): domain Eukaryota; kingdom Metazoa; phylum Chordata; class Amphibia; order Caudata; family Salamandridae; genus Lissotriton; species Lissotriton helveticus. The sequence continues at coordinate 1,450,554,096 of NC_136068.1, forward strand.
CAAAAGCCATTCTGGCGTCCAGGGCCAAAATCACTGCTGGAGTGTCGATAACGTCCGCCCTAGCCAAGATCCCATGCAACCGCCGTAGATTTAAAGAGGTGTTTCTATGCGGCATAAACCCGGACTGGTCCGGATGTACAATTGACGACAGATGGGGCAGGAGCCTTTGTGCCAGGAGTTTAGCCAAAATCTTCGCTTCGGCGTTAAGTAAGGAAATAGGCCGATAGGAGGAACATTCATCCGGCGGTTTGCCGGGTTTGGGGATGGCCACGATGGTCGCCGCCCGCTGGTCCGGCGGGAGGCGACCCCCTACCAGACAATCCGCATACATCCCCAACAGATGCACACTGAGGGCTTCAGGCATTGCTTGGTACCATTCAATGGGTATGCCATTTGGGCCCATTGCCTTTCCCGGATGTAGAGCCATAATTGCCATCTGGACTTCATCGACAGTAATGTCTGCCTCCAGCTCAACTGAGGCCTCCTGTGACAACGTCTGGACCTCTATCGGAGCCAAGAGGGCCCTGGCCCTTTCAGCGGTAACCATACATTCCGGGGTGTATACTCGCTCAAAATGGGTCGCCAGCAACTCTGTAATTTGTCGCGGATCAGTGTGTATTACCCCTCTCTCATCTTTCAGACTTTGGATTCCCCTAAAGCTGCCCTCTCGCCTATCAAGCCACGCAAGCATTTATCCAGCTTTGTCTCCTACCTCATAAATTCTATTACGAGTGTCGGCTAAGTGACCCTTCACCAGCCGACGCAAGTGATCAGCATATAATTGTTGCTGGAGGGTGAGGGCGTGAAGGCCGGCGGGAGAGGGGTTAGTCTCATGGGCTTCGGTTTGGGCCAGCAGCGCCACCTCCAGCTCATCCACCTCCCGCGACAGCTGCCGTCTATGCCCCGTGATGGAGTTGATTGCTTGCCCCCTTAGAACCGTTTTGTAGGCTTCCCAGAGTACTGCCGGGGAGCGCACCGAACGTATGTTTTCAAGGAAATACTGCTTCGTCGTGTTTGTGAGAGCCTTACGGACCTGTGGGACCTTGAGGTATGTAGCACTAATGGGGTAAATGCGTTTTCGCGCACTAGCCTGTGTGGAGAGTGACAACGTGAGTGGCGAGTGGTCGGAAATCCCCCTCGGGTGAATCCCCATTGCATCAACATAGCGGAGGCCCTCCCCCAGTGATAGGAAGTAGTCAATGCGCGACAGACTGCCATGTACCGTAGAGTGGAAAGTGTATTGTTGCGCGCTGGGGTGTAAGTGCCTCCAGATGTCAGTCAAACCCATGGACGTCGCGAAGCGTCGGAAGTAGGATTCCCCCCCCTGTGACGCAGGCGCGGGGTGCTTGTCCAATTGTGTGTCCATGACAGCATTAAAATCCCCCCCCAGAATGATCTCACCTTCAGGGAGGGTCAACAGGAATTCCCCCAGTTTCGGGAGGTGGACCGACTGCAAAGCTGGTGGAATATAGACAGACACCACATTGAAGAGCCTCCCCTCCCATTGCCCATGCAAAGCTGCGAAGCACCCCTGGTCATCGGTCTTAGTCGACAAGGGAAGGAATCGGGAGTTCTTTCGTACCAATATACCAGAACCCCGGGATCCCGACGTAAATTCAGAGTGAACCCACATTTTATAGCCACGCCTATCCAGGGCTTTCGCTGCCCCCCCTACCAAATGTGTTTCTTGCAGCAGGGCCAAGGTAGGTCGCTGGCGCTTAATTGCAGTCAGAACCAACCCCCGTTTAACCTTGTCACCCAAGCCTCTCACATTCCAGGACAATAAACATAAGGGAGGGCAATGTGAGGCAGCGGACCCCACGTCCATTACCGGGCCAGTACCATCAGCCATCAGTGCTTAGAGTGGTCGGGGTGTATCGTTTGAGCGGCTGAGTCGCAAACATGGCCGTGCCCCTGCACGGCAACGAGGAAGGGAACATTACGGGGGCATAGCATCGCTGTCTTTTCCCAGCAACATACATTGGCGCACACAAGGGTTAAAGCAGTGGCCCCGACCGCTCACATACATTCCTAACAGAGACAAGAACAGTTCTGAACAATCCCCCCTCCCTGCCCCCCTGCCAAACGGACTTCGAACTGCCCGCCACCCCAACCAAGCAGAGTGCTTTACCCTTCCCATAACTAGAGTACTTGCGCGTAGGGGGGGAGAGCGTCTCCCCGGGCTGGCGGCCTCCCTGTATGCCGTCGGGGCGGCCATGCCAGAGTCTACGTGCAGCAGTCCAAACAGCAATTCACAACGGGAGCCAGTAACCTCCAGTGATGCAGAGTTCGGGGTAGGAGTCATTCGGTCCCACCTCCTCCTTCAAAGCCATGGGACGGAGACCGCTCCAGTCTCTCTCCTCGACCAGATGTCTGGGAGCCTGTTCTACTGCCACCCCTACGATCGTGATCCGGCCTATGCGTCTTGCGTTGTCTCCCAACAGTGTGCCAGCCCTCCAGCCAGTCCCGGGCCGTTTCAGGGTTATCAAAAAACCACACCTTTTTGTCCGCTACCACTCGAAGTTTAGCCGGGAATAACATGGAGTACGGCAGTTCCTTTTCTCTCAGGGTCTTTTTCACTTCTAGGAACGTTCTCCTCCGCCTGGCCACTTCTGCCGTGTAATCCGGAAAGAAAGCAATCTTTGAGTTTTGTACTTGTATGGCTGGCGCAATCCTTGCGGCCTGCAGAATGGCGTCCCGGTCGCGGAAATTGAACAACCTGGCCAGTATTGGACGCGGCGCGCCTCCCGTCCTGGGCTTTCCTCCCGGAACACGATGGGCCCTTTCAACCGAAAAGAAGTTCGAGAGCCCCTTAGGTTGCAGCCGGGTCTTGATTAAGTCCTCCACATAGAGGTCAAGTGTCCCCGTGTCTTCCGATTCCGGCACACCTAAGATACGGACGTTGTTACGTCTGGAACGGCCTTCCTGGTCATCCAACTTGTCTTTAAGAAGCTTGTTGTCCGTCTGCAGTCGTTCCACCGTCGTCTGTAATTCGGACACATCCTCGACCAGCGACTTGGTGACCACTTCCACCTGTTTGACCCTTTCGTTTATTTTTTGGAGATCAGCCCGTATCAGGGTGACTTCAGTCGCCGTGGCACCCACCGTCGCCTGTACCTGGGCCAGCGCCGCCAGGACATCATCAAGCGTGGCTTTCTTCGCCCCCTCCGCTTCTGCCACTTTACCAGCCGATATTCGCTGCTCCTGGGGCGGTGAATGTCTGCTGTACGCAAACTTGTCCAGTTTGGCTTGGGCGGAGGCACTTTTTGGGCCTCTGTTCGACATGACTTTAGGTTAGTCCAGCCAAAGAAGGGGTGGGGGAGGGGTGCCTTCCGTCGCACCGGCCCGCGCAGGTGGACCCACAAGGAAGTCGATGATGGCCCCTCGCAATTACACACCAGGGGGGGGGGGGGGGGATGTCACCCCTGCCAATGCCACTCCTCGGCTATTTGCCGGTTGCGCCCTGAATCTGCCCCCCAGCTGCCTTCCGGATTATGGCCTCATGGTAGGCCTCGTGGATCCTCAGTGTCACTGCTGTGCAGTAGTGTCCAATCTCCCGCCTCGTAAATAGAACCGGCAGCAGGGGCCCCACTGGCGCCCTCGGAGAAGTGGCTGTGTCTGGCACACCTGGGCCCCTCACCGCCGGCTCCGTGAAGATGAACTGGCCGGCCCTCGGCCCTGTCGCAACTTGTTGGGGGCAGCGGGAGAGCAAGTGTTCCGAGGCGCCGTCCGCTCCTCCGGGTGAAGCGCGTGAGACGGGGGCCACACTCGAGCGTCCCCAGGGCCCGACAGTACTGGACAGGGCTCCGTGGGTGCGTAGATCGACTCACCCGGCGCACCGGCACTTCCGGCCTCCCCTCCTCCGGCTTCAGGCCACTTCCGGTCGGCCGCCTGCGTTCTGTGGCTCCGCGGCTGCAGCGCTGCAGGCAGGCCCAGCTCCTCCTCTTCGAGCAGTCGGCGATTCCGCTCCCGGCGAAGCCTCCGTCGCCCCCAAAATTTCAGCAACGGTAGCCGCACGGTCTCTGGGTCCGGTCCGCCCCACCCAGCTGGTGAGGGAAGGATATAAGATACGGATTGATGCGGGAAGCCGCTTCTTCCCGGGAGCCTCCCTAAGCAGCGGCCGCCATCATCGGCTGCTAGCCACGCCCCCCATTCTGGTTCATTTTGAGTATTTTGGCCCTGCTCACTAAGCTCAATGCGTTGTTGGAAATGGTTACTGAGGTATTATTCCGAATCTTCCTCAGCATTATTCGAGGAGATGCCATCATGATTGTGATGAATACATTGATTTATGGTGTTCCAAAACCTGGCGCTGTTATTGTGTTTAACATCAACAAATAATTTGACCCAGAATTCATCCTTCATGGCTTCATTAATATTCCTTTTCAGTTTTTTCAAATCTGCCCTTTGTTTTGTGCCACTGAATCTTTGCTGGTTTGGTGGTTTGATCTTTGACGCATATACTTACATCATTGTTAAAAAGTTTAGCCATTTCTCAACTTCCCCTTCTCCGGCGACGAAATGCTGTTTTGCAACTTTCAACATCTTGCTGCCAGCAGCTATCTTGAATTTTATTCTTTTTATATTGATGGTGACATCTGATCCCTGTGGTGCCCGGAAGCGTTCAAATGCTGGAATGGTGGTTCTTAGTTCTATTTCCTGCGGCCGATGATCACTATCGCCTTTATTGCCCATACAAAACGATGCAATTTGATGAAACAGACCTAGGGAGGCAAAGGTATAGTTCAATATTGAGCTTGTTCTGGTTGAACTGTACGTTTGTACCGGAGGATTATCTTCAACTGATCTACCATTTAGTGCCCTTAAATTTAAATGGCCCAGGTCCTCCAGGATTGATTGTCCTGACTTAGTGTGTTTGCCCAATTGTAGTTTCCCTTGCGGTGGGATGTTCCAAGCTATATTTTGTTGGAGCACTTCTTCGTCCACGGAGGAACCCATTAAATTATAATTTAGATCCCCAGTAAGGATAAGATCAGTAGTAGGGCCTTCTCATATGCATGTTTCCACGAAATTGCACATTTCCTTGGCTGATTTAGTTTCGCGTTTTGGTTAAATGTACACGTTTATTATAGTTATGTTGATATCCCTTGTATTTGTTGTTGATGGAAAGGATACAGTTACTGCTAGTGATGATTGAAATTTGGGGACTTGAGTGCAGGCAGTGTGAACGATTGGGTTTGCCACATATACAACCAGACCTCCTTGCAGGTGACCATATTTTGCCGTCTTAGTTGCACCTTTGTAAAAACACAAAAATCCGTGGAGATGTGGCGGGTCCAGTGCCCAAGTTTCTTGCAGAGCTACTATGTCGAAAGACCTAATGAAGGTGACAAATTCCAGATCTGCTATTTTGTTAACAAGCCCATTTACGTTTCAGGAGCATAGCCCATTAACGTTGACCATATATGGGGTACGAAGTTCTCGTCAATCCTTTTTATTGTATATGATTCTCGAACTCCATCTTATATCAACTTCCCGTTCCTGCAATGTGAAGGGGTTTCAACAAGTTCTAGGATCCTCCAGTTGTTGTCCCATGTCTGTGTTGCAGTGCACTATGGCTCCTTTCAGCACCGATGTAACTCGTCTGATTACGGTCCCCTCAAATCCCCTCATAAGTTGCGGGTTTAGTGGATCTGGACAGCCTGACACAGTGATTTCTTGCTTTCCACTTGGAGGATATTGGATGACACCAGGCATGTTGGTAATATACTTTGGGTTAGTTGTTTCTGGTATTATTATATTTTTTTATCCATTTTCCCCTTTTACACTGGCATTGCCCCAAAAAGTCATCCAAATCCATCCATATTGAGGCTTTGTTTCTGAATCCTGCCCTTCCGTTTTTGTGCCCGTCTTGGTTTTGTGTTTAGTTTCATTTCCCCATTCTCTACCTCAGCAAGCACCAACATGTGACCTTGACTAAATATAGATGTTGATGTTTGATTGCTGTTCTCCTTTTTAACATTAGTTTGTGGATTCTTGGTCATAATCACCGATTGATCCGTTTGTGCGGACGCACCCCGATGGATCACTGTGTCTTTCCGAGGCCCATTCGAGGTGTACCCTCCTCTAGTCTGTAATTGGGCTTGGTTCAATGCCTTCTTGAGTTGTGAGCATAAATCAGTCCGCATTTATGAGAGGGTTGCTAGTTTATCTACAATTGGGCTGCATCCGCAGGTACGATGTTCAGCTAGCGTGTGCTTCTGGAAGCTTTGCAGTGTAGAATTTAACGTGCCCAGCTTGCCATCAATTGCTACCACAAAAAATGCCAAGCTATTCAGTAGGGTTAGTTGCATGTCCATTTTATCGGTCTGATATTGCAAGGCCTTTACCAAAATGCTGCACGGTTTTAAGCAAGCTTGCCCAGGTATCTCCGTTGTCTGATTTTTGCTCATCATCTTTACAGTTGCCGAGGTCACCACTGTGAAGTGTTTTTTCTATGTCACTTTGAAGATCTCTAGGTTTACCCATTGTGCATTTAGATGTACATTTAGATGGTGCATATAACCCCTCTGCTGACTGGAGAGCCAAGCCTTGTTTACCTTGCTCCCCCATAATTTTTTTAATTTTGTGAGGATTTGCACCTGCACGACTCCTCCCGATAAGTTGCCGGGAGTGCCTCCCACTCATCCTTTTTGAGATATGAATGCTGTTTTGATTCTTCTCGGTCTCTGTCATACTAGTTTGGGTCATTACTAGATTAATTTGAGATAAATCGGTCCGAGCTTCATATTCTGAGCTCAGCTTTTCCTTTGAGTTTTCCGGTGCTCCCCCTATGGTCTTTCATTCCTCCAACCTGGCCGCTATTAGGACATATTTTGTTCCCACCAGTGAGTTTTATGCTGTTTTTTCTAGGTCATGAATGTCTAATGGGTCTGTTGAAACACAAGTTCCCCCGTTGTGTTTGTATTGGTCGGTAACCTTAGGCGTTGTGACCTTAGTGGCCATTGAAGCAGTTTCAGGCTTACGCTTATCGCTTGATGTTTCTGTGAAGATTTCCCATGCTCCCCATACCCCCTTGATCTCTGGCTTTTTTTCCCTGTCTTGAGGTGGCTCTTGAATTTTCCCTTTTTGTTCGTTCCTTGAGCTTTTTCTCCAAGATCTCTGGGGTCTTTCAGAATTTGGTTTACAGGGGCGTCTTGTCCATGTAGGGCTGGTTTGGGGCTGACTGAACCAGACCTTTCCACCATGACTCCTTTACCTCCGATCTCTTCAGTCCTTTCCCCCTTGCTGCTGTCCTCTCGACGTATAGGCGGGAGTGGCGTTTGTAACCCTGCAATTACGGTGGGGCGTGAGAGCTAAGTGTCGCCTGCGTCTTAAAAAAAAACATTTTGTGTCTATTTTGGACTGAAAAAGTGGATGCTTTCCTGCTTTACTCCCCTGCAGTGAGTCGTTATGCTCAGGTGCTATTACAATTATAGTGCCCTCTTCCTATAAAGCAGGTCTGGTTTTTACCTGAGGTTCGCCCTCTAGCTTGGCAGGCGTTTTCAACTTCCTATTTCGCTTGCTTGTATTGCTTGCACTACTTGTGCCTCTAGCAAGTTTAACCACCCTGCGTACCCGCCCCGGCCTCGTAGTTTGTAGTCCTTAGAGATCCTTTCACGGGTTTAAATAATTAATTAATTCAGTTACTGCGGGTCCGTGATGGATAAGATCGGCAGGGTTATCAATCGTTGGCCAAGGTGTCGAAGGGTAAAAAAGCCCGCCTGCCTTATGCTGCCTTTTTTTGTGAAGTAACACTGGCGATTGTTGGCAGCAGTGACACACCTCAATTCCCATTCCAGTCGGTCCGGCGGTCCAGCTCGATTCAGCTCGATTTGGTTGATCAGTTGATTGTTTGACTTAATTGGCTGCTCGGGCTCAAGTTGAGATCTACCATAGGGGCAGCTCTCGGGGCGCTTTTCTGGTAGGTGCGTGCAATTGAAAAAACCCCTTGCTCAGCCCTGGTTCCACCCCTGACTCAGCCTCTGGCTCCTGCTCCTCTGCAGCTCCTGCTGTTCTCTCGTCGTGTCGGGGGGGGGAGACTGGCAAGTGGAGAGCTGATATGAGGCAAGGGGGTCCTGGGGGGGGCAGCCGACTGAAGGGAGGTCCCCCCCGGGCGATTTGGGAGGGGTAGTGTGGGGGGGGCTTAGTGCAAGTTTAACCACCCTGCGTACCCGCCCCGGCCTCGTAGTTTGTAGTCCTTAGAGATCCTTTCACGGGTTTAAATAATTAATTAATTCAGTTACTGCGGGTCCGTGATGGATAAGATCGGCAGGGTTATCAATCGTTGGCCAAGGTGTTGAAGGGTAAAAAAGCCCGCCTGCCTTATGCTGCCTGTTTTTGTGAAGTAACACTGGCGATTGTTGGCAGCAGTGACACACCTCAATTCCCATTCCAGTCGGTCCGGCGGTCCAGCTCGATTCAGCTCGATTTGGTTGATTAGTTGATTGTTTGACTTAATTGGCTGCTCGGGCTCAAGTTGAGATCTACCATAGGGGCAGCTCTCGGGGCGCTTTCTGGTAGGTGCGTGCAATTGAAAACCCCCCTTGCTCAGCCCTGGTTCCACCCCTGACTCAGCCTCTGGCTCCTGCTCCTCTGCAACTCCTGCTGCTCTCTCGTCGTGTCGGGGGGGAGACTGGCAAGTGGAGAGCTGATATGAGGCAAGGGGAGCCTGGGGGGGGCAGCCGACTGAAGGGAGGTCCCCCCTGGGCGATTTGGGAGGGGTAGTGTGGGGGGGCTTAGTGCAGGCGGACCGCCATTTTGGGTTTGGGCTTGTTTTTGGTGGTAGCCCAAAAGGAGCCCAAGCATAAATGCTTTGGGCTCCTGCTCCCAGCCACCATTTTAGGTTTGGTGACCTGGTGGCTGGGAGCTTAGGTAGAAATTCACTGCGGCCGCCGACTAATGGCGGCTGCACTTGCCACGGAAAACCCCAATCACGGGAACACCAATGCTGGCAATAATTCTTACTCTCCACAGCTGCGGCTTCCTTTCCCGCTATCTGTGGGCCACCGCACAAAAGCCGCTGCAGTGGCGCAGTAAAGGTAGTGGTAGTGATGTAGCGATATTGCTGCTGCCTGCTGCCGCTGCCAGTCTGCTCTGCTCCGCTCACTGACCCCACTTTTCCACTTCCTCTCGCAAACCCAGGTAGCCGGGCTCAGGATTTCCACATAATTATGAATTTGCTCATTTCCCACATAACCCATCACCTGCTGCATATTCTGCAGATTTGAACAAAAAACGTTTTTTTTTACTTGCTCAAACAGAGCACACGTTACTCAAAAGGATGCAAGACCTGCTAAAGAACATCTTCACTTTTAAAGAATATTCAGCAATTTGTCAGAAGACGTAGCCTGACATTTAATCTGTCATGGAACATGCAGCAATTAGGTACAACAACTTGTAGAACCTCCCTACATTCGCACGTCATCATTTTTAGGTCTCGCCTGTCGATGCGCATGCGCATCGAGCAAGCGAGACTATAGGGGCTCATCGACTCTTTATCTAACTTGCAAGGAATCGTGGCGATTCCTTGCAGTGCCCGTGACTTTTAAGCTCAATGCGCATGTGCATTGAGCTTAAAAGCGCGTGCACAGCCGCCCGCATTCCTCCGACACCTTTTGAAGTGAAGCTTAGCTTCACTTCAAAGGCCCGGCTTCTTCACACCCACATGCCGCTCTGCCCCGCTCCGCCCCCTCCCCTGAGTCATCCTGCCTGCCCAGACTTCTCCTCCCCCCCTCCGACGTTCCCCCCGCCCCCTCCCGCCACGCAATGCCGAGCTTGTTAGAAGATTCTCCCCCAGGTGAGTTTGCTATCTGGATCATGTAATGTATGGATATTTTTCTTTTACAAAAAGTTCTGCTTTAAATGTTTTGCTGGACCGTTTTTTTCTGCTAGAAAGATCTTTGCCGTTCTCTGCCCCCCCCCTATTTAAAAGTGCTGTTTCTTAAAATTCTTGAGTAAGTTTACGGACCCTCCGACTTTCTAATTTAACTTTTCTTTTGCGGGTAAACGTGTGTGCTAATAAAAACTGATGACTGTTCTAGTGTACGCAGTTCTAGCATTATATTCCCGAACCTATACATTTGCTTGCTGCGAGTGTCTCAGTATCTTGTAAGGGTACAGCAGGTGTTCGATACTGCCAAACCACGATGTGTTTGTTGGCTCGTGATGCCAAGTTGACATGCACCATATAATCTTATATATTACGGTGCGTTCATCCTATAAAACCGTTCTGAACCGAAGCTTTCACCTCAGTAAGGTCCGTTGAGCACTCCGGCGGTCCTCGTATTAATATGTTCATTCTCCTGAGGTCATATAGTTATTGCTGACTGCGTTAAGAGCCAAAGGCCAATGTGAGCGTTAATAGAGTTCTACTTTTCAGTAAGTTTTCAAAGGTGGAGATTCATTTCCACTGCGAAGGTGAGTTACCGAGTCACTCGCCTCGGCCTTTATTTTGCTTTGCATTCTGGAACTTGTAGTACTCATGTCATAAGATTATAGGGAAAACCAGATGTAGAGCGTAAATAAAAAAAAAATACGGACTGGATGAGGCCGGCAGGCGTGGATCCGGGAAACTGGAGCAGGTAATGCCTGACCCTTTACTGCTTGGCAGGAAGTGTAGAGACGCCTCTACTTGGTCGCTACTTCCAGCAACGCGCACAATCGGCCACGGGGTAACCCCAAGCTTCAGCATGCCCTGCACAGGTTCGTACCTTATACGAAGCAGTCCTCGAGTTTCACCAAATCAGGCGTAAGTAGGTCATTAGAACTGTCGCCCCCCCCCCCTTATTCAGGTGCGCGCAGTGCCGTAAACAAAATGGAGTAGCAGGATTCGAGTACAAGAATACATTTGTTAACTTTTTTGTTAGGTATATTTCACTCTCATTTTATATCCATGAGAACAATTTAAACTATTACACTAGGCCAGTCCAAATTGTCTGCAGAACATGAACAATAATAGAAATTGAAAGCAATTTTCACCGCTTTCAGCTCGTTTCTGCTGTAAACTGATCGCAAACCCTAGTCAGTTCGTCATCTTCTGTTCACCCTGTAAAAGTGTAGGTGCTCATGTTTTTTTGCGAAATGCAGGACGCTAGCCTCGCCCCCGTCTCAATGAAAGCTAGAGTGCTCGCAGTAGGGCTAAGGGCCCAAATGCTGTGCACATGAATACATAGGTCCAGGTGTCTAACGTTTCTCGAAAGGAGCTCGGCGCAGGCGTTGCCGAACACCGGGGTGTCCGAGTCACCGTTTTTTTCTACTATGTTTCTCCGCCTCGTTATTTCCCATTCTCTGGCTTTCTCTCGCTTGCTCTGGGCCAAAGTCTGACGAGATAAAATATAGCCCGGCTCTGCAACCACCGGTACAAATTAAGAACTCATTAGAAGTGTTCGTTGCATGTCTGGCTTAAGAACTGAATTGGCGAGGTCTGGGTAATGAGTCTGTGGGGCTATGTGTGTACACTTTAAAATAAACTTCTCCTAAAATCCTGCACTACGCACAGAGAGGTAAGTTCCAGTTTGAGTATGCATGAGAAGGAATTGGAAACAGTGGGGTCATTTGGTAACATGGTGTTACCAGGCCCTGCAGCCAGGTGGTACCCTCTGAATAACCAGGCACCCAGGGGTCTAGTTTGGCATTCCGGATGCAGGCTCGGGACGTGAACATTGGGAATTGTTGGATGGGATACATGGTATTTAGTTAAGTGAGCAATGTCCGTCCTACAGCTTGTTAGGTCTCGCCTCTCAATCCACTCCTGCTGCCATATGAACCATCGCGCTGGGGGCAATGCAGTCCTCCATGCGCACTGCTGCTAGGCCCGCAAGGTGGTACCTGGGCTAAACATTGGGTGTAGCCACACCCTATTGTAATTGTATACCACTCTTCACCCTCACTCACCCTCACTCACCCTCACTCACCCTCACTCACCCTCAACCCCTCACTCACCCTCACTCATCCTCACTCACCCTCAACCCCTCACCCTCACCCACCCTCAACCCCTCACCCTAACTCACTCACACTCACCCACCCTCACTCACCCTCACTCACCCTCACTCACCCTCACTCACCCTCACTCACCCTCACTCACCCTCACTCACCCTCACTCACCCTCACTCACCCTCACTCACCCTCACTCACCCTCACTCACCCTCACTCACCCTCACTCACCCTCACTCACACTCACTCTCACTCACCCTCACTCACCCTCACTCACCCTCAACCCCTCACTCACCCTCACTCACCCTCACCCTCACTCACCCTCAACCCCTCACCCTCACACAGTGCAATAGGTCTCGGAGCATTTGAGTTAGAGCTTTTAGATTTGTTTATGGCTTTTTTTATTTATAATTCTTTAGCATTGGCTACAGGAAACAAAAATGCTAAAGATTTACAAAAAAAACCCATAAACAATTCTAAAAGCACTAACTCTAATGCTGCGAGACCTATTGCATTTCCAATGCTTGTTCTTCTGATGGTGGCAGAGGGTGAGCTGCAAGGGGTTACTGTGGTCCTGTACAGTGATATCCTCGGACACTTGGCCCACTTTTGTCAATGGGACACAATACATTGTATCTTTCTATCCGTCACAGCCAGCTGCACTTTGTCACTCTACACCGTACGGATGACATTGGATAGACGATCCCAATTTTGGCTTACAGATAAGGGAGTATGGTGAAGCCCATGGGGACATGTACTTTTTAAGCTGATGCTTGTAAGGTCCATGATGGTCACTGGTATTAACATGTGGGGGTCATTTGTAAGGATTAGTAAAGTGTACATCTATTGATATGGCTTCTTGGTACTAATAGTGACGCATGGGCAGTGACAGCTGTTAAGTTTGGCTATTGCTGAGAATTTCTGTGGAAGTCACACTCGGCCTCAAAAAAGTCTCACCTGAATAGGGTCCTGCGCGATTATAAACTGGTGAAACCGTCGTGGGTGCTGCCCCCTAAGCCAGTGGCGGCTGTTGATCTTTGAAAAAGCAGAGGCGTAATACCTGTCCCGAATTTCATCCACATACTCCAGAGTGGTGTGACCGTAGTTATCCCTCAGTAATTTTTCTTGTTTAAAAAGATTAGGCAAAATCATGCATTTTCCTGTACAGATATCTTAGAAAAAGCTAAAAGGCGCAATAGGTTCTACAACAGCACATGAACTAGGGGCCAGCACATATTAATGCTAAACCAGAATAAGGGCTATTGTCTTTAGTAGAAGTCCTTAGTGCATGTTTCCAAGATGGAAAAAGTTCCCCAACTTGGTGGCAGTATGTGTAATTATGACCATAGAGGTGTCACATTATTGGTCACAGTGTTTTCCTTTAAATATTAGTGATTTTAACCTTAAGCCTGCAAATGTATGTCGCAGTCCCATCACTGTTCAGGTCATGTTCAGGTTCATACTCTGTATGCTCAGTTATGTGCCAGAAAAGGCCCCAATATGTCCAGTTTCTGTCAGTAGACTGTTGTTTGCATGCTCACTGACACATGCCTACTCTGAATGTAATAGTTTTGCTCTTTAACCATTTACAGGATTTCCCTCTATAGGGTTTGTGTGCTTGTCATTATCTTTTTTAATTAGCTTGTCTCCTGTCACTGCATCCATCATCTGCTAGGTCTGCTCAGCATTAATAACTCACAGGTGCAATAACTTATACTAAGGCAGCGTACCACTTAGCTACCCAACTTTGTATTCCAGTTGTATTTTTTTTGTGTGAACTGTTGAGTACCAGTATATCAAAGGTAGAGTTACATCGAATTTTTAGTTGCCCACATGCCTCAGTGAAAGGTTAAATGGTCAGTTACAGCACAAAGAAAATCATAAGCGTGAAAAATGGCTGATTAGTGCTAACATTTTGTGACTATCAGCACAAAAAAGAAGTACTGCTTATTCTTTAATATCACCATAAATTACGTTTTCCATCCAAAGCACTGTCACATCATATTCTCAGTTGCTTCTTCATGTAAGCTGTAAAAAAAAGGGCATTCGTGCAGTGGGGCAAATGCAAAAACACTGGCCATTGTATTTAATATTATTAAACTTTAAATCTGAAAGAATACAAACGTTTTTTTCAGGTGACAACTCATGAAACAACAAAGTGTATGCTTTAATACTTACTGTGTTATGACTCATTTTTGCTTCACATATCTGTAAACATAGCATGCACTCCAGGTAGATATAATGGACCAGGCGTAGCCACAAATAAACCATAAGTTAAAAAAAAGCACTATTTTTAACAGCAGTTTTGGGGACTTTCAGGTGTCTGTATCAAATCTGTTCCCCTGCCAATAGTCAACTATTTCCATCTCGTTCATGCACTCTCTCATCATGTCTCTTTCTAAACCTATTATGCTCTCTTGCACCCAATATCTCTCACATCGTCTTTCTTTCTCTCTGCCTCACCCTGCCTCTTTCTCCCTCTCGCCCGTTCTGTTTCTCCCTTTCGAAACTGCATCAGAGCATTAATGCTACGTATTCAGTAGAATGAATGACCATGCCACACAATAAGAGAACTCGAATGGGCCAAATGCTGCACTCGCTTCTACAGTGACTGATTAATAACGAACTCAAACTCAGCATCTACTTTATCAAGACTTTGATAATTAATTGCACATAGAGTTTGATTTTGCTTGGCTTTTTAACCATAGCCTTCATACCTGTTTCTGGATGAATTGTCCTATGAAATGATAAGAAACTCTTTGTGTACTTTCCTTAAATTCTGCTGGCCTCGGCTGATAATTTGGTAAAGTGTTATCTCCATAATCTCTTCTGCCATGTGTAGTGAAAGGGGAAAACCAATAGAGGGGAAGAGGCCTGCCTGCCTCAGACATCACCTCAGCCTCTGACAAGGAAAGGGTGGACGTTTAACTCCTATAACAAGCGGAAAGTGACCTTATCATCCCACCACCTACTGTTCTACACTGTTTTTAATTGGTAATAGGGGTAGGGTGACCAACTGGCATGGGTCCAAATTCAAGACGGTGAGTGTAAAAATTCAGGACATAGGGTCAAAATTAAGGACAAAAATTCAGTACAGGAGGTCAAAATTCAGGACAAAACTTGGGGACAAAAGGTAAGTTTTACAGACACATCAGAGGAGGTACCGCAATAGTATATAATTAAGCCCATCCATATCCAAACATATTCAATCATTTGCAGACCGATCCATCATGTATCCTTCCATCTATCATTTCACTCATCCATCTCTCTATCCACCCTTTCACTCATCCATTCATTATCCATCCATCCACCCTTTCACCCTATCCATCAGTACACTCATCCATCCACTCTTCCACCCATCCATCCATTCACCTATCCATCCAGATTTTTGCTCATCCAGCCATCCTTTCACTTACTGATCCATCCACCCAGTCACTCATCCTTCCACCCATTCACTCTTTCAGTCATCCATCCATTCTCCCTTTCTCTCGCCATCGACCCTTTCACTTAGCCATCCTTTCTTCCACCCATCCATCTACTCATCCACTCGTGAATCCATTCACTGACCCTATCAGTCATCCATCCCCCCTTTCACTCATCTATCCATCCTTTTGTCCATCTACCCTCCCTTTCACTCACTCTTCCATCCTTCCATCCACTCTTTCACTCATCTGTCCGTCCATTCACCCTTTTACTTATCAATTGATCAATCCATATATCATTTTACTTATCCATCCACCCATTCACTTGCCAATCACCAACCCGTTACTCCTCCCTCCATCCTTTCACTCATCCATTCACCCTTTTACCAATCCTTCTACACTTCCACTCATACATCTATCTTTTTAAATTTTGTCTAATCCATCCTTCCACTCACTCATCCATCAATCCATCCTTTCTCATTGTCCATCCATTCACCCTCTCATTCATCCATTCACTCTTTCACTAATCTATCCAGCCATCCACCCATCCCTTCACTTACTCACTCACTCACCCACCTTTTCATTTTTAATTATGAACTGACCCTTTGTCTGCAGAGTTGCAGACAGAAGAGGCCCATCAAGAACGTCACCCTTGCTGTAGTTCCTAAAGTAAGGGGTGGGACAGGGAATGGTTCACTATGCCCTTGTACATAGGCAATATGAGTCATAATTCATGCATGATGCACAGTGCCAGGCCATGAGGTGACTGTGACATGGTATTGTTTCCAGGGCTTTAAGTGGAATAAAAAAAACTGGCGGTTTCTCCAAAGTCGATGTTTGATGTAAATAAGGGCGCGGCTTTAAACACGTAAGCTAAAAATCTGTGCTTGGTATAGTGTACCGCCTGACTGGTATTTTGCGTCTTTTGTAATTGTATCCATTTAACGGAACAAGTAATGTTACACCTGCAACAAGCCAGAACTATTGGCATTGTCAATGGTTGTTAGTTGCATAAAATAAAAAGGCAGCAATCACAGCTTCCTTTAATATTGAAAATGCATCAGTTCTAAAATGGCGAGGCCGTCACCCTAATAGCCTTTGACTCCAGTGGAATGAAATAAAGGTATCCTTTGGCACGTGCAACTATGCACAGAGTGCACCAGAAAGCCCCAGTCTCACCTTTTATTTTTCACACTAACCAATATATAAAATTATTACACAAGAGACTGGACAAACAAAGCTTTACTAACACAACGCATCGGTCAAACTTCCACAACTGTATTGAAAGAATAGTGCGATCCTAAAGAAGTACAGTGCACCAGAAGTGGTAGAGGGTGCAAATGCTGGTAACAGAACTCGTCAATACTTGAACTAATGTTCCAGGGCGCTAGACGATTTCCAGAGCCACCTAAATACACCATAAAAACCTCATCACTACTTGACCTGGCTCCAATCTGTACTTCTAAACATTCAAACCTGGATGGCTCAGAATAACATTTTCTAGTAGGGTGGCATACTCAAAACTTCACATTGTACTATAAGTCCTCGGCATTCCGTGAAATGTTAAGAGAGAAGAGACAATCAAAAACTCTCCTTGGATCACAAATTATGGCGAAACCAATCTTTATTCAATAGTATAATACTTTATTGGATAGGCAATATATTTAAAAAAAACAGGACTCAGCCTTGCCAACACGTTTTGTTCCTTACAGAAACTTTATCATGGTAAAATCTATCTTCGAAGGGCCAACAACACGTATCACATGGCAGATCCTAGACATTTGAACTATTAAAAAATCTTAATCATTCCATTGAGTCCCATCAGAATCTGTCGTTTTTCAAGAGGTGAGAACAAGTGCATGAAACGCTGGATTAGATGCGTTCGCTGCAGAGGATTAAACCCGAGATGCCTATAATGATTACAAGTTTATTCAGCAACATGTGCATTTAGATAATTAAGGGGGCGCTCTATTGGGCATCACCCAATCCAAACTCCTCCCACTCAAAACTGCTCTACACTCTACTCATCCCATTTTCAATTCATCTAGTTACATTGTTTTATGGCTAGAATCAAATTGAAACGGAGAGCTCCTGCATACAACACAATCCAAACTAACTCTCTGATTTACCTCTCTAATCTCCTCAAACTAGCTAGCAGCCTGGGAGGCCCCTGAGTAAAAAAAAAAATTCTGCTGGAAACGGAAAGAAACAACCTCCCCCCCCCCCCCCCCCGCCCCACCCCTCATCCCCCACCCTCCCTCAGGCAATCTTCTGTCTGACCGAATGCCCTGCCCTGGACAGAGGTTGTAGGAGGCCAGCCACCACATGCTGTAACACCCCAAAGGGGCCCATTGTCATTCCTAATGTGGCAATCAGCCGCAGGCAGAATGACAATGGGCGGGTGGGGCTGCTCTTGTGATCAGAGGAGTGCAAGGTGGCCCCAGTTGAGGCTTTATGCAGGGAACAGTGCTGTCCCCTGCAATGCCCAAAATTACGGACAAAAGGCGTCCGTAAAAGGGATCCTTACGGACAACAGACGTGAGCTCCCAAATACGGACGCTCCGTGAAATTTACGGACGGCTGGTCACTCTAAATAGGGGCTTTTTTGATGCCCGTCCATTGACATTCCTATGCAGCGCACGCTGTGTGCTGTTGTAGGCATGTGTAGTGCAGTCTGCTTTTGAACATAGATTGTGCCCATATGAAGGGACGTTTCAAATTGCGCCTTCACATGCACAATCCAGTGAAGATCCACAGAGTGACGTCTGTTTACTCTGTAATGCAATCGCATTTAAAGAGACAGCTCTCCCTGCCGTTCAACATCAGAAGAACGGGCTCAGCACTTACTGGCGCACAGTGAGCTTGATTTTCAAAAGACACAATACAAAGAACATATTATGATGCACCACTTTTGAAGGCAGGCTTCTATTGAGCTTCCAGTGCACCAAATGCAGGGCCAGTGTGGCATCTCACAAAATATGGGGGGGGGGGGGAGAGGGGCGGGGGCGGGGCGGGCACTCCAAAGCCCCTATGGTTATCCACTGATGCCCTAAACTTTCTCCCAGAGTGGAACCCGTGGTGTAGCAGGAGTTGCCAGCACCTGGGGCAATGAATGTATTGCGCCCCCTTACCTGTGAACCGTTAGCTCTTCCTAGTGCAAAATTTTAAAATAAAATAAAATTGGTAGTACCAATTGTTTTTCCTTGAAAATGTTGCGCCTCTGTCCCTGGGCTCCCCTACATGCTACCCCATTGAGTGGGACTCATTCAGAGCATGTGTTGTGGGTTTTGTCGGCTCACTCTCCTGGTAATGGAGACATCATTTATGCTTCAAGAGCAGTCGGCCACACCATATCAGGTTCCACACGAAGAGGCTGCCTAGAAATGCCTTGCCAGAGCAGCAGTCCTATCCTTATGCGGCTGTATGGGCTGCAGTTAAATGTGGTGTCTGGACTGGAGTGATGCAGCTGACACTGCCTAAGGCAGCAGCTGGAACCATAAAAGAGCTATAAAGGAGTCTCTGTAAATCAAATAAGACCATGGCAGTTCGTTCAATGAATTTACAAGACAGTGGCATAGGCAAGTGAGGTCTGACACCTACAGAGTGAAGCTCCTATTGATTGTGCATGTATGGAAGGAAAGTGGACCTTCCCTGAGCAGTCACAGCACCTACTGTACTGGAAAGAACTAGTTGACTTAAGGAGTGCACGAGCAATCAATGTGTGCCTTTGTAGGGTTTCCTGACTCAGATGATGTGCCGTCTGAAGAGCTCATAGTGCCTGTTGCGAGATCTGGTGATTTAATCTCACAAAAAGAAGAGGGATAATAACACTGCGTGAAGGTGAATGAGTGTGTGGGAATGCACCAAATTGATGAAACTGCCCTCACACACAGCAAGCTGTGTCATGCTTCATCATAGGGCTGCTAACACACCTCCGAGTCAGCCCATCGCTGGAGGTGGAGCAATAGGAAGGGGAAGACAATACAACACAAAGTGTAAATTGTACACGACCACTGGTGAGTTGGGGAGCTTATAATGAGACGCCAACCCCTCTACTCTGCACAAGTGTCGACATGTTTCAGCCAGTGGTACTAAGTCAGCTATATATTGGTTAAAGAGAGTCAGGGCTAAAACACAACCCTGTTTCAGCCCCTTTTCCATAGGAATACGCCTCGACAGGAAAGTTTAGTTTCCCAGCTTCACCTGCAGCCATGTATCAGTGTGCAAGTTTATTAGCAAGTTTAATAAGGACTGTGGCAGCCCCCATCTATGCAATTTGGACAATAGTTTAGTGCAGTTAACATGATTCAAATGCAGCTTTATAGTCAATTAAGCATACGTATAGAGGTGTCCATGCAGCCTCAGCCTTGTCCATAAGCATTGCCATGATTAGTATGTTGGTTATTGTCCAGACTGATTTTACAAATCCAGTCTGTTGTAGAGTAATTACAGTTCTGTCTGTGGTCCATGCCTGGGGATCCTCTAATAATGTGCCAGCAAATAAATGTGCCTCATTATCTAATAAGACCACTAATCAATAGTTTTGTGGTACCGACTTTTCACCAGATTTATAAATTGAGGAAATGATCGATCCTTTCCATGAGCTAGGCAGGATGTTTAACATCCTAATTTCTCTAACGAGTGGTTCCAATGCTTCTGCCCAGAAGGTTGCCTCCTGTTTGTATAATGCTGGTGGTATTCCTTTAAGGCCAGGAGTACCTTCCCTTCTGCCCTTGCCTATCTGCCGTTAAATTGCAGTTCTATGAGTTGTTTGGAGTTCCTCCGTTGATAAACCTCCCCTTGTATTGCCAAACTCGACTGGGTTACTTCCAGCACTGGCCTTGATTATCATATGACATTCTGGTTCATTGTGAGTATTTTGACCCTGCTCACTAAGCTCAATGCGTTGTTGGAAATGGTTACTGAGGTATTATCCCGAATCTTCCTCAGCATTATTCGAGGAGATGCCATCATGATTGTGATGAATACATTGATTTATGGTGTTCCAAAACCTGGCGCTGTTATTGTGTTTAACATCAACAAATAATTTGACACAGAATTCATCCTCCATGGCTTCATTAATATTCCTTTTCAGTTTTTTCAAATCTGCCCTTTGTTTTGTGCCACTGAATCTTTGCTGGTTTGGTGGTCTGATCTTTGACGCATATACTTCCATCATTGTTAGAAAGTTTAGCCATTTCTCAACTTATCCTTCTCTCTGGCGACGAAATGCTGTTTTGCAACTTTCAACATCTTGCTGCCAGCAGCTATCTTGAATTTTATTCTTTTTATATTGATGGTGACATCTGATCCCTGTGGTGCCCGGCAGCGTTCCAATGCTCGAATTGTGGTTCTTAGTTCTATTTCCTGCAGCCGATGATCACTATCGCCTTTATTGCCCATACAAAACGATGCAATTTGATGAAACAGACCTAGGGAGGCAAAGGTATAGTTCAATATTGAGCTTGTTCTGGTTGAACTGTACGTTTGTACCGGAGGATTATCTTCGACTGATCTACCATTTAGTGCCCTTAAATGTAAATGTCCCAGGTCCTCCAGGATTGATTGTCCTGACTTAGTGTGTTTGCCCAGTTGTAGTTTCCCTTGCGGTGGGATGTTCCAAGCTATATTTTGCTGGAGCACTTCTTCGTCCACGGAGGAACTCATTAAATTATAATTTAGATCCCCAGTAAGGATAAGATCAGTAGTAGGGCCTTCTCTTATGCATGTTTCCACGAAATTGCACATTTCCTTGGCTGATTTAGTTTCGCGTTTTGGTTAAATGTACACGTTTATTATCGTTATGTTGATATTCCTTGTATTTGTTGTTGATGGAAAGGATACAGTTACTGCTAGTGATGATTGAATTTTGGGGCCTTGAGTGCAGGCAGTGTGAACAATTGAGTTTGCCACATATACAACCAGACCTCCTTGCAGGTGGCCATATTTTGCCGTCTTAGTTGCATCTTTGTAAAAACACAAAAATCCTTGGAGATGTGGCGGGTCCAGTGCCCATGTTTCTTGCAGAGCTACTATGTCGAAAGACCTAATGTAGGTGACAAATTCCAGATCTGCTATTTTGTTAACAAGCCCATTTACGTTCCAGGAGCATAGCCGTACTAGCCCATTAATGTTGACCATATATGGGGTACGAAGTTCTCGTCAATCCTTTTTATTGTATATGATTCTCGAAGTCCATCTTATAATAAACTTCCGTTCCTGCAATGTGAAGGGGTTTCAACAAGTTCTAGGATCCTCCAGTTGTTGTCCCATGTCCGTGTTGCATTGCACTATGGCTCCTTTCAGCACCGATGTAACTCGTCTGATTACGGTCCCCTCAAATCCCCCCATAAGTTGCGGGTTTAGCAGATCTGGATAGCCTGACACAGTGATTTCTTTCTTTCCACTTGGAGGATATTGGATGACACCAGGCATGTTGGTAAAACACTTTGGTTTAGTTGTTTCTGGTATTATTTTATTTTTTTATCCATTGTCCCCTTTTGCACTGGCATTGCCCCAAAAAGTAATCGAAATCCATCCAGATTGAGGCTTTGTTTCTGAATCCTGCCCTTCCGTTTTTGTGCCCGTCTTGGTTTTGTGTTTAGTTTCATTTCCCCATTCTCTACCTCAGCAAGCACCAACATGTGACCTTGACTAAATATAGATGTTGATGTTTGATTGCTGTTCTCATTTTTGGTCATAATCACCGATTGATCCGTTTGTGCGGACGCACCCTAATGGATCACTGTGTCTTTCCGAGGCCCATGCGAGGTGTACCCTCCTCTAGTCTGTAATTGGGCTTGGTTCAATGCCTTCTTGAGTTGTGAGCATCAATCAGTCAGCATTTATGAGAGGGTTGCTAGTTTATCTACAATTGGGCTGCATCCGCAGGTACGATGTTCAGCTAGCGTGTGCTTCTG
Source organism: Lissotriton helveticus (assembly GCF_964261635.1). Taxonomy (NCBI): domain Eukaryota; kingdom Metazoa; phylum Chordata; class Amphibia; order Caudata; family Salamandridae; genus Lissotriton; species Lissotriton helveticus. The sequence goes on from NC_136068.1 coordinate 1,450,576,372, forward strand.
GAAGCTTTGCAGTGTAGAATTTAACGTGCCCAGCTTGCCATCAATTGCTACCACAAAAAATGCCAAGCTATTCAGTAGGGTTAGTTGCATGTCCATTTTATCGGTCTGATATTGCAAGGCCTTTACCAAAAGCTGCACGGTTTTAAGCAAGCTTGCCCAGGCATCTCCGTTGTCTGATTTTTGCTCATCATCTTTACAGTTGCCGAGGTCACCACCGTGAAGTGTTTTTTCTATGTCACTTTGAAGAGCTCTAGGTTTACCCATTGTGCATTTAGATGTACATTTAGATGGTGCATATAACCCCTCTGCTGACTGGAGAGCCAAGCCTTGTTTACCTTGCTCCCCCATAATTTTTTTAATTTTGTGAGGATTTGCACCTGCACGACTCCTCCCGATAAGTTGCTGGGAGTGCCTCCCACTCGTCCTTATTGAGATATGAAAGCTGTTTTGATTCTTCTCGGTCTCTGTCATACTAGTTTGGGTCATTACTAGATTAATTTGAGATAAATCGGTCCGAGCTTCATATTCTGAGCCCAGCTTTTCCTTTGAGTTTTCCTGTGCTCCCCCTATGGTCTTTCATTCCTCCAACCTGGCCGCTATTAGGACAGATTTGGTTCCCACCAGTGCGTTTCATGCTGTTTTTTCTAGCTCATGAATGTCTAATGGGTCTGTTGAAACACAAGTGCCCCCGTTGTGTTTGTATTGGTCGGTAACCTTAGGCGTTGTGACCTTAGTGGCCATTGAAGCAGTTTCAGGCTTACGCTTATCGCTTGATGTTTCTGTGAAGATTTCTCATGCTCCCCATACTCCCTTGATCTCTGGCTTTTTTTCCCTGTCTTGAGGTGGCTCTTGAATTGCCCCTTTGTGTTCGTTCCTTGAGCTTTTTCGCCAAGATCTCTGGGGTCTTTCAGAATTTGGTTTACAGGGGCGTCTTGTCCATGTAGGGCTGGTTTGGGGCTGAGTGAACCAGACCTTTTCACCATGACTCCTTTACCTCCGATCTCTTCAGTCCTTTCCCCCTTGCTGCTGTCCTCTCGACGTATAGGCGGGAGTGGAGTTTGTAGCCCTGCAATTACGGTGGGGCGTGAGAGCTAAGTGTCGCCTGCGTCTTAAAAAAAAAACATTTTGTCTCTATTTTGGACTGAAAAAGTGGATGCTTTCCTGCTTTACTCCCCTGCAGTGAGTCGTTTTGCTCAGGTGCTATTACAATTATAGTGCCCTCTTCCTATAAAGCAGGTCTCGTTTTTACCTGAGGTTCGCCCTCTAGCTTGGCAGGCGTTTTCAACTTCCTATTTCGCTTGCTTGTATTGCTTGCACTACTTGTGCCTCTAGCAAGTTTAACCGCCCTGCGTACCCGCCCCGGCCTCGTAGTTTGTAGTCCTTAGAGATCCTTTTACGGGTTTAATTAATTAATTAATTCAGTTACTGCGGGTCCGTCATGGATAAGATCGGCAGGGTTATCAATCGTTGGCCAAGGTGTCGAAGGGTAAAAAAGCCCGCCTGCCTTATGCTGCCTGTTTTTGTGAAGTAACACTGGTGATTGTTGGCAGCAGTGACACACCTCCATTCCCAGTCCAGTCGGTCCGGCGGTCCAGCTCGATTCAGCTCGATTTGGTTGATTTGTTGATTGTTTGACTTAATTGGCTGCTCGGGCTCAAGTTGAGCTCTACCATGGGGGGAGCTCTCGGGGCGCTTTCTGGTAGGTGCGTGCAATTGAAAACCCCCCTTGCTCAGCCCTGGTTCCACCCCTGACTCCTGCTCCTCTGCAGCTACTGCTGCTCTCTCGTCGTGCCGGGGGGAGGGGGGGAGACTGGCAAGTGGAGAGCTGATATGAGGCACGGGGGGCCAGCCGACCGAAGGGAGGTCCTCCCCCGGGCGATTTGGGAAGGGTAGTGTGGGGGGAGGGCTTAGTGCAGGCGGACCGCCATTTTGGGTTTGGGCTTGTTTTTGGTGGTAGCCCAAAAGGAGCCCAAGCATAAATGCTTTGGGCTCCTGCTCCCAGCCACCATTTTAGGTTTGGTGACCTGGTGGCTGGGAGCTTAGGTAGAAATGTTTTCCCCTCCCTCAATTTTTCCCCCCTTTTTTGCGTGTCACTTTCTTTTTTCCGTTTATACCTTTTTTAGTTAGTTAATTTTTTCCCCACATTTTCTGGGTTTGCATTTTTTTGGAACAGGGGAGCAGGGGTTTTTGTTCTGGTTGTAATTGTCGCTTGGAGCAGGTGCCGTGCGGGGTCTATTTGGTTTTTGGGAAGTTTGGGCAGATTTTTGTTGATTGATGGGCAATTGGTGTTAACGACAGGAATAGGATAGGATGGTCATTTTTGGTTAGGTTATACGTTTTGGGGACTGACAGATGTTACGTGGCAGGCATGGGAGATGGTTAACGGAGGGCTTGCTTTGATAGGTTTTAATGGTCGATATGATGATGTAATGTTTTTGTAATGTTGATAATGTTGTATTGTATGGGTGGGGCGGGGTCACAAAAAATTTAGGGGAGGGGCGAGGGCGGGGTTAGGGATGTTACGTATTTAGTGAGGTTTAGTTTTGGAAGGCTTTTGCCATGGCGTTTTAATATGTGATGCGCACCTGTTCCAATAAAGCGGCCTTTTCCACACATTGGTCTGCTTTGCCCCCCCCAACCCCTCCCTCCCAAGTGGGACACTTGGGGCATAATCTCAGGCTGTACCCGATCTAACTGGGCCGCCTCCGCGATCTGCCGAGGGCACACACTCACTGCGGCCGCCGACTAATGGCGGCTGCACTTGACACGGAAAACCCCAATCACGGGAACACCAATGCTGGCAATAATTCTTACTCTCCACAGCTGCGGCTGCCTTGTTTTCTTCCTTTCCCGCTATCCGTGGGCCACTGCACAAAAGCCGCTGCAGTGGCGCAGTAAAGGTAGTGGTAGTGATGTAGCGATATTGCTGCTGCCTGCTGCCGCTGCCAGTCTGCTCTGCTCCGCTCACTGACCCCGCTTTTCCGCTTCCTCTCGCAAACCCAGGTAGCCGGGCTCAGGATCTCTACATAATTATGAATTTGCTCATTTCCCACATAACCCATCACCTGCTGCATATTCTGCAGATGTGAACAAAAAACGATATTTTTTACTTGCTCAAACAGAGCACACGTTACTCAAAAGGATGCAAGACCTGCTAAAGAACATCTTCACTTTTAAAGAATATTCAGCAATTTGTCAGAAGACGTAGCCTGACATTTAACCTGTCATGGAACATACAGCAATTAGGTACAACAACTTGTAGAAAGTCCCTACATTCGCACGTCATCATTTTTCTTCTGATGGTGGCAGAGGGTGAGCTGCAAGGGGTTACTGTGGTCCTGTACAGTGATGTCTTCGGACACTTGGCACACTTTTGTCAATGGGACACAATACATTGTATCTTTCTATCCGTCACTGCCAGCTGCACTTTGTCACTCTACACCGTACGGATGACATTGGATAGACGATCCCAATTTTGGCTTACAGATAAGGGAGTATGGTGAAGCCCATGGGGACATGTACTTTTTAAGCTGATGCTTGTAAGGTCCATGATGGTCACTGATATTAACATGTGGGGGTCATTTGTAAGGATTAGTAAAGTGTACATCTATTGATATGGCTTCTTGGTACTAATAGTGACGCATGGGCAGTGACAGCTGTTAAGTTTGGCTATTGCTGAGAATTTCTGTGGAAGTCACACTCGGCCTCAAAAAAGTCTCACCTGAATAGGGTCCTGCGCGATTATAAACTGGTGAAGCCGTCGTGGGTGCTGCCCCCTAAGCCAGTGGCGGCTGTTGATCTTTGAAAAAGCAGAGGCGTAATACCTGTCCCGAATTTCATCCACATACTCCAGAGTGGTTTGATCGTAGTTATCCCTCAGTAATTTTTCTTGTTTAAAAAGATTAGGCAAAATCATGCATTTTCCTGTACAGATATCTTAGAAAAAGCTAAAAGGCGCAATAGGTTCTACAACAGCACATGAACTAGGGGCCAGCACATATTAATGCTAAACCAGAATAAGGGATATTGTCTTTAGTAGAAGTCCTTAGTGCATGTTTCCAAGATGGAAAAAGTTCCCCAACTTAATAGGTGGCAGTTTGAGTAATTATGACCATAGAGGTGTCACATTATTGGTCACAGTGTTTTCCTTTAAATATTAGTGACTTTAACTTTAAGCCTGCAATGGTATGTCACAGTCTTATCACTGTTCAGGTCATACTGCATGCATACTGACTGGCTGTGGCCAACCATATACTCTGTATGCTCAGTTATTTGCCAGAAACGCCCCCAATATGTCCAGTTTCTGTCAGTAGACTGTTTTTTGCATGCTCACTAACACATGCCTACTCTGAAGGTAATAGTCTCGCTCTTTAACCATTTACAGGATTTCCCTCTATAGAGTTTGTGTGCTTGTCACTATCTTTTTTAAATAGCCTGTCTCCTGTCACTGCATCCATCACCTGCTAGGTCTGCTCAGCATTAATAACTCACAGGTGCAATAACTTATACTAAGGCAGCGTACCACTTAGCTACCCAACTTTGTATTCCAGCTGTATTTTTTGTGTGTGAACTGTTGAGTACCAGTATATCAAAGGTAGAGTTACATCGAATTTCTAGTTGCCCATATGCCTCAGTGAAAGGTTAAATGGTCAGTTACACCACAAAGAAAATCATAAGCGTGAAAAATGGCTGATTAGTGCTAACATTTTGTGACTATCAGCACAAAAAAGAAGTACTGCTTATTCTTTAATATCACCATAAATTACGTTTTCCATCCAAAGCACTGTCACATCATATTCTCAGTTACTTCTTCATGTAAGCTGTAAAAAAAAAGGCATTCGTGCAGTGGTGCAAATGCAAAAACACTGGCCATTGTATTTAATATTTTTAAACTTTAAATCTGAAAGAATACAAGCGTTTTTTTCAGGTGACAACTCATGAAACAACAAACTGTATGCTTTAATACTTACTGTGTTATGACTCATTTTTGCTTCACATATCTGTAAACATAGCATGCGCTCCAGGTAGATATAAGGGACCAGGCGTAGCAACAAATAAACCATAAGTTCAAAAAAAGCACTATTTTTAACAGCAGTTTTGGAGACTTTCAGGTGTCTGTATCAAATCTGTTCCCCTGCCAATAGTCAACTATTTCCATCTCGTTCATGCACTCTCTCATCATGTCTCTTTCTAAACCTATTATGCTCTCTTGCACCCAATATCTCTCACATCGTCTTTCTTTCTCTCTGCCTCACCCTGCCTCCTTCTCCCTCTCGCCCGTTCTGTTTCTCCCTTTCGAAACTGCATCAAAGCATTAATGCTACGTATTCAGTAGAATGAATGACCATGCCACACAATAAGAGAACTCGAATGGGCCAAATGCTGCACTCGCTTCTACAGTGACTGATTAATAACGAACTCAAACTCAGCATCTACTTTATCAAGACTTTGATAATTAATTGCACAGAGAGTTTGATCTTTCTTGGCTTTTTAACCATAGCCTTTCATATCTGTTTCTGGATGAATTGTCCTATGGAACGATAAGAAACTCTTTGTGTACTTTCCTTAAATTCTGCTGGCCTCGGCTGATAATTCGGTAAAGTGTTATCTCCGTAATCTCTTCTGCTATGTGTAGTGAAAGGGGAAAACCAATAGAGGGGAAGAGGCCTGCCTGCCTCAGACATCACCTCAGCCTCTGACAAGGAAAGGGTGGACGTTTAACTCTTATAACAAGCGGGAAGTGACCTTATCATCCCACCACCTACTGTTCTACACTGATTTTAATTGGTAATAGGGGTAGGGTGACCAACTGGCATGGGTCCAAATTCAGGACGGTGAGTGTAAAAATTCAGGACAAAGGGTCAAAATTAAGGACAAAAATTCAGTACAGGATGTCAAAATTCAGGACAAAAATAGGGACAAAAGGTAAGTTTTACAGACACATCAGAGGAGGTACCGCAATAGTATATAATTAAGCCCATCCATATCCAAACATATTCAATCATTTGCAAACCTATCCATCATGTATCCATCCATCTATCATTTCACTCATCCATCTCTCTATCCACCCTTTCACTCATCCATTCATTATCCACCCATCCATCCATTCACCTATCCATCCAGCTTTTCGCCCATCCAGCCATCCTTTCACTTACTGATCCATCCACCCAGTCACTCATCCTTCCACCCATTCAATCTTTCAGTCATCCATCCATTCTCCCTTTCTCTCTCCATCGACCCTTTCACATAGCCATCCTTTCTTCCACCCATCCATCTACCCATCCACTCGTGAATCCATCCACTGACCCTATCAGTCATCCATCCCCCTTTCACTCATCTATCCATCCTTTTGTCCATCTACCCTCCCTTTCACGCACTCTTCCATCCTTCCATCCACTCTTTCACTCATCTGTCCATCCATTCACCCTTTCACTTATTAATTGATCAATCCATATATCATTTTACTTATCCATCCACCCATTCACTTGCCAATCACCAACCCGTTACTCCTCCCTCCATCCTTTCACTCATCCATTCACCCTTTTACCAATCCTTCTACACTTCCACTCATACATCTATCTTTTTAAATTTTGTCTTATCCATCCTTCCACTCACTCATCCATCAAACCATCCTTTCTCATTGTCCATCCATTCACCCTCTCATTCATCCATTCACTCTTTCACTAATCTATCCAGCCATCCACCCATCCCTTCACTTACTCACTCACTCACCCACCTTTTCATTTTAATTATGAACTGAGCCTTTGTCTGCAGAGTTGCAGACAGAAGAGGCCCATCAAGAACGTCAACCTTGCTGTAGTTCCTAAAGTAAGGGGTGGGACAGGGAAGGGTTCACTATGCCCTTGTACATAGGCAATCTGAGTCATAATTCATGCATGATACACAGTACCAGGCCATGAGGTGACTGTGACATGGTATTGTTTCCAGGGCTTTAAGTGGAATAAAAAAACTGGGGGTTTCTCCAAAGTCGATTTTTGATGTAATTAAGGGCGCAGCTTTAAACACGTAAGCTAAAAATCTGTGCTTGATATAGTGTACCGCCTGACTGGTATTTTGCGTCTTTTGTAATTGTATCCATTTAACGGAACAAGTAATGTTACACCTGCAACAAGCCAGAACTATTGGCATTGTCAATGGTTGTTAGTTGTATAAAATAAAAAGGCAGCAATCACAGCTTCCTTTAATATTGAAAATGCATCAGTTCTAAAATGGCGAGGCCGTCACCCTAATAGCCTTTGACTCCAGTGGAATGAAATAAAGGTATCCTTTGGCACGTGCAACTATGCACAGAGTGCACCAGAAAGCCCCAGTCTCACCTTTTATTTTTCACACTAACCAATATATAAAATTATTACACAAGAGACTGGACAAACAAAGCTTTACTAACACAACGCATCGGTCAAACTTCCACAACTGTATTGAAAGAATAGTGCAATCCTAAAGAAGTACAGTGCACCAGAAGTGGTAGAGGGTGCAAATGCTGGTAACAGAACCAGTCAATACATGAACTAATGTTCCAGGGCGCTAGACGATTCCAGAGCCATAAAAACCTCATCACTGCTTGACCTGGCTCCAATCTGTACTTCTTTTTGATTTCAAAAGAATTTATTATTTTAAAGGAGCATAAGGAAATAAGATACAAACAGTAGTGATACCATTGAAATCAGATAATTACAAACCACATATGAAACTAAAATTAATGAGCTCGATGCATATGCCCAATTCAATAAGTCAACTGAAATCAGATAGATAAATCAAGAAAGGGAGAAAAATTAATAATCAGTAGACGTAACTTTCAAAGGTAACACTATCAGATAATATAGTAGGGAAAGAAGGAAGGGAGAAGAAAGAATAGAAAAGAGGAAAGAAGAAAAAGAGAAAGGAAGAGGGAGCAGGAAAACAACGAAAAAAGAGGAAAGAGAAAAGGAAGAAATAAATGAGAACGAGAAAAAGTGGACTTCTAAAGAAACTTCCTAAAAAGGAGAACAGCATTTAATCAGGCAAAATAAAGGGAAATTGAGCAACCAACCCTTTCGAAACTGAATCCATGTAGGAATCTAATGCAGACCAAACACCAGCAGATATGGAAGGAGAAAGATGAGCATGATCAACTGACGTATGAGCACTCCGTAAAAAGGAAACCCAAGCCCACCAGGTATGATAGGAAATTGAAGAAAAAGATTTCCATTCCATGAGAATGATTTTCACTGCAACAGTTAACAACAGGTCCAACAATTGCAAATCCAAGGAATCCAATGGAAGAGGAACCGGGGCAGCTAACGGGCCTAATAAAATTAATGGAAAAGAAAGTTGGAATTTAATACCAAAAATAAGCATAAGATGTTTGTGTATTAGATCCCAAAAGGGTTGGAGGAGGGAACATCCAAAGAACATATGTTGGAAATCACCGGGTAACAAACCACAACTCCAACACAAGTTATCGTCTTTAAGATTGAGCGAATGCAAGCGAGTAGGAGTCCAATGAAGGAGATTCATCGAGAAATATTTAGATTGCAACAGTGAAGGTGCGATTTTATTCCGAAGAGATAGCTTACTAATAAGTTGCCAGGTGTCGGTAGAGATATGATCCGTAACGCCACGATCAAAATGATGCAACCATTTCCGTTGTGTAACAGTTGGGGTAGGTAATAAAGAAGATGATAAGAATTTATATATTCTGGATGCTACATGTCCAGACCGTACCCATAAATTAAAAAGGGTGATCATGGGGGAGGAAGGATGAAGGCGCACCTTGTACAGTGCCACTTTAATCTTAAGGAAGGTATAAAAATCCAAGTTCGTTAAAGAAAATTGACTTGCCAAGGAAGAAAAAGGTAACGGTTGGTCATCAGAATCATAAAGATGTTTAACAAGAGAGATCCCTTTGTTAGCCCAATAGGACACCAGAGAAGGATCAATACTGATTTTAATTTTAGAATTTCGCCAAATAGACGACCATGTGGATTTATGCAATGGAACCGCAACCCGTCTATCAATCTTACGGACCGCAGCAATAGTATCTAAAATAATGGAATGGGAGAAAAGGATAGAGAGGGTGTTCGTAGTCATAAAAGAAGCGAGCGGTAATGGAGAGGCAAGAGTTTGTTCTATCAACAGCCAAGATGGAATATGAATAGAGGGGGAAGAAAACCATAAAGCACCTTGAGACGCCAAGAAGGCAACTTGGTACTTCTCCCAATCAGGAAGATTACATCCACCCATGTCACAGGGTTGACGTAACGATTTATAGGCAATCCTAGCCCGTTTATCATTCCATAAGAATTTAGAGGTGAGAACATCGATTTCATGAAAGAAAGAAGCAGAAAAGTTAACTGGAAGCATAGAGGAAACAAAATTAATAATAGGGGTAATCATCATCTTAAGCGTTTGTAGTCGACCCCACCAAGAAATGTGCTTCGGAGACCAAGTTTCCAAAAGACGCCGCACTTTAAGAATGGTCTGGGATTCATTATAAGAGACTGTAGCAGACAAGGAAGAACAAAAATAAATACCCAAATATTTCAAATGTTTAGTTTGCCACTTAAAGCCAGCAGAACCCATATGGTGAGAAAAACAGTACGCATTCAAAGGGAATATCTCAGTTTTATCCCTATTCAAGGTGTAGCCAGAAACCTTTGAAAAGAGAGATATTGTGTTAGAAATAGCAGGAATGGCCAATGCAATATCATCAGAGAAAATAAGGACATCATCTGCATAAGCAGCCGTTTTGAAACAATGAGGACCAAAAGAAAAGCCTTTAATATCAGGGTGGAGGTCAATCAATCGTAGAAGAGGGTCAATGGATAATAAGAACAAAAGAGGGGATAAAGGGCAGCCCTGTCGAGTACCTTGGCGAAGGTTAAAAAAGGAGGATGTAGCACCATTAACTCTGATGTTAGCTCTAGGGCGAGAATAAAGAGACATAACCATCTGAATAAAGGAGTCTCCAAGATTATGGGCACATAAAATCGCACGCAGGAAGGGCCAGGAGACCTTATCAAAGGCCTTCTCAGCATCGAGTGCCAAGGCAGCAGCTGGAAGTTGAGAACGCTTAGCTGATCCAAGAATGTGACAGAATGTTCGAATATTGTCACGTGCCAACCGACCTTTAACAAATCCTGTTTGCGAGGGATGGATCAGATGAGGAATAAAGGATTCTAACCGTTTAACTAAAATTTTCGCAAAAATTTTAGCTTCCATGTTAAGAAGAGATATGGGACGAAAATTTTAGGGATCGGAATGATCCTTACCTTCTTTTGGAATCACTACAATTGTAGCGGCAGAGCCAGAGACAGAGCCATCCTTAATAAAAGCCTCAAAGACTGATTGTAATTTGGGAACAATTACAGGAAGGAAGGTTTTATAAAAAAGAATAGGGTAGCCATCAGGACCTGGGGCTTTCCCCGAACGAGTATCTTTAATTGCGGCAATAATTTCATCAGAAGAAATAGGGCGATTCAAAGAGGAACTATCTTCCCCTGAGATCGATTTTAATGGAATTGTTTTTAAAAAGTCTTGACACTGTTCAAAGGATGCCTGATTAGAGGGAGTATACAAGTTGTCATAAAAATCACAAAACACCCCAAGAATCTCCTCCGTCTGAAATTTCTTATTACCCAAGTGGTCATTAATAGAAGAGATCCTGGAAGATTTACAAGAAGATTCCTGAAATTTTAATGTTGCTGCAAGAATCTTGCCAGCTCGATTTTTTAATAATAGTGTCTTAGATTTCTGAACCTGAAGACCAATATGAGCCCTTCTGGTAACAATAGTATTGTATGTGTATTTTACCTGTTAATGGATTGTAGACAGGATTTATCCTTAGATTGACGAAAAAGAGATTCTTGTCTTTTAATCTCCTCAGCTAAATCAGTTAGTTCCTTTCTAATAGCAGCATTCCTCCTTGACATACATTTAATGACTTGACCCCGGAAAGTACATTTAAAGGAATCCCAAAGCACCACTGAAGAATCAACTGAGCCTTCATTTTCAAGGAAAAAAGTTTCAATCTCCTTAGAAAATTCAGAAACCTGGGAGTCATCATGCAAAATTTCTGTATTTAGTCTCCATGTCCGAGATTTTGCCGTGGGAGCAAAGGACAGCAGCGTAAAAGAAATTGCAGCATGATCCGAAATCAAAATAGGATGAATAAGAGGAGAGGAGGAAGATTGAAGAAGGGAGGAGTGTACCAAAAGGTAGTCAATACGCGAGAAAGTAGAGTGAGGCGAGGAAAAAAAGGAAAAATCACTACCAGTGGGATTAAAGAGACGCCAGACATCCTGAAGATGAAGCAGAGAACACATATTAGTCATTTGTTTATGTGACTTCGGAGGACGAAAATGAAAGGCAGAATTTCTATCTAGGATGGGATCCATTGGCAAATTAAAATCTCCACCCACCAGCAAATTACCAGAATGAGGAGTGTCATGCAATTTCTTGGTCACTGTTGTCCAAAATAACGGATCATCCTTATTCGGAGCATAAATATTCATGACAAAAAGATCAATATTACCATCAGACAATTTGGATAACAACCAACGACCCTCCGTATCCTGTTCAGAAGAGACAATAGACAAACCAGACTTTTTAGAAACCAACGTAATGACCCCATTCCTCTTGCCACACGCATCTGAGCAAGCAACATCAGATACCCACTCCTTTTTCAGGAAAAGAGCTTCCTTGGTCGAAACCTTAGTTTCCTGCAACAGTACAAGATCCGAAGAAAGAGATTTGCAGTAGTCCAAAATTTTCGACCTTTTGACTGGGTGAGTTAGACCCTTAACATTCAGGGATAATACATTTAAGCCAGGCATGGAACATGTAGGAGAGAAGACAGAGAAGACCTAGAAGATAATGTATGAACAAACAGAATAGAAGTAATCCTCCAAACACCAAGCAGATACGTGAAAAAGGGGTAGTTTAGGAAAGAAGCCCAAGAGAAGAGAAAAAAGAAGAGAAAGGAGAAAAAGAGAGGAGAAGATAGAGGAAACAAAGAAAGAAAGAGAAAAGAAAGGAAAAGGGGAAGAGGAGTAACGAAGTGAGGTCTGAAAAAGACCAAATTCATACTAGGGGGAACGTGAAAAAGGGGATAAAGGAAGCCGTTATGAGGAGAGGTAGAGTCAGCAATATCAGCCCCAATAAAAATTAAGGTTTGGAACAGCCAAGTCACAAAAAAGAAGCATCAAATATAACAACATAGTCAAGCAAAGTATAACAATAAACTAACAAATAAGTGAAGAGAGAGTAAATATATTAAAGAAGCATTAAAGAAAAATGAAAAAATACAATAGCAATATAAATAGGCATCCGGTAAAAAAAATACGTGCTAAGCAGGCGAATTAACAGACAGTAAATCGTAATTGATAATAAAAATAGTAAGTGAGAACACAAGAAATAGGCAATAGCGAGTAGAAATCCATACAACATGAGAAAACCATAGCATGCAAAAGTTACTATCATTAAGTAGAAAAAGAAAGAACCTCATGAACAAAACAGTGGAAGTCAGAACAAAGCTATACGTAAGTATAGCACCTTCAAAATGGAGAGACTAAAACTAATGTGTAAGGGTGATGAGCGAGAAAAAGAGATAATGGTATAACAGAAAAGAACATCTATTACAATGAAACAAATATTCCATAAAAATAAAGAAAGCAATAAGGAGAAGCAACCGAAACCAGTACCTAACCAACTACATATGGGTACATAAATCTAACGATAAGATAGATAAGAGAGGAGAAATATCTGACAAAAAAGGCAAAAACCAGGAATGGAAACAAAGAGAATTAAACACGGGAGAGAAACAAACAACCATGAAAAACTTTAGCAGTGGATTAGGAGCAATAGGAAAAGTATTACAGACTGAGATAAGAATACATACAATAAAGTCTAGAAAGTCATGAAAAGAGAGTACAAAAGCATTATACACAAGGAAAGAACAGGCAGAAAAAAAAGAGAGAAAAATATGAAGAATGAAGAAACACACTGTAAAACGAGAGAGGAAAAAGAAGAACCTGACAAACAAGCCACTCCAAAGAAAGCGAAAAAGAAAAAGAGAATACCCAGGGAACAAAACTAAGCAACCATGTGCAGAGCCACAAACAGACAGCACCACAATATTACTCATAGAGAAGCAAAAAAAAACCATCAAGCAGATCGTAAAAGACAACTAAGTCAATCAATCTGAGAAAAGAGAGAACAAAGGAGGCACAGATAAACACTTCATGTGCCCGAAGCACCAGGATCAAGTGAAGCCGCCATTTGAAGTTCCATTTGTAGTTCCATCTGGTTGTCCAAGAAAGAAGCTAGCTCTGCAGGTTCATCAAAAATTCTGGAACGACCTTTGAAGGTAATACGAAATTTCGATGGACCAGAAAAGGAAAAGGGAATGTTCATCTCAGAAAGACGTTTCCGAAGATTAAGAAAGCCCTTCCGCCTTATCACTGTATCTCTGGCAAAGTCTTGAGAGATTGAAATACGATGACCTTCCCAGGAAAGCACTTTAATTTTCCGCATATGAGAAAGAATCTGCTCCGTGTGTTGATGGCGCAATGGCTTAAAAATTACCGCTCTTGGCTGTGTGGCAGATTTAGACTGGAAGGTGGGCACCCGGTGTGCTCTTTCTAGCTCAAAGTCTCTCTGGAAAGAGATTTGTAGAGTAGAAGGCAGCCATTGGTATAAAAAATCAATCATGGAAGGGGATGTCTTCTCTGCATCTTCCGGCAGACCAAAAATGCGTAGATTAGATCTGCGATTACGATCCTCCTGTTCAGTGAGATCTCTGCGCAATGCCGCCATTGAGCGCTCTAAGTGGGTAAGAGACCGAGATTGCTTCTGCATATGGTCCTCCGCCCCACTAATACGTGTCTCCGTAGTCGAAACACGAATAGAGAGGGCTTTGAAATCATTCCTGATAGCGGACATCTCCACTTGCAGTAAGTCTGTGTTAGTCTTTGTTGACTGCGCAATGTCATGCACCTCATTGAGACGCGTTAAAATTGCGTCAAGAGTGGTATTGGTGTCTGATTGAGAAGACTCAGGCGTAGGAGACACTTGCTTGAGTCTTTTAAGCGAGGCACCTGAGTCTTTTGAGTCTTTAACAGTTGATGAACGGCCCATATTGGCGGCCATGGAGCAACAAACAGAGAGAAAAAATATATATATAAAACCACTTGAGGAATAGTAGAGGCAGGTAAAAAAGGTCAAAGGAAGTGTCTTCCCCACCATAATAGAGCGCACTGAAAGCAGAGAAGTCAGAATAGGCAAAAAGGGCGGACTTATATGACAAGTCTTGCAGAAATTAGTAGAAGCACCTTGCAGAGACTAGTAGGCTAAAGCAGAGACCCAAAGAGAAGTTAGAGCGCAGCTCAGTGCTCAAACTGCTGTACCAAGGCAAACCAAAACGTATGTAATCATAAAGAGCCACAAAATAATCAGCCAAGCAGCGCGAAGGAAAAAGTGAGGAAAAAAAAAATGAAAAAAGTAACCAAATGTAGTCACAAGCACCTGGTATTCCGCTGAACTGGCAAGAAAGTATCCATTACGTCGCTTCTGAGGAGATAAGCCGCCGTCTGTCACAATCAGCTAAAATGGTGGCGGCCCGAAGAGATAACGAGCTCCACCACCGCCTGTCGGAAATCACACCTCCGTGACGAAATTCCGTCGGAAATGCTCGCAAACGGCTCTCGGCATGTTCCGATGGCCAGGAGAGCTGTTGTGCTGAAGAGGGGCACCTGTAAGCGGGTGAAAACCTCCAACGGCCCTCAGTCCCCCTCGAGCTCAAGCGCAAGTCGCCATGTCGCAGCGGCGCGCAAGCCACGCCCCCTCCAATCTGTACTTCTAAACATTCAAACCTGGATGGCTCAGAATAACATTTTCTAGTAGGGTGGCATACTCAAAACTTCACATTGTACTATAAGTCCTCGGCATTCCGTGAAATGTTAAGAGAGAAGAGACAATCAAAAACTCTCCTTGGATCACGAATTATGGCGAAACCAATCTTTATTCAATAGTATAATGCTTTATTCGATAGACAATATATAAAAAAAAAACAGGACTCAGCCTTGCCAACACGTTTTGTTCCTTACAGAAACTTTATCATGGTAAAATCTATCGTCGAAGGGCCAACAACACATATCACATGGCAGATCCTAGACATTTGAACTATTAAAAAATCTTAATCATTCCATTGAGTCCCATCAGAATCTGTCGTTTTTCTAGAGGTGAGAACAAGTGCATGAAACGCTGGATTAGATGCGTTCGCTGCAGAGGATTAAACCCGAGATGCCTATAATGATTACAAGTTTATTCAGCAACATGTGCATTTAGATAATTAAGGGGGCACTCTATTGGGCATCACCCAATCCAAACTCTTCCCACTCAAAACTGCTCTACACTCTACTTATCCCATTTTCAATTCATCTAGTTACATTGTTTTATGGCTAGAATCAAATTGAAACGGAGAGCTCCTGCATACAACACAATCCAAACTAACTCTCTGATTTACCTCTCTAATCTCCTCAAACTAGCTAGCAGCCTGGGAGGCCCCTGAGTAAAAATAAAAAAAATCTGCTGGAAACGGAAAGAAACAACCCTCCCCTCCCCCCCCACCCTCCCTCAGGCAATCTTCTGTCTGACCGAATGCCCTGCCCTGGACAGAGGTTGTAGGAGGCCAGCCACCACATGCTGTAACACCCCAAAGGGGCCCATTGTCATTCCTAATGTGGCAATCAGCCGCAGGCAGAATGACAATGGGCGGGTGGGGCTGCTCTTGTGATCAGAGGAGTGCAAGGTGGCCCCAGTTGAGGCTTTATGCAGGGAACAGTGCTGTCCCCTGCAATGCCCAAAATTACGGACAAAAGGCGTCCGTAAAAGGGATCCTTACGGACAACAGACGTGAGCTCCCAAATACGGACGCTCCGTGAAATTTACGGACGGCTGGTCACTCTAAATAGGGGCTTTTTTGATGCCCGTCCATTGACATTCCTATGCAGCGCACGCTGTGTGCTGTTGTAGGCATGTGTAGTGCAGTCTGCTTTTGAACATAGATTGTGCCCATATGAAGGGACGTTTCAAATTTCGCCTTCACATGCACAATCCAGTGAAGATCCACAGAGTGACGTCTGTTTACTCTGTAATGCAATCGCATTTAAAGAGACAGCTCTCCCTGCCGTTCAACATCAGAAGAACGGGCTCAGCACTTACTGGCGCACAGTGAGCTTGATTTTCAAAAGACACAATACAAAGAACATATTATGATGCACCACTTTTGAAGGCAGGCTTCTATTGAGCTTCCAGTGCACCAAATGCAGGGCCAGTGTGGCATCTCACAAAATATGAGGGGGGGTCGAGGGGGTGGGGCGGGGACAGGGCGGGCACTCCAAAGCCCCTATGGATAATCCACTGATGCCCTAAACTTTCTCCCAGAGTGGAACCCGTGGTGTAGCAGGAGTTGCCAGCACCTGGGGCAATGAATGTATTGCGCCCCCTTACCTGTGAACCGTTAGCTCTTCCTAGTGCAAAATTTTTAAATAAAATAAAATTGGTAGTACCAATTGTTTTTCCTTGAAAATGTTGCGCCCCTGTCCCTGGGCTCCCCTACATGCTACCCCATTGAGTGGGACTCATTCAGAGCATGTGTTGTGGGTTTTGTCGGCTCACTCTCCTGGTAATGGAGACATCATTTATGCTTCAAGAGCAGTCGGCCACACCATATCAGGTTCCACACGAATAGGCTGCCTAGAAATGCCTTGCCAGAGCAGCAGTCCTATCCTTATGCGGCTGTATGGGCTGCAGTTAAATGTGGTGTCTGGACTGGAGTGATGCAGCTGACACTGCCTAAGGCAGCAGCTGGAACCATAAAAGAGCTATAAAGGAGTCTCTGTAAATCAAATAAGACCATGGCAGTTCGTTCAATGAATTTACAAGACAGTGGCATAGGCAAGTGAGGTCTGACACCTACAGAGTGAAGCTCCTATTGATTGTGCATGTATGGAAGGAAAGTGGACCTTCCCTGAGCAGTCACAGCACCTACTGTACTGGAAAGAACTACAGTTGACTTAAGGAGTGCACGAGCAATCAATGTGTGCCTTTGTAGGGTTTCCTGACTCAGACGATGTGCCGTCTGAAGAGCTCATAGTGCCTGTTGCGAGATCTGGTGATTTAATCTCACAAAAAGAAGAGGGATAATAACACTGTGTGAAGGTGAATGAGTGTGAGTGAATGCACTAAATTGATGAAACTGCCCTCACACACAGCAAGCTGTGTCATGCTTCATCATAGGGCTGCTAACACACCTCCGAGTCAGCCCATCGCTGGAGGTGGAGCAATAGGAAGGGGAAGACAATACAACACAAAGTGTAAAGTGTACACGACCACTGGTGAGAACATGGTGCAGAAAATGTGATATAAAACTGGTATCAGGGAGTACTCATCGTAATTTGAATATTAGGTACCCTGTCCAGATTTAAAACAAAAATGTGGATGCTGGGTTGGGGAGCTTATAATGGGACGCTAACCCCTCTACTCTGCACAAGTGTCGACATGTTTCAGCCAGCTAAACTAATACCCAGACTTTTCTCAGGACTCTCTCCACTGTGATCCCTAGGTGCTCACCCTCCCTCCTTTAAATCCAGAAGTAAAGGGGATGTCACCTGTAGTAGAGCCCCTCACTCTTGGAGAGGAACCAATTTTATTACATTTTTAAACTCGAAATGGCGGGGGAGTGAGAACAGTTCCCTAGTAGCACTCTTGCTTGCGAGGTCAGCTGTCGCTCATCGAAATACGTCTCTCACTCACCTCGGCGTAGAACACCCTGGTGATTGTCATCTTTGCACACACCAGGAATTTCATGCACTTCTCGGAGGGTTCTCCTTGGAAAATATGGTAGATCCGGATGCAGCATACACCGCCTTCTGTTAATGGATCAACAAAGGTTTGGACGCCTGTATACCTATGAAATGTACAAAGGGACGCAGGTCCACCTCTAATCCATGGTACAATGATGCCCTAAGAGCGTTGAGGAAGGAATGTAAGAGAGCGGAACGATCATGGAGGAAAGATTATAAGGAGGGGGATAAAGCCATTTACCTGGCTAAGTTGAAGGTGTACCATAAAGCAATCTGTTCCGCCAGGACATCATTCTATGCGGAAGAAATACAAACCAGCCCAAACCCTACTAAATGCATATTCAAAATCTTGCAAGATTTAAAGAACCCAAGAAGTACAACATCCAAAATATCCTCAATACAGCCTTGTGAGGAACTAGCCACTTTCTTTATTGAAAAAGTGCAAAAGATTTATGAGACCTTCCCACAGTATGTATCAAGCTCTCAAAATCCTGGCGATGCTAGGGTAGATGGCCCTATTTTGGAAACCATCCCTAAAATCTCTGATACTGAGCTGGGCAAACTCTGTAGGAAGGTGAAATCGGGCTCCCCAGCAGATCCAAAGAGGCCAGCACAATTTCTGGAGTCCCTGGCGCACTTCCAACAGCCACGGGTGACATCATTTTTCTATCCTTTTCCTCTGCGAAGGTTCCTAGAGCCTGGAAACAGGCTTTGGTCTCCCCCATTATTAAAAAGCCCTCTCTAGACCCCTCTAAGCCAGAAAACTTCAGGCCCATTTCCCTCCTCCCGTGGGCTGCAAAGATTGCGGAAGCCCATGTGAGTGAAGTGCTGTCCCGTTATCTGACCAACAATGATATCCTGGACCCGTCCCAAAACGGGTTCAGGCCGGGACACAGCACCGAGTCTGCCCTACTTGCTACAGCTGAACATCTTAGGATGATCCTCGACACCGGTCGGAGTGCAGCTCTGATTTTATTAGACCTCAGTGCTGCCTTCGACACGGTATCGCATGACATCCTTTTGTCTCGGCTGGAAGCGATAGGGATCACGGGATCCGCCTTAAAGTGGTTCCGTTCATTCCTTGTGGAGAGATCCTTTCGGGTCTCAGTGCCACCATTCATCTCTAAGCCTCATCCTATCGGTCAGGGGGTCCCACAAGGCTCTGCACTCAGTCCATCACTTTTCAATCTTTATGTGCAACCCCTGGCCGATGTAGCAAAAAAGTGGGGCCTTACGCTGGTATCGTACGCAGACGATACCCAGCTGGTCATCACTCTATCCGAAGGACCATCTGTCTCGGCTACTAGGTTTAGAGATGGAATGACAGCTGTTGCCCAGTGGATGACGGACAACTATTTACAGCTCAACATCAGCAAACCCGAGGTTCTGCTGGCAGGGAAGAACACCGCCCTATGGTCTGAGCACTGGTGGCCGGCATCGCTGGGCGAAATGCCAATACCAACGACTCTTGTTAAGAACTTGGGAGTCTGGATGGACTCTTCACTAACCTTCCAGACCCATACGAAGAGAGTGGCAGCTACCTGCGTGGGTATGTTGAGAGGCCTTAAACCCATCTTGAAAAATTTTGAACCTAGGGTGCGGCAGATCATCTTGCAAGCCTTGATATCCTCACGCTTGGATTATGCCGGCGTTTTGCTTCTGGGTGGCAATAAATTCGAGATCCTACGTCTGCAAAGAGTTCAAAACATGGCCGCGAGAACTCTGATAGGACTCCCTCGCTGGTGCTCTGTCAGAGCCACATTGAGAAACCTACACTGGTTACCGATCTCAGCTCGGATCCAGTTTAAAGCCTTGGTGATGGCCTTTAAGATTCTGAAGACTGAGAGCCCGGCCTTATTAAGGCCTCTGTTGACTTGGTATGTCCCGCAGCGTAGTTTGCGCTCGCTGGGGCAACATTTGGCGAAGGTGCCGCGCTTCAAACTCTGCCACTTGGGTGGCCGTTCTTTTCAGGTGTTGGCAGCTAAACTATGGAACTCTCTGCCATCTTATATTCGTGGCATTGAGAATATGCTAGATTTCCGGAAGGCCATTAAAACCTTTCTGTTTCCGTCACTATAGTATGCCTCCTTGTTGTTCCTGGACGGCCTCCGCCTTTGTTTCTTGATCTGGCAGCGCCGGGACGCCCCTTTGCTGGGGCAGCTGTTGCGCTTAAAAATCTAATAACATAACATAACACCCATCCAGGATTATACTTCCTGTATGTATCTCAGTGGTGTTATCTTTCAATGAGCACCACTTCCCATTGACAATATAGGACCGATCTCTTACAGTTTCTGCACTGTCTCTGATTTTCCAATTGTAGTACAGCTTCCCATAGTTTCCAGTACTGAATGCCAAACCCCTCCTATATGTTTCTAACTTCTGAAACACTGTGAATTCAGACTCTGACTGACGAACCTGTTAACAGTTCATAGTGTAGGTCTAGCTGAAAGAAACTGGGGCCTAATCACAAAAGCATTTTGGAGTACTCCTGAATACTCTTCCATGGTATTGGAAATTGCCCCCAAACATCTAAACTGGGAATATTCAGGGACTATTCATATACAGTTAGTATTCATAGGAAGGATTCTGCCCTCTTGGCACTTTTACTAATAAGATGCTGAATATTTTGGGGGGGCAATTCACAACGGCATACAAGAGTATGTAAAAGAGTACAACTACTTCCCAGTATTGTCTGGAGAATTTGGATTACAGACCATGTAACTATTTTTAACATTGTTTGCCATTCGCCTACATGGTTGGTTCTTTGGGTGCCAAGGATTTCTGCTGGAATCTGCACTTAAGAGTTCTCCACCCCAACTTCCATCTGGGCCTGCCTTCCTTATCCTATATGAAGACATGTACAGGGCATGCTTTGTAATAATTACTAAAATCATGGATAGAAATGCTTCCCAAAACATTGGGCCTCATTATGATGGTGGTCCTATTCTCTTTGCTGTGGGAATGGTACCGCCCGACAAAGAGTCAGCTGTCTCACTAGCCATAGTTTGATAAGACTGCCATGTAGGCAGTCGGAAACTGCCTTTTTCTACTGCAGCTTGTGCTGCAGCCCGTAAAAGGGTCGCAGAACAAGCTGCAGTAGAAAAAGGCATTTTTCAAGCCTCCATGCACCGTGCCCAGTGGTGCACGGCACACAGTGCATGAATGTTTGGCAGGGCACCACATGTGCCCCACTGGCCACTTAGCAGTGGTCCACGGTAGATGGGGGCCCGGCTTGAGGCCCCTAAATGCCCTTTCCGGTTGCCTTTCCATGGTGCTGTGACCTCCATGAAAAGACAGCCGGAAAGGGACATCCTAATCCCTCTGGCGGTTCCTGCCCTGGAACCACCTCCATTGTAGAGATTGGTGTCCAACTGCCACCCCGATGAGATCCTTGAGCCGGTCTTTCCCCCCAACATAATCGTTCCCACCACTGGTATTGTAATCCACCGATCAGAATGATGCCCTGGATGTTCGGCAGTCCGCTTGAAATCAAAATGAGGGCCAAAGTTTTTCAGTTAGTTTTTCTCAAATCGTCAAGAACAAATTTCAATTTTCTTCAAACTTTCACATTGAACCAAATGTCTCATATCTAGTTTGGTCATATTCATGTCATATTGTAGTCATAGTAAACTCATAAACAATGAGGGAAATATATTTTTCTACATTTTCCCTTTTGTCATTTGTATTTGAGCACAGTTTTTCAAATATGTTGATTTTTTACAAAATGTGTCATCTCTTGTAATGGCCTTTTAGGCAAGGTGGAATTTTACAACAGTTTTAACACAATTGAAATAGTGCTAATTATGCACACTGGGTCTCATTCATGGTATTTAGGCGTAGGGTATTGCAGCAAGTCACCTTGCTGCACTGCCCTTAGCCAAAGTGAAAAGGCAGGAATGCACCATATTTAACCAATACAGTGCATTCCTGTGCTTTCTGCCTGCACTGATACCGTTTTGGAAGCCTAGCACACACGGATGCACCCTTGAAACATGGTGCAAGGGTGCCTCATTGGCGCTAGTCTGCCAAAAGAGCCTTGGGGCAAAGTGCCTCCGTTGCAGGCTAGATTGTTTTTGTACAGGAAGGGGCACCTTCCTGCACAAAAACACACACAACCCCACACACAACAGCACACACAACCACAACCACACACACAATCACACACAGTCAAATACACAACCACACACACACACAACCACGACCACACACAACCACACACACACAACCACACACCCACAGCCAGCACACACACAACCACACCCACAACCAACACACACACAATCACAACCACAACCAACACACACACAATCACAACCACCCACACAACCACAACCACACACACACACACAACCACACACACAACCACACACAAAACCACACACACAACCACACACACACACACACACAACCACACTCACAACCAAATACACAACCACACACACAAACCACACACACACAACCACACACACACAACAAGCACACACACAACCACAAACACACAACCACACTCAAAACCACAATCACAACACACACAACCACACACACAACCACACACAACCACACACACATACAACCACACACACACAACCAGAACCACACACACAACAACAGCCAAACACACAACCACACACACATCACACACAACCACAACCACACACACAACCCCACAACCACAAGCACACACACAAGCACACACACAACCACACACAAAACAACAAACACAACGCACACAACCACACTCACAACCACACACACAACAACCACACACACAACCACACACACACAACCACAACCACACACAACCACACACACAACCACACACAACCACGCACAACCCCACATACAACACACACACAACCACACACACAACCACACATACATCCACACATGCAACCACACATACATCCACACATGCAACCACACACACCCACACACAACCACACACACACAACCACACACACAACCACACACACATACAACCACATACACAACCACAACCACACAGCTACACAGTCAGTGCACACTTTCACCAGGCACAGACACCATCAGTCATCAGTGCACGCTTTCACCAGGCACAAACACCACCAGCCGTCAGTGCGCGCTTCCACCAGGCACACACCACCAGACGTCAGTGCACGCTTTCACCAGGCACACACACCACCAGCCGTCAGTGCACACTTTCACCAGGCACACACACACCACCGGCCGTCAGTGCACGCTTTCACCAGGCACACACCACCAGCCGTCAGTACACGCTTTCACCAGGCACATGCACCACCAGCCGTCAGTGCACGCTTCCACCAGGAACACACACCACCAGCCAGCAGTGCACACTTCCACCAGGCACACACACCACCAGCGCACAATTTCTACGGGCACACACACCACCAGCCATCAGTGCACACATCAATTGTTAACGCATCCACAATTAACTATTGTAGCAATCACAGTATGGCACACTTTACTTTTAAACATATTCATCTAAAGTGCAGCATGCCACCATTGCAATAAAAATAAATACACATTTTTCTGGCCTACAATTTATACACTTTTGTTGCAATTGGTGTTGCAATATTTAGCAATGCCAACAGCTCAAACTTAATTAATGTTTTAATTACAACCAAAACTGGTCATCTTTTCATACGTGCTTTTGACTGAATAGTTGAAATGCTGCCCATGGTCACACATTTCCACCTCTCATTTCCCTCTCTAAGATTTCAACATCGACACCATAAACTCCATCCATGACTTTCCAGTTGTCACTATCTACTTGGCCCAAGCTTCATCCATTTTTTGGACCTTTTGCCATCCCTACTGCTCAGTCCAGTCCTCTTTAATACTGACATCTGCTTCTCAGTTGCTCACTGATTTAACTGATCTTTTTCCTACACGCTAGATGCAAGGAGCATCCACACAGTCCCCTAGCTAGGAGTACTGAACACAGAGCTTTAAAGCGGCAATACAAATGTTCCCATCCCCTGCCCCTGTAATAAATACAAATATACGTTCTTTAACAGGGTAAATGGGATTTACAGTATAAAACACAATGCAAAGTACAACACAACTTGTACCTGTTAAAAGCACCATATAGTGAGACCAGAGGATGAAGTGTTCCCTAGGGTTTTATGTGAATTTTGATTAGAGAATTCATCATTGCTCATTCTCCACTTGTGGCCCATTTCTATATTATGTGGCTGTCAGAACCTTTTAATTGGCCCACAGGGCAAGCATAGGCAACTGAGCCTCTACCATCGGGTTGAGGTTGTTTGCCTCTGTTGTCCCGGGGTCCATTCTACTATGGATGGCTCTGCTAACTGGGCCAAATAGAACGCATTCATCATCATTGATAACTTTATTTCGACCACAGTGGGCCATAAAAGTGCACGTTAAAACAGACAATAAAACATTAAAATCCATTTTTGAATAATACATAATTTACGCTAAGAACACAATTCATATATGTACACATATTTACAACAAAACACTAATTTTTTTATTTTTTTATTTTTATCCTCCCTATGTTTATTAGGGCATTTTAGATACCGAATCTGGTTTGCAGCGGCTTGCTCTTTCACCTGCCAGGCTAAAAGTTTACCAGTAAAATTACTTTCCTCGTAGATTTTTTGTGAATATCTACGAAAGGCTTCTTCGCTTTGTATAAAGTAGTTGGAGCTAAGTTCACGCTTCGCTTCATTTAATTGACTCTGAACCTGATTTGACGGATTAGATAGACGTTGCTGATTTAAATTCTGAATTTTCTGTTGCAGTAAGTTTCTAGATTCCTTAATAACCGACCACTCGGCTGCGTCCTTACTAATCACAATCCCACGGATAAATGCTTTCAAGGAGTCCCATATAATATGCAGTGGGGCCGTGCCAGAATTACGAGCAATGAAAATAATTATCTCTGATTTGAGAAAAGTAACCCAATCCGTATCTAGGAGGTGGCCCTTATTAAATACCCATCTCTTAGGAGCTCTAGTATCTTTCCCCAATGCAAACACACTAACTAACAACGCATGATCGGAAAAGCCATTATCACAAATTTTCTGAAAGGAAAATACTAGTTGCCTGGAAACCAGAAAAAAATCAATGCGAGAGGAAGATTTAAACCTGCCCGACCAGCAGGTAAAATCTTTTTTTTGCGGATTTTGTAGTCGCCATGGATCGCATAAGTCCAATGTGGTCATGTTGTTAATGATGGATCTGTATGATTTGGGTTTAAGCTGTTTTCTGGAGACCGTGGTGGAGTCTAACTTTGTGTCCATAAGAATATTAAAATCTCCCCCAATAATGATATCCCCTCTCACCATAAATAGTGATTGGAACAAATCTTCATAGTCCTGAGGATTATCATCAACTGGGGCGTAGAAACAAACAAATGTAATTGGTCTCTGCCTATTCTTGACTAAGCAAGTCACCCAACACCATCGACCTGTCCCACCCCCATCTGACTGAATAATTTCTGCCTCTAAATCCCGATTAAGAAAGAGAGCGACTCCTTTCTGTGAAGCTGTAGAAGATGAGAACCCCCGAAAAGAGGCCCACGTCTTAAACATACAAAACTCATTTAATTTTGCCATTGGGATATACGTCTCTTGCAACATGACAACTGATGGATTCTCCGTTTTAAACCATGACTTAATGGCGCGCATTTTTTTCCTATTATTTAAACCGTTAACATTGAAAGAGACAAAACACTCATGACTAAAAATAGAATTAAACCATCTAAATAGTTATCAAAGCGATTCATAACATCTGTGGAAACCTTTAATCAAAGTTCAGATCATTATAAAGGTTCTACGTTTGATCCACATACCATGTAGAAAACGGAAAACGGCAAATACAATAGGTGGATGGGTATCATGCTTTAGTACTCTGAGTGCATTTTCGCAGTTGCGAAATCCCAAATTCCTGCAGATAGGCTTAACCCAACGGTTACGAGACAACCCGTATGCAGGACAAAAGAAAAATACATGACTTTCATTTTCCAGCGGGTATTCACACGCCGGGCACACGGTACTTTTGTTTGCATTCCATTTACTGGTCAGTGACCTTAGTGGCAAACTGCCCATTCTTAATTGCAAATACAGCTTTCTCGCTTGGGCAGGGTAGATCATGTCAAGAAATTCCTCCTTCTTATACTCTACTTTTATATCGAGGAATTGAGTTGTCAATCTCCTAGCAATCGTGCTGGCATGAAGAGTCAAGAAATTGCAGGACCTATACCTTTTCACCAGATCAGCTCTGGGATGGGCCGGACAGGCTAACTCCGGAGATTTCCATAACTCAAGAACACCGATCCGTACACAGAGATCCTTAATATGGGATAACCATGGAATTTTCTTTGACCTGGATGCAACCCATACCTCCTGAAACTCTGCACGGTATGGGGCAAGCTCTGGAACCGACCAGAGTCTTCTCCAGTAGGTTAAAGGTCTCAAGACCACCTCCTCTTCCACGGGGAGAAGCACAAGGTCAAGCCTTAATGGGACCAGGGGGGTACTCACAGGTAAGGCATACAAATCTCTCATAAATGAATGTTCAACCCTTGCCAAACTTTTTGGCCGGTAGTGTCCCCAAAGTTCCCCATATAATGCGGCTGCTCTGGCTTGTACCTTATATATTTCTACAATGGGGGCAGCTGGCTTAGAGGCAGATGTTCTATACATTTTGGATAACCCACCCACAGTCTGTGTCAATTTCAATGAAGATTTGGCTAACTGGACGTCCCACCCCAAGTATTCCTCAAGAGTAATACCTAGATATTCGAAGGTTTTTACTCTCTCAAGGGGTGTACCGTTCAGGGCGCGGATTAGGTCGCTTCTGCCTCAGAGGGTTAAAAATCATGAACTTTGTTTTGGCCAGGTTGATCTCCAGCCCACTTAGGGCACAAAAATCTGCAAAACCATCAAGGATGCGTTGGATACCAATAGCTGTTCGAGACAACAGTAGAGTGTCGTCCACAAACATAAGTGCAGGCACTCTTCCTGTAGCTAGTCTCGGGGCATCCGTATCCTTTATGCCTAAAAGATGTTTAACAAGCCCATTAATATAGAGGCAGAAGAGAGTGGGAGCCAGCACACATCCCTGGTGTACCCCCCTTTGCACTGGAAAACCTGCTGACAATTCTCCCACTTTTCCACATCTAGCCTGCGCAAAGTTTCCTGAATGTAGTCTGATCAATACTCCCAGAAGGTAATGTGGCATACCGAGATCGTGAAGGACTCTCCACAGTTTGTCCCTAGGGACCAGATCGAACGCGGCCCTCAGGTCCACAAAAATGAGTTAGAGGCTGCCACCCTCCACACTCACTGTTTTCCAAAAAAGGACCTGAAGCTGAAAGATCTGATCGATAGTAGATGTACCTGTTCTAAAGCCCGCCTGTAAAGTACTCAGGATCTCATTTTCCCCTTCCCATAACTGGATTCCATCCAGGAGTATCCGCCCAAATACCTTCTGCGGGATATCTATCAGGCTAATGGGCCTGTAGTTCGAGGGTTGCAGAGGGCAGCCTTTTTTAAAGATAGGAACTATCTCTGCCCCCGCCACGTCTCTGGCGGGTCTGTCCCCAGTAGAATCCCATTAAACAGGACGCAGAGATAAGGAGCCCATATTTTGGGTTCAGACCCAAACAAGTCCCCGGGGATTTGTTAGGTAGTAACTTCGCGATGGCGGATTCCACTTCCAAGATCGATATCTCTGGACCCCCCCCAGTCGATGCTCGTGGAGGAGGTTCAGAGACACCAACTCGGAATCGCCATTGCACGGTTGGGCGTAAAGGCTGCCAAAGTGTTCTTCCCATACTGCTGGGGCTATACTGGGGCTTACTGCATTCTTCCCACCCCGACCCTCGTTACTGACAATTGCCCAGAATGTTTTGAGGTCTCTGCACCGTAGTGCCGACCTCAACTCTTCCCACTTATCTGCCTCCCAGGCCTTTCTTTCTCTCTCTATAACTTGCTTATACAGCACCCTAAGGGACTTAATCCGGGATTTATCTTTAGCCTTAATTGCTTTAATCAGATCCCCTTTCAATTTGCGGCAATCAGCAGCATACCAAGGGTGGGTCTTAACTAAGTTTTCCCTATAGGTCTGAAGTGGGAAAAAAACCTCTAACATTATTGAGGCTAGCTGGTTGTGAATTTCAACAGGCCTGTTGTCCCTCCCATCTACAGGCCCCGTAGACTATCTCTGCTATGTCACTGAGATGGGGCAGGACCTGAAGATATATTTGCGACTGCCGGTTTGGAGAGCCCATTATGTGGGACCATTTTATTCTCCGTCTATTGTTGTGAAGGAGAAAGGGCTGTGGGACGAAATTCAGTTCTATCATATTATTAGTGAATCCCCAACTCCCTGGCTTTAGGGACATAACCAGGGCGTTATGGTCACTGTCCGTCCGTTGGTGAATCTTAAAATCCTGGACCTTGTCCCATGATCTAGATTTGATCAGAATACAATCAATGATCGATGATTGACCTGCTCTATTAAATGTCACATTTCCAGGTCTGTCCGATTTTAACCGACCATTGCAAGGCCTAACGGATAGAGACAGTGTAAGGGAGTTAATTTGTAGAACCAACGGGGTCCACGCTTTAACTGGAGGAATTAAGGTTTCCGATATGTTCCAGTGCTGATTCTCCTCATCAGTGTCCTCCAAGCTTAAATTACTGAGGGGTTCAAACTGACAGTTGAAGTCCCCCCGATAATCATACCAACCTCGGGGTCCAGAGTCTTTGCGAATCCCCTCAGTTGTTCGATAACCATAGACTCCTGGCCACTCTGGGTTGCCCTGGAATAGATGTTAATTATGGCTAAATGCTTATTCCCCGGGAGGGTTAGCAGGACACATAGAATATCTGGGGAATTAACTGTCACCTGCTTAGCCGTGGCTCCCAGATGAGTGGCTACTCAGCTACTTAACCCTCCTGACGGTCTTCCTCTACCTCCTTTTATTACAGGAAGATTAAATGTGGCAAACCCGCACCGCTGGTAGTTGTCCAGGGCCCACGTCTCCTGCATAAGGCAGACGTCGTGTTTATCCATGAACAAACCCCAGTCGTCAGATGTTAATTTATTTTTCAGTCCTGCTACATTCCAGGAAAGTATGTTGATACTCCCGTTTACCTCGCTGTGTGTTGAACTTGTACTTTGACCACAGTTAATTGATCTATACACACAGTCACCCGTCTCTGTGGTTCCCTTCCCCTCGCTAGCACAACTATCTCCCCCGCTCCCTGACTCTCCTACCCCAGCACCTCCGTTTTCCATATTACCTCCTATCCAATTACTTGGGTCACCTCTGTTAAGACCTTTTCTGTCCCCTAGTGTAACTTCCTCTCCCAAGTATCCTGCCACAGTAAAGAGACGCTTCATCTCACTAAAGTTAGCTTTTACTTCCAGCAAATTCTTGCTTTCTACTAGATAAGAGGGGGGCTTTTTTATTTTCAGCAGTCAATAAACAGATTCCAGATTGCTATACCTGTTGTGATGGTGGAACATGTCAAACAACATGGGGCTATTTAATGGTCCATTCCAGCTGACATTCCCAAAAGTGGGGTGTCTCCTTGGATTTCATCGCCTGCCCAGTATCTCCCCTCCCAATTGTGTACAGAGCGGCCGTTGCTGTTCGTGCCCGGATAAAAGTAAGTTAGTGGAAGGGATTTTATAAGCGTATCTGGGCTACCTGACTCGAAGTTACAGATATGCTTAACTGTGCAGCTATTCCTAAAGTTGATCACAATGCAGTCCCCTTCTATATTTTTCCGTCTTGGCCCCACCCAATCTACTCGTCTAGCGAATAGAATTTCACTGGTTCCCCCATTTGAAAGGGGTCTGTTACAGTTCAACCAGTAAATGCATTTGTTTTTAAGGTCTCTGTTATCCTCGACCTTACCCGGGCTCAGGCAAGGAACCCCCGCAAGAACCACCACATAGGGTACTGACTCCGGGGGCAAGGCTAGGCGAGACAAGAGGGGCCTGCTAGGACCCAGCAATCTCGTCCCTTGACCCAAGTTTGTTACCTGTATTGGGCCCTGTCCAGAGCTGTTTGATCCCGTAAACCCCCTACCCCCCACATTCCTTGTATTGGCCGGGGCACTCGATGCAGCTGTCACTGGCTGGATGGTTGGGTGGGTGTCTGTCGTACCAATTTGAACAGGTGGAGCCCTTTCTGCATTTCTTTCCACCAAGGTTATACTCTGCGTCCCTGTCTGACTGGGGCCAGTTACTCCTGTATCATTACGGGCAGGTTCCCCTCTACCCTTCTCTCCCAATTTTGGTAAACACAGTGATTCAAGACAAGACAGTCTTTTCTCAAATGAGTTCAGTCTTTCATGGATTGGGAGACAGGACTCTATAAATATCCGTTCCATTTTAGCCCAGAAATCCCCTCTTCTCTCTGGCGGCGACATGTCTTCATTCATTTCTATGGGCAGCGACTTATCCCCTCCAGACTGCTGACCATCAAGCACCTCCACGGAAGTTTCATTGTCCATATTTGCACGTTTTTGCTTTTTCGATTTCTTGCTTACTAGTGCAGTTCCCCCACGCTTTCTTTTAGGTGCATGGTCCGGGACTTTGCTCATGGCCCCTGAATTAGTATCCGAGGCCAACCGGATTGTCTGACCGGATCTAGTAGTTCCTGGGCTTGGAGGGGGCGTTGCCGGATCAGAAACTATTAGGTCCATATTAGCTGGAGAGCTGTGCAACATGACTGCTACTTCCATCAGCTTTTTGCCCTCTCCCGCCGGTCTGGCAGATACAATATCGGCCTCTGTTTGTATTACCGACAGTGGCATAATAAGTGGAATTTTGGGTGTCGGAGATGGGGCCTTAGCTAGTTGGCCCAATTAAGACCGTTTTTCAAAAATTGGGTCCATGGATAACCTTCTCTCTGTGAGTTCGATTTCCCGTTGTAGCA
Source organism: Lissotriton helveticus (assembly GCF_964261635.1). Classification (NCBI taxonomy): domain Eukaryota; kingdom Metazoa; phylum Chordata; class Amphibia; order Caudata; family Salamandridae; genus Lissotriton; species Lissotriton helveticus. Next base: position 1,450,607,164 of record NC_136068.1, read on the forward strand.
TGGACGTTGCCCTTGTTAGGAACTGGGCAATTGTCCCTACGACACTTCCTGTAGTGGACTTCCTCCCCTTCCCCGCACCATTAGAGGCCATAACCACGATTGTTCAATGTATAATAACTCCGGAATTAGATATCCAGAAAAAATATATATATATATTTATTTATTTTTTTCTTCCCTTTTTTAGGTGGTAACAGTGCAATGCAGAACAGGACTTAAGGCTAGAAAGCAACACACTGACCTTGTTGTGCAGATCTTCGGCAAGAGTCAAAGAGGGGGGTCCCGTCCCGTCCTCGTTCGTGCTCGGACGGGCTCAGACGGGCCTTCCCTTGGCCCAGGCTTCGCCCGGCTCGTCCCGCGTGCTTCCCGCGGGTCGGGACCATAGGGCTGGTTAAGTACACCTGGGCAGGGTGTGGCGGGAGGGCGTCTCTCTGCCCCGCTGACTTATGGGGAGCGTAGTTCTCCTCCTGTTCGTGGCCCCCTCTGCTGCTGCCAATAATCCTCAACAATCTCCGAGCATTTCCCGCGGAGCGGGAAACGCGAGAGGTTTCCAAGTTTTCCAAGGTGGGGAGCGTGGTTCTCCTCCTGTTCGTGGCCCCCTCTGCTGCTGCCAATAATCCTCAACAATCTGCGAGCGTTTCCCGTTTCCCGCGGAGCGGGAAACGCGAGAGGTTTTGAGAGTGCACCTGGGCAGGGCGTGGCGGGAGGGCGTCTCTCTGCCCCGCTGACTTATGGGGAGCGTAGTTCTCCTCCTGTTTGTGGCCCCCTCTGCTGCTGCCAATAATCCTCAACAACCTGCGAGCGTTTCCCGTTTACCGCGGAGTGGGAAACGCGAGAGGTTTTGAGAGTGCACCTGGGCAGGGCGTGGCGGGAGGGCGTCTCTCTGCCCCGCTGACTTATGGGGAGCGTAGTTCTCCTCCTGTTCGTGGCCCCCTCTGCTGCTGCCAATAATCCTCAACAATCTGCGAGCGTTTCCCGCGCAGCGGGAAACACGAGACGTTTCCAAGTTTTCCAAGGTGGGGAGCGTGGTTCTCCTCCTGTTCGTGGCCCTCTCTGCTGCTGCCAATAATCCTCAACAATCTGCGAACATTTCCCGCGGAGCAGGAAACGCGAGAGGTTTTGAGAGTGCACCTGGGCAGGGCGTGGCGGGACGGCATCTCTCTGCCCCGCTGATTTATGGGGAGCGTAGTTCTCCTCCTGTTCGTGGCACCCTCTGCTGCTGCCAATAATCCTCAACAATCTGCGAGCGTATCCCGCGGAGCGGGAAACGCTAGAGGTTTCCAAGTTTTCCAAGGTGGGGAGCGTGGTTCTCCTCCTATTCGTGGCCCCCTCTGCTGCTGCCAATAATCCTCAACAATCTGCGAGCGTTTCCCGCACAGCGGGAAACGCGAGAGGTTTTGAGAGTGCACCTGGGCAGGGCGTGGCGGGAGGGCGTCTCTCTGCCCCGCTGACTTATGGGGTGCTTAGTTCTCCTCCTGTTCGTGACCCCCTCTACTGCTGCCAATAATCCTCAACAATCTGCGAGCGTTTCCCGCAGAGCGGGAAACGCGAGAGGTTTCCAAGTTTTCCACGGTGGGGAGCGTGGTTCTCCTCCTGTTCATAGCCCCCTCTGCTGCTACCAATAATCCTCAACAATCTGCGCGCGTTCAGCCCTTAACTGTCAGTGGTAGCCATGGGTAGCAGACACAGGCTTTTCAGCGAGGTAGTGTGGTGGTGCTTAAGCTCAGAACTTAAAAATCACAAAGCAGCACAATAACCGATTGTCCAACCCAGTGCTTACTTTTAAAAAGAAAAGTACTTTAATACACATCAAAACTAAATACTACACATGCAATAATTCTGATGTGCAATTCATCCGGGGTTCCGCCCACTTCTGGTCTAGACAGCTCGCTTCTTTTCAGGAACAGCATGAACTTAGGCTCAGGTGCAGGACTGCCACCCTTGTCAGTGCACTCAGTCTCTACATGGTTTATGCAGTCTTTCTTTCACAAAGTAAGTCCAGTCGTTCTGGTGGCAGCGCGCAGCCCCCTCACATGGTCTCGCTGCACCTGGCTGCTTACGGACCGTCATTCCTCCTACAGGGTAGACAGGTTCCTTCTCTCTCTCAGATTGCAAGGTTGCTTCTAGGTGTTTCAGGTCAGATAAACAGCTTCTTCAGGCAAGGCAAGATTTAAGTGATGCCCCCTCACCTCTGGGAGATTGACTGTCAGGCACACACCAGTGCAAGTTAAACTGTAGTGCTCGGAGTACTCTGCTGGCCTCCCCCTTTTTTGGTCATAGTGAACTTGGAACTGGAACAACAAGTTGATCATTGGGCACCCCTTAAATAGAATCAAAGCAGAGAAGAGATGTGGATCTAATAGCTATACTTTCAGAACCGTTTTGGGGTGGTTCTCATTTCAAGTGTCCTTTCAAAGCTATTCTCCAGGCACAGACGTTGTGCAGAGCGATGCTCCTCACAGCAGCAGTGCCCACAACAGTGCAGGAGTGAGCTTTCTTCATCTGTATTTCATCAGCTACACCCAAGAGTGGTCTCGGAAATACAAAAAGCCAGCCTCAACTCAGGGGTCCATTTCACTTTGAACAAGAGAGACTGAAGAGCCACTCTTGACAATCACCATCTGACTAATTGATATGCAAACGGAAAACTAATCAACAGGCCCTCTCAGCAAGCGACCTAATCAAATTACTAAAGCCTTGTCTCTTCTCTCCCCACTCCAGTGTCTACATATCTTCCCTCCAGCTTCAAAAATGTCTCATTGTTACACTTTCAAACAACCTAACAACCTCACCTCCATCTTGCATCCAAGGCAAATCTAGGAGAATTCAAAATTGATTTCACAGGCCTCTAGTTCTCTGGCTCACCTCATACATTGCATGTACCATACACATGTGTGCCATGCCACCGCACTGCCAAACCCGTGGTCAGGCCCTCAGTCACCTTACAAGTGATTCTCATGTCTGGCAGTCTTTTCTTTTACATTCCCACAGTGGTGGCCTGAACATGGGATTACCTGGGACCTACCACAGGGGTGCCCAATGTGTATGTAAAAGGGAAAGTGAGGCCTGACAAGTGGTTGCACTTGTGAGGACAACATGCTAACTTAGCATTCTGTGCACAGGCCCTACACTGCAGGCCTGAGTTCCCTTCTCCGCGCCCCTTGCATTACTAGCCCTGGCACCCACAGTGTACATCACTAGGGACTTTACTAGTAAGGCAAACATACTAATCATGGCCAACCAATTACCATTACAATTTAGATAGGGAACACTTGTACTTTGACACTGATCAGCAGTGGGAAAGTACCCAAAACATCTAAATTGGAAACTCTATGTCAGGAAAACAGTCTAGGGGGAAAGCAAAAAGTTTAGGGATCTGTAGACAAAAAGGCCAAGTCCTACAGCGGGCGGGCCACGACCGCGGGTACTGAGGTCCACAGACCGCCAAACTCATAATAAGGCCCTAGCTCCTCCCACATAAAATAGGTGCTGGTTTCTCTCTCTTTACTGGAAGTTTGTAACCCCCTGAGTACCCCGGGGTTGAGGTGGGTACAGCCGTAGGACCAGAAACTCAGTGACAACGCGATATTGTGGTGATACACTAGTTTGTTTAATCACACAAAGGAGAACACGAATACACCAAAGCCGTAGGACCAGAGAGGTGGGGGGAAGCCGATGATAAGGGCGTCCAACCGTCCTCTGCACGACTGTCGTCCCGACAGCCACCCAACAGAGGACACCGTGCTAAGCAGTGGCCGACAATGCCACTCGAACTGTGGTTGGGGAAAGCGCACTCTCTAGTTCGTCCTCTGCATAGATGCCGGTCCCGACATCTCCCAACAGAGGGCAAAAAGAAGTCTGAAGGGAAATCACAAGGCAGAGCCCCTTCATTCGATAACCCTCGAACGGGGACAGTCGCTCTGCGTGTTCGAGTTCAAGTCACTCCTCAGCAGATGGGTGATGGGAGCCACCATTCCAGAAAACCCCTCGATGAACCTCCTATAAAAGTTGGCAAAGCCAAGGAAGCTCTGCACCTCCTTAACGTTCGTGGGAGACGGCCAGGCTACAACAGCCTTCACTTTCCTTTCGGCCATCGTCTGGCCTTTGGGGCTTTGCATCACCCCCAAGAACTCCACAGTGGTGACGTGAAAGTCACATTTGCTGAGCTTGCAGTATAAGGAGTTTTCTCTGAGTATCTGCAGGACTGATGACACGTGTTTCACGTGGTCTTCCATGTTTTCTGAATACACCAATATGTCGTCTATGTAGACTACTACATAGACGTCCAGAATGTATCGGAGCACGTCATTCAGAAAGAACTGGAACGCTGCAGGGGCGTTACACAGCCCAAAGGGCATTACTCTGTATTCCATATCTTGTTTTAAAAGCAGTCTTCCATTCGTCGCCTCCACGCATACGAACGAGGTGATAGGCCCCTTTCAGATCTAACTTGGTGTATACCTTTGCGCTCTTGACCTGCTCCAGGAGCACGTTGATGAGTGGCAGGGGGTAGCTGTTCTTTACTGTTATGGCGTTTAACGCCCTAAAGTCCACGCATGCACGCAATTCTCCATTGGCTTTTGGGATAAAAAAAAGAGGAGAGGCCGCTGGGGACTTGGAAGGCCTGATGAACCCCAACCTAAGCATATTATCCAAATAGGAGCGGAGGTGTACGTTCTCGGGTTCTGAGAGCGCATACAGTCTCCCGCTAGGAACAGTAGCACCCGGAACCAGATCGATTTGACAGTCATAGGTACGGTGTGGAGGAAGCGTTTCCGCCTGCCTATCATCAAACACGTCCTGGTATCTTCGATACGCTCGTGGGAGCGCTACTTCTTTTTCGGCTGCCGTGGCCACCTCGTACCTTTGTGCCTTCTCCGTGACTGAGCACCCTGATGACATGCAGAACCGGGAACAGAACAGGGAATCCATCTTTACAGTGAGTGTTTCCCAATCGATGGAAGGGTTATGTTTCTTCAGCCATGGTAACCCCAAAATGATTCCATACTGCGGGGCACAGATAATATTGAAATCCAGGACTTCCTGATGTTGCGGTCCGTAGCATGCCTCCAACTTCCCCGTGTGTTGACTGATGGGCCCAGAAACCAAACGGCGCCCATCCACCGCGTACACATCCTCGGGTGTTGAACAGGGTAGAAGTGGGACCCCTATTCTTTCTGCCTCCTTCTCATCCATGAACAGCCCCGTGGCCCCGGAATCCACCATTGCTGAAACAGCGACCCATTCCTCCTGTACCTTGACACGCAGAGGGATGAACAGGTGTCTGGAACCGGTTAAGTCGCGCCGCTGTACGGAAGGGATGCATCCATGACTCCCAGAATCCCCTTCATTGTTCCGGAAGCCCGTTAGTTTTCCGCCTTCTTTTCCACCGACGTGGTGGACAGCCGGCTGGGGCGTGAGGGACCTGTTCTAGGTTTCACCGGACACTCCCGGACATAGTGTCCCTTTTTTCCGCAGTACAAACAAAGGCCCTGTTTCCTGCGGGATTCTTTCTCGGTTGCTGTTAGGCTGGCTCTGACAGCCCCGATATCCATGGGTTCATTTCGTGGAGTTGTAGGCGGTTCGTTGGCACTGGTGTGGCCTGAAGCGGAGGGGGTCTTGTCCTTTCTTGGCCCCACACCACGGCGTTCGCTTAGTCTATGCTCAAGGCGTAGCGCTAGACTGATCAGGTCTTCACAATGCGCTCCTCGCTCAGACCCTGGTGGAAAAGCGTTGTCTGTTTGGCCGGTGGCCATTTGGTTTCCGCTATGAGACGCCTGAATGCGTTCAGATATTGGACGAGGCCCGTGGACCCCTGTTTCAGCTGGAGCAGTTCGCGATCCGCTGTATAGGAATCAGCTCTTCTGTCGAAGACTCTGACAAACTCCTCCTGAAAAGCCTCCCAATCATACAGCAATGGATCGTCTCTGCTCACTAAAGGAACTGCCCATTGAGCCGCGTTTCCTGCCAAATACGATATCATGAAAGCCACCCTCGCCTGATTCGTCGGAAACGATTTGGGCTTACAAGAGAAATGCAGAGCCACCTGCGTTATGAACACCTGTACTGTCGCCGGGTCACCGCTGTACCTTTCCGGTGTGGCCAACGGTATGGCGACTGGCATTTCCACCACAACCGCTGTTTGTGGACCTGCGCCATGAGCCCCTGCGTTGAAGGGGTTCCGCTGTACATGGTCCATCCTTGCCTTTAGGTCAGCGGTTTCCTGACGGGATGCGGCTAGCTCTGTTTGTACATCGAGTAATGCGGCCAATACGTCGTCCATGGCTGCCATTCTCCTTTCTCAACCAGGAGGTGGATTAATGTTAATAGGGTCGGATATTATGTAACCCCCTGAGTACCCCGGGGTTGAGGTGGGTACAGCCGTAGGACCAGAAACTCAGTGACAACGCGATATTGTGGTGATACACTAGTTTGTTTAATCACACAAAGGAGAACACGAATACAGCAAAGCCGTAGGGCCAGAGAGGTGGGGGGAAGCCGATGATAAGGGCGTCCAACCGTCCTCTGCACGACTGTCGGTCCCGACAGCCACCCAACAGAGGACACCGTGCTAAGCAGTGGCCGACAATGCCACTCGAACTGTGGTTGAGGAAAGCGCACTCTCTAGTTCGTCCTCTGCATAGATGCCGGTCCCGACATCTCCCAACAGAGGGCAAAAAGAAGTCTGAAGGGAAATCACAAGGCAGAGCCCCTTCGTTCGATAACCCTCGAACGGGGACAGTCGCTCTGTGTGTTCGAGTTCAAGTCACTCGAAAACCCTCGAGCGGGGACTGAGCGCGTTGGCGCTTCAATGCGCTATGAAATGCTCGAACCCTCGAGCGGGGACTGGGCGTGCTGGCGCTTCAAATGCGCGAAGGTAAGGCTCGAACCCTCGAGCGGGGACTGGGCGTGCTGGCGCTTCAAATGCGCGAAGGTAAGGCTCGAACCCTCGAGCGGGGACTGGGCGTGCTGGCGCTTCAAAGCGCGAAGGTAAGGCTCGAACCCTTGAGCGGGGACTGGGCGTGCTGGCGCTTCAAATGCGCGAAGGTAAGGCTCAAACCCTCGAGCGGGGACTGGGCGTGCTGGCGCTTCAAAGCGCGAAGGTAAGGCTCGAACCCTCGAGCGGGGACTGGGCGTGCTGGCGCTTCAAAGCGCGAAGGTAAGGCTCGAACCCTCGAGCGGGGACTGGGCGTGCTGGCGCCTGGTTGCGCGTAGACCAAGATGTGAGAGAACTCTCCAGAGGTACCGCTCACCTGAGTTGAAGCACGGACTCCATGGCGGACTCGAAATATCCGACGGCCGTCTCTACATCCCGGTCCGTTTTATGCCGGCACATCCGTGTGCAAGCCTCGCGCATGCGCCGCGCGCAGCTTGATGGGTAGTGTAGTTCCCGCCGGGGTTTTGTATGGGGATTGTAGTCCGGTTACCGTGGATGCAGCGCTGTTTGTTTCTTTGCCATGTTCCGTGTCCTAACAAAGTTTTACAACAAACCCTTTCTATCATACCTAAATACTACAATCGCACCCTGTTACTCCTACCCAACTACTCTTTCCTCACTATCTCAAAACTACTCCACTCACACCCAACTATTGGCCACACAGAGCACCGCCATGGAAAGATATGTTCCAAATTCCTACCGCATAACATTTCTGAAAAATCTCTCTAAACATTCCGCGAAAAGATACAAGCACAAACTCTTCAAAGGACACCCTGAAACACTAATAACGTATGCTCCCTTCAACACACCGAGACCTTATAATGGACTTCGACTTCATCTTCTACACCAAGAAACCCACCAAATGGAGAGAAAACTTCCTACAGCACCTGCTTGTAAACAACATAATAAAGGTTCCATATGAATCCAAACTCACTATATCCCCATTCACATAAATTTGATGGAGAACTGTCCATATCCATATACAGAAACATCTTAATTCAAGCCTCTGAACATAATATCTCAATGTTTGACCATTTGCCCCCTCATAGAACATCTTCTCACACCCACTGCACTCTCGGAAGAATCTACCACTTCTTATTCCCTTCGCACCAACATCCCCAACGCGCCCCACATCCTCTCCCACCCCTAAACCCAAAAAAGGCATTGTCTCACTTCAAGAATGATCTCCTCCTCCATCAAGACCCACTGCACTGTTAGACCAAACTTCCACACCTGAATCTTCATAGTCCTTGAACCACATACAACCATGACCCCCACTCCAGCTTACGACGACCACCAGCCTACCCCCATTCTACACCACAGATCCAACCGCTGCTCAACTTTTTGCCATAATCACCCGTTCAGAACTCAAAATCAATACTGTACTTGAGGAAATCACCTCACTTTGAAAACACACAAAGATTTGCTCTAACTCGCCTCCCAATCACTTAACTATGGTGAACACTGCTCCCTACACAAACATACATTCCGACTCTTCACACTCTACCCCCTGGTCAACCATTCCCTACATTCACTACCACCTCAAACCCAGGTGCACCAATTCTTGAATGTCACAGTTTGAAGCTGAAATACTGAGCAACACATACAACAAGGCTCCTAGCCAATCCTATTACATTAAGATTCCAGTTATCCTTGTCACTAATAAGAGGCACACCTCTAATTGTCTTCCCAGGCCAACTGCCCAACAAACTACTATCCAGCCTATTAAACATGAACCGAGAACATCACCCACGTTAAACTGCATGCCATTAAACTGTCGATCTGCAGTCAAGCATGCCACAAAATAGACATTTGTTTTCTGACTGAAACCTGGCTAAATGTACACTCATCCACCATTATCGTTCTCCTCATTCCACCGGGCTCTGCAATAATTCACTACAACCAGAAGAATCACACCAGTGGTGTATTAGCTTTCAAACACAAAACTATCTGTGCCTAAGACCCTTCCACACAGACGAATACACCACCTTCAAAACTCTAGGAGTTGATCTCTCCTCCAAAAGGTCCAACCCTATCAAATTCCATTTCATATATCACCTACCAGGTAAAAAAACACAATTATTCAAGGTCATAACACACCTAATTACGCAAAACTCCCTAAAGGATACCACAGACATTATAATAGGAGACCCATATTTACATTTGAACAGTCCCGAAGATACAACAATACAAGTCTTATTCAATCTCCTTGAAACTAAAGCTCTCACTCAACACTGCAAAAAGCAAACTCACATTAAATGCTCTACCCTCGATGCAATCATCTCCAACCATAAAATCATATTCCTCAGTCCATCCTACCCACTGACTGGACTGACCACCACCTAATTCTATTCAATCTCACTGTCAACCAACCCAAGTACCACACCCAAACAAACCACCCTAAGCACTGGGTGAGGAATACGCACCAAATTCCTCAATCGGAATTAGAATCCCTAATCAGTTCCCAAATTCAACCTCCATCCGACCTTACTTCCGTTGATAACCTTACCTCCCACTATAACAGAAAAATGACAGAACTTCTTGACTCTGTCGCCCCTCTAAAACTCAAGAAATTAAGAAGCATCCCTTCCAGTTCCTGGTTCAATAAATACCATTATATAGAAAGACGACAACTTAGGCTGGCTGAAAGAACCTGGAGATAACAGCCCTCGCTGACCCAACACCAAAAATACAAAAAACACATCTAGAGAGAGAAATCCTCTTTCTTCTGAGCCAAACTTGACCACTCCAGAAACAGACCTAAAGATCTTTTCAACATAATTAAACAGCAAACCTCCTCCTTCCCGACCGCTCGAACCTGTTCCAGGTGAGGTTGCCCCACCTCCGCTGCTCCTGCCCGCCGTGGCCAGGACCCTGCCCTGCTGAGTGCCGCGCACTGCCTTGCACACCCTCGTTTTCGCCGCTGTTTGTCTGCTGCGGCGTGCCTGCTTCCCCCCTGTGTCTTCTGTGCGCCTGCTGCTTGTACTATCCACTAGCCCCCCTGGTAATTTCTCCCGTTTTTGCCTCCACTCGCATCTTCTCCTTCCCCCCGTTGTGTAACTTGCCTCCACTTGTTTTTCTGTTTCCCCCCGGTTCTTACCTGTCCCCCCTCGCCTTTGCTCACTTGCCTCCCCCTTTTGCCTTCTGTACCCCTGTGCTGCCCTCCCCCTCCTGTTCGCTCCCTCGAGCCGCCCTCCTTCCCGCCACTGCCCCCCGGTGTCTCCGCCCCCCTCCTGCCCATTGGCCGCCCCGCTCCCGCCACCCAGATGACCCGCCCTCCCGGCTCCTCACTTATGACGCCCCCAGAGCGACCGCGCAGCGGACGCGCGCAGCGGGAGCACCGAATGAGCGCCGAAGGTGCGCCAAAGGTAAGCCCGTCTGCGCCCGTCCGCGCCTGGACCGCGCCCAGTGCCAGGACCCCTGGCCCCCACCGACGGAAGCCGACCCGACGGACCTACGACGCTACCGAACTCAACGCACTCAACACCGGCCGAACCCCGGGTTGCTACCGAGCCACACCTAGACGCACCCACGGACCCTTCAGCTGCCACTCCTGCAAGTTCACCTGCAACCGGACCCACGCCACACCAGCACCCACCAAGCCGACCTCCAGCAGCACCCACCTGAAGTGCATCCTGCTCAACACCCGCTCCATCCACAGACACGCCGTCGAGCTCTGGAACCTGCTCGACACCACATCTCCAGACGTCGCCTTCCTCACGGAAACCTGGATGAACGCCTCCTCAGCGCCCGACATCGCCATCGCCATCCCAGAGGGATACAAGATCACCCGGAGAGACCGCGCCAACCAGACGGGAGGAGGCATCGCCATCATCCACAGGAACACCATCCGCATCACGACCAACACCGACGACACTCTCGCACCCGCCGAACACCTGCACTTCCAGATCCACGTCAACCCCAAGACCACCCTCAGAGGCACCCTCATCTACAGACCCCCGGGACCACGCACACAATTCAGCGAAGACATCGCCGACTTCATCAGCCTGCACGCCCTCCCCTCCGCCGACTACATCCTCCTCGGGGACCTCAACTTCCACCTGGAGAACAACAACGACCGCAACACCACCACCCTGCTGGACAACCTCGCCAACCTCGGACTTAAGCAACTGGTGACCACCCCCACCCACTACGCTGGACACACTCTCGACCCGGTCTTCTCTTCCAGCAAGAACATCGCCTTCAGCCACGCCACGGGACTCCACTGGACGGACCACAGCTGCGTCCACTTCAGCTTCAGAAGAACCACGCTCCACCATCACCAGCAACAGGCTCCCCGCAGAAGCTGGAACAAGATCACTGCAGACCAGCTCGCTACTTCCCTGAACAAGAACCCTCCCACCAGCACAACAAACCCCAGCCAAGCAGCCACCAACCTCACGAAATGGACTGCGCAGACGACCTCGCCCCGCTGAAGACCCCGCTGAGCAGACCCGGCAGCAAGAAAGCCCCATGGTTTAATGACGAACTCAAGAGCTCCAAGAGGAACTGCAGAGCACTCGAGAAAATCTGGCGCAGAGACCCAACACCGGACAACATGTCTGCCCTCAAGCTCGCCACCCGAAAACACCACCAGCTGATCCACGCCACCAAGAAAAACACATTCAAGGAACGACTGGACAACAACGCACACAACAGCAAGGAACTCTTCAACATCGTGAAAGAGCTCTCCAACCCCAACGCCGGAAACAACGACATCACCCCTTCGCAAGACCTCTGCAACTCCCTCGCTTCCTACTTCCACAACAAGATCGCGGACATACACAACAGCTTCATCACCCAACGGACGCACGCCACGACCGAACCACCGCCCCCCACCACCACCCTCCGCGCCTGGACCCCGATCAGCACCGAAGACACCATCCGCACGATGAACTCCATCCACTCCGGATCTCCGACAGACCCCTGCCCTCACCACGTCTTCAACAAGGCCGACGCTGTCATCGCACCCCACCTGCGGGACATCATCAACACCTCCTTCGACATCGCCACCTTCCCGGAGAGCTGGAAGCACGCCGAACTCAGCGCTCTACTAAAGAAACCATCAGCAGACCCAACCGACCTCAAGAACTACCGCCCCATCTCGCTGCTCCCGTTTCCGGCCAAAGTCATCGAGAAGACAGTCAACAAGCAACTGGCCGCCTTCCTCGAGACAAACGGTTCCCTCGACCTCTCGCAGTCTGGCTTCCGGACCAACCACAGCACCGAGACCGCCCTGATCGCAGCCACCGATGACATCCGAGCCCTGCTCGACAACGGAGAAACAGCGGCCCTCATCCTCCTGGACCTCTCCGCGGCCTTCGACACTGTCTGCCACCGTACCCTAGTACAGCGCCTCAGCAACGTCGGAATCCAGGAGAAGGCACTGGAGTGGATCGTCTCCTTCCTCGCCGGAAGGACACAGAGAGTCCGCCTTCCCCCGTTCAGATCGGAAGCCACCAAAGTCATCTGCGGCGTTCCTCAAGGCTCCTCGCTCAGCCCAACACTCTTCAACGTCTACATGAGCCCCCTCGCAGCCATCGCACGCCAGCACAACCTGAACATCATCTCCTACGCCGACGACACCCAGCTGATCCTCTCCCTCACTAACGACCCCGCCACCGCCAGAGCCAACCTGCACGAAGGGATGACAGACGTAGCCAAATGGATGTCGAACAGCCGTCTGAAACTGAACTCGGACAAGACGGAAGTCCTCATCCTGGGATCCTCACCCTCCGCCTGGGACGACTCCTGGTGGCCCCCCGCCCTGGGCAGCGCACCCAAACCAACAGACCACGCACGCAACCTGGGCTTCATCCTGGACTCCTCCCTCCCTTGAAATATTTTCAAAAAATGGGAAAATTGATTTGTAAAATAAAGTAAGAATAATCACAGATCTGGAAATGTTAGACTTTGGTACATGCCACCCAGCTCCTGACTTGGATCAACAACCCTGAATATCCCCGGGACATTCCTAATTTGGAGCCCTTGTGGAATTATGCCTGCTCTTAGGTATTCGGATAGCATCGCCGCGAGGGATCTATCCAGTTCTTGGATTTCATTCCTTTCAGACCCTATCAAGAGTAGGGTATATTTGCTTTAAGTAAGCAAGATAATGTCAGAGGACAAAGCTCCTCCCTACACAGAAGAGTACATAGCAAAAATAATCAGTGAACCGTCACTTTTTGCAACACATTCCACACATATCAGCAATCCCAGGCAACAACTATTGGAAAGGCTCGAGAAAGCTAAGAAAAAGCATGTAAGAACAGAGCTGCATGCTCACATGCTACCTGAATACCTAAGAGCAGGCATAATTCCACAAGGGCTCCAAATTAGGAATATACCGGGGATATTCAGGAAAGACCCAAAATTTAAAGGTAAATTCTGTAACATCTCAGTTACATGCTCACGCCATTGGATGGTGCTGGGCGTGGAGACCGCGCTTGAGCATGCAAAATCTGAACTCAAAGAGATCGAGGAAATAGAGAAGGAACTTCTAGGAAGTGACACCATAACCGATGCCAAGTCCCTACTGGACAAACTCAATAAAACCATAGAAGATTTCAATAGCTTTGAATTAAAGAAAAAAATAGACAAAGTTGGAAAGGATATAAAAAACTATTCCAAAGAACGAGCATACCCATATCTCCGAGAAGACTACTATACAACAATAGCCAATCAGAACCAACAAAACACTTGGGGTAGATTTAGACGCAACCAATCGGTTACGTTTTCAGAATCATCGGGGGGCTGAAGTGACTCCGAACCTCAGGCGGGACCTAGTCGCTCTGACAATCATCCAGGCCAATCATCTTTTTTAGATCGAGGAGGGAAAGCCAAAGCCAAAACATGGCACCAATACCCAGGCGAACGACACACGCGCCGGAAACGTTACCAATGGGGCCCACAGCCATACTAACCAATCATAGTTCAGTAGATACTATCCCCATTTTTAATTTATCTAAACATGTCATGTCATCTGCAGAGATTTCACTACTTAGTAAGGGTCTCTCCTATGTAGTCACAGAAAGAACCAACTTTTTCTCAATTAAGACAGAGATCTTTCAATTTTTTTTAGAAAAATCAGGCTAAAACTTTGTTTCAAAGACAAGGAACTGACCACCAAAGAATCCGTTACGGGTCTGAGACCCCCCTCCAAGTTTTATCCCACAAATGAGATGCTACCACCTGAACTCCTAGCCTTTGAAAAACTGATAATACAAGGGATAGACAAGATGAAAAATACAAAGGCCTTCATCCCATACAACATCACCCTTAACGAACGTCAATCATTATGGGCCTTAAAAAACGATGACTCTATTATTTTAAAACCAGCAGATAAGGGGGGAGGAATAGTTGTTCAGGACCGCATTACCTATGAGGCAGAAATACAGAAACAAATCAATGATACCAGACACTATAAGAAACTTGGCACTAATCCTCTGCCCAAAATACGAAGAGACATCTTACTGATTACCACCGAAGCAAGAGAGGAGGGCTATATATCCCAGAAGGAATTTGAGTTTCTGAATAGTGATAACCCCAGACCTCCGGTATTATACACTATACCGAAAATACATAAGAGTACAACAGACCCGCAAGGCCGCCCAATACTATCTGGGTGCGGCTCAGTATTAGAACCTGGGCTCATACATAGACTTTTTTATACGAGAATTTGTTCCACTACAGGATACATATGTAAAAGACACAACCTTTATGGTTAACTTGATGGAAGGGATGCCGTTCACAAAGGGCATAGACCTATTGGCTACCCTGGACATTAGTTCGTTATATACAAACATACCACAGGAAGACAGTATACAAGCAATAGAATTCTTACTCGAACTACGTTCAAAACCCATTCAGGTACCAACAGAGTTTATTATTAAACTGTTACGTATTGCCCTGCAAAGCAATTATTTCATGTCAGGTGGAGAATATTATTAACAATGTTCTGGAACCAGTATGGGGGCAATTTTTGCCCCAAATCTGGCTAACATCTATATGAACCAGATGGAGCACCAATATGTACTGACCAATCTTAATCCATACTATTCCAGGTTAAAATGCTGGAAAAGATACATTGACGATATTTTCGTTATCTGGACAGGAACAGATGCCAGCTTCAGAGACTTTGTCGGACACCTGAATACGGTGCAAACAAATCTAAACTTTACATCCACCACCAATAATTCATCCTTTCTGGATTTAAACATCAGTCATCAAAATGGTTCACTTTACACGTCCCCACACAGGAAAACAACAGAAAGAAACACTTTACTCTCTTATCGCAGTCAACATCCACGAGCTTTAAGGGACGGACTACCATTCGGGCAGTTCCTTAGAATAAGGCGAAATTGCACACATAAGGAAGACTACATGCGAGAAGCAGAGATGTTGAGACTGAAGTTGTCTTCTAGAGGCTATCCTAATAGACTTGTGAAAAAATCGCGCAAACGAACATGGCATTGTCCAAGGGAGGAGCTTCTAAAAACCAAAGAGAAAAAGACTGTAGACAAAATAGTATGTGTAACAACTTTCTGCAGCCACACAAACGAAATACGTAAACTGATCATAAAACATTGGGACATCATTAAGAGTATAGATGCATCCATAGAATTTCCCCTTTTTGCATATAAACGAGGAAAAAACTTAAAAGACCATCTGGTCACATCAGTGACTGACACTAAAGTGAAAGTTTCTAACACACTTACAAGTGCATGGGGGTTACCCAGCATCAAAGGACATCACAGATGTGGGAATTGCGTGTTTTGTGATTTTACCTTCAACACCACTACATTTGAACACGGGAACGTCAAACACACCCTTGAAAGTTACTCAAATTGCAATACACGCAACGTGGGGTACTGCATTTGGTGCCCATGCAACCTAGCCTACATAGGCCAGACTCAACAACCTGTCAAAGCCAGAATCAGCCAGCATAGAAGTCGTATACGGAGGGCAGATCCAAATGCACCCCTGGTCACTCATTACACAGAGAAACAGCATACGGCCGACCAAATACGATGGCAGATAATAGCAATCGCAACCCTCTCAGAAAGAGGTGGCGACATTAGCACTATTCTCCAACGCTTAGAGTGCATGTGGATAGATAGGGCCAATTCAATTGAAGTGGGCCTGAACTCGGCTGAGGAATGGCGGGGATTTGTGACGAATCAGCACTAATCAATACAACTGAACCATGTAGACTCCTGTTCCTGTTGCTACAGGATTATCAAGAATGTGAGCGTGAGTTTTGGTTCACGGCAGATGAAAAAACTGGTTCTCTATCTCAACATTACACTCTGTCAAATGATTACGCAATTATGTAGTGAATTGTAATTGCTTTTAAGTAATTGTATAGCTCTGTAGTAATTGTATAGTCATGAGTATAAATATGAAATGTTTATGTATAAATTCAATGTCTGACCGTCAGCATATCAATGCTTTATGGTAATTTACCAAGGTAAATGCATCACAATCTTTATTTACACCGCAACATGCGGTGAGTCATCTTACTGTCACGCCGTAACATACTATAATGACCGCTATTACAGCGGGGTACGTAGCATACACAGACTTTCTAGTAACGATGACTTGCGTTACCATAGTTACGCGGGTTGGCCGCGGAAGTCTCGTTGTCCATACGACCACCGCGAGACTTTGTGAGCAAACGCAGAAGCTAGCGAACTGACGAGCGGCTGCCATGGCAACGCAGCTCCGAGCAGTAGATTGAGCGACGGCTCAATGCTCAGAACGGGGCTGACATACGGCTGCCCTATTGAAGCCTTTAAGTTAAAAGAAGGACTCGAGGCATGTACACACTGACATCGAACTGGAGAGAGTCTAACCCGGCCACACGCCAATACCTCATTGTAGGAGACCTCGTCATTCGACATTAAAAGTTAGTGTCATTAGCGCTTTAGCGCGATGCACTTTTCCATATCCTTATCTAGCATTAAATCTTACTCACTCTTGTTGTTTTAGGTTAAAAGACACCATTACGTGTCTGTTACTATCAAGCCTATAAGGCAAACTCCATCGCGCAGCATTCAGAGAAGGCAGCCCACACCTCATGATCGTGAGGTAAGAGCCTTTTCGAAATAAACTTTATCGACAATGAACATTGTTGTATAACATAGAACTTACCAAGTTGTCGTTTATTCCCTTTACGCGCCACGCAGCACCCGGCTGGGTACTCACTTGAGTGCTTTTATGATTATTTTTCACAAACACGGGAGATCACACGTCCACCAAGGCTGTTCTCACAATCCAGGTATCTCAACATCATCTCTTACGCCGACGACACCCAGCTGATCCTCTCCCTCACCAGAGACCCCGACACCGCCAGAACCTGCCTACACGAAGGGATGAAAGACGTCGCCGAGTGGATGAAGGACAGCCGCCTGAAACTGAACTCGGACAAGACGGAAGTCCTCATCCTGGGATCTTCGCCCTCCGCCTGGGATGACTCCTGGTGGCCCCCAGCCCTGGGCACCGCACCCAAGCCAACCGACCACGCACGCAACCTGGGCTTCATCCTGGACCCCTCCCTCTCGATGACCAGACAAGTCAACGCCGTCTCCTCATCGTGCTTCAACACCCTGCGTATGCTTCGCAAGATCTTCCGCTGGATCCCGACCGAGACCAGGAAGACTGTCACCCAGGCACTCATCACCAACTGACTGGACTACGGAAACGCCCTCTAGGCCGGAACCACAGCCAAGCTACAGAAAAGACTCCAGCGCATCCAGAACGCCTCCGCCCGACTCATCCTGGATGTCCCCCGACGCAGCCACATCTCCAGCCACCTGAGGAACCTGCACTGGCTCCCCATCGACAAGAGGATCACGTTCCGGCTCCTCACCCACGCACACAAGTCTCTCCACGACCTGGGCCCCAAGTACCTCAACGACCGCCTGACCTTCTACACGCCCACCCGCCAGCTACGGTCCACCAGCCTCGCCCTCGCAGCCGTACCACGCATCCGAAGAGCCACCGCCGGAGGAAGATCCTTCTCTTACCTGGCTGCCAAGACTTGGAACTCCCTCCCCATCCACCTTCGGCTGACCCAGGACCATCTCGCCTTCAGGAAACAACTCAAGACCTGGCTGTTCGAGCAGTAGCATACCCCTCCCCTCAAGCGCCTTGAGACCCTCCCGGGTGAGTAGTGCGCTATACAAATGGCATGATTGATTGATTGATTGATTTATTGTTCCTGCCTTTCTTGCAATCACCTTCTTGAGCCCCCAATACTTGCCTGCAAACTAACGCTATGCGTTTTCGTGCAGATATCCCCAATACCTACTGTCCTGAGGAAACACCACATGCAACAAAGGGGTTGAAACACCGTCAACACGAGTACAAAAAGACCGCATATAGCTGGTGTTATCAGACATCCTCGCTGTTCTGTATCAATTGGTCCTTTCTTGTACATATGGAAACCGTTTTTTACTAAACCACTGTACATAATTGATCACTGGTTCCATGATTCACTTGGGGATGCACTGCACAAAATTTATAATTGTTCAAATTTCTTAAAGAAATGATATATATTTACATATCAATGTCTTCTTTATTGTTGCAAATATAAACATTGAATGTGTTTAATTGTGTAGAAGTTTCTTTTCCCTCTTGCATTATCCCCTCCCTTACAAATGTATTGCCATTGTGCGCTTCTAATTCTATTATTATTTATTTTGTCTACGAGAACCACTGTCTCTTTAGTATAACACAATTACCCTGGTTCTTAGTAAGCAGGGTTCCCCTGTAATCTTAATTGATTTTCCTGTGGAGCATTGACTTGCTCCCAGCCTTCACGATCATCAACAGATGTGGGACCAAGGTCGTGGCATGAACCCAGCGGGGAAGCCGTTCTGACCTGGTGCATTCCCTGCAGGGCAGTGGAGAACTCCTTCTCAGCAAGAGACCTCTCAAGTTCTACCCTTGCCTTTGGGGAGAGATGTGGCATCACCAGATCAGCGGCGATGGGGTTGTGCCGCTCCCCTTAGCCCAGTGGGTTCAAATGATAAAGATGCTTGTAGTTCTGTGCAAAGGCATCAGCTATTTCCGATACTACATGAGACAGCACGCCATCCATGTAGACCTGGAGAATAAACCTGTCCACCAGAAATTTGGTCGCCAGCCGGTGATACAGGCTTCTGTACTTGTGCCCAAATTCGTAAATTCTGGACTGCATGTACATTAGAGCTACTATAACTCCCCCTAACATCCACTGCTTTAGGGCCTACCTTGATGCCTCATGGCAACACAGATTGATCTCCTCTCCTGATTGGGGATTCCTGCTCTCTTTCTCTCTTCTTGCCAGCTAAAAAAGTGAGTATCTTCCCCCGAAGGACTGTTTTCATTGTTTCCCACAGTGTCACTGGGGATATATCAGGGGTAGAATTATTCTTAAAATAGAAATCCAGAACATCCTATCATACTCCTGGAATGCTCTGTCTTTCAATCATCTTGCTGGCAGGGACCAGGAAAGATCCGACCCACGCCTATGTAGCCCAAGCTGTACATAATTGGGCCAATGGTCAGACAACACCCTTGGGTAAATCCTGCTACCTGTCACCCTGCGTATCTCCGTGGGGGAGGAAGAAGTAGTCCAGATGCGAGTGTGACCTGTGAGGGTGTGAGTAGTATGTGTATTCCCATGTTGTTGGGTTAAGGACCCTACAGACATCGCATAAACCCAGGGAATCAACCCAGGGCACCAAAGAGGATTGTCTCTTCCCACTTGCCCCATCCTGTGTGTCCAAGAGTGGGTTAAGGCATCAATAAAGTCGACCCCACGATTAACCCTGCTTCCGGGGTGCCGCAATAACCCATGTCAGCTCTATCATAGTGCCTGCCCGGAAGGTGGGGGGACATACACACTGGCAATTGTGGATTTCCTACCACCCAGGCAGTCCTTGATTAAGATGTAGCAACCCAACCCATCCTAGACTACCACTATAACCACCATGGCGACGGCTTTGTGTAGCAAGATAGCCACCCCTCTCGACCCTCAGTTGAATCCAGCGTGGTACACTGGGTGAGAGCATCAATGGGCCAAAATGGGACACTTGTCACCAAGCAAGTGAGTCTCCTGGAGCAGGAGGGCCACTGCTGCAAGTCTATGAGCATGCGTAAGGATAGCTGACCTCTTAACCTTGTCCAGCAAAGCGTTTACATTCTAGGACAGGACGCTAAACCCTCTGGATCAGTCATGGTGTTTGGTGTGTCAAACATGCCTGCAGGGCTTAGGCCAGAAGCTAACCATTAAACTTTTGTGCAACTAGTGCAATGAAACTGTACCCCAGAACCCCCCTCACACCCAATACTTCAAGCCCAGAAGCATTTTTCACCAATAGAACAAACATACCCACAAAGAAAACAGTCAACAGTACATCAAACAAAACTAAACAAAAACTAAGAGCACAGTCAGATGTAGCGGGGATTCGCCATCATCACACCTTCTTCATTTGGCAGGAGTCCTGGAGCCCCATTTGACTACCCTAGAAACAAACAGCAAGATTCAGTCTGCACCGGCCACCCCGGGAAGGCATCAGGTCCCCCCAACAATGCACCCGGGGTTGAACCTCCAGGGGAGCCAGCCCCCAGTCCAGAGCAAGAGCCATCTGAGGCAGAAGATCCTGAGCTCCACACCCAGGCCAGCGCCCGCCGGGCGCTCGTTCGACCATTTCTCCTTCTCCACTAGTTTCTTCTCGAAGGAGGGTCTATCTGCCCCCATTGACTTGTTTGCTCTACCCACAGGTCCGGCAGTCGTTTCCTTTTGGTAGCCCAGTCCCACTCCTCTTCCGGGTTATCAAAGGATATCAATTTTCTTTGAAACAACACCTTAGGTTTTGCCAGATAAAAGAGTGCATATTGAATGTCCATGGCCCTGAGTTTCCTCTTTACCACAAGAAAGGATTTGCACATAAGCTGTACCTTGACGATGTAGTCTGGAACAGCATCACTATAGGCTCTGTACAGCGGATGGTTTGGAGGTGACGGACACACCTCAGTATGGTGTCTCTGTCAGCCTAGTTCAAAAGTCACATAATGATAGGACGAGTTAGGGCACCGGTCTCAGGACAAGCGATCTGTGAGCCCTCTTTAGCACAAAGCAAGTGGATGGCACCTGATGGAGCGAGATAGAAAACAAAATTTTGTTTAAACTCGCAAAGTCACATTTCCATAACATGAATAAAATTATTAATGATTTGTGATATGTCGTGCTAATACAACTTAGATTAAACTTTACACGTGGGGGGACTAACATGTGTGCTCATAAACGTGCATAAATGTTGCATCTTTTTGTTCGTGCAAAATAATAAAATAATTTATTGTTTTCGTTTTTGTCATTACTAATTGCTGCAAACTTAAAAGAAGCATGTGCTTGTTTTGCTTTTCTTTGTCTGTATGATGTCATTTCTACTATTCTAGGTGCATATGGGTCTCATGGAAAAACGGAGACTGGTAAATATAAACGCTGCTTTATTTGTTTGCAATGGCTAGGTAACATTTTGATTAATCGGGTGGGTTAATTAATTAGTAAACCATGGGGTGGATACAGAATCTACTTTATTTCTTACATTAATACTTTTCTTGTGTTTGTTTTATATTAGAAATCATAAGTTGCCTGCTTTTGGGCCTAGTCATTTGAAACGCAGAAAAAGAGCTGACATATAATTCTGCAGAAAGTCACGAGACGCCCATTCTGAATTTAAACGTTTATTGAAGCTGCATTCACAAAGCAAAAACTGATGAGCTGACATCATTCTGTCGGACATGGCCAAGGTCGAAAGTGAACATTTTGTCAATCCTTAACTTGGCATCCGCGGAAGTATAATGAAAGTCAATGGACGCTGCGAGAATGACTTAATACATTTGTTGCAACATGAGGAAGCTTCTGGCTTCACGTGGAAGGAACAATGGTCTCTATGAAATAAGATTTAGTGGAACTTTTTGAGAAACGGGTGACATGTCACTTGTCACTCTCAGCCAATGGGACGTCGAGGATTTCTGAAAACTTTCCTTTGCTAGTTTAGTTAGCGTAGAAAGGTATAAAAAGTCATGCCCTTAGGGTTGGGCTGGCTGCTGCTTTCTGACTTTCCGATGAGGGTGATGTGCTGCTGGACTTTGCGTGGAGCACGTAAGAATCCTCAAAGAACTTTACTTTAATTTCTATCTATTTAGCTTAGTTAGGGAATTAGGTTTTAGAAATGCTAAACTTTATATATTTTCTTTAAAATTGTTTCAATTGCTTAAATAGTAATTTTCTCATATTTCATTATAATCATGCTTGCATTATTGCTAATAAAATTCATTTATAAAACTTTCAACTTATATACCATAATTTAGTAAATAAAATCTTACTTTTGACAAACAAGCTGGTCTTGGTTATTCAGAAGTGTAGGTTACTATTAGCTAAATCACGTCGCCTATGGTGGTCATTTAAATGGTTGGGTTTTATTCTAATGACAATATTCTTTCTGCAAATGTATAAAAATGTATATAGTTTGTAGATAATGTGTATATAGATTTATTCTGACCACCTGATTCAGTAGGCCTAAAATATATCAGGTTTATAAATGGGTCCATATTTAGTTTAGAATTTTGTTTATAGGTTATGAAGTTGGGTAGCGTAGTTTATGATATATTTTCTATAGCCCGCTGGATCAATTCTCTGGTAGCAGAAATTGATGGTTGCTAAGAGGTAACCAAGGTAATATGTTGGTTGCTAAGGGTTACATTATGGTATGGAAATAGGATCGATGTTTTAACACATGTTAAGTTTGTTTTTCGTGCTATCTGTAAGCTATACCGGTATAGATTGTGTGGCGAGAAATTAGTCACGCAAGCCATCTGTTCCGTTTGTAGTGATATCGCCGAGTATCACAAGAGGTATCGCCGTGTACCATAGTGTTGTCGCCGAGCAGCACAGTTTTAGGGCTAGGTCTGAATCCTGTATAGTGAGGGTTTTCTAAGAAATCAAAGCAGCATGAGAATAGGGACAAAGCGCCTTCCATAAAACTCACTGTGATGAGAGTATTAGTTATATCCGAGCTTGAGTGAAGGGTAAAATTAACGTCGGTGCATGATTATCTATAAACAGGTTAGAGTCCTGTACGGGTACATGTTTCATATCTATAAACAGGTGAGAGCCCTGTACGGATAACGTCGTTATTTTGCTAACGGTGCATGATTTCTATAAACAGGTGAGAGTCCTGTACGGATTTCATGTGTGTTTGAAATTAGGGAATTTTCCGTGTAAAAGTGCGAGTTTGAATTGTATTTTATGTTCAAGTGGAACTCTTAGAACTTTCACTTCGCGGTGGGTTCAGAGCAAAGCGAGTTCATAATAATACTTGTTAGAAGGGTGGGGTAAGGTTACTCTACTGACAATTGAATATTATCCTTAGTGTGAATAGCGCCGCCTATTCCGAAGTGTGGATACTTGAATGTATGTAAACTATCCTAAATAGTGAAACGAACAGATGTTGTCCTTATAGTCATCGTTAAAAATTAATTTACACTGAAAAGTGTCCTTAAAATGGCGCTGTGAAAAGATTTTGTGAAGGAGGGGTAAGCGCCAGGAGTGAGAAGCGAGAAACCGCAGCTGCTGTGTACGTCACAGAGCCGCGCTGGGATTGGGTGACCTACGTCACAAGCTGTATTCTGATTGGCTCTTAAGTCTCTGAAGGCCTGTGAGCTGATTGGTCGTTCGGAAAAATTCTAAATTTATTGGTTGAGCAGAAAAGTGACGTAGCTCAACTGTCATTGGCTTGTTGGTGTGTTTCGCGCACGGATTGGTTGTTGTACGGAACATCCCGGAAATATTTTACGAACGATTTTGTGAATTAAATTTAACTTTTAAAAATGAGTTATCATTTTAAACATGTTGAGAAAAAGACAACATTATTTCAGAAATTTAAGAATTTATTTTCACCTGACAAGAAAATCGAAACGCGAGGTGGTAAACTACTTCATAAGTATAAAACACCTGCAGCGTACATGGAAGGTGAATACGGATATCATACTGTCTTATGGTTCGACAGTTGGAAACGCTATACTAAAAACGACGGTGTTTTAGCTTGGCCTGATGATGGTTCATTTAATGTAAGAGTTTTAAGAAATTTACGAGAGAAAATGAATGCTCTTGTTCCAAAACCGAGACCAACTCAATTTGAAGCTTTAGTTGAGTGGGAAGACGAGATGTATCAGTTACAAAGAGAAGCTAGTGGAATTAAAAGACCTTCTAAAAATCCATCTTGGAAAAGAGAAACTCATGAAGATAGATTGCGAATGTGGAGACAGGGAAACATGAGTGAAGGATTGTATTTAATTCATGAAATGGTAATGGGTACTCCTACAGGGAAATCTATGGAAAGTGAATCTGAGGATGCAGTTATGGAAGAAATATATACAACTGCTAGAAAGAATCAGCCTAATCAGCCTTTGAGACCTCCTAGATCATGGTCTACTCCGGTGGTTTCTACTGAAACTTCACCGAGTGCACCTCCAATTAGTGAAGCTCCTAAACTTTATCCAAATAATTGTGAAATCAATGAAACTCCTAGAAGACCAGAATTCGAGAATGCTCGAAATGAAGGTAGACATTTTACAATGACTCCAAGAGCAAGGGAACCTCCAAAAGATTATACAAGAGAGGCAAGAAATGTTGAAGATGTTGATTATAATGAATATTTAAGATCTAAAGAAGAATTAATTAAAAGAATGACAAAAGGCATGGAAGCTGTCACAGTTCCAGTAACAATTGGCCCAGATAGTTTAAATTACTATCGGGATGATGAACTACTATTCATTTGCAAAAGCATTCAGTGGAAAACGAAAAATAAATATGATCAATTAGAGGATCTAGCTGCAGAACTTGAAATCGATGTGAGTAAACAAAAGAATTTTGCAAAGCATTACAGATTAGACTTTTCAGAAAGTGACATTGAGAGTTTGAACTCAATGGGAAGAATAGTTCACATTAAAGATTTGATTGTTTATATCAAAAAGCTAGGAGAACTGAATAAATGGAGAGTAAAATGGACGAAAAAGAAGGAAGATGAAAGATTGGATAAATTGTCAAAACAATTTCCAATGAGAGAAGTTGCAGGTGGAGGATATGTTCATGTCCCGTGGTCGAGACAGGACATTCTGTTATTTACAAATGACTTTCCAAAATTGAGGGAAAAACCAGTCGAGTGGTACAGGCAAGTTGATAGATTTATCAAAGTGTCAAAAGTTCTGTGGATTGATTTAGATGGATTTTTTGACATTGTAGTTCCATCTGATCTTTGGACAGAATGTAAAATATCTATTAGTTGGCCAAAAGCAGAACCTGAACGAATCAAAGAGACAGGCGCTCCTAATCCACTTGTAATGGATTTTTATGAAAAAGTAATTGTTTGGATGAAAAACAAAATTCCACCCAAAGAAGTCGATTGGGTTAAAATAGAAAGAACAGAACAGGAAACAAAAGAATCAGTTCATTCTTTTTATGAAAGACTACTGTTAATCTTTAAACAATACAGTGGTTATGAAAAATTAGATGAAAAAGACATGAGTCATTTTATCTATAGATTTGTTTATGGATTAAAACCTGAAATTGGAGAAATGATCAGAACTAGTATTGTCGGATGGCAATCACTATCTGTAGATGATATTCTAAGAAAAGCAAAGTATTGCAGTGATGAAATAGAAGTAAAACAGAAGAAGCTGAAGGAGAAAGCCATGTGGGCTCAGGTAAAGGTGGCTGAGCAACAGATTGCCAGCATGGGTAATAAGAACACTAATTTTGTTCAAACTGGAAATACAAACCAGATACAAGGAAAGTTTAAAGGTAATAATTTCCCAAAGAAATTTAGCCCAAAGATAGAAGAGCTGAAGCAAAGATTACCTTGTTTTAATTGTGGCGAAATTGGACATTGGAGGGACGAGTGTCCTCATCCTCCTAAAAACTTAAAGAATCCCTTATTGAATCCACAGATGCAGAATGGTGTTAACCTGCAGCAACAGCTACAGATGCAACAGGGGTTAAACGAATTTAATATTCAGCGACAGTTACAGCAACAGCAACAACAACAGGTGAATAATCGTCAAGACCAATTGCCACAACCACCTTTTCCGAATTGTGGGGGAGTTCAAAAATATAATCCAAACGTGGGATTTC
The DNA here is from genome assembly GCF_964261635.1 of Lissotriton helveticus. Lineage (NCBI taxonomy): Eukaryota > Metazoa > Chordata > Amphibia > Caudata > Salamandridae > Lissotriton > Lissotriton helveticus. The sequence goes on from NC_136068.1 coordinate 1,450,633,281, forward strand.
AGGGAAGTGAACAGGTAATAAAACCACAAAAACAGCAAAAGCAGCAAAGGGTTCAAATGCAAAATGCTTCACAACAATTTTTATTAGCAGAAAGTCAAGACAGTGATTCTGATGATTATTGCTGACGGTGCCCGAGAGAGGAGGAAGAGTGTGTTGTTGGAGCCACTCTTGAGGTTGACCAGTCTGGTCCTTATGTAAACGGGAAAGTTAATGATGTAGACATCACTTTTCTAGTGGACACTGGTGCTACCCGTTCTACTGTTAGATCAGTGGAAATTGAAAACCTACCTCTCTCTGGGGATAACATCCAAGTTGTGGGAGTAAGTAATCAGCAAATTAAAACAGATTTAACTGATCCAGTACCAGTTGAAATTGGAAATTACAGAGACAAACACAGATTTGTGGTTTGTAATAGTAGTCCAGTAAATCTATTAGGCAGAGACATCCTATGTAAAATGAATTGCAGAATATATTGTTCTCCTGATGGAGTTGAGTTACAAACAATGGAGGAAGATGGTTTATACAGGATGACAATGATGATGATGGAAGCAGAAGAAACAAAATTGTTTCCTGCATTTGAAGAAAAGGATTTACCTGAAGAGCTAAAAGAAACAGTGAAATCTGAAATATGGGATTTTACTGGGAATGAGATGGGTCTAATGAAAAACGTAGATCCTGTAAAAATTGCATTGAAACAGGGAATAGAATTTCCAAACACTCCACAATATAAAATGAAAACAGAAACAATTGAAGGTATTACACCTATAATTGAAAAATTAATCAAGCAAGGTGTATTAAAGGAAATGAAGAGTAGCTCTTGTAATTCACCAATTATGGGAGTTAAAAAGTCTAACGGAACATTTAGGATCGTACAAGATTTGAGAAAGGTTAATCAAATTGTCATTCCATGTTGTCCTGTGGTTCCAAATCCAGCAGTAATTCTATTTCAGATTCCACATGATGCTGAATGGTACACAGTCATTGACCTTTGCAATGCATTCTTTACTGTTCCCTTACATCCAGACAGTTATGAAATCTTTGCTTTCAGATTCCAAGATAAGACCCTTGGATGGACAAGAATCCCTCAGGGCTATACAGAAAGTCCTTCAATCTTTAATGAACTGTTAAAAAGATCATTAGAAGATTTAGATTTACCAGGTAGGTCTACGTTGGTGCAGTATATTGATGATTTGTTAATAGCTGCAAAGACAAGAGAAAATTGTGTAAGAGACACAATAATTCTGTTAAATCGCCTTGCAGAAGAAGGACATAAAGTGTCCCCAGCAAAACTACAGTTTTGCAAACAAGAAGTAAAATATCTTGGTCACAGAATTGCAAAAGGAAAAAGACAAGTAACAATAGAGAGAATAAAAATGATTCAAGCAATGTTACCGCCAAGAACACAAAGACAGGTCAGAATGTTCCTGGGAATGGTAGGTTACTGTCGACAATGGATAAGTGGATTTTCAGTAATTGCAAAACCACTACAAAGATTGACAAAGTCAGATGTAAAAGATCCAATTATTCTCAATGATGCTGAGATGGAATCTTTTGAGAACCTGAAAAAGAGCTTATGCCAAGCTCCTGCTTTAGGCATGCCAAATTATGAGAAAGATTTTGAACTGTATTGCAGTGAGAGAGAAGGATGTGCATTATCTGTATTAATACAGAGACATGGAAATTTAAAGAAACCTATTGCATACTTCTCTGCAGTTCTTGATCCAATTGCAAAAGCATTACCAGGTTGTTTGAAAGCAGTTGCAGCTACAAGTATCAGCCTCGAACAAAGTGAAGGAATCATTATGGGATTTCCTGTGAAAGTTTTTGTGCCTCATTCGGTTGAAATATTACTGACAAGAGGTAAGACTCAACATTTAACAAGTAGCAGATTGACAAAGTATGAGAAAATCATACTGGGAGCAGATAATGTTTCGATTTCAAGATGTTTGAATCTGAATCCTTCTACATTACTGCCTGATTCTGAAATTGTTGATGACATTGAAACTGAACATGAATGTTTAGATGTCATGGAATTCTGCACTAAACCAAGAAAAGACATCAAAGACAGACCTTTGTCTGAATCGGATTTTGTCTACTTTGTAGATGGCTCATGCTTAAGATCCGAAGGAGGTGTCTTGAAAGCTTCATATTCAGTTTGTACAGTTGTAGATGTTGAAGAAGCATCATGTCTTGAAGGAGTTCGTTCAGCACAAGTGGCTGAATTGATTGCTTTAATTCGTGCATGTGAAATATCAAAGGATATAAGAGTTACCATCATTACTGATAGTCAGTATGGGTACGGAGTTGTGCATGATTATGGACAACTCTGGTCACAGAGAGGATACATGACATCAACAGGATCACCAATTAAAAATGCAGTCTTCATTAGAAGATTAATTGAAGCAATACAATTGCCAAAAGAAATTGCAATTGTCAAATGTGCAGCGCACACTAGAGGAACTGATTATATTTCCAAGGGAAATGCCTTCGCAGATGAAACAGCAAAGTACTGCGCAAGGAAAAATTATTCATACAATCGGGAGAGGAGTAAAGAAACTGATTCAAATTCATTAATGCTAACAACTGTTGTAGAAACATGGCATGAGATTAGAGATTTACAAAACGAAGCAAACGATGAGGAAAAAGACCTATGGTTAAGATCAGATTGTAGACCACGTGAAGAAGATGGAGTGTGGGTTTACAAAGATGGCAGAGTAGTGTTACCAAATTGCTTGATTGCTGACATGGCCAGATTATATCATGGTCCTGCACATCTAGGAAGAGATTCTATGGTCAGACTTTTTAGAGAAACATGGTTCAATACAAAATTTAGAACCATTGCTGAATCTTTTTGTCAAAGGTGTTTGTCATGCCAACAAATGAATCCAAACAGAAAATCAGTGGTGGGGACAGGAATAATTGGTCGAGAGGGTGGTCCCTTTACCAGGTTACAAATGGATTTCATTGAAATGCCCTTACACAACTGTTTGAAATATGTACTTGTAATTGTATGCTTATTCTCAAGATGGGTAGAGGCTTTCCCTACACGACATTGTGATTCAATTACAGTAGCAAAACTATTGCTCAGAGAAATCATCCCAAGGTACGGTTTTCCAGTCACTATTGAGAGTGATGGAGGAAGCCATTTTGATAACAAACTGATGAAGTTAATTTGTGAAGCTTTGAGCATTGAGCAGAAAATACACTGTGCATACAGACCAGAGGCATCAGGTGTAGTTGAACAAATAAATGGAACAATCAAAAACAGAATTGGAAAAATGTGTCTTGAAACAGGTATTAAGTGGACTGATGCTCTTCCACTTGTTTTGATGTCAATAAGAAGTACACCAGATAAAAAGACAGGTTTGAGTCCTCATGAAATTTTAATGGGAAGAGTTATGAGGCAAGCTTTTGTACCTGTAGGTAAACTGTTGAGCATAAATGACAGTGCAATTTTGGATTACTGTAAAAGGTTATCTGATATGGTAACTTCTGTGTCTAATCAGGTGGGAACTGAAGCTCAATCAAATGAAAAAGTTTTGACTCATGATCTGAGACCTGGCGATTGGGTCAGAACGAAAGTACATCGGAGAAGGAATTGTCTAGCTCCTAGATGGCAGAAACCTAGGCAGATAATCTTGATCACTACTAATGCTGTAAAGTGCAGAGGATTGAAGCGTTGGATTCATCCTAGTCATACTATTCCAGTACCAACTCCTGAGAGTTCTGACGTTGAAAGTGATACAACAGATGATTCTGATTCTGAAGCAGAAGACAGAACAGAAGGTGAAGTAATTCCAGATTCTGAAGATCGACAAGAAAGTCGACATCTGGAAACTGTGCCAGTGAATGGAAATCTGACAAGAAAAGACTTAGAAATAATTGAAATAGATTCTGAAGGTGAAGAGAATCTGTTAAAAGGAAAGATAACTGAGGATTCGGTTGTCTCTATTGAAGACAAAGAAGCTGAACCAAAAGAAGTTTCAGACCAGGAGAGTATCGAAAGGCAGAGAACAAACTCTGAAGTAAGGAACAAAAATCCGAAATCTGGGAAGTTAGAGGTAATTGAGGAAGAGGAGGAGAACGAATTACCGAGTACCAGTGATGGAAGACAAAGTGAAGTTCCTGAAGGAGTGAAATTGCCGAATAGAGAAGTTCCTGAGTCAATTGAAATTTCAGACTACGAAACTGAAGAAAGTGACGTGGAAGGTGGAAGTGAAAACAGAAAGAAAAGGACTTGGAAGTCAGAATCTAATAATTCTGAACCAAAGAAGAAGTACGTGAGAAAAGCAGACTACTGGCCAGGTGGAAGATTGAGAGTCAGATTGATCAAAAAGCCAATAGAACAAGTAGAGGAAATAAGTAGTCAAAAGAGTCCAGGAAAAGAAGTTGGAGTTGGAAGAAAAATTGAAGTGATATCGAGAAAAGGGAAGAGAATAATAAGACCAAACCAGAAATACAAATCTCCTGAGTGGACTTACTTAGTAATTCCACCTGTTATTGACATATATGATAGTAGTGAAGAAGAAAACGAAATCCAAGAAATTAGTGACAATGATTGAAGTACAGAATTATTAAATTGGCAAAAGGCTGAAGAAAATTTGTTAGTTGACACAAGGTCGAAGAAAAACTGTTTAGTTGAAGAAAACTTATGTATGACATAAGGTTGAAGAAATCTTGTTTAGGGTTATAAAAGAAAAATATATTTTAAAAGGGGGGTGTATATAAATTTTAAAATTTATTTTTATTTTTGAGGCTAAAACTAACCTAAAAAAAAAAAAAAAAATGCCTTATGTTAAGGAGAGCACTTCAAAGTGTTCTGTTTTTAAAAGATGCTGTAAGATGACTCTGGTATGTCTGCTCATTTTAGTTCTGCTCTGGTTGGTACTAGCTGTGATTATCCCTTTAGAAATGAATAGAGAATTACACAAAGTTAACATAACAAGCAAAGCTCTGGTTAGCCAAACTAAACATAGTGCATCTGCAAAAGTTATTGATCATCAGCCTAACATTCATCAAGATAAATCAATAGGTGATTTTTCAAGTAATACATTCACAAAGCTATTGAGTGAATATGTAAAGGTAATGGATGCAAAAGACTGCTATGTCTGTGTTAAGTTACCTGCTTCTGTTTCTGAGGGAGTAACATATAATATGCTTCCTCTCACTTATGCTGTAACATGTAGTGTATTAACTAGTTTATTTTATCAAACTGGTCGTTTAGAATATTACTATTCAAATTATGATGAAATTTTTGCTAATGTTAAGATTGATAATGCTTTAAATAAGCATAAGAAAGCAAAACAAATGAGAGAATATTTCCTTGTTACTAACGAACTCACTTACGAGTATGCTTACAAGAATAATCTAACATGTAAATTAAGTGCTGAAGGAAAGAAATTTTTGAATATGGTTGAGGAGAGAAGAGCAATTTATAAGAGAAATGAATTAGTCAAGCAGACTAAGTCAGCCTTCTGGCAAAAAGAGGATGAGAAATTAAATGGCAAAATGCTTGAAAATATTGCAATTCACATAGACAAACCAGTTAGTGGAAAGCTTTGCATTAGAAGAGATAATACACTTTTTGATAATTATTTTGTAGGTGCAAGTAACTGTGAAGATACTTATCAGATTATGGGAGGTTGGGGATTTAAAGGTAGAAAAGATCCTATCTTTCCTGGGATTTATTTTGTTTGTGGTGACAAAGCCTACTACAACCTTCCAGACCATTGGTATGGAACTTGTTATGTGGGAATTGTTTTTCCTAAAGTGTTTCATGTTGACAGAGATTCAAAAGGATTGTTTAAAATTCATAATTATGTAAATAGAGCTAAAAGAGAAACTTTTACCGAAGTTCTGGGAGATATTTTTCAAGCTGTAATACCTTTTGTTGGTATAACCCTAAATGCAGGGAGAATCAGAAAATTGTCCACTATAGTTGATAGATTATCAACTGACACTGCTGATGGGTTTCAATTAGTGAATGTTGAAGTTATTGCAATTAGATCCATGGTAATTCAAGACCGTCTTGCTTTAGACATACTCCTAGCAAAAGAGGGAGGAGTCTGTGGCATTTTACATGTCCAACATTGCTGTACATATATACCTGATGAAAGTAAGAATATTGAAATGTATATTAAGAATATTACACAAATGCATTCAGAGATAATTCCTTTAGAAGAAGAAGATTTTACAGGGAAACTTTCAAAAAGGTTTCAAGCAATTAAAAACTGGTTTCATAATATCGGAAGTTCAATTCTTGGCAAGATTCTGGCACCTTTGATTATAATAGTATTCATTTTTATTTTGACCAAATTAGGTTGTTTGTTACATAAAAGAAAGAAACAGTTGAAAGAAAAGAAAAGAATCTATCAACTCAGAAAAGAAGAAGAAAGGGAGATTGAATTACAGGAGTTACATAGAGAGCGTCATGTTAATTGCAAAGATTATGCAGAAACAGACTTTTAGGTTTACTGATACAAATGAATTTGAATCGATTTCTTAAAAATTTAATTTACCAAAATTTTGAGTGCTGGTGTGGTGATTTGTTAATCACCAGATGAGGGAGTTGATGGAGCGAGATAGAAAACAAAATTTTGTTTAAACTCGCAAAGTCACATTTCCATAACATGAATAAAATTATTAATGATTTGTGATATGTCGTGCTAATACAACTTAGATTAAACTTTACACGTGGGGGGACTAACATGTGTGCTCATAAACGTGCATAAATGTTGCATCTTTTTGTTCGTGCAAAATAATAAAATAATTTATTGTTTTCGTTTTTGTCATTACTAATTGCTGCAAACTTAAAAGAAGCATGTGCTTGTTTTGCTTTTCTTTGTCTGTATGATGTCATTTCTACTATTCTAGGTGCATATGGGTCTCATGGAAAAACGGAGACTGGTAAATATAAACGCTGCTTTATTTGTTTGCAATGGCTAGGTAACATTTTGATTAATCGGGTGGGTTAATTAATTAGTAAACCATGGGGTGGATACAGAATCTACTTTATTTCTTACATTAATACTTTTCTTGTGTTTGTTTTATATTAGAAATCATAAGTTGCCTGCTTTTGGGCCTAGTCATTTGAAACGCAGAAAAAGAGCTGACATATAATTCTGCAGAAAGTCACGAGACGCCCATTCTGAATTTAAACGTTTATTGAAGCTGCATTCACAAAGCAAAAACTGATGAGCTGACATCATTCTGTCGGACATGGCCAAGGTCGAAAGTGAACATTTTGTCAATCCTTAACTTGGCATCCGCGGAAGTATAATGAAAGTCAATGGACGCTGCGAGAATGACTTAATACATTTGTTGCAACATGAGGAAGCTTCTGGCTTCACGTGGAAGGAACAATGGTCTCTATGAAATAAGATTTAGTGGAACTTTTTGAGAAACGGGTGACATGTCACTTGTCACTCTCAGCCAATGGGACGTCGAGGATTTCTGAAAACTTTCCTTTGCTAGTTTAGTTAGCGTAGAAAGGTATAAAAAGTCATGCCCTTAGGGTTGGGCTGGCTGCTGCTTTCTGACTTTCCGATGAGGGTGATGTGCTGCTGGACTTTGCGTGGAGCACGTAAGAATCCTCAAAGAACTTTACTTTAATTTCTATCTATTTAGCTTAGTTAGGGAATTAGGTTTTAGAAATGCTAAACTTTATATATTTTCTTTAAAATTGTTTCAATTGCTTAAATAGTAATTTTCTCATATTTCATTATAATCATGCTTGCATTATTGCTAATAAAATTCATTTATAAAACTTTCAACTTATATACCATAATTTAGTAAATAAAATCTTACTTTTGACAAACAAGCTGGTCTTGGTTATTCAGAAGTGTAGGTTACTATTAGCTAGATCACGTCGCCTATGGTGGTCATTTAAATGGTTGGGTTTTATTCTAATGACAATATTCTTTCTGCAAATGTATAAAAATGTATATAGTTTGTAGATAATGTGTATATAGATTTATTCTGACCACCTGATTCAGTAGGCCTAAAATATATCAGGTTTATAAATGGGTCCATATTTAGTTTAGAATTTTGTTTATAGGTTATGAAGTTGGGTAGCGTAGTTTATGATATATTTTCTATAGCCCGCTGGATCACACCCCCTCCAGGAGCCATGCTTTAAAGCAGTAAATAAAGAACCTTTAGGGGTGTTTCTTCGTGAATGGTCGTCTGCATTTTCCATCCAATGTTCCATGAGGAATGTCAATTTGTTAAGTCTCTTGAGCTCCTTGCTAGTAGAGCCAGCCATGTCTTTTAAGGATGAGATGCTCCTCTCTCCTTCCAGCCCTAAAAAAGGATGCATAGTGCAACTCACTGCTAGGCTATTTAACTTCCTTATGAATCCTATGTAAATAGTGCCTAAAATGCACCATTGGCATGGATGGTTAAATGTCATATGTGGGCTGCAGTGTCTATTTACACCACCCACATGACAAAAGTATATATTTGCCAGGAGCCCCACTGTACTCTGTCTGGGCTGCAGTTTAAATTCCCTTGCGGTCACATGTGTCAAAGAAAAATGCCATGTAGAAAAAGCCTATTTTCATATATTCATAAGTCACCCTTCACGGATGTTTTGGAAGACTACAGCACAATTTGCACTGGAAAATCAGGCGTACCACCATGGTAGTGATCCCAAAACCGGACTGACCACCTACGGAGTGCACATCATACAGGCCAATCTCATTAGTCAATGTGGAGGCCGTGAACAATCCGGTTTGATAGATGGCTCATTGAGCCTACACTACAATCCCCAGCGTGCAGCGGTATGACGCACTGCTGGAGGCCATGCCGACATTTAAATCACTTCTGCTCCCTCCTGCAGCTACCGCTAAGCTTCCTGGTGTCAGTTGTCACCCACTTGGATCCACGCTGCAGGAGCGACGACAATCCCAAACCTCTACCCCCACACAGACTGTAGTGCGCGATACATATACCACCACGCCCTACAGTCTGGGCCAGGGGAGAGGGAAGGGTAAAGAAAAGAAAAGGGAGGAAAAAGACTTCTATGGACTCGATACGTCTCCAGCTCCCCTTACATCTAAGGTGAAGGTAGTGTAAGCCTCTCACCCTGCAGAAGAGACACAAAAGAAAGGAAAATAATGAGACTCACCCCACGACCCCCTCCTCTCTCTCTGCGCATACCAGAACCAGATATAACAACAACCCCTTCCTACCTGATGAGGGATTCCACAGTCCTTAACTGGAGACTTCTCCGACTTGAATAAAGTCCACTTTGTCTTGAGAGATGATATACTTGAAATGATGAATATTTACACAAAGAGTAAAGCAGGGGAAAAAGTCACTGGACAGAAAAAAACCCCTTCTTTAGCTCAACACGATACTTAGTAGCGTCTCAAAATCCCCGAAAAAACGAGTGGCCACCCAACACGCCAAACAAAAACACCGACTGGCAGCCGGTCCGTGAAAAGCACCTCAACAGCACACAATGAGGTGAATAGGCTCCAAAATACTCCCGGAAGTAAAACCCCCAGCGATTTCCTCACATCTGCACGCAGCCGCGTACAGGCCAACACTGAATCCCAGGTGAGTTAAATATCACTCCCTGGTACAAACGCTCCGTAGTCCCAAATAAAGTCCCGAACTAATGTCTTCACAGCAGAAACGAAGCCTCGTTCTGCTATCCGGAACAGGGCATCGGTAATCCTCCAACCCGGCAGCAGCAAACACTCCCAAGGGCGAAAACCAAGGAAGACCCAAACAGAATTGACAACGTGACCGGTAGCGAAACCAAGCAAGGAACGCCCGGTCTGAATCCCCTTTATACAGTCACATGATTATGGGAGGGAGGGGAGTGACCAATGCATGCACACAGAGAGAGGACTAAGGGCCAAACCTGCCTATATCCCAACACCTGGCGGCCCGTAAGGACATGTATCGCGGAAGAAAGGCTCACGTGTAAGGTAAGGATTAAGGCAATTTGTAGAAAGAGCTACTGAACAGGGAGACGCCCGGCTCGTCTTTCATTACACAAGCGAGCTAAGGTTGCACAAGCGAGAGAGTTATGAGCCTATCCCGCTTCCCAATGAGAGACCGTCTTATATGTTCGAGATTCAACAGTTGATTAAATCCAGAATTTTTATTGCAGGAAACGTGAAGCGATACGTATACAATCCTCACCAAAACAAAACGAGGTACCCGCGGGCTGAATACAAGTAGAAAGGTAGGTGTAACTTTCTCATGGACCCTTTTGACACCGCAGTTTGATACCTTCTCTTGTTTTTCCTCCTGTACGGTCTAGGACTCACGCCTGGGAATCCACGACGTACCTGTAACTCAACGGCTCACGTTCTCTGACCGACCGCAGCTACAAATGCAAGAAACATCTTAAATACATACAGTTTAGACTTTCTGACTCACAAAACTAGCGTTCTGGGACGTAGTTCTGAGATTGTATGATTGTCCCTGCAGGTTTGCACTGTAGACTAAGTGAAGATAGCAAAGCAGGGATCGGCTGATCTCACAGCATATAATAAGGTAAGCAGACTTCTTGAGAGAAGGCAAATAGAAGGAGGGGGGCCTCTTGTGTATATGGTCAATAACTAAGACACAGTTTTGTGTGTTTTTTTGAGATTTCTGGTCCTGAGGAGAACCCCGTATGTGGAGGGGTTCGAAACACGTTGACCTTTTTTGTGGCCAATCAAGTGTACAAATTACTGTCAAAAATTGAAAATCTTGCATTTTGAGACTTGTTTTCTGTTTGGCTTTTGTGTTTATTTATTTATTTTTTGTGGTTGTATAAATATGAAATATTGAAAGATGGGCAGGTGTGGTTGTGCTAGAATGTGTGGAGAGCGGAACGAGTGGATGATTGAGAAGATTGACAGAGATGGGTGTATTGAGGGGGTGTGAAAGAGAAGTTGTTATGGTTGGAAGGATATACTAAAAAAGGATTTTGTGGGTTAAGGGAGCTTGGTGTTTGTCAACAAATTTTAAAATTGATGTAATTGTTTGCTTTTGATTTATATATGTGAATTCTTGAATAAATTTTGATTAATTCATTCAGAAAAAGAAGTTCATGGTTACATTGTTTCACTTCAATGCGCTTGTTAAAATGTCAGAATCGCGCATCAGTATTGGCATTTTGCTGTTTTTGTTTGAATAGGGCTCAGCGGTGCTGATTAGAGCCAAAACCCCTTTTTGTTTCTTGAACATATAAACTCTGGACACACTATATGTGTGGTCATGCAGTGAAATAAAATCCATAAGCTATTTCACTGTGTATGCTTTACTAGACATTTCCTCAAGCAGGCCTAGATGAGATTAACATGTCTATTTCCTATTTCCAATCTCCCATTAGGAAAATATTAGATAAGTGCTTCAAAGTTAGTTCTTACTTAATTTTCAAAATCTGAGTTAATTATGAAATCATATTCTGGATAAGTTAAGTGCAAAAGTAACTCGGTAAAGAACACATTTTTGCTGCCTGAGTCAAAACTGTCCTTAAATCAATTTTGCTGTTCAGCCCCTCCAGAGCTAGGATACACATCCTTCAACAGGAGAGCTATTGAGCCTGGGTGAGAGGACAATAGCCTGCCTCTGAGCCCAGGAAGAGCGGATGGGTGATTTTGGGATTAGCTATCTTGGAGTGGACCAGAAAAGCTGGCAGAACAAAGGACAGTTTAGCACTATCTCTTTGTACTTAGAGAGGCTAAGGAGGGCTTCTCCTATTCCTTTCCCAGACCCTCCTAGATAGCCAGGCTCCACTCACATGGGTGATGGGGGGTGGGGTGGAGAACCGGTTTGTACCCTCTTAGGTGGGAGGAGAGCTAATCTAAATAGAGGTATGGCTAAGGCGCCAAAGACAGGTCTGCCTGGTGACAGAATGGGTCTGCCATTTTGAAGCAAGGGATCCTGAGTAATTATGTAGGAAATCAAAGGGAAACTGCTGCAAAATGGGATGGGGGGACTGTGTATGAGATAAGCCTGGCACCTCGGCCACCACCTCCTCAGTACATTCCTGGACCTAGAAATACTCCACCTGAACAACAAGGCTCTGCTGGAAGAAGGCTCCTAACTACCAGAGGCTTCCTGGCTCCTACTGCACCCACGGCTGGAATAGCTATCCAGGGTCATATGGTTGATCTCCTGTGTCCCTGTTGCAGGGACACTGAAAAGTAAATGAACTCCTGACTTCAACAGGGCCCAGCTGATGATAGAGGACTGAACCCAACAGGAAAATAATGGCAGCACAATTGCTCCCAACTTTATCCTATGGTTTGGAAATAGGGCATGGCCAAGAAATTAACATTTTAAATGAACTGCAGAGTAAAGTATTTAAAGCAGTTTTCAACCTCTTTAACCCCTTGGCTGCGGGGCGTTTTCCCCCAGCTGTGCGGGGGGAAGGGGGGCCGTGCGCGGCGCCGCTCTGCTGTTGACGAGCTTCGGCTCGTGATGAGGCACAGCGGAGCTGCCCTCGTGATGAGCTGAGCTCGTCACACCACACTCCCGTTTTTAGAACGTTCAGCACAGCGTGGAAATTATCCCCGCGTGCGAACGTTTCAACGGCTGTGACTAGCTCAGCTCGTCATGAGGACAGCTCAACCGTCCCTCATGACGAGCTGAGCTCATCAACAGCTCACAAGGGGTTAAAGGATCATCTCCAGCACAGATACGCTTGGAATTCGGTCTTCAGAACCAAGAATATCAAAGAAAAGCAATGTTTGCAAAACTGAGCTGGAAATTCAGAGCATCGGAACCGGGATCGTTGAACAACTTATGTTGGATGGAAATAAAGACGCATTTGACCAAAAAAAGCAAATACTTGGGGTTACTGTGTACAGCCCTAGAGGTATTAGAGATCGAGGAAGCCTGGAACAGCAACCTGGAAAGAACAACATTTAACAGGGTGTGTAACACCAGGGCCAAGACATTATCCTTCGTGGAAGATAAAAGAAGACTGACCAAACATCGTCACGCCTGGGTGGTAATAAATTCATATATAAAGCCAAAACCGCAACTTTATTTAGCGGCCCACTTTTGTCTATCATTAAAAAGGGGGTTCATGGCATACAGATTAGGTGATTACAACTCGAAGGACCTGGTCCCCACCTGGAAAAGTAAACAGCAAGCGAAGATTTGCCGTCTATGTGGGTATCATACAGAAACCATATGCCACTTAATGTGCGTTTGTGAGACCGTAAAAGTTGAAAGAAGGAAGCTGCTAAAAATAGCCTTAAATGACTTAAATATTCGCACTTGCAGACAGGCGGTAACAAGCTGGATGGGGGGCTCATCAAACATTTTAATATGCCGTGGAGTAACACTTGTGGATAAAATACTAGCGAAAGTGGAAAAAGATCAAATGCTTGGGGTTGGAACGGGTCTGGGAATTTTACAGAAACTGTAAATATTTTTAAAGTATTATTGAAAATATGTGATTTTTTATATTCTGACGGTTACACATTTTTACCATGTGCTTTATGGTTGTGACAAACCAAATAAAGTTATTTTTTGACTGACTGACTGAACCCAACAGGAGATCTGGCTCGAAAGAAACCTGGAAGCTTACCCAGGGAAAAAGGGGCTGCAGGACTGACAAGGAAGAACTATTCCAGAACTATTAAAAAAAAAAAAGGAGGACTTAGTCATTTGTTGAGGACTGGGGCAAAATTAAAAGCAGGTTTGTCTCACTCAAAGCTTTGGTTTGTCCCCCTCGTAGCTTTTTTGCCATGCTTAAAACTGTTTCAGCTGGACCTGGCGACGAATTTATTCGGCTGCATGTAGATGAAGACCTTTGCTTTAACAACTTCCAGCCCTGATAGTGTAATATCGAACTGGGTATATGCTTGGAACCCATTGGGTCCTAAATAGAGGTTTGTGCTTAGGTGCTGCACAAGTGTTGCGTAACACACTGCATCGAGGCATCCAGCAGGGGTTTTCACCTCAATGGAGATGCTTATTTAATTACTTAACATTTAGGTATGGACTGATGGACATAACCATCTCAGATTTAGGAAAGGACTGAAGACTCTACTCTTCCCCTGAGCGCTCCCTCACTTGACTTCCCACCCTTCAGGATGTGTTCATCAGCGCCGGGATGCCTAAGGGCAGCTGAGCGCTCTACAAAACCCTAAATCAAATCAAATCAATCAAATCAAATCATGTCGAAGAGGAGGGCACTTTCAATGCAGAGCAGCAACATGGACATCTATACGCACCCTGATTCTATTTTGGGTCAAGTCTAACTCATTAGCGAGTTTTAGTAGAGTACTGTATTGCTAAAGTCACATTTCAAAAAGGTGTTAACTGAAGGGAATACTAATTTAAAGCAAATTACTTTAGAGTGGATTGCATTAATTTCTAGAGAAGGAAAAGTGTTTCCCCTGTACAATAGTTTTCCAGCGTTGGTGATCTTCTCCGCTTAATATGACCCACCCTGTCTGTCTGGTCCCCGGGCAGGGAAACAGATCATGAATGCGGCAAAATCAAATTGTAAAAAAAAAAGAGAACTCCCCTCACCTGCTTTAAAATATTTCTTAAAGTAACAAGAGTTCAGGAAAAATGGAAGCACGCCATTTGTTAAAAAGACCATCCAGTGAATAATATCACAATACATCTCAAAACCCAAGCAGACGTCACCAGATAAAGCAACATTCTAGAATGCCTATTCTTGCTGATTGCTAGAGATGCAGGGCTAGCTACAGAGACTCGTATTTGTTCTCTACATTGGATGGCCCCTTTAAAATTATGAAAGTGTAAATACATAGGGCATTATTTAGAGTTTGGGGAGGCTATATACTGTAAAAACATGATGGATATTCATCCACCGCATTACAAGTGCCATAGGTAATAATGCACTTATAATACCACAGATGGGGCTTCTGCCATGTTTGTGATCGAGTATCCTTTCTGCCAAACTCTAAATAAGGCCTGAAGTGTTGGGGAAATGTCTTGGTGGCCCCTCCTTAACTGAGGGAGGGGACCTGCACATCTTATATTTCTGGAAAGGGTACCCACACTCTTGAACCAGTCTTACAGTTGAATACTGTTCCGTGCTATCTAGTCACTAAAATAAGTAAATGCATACCAATGATCTCGCTCTACAATGGTGAAATGGGTGAAAATAATGGACTGGCATGTGGCTCAGTGTGGTCGTCGGCCCTGATTAATTCAAGCATTCATTCCATCATTTTGTTGTATATATTCTTATGGTATTTGTATTGCACGAACCTAGACATCAAGCATCAAAACACTTTTGTTTGTCTCCTAGGGGCAAACCAAGTCAGAATAATAATTACTACACAGTGTAAATAGAAGCCTCCATGTTGTGGCTAAAAACGTAAACAAAAATACGGAAGAAGCCATAATAGCAAGAGTGGGTGTTACTGCACGGACTGAAAGGGAGCCCTGTGCCCTTGTATCACTCATAGGCCCAGCCTAGACAGGATAGAAAGAGCAGGATTAGGGTTTATTGAGTGTTCTGCTCTCTTAGATATTTGGCCAGCACTCAAGGCCAAGCCTAGATGGGATGCTTAATTTGTGCGGGTGGTGGGCACCATCAGTTATATTTGGGACCAGAACTTATTTTTCATCATCAGACTTTGACTCAGCATGAGAGAGAACAGCCGAAACAGGTATGGGATGGAGAAAGAGAAAGACAGGACAACAGTGAGAAAGGGAGTAAGCGGATAGACAAACCTGTAGGAGTAAGATAGAGGCAGGTCGTTTAGGGTGGTGGAGGAGGTAAGAACTAGGCAGTGGATTTCAGACTAGGTAGTCTTGATGTCAGCAAACCTAGCATTTGCTGCAGGCTCCCAAAATACTTTTGGCCCATCCACTTTTTTCCCACACAATACGCATTCCCTGGAAGGAGCCATTATTGTAGAATTGGGGATTACTTCCGGCCCGGGGAATAAGTGAAGGAAAAGGCACAGGGTGCAAGGTACCTTGTGCCAAAGGCATTCTTAATTCTTCCCTCCCATCAGACAAAAATGAAAAGGCATTGTTTAGGCACTAAATTGCACAAAGAGGCAAGTCATCTTACCCGTCTAGCACATTGCCACTTGGGTTGGGGGTCACGCCGGGGGCTGCTGGCCATTCCCTGTGGTCATGGCACACATGAAAGGTGGGCTGCTTGACCGGTGACCCTCTGTGAATCTCGGCGTGCTGGAGACTGTGGATGCTTGGACCTGCTATCAAATCCCACCCCACTATAAGCAATGTTAAATTTAGCAACAACATCTCTGCCAATATTCCTCGACTCAAGTCTCTTGTTCGGGGGGGGGGGGGACGAACGTGAGAGCGAGTTGACTGTCTTCGCTATTTTGAGGCTAGGCATAGGCCAGCACAATATATTTACTGAATAGCAGAGCTGCTTAGAGCAGTAAAAAACACACATTCACTGTGAAAACTGACAACGCACAAATCCCCCGTAGATCCTCTGTTAACACATTTCCCATGAGCTTTCCTCAAGTGATCGAGTACAAACAAAATAGGGAAATCTGTGAAAGTTGTTTATTTCCGGTTGATAAGTACTGGTAAATAAATATTCTTTCACTCAGGGAACGATTGCAAAAATCATTGTTGTTAAATGAATAAATTAGAGACTCTTCACAAAATTTATAGAGAGAGTGGGTGTAGGAAAGTGCCCCTTTTTGCATGGTTGCCCCCAATTTTGCCTTATGTTGATGTACTTTGTCAGAGTATGACCTGGGTTCCTGCCAACCAGGTACCCAGGGCCTATGTTCTTTCCCTAAAATGTACTGTTGCAAAACCCAATTGTCAACTCTCTGGTCACATGTAAGTCCCTTGTAAAGGGTACCATAGGTACCAAAGGCACTGTGACCAGGGAAGGCAGCTAAGGGCTGCAGCACATAGAGGCCCTGTGCCTTCACACACACACACTGCCATTGCAGGCTGTGTGTTTTGGTGCAGAACAAAGTGAAGAGTTGACATGGCACACTTCCCTGTGGGCCATGCCTACAACCCACTGCCCTGGCATAGGTAGGCCACCCCTCTGGCTAGGCGCCCTATACCAATGGTGAGGGTACAGGTGAATGAGCTCTGTGGCCCGACAGTGTCTAAGTCAGTTCTTGGACATTGTGAATGCAGTAATGCCATAAAGTGTACATGGTAGGGGAGGTCAACATTTTGAACTCCACAGCACCATAATGGCCTTACTGAAAACTGGGAAGTTTGGTATCACACATGTCAGCACATTAAAGCCACTGTTGTGTATCGATTTAGACTCCGTATGCATTTTTCCACATTCATGCCCTTATATAGGTATAATTCACATTGCCCTTATGTAGGCATAGAAATCCAGCCCTTATTTAGGCATAGCACATGCTACCCCAATACAGGCATGGCTACTTCCATCCGTTTATCGACGTCACAACAAATTCTAGGAAAACCAGACTCTTAAGCTGTTAGGGACTTCCCCTTGCTTGAATATTGTTTTCTCCAAGAACTCATTTATTATGCATGAACAACTATTCCTTAGGGGTTCATCCATGACGTTCATATGCCCTACTTTACGTCAAAGCTGGCATTCCTAAACACCTTCAAGGTATAAATATACCTTCACTTGGTATAGCAAAGCACGGTGTGGTTCGGTGCAGTTCGACTACCTACTTGCCCGACGCAGCTCGCTACAGCAAGTGCAGAAGGAAGCCGACTCTCCAGCTGATGCACTGATCAGAAGCTGACATCCTCCTGCCGAGAATCCAGCTCCAGTGTTTCTGACTCCCCTTGCGGGGAGTTGGGAAATCGAGTCCTGAGACAGAGATATCAACCTCTTTCATTCTAAAGGTATGGAGCTGATTAGAACCTAGAGAAACCTTTGGCAATTCTTGGCAGAACTAAAACTTATGCTAAGCAACACTTACTTCTTCCCTGGTACTAGACCTAGGTTAGGTACATTGGGGTAGGCGTATTTTAGAAGCACCAGTTGAGTATTTTAGCCTGTGTTATTTATGTATGTATTTTTTATATATATATCATAACAGCAGGCAATGCTATTAGAGTATTATTTTATATTACTGTTTGCGCTGTACGCATTATACTTTGCATTCTGGCTAACGATTATAGCAGTTCACCTCTCTTGCACGAGAAAGAAGACTGTTCAATAAACCCTTTTATTGAAAACGCCCGTCTCACTATTTCTCTGCAACTCTGTAGAAACTAAGCATGCACGATTAACTGAGTAAAATAGTTATCTATTGTTTCCCATGACTCTGAAGATATTTGTTCCAGTCCTAGGGAAACAAAGTTGTCATGTTTATGTGGTTGTCAGAAACGAATCCCTTCTTGTTTATTCGAGAAAGTTTCTAGTGACCTCTGAGTTAGTCGGCACACACAATTAAGATTAATATACTTGATAGAGACATACTGTCCTCAGTCCTATGTCACATCTATAGTGTATATTATTCCAATGTGCAGAGCCTATTGGGAATATAGGAACTACACTACAGCACACTGATGCCAGTGTAGGATTTAATAAAAAATGCACTCAGAGGGCATCTTAGAGGTACCCCCTGTAAAACGACTCAACTCTAGTGTCCTGGCTGGGTGACTGCTCACCAACTGCAACCACCAGACATGTTTCTGGACCCTTGGGTTGAGAGCCTGCCACTCTCATGGTCCTGTAACAAAACACATCCTGGATTGAGGTACCACGCCTTCTCCCCCAGGATGGGCAGGGTCCACCAAGGGGAAGCTTCAAAGGCTCACCACCTTTGTGAGCTACCCCAGCTATTTGCTGCTCTCAGCAACTGGCTCCCACTGGTTCAGACCCACATTTTGGGCGGGAGAATCGGCAGGAAAACCATGTGGGGAGGAGACATGTACCCACCTCTGCCAACCCCAACCCTAAAGTGGGGCAGGCGAAGTGAAGCATAACTCTCAGTCCCTGCCATCTTGCAGATAGGGGGACCCAACCAATTAGAGTGAGGCCTACACCCCCCACTGGAGGGTGGCATAATAGGGGGTGTACCTACGCCCAAGGAAGGGACCCACTGGTCCTGACCTGTACCTACCTGTAACACCCCTAATTTATTATTTAGGGGCAACCCTGAACGTTGCCTCCTCATATCAACAAGAAGAAACCAGAAGAAGAAGTACTGAACAGCCACGCAGAGAAAGGAAGAGGAGGACACCCACTCACTTGGCCTCAGCTCTACTGGCCTGTCTCAACCTCAGACTCCTCCTGCAAAACCTTGATGTGTCCTGCAGCCAGCAGTCCTCAAAAACCCAGAGAACCCGCACTGCCTTCAAAACCACACAGACTATGTTTCCCATGAGCACCAGACTTACTCAAAACCAACCGACTCCGGCGGATTCCGAGAGTCTCCAACACTCCGCTCCCGGCGGCCTAGCCTGATTCACCCAATAACCTTGGAAGGTCCTACTGAGGATCCTAGCCTGGATCGGAGTATCCCCTGGACTTTTACTAGCTTCAAGATCAAACCTGCAGCCAACAACTGAAAGGTCCCCTCAACCGCGAACGAAGGTGAGACCCGGACCAGCTTTGTAACGGAATCAGGCCAGAAAAACCCAACCGCGGCTGTCCAACCGACTCCATCCTCGAACGCTTGTGGTCACAAAACGATGACTGCCAAAGACCCCACTCGCCTCGTCAGCCAATGACTGACTCCGAGGGATCCTCGAACAAACCTGCAGCTTCAGCCTAGACCGCATCCTACACCCGGCCGCCTCTGTACCACTGGCAATGTAGTTCTTGTATTGGCCATTGGGCCTCACCGTGCTGACCTTGACCCCAGAAGCTTTTGTTTCCTAATCTGGAGGCCTGCTTGCTGCAGTCCCCAAGCCCCGACCGTACTTAGCCCGTTGGCTAACGTGTGGTCCCAGCACTCTGAACCCGGCTGCCTCTGTGCCGCTGGTGGTGCAACTCGAGTGCCCATTTGACCTTATCCTACCCACGGACCCATAAATCCAGTTCTGTTTTCTTAGGAATAAGTGTGGCTCATGAGTACTGTAAACCTGTACTGAGCTTAAAAAATGCATTACCTCCTTCTTCCTTTCCTCAGGAAATGCACCAGCCTAATATCTAGAGATACTCGCGTAAGAAAAGTAACTGAAAAGTAATTCTGCCTATTTGCAAAAACAAAGTAAACCTTCTTTAAAAATTCCTTACATTCAAATTGTATTTTAACTGCATATGCTTGCAAAGTATTTTTATGCTTACTTTGTTGGTTGTAGAAAATAAATATCACTAAATAATATTTTATACAAAACAAATTGGTCAAAGTTCAGTCCTTGACTGTGTGAAATAATTTGTTGCCTGAGTGTGGATAATAAATGCTTAGCACTCCCCTCTGATAAGGATTTTCTGCTTTCCCACCCTACCACAAAAAGAGAGTAAGGTACTATCTACTTTAACCTCTGCCTACCTTTGGGGTACCCATTGGACTCTGTGCAGCCTAGCCCTTACTTTGGTATAGTATATACAGAGCCAGCTTCCTACAGTGGGGAGTTCCACTTAGCTGTAAAAGTGTATGAAAATTGACAAGAACAAAAATAAAAATGTAGACTCTTCTGCTTCCAGGCCACAGAGAGTATACATAACTTTACTGTAGCTGCTAAATAACTCCATATCATGCACGATACCTCTCCCCATTCTCTTTCCTTGCCATCTTCTATTTATATAGTGGTTGTTTAAAACGCGTATTTTGAATGAGGTACAAAAACCACAAGTTTCAGAAATGCAATTCGTGTTGCATTGTAATCCAGGACTGGTTAAAAGAGTAACTTGTTTAATTTTAAAGTTTACGAAACCACAAAACATACATACAATGTATACAAGCAGACATTTACAGTACATAGTGGACTCCAATTTATTAAAATGCCACATCATTAATCATATATAAATCAACATTATATTTGGGTACGTTCTTGATATATGCAATCTTGTTATAGAAAAATTATCAATGGCTTTGTAACAGGGAAATCCAATAAAGACATGTATAAAAAAAAATGTAATGTTTGATTAACATTTGTTGCAAAACAGTAATCATATTAAGTTCAAATTAGTAACTTAATTTTGGATAATGTTTGTAGAAAACATGCATAGCTCCTTTCCTTACAAAAGGGTTCATTGGGAAGTTTTGAAAACACGTGCGCCCTTCTCTCTCACTGAGATCGACATAGCCACTTCAACCCACCTCATACTGTCAGATCAACCAAACTCCTTGTGTAGTTTGCCGTTTGGGAGCTCCTTCTAGCAACAGTGCAATGATTTCAGTCATTACTAATCATGCAAAAAGTAGATGTCCTCGGTGCTGTGCTAGTTACTAAATGTCAGGAACCACCTAAACAAAGTACCCTGGTAGATGCGTTTTTTTTGTTTGTTTTTTACAGAAGTCAACAAATTGTTCCTATGCGGGATACAGTTGAGAGGGTAATCACGAAATCAGTACCTCTGCAGTTGATTTTTTGTGTGTGTCTGAGCTTAAAAAATGCATTACCTCCTTCTTCATTCCCTCAGGAAATGCACCAGCCTAATATCTAGAGATACTCGCGTAAGAAAAGTAACTGAAAAGTAATTTTCAATGCTTTCAATAGGAAAGTATATTTAGTGCCATACAAAGTGTAATGGCCACGATGTCAATCTTTGCATGTGCTGACCAATGCACTGTTGCCCTGTTATCATTAATATTGGCCTTTCAACGTGTTGGCACAAATGGGTAAGAAAGGTGTCCTTTCTACTACTCGCGCCCAGCAGTGAAGCGAAACACTCTTTTTCGAAGCGTCCTCCTTGATGCATCTGATCTTTGGGGGGAGAAGTTAAGACTTCAGTAGTTTGTGTAGGCATCTTTCTCATGCTAAGGTTGTGGATTTACATAGTAAAGACTCATTGTTGGCCATTAACCCATCAGATAATTAGATGGATTTAAAATCATACGTGTTAATGCTCTATGTTAATGGCTGAAGTGTAACGCACGCTGACAGGTACATTTGGCCTCAATCAGCTGGAATTTGTCTGTGCTAAGAGCGAATAAGATAAAGTGTGTTTTTTAGGTTTCTCAACTACAAGTGTGAAGATGCTATTTAGGGGGTGGCATCAATAATGACAGTGCACAGGGCAGTGTGGCCGCAGTCTGCTCGCCTGGAGGGAGCACACCCACCAGGCGGCCTACCCTGGCACCGCCATGGGTCCGTCAATGTCATGATGCCCTCAAGAGACAAATATCCCCAGGAACATACGCTTCTGGCAGATAGAGTTATATATCATACATAGGGCATACTTCACGCCAGTAAAAATCGGGCGATTCTTTAATCGCGGAGATGCTAAAGGTCCAAGATGCGAGGAACTAGGGGCTGACTTTACTTCACACGTTCTGGAGTTGCCATAGAGTGGGCACATACTGGAGGGAGGTGGCTGCATTGTTACACACTTGCACTGGTCAGGAGTTGCCGTTCGAATGGCCTACATATCTATTACATAAGTTATGCAGGACACCAGCCACGAAAGTCACGTCCAGGTTTCTAGATCTGGGATTGATATTGTCCAAGAGACTGATTAGTAAGAAGTGGAAAGCACCTGACTCCATCTCCCCAACCCCCCATATACGCGCTTGGCGTAATTCTATGCTTGCATGGCCCAAAACAGAAAGTTTCGCAATTAAACGCGAGGAAACTCTGGGGATACGTAAGATCCCTTTCGCCACGTACTGGGACGCTATATACCCTGAACTGCAGCATAATGCAGGCATGCCGCCTGTAGATCTACCCGACCCCCAGGCCATAGACCACTACTGCATGTATTGATTGTTGCAGTGTATGCACCACACCACACTCCTCAAGTCAAGCATATACTGGTTCACATAACACACATATGCGCCTCTTAGAAACGGAGAAGCAGCTTGTACATGTACATCGTCTGGACCACATGAAACGCTGTCTATGCAACTATGAGGGATTACGGGTTATATAAATGTTTTATATGTTTTGTTGCACATGTTATTCGCCTGATTATCTGTGAATCTCTTACTGACGCCTAACTGTGCACGAGCGCCAGTGCAACCAAGGACTTAGCATGGTCACATGGGAGCACGCATGCTGAGGCCAAAATCTTCCAATATCCATGTTCCAATGGCCACTTAAGACTGCGAGATATGGATGGACTACCATATCCATATGAGCCCCCTCTTCCCTTCCCTTTTTCCATCTCTTACCAAAGTATTGGAAATGCGATGGTAATGCACATATTGACATTTGTCCTAGGTTGCTTATGCTGCTTTGTGTCATGTACTGATATTATGTAAGCATCTACATGCGGCGCAAACTGTAAAAGCTGAAACGCCAAACTGTGTGCATATATGTAATCGTCATGATGTACTTATGTGAAAATTCACCCAAAAAATGATGCCCTCAAGAGCAAGATCACTGACCTGGTCAGTGTGACTGCTCTCCCCCGTGCAGTTCTACCACTAAGTGCTGCCCCCTGAGCTCTGTTGCAGGGTGTTCTCAGCCCTCCTCCACCCGAAGGCTCCTGCCTGCACCTCATCCCTGTTGGTCCATTGGGAGATCACTCTGCTCTTCTGCTGATCTGACTCTGCCTCTCTTGCCTCTTTCTGTTTATGCCCCTTTTCCTCTTTCCTTCGTTCTGCCCTAGTGTCAGCTTTCTCCTTTTCACTTCTCACTCTTTCCTTCTTTTTCCTTTGTTTTCACTTTTCACTTCTCACTCTTTCCTTCATTTATCCCCCCGCCACTGCTACCCCTGCGGCCCCTCCAATGTGTCCGTCCTGCTCCCGCCTCCCAGCTGACCCGCCCTCCCCGATCCCTGCTTAATGGACGCTGCTGCGCGACCTGACTGAGACGAGCGCCAGGGACCCTGGTCCTCTGACCCGCCTGTACTACAACTCCAGAACCTTCCACGATCTAAACCCCGGACACAAAATAAATCTGCCAGCTCTCAATGCTGACCAACATCCACGTCCCTCTCTCCTGTCTACACTGATGTCTCACCTTCACCCACCTCCTTGCCTCAGCAGCATCTCCCAGCCTACCAGATATCACCGCTCACAAACCACTCAACTGCATCCTCCTCAACGTACGTTGCCTACACAAACACGCCATAGAAATCTGTGATATCCTTAACACCTTCACGCACAACGTCGCCTTCCTCGTGGAAAACTGGACCAATGTCAACTCAGCAACCGACATCGCCACCGCAATTACTGATGGATACCAGATCTTGCACAAGGACTGCCGCATCTGTCCAGGAGGAGGCATCACCATAGGTCACAAAAGCACCCTCCGCATGACCACCCTCCTGAACGTCACAACAACCCTCATGGAGCATCTCCACTTCCAGATCCAAACCAACCCCAAAACGACTATCTTACGGAATGCGCATCTACAGGCTGCCCAGCCCCGCGCTCCCTTTACCGACACCATCACAACCTCATCGCACCCCATGCCCTCGCATTCACAGACTACATCCTACTTGGAAACCTAAAATTCTACCTGGATAACCACAATGACTCAAATACCGCCTTTCTCCTAGAGAACCTCGCCAACATAGGACTGAAACAGCTAATCATTGCCCCCACCCACACAGCAGGACACACACTTACCTCGTCTTCACCGGAGAAAACAGCATCTTCTATAGCCACACCACGGAACTCCTCTGGACAGACCACCACTCCATCAACTTCTCCTTCAAAAAACCCAGCATACAAAAGCACACAAACCATCTCCCTGCAGAATCTGGATCAAAGTCACTGAAGACCAGCTCACCTCTGCCCTTGTCAGCACCCCACCACCGACTACGTCAGGCGCAAACATTGCAGCACGCAACCTCCAACTCTGGATGATGAACTGTGCGGAAACACTCGCCCCCCTCAAGAAAGCCACCAGAAGACACACCAAGAAAGCAAGCTGGGTTACCACTGCACTCCAAGAATACAGAGGCTCCCACAGACGACTCGTAAAGACATGGAGGAACAACAAAACCCTGGAAAAACTGGCCGCTTACCAAGCAGCCACCACTGCATACCACCAACTCACCAAATCCACAAGGAAGAAATTCATACAGGACAGAATCTTCATCAACGCACACAACACCAAAGAGCTCTTCTTCATCATCAAGGAATTCGCCAAACCCTGCAGCGAAACAACAGACATCCCACCCTCCCACGACCTCTGCAACAGACTCAGCACAATCTTCCACCACAAGATTAAGATGACCTTCGACAACCAAGACCACCTCACCGCTGCAGCTCTCCCCTCATGCGATGCCACCCAACAGACCCTGCTCAAATCGATCCTCCTCACGACAGAAAACACCTTGGAGACCATGAAAAGCATCCACTCCGGAGCACCCTCAGACCCCTGCCTACAACACATCTTTCAAAGAGCCGCTTCTGCCATTGCACTTGAAGTACGTCGGACAATCAACTGCTCCTTTGAGACTGCCACCTTCCCCGATGACTGGAAAGACATTGAAGTCAACCCCCTCCTGAAGAAACCCTCCGCGGACCCAACAGAGCTCAAGAACTTCAGGCCCATCTCCCTGCTTCCATTTACAGCCAAAGTCATCAAAAAGGTCATCAACACCCAGCTAGCAAACTTCATCGAAGCTAACAACGTCCTGCCTGGACAGATCCCAATCTGGATTCTAAAGCAACCACAGCACTGAGACCGCCCTACTCCCCGCCACTGACAACATCTGCTCCCTCCACGACCAGGGCGAAATGGCAGCCCTCCTCCTGGACCTCTTGGCTGCATTCAACCCCGTCTCCCACCGCACCCCAGCCATCAGACTCCACGATGCCGGCATCCTCGGCATGGCCCTCGACTGGATACGCTCCTTCCTCATCTGCACAACTCAGCGGGTCAGACTCCCTCCCTATTGCTTAGAACCGTCAGAGACCAACTGTGGAGTGCCCCAGGGCTCCTTCCTTAGCTTCACCCTCTTCAACGTCTACAACTTCCAAGAAGGGATGAAAGCCTTCACCACCTGGATGAAGAACAGCTGCCTGAAACTCAACTTAGAAAAGACAGAAGTACTCATTCTTGGCTCCACCCCCTCTGAATGGAATGACTCCTGGTGGCCCTCGGGAATCCTGCTACCCTGACGGACCACGCGCGAATTCTCGGCATCATACTAGACTCATTGCTTACAATGAACCGCCAGAGCAACGCCATATCCTCGACCTGCTTCAACACCCTCCTCATGCTTTGAAAGACTTTCAAATGGATGTAGTAGTAGTAGTAGTACTTGTATAGGGCCCGAATCGACCCCCGAACGGGTATCTCAGGCGCTTGTACGCATACCGCTGTGGAACCCTTCCTGGCTTTCCATGTGAAGTGCCCACTCCTGGGCACCCCCAAGGTGAAGCCAGGCATCCTAGCGTTGTTGGGGCTGTTGTGGAGATTAAGCAACCTATTGCCCAGAGTTGCAGAGTGGGACCCATGATTAGAATAGGCACCGAGGCAAGAAATATCAGGTTCGAGGAAATTGAGCCAAGACCCTGCCGAGGCGGGAATTGAACCCTGGTCCCATGCTAGACCTCTTTTTAGGAAAAAATAGGGTCCCCTGCCCTAAAGGATGAACCCTAGCAAGGAAAGAACTGTTTTTTGAAAAAGGGGGGGGGAAATTAACACCGGGTTTTGTGCATGTTTTAGCACATCCTATCAACGCCTGTATACATATAAGGTAATTCAACTGACACTAATGTTTTCTGATTTAATTTTATTTTATTTAAAAATATTTTTTGCTTTTTATCTTTTATTCTTTTCTTTCTTATATATGGTTATTTTGTTTGTGCATATTATCAAATCTTAAATACATTTCAAAATCCACAATTCATTCAATACAATATTTTTGTTCACAATTATATACAGAAAAAATGTCCTTCATTTCAGAATGCACAATTCTTTAGATCCAGTATTTTTGTTCACAATTATATACAGAAAAATTTCCTTCAACGCGTTTCGGCAGAGCCTTCCTCAGGAATTCTGTATATATTTCCTGTATCAATGATAACTACAAAACAAAAATTGTGCCAATTAATTGTCACTTCCATACTTTATCAGCGTCAAATGGATTGTTATCTTTTTTCACTGTGCACAATTTATATCATTATTATACTTGACAGTTAACAAACCTAACAGGCGAGGTCTGGCCTTTTACTTCAAACGATGTCAGTTTTTAACTTAACTGCATTTTATATTGTCTACTAATACACCTCTATTGCATATTATGTACACATGACATTACCTATGTACAATACCCATTTAGAAACCCACCACATACTTTGCTGTACAACTTGTATCATACTTATTTACACTATGTTACATACATCTTACATCATAAATACATATTTAAAACATAGGACACTTAATGCTATGTATAAAACCTTATGTAAATACTAAGGATTTTGAGGGAAGTTCCATCTCTATCTCATGCTAAATATACAATTCCAATTTTAGAACAACAGTGATTCCAAAGACCAAGATCAAAATCTCTGACTATACAGGACAGAGATTATAACGGCATAGCAACTTACCAAAAATGACCAACATATATCTGCCCAAAGGTTACAAGTCTCATAAATTTAGTCTAAGTCCTATAAACAGGACCTGAGGTTCTTATCTGAAAGATTTTGACCAAATGTTCAAATATTGAGGCAGGGTTCCTAAAATAGTAAGCTAGGTGTTGATCCCACCTCTATTTACCTGTGCATTAGTAACATTGAGTCCAACTTCATAAAAGAACGCCTGTGATTGCAGCGCGATAAAAAGGTAGTCTTAATAGGCCTGGGTGCGTGTGAATTGTAACATCATTTTCGAATCTAGCAGGCAAAATAAAAATAGAGACAAATTCTTATTAGTGCTGTATAAGTAAGGATGCGAAGGGCATGAGTGGTGATTATAATTCTAGACATACATACCTATGATGTAAAAAAGCAGGTATGTCTTCACTGCATGAAAAAATGCCCTACAGCAGCTGGATTGTTAGTATTCCTGTTCAAGCTATAAACCAAGGTAAGTAGCGATATTAGTCCACTTAAATTAAGAGGGACTTAAGTCTTATACTATCTCTCTAGTTCAAATCAAACAGATTTACCTCTTAATCAGTCGGTTAATAAGTCCGGGATTATTTCACATTCGGAGATGTACAGGTGTATCGTTGTCATAGGCTTCACCTATGAAGGATACAATCAACATCATCTCAAATCTTTCAGATAAAAACCTCAGGTCCTGTTTATAGGACTTAGACTAAATTTATGAGACTTGTAACCTTTGGGCAGGTATATGTTGGTCATTTTTGGTAAGATGCTATGCCGTTACAATCTCTGTCCTGTACAGTCAGAGATTTTGATCTTGGTCTTTGGAATCAGTCTTGGTCTAAAATTGGAATTGTATATTTAGCATGAGATAGAGATGGAACTTCCCTCAAAAGCCTTGGTATTTACATAAGGTTTTATACATAGCATTAAGTGTCCTATGTTTTAAATATGTATTTATGATGTAAGATGTATGTAACATAGTGTAAATAAGTATGATACAAGTTGTACAGCAAAGTATGTGGTGGGTTTCTAAATGGGTATTGTAAATAGGTAATGTCATGTGTACATAACATGCAATAGAGGTGTATTAGTAGAAAATATAAAATGCAGTTAAGTTAAAAACTGACATAGTTTGAAGTAAAAGGCCAGACCTCGCCTGTTAGGTTTGTTAACTGTCAAGTATAATAATGATATAAATTGTGCACAGTGAAAAAAGATAACAATCCATTTGACGCTGATAAAGTATGGAAGTGACAATTAATTGGCACTATTTTTGTTTTGTAGTTATCATTGATACAGGAAATATATACAGAATTCCTGAGGAAGGCTCTGCCGAAACGCATTGAAGGAAATTTTTCCGTATATAATTGTGAACAAAAATACTGGATCTGAAGAATTGTGCATTCTGAAATGAAGGACATTTTTTTCTGTATATAATTGTGAACAAAAATATTGTATTGAATGAATTGAGGATTTTGACATGTATTTAAGATTTGATAATATGCACAAACAAAATAACCATATATAAGAAAGAAAAGAATAAAAGATAAAAAGCAAAAAATATTTTTAAATAAAATAAAATTAAATCAGAAAACATTAGTGTCAGTTGAATTACCTTATATGTATACAGGCGTCGATAGGATGTGCGCTAAAACATGCACAAAACCCGGTGTTAATTTCCCCCCCCTTTCTAAAAAAACCCATGCTAGACCTCTGCATCAGGGTCTGCCACTCAAACCATTGAGCCACACTTGATTCCAGTTTATTCCAGAAACACTCACTCATCAGCAGCAGACTGGACTATGGCAACACTCTCTACCCCAGAATAACAAGAAACTCCTTCACAAACTCCAGACTGTCCAGAACACCGCAGCCAGGCTGATTCTCGACATCCCCTGCCGCAGTCATGTCACCCAACACCTCCGTGATCTCAACTGGTTTCCAGTCAAAAGCAGAATAATCTTCAAACTACTCACTCACGCCTACAAGGCCCTTCACAACACTGGACCTGTATACCTGAACAGCCACCTCTCCTTCCACGCACCCAAAAGACACCTCCGATCAGCTCAGCTCCCCCTGGCCACCATCCCACATATCAACAAGATCAGAAAGGAAGGAAAGTCCTTCTCCTACCTCACAGCCAAAGCTTGGAACACCCTTCCCTTCCACCTCTAGTAATCTCCCACATTGCCCCAGTTTCGGAAGGACCTCAAGACCTGGCT
Organism: Lissotriton helveticus; assembly: GCF_964261635.1. Taxonomy (NCBI): domain Eukaryota; kingdom Metazoa; phylum Chordata; class Amphibia; order Caudata; family Salamandridae; genus Lissotriton; species Lissotriton helveticus. The sequence continues at coordinate 1,450,663,018 of NC_136068.1, forward strand.
CTTCTTATGACCCCAGCACTAAACTGAGCTGCCCTCCCTTCCCCAGTGCCTTGAGACCCTCATGGGTGAGTAGTTGCGCTTAACCAACCCTGATTGATTGATGCCTTCATCCACCCACCTCACCTCTCTTCATCTCGTGATGCAAGGTGTGTTACTACTGGTCCCCATGTGTCTAGGGTCTGATACGCTGGGCATAAGGCCCCAGTAGTGCACATGCTGCTTGTGGCAGTATGCTTTATCTCTCAGCCAGTCCAACAGCTTGGGCCAGAACCCCTCCCCCAGTGCACCGCTTTCCTACACTAAGTAAGAAGGAGTAGAAGCGATGTCAAGCAACGGGTACTAGCCAGTACAACTCCGACTCCAATAAAACCCAAATGCACAACTAGTGAGGTATTAGGAATAGGACCAGCAGTAATGTAGTGTGTGGGATCAAACACAGATGACCAGTACTGGGAAATCGATGAGCACCACTATGCCAGGTGCAGAAAAGCCCACTTCAGGAATCAGGGGCCTTGCAACGTCCACAGCATGTGTACTCAGCTATACCCATTTTATGAAGTGCCACAGTGGTACAGTACCGTCTCTGTAGGAATTTGATTGTCACAGTCTATAGTTGGGTGAGAGGGCTCTGGTCTGGGAGCAACAATATTGCTGCTGTTTCTCATGAGAGAGAGACCTTATTCTCTTTGCCTTTCCAGCAGGGCCCATGAGGTACGTATATGGGCATTTGCTTGCATGTAAGTGTATGGGTGGGTATTGAGCTTCTTGGAGGAGAAGGAGTTGAGCATCAGCTTCAATGCATGTAGCGGGTCAGGGTCTTCGGGAAGGAGTTGTAAAGGTTCTTTCTTACACGTAGCTTGAGCCTGAAGTACAAGAAGGTGTCTAGGGGTGTGCAGTGTGGACTCTCCTGTATGGCCTGCAATGGAATAAAGCTGTCGCTGGAGTAAAGGTCAGCCAGGGTGGTTAGTCGGAGGCACTTTAGCTAAAGACAAACTCCACACTCTGTCGTCAGTGGTAGCGCTGAATTCTGAAGAATGGGGAGCGCGACAGAGATCAGAGTGGCAAGTCTAGCCCAGCATCACAAGCGGACCCAAGCCCAAATGGTACATCTGGCTGTGTCAATCTCTTGGGTTGGACAGCGCACCGGAGAGCAAATGGCGGTCACCAACAGGCGTGGAGCCATATTATTGGTTTCAATAGCGACATGGAGTTGAAAGGGCGTTGGATGGAGCAAATAGTGTACATACTGTGCCTGGGCACAGTAGTAATAGAGCTCCAGAGCTGTTGCACAGAAACAACTCTCTTCAAATGCCAGAGTTAATGCTTCCCAGGTGAGTCTTGACCCAGGTAAGGTAGATAAGGTTAGACCTGAGTTGGTGAACGAACTGTCTGGTGAGTGGAACAAGCCTATTAACAAATAAATAAAGAAACTTAGGAGGGACCACCATTTTAGTACAAGCAATCCTGCCAGCCAAGGTCAGAGGTAGCTAAGGCCAAATTGGTACCCTATCCTCCAATCACAAGGCGGCTCTGCCATAGTTGTCGCAAACGACTGTTTCCAAATTCCTACTGATCCTCATGCCAAGGTATCTAGTAGTATCAACTGACCATTGCAGCAGAAACTCCTGGGCACATTTTGTTGAAGTTGCAGTGAGGGGAACCATGTCAGATTTAGACCAGTTAATGTTGATGCCAGTAAGACATCCAACCAATCTAATTCCCTCAGTATTGGTGGACAGTAGTCGCCAGATTTTTTATCTAAAATATAGCATCCTCAGGAAGCATGGATACCACTGGATGCCTGGTTGTAAAATGTAATCCTAGCCTGGCCGCTAGAGGTTCCATAGCAATAGCAAACAGGAGATACAGCTAGGGGCGCCACTGTGTAGCACCATTCTTAATGCCAAAGGCTATAGAGGTTATATCACTGTTAATTTGCAGCTACACAGTGGGTTGGGTATAAAGTAGTCGGATACATGGCATAAACTGGTGGCCTAAACCAATCTAGTAGTACAAAAATATATTTTTATTCAAGTGAATCAAATGCCTTAGCCACTTTCAGAAAGATGGCAGCTGCACATACTTAAGGGTCTAGGTCGGGTAACAACATAAAGTGGGTACGTAAGATTATGGTGCATGAATAAAGCTGATCGATCAGGCTGGAGTATGTTAGGCAGAAGCAAGAGGAATCTGTTGGCGATAAGTTTGGCTAGAATCTTATTTCCATTGTTTATCATAGAGAGCAGCCTATAGTAGTCACATCTTTCTGGAGGCTAGTCCAGTTTCAGAATTGTACTAATCAGGGCCGGTGATGCACCGTTACATCGCAACTTTTACAATGGGAGGCTTTTACAACGGAACTTTTACAACGCAGGATCCATTACATCGGATGCCATTACAACGCATGGCATTACATAGCAGATGCTATTACAACGCATGGCATTACATCGTAAGTATAGGTAAGTATTTAATTTTTTTAATTTTATTAATATTAATTATAATTAAATATATTTATTTATGTTTTTTAATATTATTAATTTATTATTTATTATATTAATTAAAGTAATTTTTAAAATAAGTACAGGTGTACAGGGGTGTTTTTAGGTTTCAGGGTAGGGTTTGGGTTTTGGGGTACAGGGGTGTTTTTAGGTTTCAGGGTAGGGTTTGGGTTTTGGGGTACAGGGGTGTTTTTAGGTTTCAGGGTAGGGTTTGGGTTTTGGGGTACAGGGGTGTTTTAGGGTTCAGGGTTGGGTTTGTGCTTAGGGCTAATTACATTATATTTACCATTTATAAATTAATTAAAATATATTTATTAAATTAAATTAATTATATTATATTAATTACATTTTTTAATTAAATTAATTAAATTAAATAAAATATTTTAATTAATTTATTTTAATTATAATTTTTAAAAATATTTAAATTAAATTAATTTCATTATATTAATTAATTAAAATTAATTACAATTTTTATTAAAATTAAATTAAATAAATAGATTTAAATTTATTAAATTAAATTAATTACTATTTTAAAATGTATTTTAATTAAATTAATTAAATTACATTAATTAAATTAACTTAATTACATTTTTTTTAAAAAGATATACTTACCTATACTTACGATGTAATGCCATGCGTTGTAATAGCATCTGCTATGTAATGCCATGCGTTGTAATGGCATCCGATGTAATGGATCCTGCGTTGTAAAAATTCCGATGTAACGGAATGCGTTGTAAAAAACCGCGTTGTAGTGACACCAATCCATCAGGGCCTCACTTAGGGATGGCAGTAAGCAGATCAGCATCAATGGCCTCCTCATACATGGTGAGCAGGTGTGGAGCCAGTATGTGAGAAAACTCTTTATAGAAGAGGGGAGTAAAGCCATCCACGTTCCAGGCCCTATCTCCCAGCAGACTGTGTATGATTGGCTACACATCTATAGCCGTGAAGGGGACATCTAACTTTTGCCTATGAGCGTCATCCAGCCATAGGAGTTGGAGGAGTCAAAGTGTTCCCTGTTTTGATCTGAGGTGTGGCTGACACTTGAGCAGTATAGATTTGAATAGAAAGATCTGAAGGTGCACTCTCTGTTATCTGTGCCTAAAACGGGTATTCCAGAGTGGTCAACCAGCTTTGTAATGTAGAAGGTTATCTGTCATCTGCGCAAGAGGCATGCTAGAGTTTTCCCCTGTCTGTCGCCTTCTCCATATCGTCTTACAGCACCTTTGTCAAGGTAATAAGTCTCTCGCATCACCGCCTTCTCTTATTTGGTCAGCTTGTCCTGAAGAGAAAAGGTAGGTGTGCCTTCAAGGAATTTACTTGAATACTCAATTAGGTTATTTTATAATCGCATTTAGGAGCAAGTTAAGTTGTATACTTGCCAATTAATTTCTTTCAGCAGCTTATTCTACTGCACACTCTCTTCATAAAGTGAAACAGAGTCACAAGTAAAACAATATATATCATATAGAATATATATCTAAAAAGGAAACATAGCGCAAAAAACAAACAGAAGCGGGTTTATATAGAAAAATATTCCCTTTTTATCTTAGGATTTCATCAATGGTACTTATAGATAATACAAACAATGAAACAAGAAGAGAGGCCAGAAGCTGCTGGTCTTTGGTGGCATAAATGTTCAACTCCAATGAGCAGATTCTGCTCTCTAGCCTTGCCAGGTGTCCCTTCAGCGATTTTAAGATACAGCACTGCTCTGAAAAGCAGGCTCCTCTGATAACAGCCTTGAACACGTCCCAAAAGTACCCACAGAGGTCACAGATTTGGAGTTGTTTCCAAAGAAGGCAAGGATTTCTTGTTTATTTTTCTCTATGTAGACAGAGTCTTGCAGTGCACTCAGGGGAAGTCTCCTGGAGAACGCCCTATTCTGGAGATCCAGCTGATTACATTTGAGCATCACTGAGGTATGATTTGAAAGCATCTAAGGTAAGTGACAGACCCTAGTCCCCATGTCCCTGGTGAACAGCCAGTAGTCAATTGTAGACCAGGCTGCATGCACATATGCAATGCATGGTCCCTCCTGGGCATCCACATGGCATAATGTTCCGACATGATGGTATGAAGCTCTTGTGCCAACTGTGGATGCGGCGTCAGGCGGTGCATTGATACCCCCCTTTCCCAAAGGACAGAGGGAGGCCATAACTACCGGGGTCCCATAAAGAACTCCCTTGATATTTTTATAACCGCCCTACCTATCACAGATGGCGGCCTCAGGCACAACACCAAAACGGATCACCACGTTTACTCCTCTGGCATAAGCCAAATATGGAGTAACATGTGCTTCAGCAATCCAGCCCAGTGCAAATTCTGGACCGCATGCCAGGGATAAAATCCACCTCCTGAAGCAAACCACTGTCTACCTGCTGCCAATGGAGATATGCAAAGACTAGCCCCTCCTTGCGCAGGTAATTCAGCCCCCGTTTGTTCCAGAAAATTAGTTTCACAGGAAGCATTTAGTAAGTGAGTGTGTAATGTGCAAGGCCTTGGTGTAGGATAGAAGCAACTGGTGTGTTGAACATTTGAAATAGTAATACCCATAGTGACAATGCACGTAAACACTTCTGCGAAGAGAACGAAATATAACACCCATCCCCTGTCCCACGCCCATCCCCTCCAACATCCCAATCCGGTTGAGAATACCATTCCCTCCCACTCACCCAGCACAACAAAAACAACCCAACAGGCTGCAACGTGGTCAGTAACATTCAACCATAAGAACAGTAGTTGGGAATATCCATGGGGAGCCAATGAGGCGGGTGAGAAGATGGGTGGTTGAGCTTACAGTGAAGAGAGCTCAATATTACATCCCAACAGCAGGCATGGGCAGCCGCAGTCCGTGCAGGTAAGTGCGGAGGGAAAATGTATTATTTATTTAATTTTCCCTTGTGGTCGTCTGTTGAATCCCCCCCCACCCGGCCCCACTGCTCTAACCTGCACAGACTGCAGCTGAGCATGGGGTCCATGCTCTGGGGGAATTCCCCAGAGCGAGATGGGAAAGAGGAGATCCACAGAGGCACATGGAGCTCCCATATAAGCGCTGGGTAGAGGGGGTAAGAACCCCAGACCTGCATTGGTGCCATAAACTGAAGCCATTGTCAGTCATTATCACTGAGGGGGGCCACTGGTATCATTGTAATTGGTGGCACTACCCATGGAGAGACTACAGGCGTGCCTACAGTAAGAGTTGACCGCCTGTTTATGGTCTGTAAAGACATGGGGTTTTCCATTCATGAGGAATTCTCAGCTTAGTAGGGTACCAGGATGTATTTGATGCTAGCCTTCATTAGCAACTGCTTGATAGGACGGAACTCCTTCAGTACCACTTGCACTGCAGTCATGAAGCCTGGGTCGATGGAGAGGGGGTTAACCAAGTACTGCAGCTCACTGCGCTTCCGGGTCAAACACATGATGGTGTCTTGATCCTTGGGCCCACCCGGGGGAGGACTTGCGACAAGGGATTAATGAGCATGCCTACGAGAAAATAGGTGTAAGAGTGATCAGAGCATTGTTTCTATGTAGACCTCAATCCTCTCTAAAACGGTCTATTCAGGAAGAACAATGATGCGGATATTGTTGTGCCAGGAGTGCACCTCCAGGTCTTCATTCTTGGCTTTTATGACAACAAGTGCCTTTTCCATGCAGAGTGGCATTTCGTTGCGTGGGGTCACACGGTCCTCAGCCTCATAGGTGCACCTCTCCAACTGGTCAAGCTAGCCGTTGCACTTACCTATACGCTCCTTCATATGATCCAATTGGGCAGTGAGAGAGTTGATGTTGGAATCGATCCTGCTTAGCCTTCCTTTCATGTTGGTTAGAATGGTTCTGATATCTTTCGCTATGGGGTTTTCTTAGAATTCTGCAGGAAGAGTACTCCGCTCATCTTGCGCAGTTCTTGCAGACTTCCTACTATTGAACTGCAGCTAAAACTGCCATTGGTCCTGCTTGCTCATCTCGGCTGTCTGGAAAGCCACTGACCAGCAACCCTAATGTCCAACAGGCCTCTCCAGAACACCGGCTAAGAAGAAACTCACTCGGCTTGTACCAGAGCCATCAGGATGGGGGTCCGTTCTGCCCAGCAGTGAAAAGTCAGGGGGGTCGAGCAAATCCCCAGCACCTGGTAGCTCCGGGCAGGCTGGAAAACGAGGATCAAGAGGCGTGTTGGCCTCTCTGGCCCAGGCAGCACCAGGGGCATCCCAGGCGCAGTGTAGCCAAGTGGAGACCCATATTCAACAGCAAGGCAGAACTAGGGTAAATCAGGTGAATCCCAGCTCAGAAGACCAGTTGTGCAGATGAAAAGAAGGATAATGGAGCCAGTCAGATGGCACATGTGTGGTCTCCCGCCATGATCCAGCTGTAAGGAGCAGACTGGCAGTGCCAGGGCCTGTGGGCAGGCAGTCAGCTTCACATCGATGGGGACGGGAGGGCAAGTAATTTTAGCTCAGACACTCAGTAGCAGTCCCATCTCTTCTGGTTGAGTCAAGCCACGGTGATATCACTGATGCCATTCAAGACCCAGCAATTGCTGGTTATCCCTCATGCTCCTCACCGCAGGGCGAGTAAAGGTCAAACAGTCTGTCCAAAGGCCCTGCTCCAGCCACGGTCATCTGCTGAAGATGAGCGCCAGGCAAGTGCACATGCCCACCGGGCCGCCAGTGAGTCCCTCTTGTATCTTCAACCCAAGCACTGGTGTCAAACCTTCTACCTCTGTTGCAATCAGGCACCTGAGCAGAATTCCGGTTGCTTGTGTGGATTGAGACTGTGGTCCGGCTCCAGTCCCTGCGGGCCACTATCACAAGCAGCAGGCCCCAGTCGGTGGAATAACCTTTGTCAGCTGGCGGGAATATGAAAGCAGCCCTTAACAACCACCGTCCCACCCACCCACCCACAAGGTCCAGTCTGCCTCCACACCTCCTGCCCGTGGGCTGAATGTCAGATCAGGCTCCTCTGACAAGGATTTCTGACAGATTAGGTGCTTGGCTGGCAGAGCCTTACAGATGCGTAGACATTTTGCACCCCGACTCTGAATCCCCCATTAAGTGTGTTTAACTACAAAGAATGACCTCTTGAAACTGAATGTTCTGTAGCAAATGATATGCAATAAAATTATTAAATAACAAAGGAAATCTGAGAGGCTCATTCATTCATATGACTTTATGCAGTGATAGTGGAATACTGGAGGAGAGTGTTCGACAGCCTTAGTAGGACCTCAGGCCACAGACTACCATTATCACCTACACATGCCTCTTTAACATAATCCCCATTTCTCAAATGGAAAATAAGATTCTCTTTTCGTTCTTTCCTTCTTAACTTTTTTGTATAAAGAGCGTGGCTTCCTGACAACAGACTTCCCAGCACTATCAGTCTAGTCGAAGTGAGCAAGTCAAAAGATAAAAAGATAAAATTAGGGGAAATGATACGTCTTCAGCTTCTTTCTGAAACTCTTGAAGTAGTCATCAATTCTTAGGCCAATGGGCAAGGAGTTCCAAAGCTTAGGTGCAAGATATGTAAAGGACCGGCCTCTGCTTCTTGCTCTCTTTATACTGTCTTATTTTGGTACGGTGTACAATTGTCATACGATAGCTATGTCTGCAGGGTCTACCAGTAGCAGATTTGGAAAGAGACTTTGTTGAGTGGGCCGTGGCAGAGGAGGTCTGTATGGGGGCAACGAGACAGGAAAAGAAGGCAGTGGACGATTTGGCTTACTTGACCAAGATGCTGGATAGGTTCAGCAGCCACAGCAGGATGTTCCCCATTTCCCAAGTAGTCTTCCATACCTGAGTTGGGGCTAGGATGCTACACTTATAAAGACTGGGCAGAACTGTAAATCTTCATACAAGGGGATGAAGAATGTTGTGTTGTAAGACTATGTGTGCTAGGACCCTTGTGGTTCTGGGCAGAGTCAATAGAGAAGTATATAACTTGCTGGGAGGTGTTAAGGTGTGGTTATTAATGGTTATGACTTAAACAGAGAGCAGAGCGAGATTGTATGAGGAATAAAGATTCACAATCCAGACTTCTGCCTGTGGTGTATTCATTTGCATGCCCCTGGGCTGGGGAGGATGCTACAAAGGATAGACATGGGAAAAAATGAGGGGGGCGGATATGGATGGGCAGAAATAGAACCCTGATGTTAGGGTCGGTTGCTACTGGGAAAGATGTAGCATTGTGTTCTGTTTCTCTCCTGTCAATTAAGAAAATATTTATAAACTGTGTTAAACCAGAGGTGTCATAAGGGGGATCTGTGTTGTACAATCTTGGTTCTGTAAACTTTAAGAATACGTTCTCATAAGTAAAAAACAAAGACCTTAGAAAACAAAAGAAATACGCTTTCAGATGGTGAGTACCAAAGTCAGTTCCCTTCATCCATAAAAATGTTAATTAACAAAGAAGATTTTAGACTTCCCATAAATTAATTAGATATTCAATGTATATGTTACCTACTTGCACTCACTAGTAAGTACTTCTTATTAGGACCTAGCTTCAATAGGAAAAGCCTTTTTTACTTTAGCTAATGACTTTGCTGTCGTTTGAGGAATCTTCACAAACTTTTCAAAACTAGTGGGCCAGTCACTTCAGCGGTTGTCTCGAAGGTTTCGGGGAGATTTGTCAAGGGGGGGACAGAGAAAAAGGGAGGGTCCCAAAATGTGTTTTCCCACTGTACTTTCTCATAGAGAGTTTAGACATGATTACAGCCTGAACCGCTGGACGGAATTACACCAAATTTGACAAAAAGGCTAGATCTTGGTCCAGAAAGAGTGTTTTTTGTATTTTGGTGTACATCTGTTCATTAGTTTTGGAGTAATTAAAAAAGGATTTATGTATATCTAGAGATGTGGTGTGTCCACGGATCAGAAGGAGCTCATACAGCGCTGTGAGACCTAATTGGTGAAATGTGCGCTTTACAAAAATAAAAATACATACAAAATACATACATACATACTGTGATCTGATTGACTGCCACCACTTCAGCCAGGAAGTGGTGGCAGTCATCTTAGGACTTCAGGACTAAGAAAAAAGTTGAAAAAAGACACAAATGACTAGGAATGGCCTGACTACTTAGGTCTGGTGGTGTGGTCCCACAGGGACCCACACCTGATCCCAATTTTTTTTTTTTTTAATTTTGTCGCAAATTTGCAGAGTATCCGCAACAACATTGTTTTTTTACAAAAACAAACATGTTCTCCCGAGGAACCAATCAAATATATTTTGGGAACAAGGCAGCATGCAATGCCCCTCCTCTGGGTCGGTTTAGGCAGCCCCCCTCTCGGGCCTATTTGGGCCCGGGTACCCAATCCCCTGGGGCCCAGCCATATTCAAAAAGGGGGACACACAGCCCCCCTCGCCGAGTTGATTTCTGCCACCGGGACCCCATCCCCAAAGGCCTGTCCGCAACTACAAAGGGGAGGGGGCCATGCTGCCCCCTCCTTGAGCCATTAATGGCCCTGAGAACCCCATACCCCAGGGTCATCTCATGTTGTGTCCTGGGGTACTCGCCCCAGGACATAGCTGTTTCCGTGCCCGCACTGGCAACTGTTTCCCTATCTGAAATGAAGCGGGCAGGAAAACATGTAAAAAGATTGCTCTCGCCCACAGAGAGCAGCATTTTTAGCTGCTCCCTGTGGGCAGGAGCAATGCCAGCTCCAGCTGGAGGCAGGGGCAAGGCTGAGGCCCTAGGGGCCTTGGGGCTCACCCCGCAGCTCCCAACCATAGTGTGGTAGGTGCCCTGGATTGGTACCCACCCTTTGTTGGCCGGGCCCCAGTATATGGGGTCCCCCTGGATGAAATCATCCCAGGGAGGGGGGCAGTGTGCCCTGCTCCCCCTTTGGACATTGGCCGGGCCCTGAGAGATGGGGTCCCAGGGCCAAAATCGGCTCAGGGAGGGGAGCCACATTCCCCCTCCCATAAAAAATGCACGGGTCCCCAGGCCAATATCAGCCTGGAGTGGGGGGGCATGTACCCCCCTCACCCACAAAATGTTTGATTGGAAACCTGGGCCTAAATCAACTGGGGATGGGTGCCATATGCCCCCGCCCCATTAAATGTAGTGTATATAATAATCAGAGAGCAGGTTCCAACACAAAAGAATACAATATACAATAGGGTGAATTACAGTTTACAAAGAGTTCTCTTAAGACACATGTTTTTTTAGTAGTAAGGCTTTAACTTCTTTCTTGAAGATCCTGAGAGATGTAATTGTTCTCCTTGAGGGTAGTCGGAAGTTCCAGATTTTTGGAGACAATCCTGCTTCCGTGCAGCCATGTGTTTTACTTTTTTTTAATCTGGGTGGGTCTAGTATGAGGGATTTAGCACTTCTAGACACTCTTCCACCTTCCGATAGCTTGATTCTATTCGCCAAGTATTTAGGACTAAAATTGTGGAGAGCGTGTTATGCACGCAACCTTCACTTGGATCCTAGCTTCAACTGGGAGCCAGCTGAGGGCTCTGAGTGATGGGGAAATGTGATCATAGTGACAAGTGCCTGTTAAGAGACTTGCTGCTGGGGGAGGAGCCAAGCTCGCGACCGTGATGGCCGCGTTGTAGCTCGGCTCCGTCAACCTTCCTGCTTGAACTGTCTATCCTGCGCCTTATCCTGCCCCGAGAAGCCTTATTTGATGGAATATGGAATTATGACGTTTTGCTGGCACTTACCGTCTGCTCCGGATGATCCTAGGTGCCGCGGATCCTGAGCTGTGCCCTTGTTCGCTTCGGAAGCCTCCGGGGCGGGCAGGCCTGGGACTCGTCTGCGGCGCCCGGGCGGGGCGGAGCGCCGGGGCCAACCCCTTGGTGGAGGAGTGGGGTCGGCCGGAGCGGCCACTGTGCGGTTGGACCGGTGGCGACTGACCGGGCCTGGTCTGGCTGTCCGGGGACCTGGTGGTGGAGCGCTGCCTTCCGCGGACGGGGGTTGACCGCATGGGCGACTCGTCTCCCCTTTGTTCTCCTGTCCGGCCATCTTGAAACCCTCCGCCCGGTCTTGGCGGGCGGCGCCTGTGGGTCGGTGGCGCCGGCTGCCTCAATATTCTGGTGGCCCGCCTTTCTGCCCTGGAGGTTCCATTGCTTGTCGCCGGCTGGATTTCATCGAGCCCCGCCGGTGGCCGGATTGGGGTCGGAGATTGCCGAGGCCTCGCCGGGCTAAAAAGATGGCGGCCTGCGCCCTGTATCTACGCCCAGTTGGAGATGGCGACATCGGCTGGCCGCACGGCACGTTTGCTGAATACCGTAAAGGTGAGCCTACAGTTGGCGACGTCTTCGCCGCCTTGTGTTCCTGGCGTGCTTCCATGACTGTACCTGTCGCTGGGCCGGATGGTGGTCTTGGTGCCGGGCTCATTGGGCCGTCCCCTGCGTGTGCGGTTCCACCGCTTCAGTGTGCTGCGTGGTCCTTCCTGGAGGTTGAAGACACCGGGGCCACCGCTTGTTTGGACGTACAGATGCCTACTGCCTTGTATCGCCAGGAGTTCTTCCCTGTGGTGGATGTACTGGAGGGCCTCCAGCCGAGATCCGTCCGGGTCTGTCTAGCCGGGTCTCCCGGTGTTTTTTTGCCTCGCCCTGCCGAACGGAGATCCTGTAACTGTCTCACCGGGGCGACTTTTTCCCCTTGGTCGGCGGAGCTATGCTTGAGTTGCTTGCTGCTGTTGCTGTCCTTTCTTGCTCATCCGGTCCGAAGCCGTTATGACTTGTGTGGTGTATCGACGATTGGAATCCCTGCTTTTCACCTCTGGCCCCTCATGTTCTGGTTCTTTGTGCACTCTGTGCCTATGGCACTGGACAGACGAGGACAGGGGTGAGTTACACTTGTACCGCCGGACTATTACTTCGTGGCATGGCCGATGACCACCTTGCAGCTGTACGTGTATGATCGATTACTCTTCATATTCCTGGTGCCTGTTTTTTTAAATGACTTCATCTTCTCGTGCGATCTAAAATGTGTTCGAACGGGGGGTTGGGAGCTGATAGTTTTGATTATGTGTCTCCTCTCCCACTAGAGATTTTTTTTTTTCTTCCCTTCCTTTCCCCTTCCTCTCTTTTTGCCTATGTGGTTTCTTCCTTACTTTTTGACTCTTCTATATTTTGGGTTTCCTGTTAGGGCGACAGGCACGCTGCTGGGGGGTAGGCCGTAGCCTTCTGCAGGGGTGCAGGGTGGGTGGGTGGGGGGGGGTCTGTCTTTTTGTTTTTTCTTTGTTCTTGGTTTTATGGCTCTTATGTATCCTATTTTCTGGACGCTGCGTCTACATGTAGGCCTCTTGGGGTGTTTTTGCCAGCGTGGGCCTCATGACCTCCCTGCCACCGATGTTCATTGTGCATCCACTACTCCTATTTCCTTCGGTTCCATTGGCTGACCTTTTCTTTTGTATGCTTTGCTTGCCAAGGGGCGCATGATGTGGTGCCGCGTTCTCTTTTCCCTGTTTTTTCTACCCTTTTTCTTGACGTCCTTTCCCCTTTTTTTCCCTTCTTTCTCCCTTTCTTTGGGTTGATGTAGCGGATGGCTCTTTGTATTGCAATCCTGACTTCCTTTTTATGTATTGCTGCGTATTTTCGTAGTAACGGGTGGGCGTTGGGCAGTGGTTGGACTTGCTTGCAGATGTGGGACTTACGTTTTGCTCTTGCTATAATATAGCTGTTCTTTTTGAAATTCGCTGTGTATTGTTTTACTGCTTGCTGACAGCCCGCCACGGACTTTTGGACCCTAATAACTGCACTATTCCTGCTATTCACCCTATTGTATTATAAAATTAACCTTCACTTTTCCTACTCATGGTGGTTTCCTTGTGGCTTTCTGCCTCGCCTTATTGCATCTGTTATATCGGAGACCCGCTGGAGCTTCTTTCCTGGCCTACGTGCTAATACAGTGTGGTGGCCGGCCCGATGGGTTGTAGGCCCGTATTTGTAAGCTACATCTGCACAATAAAGGTTTTCCCCAAAAAAAAAAAAAAAAAAAAAGAGACTTGCTGCTGCATTTATTGTCGCTTTCTTTGGGATTAGGTTGGTTTTAGGTAGACCTATGAGTGGCTTTCCCATAATCCAGTCTTGAGAGCACTAGAGATTGAACTGCTGTTTTGAGGTATCTTGACAGTATAAATGTTTTTTGTTTTCTCAGAAGGTGCAGCTGTAGGTTAGCACTTCTGGGTGCAGCTTGTATGTGTCCTTTTATGTTTAGATATTAGTCTTTTGTAATGCCTAGAGATTTTACAGAGTTGCAGATGGTTGGAGTGCAGTTTAGCGATTTGATGTTATGGGACCATGATTTAGGTTGTTGGGGTCTAATAGATGAGATGAAGAGAATGAATTTGTTTCAGCTGATTTAGTATTAGTTGGTTGTGTGCCAGCCAGTCCTGTGTTTTCCTTATGTATCACCCAGTCTCTGTATATCCTCTTGAGAGGACAGTTGGATGTAGAGTTGTGTGTCGTCTGCATGCATGTGGTACGATATTTTTGATTGTTTAAGGATTTCAATGAGTGGTTCCATTTAAAGATTGAAGAGCGATGGTGAAATTGTAGATACTTGCGGAACGCCGGTTGTGCAACAACTGATAGCGAGTTGCTGATTTTGATTCTTAGTTGTCGGTTTGCAAGAAGAATTTGACCTGTTAAGGGCTGCTCCAGTCCCATTCTGACTTCAAGAGTTTCTCTGAGCCGTTCATGGCTAACCATGTTGAACGCTGATGATAAATCGAAAACTATTAGGAGACAGGAGACACTGTCATCTAGCAAATTTCGTATATCCTCTAGGATGTTTAAAGTGCTGATCTCAGTATTGTGACCAGGTATGAATGTTTAATAGGTCGAAATTATTGATGTGTTTACCTAGCTGATCATGGGGACGTTTTTCAATTAATGTACCACAGATAGGCAGGCTGGAAATCAGTTGGAAGTTATTTAAGTCTTTCTGGTCTGTGCCTGTTTTTTTTAGTAGGGTCGACACTTGCCCCATCCTCAGGCATTCTGGTAGGGCTCCTTGTTGGAGAGATTCGTTCACAGTTTTTGTCTATAGGGGGAGGGTGACAGATTTTAGGATCTCTTTCAGTAGGTAGGAGGAAATTAGATTGTTGAAATATGTTGTTGGTTTCATAAATTGAATGGTTTTCATGATTTCCACCTCAGAAAGAGATATGAAACTGTTCGAGAAGCTCAATTTTTCCTTTGGACAGTTGGGGTGTGTTGTTCAGTATTCCTTTCGTGTGTTGTGAGTGTATGATTGTTGGATTCCCTAGGTTGTGCACTAGTTTGACCGGGAATAGAGTTGCTTATGGTTGCAAGTTTGTTTATCTTTGAAGAAACATTATATTTAGGTTCAGATTTGACTCACATAAAACCATAGAAATTCAGTGGTTATAGTTATAGTTATCTCAAGAAACTATAACCCATGCCCTAAGGTAACTCTAACTTACACCCTCACCAAGCACTGCTAATTACCCAATATATTACATCAGTTATGACATCTTCTATAACATCATTGGTAATATTACTGCAACAGTTGCAATAAAATTAATGATGAGAAAACTGTACATGGCTGAGAGGCAAGTTATAGTTTCTTGAGGTAACTGAATGAATGGCTTTATTTCGATATGAAAATATCATAAAAGCAGAAATACAACAATTTTAAGATCAATAGGAACAGTCATTTCTATTTACACAGATAAAATTATGTAAAAACAGATAATACAAGCAGGTAACTATAACTGCTGAATTTCTATGGCTTTATGTGTGTAAAATCTGAACCTAACTATAACATCTCTATAACCTTTAGTTTTTTAGTGAATATATATGTGTGTGTGTGTATATACATATATATATTTTGAACGCAAAAGTGCCCTGAAGCATTAGGAGCGCACTCAACACTGCCTGTCATCCGACTTTAACCATGCAGCCTGCATTCCTGGTTTACTTTCTTTCTTTGCCAACGCGTTTCGAGGTTCACTGACCTCTCATCCTGGGCTGAACAAACGGTATCAGAAACCCCACCTTGTTCGTTTACGGCTTTTATTCATTTGCATATTCATTTCTGCTCTCAGTGGGCGTGAATTAATTTACTCACAGTTCGAATGCCTGATGGGAGATGGAGTTCCTACTGAGGTAAGTGTTACTTTTGTAAGTCCTGATAATCCGTTTTCATTTTATTCCATTGTTGCCTTAGTAGGCTGTGTTCCAGGATGCAGGCTCAATCTGCATAGGAAGTGTGCTGGTCACGATTCAAAGGTTCAAACCGGCAGCCTCGCACAACTGGACGGTATTTCCACCACCTGCGGTGTACTGGCAAAACCGACGAAGGCAGACAGCCGAAACGCGTTTGTTCGTGAGATAAATTCCTCAAAGAACGTCACCCGAGAGTGCTTACTTTTTCCAGAAGTGGGCAGAATTGAACTGTAGTTATAATTAGGACCTAGTTACCATAGGAAAATCGCAACATTCTATTCCCAATAACTTTGGCGGGGTGATTCGGCAAGTGAGACCGAGAAAAAAGGGGGGTCCCAAAACGTATTTTCTCCATGTTAATTTCCATAGGAAATTTTATACACGGCTACAGGCTGAACTGCTGAACGGATTTACAATAAATTTGGCAAAAAGGTAGCCCTTGGTTCAGAAAGAACTCTTTTTGTTAAATGGTGTAAATTCGTTCAGTAGTTGCACCCTGCCGATCACGAGCTGCATTCAAATTGGCTGTCAACACTCCAGACCAGGAAGTGTTGGCAGCCATCTTGTGCCTCCATAGGACCGAGGCAGAAAAAAACAGTCAAATAAAGGCGCAAAACAAGAAAAGGGGGCAGCGTTGAAACACCCTGACCCCCTAGGCCTGCTTAGGGGTCCCAAAAGGACCTCCAGGGCCAAAAAAAACATTAAAAAAACATGCTAAGATGCGCGCATCCAGCCGCAAAAAAAAAAAAAAAACGAAGCGCAGGTTCCCACGCTTTGTTTAATTGAAACCCCTGGGTGGGCCAGGTCCCGGGAGCCGTAAAAAAATATGTGGGTGGGCACTCCCCAGGGCCGGCTCCTGCAGTGTCCCCCGGGACACTGCAGTTTGCTACGTGTCCCGCCCTACCGTAGCAAACTCTGCTTTAGATTTTGGAAGAGAGAGCAGGGAAACCAGCTCTCTTTTCTAAAATTCAAAGCAGAATTGCTTTTCCACATGGGGAGCTACATGTTAGCAGCTCCCCATGTGGAAAAGCAATACCGGCTGCCAGTAATATACAGTTTACATACTATTATGGGTGTTTTGGAATAGGGGTTGCTGATTATGACTGATTGTTTTAATGTGTGTATATATACATTAGTATTATAGTGCATAATTTTAGGTGTTGATTTCAAATTGGAAATGTACATGGGGAGACACATCGCGTTGGTGTGTTGTGCTGCGGTGAAAGCGGCGCTCATTGGACCCACATGCCCCAGGAGCCAGCGGGGCCTACAGCGGGCTAGCAGCCCCTCCCCACTTGTCACCGGGGGCTCAAGTACCTCTCGCGCCTCCCGCTTCGCGGGAGACGCATCGCGTTGGTGTGTTGTGCTGCGGGGAAAGCGGCGCTCATTGGAACCACATACCCCAGGAGCCAGCGGGGCCTACAGCGGACTAGCAGCCCCTCCCCCCTTGTCACTGGGGGCTCAAGTACATCTCGCACCTCTCGCTTCGCGGGAGACGCATCGCGTTGGTGTGTTGTGCTGCGGGGAAAGCGGCGCTCATTTGAACCACATGCCCCAGGAGCCAGCGGGTCCTACAGCGGACTAGCAGCCCCTCCCCCCACGTCACCGGGGGGATTTACCAACTGGTTTTTCCCGCAGCGCGGGACTCGCACGGGCGGGCGCCGGGCTTAGCCCGGGCAAAGGGCGGGCCGTCTGTGGCCGTCAGGGGCCGGAAGAGGCTGAGCTGGGCCACCCCCCTTGTTACTGACTCTAAGGTACTGTTGGCTTCCTATAAGTGACTCAAGGCAACATTGATATTGTTAGGCTCAAAAGGACCCAAACTATGGGAAAAAGGAAATGCATGTAGGGAGGGGGCGAGGGCCCAAGTGTGTTGATTAAGGGGTTAAAAAGCAAGAAGACAAGGAAACTAGCCACACATGCGGGGACAAATTGCGTTATGGATTGCATTGATTAGCTAATTGAGGAATGTGGAGTCGTACTTACGGCTAATCCCCTCCCAAGTATGATGCCAGAAAAGGGGTGTAAAAGTCCAGTAATAGTACCAAGCAAAGCCCAGTGGTCCCTGACATGTTTGTAGGGAGAAAAAAAGGCGACAGATGTTGCAAAGGGCCAGACCAACAGAGTTCTGAGGAGGAGAATGAAATCTCCAACACTAGCACAGAGCAAAGAGCCATCTTTCCCCTTGTGATTGATCCTATCATTGTCTGTAACAATAGATTCTCTGCTCTAGCTAATGTTGAGAGTTGTATGTCTGCGAAAAGCCACAAAATAGCCCAACCTAGTGTATGTGAGCCTGATGCCCCCCAGGGTGACAATGGGCTAATATTGTGTGGTGTACCTGATTCTTTAGTAGCCACAGAGGTTGGTCGAGTTGATCTGACCACAATGGTCCAACTACTATGTAAAGCAGTTGAGGGCATGAAAATTAAGATTGATAGTCTTACCTCTATAGTAAGCAGTAGCCTATCGAATAATGGCCAGTGTCCAACCTGCTTAGCGAATGAACAATTAAGTGGCAAATCTATAGTCCAGGATAATGCGCCAGTGCAACGTATTGTGCCTGATATGTGTAGGGATAATGACTTGTCTCAAGCTGCTGCCTCGTATAGTGAAGTGTGCAGAGGCAGGAAAGGGTCGCCGTATGCTCATAACACTAAAGATGGCAATCAAAAAATTGTAGGTCCTGGAAAAACATTGCCTAGAGAAAGGAGTGGCGGGCCTCAAGTAAGTGGCAGGCATTGCATTAATCCTAGTACACCTAAGCAAGCTAATAGCAAAATTGCCACGTTAGCAAGGAGAGGCCACCAGAGTGCTGCTAAGTTGAACAATGTAACCAAAGTTTATATGGTAAATGTCCCGAAATTGGGCCCAGGAACGGATATAGAATCATTTGATTTCTTAATAAACAAGGCTATTCACTGGATTAGGCACACCAGGGGCTGTTGCTCTGTGATTAGAGAAGATATTATTAATGCACATAGGCTTACACATCGAGGGGAGAAAAATGTTTGTATTGAACTGACACTCAAGCAGGCGGTCATGGCCGAAAATCTAGTATTACTGGAGTTTAGAAGTTGTTCTCCAGATTACTCTGCTATACAACTTAGATCCTCACCTCCCCCCCAACACTGGCCCGATAGACCGACAAAGTGGGCCACTGAAAATGTTAAGGGCTGTTCGGGCCTAGAGCTCAATGACTGACTAGTGGGGCCAGGTGACCATTTTGATCCATCAGAGGGCAGTATAGCTGAAAGACAGAGCCAGCATGTAGTCCACAATCCAGGCACTGTCAGCACTTTAGTAATACCACGGTTATTGGAAGGTTCTCTATTTTCTAAGCCAGGAAACTGCTTAAAAGGCTCAAACTTGAATGAGAACCCTAAATTCCCTGATAGTTTAGAAAAGCCAGGTTCAAACCTATCATGGAATGTTGCAAGATTGAACACGAAAAGTTCAATCCCGGAATGGGCTACTTTTATTAATTTGTACAACATTTGCCTATTCCAAGAAACATGGCTTCTTGACTCGCAATTTTTTGCAGGGTATTTACATTTTAATATACCCGCAGAAAAGGGCGAAAAAGGACGGCCCTCAGGGGGATTGACTATTTGGATCAAACAGGACCTAGAAGTTAGTGTGAAGACACTCCCATCAAACCACAGGGATATCCAGATTGTAAGCCTTAAGCAAAGGCAGTCTAAACCTGTGGATATCTATAGTGTTTATGTGAGGAGTACGGGGGCAAGAAATCGGAGACCCTAGTTGCCCTAGAAGAACTCCTAGAAAGATATTCCACACAATCACATATATTTGTAGCTGGTGGTTTTAATGCGACATTTGAGCAGCTGTCAAGTTGTGACTGGAATCTTACAGAGGAAGAAGACACACAATGGGGTATCCCAAAATTAGAACTTGAGCCAATAAAAAGATGGACTGAGGTGGTAATCCAGATTAATTCAATCTGTTTAAGCAAAGGTCTGAGGGCATCCAATGGCAGGACTGCGCAGGATAAGATGGGGGCAAATACTTACAGGGCTTTCGCCCCGCACACTCTACGGAGTCCGTTGTCCTTTCGGTCCTTGACAACCTCAGGGAGGGCAGGGACACCAATCAATTCCAGGCATTAGTCCTCCTCGATCTCTCTGCCGCCTTTGACATGGTGGATCATACCATCTTACTCTCTCGTGTCAGGGCGGCGGGGATCGGGGGTACGGCCCTGGTATGGTTGTCCTCCTTCCTGAGGGACCGAACCCAGGCGGTTCGCCTGGGTGACTTCTCTGCGGACTTCCGGAAGGTTCAGTGCGGGGTTCCCCAAGGTTCCTCCCTCTCACCTCTTTTGTTCAACCTTTATATTTCTCCCCTTATCTTTTCTTTAGAACAAATGGAGGTCACCGTATATAACTATGCGGATGATCTCCAACTTGTTTTCAACCTCTCTGCATCTTCTGCCTCTATTTCTAATTTCCAGTCTATTATGATTTTTATCCGGGACTGGATGGATTTCAACCACCTGAAACTCAACCCTGATAAGACCGAGTTGGTGTTGACGGGTGGTTGCTCCAGTCCCTGGTCTTCACTTTTTTGGCCCCCTTCCCTTGGTCTCCCTCCGGTCCCCTCTTCCTCGGTCAAAACTTTAGGCATCAAACTCAACTCTCACCTTACCCTTCACTCCCAGGTTAGTTCTGTGGTTTCTTCTTCTTTTCTTTCACTCTGTACCATCCGCAAGGTTTCTCGATTTTTCACCTTCGAGGCCTTGAAGTTGATCGTCCTTGCGATGGTCATCTCCCGCCTGGATTATGGCAACGCCCTATATGCAGGCATACCTGCATATAGTCTCAGGCGGCTGCAGATGATTCAAAATCAGGCGGCTCGGTTGGTCTTCAACCTTCCCAAATCCTCACATGTCACTCCCCTCCTGAAAACCCTACACTGGCTCCCGGTTCGGGAACGTGTCCAGTTCAAGCTGGCGACCATCACCTACCAGGCTCGACTGGGCACGGCCCCTGCCTTCATTTCCTCGGAGATTGTCCCTTACCTCCCAGCCAGGGAGCTCCGATCCTCTTCCAAATTCCTCCTGACAGTTCCCCGGTTTCGTCGGAAAAAGTGGGGGGGATCAATATTTGCGACCCTTGCCCCAGCTCTCTGGAATTCATTACCCTTGGAGCTCAGATCCCTTACCTCATATTCCCAGTTTCGCAAGAAACTTAAAGCTTATTTTTTTAGCAAAATGTTTATGTAGTTCCTTTTTTCCCTGTCCTCCACCCCTCGTCCCTTGTGGAGACCTGCCAGTTACAGCGCCATGAAACCGCTGGTGAAAGAGCGCTATATAAAACTTTTAAAACTCAAACTCAAACTCAAACAGGAGTGGGCTACGCCAAAGTAGAATAGACTATATTCTAGTGAGTCTTGGGTTGTGGAACCACCTAGAGGATATGTCGGTTGTTGACCGCTTGGAGAGCGACCACAACCCCTTATGTATGTTTCTGTCCTACTGGACGCCGTCCAAACCTGGAAGTGGATCAGATGAATTGTACCCCCCAAGTATAGCTCTCACAAACGATATGCGCCATTTAAAATGGGTGCAACTGGTAGAACACCAGGAGAATTTAGTTTTTATTTAAAGCAAGCTAGCGCATGCAACAAATGAGATGGGGATTATACCTAGTAGTGGCTTAGAATTAGAGTCTTTCACCAGGACCCATGAAACGTTTTTCCAGCAGCTAAAAAGCCTGTTTGTTAGACCACTTAAAACAACCAAGGTCTCGATTAGTAATTCGCCACGCTGGTATACCAAAGAATGTAGACAAGCATGCTTTGCTTTGGGACAGGCTATAAAGCTAGGTCCTAATAGTGCTGTACGCTCTGCAAGGTCTGCTTA
Organism: Lissotriton helveticus; assembly: GCF_964261635.1. NCBI lineage: Eukaryota > Metazoa > Chordata > Amphibia > Caudata > Salamandridae > Lissotriton > Lissotriton helveticus. Next base: position 1,450,684,540 of record NC_136068.1, read on the forward strand.
CAAAAATGTAATGTACAAATCAAAACGTGCCTGGGATGAAAATAGGTGGCAAGAGCTCAACGAAGCTAGTGCCCCTAAGAACTCTAAATGTTTCTGGAGTATATTCAAGTGGGGCTGTGGTGGGCAACCGGAAAAGCCACAAAACTGGGTAGCCCAGGATGATTGGGTGGCTTATTTTAAACCCCAATACGCAAAAAGTGAGGAACCAAGTGTAAGGGCTGAACTTACACACACACCCTTTTTGGAAGAGGCATTCAACATCGGGGATGTAAATCTTGCTCTGGAATCCGTGGTTGTTGGCAGGGCACCGGGTATAGACGGGGTCCCAGCAGATATTTTTTTTGCATGATAAAAATTCTTGGGGTAGGTATATACTGCTATTAACAAAAGCAGTGGCTAAAAGAGCACCCATCCCAGACTCATGGAACAGTGCGGAAATAATACCAGTTTACAAAAAGGGGGATAAGTCACTCCCCGGTAATTACCGCCTGATCAGTCTGATAGACACAATGCAAAAGATTCTAGGCAGAATGATCCTAAACAAAATACAGGAATGGGAGCGAGAGAAGAACATCCTATTGCATATCCAGGCAGGCTTCAGGGCTTGTATTAGCACTGTCGACCAAGTATTGCATTTTGCAATGCTTTATTGGAAGACAGTGCAATTAGATAGGGGTAGTTTATACGCTGCCTTTATTGATTTAAGGGCAGCTTTTGACCTTGTTCCACGTTCCACACTCTGGTCGGTTTTACATGACTTGGGCATGCCCTGTGCCCTTCTCACACTAGTTATGAAACTTCATGAGAACAATTTTGCACAGATTAGATGGGTCTCTCCTGGAAACGTTACCAGTCAGTTTCCAGTGGAGAGAGGGGTACGACAGGCTGCGTCCTACCCCCCACCTTGTTTTCTCTATACATTAATGACGTAGCCAAATTAATGATCACAGCCAACACTGACGCCCCTTTTTTAGCTGGGGCGAAAGTACCCATTTTAATGTTTGCAGATGATTGTTTAATTATTTCAAAGACCCCAAGCGGATTACAGAAAGCACTAGCTATCTTTGAAGAATTCTGTACCACACGAGGCCTTGAAGTAAATGTGTTAAAATCTAAATTCAGGACTTTTAACCAGCATAAATCTTTTAAGGGAAATCTTTTTATGAATAATTTACCACTCAAACAAGTGAGGGCATTTAGCTACCTGGGTGTTAATATTCAACATGATTTGCATTGGAACCTGCAGTCTGAGTTGGCAACGCTTAAACATCACCAATTGGCTGGAGCATTGTGCTCTGGGCATGCAAAATCACTAACCAAGCCAATCACTCCTGTTCTCCGAGTCTATGAGGCAAAGGTGGTTAGTTCAGCCCTCTATGGCGTAGAGATTTGGGGATTTGAGAATCTAACAAAAATGACTGTATCTGAGAATAAGTTCCTATGAAATCTTATTAACTTACCCCAGAGTACTCCCATGTGTCCTGTTTTCTATGACTTAGGAATGAGGCCAATTAAATCCATTGCTAATTTGCATCCGGTATTAAACTGGAGGCGCCTGTGGACAACTCCTGAATTAAGAATATTTGCCACAGACCTTATGGATATTATCAAGTGTGAATCCTTTCACAAAATTAAATGGTTATCTGGTATTAGGGGATTCTTGGAGAATTAGGAATGCTAGCTCTATGGGAGGATCCTCTTAGTGCTAGGTTTTCATCCAAAAAGATGGTAGCTTCCAAAACTTTTAGGACAAGTGCCCCACTCTCGCTTACAGGGATCTTTCTCGATTTTAAAGATGTGACCGCCCTAGAAGCATACTGGGATGACATATCCAAGCCACCTGATAGAAAGCTCTATTTTCAGCTCAGAATTGGAAGCTTGCCAATTAGAACATTTACATCGAGATGGCCCAATGACGGCATGGTTACTTGTCCCTGTTGTCACCCATATGTTATTTGGGTGTCCGGCATACTCTGCCCAGCGTAGGGCATGGCTGCGACCAATGGGTAAGCTACTAGGCACCAGGAGTGGAATGGTAGCAGTTAGAATTATCTGTACAAGTACCAATCCTTTGGTTTATATATCAGTGGCAAAGTACCTAGGGTGGTCCTGGATTCTAAGGAGTAAAATGATTAGTGGTTAACTTGGAAATACCTGTTTTTTAATTACGGTTTTTGTAACATATTAGGAATCTCATATATCATGAAATTATCGTATCTGCAATTTTGAATCATGTGATTTTATACTGTATAATATTATAAATGTATCTATAATGTATGCCCAAGAAAAAAATCTTTTTATCTTTTTATGACAAAATATATGTATTCTGCTTTTATGACAAATGTCGAATAAAGCTTGCTTGACTTGACATGTTGAGTTGAGGTATTACTGATGAGAGTAGTTTTTATAAGTGTCTACAGAGGTATAGTTAAAATATTCAACATACATTTTGGTGTGTGATTTCAAATTGAAGCTTGTATTGAGAATTTATGTGGTGTAGATAGAAATCTGTATAGACATACTCATTTATGTTTTTCAGTCATATGGTGGGAGTTATAGTAGAAAAATGTGAAAGGTTTCTGATTTGTATTTGGCAACATTTAATATTAAAAGTAGTTGTAGAAAGGTAATGTAGCAGTAGAGATTTATGCACGAGTTTTATTCTATAAAGAGTTTGCTTGCTGAGCAGTTATTGCTTTGTTAGCACTGAGACACTGCTCCAATCACCCATTGAGCACAATACAATAATTCATTCAGTATAGTAATACCTATGTACTTAAAAATTCTCCATGCACTGTGCTTGGTACAATTCAATGCAATGCAATTTCGTCTTTATTCGATCATAATCAATCATAAAAGACACATATAAACAATAAAATTTGATAAAAAGACATAAAATCTCATACCAGAGTATTTTTAAATGAACATATCATTTTAAAATCCCAAAACTGTTTAAAACAATGATTATGTTTAAAAGAGAGAATTCAAAATCAAAGGGTGTTAGGGCACATTTACACAGGGCATAATTATAGTCACCAATGTTTAAAATAAATATTTTGGGGGAGACTTGGGAACACCCACATATAGGAAAAAAAGGTTACATACTGCCTCGCAAATTCTTTCTTCTAAGGACCTAAGTCCAGCTCAGGAACTTAGCCATGGCAATAACTATGACTTCAGTAGTTCCGGTTTTTAGAATACGCAAGGCTATTTGACAAGATCTTGTACCAAGCATTCTACAAACCGGCTTGAGCCATTTCTGTCGAGGGCTCTTGTAAGCAGGGCACACAAACAGGACATGCATTAAAGTCTCATCCTCTGTTAAAAAAGTATCACATTTTATATCCCGGGCATCCCCCCACTTATTAGTGAAAGATTTTAGGGGGAGTGTTCCCACTCTAAATTGGTGGAAGAGTTTTCTATCACCAGGACATGTGATAATGTCCCAATAGGCCTCAAACTTGTACTCACACTTAAAATCTAGAAAGAGGCATGTAGAGAACCACTAGTAACTAAGGACAGAGACTTTACATAAACCTTGTCCCTATTTAAGACTTTTAAGTCTTTTTGGATGGGAATAAGTTCCCTTATGGGTCCTCCCACTGGTGAATGAGACCCATATCTATTAGCAATGCCTTAATCTTTAATAACCAAGAGATTTTATTTGACTTGTCTGCTTCGCCAATAAACTTAACGACTCTTGCATAGGGTGCAAGCTCCGGGGTAGTCCAAAGTCTTCGCCAATTGACAAGTGGTCTAAAACCCGCAGCCTATTTAAAAGGGAATACATCCCAAATCTAAAAGAAGGGGCCTATGAGGCGAAGATTGAGGAAGGCTGGTCAATGCCCTCAGAAACTTATTCTGAGCTAGGACTAGTGGAACAACATTTTCGAACCCCCAGAGTTCTGCCCCATACATTATTGAAGCTCTATCCTTCCCTTGGTAAATGGATAGAGCCGGTCCCACTGGTTTGGTTTGAGACAACCGGAATTCTTTTAAAAGGGCCCCTGCTAGTTGATTATGCTTTAAGACTAATAGATCTAACTGTGGCTTCCAGTTCAAACGTTTGCCCAAACTAACGCCCAAATATGCAAAGGAGTCAGTTTGTTCCAGGGGCACATTATTAATTTCCACTCTAGCTTTCACTACTTTATGCTTATGCAAGACCATGAACTTTGTCTTATCGATGTTAACTACTAAATCATGGTCATTGCAGAACAAGATAAATCGATCAAGGGTGCGCTGCAGACCAGATTGCGTCTTGGACAAAATTAAAGTGTCATCTGCAAACATTAAAAGCAGAACCCTGGATCCAGCAAGAGTAGGTGCGTCCGTGGGATATTCAGTTTAGTATGAGATTACATTACTTATGAGCAATGAGAATATGGTAGAGGCCAGAACACACCCCAGCCTTACTCCCTTGCTCACAGGAAAACGGTCTGTTAACTCACCCTGCTGACCCCATCGTACTTGGACGTATGTTGATTCATGTAGTTTTACAATAAAAGATAAGATCTCAGCAGGCATCCCTGCTTCCCTCAGGGTATTCCACATCTTAGGGCGGGGGACTAAGTTAAAGGCAGATTTAAGATCTACGAATGCTGCATAGAGTGTCCCCCCTGCTAAGACCATCGTGTTCCAGTATATCAACAGGAATCTAAAAACTTGGTTGATAGTGCTAACATGGGAACAAAATCCCGCTTCATAGGTGGATAGTATTTCGTTCTCATCTATCCACCTGTTTACCCTACTTAGCACTAATCTCGCCACGATTTATTGAAGAGTGTCTATAAGGCTTATGGGCCTGTAATTAGATAAATGGGGATTATTTCTGCCCCACTCCAGGATTCTGGAATGGGGGCGCCTTCAGCCAAACCATGTACAAGGATATGGATATATTTTAGCCAGTTTTCCCGATCTGATTTATATATATCCGCCGGAATACAGTCCGGTCCAGGTGCTCTGCCTGAAGCCACTCGATCAAGAGCTCTTTCAATTTCCCCTAGTGTAAAGGATAGGACTGAGTCCGTCTCTCCCCAGGGCTGGTGGCCAGAACTTTCTGCGGGCGATGAAAATTGGGCCTGGTATTGTGCGACCCATACTTCTGGGGGAACGTTATTAACAGGAGCCGGGCCAACACTACCATTGCCTCATTTTATTAAGTGCCAGAACCGACAACAATTTTTCCCATTAGTTGCATCTAGGAGGTCGCTCCATCTATTTTCGTCATAGGCCTTCTTTGCCCTAAATTGAGTGGTCTTGTAAACTATCCTGAGTTCCCTTATCTCCTGCGTGGATCCCACCCTTATTGCCTGGCACAATTGTCTGAAAGCGAGCCTGCATGCCCCATCATACCATTTTGCGGCTCTATAGTGGGGGCACATTAGATCTTTTTGTATTCTTAATGAAATGGCTTTTCAGCTTAATAAACAGGGACTCATGGGCTTCTGAAAGGGTTGTAAGACGAGCCTCGCTGGAGTCAAGATGGGATAGGGCTACAAGAGACTCTTCTAGAGTGGACCTTATCTGTGCCATAGTGCCCTCATGCTCAGATACCCATGCCCATTTTAGTCTTCAGCAGTCAAGAGACATAACAACATCTGCCGTAGCAATCTCAGTGCCGCCCCTGCCCAGTGGGCGTCCCTTAACCTCTAGAGTCAATGACAATGGGTCGTGATCACTCTCTGGTCTATTTACAACCTCCATATCCTTTAATCTTGACCACAATTCTAAGTTAATAAGAAAGTAGTCAATCCTGCTACTTCTTCTCCCGTTGTTAAAGGTGGGATTACCATCCGATTTGGTTCTCCCATTGGCAGCCAGGAGCCCACCCTCCATTGTCAAACTTTTTAATTGTAATACTGCCTCCGTCCATTTATTGATTGGGGGAGCGTTAAATACGGAAAACCCCAACTCGCGTCCTCATCGCTAATAAGACTAGCGTCTTCTAGGCCAAGAGGCTCAAACATAAAATTAAAATCCCTCGCAATAACCCAGTTACTTGTTGCTTCCAATGACTTAATAAAATGATCTAGGCTAGAGATGGTCGGAGAGGCTTTCCCTCCGGCCATGCCTCTAGAGTAGACATCAACCAGTATAAAACCAGGGCTGTATTCAACATTTATTTTTAAAACCTGAATGTCTGGGTTATCAATCCCAAGTTCTTCAACCTGGAGGCCCACCTGATGTCTTACCCAAACTGTTAATCCTCCCGAGGGGTGGCCCCTAGAGTTTGCAATAGCGGGTTTACCAAAGGCCAAATAACCTGGTCAAAAAATAGTACTCAGGGACCAGGTCTCGTGAAAGGCGATAATATCATAAATCTCAATAAAAGTAGATCAATCAGAGGAAGTAATCTTCGGTAATAAACCAGCAGTGTTCCATGACAGCATGCTTAGTGGACTCGTATCAATACCTTCTCCCCGATCTAACAGTATCAAAGCCTCACAATGCTCAGACCCCCCGGATGTAACCAGCTGAGGGCTTAAGGCGATCACAGAGGAAGGTGCAGGTCGGCTATTTTGAGCCTCTGTCACAGGTAAGACTACAGGAGACAGTCAATCACATGCGTCTAAACCAGACAAGGGAGCAAATCTATTAGCAAGGTTAAGATCGAAGGGGCCACCTATAGGTCTTTGTGGTGCGAGGCTGCTTCCGCCCCCCTGCGGAAAAAGGTGATTCGGTCTATAAAATAAACCCAGAGGCAAAAGAGAAATTTTCCCGGCTGGACGCCATTGCTTTCTACTCCCCAAGTGACCAAATAGGAATCTAACGACTTGGGTGTTATAGTTGGCAACTACACAGTCACCCCACCCTTACTTGGTGGAGTGTCCAACCCAGGATGCACGTCTGGCCATAAACATTTGGTTGCAGATATCCCACCCCGGTACCCCCTCTACCTTCAATTGAGCACGAAGCCAGTGCATGGTTTTAGCCATTAACTGCTCAGTGGATTCCGATTGCCCCTCTTGTAGAAGCGGTAGATTCTTTAGGACCACCACCAGAGGAGCAGCGGCCGGTGAGAGATGTAAAATCCTAGAGCCATCGCTGCGACCCAAAGAATTATGTACTATTAGGAGGTCACGATTAGTGTGCCCATAGGCGGAGTTGGGCTGGTTTCCAGACCCACGGTTAGAATGATGTTGGTTGGGGTTACTTGGGGACCTACACTGAGATCTACTACCCGCCCTCCTTGGGGTACTCGGAATAAGCTGAGCGAATTCACTTGACAGGTTCCCTATCTATCCCTCCTGACCACCCAGTGGGACAAGGTCAACCTCAGGGACACTGCCCTCCCCACTGTACCTACAAATCGGACGATTAGTTGAAGGAAGCATGACAGGAGGGGATATGTGATTTACAGGAACTCGCAAGGCAGTAGTTACAATTTCAGGAGGGCGATTAGTTTTCCGCAAAATGTCCTCAATGGTAGAGAAATTGAATGCGACACGCATTTCAAAGTTGGATAGTCTTTCCTCAATCAGAGTCAATATGTCAAGGATCGGGGATAATGATAGGAGAGCCCCGACTTTAACCAGCAACGCCTCATGAGCATCGGAGAGGGGGACACCCAATGAATCAACATTCGGAACAACAGATGTGGAGGTTACAGACTAAGGGACTGAGGACAATGGGGCTACTACCCCACCATTCCTATTAAGCCTTTGCATTTTAGAGTTTTTCTGCCTTTGAGGGCCCCCTCCCCTCTTCCTCCTTGTGTCCGGCTCTGGGGTTGGGACCGTGGTCAGTATAGATGGTTTAGGCGCAGACCTTGTGGCAATGCGTGGATGAGTACCACAAGGTGCAACCTCTTGGGCCACCTCGTCAGGTACGGGGCTGACTGGAACCTCCATTATTGATTAGAATTCCAGAGGCGCCTGCAAAGACAGACTTTCGCCTCTTAATGGATCAGGAGAGTCAATCACTGTGGCCAGGGGGCATTCCGGAGAGCGTGCAGATACCAAGACACCCAGCGACGATCGTTTGGTTTGCAAGAGATCTAGGGAAAGTCGGCGCTCGGTCAGAGCAATCTCATGAGCTAAGACTGAGCTGGCTCTATTTAGAAATTGATCCAATGTCCCAGCGACACTTCCCCCAGTCACTGCCGCTCTGCCTTTTCCCTCACGAGTCAGGGAGCAAAGAGAGCAATCTCATGAGGTACGACTGAGCTGGCTCTATTTAGAAATTGATCCAATGTCCCAGCTACACTTTCCCCAGTTGCTGCCGCTCTGCCTTTTCCCTCATAAGTGTTCATTTTAGCGAGGGGCACAAAAATTGTACAGTTCAAGGTTCCCGCAAAGTTTGTAACCAGGGTGTAACAAATATAGGCGGACAACAACTAACCTGGGCAGCCGCAGAGGTTAGAGAGGGGGCCCGGGACGGCCTCCTCTGGTCTCTAACAGGTTCAAATGGGCCAGCCCTTGGCCCGGGCTTGGCCCGCACCTGCCCGAGCGTGTCCCGCAAAGCGGGGGTGTTGATTTGTTAAATAGTCTCCGGGCAAGGCAGTCTCAACTGCGGGCAAAAAACCACTGGCCCCCTGGGACTTGCAGTCCCTCGGTAGAAATCATCCTCCAAGGCAAAGCACCGGCGTAGCAGCTCCTGCGAAGTGGGAGCGGCAAGATGTTATGTTGACTCCGGGCAAAGCAGGCTCAGGTGCGCGCAAAAGACCACTGGCCCCCTGGGACTTGCAGTCTCTCGGCAGAAATTGTCCTCCAAGGCAAAGCAGCGGCGTAGTGGCTCCCACAAAGCGGGAGCGGCAAGATGTTATGTTGTCTCTAGGCAAAGCAGGCTCAGGTGCGGGCAAAACACCACTGGCCCCCTGGGACTTGCAGTCCCACGGTAGAAATCGTCCTCCAAAGCAAAGCACCGGCATAGTGGAATAGTCATGCTTGTCTGGAATCACACTGTGAGTCTGTGTACTCCTACAATCATCCTGACAGAAGCATGTCCTTTTCTAATCTCTCTGCTGAAACATAAGCGCTTATAAACTTATCCTGCTGTCAACTACTAGCACTGTAGGAACCCAGTCACTGTCTGTGCATGTGGAGAACGACTCAGGCATTGAGAGAAGCAGTGGTACAGTCAAATGTGCACAATGTATGTGGTCCTTTAACCCCTTGCAGACTACTGAGTCAGTCCTGCAAAAGACCAGGGAATAGTCATGTTTGTCTGGAATCACACTGTGAGTCTGTGTCCACTCCTACAATCATCGTGACAAAAGTATGTCCTAATTTAATCTCTCTGCTGAAACAGAAGCGCTTATAAACTTATCCTGCTGTTAACTACTAGCACTGTAGGAACCCAGTCACTGTGTAAGCATTTGGAGAACGACTCAGGCATTGAGACAAGCAGTGGTACAGTCAAATGTGCACAATGTATGCGGTCCTCTAATTCCTTGCGGACTACTGAGTCACTCCTGCAAAAGTCCAGGGAATACTCATGCTTGTCTGGAATCCCACTGTGAGTCTGTGTACACTCCTACAATCATCCTGACAGAAGTATGTCCTTACTTAATCTCTCTGCTCACACAAACGCTTATAAACTTATACTGCTGTGAACTACTAGCAGTCTGGGAACCCAGTCACTGTCTATGCACTTGGAGAACAACTTAGGTATTGAGACAAGCAGTTGTACAGTCAAATGTGCACAATGCATGCGGTCCCCTAACCCCTTGTAGACTACTGATTCAGTCCTGCAAAAGTTCAGGTAATAGTCATGCTTGACTGGAATCACACTGTGGGTCCGATTCACAGAATGAACTTAAGACTCAATCCTAAACTTACTACTAGTTTGGTATTCACAGAATGCGCTTACTACTTTTGGCATTCACAGAATGAACTTGCTATTTCTGGTATTCACAGAAAAGACTTACGATTACTAACGTTACATCTGCTCCCAGGCTGTAAATTCCGCTTCCGGGCCGCAATTTACGGCACTGCAGCAGACTTTGCGATTCCGGCCCGCAATTTCCGGCTCTGCTTCGGAACTTCCGATTCCGGACCGGTATTTCCGATTCCGGGCCGGAATATACGAATTATGGCAGTTGATCATGTTAGCCAAGGGCAAACACCTGTTCAAGTGCCTACTATCCCCCGCCATGGATCAGCTGATACACTGCAGCCGATCGCAGCCAATAGCTCCATTTTGCCATGATGAACGTTGCAAGTGCCTACCATCCCCCAAAACGCTCCAGCTGAAGCCAATTAACACTAATTGACCAGCACCACAAAACACATAAAAGCAGCACTCATTCAAGGAACAGGTTTGGCCGCAGAGAGTCCATGTTCACAACGCTCACGTTGCCAGAGAAAAATGGAACCAATGAGAAGAAAGAGGAACTTCACTGCAGAGGAGACCACCATGCTTGTGGAGTTCATAGTGAGGTACCACAAACGCCTATATGGACTCCTACCCTACTGCACTAGTGGAACACAGAAGGCAGGCCTATGGCAGCAATTAGCCACTGCTGTCTCAGCATTGGGGGAGGAGAGGCGCACAGTACAGGCAGGGGCGGTGGGTGCCATTTGAAAGTGGTGAGGCGCAAAGTGATTTGCATACAGCACCGTAGCGAGCGAGCGCAGCGATCGAGCCCGAACCCCAAAAGGGAGGTCTGGGGGGGTTACCCCCCCAAGAAAAGTTTTTAAAAAAAGAAGAAAAATCGTGCATTTTCAAGCAAATTTGAGAAACCTGGAAGGTTAATAAAGCAATTATGAAAGTGCAGTTATTACATTAATAGATGGCATAACATAGGTAGCTGCTTATTCAGTATAACCACAGAGCTTCATACATTCCGTCCTATTACGCTGCTGAATTCAGACTATACGACTTTCATGAAAATCTCAGCTCTAAGAGTAGCCGAAGTTGCACAGCAGTTGGGAAACAGCCTTTAGAAATTCAGAAACAACTGCATGGAGCAAGGAATAGCAACGCCAGACAGGGAGGGTGGTGAACACAGACACAAGTAGGAGGATTTAGCCACCACCTCCTCCAACATAGTCAATCACTGGGCAATATGTTAATCGGGTCCATCATGCCAACCACTATCCAGTAAGACTACTCTCCTCAAGAGAACAAAAAACTCCACTAAATTCCAAATCAACAGAGAACAGCAAAGACGGCAGCATTCACAATAGGCGCTGAGGCCATAGTTATGGTGGGAATGTGCCATGAAGGGTCTAGTCTTAGGCCTGCACACAGACCATAAATCATGTATATCAAACCGTCCATTGTTTGTCCTACATGCAAACTATAAGCCACATATGTGAAATTATCAAGTCTTTGGACTGCACATGGTCCTGAAGTCACATGTATGATAGTTCCAGTCTGAGACCTACAGACTGACTACAAGTGACAGATATGAAAAGGTCCAATCTGAGACCCACACATTGAGCATAAGTCACACAAATAAAAAGGTTTTACTCCTTTACTGGCACTGACCACAGGCCACGTGTATGAGCTTTTCCAGTAACAGATCTGCACATTTGCAACACATTACATCTATCAAAACATCCAGTCCTAGAACAGTACCCTGACCACAAGACATATTTATGAAAGTGTACATTGCTTGACTGTGAACTGATCACAGGTCACACATATAAAAAGGTTTAAACCTTGACCTGCATACTGACCAGAGTCTACGTATAAGAAGAACATCCTGTGTTATGCATGCACACTCTCTACTGTATACTGTCTGACTAATACACACAATGCAACGATGGTATGAAATATTAGCTTTGAGGTCACAGAAACCATGTGAGGGTGTAAGCAGCTGCAAGCTAGAAGGTAGAAGGCCTGCTTTGGTAAATGCAGAAGCACATTGTTCATCCAGCACTGCACTGAGACGGATAAGAAAGGAGGAGCAAACAGTGCTGGTGAAATTCTGCCTTATAAAGATCTTTGCCAGGAAGACAGATGGTTTAAATTAATATGGGAATTAGAAGTTAGCAAAATAACACATTAGACACTCAATCGTATGAAAGGTTATCAATGCGAAAACATATGTAAGTGGTATTAAAAAACTATATTCTCTGTACTAATTTATGAAACCTATATCTTAGTGTAGTTTCCTGTTCTGAGGGTAAAGTCAATTTGGATATGTACGTGTGGTGCAGCGTGAGGGGTGGGTGGGGGGCGGACAGAGGCAGTTGCGCTGGCGGCTTGCGTAAAATTCTTAGGGGCATTTTTAGAGGCGTAAATTTTTTAACGAAAAGTGAAAGAATACTTGCCCTGCCCCTGGCAACCAACCCACGCTATTCCGATGTGTAACTGACATTCAATTCCACATATTTAAAATGTAATATTAGAACTGAAAGACCCTGCAGTGAAAGTGAAGGTGCTGCTGGTGCATTGTGGCGGGACATTACGCTCTCTTGCTGCTCCAAATGAGACTGGATTTAAAACCCTCATATGGATGCAAGATTAAGTAAAGCATGTGAAATGTAAGTAGAACAACATGGCTACCTTAACACTTTTATACTCATTATCCAGAAATCAAGAGTGTTTTTTACTGAAACTTTAAGCACTACTACAGATCCCTGGAGGGACCAGTATCACGGCCCATTGCTTATATCCTATGAACCGTGAGCAGTATGGTTTAAAAAGACTACATTCCTAAACACAGAGCCGTGGTACGCATTTTATAAACTAAAATAAGGAAAAAAACGGATAAGGATCACATTAATCGGTTTCCACTCCACCCATCTACCAGGTATTGCAGTACCTCCAGGAATGGTGCACCTCATCACCCAGGGAAAACAATACTGTTCAAAGAAAGAGGAGAAAACAAAAAGCAGTGCTTCGCTGGCAAACTCTGTAAAGTGGCACTGCTGTGTTTGGGTGTTAATAAAAACTAATCTGGCCACTTTGTGAACGCTCTGTAATGCTTTAGTTATTTATTTTTCGTATTTTGAACCCTGAGAGTGCACATAAGATGATCAGAAAGATAGAGTTTGAAACATATGGGTACAGATGGGTGGATGTCAGGCAGTGGAATACATTTATAGACTTTTTTTCCTAGCTACTTAATCTGTTCCACATAAACTAGTAAGAGGTTTGAGGTAGAAGAGCTTACTCAGTTTAGTATGCATAGTCCGGGATTACAATTAAGGTGTTCTGATGTTTATTTCTACAAGCCAATGAGACTCGTTTTGAATCTCCTCCACAGGCACCTGGCACCAGTTTTTTTCTAGACACTTTAATGGATATCCAAAGTGCTCTGTTCAGAACTTTCAAAAAGTATATTTTGCAGTATTTTTTAAAAGATGTCTCCCCACAAACATTTCAGGATTTAAGCCACACTGATCCTGTCTCAAGCAGATGTTCCTTTTTGTCTGCCTGTGGTGCAAACTTGTGCAAGAAATGTGGCCTCAATCAAAGTAAGGTCATCAAGGAGCAAGAGGCCCGAGGCTGCACTTTGGAAAATGTCAGAAACACTTCCAACAAAAGTTTTTCTTTCTTTTTTGGATCCATTTCACCAGGGATCGAAGCACCGTTTCAGCGAGTGAGACAGAAAGAGACGGGGCAGCTGACAACGGCAGATGAGGAAAAGTGGACATTTCAAAACTAAATTAATCCTAACTTAATACACTGGCACCTAAAGAACCTCCGCAACAGAAGCAGGCTGCACGACCAGTTCTTTGCTTGCCGCTCCTGAGACGCTACACGAATGATGGCCCTGGCCCCCCACATTGGCAGGCCACAATCAGTGATGGATGCCAGTGCCAGACAGAGACGGTGCAGACCGGGCTGCCTTCTGCTCTAGGGGTGGGCGGGGTAATCATGTGCCTGCGGCCTGAGCAGAGGCAGGCCCATCAATCATCGGACCTCCAGGCTCCAGTTCGTGGCTGCTGTGCGCGAAGCGCTCAGAGAGGTGTGTGTCATTGTGGGCGCCCGCCCAAGCCACTTTTTTGAGCGCAAAAGTAGCCCAAAAAGTAGCTCCCCGCCAGGCATGTGTTTTTCCCGCACAACTGGGAAAAAAGTCGCCCAATTGTGCGGGAAATAGCCCAATCTGGCAACCTTGAAAACTACTGAAAAAGTGACAACGACGTCATGGCGCGCGCACATCCCGAATGGCCAATCACTGCAGACTCAGACCATCACTCATGCTGGCCAGCCCCACCCCCTAAGCACTCCGCATTCCAGCTGTTTTTTTCCTGGTCCCGGACTGAAGCACAGCTCTGCGGCGCTTTATTATTTGTAATTATTATTAATATTTCTATTTTATTGAGGTGCTGGCTGCTCTTGTCACGGTGCGTCCAGGGCTTAGTGGCGCTACGCCCCTATGCCCCAATGGACGCACCGCGGCTGAGTACAGGACATCAAGAAAAAGTAGCAGGACGAAAGGCAGACGTGAAGGAGAAGTACTCCAGAATTGAATTAAGCAGGATCCTCCCTGCTGCATACCCAGGACCACGCATCCGTCTCTCCCCACTGGAGGAAGATATCCTTACCACAATACACCCCCACTTGCTCCATGGGCTGCCTGTCCGTGACGTCCGCTACATGGTACCAGGTAAATGGAATGAAAAGAAAAAGTGCATGAAAAGATTGTCTGTGTTGCACTGTCATCGTGAGTAAGGAACTTATCCAAAGTGTATATACAAATATAGTCAGTCAGAGACTCATGTGTCACACTCTGTATGTAGCACCACAAGTCCCAGAATCCTTTGCATTAGAAATGGTGAATCACTCCCCCCTTTTGAAAACACGGGCACAGTACTCCTGCCGTACATACACAACCCTGCTAAGTAGCAATTGACAAATATTAGCAGTGAATCGCCAATACCAATGTGACATGCAATTCAACCCTTGCTCAACCACGGATGCATCGCATTTACTTTGCGGTGCACTGTGGCGCAGGGATATAAAGGTGTGTGTTACATCTGATGGCATTAGGGGGGGTGCTTTGCTGGAGTTGTGTCGCAAGTACGATGCAACTCCAACAATGTCCATGGACCGCCAATACCTAACGTGCTGCGCCACTCCTTACGTCTGCTTTAAGCAGGCGTAAGGTTGCGTCGCAGTGGCCTCTGAAAAGTGACTCCATGAAATCTTGTAGATTTCACTGCATCACTTTTACGAGGCATATCCCAAAGGAATGCCCACCCTGCCTACATCAAAGCTGATGCAGGTTCAATGTTGCGCAGGGCTACACAACATGACGCTTCACCATAGATGCGTCACGTTGCGAATTATTCAAAATGTGTTGTCTGTTGTACACCACTGCTGTGTCACAAAAGTGACGCAACAGCAGTGTATACCTTTTACGAGGGGCTTGTAAACCTGCCACAAATTATCCAAGAAGTAAATGACCCTGTGCCAGCCTAAATCACAAAGCAGAAGGTGAGAGAATCATCAGATCTAAATATGTCATACACATATTCTGTTGTTCATTTCTCACTCTGCATGCCATTACATCCCCAACACACCACTGCTCCTACCTGCCCCGTCTGCGGCAGTACTTCACAACACTGTTAGCATGCAGAAGATATGGGGATATCCTTGAAAAGTTCAACAAGCACATTTCCCATATGGGTCTTTTCTCTCCTCTCACCCATTGACACAGTCAGCCAGAGCACAGACAGCTGCAGTAGCAGAGGTCCCTTAACCCCTTCCATGCTCATGACGGAACGGTTCCGTCATCAGCGTCGGTGCTCCGGTGCTGATGACGGACCATTTCCGTCATGAGTCAATGTGATTTATGACCCTTCAGCACTGCAGCGAAATTCGCGCAGCACTGAAGAGGTTAATCTCCTGGGAGGAATCGACAACGTTTAGAGAAAGGCAGTACAACCTCACTAACTGGTAAATCAAACTGGCCAGGAGATGGTCAAAATGCATACATTGTCAGGAGATGACAGAGGAACATATAGTGCCACATACAAAAGTCAACCAGATGAAAAATGTGCTTCATTACAATTGGAGTTGTCAATGGACTTTCACCTTTAGCATATAACATATGTGAACAGCGAAAGTCAAAATATAACATGTCTTGGGCATCATACCCTTGTAATTGTGGAACATAACATGTATTTCACCAACAGTCCCAGACCTGGGAATACAATCCTGTAATCGAGTGCCACAACTAGTCAAAAGGGTGTCCCCACTATATTGTAATAGTGTCTGTAGACCTAATCAAGAAATCCTATTTGCACAAATATGGTAATGATGAACAAGCAGTGAGATACCAGTCTCAGTAGTATTGACAATGCATCCACTGTCCAACTTCAAATCTTTCCAATATACATAAAATTGCACAGTCAACACCGCTGGCCATGTACTTCTTACTGTGGTGTAACATTTTAGGACCCTATTGTAATTTTCCCGATTCATGCCCTTATATAGGTATAAATCAACATATCCTTATATAGGCATAAGAATAATTACCATATTTAGACAGCTCATGCAGTTCAAATACGGCAAGGCTACTTCCACTAGTTCTGAAAATCTACTAGGATTTCTTGGAAAACTCGGCTTCAGCAGCTAGGGACCTCCCCTTTCTTGAATACTGACTTGTCCAAGAACTCCTGGAGTTTTCAAGGAACTGAGACTCTTTGATGATTTTATTATGTCCACCTTTATGTCAATCTCGGCACCTTCAAGGTATAAATATGCCCACACTTGCCATAGCAAACACACGATGGTTTGGAGCAGTTCGACTATCTACTTGCCCGGCGTGCCCTGCTACTGCAAGTGCCGAAGGTAGCCGACCCTCCAGCAGACGCACTGAGAGAGACGCTGTTTATTCTCCTGCCGAGAAATCCAGCTCCAGTGTTTCCAAGCTACCCTTGTGGGTTGTTGGGATATCGAGTCCTGAGCCTGACCTTCTTCATTCCAAATCAAGGTACAGAGCTGATTAGACCCTAAGAGAAATCTTGGACAGATTCTTGGCAAAAGAATACTACATTTATGCTACACCTCACTTACTTTTTCCCTCGTACTAAGCTTAGGTTAGGTACATCGGGGTAAGCGTATTTTAGAAGCACCAGTTGAGTACTTTTAGCCTCTGTTATTGTTATGTATGTATTTATCTGAGGTTTAGGAACCATACAATGCTCTTACTGTATTATATTATTCTACTCTTTTTACTGTATGCATTATATTTTGCAACCAGTCTTACGATTGTAGCAGTTAATTATGCTTGAGAAAGAAGACTGTTCAATAAATCCTTTTATTGAAAACGCCCATCTATCTATTTCTCTGCACATCTGGTGCAACGAAGCATGCACGATTAACTGAGTGAAATATCTATCTATTGTTTCCACAACTCTGAAGATCAGTTTATTCTTGGGGAAACAAAGTTGTCATGTTTATGCGGTTGTCAGAAACTAATCCCTTCTTGTGAACTCGAGAAAGTTTCTAGTGACCTCTGCGCTAGCTGGCACTCACAATTAAGTTTAATATATTTGATAGAGACCTAATCGACATAAGTCCAATGTCACACCTATAGGATATATTATTCCAATGCGCAGAGCCTATTGGGAATATAGAAACTACACTACATGGTGCCCAACGTTTGGTAAGGCACTAATTTAACACTAGATACTAGAGTAACTCAGTCGTGCTTTTCACAGAGATCCCTTTATACCGTAAAAACTCCAATAGACGTCTGGAGTGGGTTAAAGGATAAAATATCCGCCATAACTAAGTAGGACGAAAAATCCTATGTATTGGGTTTTGGTTTTGTTCAACGTTGAAGGATACAGTGTTCCAAAATATTGTGCACCTTATCTTTATTTCCTTGAAACTTGCCCTGCAAGACTTTCAACAAAATGTCGAATAGCGACACCGAGAACGGTGGAGCTGCAGGAACTGCAGCCCGAGCGGGTGTAGACACCACAGGGTTTAATGAAGATGACATGGATGCTATAATCATCCAGGAAAATGTGCGGAAAGCCATAGCTATAAAACTTATAGAAAATGGCCTATCACCAAGAGGTGGTAGAGTCACATGAATATCGGCAGACAGAGGTATTCTATTCATGGATTATCTTTCCACACGCAAAACCGACAACACATGTGTTCCACTTCTACAAGATGGAGGAACCTCCAGCGGAATACGCCAAGGACATTGAGATTCCACTAACTTACCAAGAGCATCAGCTCTAGTTTAAAGGCGCCCTACAACATCAAAATCACATTACCAGGCTCGGTCCACTAGGTAGATCAGGAACACCATGGCCGGTACTAGCTAGCTATACACCACATCCTGTCATAGAACAAATGACAGGTCCAGGACTGTTTACACAACTAAAATAATTGATCAAAAAACATAGACAATTGCTACAATATGTCATGCAGACTTTAACAGTCCAACCTGCTATAAGAATTCCACAGCACACCCCTCATCAGGGGAACACAAACAAAATTACACCACAGACTATACAATCGGTCATTGGTAAATTGCCCGCAAAAAGGGAACAAATTCCATTCTGGTTAGCTCAAAAAATGAATCAAATAGAGGCAGTATTTCCAGATAGTACACCTCATGGGAAACACAGGATCTTAATCTGTTTACCAATGGGGCTCGCACCACACGTGGAGGACTGTGACACTTGGGGTACAGTCTTTGCTTCAATCTACACAAAAACACATGGCGTTCTGTCTATGGCGGTAATACCTGACGTCCTGAAAAAGATTCAAAATGAATACGGACCAGAACCTGCCTTGAATCTTGGTATGAAATTACTAAAAGATTACATCTCATTAGCTAACATCAAAGGTGAAGCAGCATCCGTGGCAATCCGCCAAAAATTAAAAGAACTTGATATTACTGAACAACCGTATGAACTGGCTACGGAGTGTGACTCACTGATTAGAGCGGCAGACCCTGATGCAGAGGTCTGGCCCGGGACCAGGGTTCAATTCCCGACGCGGCAGGGTCCTGAGCCCAAAATGTCCACGGACTCGATAATTCTCGCCTCGGTGCCTATTCTAATCATGGGATCCCACGCTGTAACTCTGGGCAATAGTTGCTTAATCTCCACTACGGCGGCCCACCCCGCTGCGGGATGCCTGGCTTTCACCCTGGGGATACCCAGTAGGGGTTATCTCACAGGGAAAAGCCAGGACGGGTTCCCAAGGCAAGCGCCTTGATGCCTTCGGGTGATACGTGCGCTATATAAGTCGCAATACATACATACATACATACATTGAAAAATCCTATGAAGAACTAGGAAGGGATAGTTTGGGTGGGAAACCAGTAAAACCTGAACTGACAGAAAATCCGGAAAAGTTTTTATCAAAAACAATCTCACTACACCTAAAAAGAAGTAAAATAGTAGACAGTCACTTCCTAAAGAGAAGCGTTCTCAATCTAGAGGTAGATCTCCTCAAAAGGAGCACTCTGAAAAGAGGTATAACCTTAGAAATAGGGATAATTTAAGAAAACCTGATAGATATCAAGATACTGATACACCCTCCTCTCGTACCTTTCAGACTTCCTCGCAGAAATCCGAAGGAAGAGGACAATCAGAACACAAAGAAGAACGCGTGAAGTTCATAGACGATCAACACGTTCCAAAAAATAAGAAAACTCAATTCACCAAAAAGAAGGTAGCAAGTATTAAAATCATACATGCCGAGGATCTTGAGGACACAACTCAAGAACGGGGAGTGGGTCCAGACAATGCTGGTCAGTGCAGCAGAAGTCACCATAGCTCGCAGGATCCTGAAGGATCATCTGGAGACAGGGGATCTGAATGAATGTATTCAAGTTGAAACTGCAGATACCAGGGTTAGTGTACCACACAAGTTATATGAAGTCACACTCCGAATAGAGGGGGACATAACTAGGAAAATAAAAACACTCTTTTGGGAAAAACTATCAAAGGGTTATGACATTCTTCTGGCTGAAAAAGACTGGCCACCTGAATTTGTCAGGGAGTGCCCACATGGCGAAGAGATCATTATGCCAGCCTTCTCAAATCATATTTCTATTCATAAGAAATACACCAATGCCAGAAAATGGGCTGTGGCTCAGGCTCCAGCATTATATAAAAATCATGTGGGATGGAATTGAGACTCTCCTCACCATAAGATCCAGTTAAAAAATCAACCGACTGCTCAGAGTCAGTATCCAGTTAAGCAGGAAGCTAAAAAACAGGTCAGGGAGATCTTAGATCAACTTGAATACCAAGGGGTAATTGAAACATGCACCTCGTGCATGAACAATCCTTTGTTTCCTGTCTCCAAACCAGCCAATACATAGCGTCTAGTCTTGGATTACAGACATTTAAACTCCTGCTGCAAAACGTTTGCAGTACAAAATTCACACAGTGCAGCACAGATGAATAACATTGTTCGCAAAAAATACAAAACGACATAAAATATTTCAAACGGTTTCTTCTGTCAAAACATTGCACCTGAAAGCAGGTACTTGACTGCTTTCTCAATAATGGGGACAAAACAACACTTTTGTCGTCTCCCCCAGGGATTCAAGAACAGTCCTGGATTGTTTTCAGCCAGAGTAACAGAGTTACTACAAACGCATGATGATGAGGCATTATCTTATGTCGATGACATCTATCTTACAGATGATGATTTGGACAGGCACGTGACCAGGGTGAACACCATAATACTTGGATTCGCCTCTGAAGGGTATAAATTCAACTTTAAAAAATCAAGAATTGCCCACCTCAACGTCCTATTCTTAGGATACGAACTTTCAAATTAAGGCAAGAGCTTGGCAGCAAACTTTTTAGAAAAATGTGCGCTGCTCCAACCTCCAAAAACTCAGAAAAACTTACAGTCGGTTCTAGGATTCCTGAATTTCAGAAGAACTTACATTATAAACTACGCGGAGAGGGTTAAACCTCTCTACAAATTAATCAAACCTGATTTCAAACAAACTAATTGGACACAAAAACACACAGAAATTTTGCGTTCAGTGCAAACAGACATGTTAGCAACAAAACATTTACAAACACGCGACAACGTAAGGAACCTTGTAATCCGAATCATCCCAGGAAGATGCGGATTCACATACCTAACCTTTAATGAAGGTGAAAAGGTACCAATACCTTACAAATCACACTTGTACACACAAGCTGAAATGAAATTCACTTCAACAGAAAAAATTCTGACAGCGGTTCAGACTGCAGTGGCAAGAGAAAGAGCACTCGCGCAGGGAAAACGCATAAAAATCGTTACTCCTGTACCTGCCTTAGAGGCAGTGACAAAGACAAGCATTCCGAATGCAAAAGCTTTACAACCAAGATGGATACAATGGGTTAATTCTCTTGCTGCGACAGACGTTAAATACGTTTTTGATCCTTACTTGAAGACACAAGAATTTCTCCAATACGAACAAGAATGTCCTCTTGTCATATAGATATGCTTTGCCTTCACACTGTGTTAAGTTAGCATGAGCTTGATAGGAGTTTAAACGCCATTTTACCTTTCTGCTGCTTCTGCACACAGCACATATTGTTATTAGAGCTTTGAGCCTGGTAGAATATTTTGCTTCACACGAGAATAATATGTTTTGCTATTGTATCAGCTTTGCTTGGTAAGCTATGTCTGTACAGTGAGTGCCGAGGCCTTCAAGGTTATTTCAACACAGTGGTTGTTGTGAGGTCTGATCTTCGCACGTCCTAGACATAACATATATGCAGCTGCGGCCAACTCTGGCTTTAGGCGCGTTTAATATTGCACTGCACAGAGCATGCCAACACACTTGATGATGCTTCGCTACCTGAGAGCTAGTGGAAGATGATGTGATCCCTTTCCACTAGGACCAGAGGTCTGGGGCCGCCCTTCTAAAACCCAAAGAGACCTTCTTTAGATATAATATAATATACTAGCAAGGGAGGGTAAGACTTAGGTGATATTTAGCCTTTTCCCTGTAGCATTTTAACATGCTTTCTCCCTTTGTATTTTATGGACTAGTAACTATGCTGATTACTTTGTTTCTTATAATATGTTTGCTTGTATTAGCTAAGATACTGCGCTTGAGAACACTGCATTAGAAATAAACATTTCAAACTTGCACGTGTCTTCATTTACTCCTCGTTCTGGATTGATATGTTGGTATAACGAAAGATT
This sequence comes from Lissotriton helveticus, assembly GCF_964261635.1. NCBI lineage: Eukaryota > Metazoa > Chordata > Amphibia > Caudata > Salamandridae > Lissotriton > Lissotriton helveticus. The sequence continues at coordinate 1,450,706,581 of NC_136068.1, forward strand.
GTTCATGTGTTCCACGTTACCTGAGGTGTTCTAAGTCCATGTTCTGGGTTGTCTAAACATTGGGAGTTTGTAAGAACCAATGAGACACTGATTGCTAGTCTGATAGGGGATTTTGGGTACTAAGGTGAGTTTTGGCACACCCTAATTCACTGAGGTTCCAAGTCTCTATGCACAGTTCTGTGTGAGAGCAGGATCCCTGTGACACTCTGCCCACTGAAATTCTGCCTCTAGAACATTATGGCTGTATAATATATACAGATGGATCAGCACAGCCCGCAATTGGGGGAAAACAAGCTTATAGTGCAGCGTGCGCGATTTTTAAAGGGTGCTGGCGCAATGGTAAATTCAGACCTATGGTCACAAAAAGTCAATCACTAAGAGACTGTACAGCTCAGCGAGCTGAACTCTAAGCTTTCAAGATGGCGCTGGAAAATACCGATCGCGAATTCCCCACACTCATAGTGTGCGATTCGTATTACTGCGTCCAGTCTTACAATGAATATCTGCAGAACTGGGGTCAAAATGGTTTTATAGTCGCAAAAGGGGGCACAATCAAGCATAAAATGCTTTGGGAACAAGTAGCTCTTTTGCAGAAAGAACTACAAAAGACTCACGTGATCCATACACTGAGTCATCAGCATGATGGCGTTCACGTTGAAGGGAATTCATTGGCGGATGAAGCCGCAAAGGCAGCTGTGCAAACGGCTTCCGTAGCTGCAATCACTCGTTAAAAAACAAAAATAGACAGCAAAATAATGCAAGCTGTCACTGCTTCAATAAAAGACCGTGGTAAAACATTACCAAAAGGCTTTCCACTCAAGTACTCATATATAACTGATGCGAATAATGTTCTGTTTGCTCGAATCCCTGGAGTGGGGGATAGAGTAATCCCAAACATGGAACATAGATTAGGACTAATCTTAGCAGCACATGAAGGGCTTGCCTCTGCACACGCAGGTGTTTCTGCCACAGTTTCATTATTAAAACAGCGATACTGGTGGCCGCACATGAGGAAACAGACCAAAAACTATTTTTTGGAATGTGAAATCTGCCAGGAAATGACAGTTTCAACAGTGAAACGCCCGGAGCAGACGTCCCTTCTAATTTCAGATAAACTATTAGCATGTGTTTACCTGGACCACTGCAGTTCCCTTCAGAGGGACGGTAACTATAAATACATCATGGTCGCAGTGGATTCTTGCACGAGATTCATTTGGATGTGGCCTCAGCGCTCGGCTGACGCCCAAACTGTTATAAAGATTTGCGAGTCTTTATCGTCACATACGCAATCGGCACGCTACATTCTGGCCAGGGTCCTGCTTTTAGCTCTCAAGCTTACAAGGAGGCCATGGCCAGCTTGGGCGTTGCATTGCGGTTTTCAAGTCCATTCCATCCAGAGGGAAATTCGGTTGTGGAGAGAAAAAAATGTCACGTAAAGCAATCTATAACAGCTAGGGTATTAGGTTCCGGTGATGGGTGGGTCAAACATCTAATAAATGTCCAACATAGTCCTAATAACCTGCCAAGAAATTCTCTGTGTGGAATCACTCCATATGAAATCCTTTTTGGTACTAGAATGTTTGTTGAAGACCTCGATCGTCATACTTCAGTGGTGCAACAAAAACCCTTTGATATCAAAGATCGTTTGGCTGTTTTACAGGACTTAAATTAAACAAGAAGAAGTCTAAGCAACACCAGCGAAAAGCCAACGACCTCTGAAGAAAAACCACCTGTCCCAGCAAGACCTGTCTGGATTCCAAAGATTGGGGATCTGGTCAGAGAAAAAATAGCAGACAGGAAGGAATTTGAGCCTTTTTACAGAAAACCAGTACCTGTACTAGCAGTCCATGGATCAAGAACAGGGTTACTGCCACCCCTTGCTGGAAGAAAGGAAAACCGGTATGTATCAATTGATCTGGTAAAACCACATCATGTGGCCGATAATACGTAGTAGGCCCAATGGACTCCCAAGATGTAGCAGACGACCAAATCTTGCTACTATCCAAGAGGTTCAAACTGAAAGACTTATCACCTTTGAAGATTCTGCAGTAAGAAAAGAAGGTCTATGCAATAAAGCCATGGAACTTGTGCCTCTTGAAACCCAAATTACAGTTCGTGAAGAAACTCCTGTCTACAATGAAGTAGCATCTGACTATACAAACATGTCAAGGGAACAAGCAGCTCCAGCGATTTCAAATAATCCGGATGCAATACCAACAATTGACAGAACTGCCTCTGGCTATTCCATCAACTTCAATACCTTTTCTGAGGATCCCAGTGAACCTGAAACAGCACAGACAAACAACACTTTCAAGGAACAATTAACGGAACTTGGTCAAGAGCTTGCAAATACATATCTGTTTTCACCATGGGTTGAATTTTGGAATGGGTTATGTGTATTTTATCTCCTGCTATGGCTCATTCTTGTTTTAAGTTTGGGAAAGCTGATAGATGGAAAACACATTAAAATGGAAGGAAGTAAGAACATCAACTTGCTCCTGAAACCACACAAATCATCTCATCGTGAACAACGAGACCTGTCATCAGTAAACATCACAGCGGTTCCTCTACCTGGTGGAATAGCATGGGATAGACTTGATTATTACATTTATGGCTCTGTCGAGCTGCTGAAAATTCCACACCAATTTAAGGTTTTCTCGAGTGATTTTGTTTCACCTAGTACATTTTCTGATGATTGGGACTTTGAAACTGTTAATAACATGATGGCAGATTTAGAAATGTCAGCGAAATTTGCAAAACTTGAATACTTAGAAGATTCGTCAAATTACTAAGAAATGTATTGTTTTAATCATTTTGGTCATCATTATTTGCATAAATCTGCAAACCCTAGAAATGTTTTAACTTATAATCAATGGGAACATTGTCCACCACCTCCAAAAGGTAGCTCTAAAACAGGGGTACTCATAGTATGGCCCGCGGGCCGCCAGCGGCCCGGCAAGCCTTCCTTGACAGCCCGCGGACCTTGCAGACAATCGTACCTGTACTTAAAAAAATAGTTTATTAGTGTTAGCAAACACCACTGCAGCAGCGCTTGACTCAGAGGACTCAGAGACTGATAATCACTGCTCCCCCAGCCCCCACAGAGCAGAGTGGAGATGCAGGGGCGCTAAGAGGTGAAATACGACAAAGCCTCTGCTCTGTGGGGGCCGGGCGAGCGGTGATGGTCAGAGTGGAGATGCAGGGGCGCTACAACAAAGCCTTAATAATATGTAAATGGTCTTTTAAAGACCTGCAAAGTACTTTGGTGCGGCTGTCTGTGTGCGCGCGCTGAGGAAGCTGTCTCAGCCCGGGCTGAAGGCTGACACAGACAGACAGACACACACACAGTCAGATGACAGAGGGAGAGGGAGAGGGAGGGCAGGAAGAAGAGGGAGGGCAGGAGGAAGAGGGAGGGCAGGAGGGAGAGAGAGATGGAGAGGGAGGGCAGGAGGGAGAGGGAGGGCAGGCGGAAGAGGGAGGGCAGGAGGGAGAGAGAAATGGAGAGGGAGGGCAGGAGGGAGAGGGAGGGCAGGAGGGAGAGAGAGATGGAGAGGGAGGGCAGGAGGGAGAGGGAAGGCAGGAGGGAGGGCAGGAGGGAGAGGGAGGGCAGGAGGGAGAGGAAGGGCAGGATGGAGAGGGAGGGCAGGAGGGAGAGAGAGGGCAGGAGGGAGAGAGGGCAGGAGGGAGAGAGAGATGGAGAGGGAGAGAGAGGGCAGGAGGGAGAGGGAGGGCAGGAGGGAGAGGGAGGGCAGGAGGAAGAGGGAGAGAGAAATGGAGAGGGAGGGCAGGAGGGAGAGGGAGGGAAAGAGGAACAGGGCGGGCAGGAGGGGGAGAGAAATGGAGAGGGAGGGAAGGAGGGAGAGGGAGGGCAGGAGGGAGAGAGAGATGGAGAGGGAGGGCAGGAGGGAGAGGGAGAGGGAAGGCAGGAGGGAGAGGGAGGGCAAGAGGAACAGGGCGGGCAGGAGGGGGAGAGAAATGGAGAGGGAGGGAAGGAGGGAGAGGGAGGGCAGGAGGGAGAGAGAGATGGAGAGGGAGGGCAGGAGGGAGAGGGAAGGCAGGAGGGAGGGCAGGAGGGAGAGGAAGGGCAGGATGGAGAGGGAGGGCAGGAGGGAGAGAGAGGGCAGGAGGGTGAGAGAGATGGAGAGGGAGGGCAGGAGGGAGAGAGAGATGGAGAGGGAGGGAGAGGGCAGGAGGGAGAAGGAGGGCAGGAGGGAGAGGGAGGGCAGGAGGGAGAGGGAGCGCAGGAGGGAGAGGGAGGGCAGGAGGGAGGGCAGGAGGGAGAGTGAGGGCAGGAGGGAGAGGGAGGGAGAGGGAGGGCAGGATGGAGAGGGAGGGCAGGAGGGAGAGGTAAGGCAGGAGGGAGAGGAAGGGCAGGATGGAGAGGGAGGGCAGGATGGAGAGAGAGATGGAGAGGGAGGGCAGGAGGGAGAGAGATATGGAGCGGGAGGGCAGGAGGAAGAGAGATGTATGTATGCTGGGTCTGGTAGCTCAGTGAATGAAGGCATCTGCTGCAGGGACCTGTGTGCAACCTCATGGTCACAAGTTTTTGTTTTAGCCCTGCCCCCTCCCCCTTTGACCCCGCCCCCACCAGTGCGGCCCTTGGCCAGAAACCACACTGTAAATTTGGCCCCCGAGTGAAAGTTTGTGAGTACCCATGCTCTAAAACATTCTATAGAACATTTCCATATTTTACAGGTTTTAATGTCACAAACCCAGAAAGTTTTTACTTAAAAAATGTTAATAAGACAGGCATGAAAAGTATGTTGACAAATACTAAACAGATTTATTCTGCGGCCTTTTATGCTCAATTATCCACATTAGGCTTTAACTTTTGGAAAGAAAACATTGAGACAAAAACTATTAGAGGCACAAAAGACTGGCAGGTACAAGGTTTAGAAGCATTATTCAGAGCCTGCATCATCCCAGAGCAAATAATGTTCTTAAATGAAACTGTTCAACAGACATCTTGTCTTGGCCTGGCTAAGATAAAAGATTTAAAGAAACCGTCCATACCTAAGCCCACACCTACACATTGTTTTACTTCCCTGGGACAACAATTGGACAATGACTAGGCCTTGAACCTATCCCCTTGAACCTATCCCATAACCTCCCTACACATCAGGACTTGGAACCTGCGGAACTTACCCCAGACTGTGGAGACCTAGCGATTTGGCTGATGCCCGGTGGAGCTACCATATAGCTAAAGAGGAGATGGGTTGTGGACTCCCCCTCCCTGCCGTCACCTACCCAGCCCCACCTTGGGCAGATTTTCCCCTCGTCTCTACGTCTTATCATCCTCCTACCCCTTTACCCTATCCCCTTACCCTTCCTGCACCATCACCTTATCCCCTATGTTCTTTAAATGCTTTTCTTGATACTTATGTACCTTTTAATTGATGTAATTTGCAACATTATTGCCCCTCATGTAAAGCACTCTGATTCCATCAGGTCTAGCCAGCGCTATATAATAACTAATTAATTAAATTTGTTCCCATTTAGTACTCTTTCTCCCTTTGTCTACCTCCCTAACTCCTAGCTTCTATCCACCCTCCCCTGAATCTCTCACCTTGCCTGCTAGTCTGCCCAGCCCCTTGTCCTTCGTGCCCTTTGACTAAGCACTCCTTCTCGCCTTGTTGGGGAAAGATCCAATATTTATACTCTGGAGTCTCAGCGTACCCGCTGAGAGAGTCCACTGCGCCAAGGGAGCCACTCACAGCTGAGGTATGGTATGGCACCCCTTGCTAAAGCACTCCCTCTCCCCTTTTTGGGGAAGGATCCAGTATGTAGGCCTTGGAGTCTCAAAGACCCCTCTTAGAGAGTCCACTGTGTAAAGGGAGCCTCCCGCAACAGAGATAGGGAAGTGATACCACTTCCCCTGGGATCACAGCTTACTGGACTTTGGACGTTGCTTTGACTCATCTACCGGTTTGTGTCCCCGTCGCCCTTCCACTCCTCTCCATGCAATGTCCTTGACCCTCCCCTCCTCTTTCCCGCCTTCATTACATGTCTACTTTCCCAGCTCCTTCCCCCTCCCCTGAATCTTTCCCCTTGCCTGCTTTTCTCCTTACGTATTTGTGCTTATTGTTTATATCGACCTTACAAGTAACTATGTTGCCATGCTCTAATAACTGTGTAACCTTTGTAACGATGTAACCTGTAACTATGATCTGATGCTCATGTAAAGCGCTCTGATACCTCCGGGTCTTGCCAGCGCTATATAAAACCTTAAAAAATATATATAATGTCGCCTAACCCCTTGGAGACTACTGACTCAGTCCTGCAAAAGTCCAGGGAATAGTCATGCTTGTCTGAAATCACACTGTGAGTCTGTGTCCAGTCCTACAATCACCTTGACAGAAGCATGTCCTTTTCTAATCTCTCTGCTAAAACATAAGCGCTTATATACTTATCTTGCTGTGAACTACTAGCAGTCTGGAAACCCAGTCACTGTCTATGCATTTGAAGAACAACTCAGGCATTGAGACAAGCAGAGGTGCAGGCAAATGAGCACAATGTATGCGGTCACCTAACCCCTTGCATACTACTAAGTCAGTCCTGCAAAAGTCCAGGGAATAGTCATGCTTGTCTGGAATTACACTGTGAGTCTGTGTCCACTCCTACAATCATCCTGACACAAGCATGTCCTTTTCTAATTACTCTGCTGAAAAATAAGCGCTTAAAAACTTATCCTGCTGTCAACTACCAGCACTGTAGGAACCCAGTCACTGTACATGCACTTGGAGAACGACTTAGGCATTGACACAAGCAGTAATTTTATTGATTGATTATTTAAAATCTTTACAAAGAGTAAATACACAATTATGGACATTTCTATTACGATACCTCATTAAAAATGGTTTTTAAATAACAATAAACCTTTCAAATTACACACACACATTATTGAGACAAGCAGTGGTACAGTCAAATGTGCACAATGTATGCGGTCCTCTAACCCCTTACAGACTACTGAGTCAGTCCTGAAAAAGTCCTGGGAATAATCAAGCTTGTCTGGAATGACACTGTGAATTTGTGTCCACTCTTACAATCATTCTGAGAGAAGCATGTCCTTATTTATCTCTCTGCTGACATATAAGTACTTATAAAGTTACCGTGCTCTCAAGCACTAGTACTCTAGGTATTCATTCACTATGTATGCATTTGTATAAGATTTATTCATTCTGACAATTACTCAATTACTATCTGTGTACTTCAGTAAATTAAATGTAATTTTAAAAGAAAGTGTTTAAATGTTTTTTATATATAATGTGTTTGTTTAGTAATAGAATAGTATAGTTTAAAGATTTATTTAAATAGTATTATATAAATGTATATTTTACAGATATTGTTCATCATCATTAAAAAACTCTACAGCACGAATTATATGAACAACAACATGTGGGCAAAAAGAAAAAGTCTTGCCGTAAGAGAACAAAATAATTTATTTTAAAAAATTCAAAGCCTAGGAACAGTGTGCATATTGTGGAAAGTACAAAGAATGCCTCGATAACCAAAAATAATAAGAAGAAAAGAAAAGTAAAAAATGGGAAATCACATTCAAAAGACACAATGTATGGTAAAAGGAGGCAGAGTCAGTATGAAGAAATAAGAAAGAAGATGTTTTACAATAGAGTTGTCTTTGATTTGTTGAAGGATGAGAAGAAATAGAAATGAAGAGCAGCATTTAAAAAAAAGAAGAAATAAATTGAAACTACTGTTGAGAAGGCTTTTGAATTAGAAAGGAAATTATTCATTTTAATTTAAACAGAATTCGATCGCTAGATAAGCAGATACAGTTTATGAAAACCAAAAGTAAGAAGAAAAGAGTAATTAACAGAACTAACTTTTATGATATTTTTATGGGTGAATGGAAACACAGTTCAATTTCAGACCCTTTTTTAAATGAAGACAGTTATTTTCAAACCAATACATTATTGCTTGCAGTTGATACCAGTGGTCGAGCTTATGAGGTTAGAAATGGTTGTCCAATTGAGAAAGAGAAGATGGTTCCTAGAAATATAGAAGAAGTGATAGCTGATGACGTTCTAGGGAGTGGTCATAAAGCCCCAGTGTATACTTGGGATTGTAGTAGTATTTGTAGTATACAACAGGAATCTAATGATATTTTACGCAATTGTTTACGAAAGTATAGAAAAAAAAAGTCTTAAACAAAAGATTAAGATGTTGCAAGGACTAGATCCTAGCAGAGTGAGAAAAAATACTGGTTTGCAAGGTAATTCTCTGGCTTGTCTTTCTAGGAAAGTATGTCAAAGTATTTTTCATCATTTTAGAATGTTAGCAGAACATCATTCTCAAATGCGGAAGTTAGTCAGAAGATTGTATTACACAAAAAGTCCAGCAATAATTTTAAATGAGTTGAACAGTGCTCTTTTGTGTGGGTCAGTATCAGATGTAAAAAAGGTTTGTGATGAAATAGAGTTTTGTTACTTTGGTCCTGAAAAAGGGAGTGCAGAAAGTGAGCCATTAATAGAAGTAGATGTTGAAGAGAATGTGGAACATACCAGTACAAAAAAAATTGAAGAACACATTTTAAGGTGATTTCATGTGAAAGGCCAAATTATTCTTGTATTTGTTGCTGACGAACTCACTATAAAAATCAGACTACGACTGTTGATCTATATTTAAAAAGTGAAATAGAAAATAATGATAAGTGGAAGGAATTTTCAACTTATTTGTTGGTAGACGATTGCTTTGATATGGGTTCTGATCACCTTATTTGTAAATATTGTTATAACGAATTAGACGAGAATAAAATACCTGCTGGAGCTGTCCATAATAATCTAGAGTTCATAACTATTACTCCAGAACTGATACATTTAAATACGTATGAGTCTATTCTAATTCAATGTGTGCACCAATTTCAGGCTATTGTTCGTATGGAGCCTAAAACCGGTAAATTGCCTCCTACAGATTTACAGAGAGGATTAAAAGGAAGAGTTGTATATTTACTTCTACATTTAAAGAAAAATATTGAAACTATTGGTGTAGAGAATGTAGAAAGTGAACCACTAGGTATTCTAGTTATTGGTGTTCCTACTATGAGTAAGAAAATCTGGCAGGAATTAGTGGATGTCAGGAAAGTGCAAAAGGCAACATTATATCTTATACAAAATGATGATTACTACAAAAATGTGTATGTGGGAGAAGAAGAAATACATTTAGGAGATGATAGTGAAACGTCAAGTGGTCAAATTAAAAAAGTGGACATGTCCAAAAGTGAAGAAATGTATGAACATTATAGTGTACATCCACTCCATTTGAAAGAAGTGATGGGGAATACTGTTGAATTATTCCAAATGAAGAAAGCCAAGGGTACTCCCATGAGTGTATGGGAAAAAAGTTTGAAGCTCGTTGTTTTCCGCAGCTGTTCCCAACTGGAAAAGGTGGACGATATGACGAACGATCAGTGCAGATTCCTGCATCAGAATATCGGACAATAAGATTATATGCAGAAGATCCAAGATTTTGACAATGTAACCCATATATATTTCATCTTTTGTTTGAGAGTGACTTGTCTGGACTTTCATATGCAGTCAACTACATATTAAACACAGGAGTACATCTTCAAAATATTTCTGCAAAGGGCTTTATGGATGAAGTACATCATAGAGACGATCATTTAGAATCTCAGCTGATTAATTTGATGGCATGTCAGCTTGGTACTAATGAGTATAGGTACCGTTGTCATGGAGAACTTAAATGTATGCTAAGGAACTTAGGAACTCCTACATGGTTTGTTACCCTAAGGCAGAGACCCCCCTGTCAACATTTTTAGGCTTGAGGACCCCCTCCTGACAAAAATTTCTAAACCTGTAGGCAGGGCTACTGGAATTATGAGGCAGGTGAGGACCAAATTATGCAACAGGCTTGACTAAATTGTGTCGGTAGAAAATGTAAATAATGTTCTATGATGCTGTGTACTTTGGGATGCAAAAGGGGGTGGTGATGGACTGTCAAGCCATGCCTTCCCTGGACCGGAAACAAGCTTCCGAGGACCGGTTTCTGGCATTTCAGCCGTCTTCAGCCCGGATTGCTTGAATCCAGTGGCAAAGTGAGCAGGGACTCACGTCTGAGCATACCCTGCCAACTTATGGCGAACAAAGTGGTACAAAAGGGGGTGGTGATGGACGGAGCATCTGAACCAATCAAACACTCACACCCAGTCAACAGATCTGGGTTTAATACATCACCATTCTTTAGCCCACTCTGCCACCCCAGTTCAGACATGGCCATATGCAAATCAGTCTGACCCTGTGCCTCATGGGAACAGTCCAGCCCGAACTGCCAAGCCATGCCTTACATGGACCGGAAACAAGCTTCCGAGGACCGGTTTCTGGCATTTCAGCCGTCTTCAGCCCGGCTTGCTTGAATCCAGTGGCAAAGTGAGCAAGGGACTCACGTCTGAGCATACCCTGCCAACTTATGGCGAACAAAGTGGTACAAAAGGGGGTGGTGATGGGATAGCATTGCTTTAGTATTTAAATTTTTTTAAACACAGTACCACTGAGGACAGATTTCACCCCATCAGTACCAGTTTATAACGAAAATACAGCAATTAACATCAGAAATATGTCTAGTCAACCTTTGTGAAGGGCCTCCCACTCCGCAGGAATACGCGCTGCCACATTAGAAGCTCACCTGGCCCTGGCCGGGAGCAGCAAGGGTCCCTTCAAACCCTGGCGGTCTTGTGCAGAGTTGAGTAGTTTACCCATGCCCCTTTCCTCTCACCCCCTTCCTTCCATCCCTCTCTTCTCTCCTCTCCGAACCCCGGATCCCTCTCTCACATTGCAGGCCATTTTATTTCACCCCTTTTTAAAACTTCTGAACTCCCCTGATTCAACCTCTCATTTCACCTTTAATCACCTCTTGCCATTCTGTCTTTTCACTGCCCTCATCTCTAACAGTCTTTCGCATTTTTCTCATGGTCTCTCTGGCCCCGCCACCTCCCGTGCACCTCAGCACTTCTCATTCACCTCAAGTTTCTCCATTCAATTTTTTGTCTATTTGTATCTTACACCTCTCCAGTCCACCCATTCATCTTTCACATCTCCCCTTTGTCTTCCACACCTTCTTGAACCAACGTCCCTCTCTCCTGTTACCTCAGCACCAGTGCCTAATTTGAGCAGGTGGTTTCCGGTGCTCTGCACTGGCACCTAATTATGCACACTGGCACTATGATGGTGGCTTTGTCTGTGTAATTTAGAGATGAGCAGAACAGCTGTTTATTAATTCAATATACACTAAAAATGATAACCTCCTGACACCCATGCATTCTTTATAGCTTTGGGGGCTTGAAATAGTCTGAATAGTCACACTTGTATGAGTGTTATGGTTGGTCATTGCATAGGTATTGTCATTGGCCGCACAGGCCAGGCAATGGTGGGTGGTTAAAGTTGCAGTGGCCTACTGGTGAGGGCCCAGGCATATGTTGTATTACAAATTAATCACTGCTCAGCACACACCCCAATACTCCCTCTCTTCCCCTATCACTGCTGTCCTTCACCCATGTCACATCAAATTATCTTTTTAGGTCACAGATCATCTCTAAGATATCTTATCTCACAGTTTAACAGTAGCCCTCATCTTTTGCTCACACTCACTTCTTGCGTGTCCGCGCTTCGCTTCAGAACTTCACATTTCACCTCATCCCTGACCTCTTCAATCGAATTCTCCCACTCCCTTGCTGTTTTCTCATCTCTCCTCATGGAGCATACGAGTCAGACCCGTATGCTCCTCTCGCCCTATGCCACTCTACTTATTGTTCCCTAATTCAGGAAGGCATGAATTGTCTGTCTCGCTGTTTTGGTGCAGGCCGCGCAGTTATGGAACTTGCACCCTCCTTTGCTTCGCTCTACCAAGAATCTTTTATCCTTTAGGAAATCTGGCTCTATGCTATGTAGGTCACCCCATTTGGCTGGTTCTCCTTCCCCTTCTGTGTGTTTCTCATTTGCCTTCAGGCAGCAGATGGTTATTAGCCCCAGGACACCTTTTGGTAACAGGAGTGCACTACAAATGTAAATAATAATAGGCAGAAGCAGGGGATCCACTAGACCCGAACTTCGGGGGGTGGGGGGGGTGGGGGGCTAACACTACCAGCCAGGGTTGGCCCTAGCACTGGTCGCACACGGTGCAACAGTCTTTCCACCTTCTCCATGAATTCCCTCACTACCACTCACCAACAATACACCCCATCTCTCTATAGCACCTTTCTGACAAACATTTAATTTTTTTATAGCGCTACTCATAGTTTACTCACACTTAGTTCTGTGATGTGCATGGTACATGTTCTTGGTACCAGGCACTTTAACCTTCTGCACTGTGTGGATGACAAGAGTGCCCAAGTGACTGCACGGTGAGCGATGCAACAGTGTGAGAGTAGGGTAAAAGGAGTGACTGCAGGGTGAGTGAGGTGACCATATGAATTTGGGTTCGGCTGTAAGTGCAGAGTGGGACGAATTAATGCATGGTTAGTGATGGGCTTGTTTGAGTGAGCTACAGATTGAGCAGTGAAGGGGGACAGGTGAGTGAAGTGTCACATGAGTGCAGGGTGAGTAGTGTGTTCATGTGACTGCAGGGTGAGGTACAGGGTGAACAATGCAAGCGCATCGTTAGTGCATTGTGATCACTGTGAGTGCAGGGTGAGCGGGTGAATGGTGTGAGTGCATGGTGATCAGTGTGAGTGCATTGTGATTGCTGTGAGTGCATGGTGATCAGTGTGAGTGCATTGTGATCAGTGTGAGTGCATTGTGATTGCTGTGAGTGCATTGTGATCGCTGTGAGTGCATGGCGATCAGTGTGAGTGCATTGTGATCACTATTAGAGCATGGTGATCAGTGTGCGTGCATTGTGATCGCTGTGAGTGCAGGGTGAGCGTGAAATTGAAGGCGAGAATGAGGAGTGAGTTGTCTGAATGCAGGGTGCATTCCCAGAAACGTGAAGCGTAGTGTTTCAGATATAAGTTAAACTACTGCTATAATGGCATTAATCAGGGATCGAGGGTGGAGGAAATAAATAATGTGCTGATCCAGCTCATTATTTTGATGGCCGAGAAATAAGCAGTCACCTAAAGCTGTATTTTTAGCACTTATCTGTGAATACTTAGAACAGCAAATATAAATAGAAAACACTTTTAATTGTGTTCTAGGGCTGCCTCAATGATCCATGACTGATAATTTTAGAGAGCAAAGACAGAAAAGTCACATTACTAATTAATACATACTTTTTTATTTATAACTCTATTTAGTGTCAAGAGCAGGTCTCTGCATACTCTTTAAACAACACACGGCAAGCCTTTTTCTTTTCGTGTGTGTTAAGCTTTATTGTTCAATTACTTAAAATCTTTGCAATATACTATTTTTACAGAAAAACTTCCAAAGAAAAGAAAAGGAGAAGTAAAAAAGAAAAAAAAGTTAAAATCTCAGGCAAACTTGCTACGAGCTGTAGAGAAGTTTAAAACATTAAAAACAATTATCAAAAAATGGCAGTAAAGTGCAAGTACATATAACTTTGTGGAGAGAATTATTATAGTCTCTCTTGCTTGAAGCCCGGCTGGTTTTGTTTTAGTGACTCAGTTTTCTGTGACAAGGCTGCCCGGATTGCTTCTATGAATTTCCCTAGCCGTGCGGCTATTTGGGGTGTTTTAGAAGAAAAGCACAGGTCTGAGACTTCTCTACATCGTACTAGGGCATGAGACCTGCAGATGGGAACAACCAGCTCGTGCCGCTCGCTAGCCAGTTTAGGACAGCAGCACAGCAAGTGGAGCCAGGATTCCTGGTGATAACTGCAAAGACGACATGCTGCTAAATTGTCCTTCCGGGCCCAGGCTTTGTTAAAATCCGCGATAGGCAGTGCAAGCAGTCTCATATAGGCGATTTTTTTCCGGGCCTGGGCTGTCAGTGCTTGCTCAAAATATTGCTGTGGTTTGCCCACTGTGTAGGAGGCGTCCAGTGCAGAAAGATTGGGATGATGGTGTAAACTTTCCAGATCCCTTTCGTAAGATATTTTCTTTACCTGTGTGTTCACTGTTCTTTTCCATGCGGTTACCGGAATGTTTAAATTGTGCACGTTTTGAGCGTCTATTTCTAGCATATCTATGGCCTCTGCCCAGCTGAGCCTGCCATGGAGATCGACCTTCTTCAAAGATAGTTTTAATTAGCCTTTTCAGAGAGTTTTCTGGAGCTCGCAGGGTGTTGATGTAATATTTTAGAGTATCCCCTAGGCAACTGATGTCTGGACGAGTGAGACCCAGCTCCAACCTTACTCTTGCATTCCTGGCCTGTCGTGGGAGTTCTAGAACGTTCTTATAGGCAGAAATTTGATGGTTTGACAGAAACTTAGTGAGGGCTCCGGGGAAGGCTAGGTGGGCGTAGTTCAGAGAGGGGATTAATTTTGCTTTTAAAACTTTCAGGATGGGTTCGGCAGTCGGGCTCTGTAGGTGTCTATTGAGATTTCTTAGGCTGTAAATAATGCTGGCCCCCTTGCTCCTTAGATGTTCAGGTGGGCTGTATGTTTGGCTCCGTCCGATAGCCTGAGACCAAGATAGTTATAAGTTCTGCATGTACTAATTTGCAGGTTTCCTAGGCGCCATTGTGCTGTCTTCTTTCGGTGGTACTTCCCAAAGATAATTATCTTGGTCTTTTCTTGGTTCACCGATAGGTTGTTTTTTTGGTTAAACCCATCCAGGGCTTCTAAGGCTTTCTGAAGGCCTGTCCTGGTGTGGTCCATTATGACGATGTCGTGTGCGTATTGGAGGATTTGGAGTCGCTCTTTCCCCAGCCTTGGGGTCAGTAAATTTTCCCCCTCCAGAGCTTTGCCTAGATCGGCTGTGTAAAGATTAAAGAGTAGCGGGGCAAGGACGCAACCTTGTTTGAGTCCATTATTGGTTGGAACTTTAGATGTTACAGTCGTTTGACTGGTTTTGACACGGACCCAGGTCCCCCCGTGGAGGGCAATTATAGCCCTTAACAGTTTTTGGGAGGCACCCCAGGAGACCAGTTTTTCCCACGGCTTCCCGCGGTCAACTCGGTCAAAGGTTGCGCTGTAATCGACAAAACAGCAAAATAAGGGTAATTGTGATGGCTGGGTCGCTCGAAGTGACAGGTGTCCCAGTGCTAAGATGTTGTCTATAGTAGAGCTTTGAGGCCTGAAGCCGGATTGGAAGAAGGGGAGGATATTGTTATCCTTAACCCAAGTTTCTAGTTCTTCTATGTCCAATAGGGCAACAAGCCGGTAGTTTTCGGGTTCGTGCGCTCCCCTTTTTTATAAATGGGAAAAAGTATTGAGCCTTTCCATGACAGAGGAACTATAGAAGTGGCAAGTGCATACTTATAGAGTGATGTTAATTGTTCTGCCCAGAAATCTTGAGAGGCTTTGAACACTGCTGCAGGGACTCCGTTGGGGCCTGGGGCACCATCTGTTCTCATTTTTTTGATTAGGTTGATTGTCTCGACCTTAGTAGTGACTAGAGTCTTGACGCCTTTTGGGGTTTCTAGGGGAGTTGATTGTATTTGGGTATAAGACCTGTTCTGATGTGTTGAAAATAGTTGCTTTACATGTTTGACCCACTCCGAGGCTGCCACTCGTTTTCCTTCATCTGTCCACTATGGCTGTGTTGCTTAATGTGTCTCCAGAGTTGGATGTGACCCTTTTCTTTGAGAAAGTTAAATATTTTCAGCCACTCTGCTTCAATTTTTTCCTGTCGCATTTCCCATACGTTCTTTCTGTGCTCCCTGCAAAGCACTGATATTATTGGTGTTGGGGAGTTTGGGGCTCCTTTTCTTCTTGTCTTCAAGGACTTTGAGAGATTATGCTTGGTCTGAGCTAAGGCCCATGATTTTATATTTGATGAAGGGCATTGGGGTTGGTAGGCCTGGGTTTTAAAGGTTCCGATTCGTCCCACGAGAACGGATTTTAGTTCATCTAAGAGTGTTCTCCATCTCTCCGGTGGGGATTCAAGGCTTGTGCCTGAGGAGCTCCGTTCTTTTTGTTTGATCCAAACCTGAAGTTTTGTTCCTAAATTTGTAGATCATTTTATTCTTCCCAGAACTTCGTGTTGCTCTTCTCCGGTTGGGACCCCCAGTGTTTCTAGTTGTTTTGCAGGTTTCCCGTTTAGCTGAAGAGATACCCTCAGTGGTCTATGGTCGCTCTCATTCCTATTTTCCATTTCAAAGTTGTTATAAAGTGGTACCAGTTTATCCACAATAAAGATGTAATCGATTGTGGACTTGTCCCTAAAGGTGGGGAGAGGGAACCAGGGGGGATCCGCAGCTTTTTTGATTGTGTGAACGGAAATCATATTGTGATTAAGGAGGAGGCTCTGTAGAGGGGCCAGTTTGATCTGGGCGGGGGAGGCCGTTTTACGGTGCCCCAACTCTCCGGTGTTCATGTCCCCAACAATAATTGGAAAATGTGCAACATATTTATTTATAAGATGGTCAATTTTAGTTGACAATATTTTAAGTGCTTGCTTTTTTTGCTGGGAGGCGGGGTTGACGTAGCAGTTGATTAACAAGAGACGAATTGGGTTGTTGTTGCTTTTTAATCCACTAAGCAATACCGCTTGCAGGTTAGCGGTGTTCGTTGTTAGTGAAGTTGCCTCTATTCTGCGCGCTTGGCTAATAAAGATTGAGAGTCCACCAGATGCTCTCCCAAGGATGTTACGTTTTATGGCTGCGCGGTGGCTGCGCAGTGGAGTTCGAAAAAGCCAGGGAGAAATAGAGGTTCAGTAGCCCATGTCTCTTGAATGCACAGGATGTCATTTTCGCAAAGGTATTTTTTTACAGATGTGCACCCAAGCAGTCTTTTTAGCCCGGCAACATTCCAGGATAAGATGGACATTTTTGTGATATTTCCCGATGTTCCAGCGGGGGGCTGATGACGGAATGCCTTTGTGGTGTTAAAAGTGCCGTTGTGGCGTCTGTCCGTCTGGACTGGTGTGGGTGCCATACGAGCTGGGATACTTTGGGCCGCTGATGTGGACTATCCTTTGGTCGAGAGTGCTTGTTATCCTGTAGATGTTGTAAGGTCTTGACTCTGCGACTGGGCTTATCCCTAGTTCGAAGCCTGCTGTCCCCCTTAGCACGGAATAGACTTCCTTCCTTGGTGAAGGTGCTGCTAGTACATGTGGGTATTTCTCAGGTATTGGGAAAGCGATGTCAATTCCCCAATCAGCCATTTGTTGTATTTCCTCTGTTGTTAGCCCCACCTGAGAGTGACGGCACAGCCCAATTGAGGTTGACTCCCCGTGTGAGTCACTGGAGAGACACGGGAACTTAACCCAGGCTAGGTTGTTTGAATGTGTTTCTGAGAGGGATGGGACATGCTTGAAAAGTCGGAGTATGTTGCCCCTATTTAGAATATCATGTTGGCCTTTGATAAAGTATCTCGGGGTGAGGATTACCTTGTGCACAGTTTTGGTGTCTTGGATTGATTTGGACTGAGAGCTGAGGCCCATCTGTGCAGTACTTAAGTTGGAGTTTGGGTCTAGAACCCGTTGGTGTGGCACAGTCTCATGGGTCGGATTTTGTAGTGACTGCGCAGTTTGATCACTAGGCCTTTGGGAGTCCAAGATAAGAGGGCCCTGCGCTATCTTGTCCCTGGTGTCGGGGCCTTGTTCCTTGGATTTGCTTGTTAAACTTCCCTGCTCTAACTTCCTGGTGTTTGGCGAGTAAGGTGGCTGAGTTGGAGTAACCAGGCCAGCTGGTCTGTGCAGGTCCCCCGTGCTGAGAGTTGGCTGTGATGGAGCAATAGGCTCTTGTTTGGCGTTCGAAGGTGTTGATACTGTGGGTGTTAAATTACTTGTACCGTACTTTTTAGTGAATATTGAAAAGGTCCGTGATTTATCTTTATCAGTTTGTGGGTTTTGAGGATGAGTTGACAATAAGAGGGCAGTTTTTTTGGATGCCTTGGCCTTTTTCTCTTGTTTTTTAAGTTTTTTCTTAGCTCTCCTGGAGAGAGGGTCTTCGTTCTTTGTCTCCGAGGAGGCGTTACCCTTGTTGATCTTCAGTGGGGTTAAGCTTCGGGGGCTAGATATGGAACTGTCTAAATTGATGCAATGTTTAGTGAGTACAGGGGGACCTTGTGTGTCTGACTTTGTTGGAGATTTGCCCGGGCTGTTTTTAGCTGAGTTGTTGTGAGGGTCGGTGATGTTTGAGGTTAGTAGGGTGCTGTTATTGATCATCGGGCCCGTAATGCTTTCTGTGTGAACTTTTAATGAGACTACCAGATCTGTTAGGATTTTTGTAAGAGTAGCCCATTTATCCATGAGGTCTGCACAGGAACATGTGCACGACCCATTGAGCTGCTTGATACCAAGCTTGTTCTCTATAAAGTCCACCTTGCTACTCAGTTCCACTAGCCGTTGGGCCATAGTGGATAGGAGGTCGATTTGTAGTTCCATTTTCTTCGATTGCCAGAGTAGTGCCCTTGCCACTGAGCGGCCTGTCTCGCCCGGTGGGGTTGTACCTGGCTCGTTCATGAAACTGCAGTTGTGGCGACTGTGGGAGCTTTGTGTGGGGGAAGGGGAGAACAGGGTTACACTGGCCGTTCTGAGGAGCTTTGGAGTAAGATCTAACGTACTTTGTATCCTTGATTCCAAGTTGTGAAGGAATAGAGGAGATAGATATCCAAGATTTTGATGGCACTCTGGATCGTTGGTCTTCGATAGATCGGGACCTGTGGGTGCAAATGGTTGTGATTGTGCAGGAGCCTGCGGTGTGAGATGGTGTTGGTGATGTATTTGAGCTGTCACTACCTGCACGTGGTTTTCTGGAGTTAGAGCGGTAGCGTCGTCAGGTGAGTCGTTGGTCTTCGATAGACCGGGGCCTATGGATGCGAGTGGTTGTGATTGATCGGGGCCTGCGATGTGAGTTGTTGTTGAGGGTGTATTTGAGCTATCACTACGTGCGCATGGTTTTCTGGGGTTAAAGCTGTGGCATCAGCGGGTGGGTCGCTTGCGTGTCTGTGCTTGGTTCCTACGCGACAACATGACCAGGAGCAGGATTGGGACTGGCGTCTATCGAGATGTATGGTTCCGCTGTTTGTACTTTGTGCTGGTGGTGCGTTTGCCTTGTTATTGGTAAGGTTACCTAGCCGCTGAGTTATTCCATTGCTGGCTTTAATCCATTTTGATCGATCTGTCGGGGCAGGGGGGCTCTCGTCCGTTGGTAGGTATTGAGTTATGAGCCCTGCTGCTGGAGACTTTAAAAAAGACTTTTTGTCTGGGACAGCATTCCTTGCACTCCTTAGGATTCTAGATGGAACTTGGGTTGGGGAAATTGGTTTTGCGGAGGCATTTTCTTGACACTGGGAGACTTTTTCTTTTTTTCTTGTCATCCTTCTTGTGTGAGGAATACTGTACTTGCAAATCTCCCCCAACAGCTGAGCCCTGGCTCCTCGGTTTTCCTTTTGATGGCAGCCGCTGCCGCTTACCCTCTACCACTAGCCGCTGAAAAAGCAGCTGGGGTCTGAGAAACCTCTGTCCTCGGTCCCGGGGCTCTCTTTGATTCAGTGCGATGACTCCAGGGAGGACTGAGAGGCGGGAGGGGGGCAAAAGGTGCGGGAGACTCAGTGATGGTGTATCCGCAGGAGGGGCGGTGGGCTGGAGGAGCCACCCGGCCGACGGCCAAGAACCGCAAGCAGCAAGTGGCAGGCGACGGGAAACGTGACCTTTGAAAGCCGGGTCTGGCTCCGAGAAACTCCACTCAGCACTCACAGCAGCGACCGGAATCCGGTGCCAAGATTGGAGACCTCCGGTGCCGAAGCAATTGTACAGAACCGGGCAGCTCTCGAGATCCTGCAGCGGTTGTGCCAGCCGCATGGGGCCGGGGGGGCAGTCGGGGTCCAGCCGCGGTTCTATTAGCGGTGTCGTACTGCCATGCAGGCGCTGCAGACTTGCCCCACTGCACTGAGAGCGGGGTCCGTCTCCCAATGGAATATTTCCGTGGCGCTTGGCGCTGGCAAACAAACGTCAAGGGTTCGGAAGTACAGTTATTGCTGGTTATTACACTGTACTGTGCTGTGAGAGAGCCAGGATATATATGTTTTTTATTGGTCCAGAGTCCTCAGGTCCCAAGAGCGGAAGGGCAGAAGGACGATCTTTTCCCAGCGCCTCGCGCCTCGCGCCTCTCACCTTCAGCCTTCCATGTTTGCGCACGGCGCTCCTGCCCCCGCGGCAATGGCGATGATGGATGGATGGCGGAGGAGCAGAGGAACGGAGGAGTGGAGGAACAGAGGAGCAGCCTTTCCCGCTTTCCCACTCCGCTCAACTCCGCTCGACTCCACGCTCAACTCTGCTGCAGACTGCAAACCGCAGGGCAGGGAAACGGGCCGCTGACGAAGAACAGAGGAACAGAGGAGCGGAGGAGCTGCTGCTTTCTCGCTCAGCACGACACTGCCGCTAACCATTTTTCTTTTGGCAACCCAACTTTATATTTCTTTTCATTAAATGCATTCTCACACTACAGCAGTAAGTGTAAAAATACAAATGTAAGGAATAGGCAGAGTGGGGGCCTACTGGAACCATAAAACAGCTTAGCCTAGGTAACCAGTTAACAAAGGCATGTAAATATGCAAATGGTCTTTAAAGACCTGTGAAAAACACGGGCGTGCCGGAGATAAGACTCTAGACACTGCCCATCCAAGCCCCCAGCAGCGCGAGCTGCACTGCAGCAGCCAGGGCTGAGAGACACTACAGGGAAGGAGGGAGGCTGAAGCTATGGGCCTGGGCAGAAGTGGGAAGGGAATGCGCGACCCCCTTCCTATCACTCCATGGCCTGCCCTAAGGTGTGCTGAATACGCTTGGGATGATTTACTTGAATTTCTTTGCGAAGCAGATTCAAATATAAAAAATATTACATACAAGATACCTGGAGAATTGTGCTCATTGGATCCTGTTAATGTATGCAGATATTTCAATCATAGGTTTGAAGCTATGATGTCTTTTATCTGCCATAAAAAGAATACTCCTCTTGGAGAAGTTGTGGATTTCTTTTGTAGAAAGGAGTATCAGGCTAGAGGTGCTCCTCATATACATATGCTGTTATGGATCAAGGATGCACCCAAATTTGGAACTAATTCGGATGACACTGTTTTGTCTTTTATTCAGGAATATGTCACATGTGCTATACCAAAAAGAACAGAAGAACACACCTTAAGGCAACAAGTGTTACGATTCCAAAGTCGTCAATGTGGCAAATACTGTTGATGAAAGTACAAGTCTAAGGAAAAGTTTTCTACCAAATGTTGTTTTGGATTTCCACGTCCAGTAATATCCAAAGGAAGAGTAAACAGTTTCATGTCAGCTGTGAGACATACCATCACTAGAAAATCTCCTAAAAAAACGTACAATTTGAGAAGAAGTGAAGAATCAAAGTGTATCTATGATTATAATCCAGTTATTCTCTCAATGTGGAATGCTTATATGGATATCCAGTATGTTGCGGATAATTCCATTGCTGTTGCCCAGTATGTGACATCTTACATAACAAAATCAGAAAAGACAAAGTTGAAAAAAATGTGGGAAGAAATTTCTCACGAGAAGAGTCTTAGTAAGAAATTGTACAGTTTCAGTTTGAAGATGTTGTCCCATCGAGAAATTGGAGCGTACGAATGCTCAGATCGGTTATCATCTGCAAGTTTATACTCAAAGTCTAGAAGAATGATTTGGGTGAGTCTAGGTCTTGCTGCAACGCGAAATCGAGTACTTAAATCTATACAAGAAATCGAATATTTAGCAGAAAATGAACCGGAAAGTACAGATATTGCCAATACAAATATGTTGGACACCTTCACTTCCAAATTCACATTGACCCCAAGACCACACTCAGAGGCACCCTCATATACAGACCACCTGGACCCCGCACACAATTCAGCGAAGACATCACCGACTTCATCAGCCCACATGCCCTCTCCTCCGAGGACTACATCCTACTGGGAGACCTCAACTTCCACCTAGAAAAGAACAACAACAGCAACACTAACACCCTTCTGGACAACCTCGCCAATCTCGGACTCAAACAACTTGTTGACACCCCCACCCACTATGCCGGGCACACGCTCGACCCAATCTTCTCCTCCAGCAAGCACATCTCCTTTAACCACGCCACAGGACTCCATTGGACGGACCACAGCTGCATTCACTTCAACTACAAAAAGACCACAACCCACAACCACCCACAACCAATCCCCCGCAGAAACTGGAATAAAATTACCACCGACCAGCTCTTCACATCGCTTCACCATAACCCTCCTACCAAATCATCGGACCCAAACCAAGCAGCCATCAACCTCACACAATGGATCACCGACAGCGCCGACGAATTAGCACCCTTGAAAAACCATCAAATCATACATGGTAGCAAAAAAGCCCCCTGGTTCAATGATGACCTCAAGAAATCCAAGAAGATCTGTCGCACCCTTGAGAAAGCATGGCGATAAAACCCAACCACTAACAACCTGGCTACCTTCAAGAACGCAACCCACAAACACTACCAACTGATCAGAACCACCAAGAAATCAGCATTCAAGGATCGACTCGACAACAACTCCCACAACAGCAAGGAACTATTCAATATCGTCAAAGAGTTTACTAACCCCACTGCCGGCACCAACTACATCACTCCCTCTCAAGACCTCTGCTACTCTCTAGCCTCGTTCTTTCACAACAAGATCGCTAACATTCATAACAGCTTTGGCGACCAGTCCACACCACCCACCTCCGAACAAAAACCCTCCACCAACAACCTCTACGCCTGGAACCCAATCACCACTGAAGACACCATCCGCCTGATGAACTCCATCCACTCAGGATCGCCAACCGACCCTTGTCCCCACCACATTTTCAACAAAGCAGACTCCATTATCGCACCCCATCTCCGAGATGTCATCAACTGCTCCCTCAACTCCGCTACCTTCCCGGAAAGCTGGAAACATGCCGAACTCAACGCCCTCCTGAAGAAACCCACAGCAGACCCCACTGAACTTAAGAACTACCGCCCCATTTCGTTCCTCCCTTTCCCTGCCAAAGTCATTGAGAAAACCGTCAACAATCAGCTTGCCGCCTTCCTCGAATCCAACGGCTCCCTCGACCCATCACAGTCCGGCTTCCGAGCCAAACACAGCACTGAGACCGCCCTCATCGCAGCAACAGACGACATTCGAACTCTACTGGACAACGGAGAAACAGCCGCCCTCATCCTACTCGACCTCTCCGCAGCCTTCAACACAGTCTGTCATAGCACCCTAATGCAACGCCTCAGCAACATTGGAATACAAGGAAAAGCATTGGACTGGATCATCTCATTCCTCGCTGGTAGAACCCAGAGAGTCCGCCTCCCCCCTTTCAAATCGGAAGCCTCTGAAGTCATCTGCGGCGTTCCACAAGGATCATCACTCAGTCCCACCCTCTTCAACGTATACATGAGTCCCCTCGCATCCATCGCGCGCCAATACAACCTCAACATCATCTCATACGCAGACGACACCCAATTAATCCTCTCCCTCACCAAAGACCCAAACTCCGCCAAAACCAACCTACACGACGGCATGAAAGAAGTAGCAGAATGGATGAAGAACAGCCGTTTAAAACTGAACTCAGACAAAACGGAAGTCCTCATCTTAGGATCATCCCCCTCCGCTTGGGACGACTCATGGTGGCCACCGGCCCTAGGAAACGCACCCAAACCAACGGACTACGCGCGCAACCTGGGCTTCATCCTGGACTCCTCCCTCTCAATGACCAAACAAGTCAACGCCGTCTCATCATCATGCTTCAACATCCTACGTATGCTAAAAAAAATCTTCCGCTGGATCCCCACCGAAACAAGAAAGACGGTCACCCATGCACTAGTCACAAGCCGTCTGGACTACGGAAACACCCTGTACGCCGGAACCACAGCCAAACTACAGAAAAAACTTTAACGCATCCAGAACGCCTCAGCCAGACTCATCCTAGACATCCCCCGCCAAGCTCACATTTCCGGTCACCTGAAAGACCTCCACTGGCTCCCCGTCAACAAGAGAATAACCTTCCGTCTCCTCACCCACGCACATAAAGCCCTTTACGACCTAGGACCCGAATACCTCAACACGCGCCTGACCTTCTACACCCCCACCCGCCAACTACGATCGGCCAATCAAGCCCTCGCCGCGATTCCACGTATCCTAAGATCCACCATGGGGGGAAGATCCTTCTCCTACTTAGCGGCCAAAACCTGGAATTCTCTCCGCACCCACCTCCGCTTAAAACACAGAACCACCTATCCTTCAGAAAACAACTAAAAACCTGGTTATTCGACAAGTAACGTACCCCCCCCCCCTCCTTCAAGCACCTTGAGACCCTCTGGGTGAGTAGTGCGCTATACAAATTTTGAACTTGAACTTGAACTTTTATATTATCGAAATAGAAGTCATTATCTTGAAAACATGTGTCTCTATTAAGTGCTACAATATTATACTTTTAAAAGGAATACTACAGAAAACATAAATGAAGGAAAATATGCAGTGATTGGTTCAGAAGGATGTTTGGTGAAACAAAGGAAAGGAAATCTTATTAATCACAGAAAACTGAGTTGTGATACTCCTGATAGAAGATAATTTTACTATTTAGCACTTTTGCAACTCTTCAAACCGTGGCATACAGAACTGGAATTACTTGGAGATTTTCAGTGCTATGAAGATTCCTTCAATGCTGGTAAAGATAGCATAGAATGTACAGTTTTTTCAAGGTATCTCAAAATGTTGAATGATGCAATTGAACAAGAAGCTACTATTGCAGCTGAGATTGCTATAGAAAGTTCTCAAGATAGTCAGTTCTGCTCCACTGAGTCAAGATCCACTAGAACAACCAATTCTTGAAAATGAAGCAGCAATTGCCATGAATGAAGTGGAAACAGCAATGCATCAAGCTCAAGAAGATATTATGGACTTAGGAAAGATGGAAGAACAACTAAATGTTGAACAGAAAGAAATATATCAGCAAGTGAGACAACAGATTGACCATAGTTTTCTTCATGAAAAGAAAGAATGCACATGCACATCATTTCAACATATCCGAATGTATGTCAGTGGTCAAGCTAGAACAGGAAAAAGTTTCTTAATTAAAGTATTGACCAGTTATCTACAGAAAACAACTGACTCTCATTTGTCTTGTGTTGTAACTGCTCCAACTGGGTTGGCAGCACACAACATTAAATGAATTACATTACATTGTTTACTTATGCTACCTGTAGAGCATGAAAATAAATTGAATTATAACAAACTATCTGGAGAAGCTTGCTATGAAGTTTCAAGAGTGCTAAAGAAAATGACTCTTCTGATTATTGATGAGGTGAGCATGGTCTCAAACCTTATGCTTGCCTTTGTGCATTTAAGAATGCAGCAAATTCTTAAAACAGAATACGATGTCTTATTTGGAGGAAAACATGTGATAGTTTTTGGAGATCTACTGCAACTCACTCCCGTAAAAGGACAACCAGTATTTAATACACTTGTACATGAAGACACCAAAAAGTCTTTGGTAAGTGTTGGGAACGTTAACATTTGGTCATATTTTGAATACAAAGAACTCATTACAAATATGCGACAGGCAAATGATGTTGAATATGGACCTATTCTTCAAGATATAAGATTTGGAGTATTGACAGAACATGGCAAACAAGTTTTGCAAAGTCCACTTCTTACAAACTTGTTTCCAAATAAAAATATAGTTCCTGAAAAAATATATTAAAAAGTTGCAGAAAATAAATCTATAATCTGCTTAATGCTAACACTGCATGAGTGTTCTATATTCAATGAAGAACTTTTAAAGCTAGAAAATGAACAAATAATAAAAATGGAAGCCATAGATAAAATAGAGCATGAAGGATTCACTATTATTTTGACAGAAAAATTAAAAACACAATTGGATTCTTTAGAAAAATCTATATCTACAACTACTGGTTTGGAAAAGAATTTATATGTATGTGTAAACTGTCTGGTAATTTTACGGCATAATTTGGATGTGGATAAAGGTTTAGTCAATGGAGCAATGGGTAAAGTTGCTGATTTTGTTAATTATCAAAATAGAGATGGAATTTAATTTTTGAAAATCAAATTTGATCAGATTGAAGAAGTAAAACAAATTGGTAGTTGTTCAGTTCATTTTTTGCTTGTGAAAGATTTGTATGTTCGTGGAAAACAGCTTCCTCTTTCTCTGGCATATGCGGAGACTATTCATAAATCTCAAAGTTTAAGTGTAGATAATGCTTTGGTAAACATTGGATATACCGTGTTTAAAGAGGTTATGGCATATGTTTCTTTGTCCCGAGTCAGAACTTTATCCGGATTGCATTTGTTTGATTTTGATGAGGGAAAGATTAGTGCAGATGCAAACTGTGTAAAATAATATAATCGGTTAAGAAGAGTCCATGCTCCCAATTTAGGGGAATATCCTGTATATGAAAAGCGTGTAGTAGGTCAAAAAAGAAGATATGACAATATCTGTAGTGAAGTTATAGAGAAGGAAAACAATCAAGATAATGTTGAGATTGCAAGTAAAAAGAAAAACAACACTATTGAAGAGATTGTCGGGTATCAGTTTGAAAATAGATCAGGTATCAACTGCTATGCTAATGTAGTGGTAAATGTTTTTATTCGAGAAAGTCTGCAACAGCAAATTCTGGAAAATTGACAAAAAAGATTTTATTCCTTGTTGCACTGTATTTATGAAAAATTGAGAACTGATAAAAGTAAAATAAAAAGTGTTTCTGATATTCGGAATCTTCTGGATATATGTTCTGGTTGTACACAATTTACATGTAATGTCCAACAAGATGCTCAGGAATTCCTAATGTATATGCTTACAGAATTGGAAAATGAAGGAATAGAAATTGAAAATCTTTTTGGAGTTAATTATAAATGGAAACATGAATGTGAAAATTGTACATTTAGATCTACCACTAACATAGACACTGAAAGATTCATATATTTGACAATACCATACTGCAAAACAGTATCTTTTAGCAAACTAGTTAACACAGCAAATCAAAACATGGAGTGTAGCCAATGCAAATCAGAAATGTTATCAACATTATTTATACAAAGATTTGGACAATATATAATTTTTATGATACAACGTTGTACAGCTGGTGGAAGAAATTTGGAAACTTGGATTAAACATTTTGTAGCAAGTCAACTATCAATATCAGGAAGAACTTTTGTAGCAGTAGCAATTATTTTCCATGATGGTCCTTCTACAACATCTGGACATTACACTGTCTATTTAAAATGCATTAAAGAATGGACATATTGTAATGATGCTCATTTGGTTTTTAAACATTGTTTGCCTTATGAATTACCAAATTCCTACCTAATATTTTTAAAGTCAAAGTTCTAAGAACATGATTCGGCCTATTGGGAATATATATGTATTAATACAATTTCTATTGGAAAATTTCAGTATAAAGGATTTAAGGAATATCATTTGGCCTAGAGGAAAGATATTTACATGAATTAAGTACTTTTTATGGATATTCTGACAGCATATATTTCAAAGAACATCATTTAGAGTATGTGGAAATTATAAACAATTGTTCATCAATTTATTGTTTCGGTTCTTTCATATTGCAATAACAAAATTCTCTTAGAAAGAAGCATTTTATATAATGTGTGATTTGTATTATATGGTATGTTATTGAGGATGTTATTTTATGGAATGTGCAGAGATAGTTGACTATATTGAAACTATTTTTGACACAGA
Source organism: Lissotriton helveticus (assembly GCF_964261635.1). Taxonomy (NCBI): domain Eukaryota; kingdom Metazoa; phylum Chordata; class Amphibia; order Caudata; family Salamandridae; genus Lissotriton; species Lissotriton helveticus. The sequence continues at coordinate 1,450,734,332 of NC_136068.1, forward strand.
TTTGTTTGTTTTTTAAACAATCTTATTGATTGTGTTTTTTTTGCCTGCTTCTTATGTGATGAGTAACATTGAAATCACTATCTATAGTGAAATTCAATATATTCTGAGAACAGCAAAAAAGGCAAACGAAATAATTTATATCATGTTAAAATTATGTTGTGTTGTTAAAAATATAATATATATTATAACTGTATTGTGTCTTCTCTTTAACAGATCCTAATTCTAAAGTACGAAATTCGTAGAAATTTAAATTATAAAAAACAGCTAAAAAAATGTTTAGCATTTTTTGATATTTACTACTGTCAAGGTAAGATTAAGTAATGCAAACACTATCAATGCACTTATACATTCAGTTGTGCACTATATATATATAAACCTCTAACCAGCTACTAAGTAAAGTACTACCCATGCAGTCTAGGAATCCTCCTGTCTGTCCCATGCACTTCTCAAATCACCCATCCAGCACTATCTATGTATTCTATCACTCCGCCAATACCTAAGCACTTATAAATTAGCATGCACTATCTTTGCAGCACTTAAATTACTCAAGTTACTTGTCATATACTTAAGGAATGGCCTAGCCACTAACACAAGTGCAGGTACACTATTTTGTACACTATGCATATAAACATCTAACCAGCTACATACTATTGATAAGCTCTTCTTAATACCCAGTCAATACTTATGCAATGTAGGAATCCTTCTGTCTGTCCCATGTATTTCTCCAATAATCCATCCATCACTACGTATGCTATCACTCCGAAATACCTAATCACTTATAAATTCAACATGTACTTTCTTAGCAGCACTGAAATGATTCTAGTTACTAGTCATGTACCTATGTAATGGTCTAATCAGAATAACTAGTAAGCTAACTGTCAGAGTAGGCAGGAAGGCCAGTGACAGAACAACGGCCACACAGGGCTGTAATAAGGGAGCTGGGACATGGACTTGGACAATGGATGGCTAGGAGGAGGGAAGGCAGGAGCAGCAAGCTTGGGTGGGGGCAGCACAATGCCAGACCCTGCTTCCAACCCCTCACCATCCATTGTGATATGCATCTTACTTAACATTAAAAAAAAACTAGAAATTTGCTGAAAAAAACAAAGATTACAGGAACGGTATAGTTAGACTTAGATTCCACTCATACACAACCAGTGAAATTCAGCAGTTCTAATTACCTGAGCTAACTATAACTTACGCCCCCCGCAATATACTGCTAATGACCTCAGACATTACTTCATTCATGACATGGTCAGTTACATCACTCATGACATCACTCATGACATCTCAAATGAGCTGTGAATGGAATGGAACTATAATCGCTGTATTTACGGATACTGTGTGTATATTAACACCCCTTTGTTTTCTTTTCTTTCGTGTAATACACAACAACGTGCCCAGATTAATATGGCTGATAACCTTTCACTTTAAAGTAATGTGTAGTCCATTGTTTATGTTGATGTTTGCAATCCTAAGTATGTTTATTATGAATAAGGCACTTTGACGTACATACAGGTATGGCAGTCACGGGGCAAGATATGCTGAAATGACATTGTATGCATATTAACACTTGTTTTCTTTGCTTTATTGTATCAATTCCTGAATTTACACATCGTGACCAGGCCAATATGGCCTCCAGCTTTTTGGATTAAAGTAATATGTAGTCCTTTGTTAATGTTGGCAACTGGAGGCATTTGTACATTTAAATAAGGATGCTACAATGACGTCTTGTATCGTTATCAAGGTTCGGACGAGCCGAAACGCGTGGATCACGTCCTTTGCAGATTAAATACTTCCAAACTACAACCTGAGTGCTGATTCCTTCCTTGTAAGAGGAGCTTAAATACATATATATAAAATTTACTGAAAAAACACACGTTTCAGGGACATTATAGTTAGAAATTAGCATTTAAAAAACCTCCGAAATTCACTGAAAAAAACACAGGTTTCATGGGCGTCATAGTTAGTTGGACATTTGACTCGTACAAAACAAGAGAAATTCGGCCTTATAGTTAGTTGTGCTAACTATAACTCACGCCCCCACAATGCACTGATGATGACATGGTCAGTGACATCACGGATGACATCTCAAATGACATCACTGATGGCATCATTCACGTGATCATCTGATGCACCTCCTCACACCCTAAAATACAGACTACCATTCTCGAAACCATAGACACACCAATACTAGTACAGCTACAATATTTTGATTTCACACGTCCCATCTGCCAATAACTTGATTGCGTTATTACATATAACGATTTCGGTATAAGGGCAAGTTATTATGGGTGCAAAAAATTGAACCAATAAAGTTTCCTTAATCTCTAGACGAACTACACCCTTTCTGGTGCTAGAGCGCAGGCGTGTAAATATCTTGCCCGCGTTATGCCATGTTTTGCACAAATAAAAATGATCATTTATTTAATCCGTGTTTATTATGCCGCTCGTCTTGAAAACAATTGTAGGTAAAGGATTCCACTACTGTAATAACCGCAGGCTCTGTGTAGCTGAATTTACGAACTACACAACGCTAAAATTTACTGCGCATGCGTGACCTAATATAATCTGCGCGCATGCGCATAGTTTAACCAGGAAGTAGGACATCTCGGCGTCGCGTACTGCGAACGCGAGACGCCTCTGGATTGAGACCCCCAAGTGCTGCCCCCGTTGAGGGAGATTAGGTAAGCGTCACGGTCCTTGTTTTGGCAAGACGTGCGAGTGGCATTCGTCTGCAGTGTGCCGTAAGATAGACGCAAAGCTTTTTCTAAAAATACCTCTTTGTGTCTTCTCCAGTGTTCGGAGGACTATGGCTCCGTTACAGCTTTATCTAGAACAAACAAGGTAACATCTCCCCAATTATTACAATCACTGCGACTCTAGAAGCCTTGACGATATAATGTTAGTGGGAAGGGAACCTGGTTCTAAATGTCCCTCACATTTTTCCAATCTCTAGTTACAACTGAGAAATCGAGCTCCCTTGGGAATACAGTGAAAAAACAGGGCAGTCTTCTATTGATCTGTGCCAAGTAGGTTTATGAAAGTGTTAATTCTCCCAAAGGTTTTTTTAAATTATATAGTTGACAGTTGAATTTACTTTGGGAATTCTTTATATTTACAGAATTCCGACATTTTATGTAAATATTCATGAAGTTCCTTGCGTAACTTGAATACAAGTCAGGAATAAACTCTGAGTAAGTGATTTGCTTTGTTCTTTCCCCCTGCTTTGATTAAACAGCAATTATCTAAAATGCTGCCCCATTATAAAATCCTTGGCGTTTACATGAAAATAAATTGTTTACCCAAGCGCGTAATACACGGTTGGTTTTTAAACCTTAGAATTAACGTATACTACTGTGCATGTATTATTTCCATGCCACTGGAAGCACAAAAAATCACGTAGCTATAATGCATTATATATAGGGACCCTTCTTAATATTATTTACCTTGTTACAGTTTCAGGAAGCTCCTTTCCGTCCTGATGATGATCTAGATTAATATAGATCGAAACGTCGTCGACTCATACAAGAAAATTCCCCTGTTTTATTGTATATTTATGTGGATCTATCTTGTTGTTATGTGATGTCTTGTTTTACTTTTGGTCACTTATGTCACGTCCTGCACACTGTCACCTATGTGAGCACCTGAAACTTTTTCTATGGAAAACTAAATTTATAAATAAATGAACATTGTATAAATTCCCTATGCATTTAGCTCCTTAGCGTGAATTTACTAAACGCTTTCACTTTTTTGATGGGATCTTGTTAGACAATTGTCGAACCACTGTTTGTTTATATATATATGTGTGTGAATGCTGCGGCATCCTAGAGTTGGTGTAGCAAAGCACAACGAGGAGAATTGTTTTCATTTCTTCTCATTTTTCTCTCTTTCAATGCATGCTGCATTCCACAGCATACATTGACAGAGGAAAATGTCTTTACTGATTGTTTTTGTGCAGGAAGGGACACTTTCCTGCACAAAAATAATCTCCCCACGACACAGACATCCTTGCACCTTTGTGCAAGAATGCCTCTGTCACTGCATGGCTGCACTTTCTGCAGTAGTGCATAGGGAAGCACAGAGAGATGTAACATATTCATGTACATATGTCACATCCCTGTGCTTCGGAATTGCCACAGCGCAGTGCAGCTAAAGAGCTTGCAGTGTCACGCTGCAGTACTTCCTCATAAATCCTCACCTATAAATTCACAATACACTAGGAATGCCTTCTTTCAGTCAATCATGCTCTACACATATATTCAACCAAAAGTTCACACATTACCATGCACTTATAGTTCTTTCTTTAACCAGATAAGGTAGTTCTGATAAGAACTTTTTTTTTTCTTCTATTTTCTTTTGTATTTTTTTTAACAATTTTGTATTTTTTTGGTGTTTTCTCAAAAAATGAACAAAAAAAGAACGAATAAAACAGGAAACTTTTGGAATTGCTTTTCATTCCAAAAAAACAAACAAAATAAATGATCAACGATGGTTGCATTGCACAGCACAAACTGCATCCACCCACTGCTCACCGAAACATATTAGTTTCTTGTACTTCACACAGTGCTGTTCAAGAAAGGTGAATTCTGGCCTAATGTCCGATGTAGGTGTTGCTGAGGACCCACCAGATGTACTTGCAACAGCAGGTAAGGGGCTCACCCAGCTCAGCTCACTTCCTCCAGAGCAAGATTGAGAGGATGTATAGTCCGCAGATGTTTATACATTGAAGCAGTGCCACAAGAATATTTCTTTTCACTGCCTCTTGACAGGACTCGTTGACAAATTTTGCATGCCACCTTTCTTGTGTTGACTTTTTTCTCTCCAGGTGGAAAGGTGAAGGATTTCCACACAACAGATTTCGGCCTCTGTGGACTTGGTGCCTCCTGCAAAAATTCTTCCTCAGAGGATACTTCCTCCTGCTGCTGCTGCTGTCCAGAAGCCATTTTTAGGATATTTTTTAAAAGAAAAAAAAACTACAAGGAAAAAGGGTTCTTGTAGGAAAAGAGATGTCTCTCTAAAGAAGCTCCAACATGAATAATTTAAATGGGTGGGGGTCCTTCAATAGTTACAGTGGGAAATATTATGAACCAATCAAATCTTTTTTTTTAGGTCTCATGGGATCCGCGCAGCGTGCGCTCCCAAAGCATGCACCCGATGCGACTTTGCGAAAATATATTTAAATGAACATGTTTATTATAAGTACAAATATATTATTTTTATGAGTATCTTAGATAATCTCTTGCCCTAATATGTATATTAAAGACATATAAATATCATTTAAGACATAAAAGAAATTTGCGGGAGTCTCGCACCCAGAGCGCCCCAGCACATATATGACGTCATGCAGGACCCGCCATCGCGCAAGCGTCGCGTAACGTAATGCGCATGTGTCGCAAATGCACAGGAGCAGGAGTCGCGGACCGGTCGCATACCAATCTCTCACATTACGTAATATTAAATGTATATTACGTAACCGAAAAACACGCAGCCGTCGCACACCGTAAGCGGATCCTTCACGACTATTTTTAAATGGTGGCTAAAATCCGCGCAATCATCGTGATGTGTGCGCAACTCCAAAAAAAAATTGGAAAAAAATGAATAAAGAAAATAATATAAATATATTAAAATAATTTTTTTTATTAAAAAACAATATTTCAGTTTGTATTTTTTTCCAAACTTTTTTGCAATTTTCATAAAAAATATATAAAGTTATTTAATGAATGAAATATTTATAAATAAACAGTTAAAAAACTGTAGAAAATCAGTGCAAAAAAAGATATATCATTACTATTACACTTCAAAATTAGCATTTAAAAAACCTTTGAAATTCACTGAAAAAACCATAGGTTTCAGAGACGTTATAGTTAGAAATTAACATTTAAAAAACCTTTGAAATTCACTGAAAAAACCAAAGGTTTCAGAGATGTTATAGTTAGAAATTAGCATTCAAAAAACCTTAGAAATACACTGAAAAAACCATAGGTTTCAGGGGTATTATAGGTAGCTGGACATTTCACTCGTACAAAACCATAGAAATTCCTCCGTGATAGTTAGTTCTGCTAACTATAACTCGCGCGCCCGCGATGCACTGCTGATGATTTCACATATTACGTCATTTATGACATGGTCAGTGACATCACTGATGACATCACTGATGACATCTCAGATGACATCACTGATAACATCACTGATGACATCATCCACGTGACAATCTGATAGACCTCATCACAACTATATAACCTTCGATCACTCACTATACAATTTAGAGAGTACCATATTTGAAACCATTGCCACACCAATACCAGTTACTACAGACCCACTCACTGATTCCTAAGTCTACACACACAACTACCCATTCACCCACAGAATCACTCATACATGCAGTCACTGATAAATACAACACTATCAAATGCACTCATACACCTATATAGACCTTGACACATCAGCAGTCAGCAGTCATCCTAGTCGGTTATGCAGTCATCCTACTCTCTCATGAAAAGAATCAATCACACTTACATTTACTCACCTACACAGCTATACACATAACACCTTATTTATTCATACACATAGTAACTCATAGTTACTATGTTTAAAAATCACTATTACAATTATACACTCATCCATACAGTTACTCCCACAATCACTGACTCTTATGTATACTTATTTATATACACCAACTCTCACATACAATGGCTTTTATTTTTGTACTTTGTTGGGGATGTACCACTAAGACATATATTCGCTCACCAACACACAAATAAGCAGTCACCCAAACAACTGTTTCCACATGCGCTCTTAAGCCCTTACACCTAGTCAATCATCCACTCATACATCTATGCATAGAGTTACACATCCCCACCCAACCACACACACACTCAGTCTCCCATACAAATACTCAACCAACTAATCAATAACTAATATAGACATTCATGTACTTAATGACCAACTGATGCAGCAGGTTATACAACGACAGAGACAGTGATGCATACATTAACATAGTTTAGTTACTAACCCATGTATTTAGTGAGACACTTTTAATTACTCACTTAAACAGACAGTCAGACAGCTAATAAATTCCCTATCCAGACAGTTATGTATCCACTCAATCTTCAATACAGTTTGGTATATTAATAATACATATTTAAATTTCAAACAAAACCACATTTACTGGATGATGTCGTCAGTGATGTCATCGGTGATGTCATTTGAGATGTCATCAGTGAATATATATATATATATATATATATATATATATATATATATATATATAAATGCTAATTTCTAACTATAACGTGGCTGAAACGTATGTTTTTTTCAGTGAATATATATATATATGTATATATATATATATATTACCTACTGGCGATAGCCAGTAGGTATATATAGTTAGGATTGTTTTCCATAGGGAAATCGCAACATTCTATTGGGAATAACTTTGGCGCCGGTTGAGGAATCTTCCTGAAATTTTCCTTAACTTTGCCTCGCGGCACTCCACTCCTTCCCTGAAAGTTTGGGGGGAATTCGTCAAGCGGGGGCCGGGATAAAAGGGGGGTCCCAAAACGTGTTTTCCCCATGTTAATTTCCATAGGGCGGTTGGACTCACTTTTAGCCCGAACGGCTGAATGGTGTTCCACCAAACTTGGCAAAATTGTAGGGACTGGTAGCCCGATGTGCCTTTGCTATGTCTCAAGATATGTGCTCCAGTGGTTTTTACGAAAATTAACTTTGAAAAAATATATATTGGGCTACATTGGGCTATATATATGTTAGAGCCCAAATGTAGCCCAATGTAGCCCAAAGATGGCCACCAGAGACAAAAAAAAACAAATGTAGCCCAAATATCAGCCAGATGTAGCCCAACTATAGCCCAATGACAGAATGTCCCAGAGTGTTCTAAAGAACAACTAGAGCGCTAACAGTCTTACTTATGACAAAAGTATGGCACACCTGAAGTCATCTTGATTGGAATAAAGTGTTAACACTTAAAACATTTAATTTGCAAAGGAACAAAATGAGGGGGTTAATTTTGCCATAGAAATTATGATTAGTGCTGAAGAAAGAAAAATTACGGCACATTTTGAGTGACTTCTCAAATCCTCTTATATTTCATTAAAAAAATTCTGATATGCAGTCTCCCAAGATGGCCACCAGAGGCAAAAGAGCCCAAATGTAGCCCAAATATCAGCCAGATGTAGCCCAACTATAGCCCAATGACAGAATGTCCCAGAGTGTTCTAAAGAACAACTAGAACGCTAATAGTCTTACTTATGACAAAAGTATGGCACACCTGAAGTCATCTTGATTGGAATAAAGTGGTAACACTTAATACATTTAATTTGAAAAGGAACAAAATGAGGGGTTTCATTTTGCCATAGAAATTTTATATATATATATATATATATATATATATATATATATATATATATATATATATATATATATATATATTCACTGAAAAAACCATAGGTTACACACCAGTTATAGTTAGGAATTAGCATTTAAAAAACCTTTGAAACCTTTGTTTCGCTGCTGAAAGCGAGGCAGACTGCACCATTGGTGATCTTTCCTTCCACTTGGAACTTTATTAGTTGGTACAAAACTGTGAGACTTGTGAAGCTACCCCACTCGGGGAGGACTTTCAGCGCACTGCATTGTCCAGAAGGCTTTGCGCAACGCCACGCCCACTGTGGCAGGTGTGGGTAATATCTACTTAAGTGCGCGAAAATAAGCTGCTCCATACTCTCCTTACCTATGCCTCTGAAGAAAGGATGAGACGATCCTGAAACGCGTCAGGCAGACGATTATTGAAAGACTGCCAGTGTGTTTGTATCTGCTGGCGAGCGGTGAAATGGATGCAAATTCCTAATGTGCCTATTAAACTTCGTGTGGCTCTATTTCAACTTGTGGACTGACCTGTGTTGTTGGAGATATTGACGGCTGTTGCCCAGCCGGGAAGTATTGCCCACTGCTTGGAGGCGGGACCTGTGCAGGCTGAGAGAAGCTGCCTGCAACTATGGGACGAAGACAAACAGCGCCATAACAGGATGGTGTGTGTTTGTGGCACTGTTTCGCTGCTGAAAGCGAGGCAGACTGCACCATTGGTGATCTTTCCTTCCACTTGGAACTTTATTAGATGGTACAAAATTGTGAGACTTGTGAAGCTACCCCACTCGGGGAGGACTTTCAGCGCACTGCATTGTCCAGAAGGCTTTGCGCAACGCCACGCCCACTGTGGCAGGTGTGGGTAATATCTACTTAAGTGCGCGAAAATAAGCTGCTCCATACTCCCCTTACCTATGCCTCTGAAGAAAGGATGAGACGATCCTGAAAGGCGTCAGGCAGATGATTATTGAAAGACTGCCAGTGTGTTTGTATCTGCTGGCAAGCGGTGAAATGGATGCAAATTCCTAATGTGCCTATTAAACTTCGTGTGGCTCTATTTCAACTTGAGGACTGACCTGTGTTGTTGGAGAAATTGACGGCTGTTGCCCAGCCGGGAAGTATTGCCCACTGCTTGGAGGCGGGTCCTGAGCAGGCTGAGAGAAGCTGCCTGCAACTATGGGACGAAGACAAACAGTGCCATAACAGGATGGTGTGTGTTTGTGGCACTGTTTTGCTGCTGAAAGCGAGGCAGACTGCACCATTGGTGATCTTTCCTTCCTCTTGGAACTTTAATAGGTGGTACAAAACTGTGAGACTTGTGAAGCTACCCCACTCGGGGAGGACTTTCAGCGCACTGCATTGTCCAGAAGGCTTTGCGCAATGCCACGCCCACTGTGGCAGATGTGGGTAATATCTACTTAAGTGCGCGAAAATAAGCTGCTCCATACTCTCCTTACCTATGCCTCTGAAGAAAGGATGAGACGATCCTGAAACGCGTCAGGCAGACGATTATTGAAAGACTGCCAGTGTGTTTGTATCTGCTGGCAAGCGGTGAAATGGATGCAAATTCCTAATGTGCCTATTAAACTTCGTGTGACTCTATTTCAACTTGTGGGCTGACCTGTGTTGTTGTGTATATATATATATATATATATATATAAGCGTATAACCCCATCCACTTCCACCAAAACCTCGGCGGCGAAGAAGGAGAAGCGAACCACTTCTTTGTCAGGCAAGATGTTTTATTTCAACCTTCAGCAGCAGTCAACAGATGACGCGTTTCGGGCTCAGGCGCCCTTGATCACATAAAGGCTGTAAACGATTGAAGCCATTTTAAGTAATATGCCCTTCCCACTCAGGTCACATGTTCAGCAAGTCAATGATAAACATAGCAAACAGACTGCATGATTTAAAAACAGTCGATAGAATATTGCTCATGTATTTCATTAATTATGCCATCTAGACAAATTATCATGACCTACGATAACATTTCCGACTATATTATTAGATAAAACGGAAACTTAATTAGTTATGAAGCTAGCGTCATGAAAACATTTGATTGAAACCATAATCTAATTTTTAAAAAAAGAGTCCAATTGGCACATTAGAATCCCTGGATAAATCCATATATACATGTAAAGTACAATAATATTATTTAACATAACTGCATGAATGCATATAATTGCTCGCTGATTCGTGACTCTGATTAAAAAAGAATGTGCAAAACAATTGCAGAGCATAGCAGCAATATCTATAATTTTATAATTTTTCCTAGCAAATGCACAATGTACCATGTGCAAAAAAGTGTATTGTTTCGTGCATAGATAAAATAGTTACAAGACAAAAATGCATCTTGCAACCAAACCAAGGCTGGGACATGAAACAAAGAAAAGAAAAGATGTATAAAGAGATGGCAACAACTTGTTTCTGAGAGTCAGCCCTAATAATCTCCAACCATATTGAAGGGGACCACTTCTCTCATACAAATGATGCCCTCCATCTGATCAAATGTCTCAGCCAAAGTGTGAATAAGTGAAATAAGGAATTGGCAGTCCCCATACATCATATATCGGAAACTACCCAATATTCCCATCTATACCTCGAATTAACAATATATACATAATGAAAAAAATATAAGATGTCTGCATCTAGACCAGCAACAAATTCTAGAATATAAGATCTATCTCACTCAGCTCGGGAAAACAGTCAAAATACAAACATTACAGGCATGTGTACATGTCTTCGGTGTTATTCAGTCCATTTGGGCATTTGCTATCGAAGTTAAGAATAAATTTAGTTTCTAATCTCCTAAGCAAAGCCTCTCTATTTCCTCCTCTGCGTGGTTTAGGGACGGAAGATACCACATAATACTTTAGACAAGATACATTGTTTCCATGTACTTGTTTAAAGTGGCGTGCCACTGGATAATTGGGATCACTATGTAGAATGGCACGTAGATGTTGAAGGATTCTCTCATGAACCTGCAGCTTGGTACTACCGATGTAGTTTAGTCCACAGGTACAAGTGAGAACGTAAACTGCGAATTCAGTTTTACAGTTAAAATTTCCCAATATCTTGTGCGGTATAGGACTGAATGGGGTGTGGTATTCTGTTGTATTTATTCCAAACTTGCATGCACGACATGTGGAGCATTTATAGAATCCATCTTTGGGTTTCAACCAATTGGGTTTACTTTTTACCTCAGGACTTGTGGAATCTAGCACAGCTCCCATGTTTCTTGCTCTGCTGAATGTTATAGTGGGGTTGGATAATAATAATAATAATAATAATATGAAACTTGTAACGCGCTCAGCTTACCCGGGGGCATCCCGGCACGACAGACCAAGAAGAAGGAAAGACTCGATTACTCACTACTGTGGAAACAAGTAGGTCTTAAGAAGTTTCCTGAATAGTAGGATCTTGGGCTCTGAGCGAATCTTAAGGGGCAGAGAGTTCCACAGAGATGCCACCTGTACCGAGAAACGCCTGCCCCCAGTCCGAGCTCTCTTAACTCTCGCAGATCGCAAAAGATGTTGCTGGTCCGAGCGCAGAAGACGTGGAGGTTTATAAGGACGGGCCATATTAAAAAGGATGGGGGGGCCTTTGCCATGTAGAATTTTATGGGCCGTACACAGCGCCTTAAATTTCACCCGCTCCTTAACAGGGAGCCAGTGAAGCGCTTTGAGGGCCGGGGCAGCAGACTGCCTTCTAGGGATCTCCATCGCGATTCTGGCAGCTGCGTTTTGCACCTGTTGGAGAGTTTTAAAGGTCGCTTCAGGAGCACCAAGAAACAGGGCATTTCCATAGTCAAGCCTCGAAAGGATTAAACCACGCATCAAAAGCTTCTTAGCTGGATCCGGAAGCAGTGGTAGCACCTTTCGGGCTGACTTCAGTAGACCGAAGCAAACCCCTGCAGTCTTCCTGGCGTGAGTCCTGAAGGACAGATCTTCCTCCAACCATACTCCCAAGGACTTGATCTCTTTCTTGGGGGATGGTGGATCGCCAAGAGACCGGGGCCAACAGGTGGCAATAATGGAGGGACTGGAGTTACCCAGGAGCATCAGCTCAGTTTTTCCTCCATTGAGCTTAAGAGCCGAGTTGGACATCCAATGATAGACATTGGCCAGGCAGTCATGTAACACATTAGGTTGTTCCGCCAGCTGAGTGAGGCCCACCACCAGCTGAGTATCATCAGCATAGCTGATGATCTTCAACCCCGAGGGGGCTACCACTCTTTCAAGTGGAGTCATGTATGCATTGAACAAAGTAGGGCTCAACGATGAGCCCTGCGGGACTCCACATTGAAGAGGGAATAGGGAAGACTGCTCTGCCCCTTCCCAGACCTGGTAGAAACGGTTGGAGAGGAAAGATCCCAACCATTTCAGGGCCGTCCCTGAGACACCTACCTCTGACAGGCGTTGGAGGAGCACCTGATGACTCACGGTGTCAAAGGCAGCACTCAAGTCCAGGAGGATCACTGCCACTGATCCTCCAGAATCAAGAGTGCTCCTTGCTTCCTCCACTACCGCCAGCAGGGCTGTGTCCGTTACCTGGCCGGGACGGAAACCAGTCTGGGAGTCTCCCAACAGGTGGTTGGACTCAAGATGGTAGGACAGCTGGCGGTTAACCAGCTTCTCGGTGATTTTAGAAAACCCCGGCAGAAGCGAAATTGGCCTGAAGTTGGTCAAGTTGGCAGGCTCTAAGCCTGGTTTTTTCAGTAAGGCTTTTACTACAGCCCTTTTCCATCTCTGAGGGACTATGCCATGCGAGAGAGAAAGATTAATAAGGTCGGTCAGCGGAGCTGACAGAGTGCTAGCCACAAGTTTAAGATGTTTCATAGGCACTGGATCACTCGGAGATCCACTCTTCATCTCCAACAAGACCTTTATGACCTCCTCTTCCGAGAAGGGGCCAAAGGAGACCAGTTCGGTCGGACAGCTTATTGGGCCGGCAGCCGGCTCAGAGATTTGAGGCATAGCGGGCAGAGAGGATAGGATAGTATCTATTTTTGAATGAAAGAAACTAGCCAGTTCCTCACATTTATCTTTAGGATTAGCATGCACGACTGGCGGGACCGGGGCTTTCAAGAGCTCTTTAAAAATTTTAAACGATTCTCTTGGAGAATTGCTTGCCCTCTCAATCCTATCACTAAAGAACATCTTTTTGGCATCCTTCAGTGCACTTTTATATTTCCTCATCTCTCTTTTATAGTTAGCCCGGCTTTCTTCCGTCTGCTCTCTTCTCCATGCACGTTCAAGCCTTTTGCAAGAAGTTCTACAACTCCTAAGTTCCGGGGTGTACCAGGGGGCAGAGGCGATTCTTCTCTCCCTGATAAACCTCCTTTTTTTAGGAATCAGTAGATCAAGAGAGTTAGTGAGCCAATTGGCCAGGTGTTGATCAGCAATATTAGGGTCATCTACAGGGTCAGGGCGAGAAATAGCCAGCTCTTCAACCCACCTATCAACCGGCAGCCTCGACCAGAGTCGTTCCACAGTATGTTGTCTAGGCACGGGATCACCCTGGTTCTTCAGCAACCAGCTAAAAGGAATAAGGTGGTGATCCGTCCAGGGAAGGGCCAACATCTGGAGGGCTTGCAGGTTGATAGTGTTGGCCAGAACAGCATCAAGCTGGTGACCCCTGTTATGAGTGGATCCCGAATGAGCGAGGTGAAGATCAAGTGCACCAAGCGAGCTCAGTAAATCTCTTGCTACAACATCATTGGGGTCATCAAAGTGAAGACCCCAATGGATGGCAGATTCATCCTAAGAACGGGGTCAGTTAGAACTATTGCCCAATTCTTATTGATGATAGATCTTATTTTACGTTCATTCTCACTGTAGGATGTGATTAATCTTGGACATTGATCAATTTCAACTGACCCGGAGATTGCTGGTGAATCAGGTAAATCATGCGGGACAGATTCTTCCTCTATAGGGGCTGGTAACAAACTTGCTCTTGATCTTAAAGATGTTTTGGACAAGGCTGTTGTCAAGATCTTATCAGAATAGCCTCTTGCCTTCATGCGTCGCATGGATTCTGCAGCACAGGTATTGAATTCAACCTCCGTGCTACATATCCTTTTCAAGCGTAGTAGCTCCCCATAAGGGATGCTCGCAATAAGATGCCTGGGATGGGCACTCGAGGCATGGAGCGTGACATTGCCTGCAGTGGATTTTCTGAACAGGGTACTTTCTACTCTTCCATCAACTACATATAGCTTAACATCCAGAAATTCCAAGCTGGAACTATCTATGTGGTGGGTAAAGTGGAGATTCAAACTATTTCGATTGATGTTTTGAATGAATTCCATTGCTTTCTCTTTACTACCTTGCCACACGATGAAAATATCATCAATATACCTATAGTAATGTTTGATGTTTTCTTTAAAAATGGAAGAATAGTCCCTTTTGAGGACCTGCTCCTCCCACCAGCCGACATGCAAGCATGCATAGCTGGGGGAGAAGCAGGCTCCCATGGCCACGCCCCTTAGTTGTTTAAACAACTCCTTTCCGAAAAGAAAGAAATTGTTGTTGAGACACCAACTTATCAAATTGATTAGAGCTTTATTGTGCTGGTAGAATTCGCACGATCTTTGATCCAAAAAGAATTTTACAGCCAACAACCCTGCCTGATGGTCTATACTGGTGTATAAAGACTCTATGTCTAGTGAGATTAAATACATTCCATCTGACCATTGGATATTCCTAATTTTTCCCAGGAAATCACCAGTATCCTTGATGTAACTAGGCAGGGTTTTTACATGACTCTGTAGAAAAAAGTCTACGTATTGGCCCACCTGTTCCGCTGCACCCCCTATAGCGGAAATGATAGGCCTGCCAGGAATGGGAGACACACATTTATGCACTTTAGGTATTAAATAAAGCACTGGTACAATGGGGTTTTCATTGTGCATAAATTTAAATTCATCATTTGAAATCAGGCCATCACTGCGTGATTGTATCAACAACTTCTTAAGAGAATTTGTAGCCATGTTATACTTTTTGGTGTTAGACGGCTCATAGCAGTTCATGTCATTCAATTGGTGCTTTGCCTCCTTGATGTAGTCTGCTCGCGGGCAAATTACCAAGTTGCCGCCTTTGTCCGATTTTTTAATGATGATTTCATTGTTCTCGCTTAGTTTTTTCATCAATTTGGCATAGTCCTTTTTCCTTTGTTCAATTTGCTTTTTTTGTTTGAATCTTTTTGATTGTACTTGTTTGTTTAGTTTTTTAATGTCCTCAACCACGCAATCATGAAACGTATCTAACGCATCCCTCGGCATCATGGGGATGTATTTGGATTTTTTCTTGAAGGGGCTGATCCCAGCACCCTTTTGTAGCAGATTGATGTTTCTCATCCTAGTCTGAGTAGAGGAATCATACTCAGTTTCATCTGGTCCTGCCTCGCCGGTATTCAAATCATGTAGGTCTAGGTATGTTGGAATATCCGCTGCCTCAATACCCAAACTCTCTACATGATTGTTAGAATCTCGCTGTAGCTCTGCGTCTTTATCTTTGGTGTTTTTCAAAGAAAAATATTTTTTCAGCTTGAGTTTCCTAACAAATCTGAAAACATCTATTCTCGTAGAGCTATAATTAAATGTTTGGCTAGGACAAAAATTGAGACCTAATGACAACAAAGATTTTTCCGTTTCAGTCAGAGGCACATTGGACAGATTGATAATAGTTCTATCTCCTGCTCATCAATTCTGCTTTCGCAAAAATGACAGCACTCCAGAGGGATGAATCAGATCCACAGGTTTATTTCATTCAGGGACCACACAAACGCGTTTCGGCGTTCTGCCTTCGTCAGTGTCATTGACACTATACTATTGACATGTTAATAACGTTTCTTAACATTCATGGACATAAACAAAGGACTCAACCCTCCAAAACATCATAGGCGCCATCTTGGAATATATATTTTTTCATTGCATTGCCTGCATGTTGTCATCTTTCACCTTACAAATAGGTTACTTTTTGTAATGAGAGGGTATACAATGTTATGATTTTGAAATTGTCACTTATAGAGCCGTGGATCGGCTAATGTCCTTCGTTACTCTGCCCAAGTTATTAATAACCTTTTCAATCAGAACAGAGCCAAAAAAGGTTCAAAAGATCCAAAAGATCAAAAAAGGATCACATAAGATACAACGGAACACCCAAGTTCAAATCACACACAGTTCTGTTACCGTTGCCTTCCGTAAACTTCATCAAACGGCACTCAAATGATAATCACTCTAAGAATTCATTCCCTTATCTATCAGTTCGTCACATCCCGATCTCTTATTGCTTCTTCACATTTAGATCAGATTCTCAGTATCTATTACATACATATCACAACATAATCGCAGCAAACGAATCAGCATATCCAATTGTTCTCCTATTTCTGTATCATTTCCCCAAATGAACCGCCATCTCCTCCCCGCTATTCAAGCCTCTAGGATGTTTAGTAGACAGGTCTATAATGTATCTTGACTCTAATCTACGGAGCCGTCTCTGCCGGTCCCCACCTCTAACGCTCAATGGAACAGAATCCAGCCCAAAATATTGCAGCTTGCTTCTGTCCCTGTCATGCAGTTCTGCGAAATGGCGAGCCACCGGATAGGCCGGATCTGCCTTCTCAATGGCTCTAAGATGTTCTAATACTCTCATTTTTAATTGATTGATCGTGCTACCAATGTAGCATAAGCCACACGGACAGATCAAACAATAGACTGCATACGGGGTACTGCAGGTGATGAATTTCTTTATCTGCATTGTTCTCCCTGTGTCAGGTATATCATATGTAAGGCCTCTCTTACTGCCTGCATAGGCCATACAGCGGCCACAGGGATAGAAGCCCTTCATTTCCCGTAAGGTATTAGTTCTCGGGATCGGTCTCTCCAGATGGCTTGTCACAAGCATATCCCTTAGCGACCTAGCTCTGCTAAAGGTCACCAAGGGGTACGATGGTAAATCATCCTTAAGCACACTAGCCGTCCGGAGAATGTGCCAATTTTTTCTCAACATGGCTCTTAACTCCATTTTCCTCGGGGGCAAATGATCTATCATTCTAAATTTTCCTTCGTTCATTCCATCCTTGCTCTCACTGGATTCTTTAGAAGGTTTTTTACACAAAAGTTCCTTTCTCGGGATTCTTCACACCTTTTTCAAAGCGCCTTGCAATAGCCTCTCACCATACCCTCTCAATGTGAAGCACGCCAGGCATTCCGTGGCAGCCGCCTCGAAATCCTGGTCCCTCGAGCTATTCCTCCGGAGTCTCAATAGTTCCCCGTAGGGTATGCTCTTCACTAGCTGGTGTGAGTGACTGCTGCTGGCAAAGAGTATTGAATTGCCAGCAGTCTCTTTCCTATATAGAGCAGTGTGTATATGGCCCCCATCTATGAACACCCTCGGATCCAAATACTCCGCTGCCACCGGACTAATTGAACCTGAGAAGTGCAGATTATACTCGTTGTTGTTCAGTACCTCGATATACTTTTCGGCTGTATTCACTGCCCCATGCCACACAATGAATAGGTCGTCTATATACCTATGCCAACACACAACTTCACCCCTGTCCTGCCCCACTGTACAGCTCCTGGGCACCCGCTCCTCCCACCAGCCAACAAACAGGTTCGCATAGCTGGGGGCAAAGCAGGTGCCCATCGCCGTTCCAGACCTCTGTCTGTACAATTGCTCTTCAAACAGAAAGATGTTATTCTTGAGGCAGAATTCTGTAAATTCCAGAATCATTGTATTGTGTTTTGCAAAACGGATTTGTCGTTGGTCCAGAAAATGTTGGACCGCCTCCAGGCCGTGTCCATGTTCTATACATGTATACAGGCTGGTGATGTCCAGCACCATCAACAGGTAATCAGAGTCCCATACCATGCCCTGGATCTTATTCAGGAAGTCCTTGGTGTCTTGTACATAGGACCGTAAGGAAACCACGAAAGGAAACAAAAAGTTATCCACAAATCTGGACATGTTTTCTGTGAGACTGTTTATTAAGGAAACAATTGGACAGCCCGGAGGACGTGTGCTGTTCTTATGGAGTTTGGGAAGGTGGTAAAAAGTGGGAGTCATCGGATGGTTACTACGCAGAAAAAGATGTTCATCTCTGCCCAGCATCGATTTGTCGTACCATTTACGGATCAGACATCGTAATCCTTGATGCTTTGTTGATATACTTCTTTGTTACACATAGTGTAGTACTTCTCATCCGATAGCTGTCTCATTGCTTCATTCTTATAGTATTCCCTACTAAGAAGAACCACATTCCCTCCTTTGTCCGAGGGTTTCACTACAACAGTGTTATCACCCATCAAATTCTGTAGTGCAGTCTTCTGTGGGTCTGTGATGTTCCTATTGCTCGTGTGTATGGCCTTTCTATACCTCAGCAGATCATTGTTCATCGCCTCCGTGAAAACATCCACAGCATCCCACATTGTTTGTGGGACAAAAACAGAGACTGGTTTGAAATTGCTTTCATCCCTTTCTTGTTCCACTCCTAGCAATTCTGCCCGTTGGGCCATGCCCAGAGCACCGATGTTAGATTTTTGTTCTGTTCTTAAGTCCTCAAGGGCCCCTACAGCTGGGATATCTCTACTACTAAGCATGTCCGTAGCTGTTGCTCTGAAGCCTTTCTTCGTTAGATCTTTCATATGTGAGCGTTATTTGAAATATTTGTGGAGTTTAAATTTTCTTGTGAATCGGAAGAGATTGATGCGTGTCTGGGTATACTCTAAATTACTATTGGGGCAGAATGTAAGCCCTAGGCTCAAAACTTCCATTTCTGTGTCCGTCAATGTCCTTTCCGTGAGATTGACCACAGTTAGATTGGTCACCCCCACTTCTCCCGCTTCAGTTACTTCTTCTTGTTGCGGCTGGCCCAACTTGTGGCTTTTGCTCTTCCTCTGCCTCCTCTTGCGCCCCCTGCTCTCCTGGTCCTCCTGGTCCTCCTGTTGTTACTTCGGGTGGTTTGTTCTTTCCCCCACGCAGCCATGATTTTCTGATTATCTTGAACTCTTCGTGAAAAGGGGTTGCCCCAGCCTTACCCCCTTGATTAACCCTGGAGTCTTGTTGGTCATCACTGGATTCATTTTCAATAACCTCCGATTCAGAGGTTGCTGCATCCGGATCTGTTGTAGCT
The DNA here is from genome assembly GCF_964261635.1 of Lissotriton helveticus. NCBI lineage: Eukaryota > Metazoa > Chordata > Amphibia > Caudata > Salamandridae > Lissotriton > Lissotriton helveticus. The sequence goes on from NC_136068.1 coordinate 1,450,753,853, forward strand.
TGTGTGCCTTCACGGAGTGCTTTTTGTGGAGCATCAAACTTCTTAGCATATGCTAATACGCGGCCCTGTAGATAGTCATTCTCGTTGCGCTCATATTTCTCTTGCTTTCTAAATCTTATCTTTTGCTCATATTTGATAAGACGCACTTTCATAAGCTCCTTGAGTTGTAATACTTTCTCTGAGTCTGGCTCCTTATCAAGCTCTTCTTCAACCAATTTGATCTCCGCTAATGCCTTCTCCCTGTCACTCCAGGCATACTTCACGAGTATCTTAAGAGTTCCTTCACAGTACATGGCCGTGTGCTCTGCACAATCCGTAAGTAATTGTGGGTCAGGGTGTTCATATGATGGCGCAGTATGAACTCTCAAGCCTCTTGGTACCCTATGCTCTTTAATGTAGCTTGTTAAGCTCGTCGCCTCCCACTACTTCCGGACTTCACGTTCGTGAAGTCTTTCCAATTTGGACATGCTGTCCTTAAGTTTGCTGCTTTGAGGTTCTGCCGATTTAGATTTTGATGTAACCTCGGGCGGCTTTTCTCGCCGTTTAAACATATCGTTAGCCGCTGTGCAGCGCTCCGTGTCTGAAAACATGTCAAGAGTCAAAGAACAGCAAGCGCTAGTCTAGCTGCGGTCTGTTGCAGTCCCCGCTCTGTGGATACTGATACCCCTCCGAGACGCCCTGCCGCAATTCCGCTGTTAATCTCGTGAATACAAAAATGGGCTCACCGTAGGACGTCCTAGTCAGTAAGCTTCCCGGAATCACCAGGTACACTCAATCGCTTCGGTCCTCAGGCTTCGGCTTCAATCCACACCCAAAACAGCAGCGGCGGTGCGCGATGCAATTCAGAAAACGCTCGTTCTCCACGTTGCTCTCTCGCGCACTCACGGGCGGGTGCTGTCAGCGGCTCGCGGAACGGCGCAAATCATACTGCTCATCAATTCTGCTTTCGCAAAAATCACAGCACTCCAGAGGGATGAATCAGATCCACAGGTTTATTTCATTCAGGGACCACACAAACGCGTTTCGGTGTTCTGCCTTCGTCAGTGTCATTGACAGTATACTATTGACATGTTAATAAAGTTTCTTTACATTCATGGACATAAACAAAGGACTCAACCCTCCAAAACAACATAGGCGCCATCTTGGAATATATATTTTTTCATTGCATTGCCTGCATGTTGTCATCTTTCACCTTACAAATAGGTTACTTTTTGTAATGAGAGGGTATACAATGTTATGATTTTGAAATTGTCACTTATAGAGCCGTGGATCGGCTAATGTCCTTCGTTACTCTGCCCAAGTTATTAATAACCTTTTCAATCAGAACAGAGCCGAAAAAGGTTCAAAAGATCCAAAAGATCAAAAAAGGATCACATAAGATACAACGGAACACCCAAGTTCAAATCACACACAGTTCTGTTACCGTTGCCTTCCGTAAACTTCATTAAACGGCACTCAAATGATAATCACTCTGAGAATTCATTCCCTGATCTATCAGTTCGTCACATATATATATATATATACACAAAAGGATTTTGCAGCACCTTCGGGCAATTGGGAATCAGGATAATACTTATCCTGTAGCGAGGCATTTCAAGTTAAAACACAACTCCAGAAGCAGTGACCTCAGATATTATGTAATTGATTGTGTACAGGCCAGTAGGAGAGGAGGCAACAGAGAAGACAAACTACGCCGCCTCGAGACGCAATATATCATTGAGCTTAATACCAAGCATCCCTCAGGTTTAAATATCACAGAGGATTTATACACCTGCCTATGATAAGAATGTACAGATAATACGAATATCCCTTAATATATAATATACTCAAGCACCTTATGGGCCTCCTTAACATACAGAAATATTTTAGATTATTTATGTCCTTTTGTACTTTTTTACCATACATATCAAATAATTGTTATTTTAACAAATCTATTTATCTGAAGATTTTAGACATGTGATCCATATTCATTTATTCTTAGCCTCATTATAAAAATAACCATTCTAAGGTTTTAATAGGTTCATGTATGAATTAGAAATGGTTTCATGTCTTTTAAATCACTGGGCCAGCTTTGGTATATTGCTATTAGTGGAGAATGTGTCCTCAGAAATTTGGAAACTGTCCAGGTATTTTGCATTAGCACTTTATAGCACTCTCCATGACCTTAAATACTGTACACGTTATTGGGCATTGTATGAACATGTGGGGCTCCACATGGATACTTGCCATAACAGTAGGGTTCCTTTGACAAAAGTACTATACTGATATGATTATTAGAACTCGAACATCACAGAAAATCGCACTTTAACCGACAATGGATTTTAATTGCTTTTTTGTCTTGAATCGAAAACACTTTTTTTGATTTAACTCACTTTTAATTTATCATCACCAAATATTTATTTCGCACGTTTTTTTATGTCTACAATTGGTCATTTAAAATATCAATGCTGAAAATATACTCCAGCACACTACAATTTACAAATGCATTCGCAGACATTGTAGTAAAACTTGAGTAGTTCTTAGGGAGCTAACTCTTCTATTTTCATCTCATTTGTAGTTTGGCCTGTATTGGTAGATTGTATTTAAACGTGTGTCAGGTGATTACCTGTGTCATGTGATCAAGCGCTCTGTAAAGCGCGAAACGCGTCGTGATGACTATGGGAACATTGCTTGCTGAATAAATCATCTTTGCACTGAATTTTGGGTTCGAGTCCGTTTTTGCCAGCTGACCGAGAGCTCTGCGCTACACCGGATTATTCCTGGAATATATATATATATATATATATATATATATATATATATATATATATATATATATATATATGCATATAGCATGAAGTACGCTGTTGCACGAAGTCTGCTTCTTGAAAATATCACTATGGATCTTATTATTAGAAATGTAAAGTCTAAGGTCCAAAAAGTCAATACTGAGTATTTCATGGTTAGTTTCATGTTGAACCTATTCATCTTAAGATAGTATTAATAGTCCAACAGTTTTTCCTCTCCTCCGTTCCAAATAAGTATGACATCACCTATGTATCTTGCATAGAAGATAATGTTGTTACTCCATCTCTTTGAACCAGGTCCCCAGGAATGCTCCATCTCATACAAACCCATGAAAAGGTTTGCATAAGATGGAGCAAACCTGGATCCCATGGCCGTAGCCTGTTTCTGTAAGAACTAAGTCCCGTTATGTAGAAAAACATTCATTGTAAGTATCATACGTGGAATTTCCAAAAGCATTATAGTATGTTCCAAATATTTCACATTTTGCTTATATTGGAAATGCTTCGTGGGATTCCAAACCCTGTTCTGTGTGAATGCACGTATATAAACTTTCCACATTCATTGTAACGAACATAAGATCCCTACAGTCCTATTCAAAATCCTCAAGCTTGCAAAGCACTTCCCTGCTGTCTTTGAGATATGCAGGCAGGTTTCTTACCAGAGGCCGTAAAAAGCCAATTACAAACTCTGTTAGATGTTCAGTTGGACCTCCATTGCCGGAAATGTTCGGCCTTCCTGGCGGAAATTCTCCCCCTTTATACATTTTGGGGAGTATATATATATATTTATATATATGTCCAAATAACCCTCCTCCAAAGAAAAAGGCAGAGGCCTCGGTAGGAGAACAAAGTGAAGCTTCTTTATTGCAGATCTAAGGCAGATAGGCGGGCGTATGCATTTCGGCCGTGTGGCCTCTTCAGCGCCCAGCGTGTAACGGGGGGTGAGTTCAAGTGCTGCCAAAGGTTACTGCCCCAGTTAAAACAGTTCTATTAAGCTCCACCCTTGAGCGGAGATCAGTATCACCTGCTGTGGCTGTAGGATGGTGGAAAAAACTGCAAATCCCAACATGCAATAGTTCGGCATGGTCGGCCGCAAAGTTGCAGAAACTGAAGATCCTTCGAGCGGCTCTCTCCCAATGACCCGCACTGCCCTCCACAACAGTGAAGCTCCTCGTGTCCCCAAACTACACAACCACCATAGTCAGGTGTAATGTCCACAGGGGCAAGTGCAGCAGTATATATATGTCAGGGGTGTCTGCTGTCATGGGCCTGCAAGTAGTGGTATTCGTGATATGAAATAAGCCCTGACTCATGCCAGTCCTGTAGTCGCGCATTGATCATTCTCTCAATGTTAGGAATCGGTGGTTCTTTTAATTGTTTATAACAGGTTAAGTCTTTTAGCTTTCTGTCTATCTCCCCTAAATAATCTTTAAGATCCATAAGGACTATATTTCCCCCCTTATCTGCTTCGCATATTACTAGCTGGGGATCCTCTTGTAGAGTTTTTAGGAGGGACATATGTTCCCTAGAGAGATTATACTGATGTTTGCAGTGGGAGTTTATTCTGTGTTTATCCTCTAACTGACACAGTTGTTGTGTGACTAAAAATTCATCCAAGTGTGCATCATGAAGCCCTGGTGGCACGAACCTAGGTTTGTTTCGTAGGCCACCTATGTATCTTGCATAGAAGATAATGTTGTTACTCCATCTCTTTGAACAAGGTCCCCAGGAATGCTCCATCTCATACAAACCCATGAAAAGGTTTGCATAAGATGGAGCAAACCTGGATCCCATGGCCGTAGCCTGTTTTTGTAAGAACCAAGTCCCGTTATGTAGAAAAACATTCATTGTAAGTATCATACGTGGAATTTCCAAAAGCATTATAGTATGTTCCAAATATTTCACATTTTGCTTATATTGGAAATGCTTCAGGGATTCCAAACCCTGTTCTGTGTGAATGCACGTATATAAACTTTCCACATTCATTGTAATGAACATAAGATCCCTACAGTCCTATTCAAAATCCTCAAGCTTGCAAAGCACATCCCTGCTGTCTTTGAGATATGCAGGCAGGTTTCTTACCAGAGGCTGTAAAAAGCCAATTACAAACTCTGTTAGATGTTCAGTTGGACCTCCATTGCCGGAAATGTACGGCCTTCCTGGCGGAAATTCTCCTCCTTTATAAATTTTGGGGAGTATATATATATATATAAATATATATATATATATATAAATATATATATATATATATATATATATACTTATATATATATATATATATATATATATATATACATATACATATACATATATATATATATATATATATATATATATATATATATATATGTGTGTATAAATATATATATATACATATTACCTACTGGCGGTCGCCAGTAGGTATATATAGTTAGGATTGATTTCCATAGGGAAATCGCAACATTCTATTGGGAGTAACTTTGGCGCCGGTTGAGGAATCTGCCTGAATTTTCAGCAACTTTGCCTCGCGGCGCTCCGGTCCTTCCCTGAAAGTTTGGGGGGGATTCGTCAAGCGGGGGCCGAGATAAAAGGGGGGTCCCAAAACGTGTTTTCCCCATGTTAATTTCCATAGGGCGGTTTGTCGCACTTTTAGCTCGAACGGCTGAATGGATTTTCACCAAACTTGGCAAAATTGTCGGGACTGGTAGCCCGATGTGCCTTTGCTATGTCTCAAGATATGTGCTCCAGAGGATTTTGAGTAATTTAGGTTAAAAAAAAATTATATATCTATGGCCGCGCCCCGGTACGCGCCACGCGACTTGCGCACGGGAAGCTGATTGGTTCTCGGGTGTCTGTAAACATTCGAAACAGTCCGCAGCGGCCGCCATCTTGTGTCTCGGTAGGATTGAGACACAAGAGGTGGCAAAAATCAAAGGGGGAAATGACCAAAAGGGGGCAGGGTAGACCCCCCCTGACCCCTAGGTTTGATGTGGGGGCCATTAAAGGGTCCCGCGGGGCAAACAAAAAATAATAATAAATTCGTTTTTCGCGGGGGGAGCGCCCGGTACGCGCACCGGGGAGCATACCGGGGAGCGTACCATGGGGAAAAATAGTGAGAAAAATTATATAATCATAATAATAAATAATAAAATAATCATTTTGAGTGATTACAGGTAGGGTAGCTCTGAAAAGAGCTTTTGGTTCTGTGGCTGTTTTAGGTACCTACAAGTACGTCCCACACACACCCACACGCACACAACCCCACACCTCCACACCCACACACTCCCCACACACAGCTCACACACGCACACCTCCACACACACCCCACACCCACCCCCCCCACACACACACCATACACACACACACACACTCATTCTTTTTTTTCTTTTTTTGAGGGGGTGCCCCACACACATACCCCGACACACACACACCCCACACCCACCCCCCCACACACCCCCCCTACCATACCTCAATCACCCACACCTCCACCCACACCCAAACACCCCACACACCCACACCCACACATACACCATACACCCCCACGCTCCCACCTACACCCACACACCCCACACACCCCCACCCACACACACCTCACTCCCCCCCCACACACACACACACCTCACAGACACACCCCACACATCCCCCCCACACACACACCTCTGACACACACCCCACACACACACACACACACATACACACACACACACCACACACACACCTCACACACACACACACCCACACCCACACACACATTCCTCACCCCCACACCCCCCCACACACACCCCCACACACACACACACCCACACACACACCCCACACACACACCCACACATCCTACACACACACACCCCACACACATACCCCCCCACACACACACCCCACACCGGGGAGCGTACCATGGGGAAAAATTGTGGAAAAAATTATATAATCATAATAATAAATAATAAAATAATCATTTTGAGTGATTACAGGTAGGGTAGCTCTGAAAAGAGCTTTTTGGTTCTGTGGCTCTTTTAGGTACCTACAAGTACGTCCCACACACACCCACACGCACACAACCCCACACCTCCACACCCACACACTCCCCACACACACCTCACACACGCACACCTCCACACACACCCCACACCCACCCCCCCCCACACACACACCACACACACACACACTCATTCTTTTTTTGCTTTTTTTGAGGGGGTGCCCCACACACATACCCCGACACACACACACCCCACACCCACCCCCCCACACACACCCCCTACCATACCTCATACACCCACACCTCCACCCACACCCAAACACCCCACACACCCACACACACACCATACACCCCCACGCTCCCACCAACACCCACACACCCCACACACCCACACACACCTCACTCCCCCCCACACACACACACACCTCTGACACACACCCCACACACACACACACACACACCCCACACACACACCTCACACACACACCCACACCCACACCCACACACACATTCCTCACCCCCCACACACCCCCACACACACCCCCACACACACACACACACCCCACACACACACCCACACACACACCCACACATCCTACACACACACACCCCACACATATACCCCCCCACACACACACCCCACACCGGGGAGCGTACCATGGGGAAAAATAGTGGAAAAAAATATATAATAATAAATAATAAAATAATCATTTTGAGTGATTACAGGTAGGGTAGCTCTGAAAAGAGCTTTTGGGTTCTGTGGCTGTTTTAGGTACCTACAAGTACGTCCCACACACACCCACACGCACACAACCCTACACCCCCACAGTCACACACTCCCCACACACACCTTACACACGCACACCTCCACCCACACCCAAACACCCCACAGCCCTACACCGACACCTTATACATCCACACCCACAACCACACATCCCACACACCTAGACACACACACACACCTCACCCCCCAACGCACACACGCACACACAGATACCTCACAGACACACCTCACACATCCCACACACCTCCCCCCACACACACACGCACACCTCACAGACACATCCACACATCTCACACATACACACACATCCTATACACATACTCCCCACACCCACACAGACCCCAAACACACCTCACACACCCACACTTCCACCTACACCGAAACACCCCACACACCCACACCCACACACACACTTTACACACCCACATCCCCACCCACACCCACATACCCCACACAGATATACACCTCATCCCCCAGACACACACACACACACATACACACCTCACGGACACACCCCGCACATCCCCCACACACACCTCCCCCACCCCCACACATGGGGAAAACTCAGTGAAACACTAAAATAATAATTTAAAGTGCTTAGAGGTAGGGTATCTCTGAATAGAGTTGTTGTGTTGTGTGGGTGATTTAAGTACCAACATGTAGGTACCAATGCAGAGTCTTAAATTCAATGTACACCGTTTACTCTGTAGATAATTTGCATGTTGTTATAGAAGTTATTGTGGTATATGGAATGCATACCATAGTCTGTCAGGAAAACATAAAGAACATGGAGGCAGGAGATGAAAAAGAGATGTCAAATACACTTTGGAGATAATATAGTGGGAGAAAGGAAGTATCTATGAGGAAAATACTATGTAAAACAAAAAAGTTGCACAGTATACTATAAGTCTCACATTATATTATATTCATTTTGGTACTATTTCATTGATTACATATAAAAAAGAATAATGTCTGGAACAATTTTTAATTATTAAATATAAATTTATTGCTCTGATTTTTCAAAATTTAATAAGACTTCCAACATTATGTCGTCGGGAATGTCCTCATTTGGATTACATGATTCCATTTCTTCCACATATTTCAGAAACTCTTCATCAAGAGACTGATCCAAAAAATCTGAATCGTTATTCTCTTCCTCTGGATTGTCCTGAAGATCAAGTTCGAATGAAATATTACATTTATTTTGATCTCCTTCCATTATGTTGCTGTAAATTGCATAAAAAATAAATATATCAGTAGAGATAGGGCACTGTTGGGTTTAAGTTCAGACAGGTAGTTTTGATTTTTTAATAGTGAAGTTATCTTTGGGCAGTGTATGGTATCAGGCTGGAAGTAGAAATATAAAAAAGTGTATGTGATGAAACCTAAGTAAATTCATAATTATACAAGACAAGCCTAAATCCATCCATAACTATAACAGAGAAGTCTATCTCAATCTATAACTATTACAGAGGGATAGTATATAACTATCAGAAAAAGTTTTCCATATTAACTTAAAGTGCACAATATACTTCATTTTTCAAAATAACAACTTACCTTAAAAAAGAAGTTGAAGTTATTAGTGAAAATCCTTTTGAAATGTACACCAGGAAGTAGTAGTCAAAATGGCTGTGTTTCCCTCTCTTTCTTTATATATATTCAGGTACATAACCAATCAAATGTCAGGTAAAAAAAGTAGAAAATGAAAGTAACATTTTAATAGGTTGTCAATTCTAACACTTCAGATGTGTTTTTGTGAAGTAATTTACCTCAGGATACTTAGACAGTGCTACAGCTCAAATGGCTCAATGGAATTCCATCGAATTTGGGAAAATGGTAGGGATTGGTATGTAGTATGAGCTATTCTATATTTGGTGAAAGTGTCTCCAGTGGTTTTTATGTAAATTAACTTTTAACATTTTTTGGGAGCGCTTCCCGGTGCGCGCCCCGGTACGCGTACCGGCAGCGCTGCGGGAGTCCTCCATTTTGTGTTTCGGTAGATTTGAGACAGAAAATGGAGGACAAACAACATTGGGAATGGGTATAAGGGGGCATTGTAGGCACTGCTTGACCCTCTAGGTTTTCTGAGGGGGTCTTAGGAGGCCGAAATAGGCCAACAAAAAAAAAGGTGTTATTTTTCGCGGGGGGAGCGCCCGGTACGCGCACCGCGAAGCGTACCGGGGAGCGTACTATGGTGAAAAATAGTGAAAAAAGTTAGAAAAAGATAATCATTTGGAGTGATCAGAAATGGGGTAGCACCGAAAAGGGCTTTTGGGTTCTGTGGCTGATTTAGGTACCTACAAGTAGGTACCAATGCACAGTCTTAAATTCAGGAGGAATATTCTATTCCCCTCATCTGAAAAGTGCACACCATCTTCCCTGTAGATATCTTGCATGTTGTAACGCAAGTTATTATTGTATATTGAACCCATTCCATAGTCTCTCATGTATGCAGAAACAGATTTATTCACATGTTTCCGTGCTTTCTCAAATTGTGGACAAAATTGATTGGACCACTTCCATTTCTGCCTTTGGCATATATTGGAATATACCAAGGCAGTTTGAGGAAAAAGTGCCATCAATTGATCAAAGGTGTCCTTTAAAAGCATTTCCAGACCTACCCAGGTCAAAGTGCCCAAGTCATTTCCTCCACAGTGCACAATTAAAAGGTCAGGGTGTGGCAAATGCAAAAAGGTTTTCACCAATGGTATCAATTGGTGACATTTCAATCCTCTGTGGCCAATCCATTTAATCTTCACATTTGGTAAGTCAAGGTTGTGATAATTTCTGGTAGCTGTATACCTTTGAGCCCAGTGGATATAGCTATGTCCAATAATCCAGACAGAATACATGGTGAGAGGAGATTCTGATGCAGTCAGATGAAGTGTGGAAAAGAAATGGCTGTTGGAACAATAGGAGTTTGCAAAAAAAAAAACTGTGGAGTTTCAGTGCTCTTGAATCACAAGCAATGATTGGTAGAATGAGATAGTTGAAAACTGAAAGTTAGGGTGCATGGTTGTGTTCTGTGTAAGAAGTAATTTGAATGGTTAAAAAAAGTCATTTAAAGAAACCTTGCACCAGAAAAGCTGGTGTATTCGCAGGTCAAACATCCTTGATGAGGTGATTTGCAACATTGTAGAATAAACTTTAACCCTGGGAGCTCAGTGAGGAGGGAGTTGCTATGGTAACAGGTAGAAAGGGCTGAGGGGGGGAAGGGTGTTGGTTTGAAAATACAGAGGGAAGAGATTTGATTGGTTACCATGAGCAATATGTGTGTAGAATTAGAGGTTTTCTGTGCCTTTATGGTTTGCAGTGTCTGGAGAACATACCTTTTGCTCTGCTAAAGAAATATTGGTGTGTGTATCTGACACTGTTCTGAATCTCCTAAAATATTTGTAAAGGTGAGTTATGATTCATTTAATATACATAGAGACTTGTATACTCTATGGAGAAGAGTTGGAAGCAAATTGTTGTTTTTTAATGTTGGTTTGTGTCATGCTTTTTGATAATGCTTGGTAAAAAGTTTTTACTGCATAGAGTAATTGTATTTTGTAAAATTGTGACGTTTTAGTCGTGACATGGAATGCTTCTACATAGGACCTGTGCTGTGTTTTGTAAATGTGATGTAAAAAACGATTTTGATGAAAATAAATAGTTTTTACATTTTTTAAAAGGAATAAAGAATGTGTGCATGTTTAATAGAAACACATTTGACTCTTTACAATGATGTTACCTGTGTTAACTCAGTGTAGGAAGCATATTGAGTTTGTTTGCATAGAGGAATTGTATTTTGTAAAATTGTGAAGCTTCATGTGAAAGCGTTAATTGTATTTTGTAAAATTGTGAAGTTTTAGTCATGACATGGAATGCTTCTACATAGGACCTGTGCTGTGTTTTGTAAATGTGATGTAAAAAACGATTTTGGGGAAAATAAATAGTTTTTACATTTTTTAAAAGGAATAAAGAATGTGTGCATGTTTAATAGAAATACATTTGACTCTTTACAATGATGTTACCTGTGTTAACTCAGTGTAGGAAGCATATTGAGTTTGTTTGCATAGAGGAATCGTATTTTGTAAAATTGTGAAGCTTCATGTGAAAGCCTTTGCCTCAGTGTTATTCCTGTTGTGAGGCAGGTGCAAGATTTTGCCTCAGTCGTATCCCTGCTGTGAGGCAGATGGTTGTAAATACGATCTGTGCTGTGTTTCCTAAATGTGATGTCAAAAACGATTTTGGGGAAAATAAATGGATTTTACATTTTTGAGTATAATGTGGCACAAAGGTTTAAAAAATGACGCATACATGCGTCAATTTTTAAATATGGGGCAAAAAGGTACTTGTTTGGGCTTTCCTGGGGAGCGTAGGTGGTGAGGCTTGTGTCTAAGAGTGCAGTGGACTAGGCTTCATGAAGCCTATCTCTGCTGCATTCTTAGACACAGGTGTCAATTTGACTCTTTACAATGATGTTACCTGTGTTTTAACTCAGTGTAGGAAGCATATTGAGTTTGTTTGCATAGAGGAATTGTATTTTGTAAAATTGTGAAGCTCCATGTGAAAGCGTTTGCCTCAGTCTTATTCCAGGCCAATGCTAATATACAAAATATAGAATTCAAAACACCTGGAGAACTGTGTTCTTTGGATCCAGTGAATGTATGCAGATATTTCAATCATAGATTTGAAGCTATGATGTCTTTTATTACCAACAAAAAAAATCCTCCCCTTGGAGAGGTTTTGGATTTCTTTTGGAGAAAGGAGTATCAAGCGAGAGGTGCTCCTCACATACATATGTTATTATGGATTAAAGATGCACCCAAGTTTGGAACAGATTCAGATGAGACAGTGATGAGCTTCATTGAAAAGTATTCAACATGTGCTGTTCCGAAAACTACCGAAGAAAACAATTTAAGGCAACAAGTTTTACGCTTTCAATCCCATCGTTGTGGAAAGTACTGTCGTCGAAAATTCAGAAACAAGGACAAGTTCTACACAAAATGTCGTTTCGCTTTTCCATGACCAGTGATTTCTAAAGGAAGAGTAAATAATTTAATGTCTTCTCTGCGACATACAGAGACGAGAAAATCACCAAAAAATACATACAATTTAAAAAGAAACGAAGAGTCCAAGTACATCAATGACTACAACCCAGTGATTTTGTCCATGTGGAATGCTAACATGGATATTCAATTCGTTGCTGACAACTCTATTGCTGTAGCTCGATATGTGACGTCTTACATCACAAAAAAAGAAAAGACAGAACTGAAGGAAATGTGGGAGGACATTTCACATGAAAAGAGCCTAAGCAAGAAATTATACAGTTACAGTCTGAAGATGTTGTCGCATCGAGAAATTGGAGCATATGAATGTTCTGATCGATTGTCGTCAGCAAGTCTCTATGCCAAATCTAGAACTATCATTTGGGTGAGTCTAGGTCTTGCTGCAACAGTTTTGAAATCTGTACAAGAGATAGAGTATTTGGCGGAGAAAGAACCAGAAAGTACAGATATTTTTAAGACAAACATGTTGGATACATACTATCCAAATAGAAGTCCTCACCTTGAGAACGTTTGTCTCTATGAAGTTCTGCAAAGATATATTTATAAGAGGAACATCAGAGAAGATATCAATAATGGAATATATGGAATCATTGGATGTGAAGGATGTCTAGTGAAACAGAAAAAAGGTCATTTGATTAATCATCGAAAATTGAGTTGTGAAAATCCAGACAAAAGAGAATTTTACTATTTGGCTCTTTTGCAACTCTTTAAACCATGGCGAAAAGAAGAGGAACTACTTGGAGATTTTCTCTGTTATGAAGACTCTTTTAATGCTACGAAGGATACCATAGAATGTCCTGTTTTTCCAAATTATCTGCAAATGTTGAATGAATAAATAGAGCAAGAATCAACAATTGCTGCAGAGATTGCGAGAGATAGTTCTCAAGGCAGTCAGAGTTCTGCTTCATTGAGTCAGGATCCACTAGGAGGACCAATTATACAAAATTAAGCTGCCACTGCCATGGATGAAGTGGAAAGAGCTATGGAGCACGCTCAAGAGGATGTAATTCATTTAGAAGATTTGGTGAAACAATTAAACCTTGAGCAGAAACTGATATATGACGAAGTCACAGGACAGGTTGAACATGGATTGAGTCATGAGAAGAAAGAGTGCTCATGTACATCATTTAAGCCTGTCTGACTGTACGTGAGTGGAGAAGCGGGAACTGGAAAAAGTTTTCTGATTAAAGCAATTGCATCTTATCTGCAGAAAAGGACTGAATCACCGCTGTCTTGTGTTGTTACCGCTCCAACTGGGCTGGCAGCACATAATATTAAAGGGATTACTTTACATCGTTTACTGATGCTGCCAGTGGAGCATGATAACAAATTGCAATATCACAAGCTATCTGGAGATGCGTGTTCTGAAGTTTCGAGAGTCCTGAAGAAAATGAAACTTCTTATCATTGATGAAGTAAGCATGGTGTCAAACATAATGCTTGCTTTTGTGCATTTGAGAATGCAAGAAATTCTTAGAACAGACTATGATGTTTTATTTGGAGGAAAACACATGATTGTTTTTGGAGATCTTCTGCAGTTGACTCCAGTGAAAGGACAACCTGTGTTCAAAATGCTCACACATGAAGATACCAGGAAGTGCCTAGGAAGCATTGGAAACGTTAATATATGGTTAAACTTCAAATATGCAGAACTGCTTCAAAATATGCGGCAGGCAAAGGATGAAGATTATAAAAATATTTTACAAGATGTAAGAGTAGGAAAAATAAGTCAACAAGGGAAAGAAGCTTTACATGGACGGTTAATTTCTAATTTGTACCCAAATGAAAACATTCTTCCAGAGAATATTTTTAAGAAAATTAACAAGAAGAAATCTGCCATATGTTTGATGCCTACTCTGAAAGAATGTTCCATGTTCAACATCAAAATGCTGAAGTTAGAAAATGAAGAGATAGTGAAACTGGAAGCTATAGATAAATTAGAGCATATGGGAGCAACAATTATTTTGTCAGAAAATTTGAAATCAAAATTGGATTCATTGGAGAAGACTATATCTAAAACTGCTGGTTTTGAAAAGACTCTGAATGTTTGTTTGAATTGTCGTGTCATTTTGAGAAGGAATTTAAATGTTGAAAGAGGTCTGGTAAATGGAGCAATGGGTCATGTTGTTGGTTTTGTGAATTACAAAAATAGAGATGGAATTGAAATTATAAAAATTTAATTTGATGGCATTGATGAAATAGAACAAATTTGTCGTTGTTCAGCTAGATTTTTGCTCGTGAAAGACTTATATGTTCGCCGAAAACAGTTTCCTATTTGTTTGGCATATGCGGTGACAATTCATAAATCTCAAGGTTTAAGTGTAGCTAGCGCTTTAGTGAACATTGGAAGTTCTGTGTTTAAAGAGGGTATGGCATATGTGGCTTTATCACGAGTCAGAACTTTGGATTGTACTTGATTGAGTGTGACGAAACAAAGATTTGTGCAGATCCAGATTGTGTTAAAGAATACAATAGGTTAAGAAGAGAGTATGCTCTACATTTGGCTCAATATCCTCTGATTGAAAAACGTGTGGTAGGCCGAAAAAGAAGAAATTAGAGTAATTGTAGTGAGGTAGTAGCAAAAAGACAAAAAAGTAGATGAAACTGTAATTGTAAGCAGAAGGAAAAAGGATTCTGTTGAGGATGTTGTTGGATTTCAGTTTGAAAACAATTCTGGTGTCAACTGCTATGCTAATGTAGTAGTTAATGTTGTTTTTTTTCTTCAAAATTTACAAAAACAGATTGTCGAAAATCGGGAACAAGCATTGTGCTGTTTATTGAATTCTGTGTTAGAGAAATGTAGTAGTGATAGAGGAAAAATAGAAAGTGTTTCAGAAATTAGGAATCTTGTAGACATATGTTCAGGTCAAAATCAATTTTCACAGATAATTCAGCAGGATTGTCAGG
This sequence comes from Lissotriton helveticus, assembly GCF_964261635.1. Classification (NCBI taxonomy): domain Eukaryota; kingdom Metazoa; phylum Chordata; class Amphibia; order Caudata; family Salamandridae; genus Lissotriton; species Lissotriton helveticus. The sequence goes on from NC_136068.1 coordinate 1,450,769,338, forward strand.
AATTTTTAATGTATATGTTTGATGTATTGGAAGATGAATGAGTAGATATAAAAAATCTTTTTAACCTTTCTTATCAATGGCAACATGACTGTGATAACTGTGCTTCATCAAGTACTACTAGAATAGACAGTGAAATATTTATATATTTGACTTTACCAGACTGCAAATCAGTGCCTTTTAATAATCTAGTTAAAGCAGCTAATCACAATATGGTGTGTACCCAATGTAAGTCTACAATGCTGTCCACATTATTTCTACAAAATTATGGTCACTATGTCATTTTAATGTTCCAACGATGTAGACCTGATGGAACTAAATTGACAACTTCTATTAAACATTTCGTGGCTTCTCAATTATCGATATCAGGAAGAACCTTTGCAACTGTTGATATTATTTTTCATGACGGTCCTTCTACAACATCAGGGCATTACACATGCTATTTAAAAACTTCTAACGGTTGGACCCAATGTAACGACACTCATTTGACTTTCAAACAACGTTTGCCTTTTGGCTTTATAAATTCATACCTAGTGTTTTTACAGCCAAAATTTAGGTAAAGGTAATTGGCCTATGAAGACGGGAGGAGTACTGATATATACTCATACATCTGACACTATTTGGCCAAATGGAAGGGTACAGGAATGAGTAAAGAGTCATGACTGAAAGAAAGGAGTATATGAAAATATTGAAAATATTTCAGATGTTCTTGGAGTTTTTCTCCTAGAAAGTCGATGAAATGGATTTTTTACTGAACAGCAAAGTACTTTGCAACGAGAAAAGGACCTCCATGATATACTATTTGGCCTCAAGGAAAAGTAAGTCAATCAAAGATTAGTGTACATTTGTTAGTATCTAAGGTTTTTTTTAAAACACAATCTTTTAGATTGTGTTTTTTTTCCCCGCTGTCATATGATGAGTAATTTGAACTCACTGTTTTAAGTGAAATTCAATATATTCTGAGAACAGCAAAAATAAACTATGTAACATGTTGTACAATTTATTCTATACTTTGGATTGGGTAAATTAAATTGTATTCCCATTCTCTGACACTCACTTTCCTTTTTCCGTCCTCTTTCAGCTCTTTTAACTCACTTATAATGTCTTTCTCTCACTCTCTGTAACCCCCGTTCCCTTACTCCACTTCTTTGACAACCCCTCATTTTCATTTCAACTGTCTGCATCACCTCTCTCCCTTGCATACCTTTTCAGCTTTCAGTCTCTCTGCTTTACTTCCCTTTTCCGTATTTTCCTCCTTTGCTCTTTTAGTAATTCCTGTTTACTCACTCAGCACTATTATCGCACTCTATCACTATAAATCACCCACTCTCCCTCGCTTATCTTTGTTTGCTCCTTACTTTTGACCTTTTCTATCTATTTTTCGTTCACTACTTCTATGTCCTCAGTGCCTTACTCTTCTTGTGTTATGTTCACTTGTGTGTATCTACCTTCTATCATTTCTTTTACAACAACTTCACTGCTCCTCTCTCATCGTTCTTCATCCCATTTCTTTTACTCTGGTTCCATTACTATCTCTCATTTCCTATGTTTCACACTGTTATGATTTTTCACCTCTTCATTTGTATCTTTTAATTTAAAATACATATTTTACTAATTATAACTTATTTTTTCTGCTCTCTTTCACAGATATAAAATGTACTAAAAAATGTAATTAAAGTTACATTTATTATATGGTAAGTGTGACTAAAAAAATGTAGTTTGTCATCACCCTTTGCTTTAAGCTCACTAATATTTTCTCAACCAACCTCACTCCTGTTTCTTTACTCTGCTTCCCTCACTTATTCTTATTCTCCATGTTTACTCCAATTTCCCTATTTCCCCTCTCATATTCAACTTATTTCAGTCCCTATTCTTTACTTCACTTACCCTCTGTTCTCTTCCTTTGCTTCTTCACTCATTCTGTTTTTCTTAATTATTTACCTTACTCCTACACACACACCTCATCCCCATCCCAACACATACACACACCTCTGACATACACCACACACACACATCACACACACACCTCATACACAGAAAAAAATCCCCCCACACACAAACTTCATATACACACACACATCCCATTCAGGTACTGTTACCTTTATTTTCTCTGTCTTGTGTGTTTGTCACTCCCCATCTCTTATCCTAATTCAATTTTTCACTGTCTTTCACCCCTCTTTACTTATACTAACTGGTCTTTTCTTACCCTCCCTCACCGTTATTCATTTATCCCAGTTACGCCACTACCGTTCATTCTCAATTTTTTTCTGTCCTATCGTTTTCTTTCAACACCCACTCACATTCTCCCACTATCTCTAGTTTAGTGTTCTTCCTCTCTGTTCCCTTCTTTCGCCTGTTTAGTGATTTTACTTTTCTCATTTTCACCCTATTACACATTGTCTGTTTTTCACTATGTAATAAACAATCCCTCTGTGTTTCTCCCTCTAGCTCTCTTTCTCTTAACATTACTCTCTTTGTGTTCTTCCCTCATGCTAACTCCTTCATTAATTTAAAAAAAAAATAATAATTTTGTGCGCTCCCCGGTGCGCGCCCCGGTGCACGTACCGGTACGCGTACCCTGCAGAAAAAAGATTGATACAGATTCTTTAAAAATATAGGTTTATTTTTATAAAGTAAAGGTAGTTCTAAAAAGAACTGTTTTTTTCTTCTTTTTGTTGCTTTATATTTTTTTAGACTTTTTAAAACGATTTTATATTTTTGGGGGATTTTTTTCAGGGGAAAAACAAAAACAGGGATTCCAAAACTGCTCAACAGGAGCAAAAAAATGTGAAAATTTAGGGACTGGCAGGGCAGCGGTGTTCTTGTTTCTTTATGGCAATGAGTTCAACACTCTGCTCCCCATAGCAGAGCAGTTCGTCACACTGCGTGCACAGAAATTTGATGCCTGTAAACACTGGCTGTATGTTAGGGACCATTCTTCTACGGAGTGGTCCCGAAGGTGTTGCTCCACCAGTGGAGGTGCTGCCGCCATCTGTGGGTAAATTCCGTGCCAGCTCCCTGACACTCTCCCTGGCAAAGTTTTTTGGGTGTCTTCTTTTGACATGCCTGATTAAATTGGCATTTCCGAAGCTATATTTTTTTAGAGGATTGCCTCTGGATAAAGTACTGCCACATATTTTGCAGGTTACTTTTGGAGCATTTACTTTTTTTTGTCCTTCAGGGATGTCATAGAATTTCCAGTGGAAATGGTCCTTTTTCTTCTGTTGAGGAGGGTCCTCATCCAAAAATCTGTCGGAATCACTGCTGGATGACTCCCTTGCAGCCATTGCTGTAGATCAGGAAAGTAGGAGATGAAGACAGTACACAGAACAGCTCTTGCTCTCTCCAAGTACAAAGCAATAGTGAGAGAAATGGGTGGGTTTTATACAATTTGGGAAAAAAAAGTTCTAAACCAATGAAAAGTGTTATTTTAAAGTCACATGGCTTGACGCGCTTACGCTACGCGCCCTGTGGCGCGTCCCGGGGCGTGTATCATAAGCGCATCGGGGCGCTTACGTTGCACGATCGTATGCGCTTCCGGGTGCGCTTACGCGGTGCGTCATAAGACGCATCCCGCGGCTACGCGATACGTGTCTTATGACGCAAGACGTGGCGGCTACGCGATACGTCACGATGTTGTTTTCGTTCGCGGCAATAGCGCTATCGGGACGCTCACCTGTACGCGCCCCGGGGCGCGCCGTAACATTGCGCTTACCCGTGCGTTCACCGGTACGCGCCCCGGGAAAAAAATACAAAAAAAAATACCAAAAAATGACATATTTATACAATATAAAATTCGCTTTAAAATTTATTATTTTTTATACCTATAAAGATTTGCTATTAAAAAAACATTGAAATTCACTGAAAAAACCATAGGTTTCACACCAGTTAGAGTTAGGAATTAGCATTAAAAAAAACTATTAAATTCACTGAAAAAACCATAGGTTTTACACCAGTTATAGTTAGCTGGAAGTTTTACTCGCATAAAACCATTGAAATTCCCACGTTATAGTTAGTTGGACTCACTATAACTTGCGCATGCAATGCACTGCTGACGACGTCACATATTACATCACTCATGACATGGTCAGTGACATCACTCATGACATCACTCATGACATCACTGATGACACCATCCTTGTGACAGAGTGACAGACCTCCTTTCACTGTAATGTAACCCTTGAAACACATATTCAAAAATAGAAACTAAAATTTTCAAACAAAATGGAGATACCCATACCAGTTACAACAACCAATTCAATAATTCCACCATCTATATATACATCCACTCATTCACCAACAGTTGTATATAGTCACTCATACATATACTCACTCATCATATGTAGTGATACACCTATACATCCTGTTACACACTGACAGGCATCCAAAAGTTACTCACACACATACTCACACATGCAAATAAACTATTGAACATCTATTCATTTGCATATATAGCTATACACACACTACCACTTTACTTCTAAGGAAACTTACACATACTTACTGTCTTAAACAATCACTTATAGAAACACATACTAATTTAAACAGGAACTCTTAGAATCCCTCACTCTCACATATACTCACTTATATACATCAATATTCACATATACTAGATTAAAACATATGTAGTTACTGATAAAAATACTAGTGAGACAGTCATTCACTCACTAACACACACATATACACACTCATCCACCCATACAGTCCTGCACATATGCTGTCTTCAAAACACATACAAAGAGAGAGTCAGTAATTCATGCATCTATGTGCTAAGTAATACCCCCACCAAACCATACAAACACTCATACTAATACTAAGAAAACCATCTAATAACCCATATACATACACATGTACCTACTCACCAACCCATGCAGCCACTTATACAGAAAGTGAAACAATAATACATATATTTAAATATTTAAACATTACTCACTAATATTTATTTTTCAGAAAGACACACATTCACTGGATGGTGTCATCAGTGATGTCATGAGTGATGTCACTGACCATGTCATGAGTGATGTAATATGTGACGTCATCAGCAGTGCATTGCACGCGCAAGTTATAGTGAGTCCAACTAACTATAACGTGGGAATTTCAATGGTTTTATGCGAGTAAAACTTCCAGCTAACTATAACTGGTGTAAAACCTAAGGTTTTTTCAGTGAATTTAATAGTTTTTTTTAATGCTAATTCCCAACTATAACTGGTGTGAAACCTATGTTTTTTTCAGTGAATATATATATATATATATATATATATATATATATATCAGGGGTGTCTGCTGTCATGGGCCTGCAAGTAGTGGTGTTCGTGATATGAAATAAGAAATAAGCCCTGACTCATGCCAGTCCTGTAGTCGGGCATTGATCATTCTCTCAATGTTAGGAATCGGTGGTTCTTTTAATTGTTTATAACAGGTTAAGTCTTTTAGCTTTCTGTCTATCTCCCCTAAATAATCTTTAAGATCCATAAGGACTATATTTCCCCCCTTATCTGCTGCTTATTACTAGCTGGGGATCCTCTTGTGTTTATCCTCTAACTGACACAGTTGTTGTGTGACTACAAATTCATCCAAGTGTGCATCATGAAGCCCTGGTGGCACGAACCTAGGTTTGTTTCGTAGGCTACTATCAACAGTAGTGCCCTCACATGTATCCAACAAACCAGCCATTTGCACAATGTCTACATCAAAGGTATCCTCATCCATTGTAGCCAACACATGAATACAGTCTAATTCAGCAGTTGTCAGACTAGAATAATTCTCTTTGCTTCTCAAAGTACTGGTAGGAATAGATGAATGTTCAGAGAAATATATTTTAATCATAACTTTCTCAAGAAATTGTAAACATCAATATGTACATCGACGAAGTTACAGTTTTTTGTTATGCAGAAATTCAGACCTTCTTGTAGTACAAACATTTCATTATCATATAGGAATTTGGAGGATACATTAATAACCCTTAGTTTTTTAGAACTTGAGCATTCATCACTCCATCTTGGTTTGTATTATTCTCAGTGGGGTCTATTTCCTTATCTGAGTTAATTTGCTTCGTAGTCTTGTCTGAACTCCTGTTCTTATGTTTCTTCCCTCCCCGCCTTGTTCTATATTTGGATTTCTCTTTTTGTTTCCCAGCCTGTAAAGCTGGACTTCTTGTACAAAAAAAGGGAAGTAGGGGGTGCAGCCTCACTATTGCTTGGTCCTTCCACAGGATAACTTTCCACAGATGATAACGAGTTACTGCTGGAGGAGACACTTGCTGGTTTTTCTGTTATATTTGTCTCAACTATTGGTCTGAGTTATATCATCATACTTCTTTGAGAAGGTAAAGATCCTACCTCGCTCATTATCAGTTTCATGCCTTATAATCTTTTTCTGTTTTTTATCTTTAAGATAAATTTGATAAGTACTGAGCTCTTTTTTCAGGATCTCATAGTTTTTTGGGAAGCCTCCTTAAGATTCACTTCAAAAATGTCTTTCTCTAATTTTGCAATATGCTCTCTTATCTTTTTCACCTTTCTTTCTGCGTTAGTAATCGGAATACCCATCATTCTAAAGGATGAGTCATAAAGACTCGCCTCCCATTCTTCCAATAAATCACTTTCTTTCTAGGTCTTAATAATTTGGGACCCCTGCATATATATATATTCCCCAAAATTCATAAAGGGGGATTATTTCCTCCAGGAAGGCCGGTCATTTCCGGCAATGGAGGTCCAACTGAACATCTGTCAGTGTATGTAGATGGCTTTTTACAGCCTCTGGTAAGAAGCATGTCTGCATATCTCGAAGACAGCAGAGATGTGCTTTACACGCTTGAGGATTTTGAATGGGGCTGTAGGGATCTCATGTTCGTTACAATGGACGTGGAAAGTTTATAAACGTGCATTCACACAGAACGGGGTTTGGAAGCCCTGAAGCATTTCCTATATAAGCGAAATGTGAAACATTTGGAACATACTATGATGCTTTTGGAAATGGCATGCATGATACTTACAATGAATGTTTTTCTACATAACGGGACTTGGTTCTTACAGAAACAGGGAACGGCCATGGGATCCAGGTTTGCTCCATCTTATGCAAACCTTTTCATGGGTTTGTATGAGATGGAGTATGCCTGGGGACCTGGTTCAAAAAGATGGAGTAACAACATTATCTTCTATGCAAGATACATAGATGATGTCATACTTATTTGGAATGGAAGAGAGGAAGAACTATTGACCTATCAATACTACCTTAACATGAATAGGCTCAATGTGAAACTAACCATGAAATATTCAAGAGAAAGTATTGACTTTTTGGACCTTAGACTATACAATTCTGATAATAAGATCCATAGTGATATTTTCAAGAAGCAGACTTCATGCAACAGCGTAATTCACGCTGAAAGTGCACACCCTAGCACAACCATAAATGCCATATCATATGATGACGAGAATTAGGAAAGTCAACAGGCAAAACATGTTAACACATAAACCTAAGTATGTAAAGAAGATGGACAATGAGAACGTAGTCTTCATAACCCAATATAATGCCTATAGTCACCACATTTATAACATCTTACAAAGGAATTAGTATTTATTGACATCAGCACAGCTACAATTTCTGATAAGCCTAACGTGGTGTACAAGAGAGGCAAAACATTGAAAAATATGCTTTGTCCAAGCTACGTAAAAGGGTGGAGTCTGTGAGAATGAGAGAGTCTTTCAGTCAGTGAGAGTGAGAGAGTCAGTCGATCAGTGAGAGTGATCGAGAGTCAGTGAGAGTGAGAGTCAGTCAGTGAGAGTGAATGAGAGTGAGAGGTGAGTCAGTTAGTCAGTGAGTGAAAGAGAGTGAGTCAGTAGGATAGATAGTGAGAGTGAATCAGTGAGAGAGTCAGTCAGTGAGAAAGAGTCAGTCAGTGAGAGAGAGTCAAACAGTGAGAAAAAGTAAATTGGCCAGTGAGAGTGAGTCAGTCAGTCAGTGAGAGAGAGTGGGAGAGTCAGTAAGTGAGAGAGTGAGAGAGTCTGTCAGTGAGAGTCTCTCAGTGAGAGTGAGTGAGTGAGTCAGTCATTGAGAGTGAGTCAGTCAGTCAGTGAGAGAGAGTGGGAGAGTCAGTCAGAGAGAGAGAGTCTGTCAATGAGAGTTTGTCAGAGAGAGTGAGTCTATGAGAGTGAGTCAGTGAGAGTGAGTTAGTGGGAGTGAGTGAGTCAGTCAGTGAGAGTGAGTCAGTCCGTCAGTCACTGAGAGTGAGTGAGTCAGTCAGTGAGTGTGAGTGAGTCAGTCAGTCAGACAGTGAGAGAGAGTGAGTCAGTGAGAGAGAGTGGGAGAGTCTGTCAGTGAGAGTTTGTCAGTGAGAGTGAGTCTGTCAGTCAGTGAGAGTGAGTGAGTCAGTCAGTGAGAGTGAGTGAGTCAGTCAGTGAGAGGCGTCTGTCAGTCAGTGAGAGAGAGTCTGTCAATGAGAGTGAGTTAGTCAGTCAGTCAGTGAGAAGAGTGAGAGTCTGTCAGTCATTGAGTCTGTCAGTGAGAGTGAGTCAGTGAGAGTGAGTCTGTCAGTCAGTGAGAGTGAGTGAGTCAGTCAATGAGAGTGAGTGAGTCATTCAGTGAGTGAGAAGAGTGAGAGTCTGTCAGTCAGTGAGTCTGTCAGTGAGAGTGAGTCAGTCAGTGTGTTGTGTTTCTATCTAGGACCCTAGTTCAATATTCCTGATGTATGCCCTTATATGGCTATAATAAATAATATCCTTATAAAGGAATAAGAATCATATCCATATTTAGTAATAGCCCATGCAGTCCAAATACAGCAAGGCTACTCCCCTAGACTCCTAGAAAGTACAACGCGTTCTTTAAACAAACCAAGCCTCCAGCAGCCCGGGAAATCCCCCTGCTCTTGTTTTGATTTTCACAAGAACTCCTAGAGTCAGAAAGAACTGTTAGTTCTTGGTGATGTCTTATGTCTAGCCTTACGTCAAACCCGGCACCTTTCAGGTATAAATATACAAACGTTGCCTTAAGCAAACACACGGTGGTTTGGAGCAGAGCGGCTATCTACTTGCCCGAGAGCCCTGCTGATGCGAGAGCCCACGGACGCCGCCCCTCCCTTTTGACGCACTGAGAAAGACGCTGTCTTTTTCTCCAGCCGAGAAAATCCAGCTCTGGTGTTTCCAGCCGCCCTTGCGGGTTGCTGGGATATCGAGTCCTGAGAGAGAGATACAAGACCTCCTTCATTCTAAGAACCAAGGTACGGAGCTGACTAAACCCTTAAGAGAATTCTTGATTCAGATCCTTGGCAAAACCCAACTTAACTTAAACTGCTACTTACTTACTCCTTCCCACGTATTAGGCTTAGGTCAGGTACACCGGGGTAGGCGTAGATTAGAAGCACCAGTTTATTTATTTATTTTATTTTTAAAGTTTTATATAGCGCGAACAAGATCTTTGCAGATATCAGAGCGCTTTACAGAAACAGTAGGTAGGATAGACAAACTGTTAAAAACAGTATAGAATTCGGTAGGGAGTGAATTGCTAATTAGGGTAGCAATCGCACAAGAGTATGCACACTAAAAACAATCAATAAGCAATAATATAGAAGCTGTGCAATGTCGACTCGAATAAGATTATAGCACCCCAGAGGGTGAGTAAACACACTATTGAAAACAGAATAGTAGGCAGTAGTGAGTGGATTGCAAGTTAGTAAAGCACTCAAGTCATAGTGTACAGCCTTAATAAACAATCAGGAAACCAATAATATAGCATCCGTGCAGTGATTTTGGTCCAGTAGCAGCCATAAAAGAGTCTAACATAGATAAGCATTCAGGTAGCCGATAATATAGGAGCCACGTACTGTCATTGTTCCAGTAGCAATAGGGTTCAGGTGAACTTAGCCATAAGGATGGCTTTTACCTCTTTCTTGAAGAGTACAGAGGAGGGGATAAGCCTAGTTTCTGGCGGGAGTGCATTCCAGATCCTAGGTGCCATCCCTGAGAAGGAGCGTTTGTATGTTTTTTCCTTCCGTAATCTACGAGGTTTCAGGAGGAGATTCTTTGTGCTTCTGTTGGATCTTGAGCCTCCTGATATAGTCAGCTTGTGAGTGAGGTAGTTGGGTGACTTGTGGTGTACGGCCGAATGTGTCATACAGGCAATTTTCAGCTGAACTCTGGCTTCAAAAGGCAGCCAGTTCAGGGCTTTTAAGTCAGGGGATATATGCGAGTGTTTTCTTGAACCAGTGATGAGTCTCGCGGCCGCGTTCAAGGAGGCTCGTAGGGGCGCCGTTGTTGTTAGGGGGAGCCCGCTGAGAGACACAATTCCGTAGTCTATGCGAGGAATGACTAGGGCTTGTACAACAATTCGGAAGTCCTTGGGTGGTAGGAAGGGTTTGAGTTTTCTCAGCATGTTAATTTGGAAGTTGGCTCCCTTAGTTGCTTTGCTAATATGCTGCTGCATGTCGAGATTGGAGTCAAGTGTGATGCCAAGGGATTTCGCCGAGTCCACGATGGTGGGCTGGACATTTAGAGCGGTTAGATGATTGAGCCAGGTTTGGGTGATGGCCTTTTTCGCAGGTGGTGAGATCAGAAGGAACTCAGTTTTCAGAGCATTTAGTTTAAGGTGATTGTCGGCCAGCCATGCCTGGGTGTTTCTTAGTGTGGCATTCAAAAGTTTGATGTCTTCAGGGGATTGAAGCTTGAGGTAGAGCTGAGTGTCATCAGCGTACATATGGAAGTGTACATTTGATGCTTGAAGCAAGGTGGTGAGTGGTTCCATGACGAGGTTGAACAATTTGGGGGATAGGGAGGAGCCTTGCGGGACTCCTAGTGTTACGGGTACAGGCGAGGACAATGCGTTGTTGATCTTGAACTTCTGAGACCTGTTGTGCAGAAAGGAAGTGAACCATTTGAGAACAGTCCCGGATATGCCCATTCTGGTGTTTAACAGCTCCAGTAGATTCTCGTGTTTGACCGTATCAAATGCTGAGGAGAGGTCGAGGAGGATGAGGAGGCAGGACTCATTGTGATCAAGGATTTGGAGGGCGTCATCAATTATGTGAGTCATAGCCGTTTCCGTGCTATGTTTTGCTCTGAATCCTGATTGGTGAGGGTTGAGGAGGTCAAACTGCTCAATGTGTTTTGTCAGTTGGAGTTGTACGCATTTTTCTAGCAATTTGGCCAGAGTGGGGATATTGGTCATAGGTCGGTAATTGTTTAGGTCGGCCGGGTCAGCTGTGGGTTTCTTAAGTATAGGCGTGACTTGCCCTATCTTGAGGGAGTCTGGGATGAGTCCTTGTTGCAAGGAACAGTTGATGATTTTAGTCCAGAGTGGAAGGAGCAGGGGGGTGAGGGCTTTAACAGCGTTGGCAGGTAGGGGGTCTGTGAGGTGATTGGCGGGTTTCAAGGTGCCGAGCAGCTTGTGAATTGATTCTTCAGTATAGGTGTCGAAGGACGTCCATGAAGCGTTGTTTTTAGGTTGAGTGTTAGTTATGCATATGGAGCAGGAGTATCGACTTACATCCTTGAGGAGATCACTTCTTATATTGTCGGTCTTTTGCTTGAAGAAAGCAGAAAAGTCTTCGCAACTTGGAATATCCTTAGTTGAGCTGTTAGGTTGTAGAGGTTGCGTCTTGGTTTGGGTTTTTACTAACTCGAACAGTTTTCTTGGTCGGTTTTTTGCTTGATCCAGCTGTTGGCTAAAGAAGACTGATTTCGAGCGTTTGATTTTTCTGAAGTAAGCGTTTCTCTTACTCTTAAGCGCTCGAAGGTGCAGTGCTGAGGGGTCAGATCTCCACGTGCGCTCTGCCATGCGCATAGCCCGTCTGTCTTTATTGAGTCTACCATCATACCATGGGTTCGAGTTCTTGGTGGCGACTCTCTTCATTTGCAGGGGTGCGGCTTCATTGATTATTGCAGACATAGTGTCTAGGTAGAGGTCGGTCAGTGAATGCACATCAGAGACGCCCGTCGGGGGAAGAAGGAGACTGCCTGTGTGGGCAGGCAAGGAGTTTGGGTTAAGATTCCTCAAGTCCCTCTTCCAGATCTTGGTTTTGGCAGGTTGAGCCGGGTTAAGTTTGACCTTTTCGTTGATGAAGAAGGTGATGATGTGGTGGTCTGACCAGTCACAGGGTTCGATTGCCTCCAGCTGGGTAGAGTCTTCTTTGGCGATGATAAGGTCAAGGATAGAGCCTTTTTCATGTGTTGGACGGTTGCAGATTTGGGTGAGGTCAAGCGCGTTGAGGAAAGTCTTAAGGCTATTCACCACAGCATCTTTCTGGTCGTTCCAGTGGAGGTTGAAGTCTCCCAAGTAGATTTGATTGATCTGTCGACCGGCGTTGGTGGATATCGTGTCCATGAGTTGTTGGGAGAAGGTGAGGTTGTCTCTGGGTGGGTGGTAGATAACATGAAGGGAGCACACAGGTTTGCCCTCGCTAGTAATATCGAGGCAGATGAGTTCGCAGGAGGAGAGGGAGGGGGAGGGACCTACAGTGACAACGAGGTTGCTCCTGTAGATGCATGCGATTCCCCCGCCCGTCTTGCCATTTCTGTCGAGTCTAATAATGTGATAGTTGGGGGGGACTAGTATGTCCATTATATGTGTGGAGGCTTCAGTTAGCCACGTTTCAGTCAGATTGGCTAGATCGAGGTCCATTGATAAGATGAGATCCGCGATGCCGGAGGAGTGTCTCGGGGCCGATCTGCAGTTGAGCAGGATACACTTTAGTCTGGGGGTGAGGAGAGTGGGAGAGTGTTCTAGGGAGAGGGGGACTTTTCTGAGATTACAGGGGACGGAGCTTCTATTGCTCCGCGTGGGGGGCCTGAGGGGATTTGTGAGAATCGTGGGTATGGGAAGGTGTGTGGTGGGTGGGAGTTTTGTGGGACCTGGGCCATATGAGCGGAGTAGAGTGTGCAAGTTTCAGTCAGAGAGGGGGTGTAGGGTGCGACGGGGGCGGCCGGTGACCTTGCGGTCGGGGATAGAGGGCCAGCGCGGGGAGTGATGAGTGAAGAGGTTTGAGGGGCGAGTGGTATACTTGTTGGGCGCAGAAGTGGAGGGTAGGGGGTGTCTGGGGTGTGTGAAAAGAAGTTCTTTGATGGATTGAAGATCTTCTTTGACTTGTTGGAGGGTGGCTATGATCATGTCCAGAGTTGGATTGGGGATGGTATTGGGAGTGAGAACAGTGGGTGAGTGGTTGAGTGGGGCAATGGGGTGGGCACTGGATCGAATGGGGCGGGATGTGCACGCGATGGTACATGGCTCTGCGGCCGTAGTAGGTGGGGTAAAGGGCTCTGCGGCCGTAGTAGGTGGGGTGGCATTAGATGGATGAGAGAGTTTGTGAGCAAGGGGCATGGGTGGCGTGGATGAGGACAGGGGGAGGTTGGTAGCGTAGGTGGTGTCGCTGGAGGAAGGAGGCGCAGGTGAGTTGAGGGATGAGTGTAGGCTGGAGAAGGAAGGAATGACGGTAGGCTGGTGGGGGCTAAGAGTGGGGGGGATAGAGGATAAGGGGTTGGGTTGAGGGAGGTGGTGTGTTCCGTGAGTCTGGCCGGTAGGGTGGGGTAGTGGGGAGTGAGAGTGGGGGGGGAGAAAGGGTGAGAGTTGGTCGTGTCGCGGGGCGTGGGAAATATGCTCAGTGCGGTGGAGGTGGGTTCTGCGAGACTCGTGTGAGGTGTGGGATGGGGGGTAAGGCGGGTGGGGGTATAGGGGATGTGTGAAGGGGGTGATATTCGCCAGTGCCTGAAGGGTGTGGGGAAGTGAGATCGGATGGGTGATTGATTGCAGTGGGATCTGCGACGTTCGCAGGAGTCGTGAGGTGGGGGGTGAGGAGGGTGGGGGTATGGGGAATGTGCAAGGGGGGGTGATCTTCGCCAGTGCAAGGGGGATTTTGGGAAGTATGGTCGGCTGGGTGACTGATTACTGCGCTGGTCAGAGGGGAGAGGTGTGAAATGCTCCTCTGCTGTGATGGTTTAGGCAAGAAGTACTGACGCTTGGAGTTAGGGGGTGTTGTGTAACCCATGGTGTTAGGCGTGGCGGACCGCCCATTGGAGATATGATTTAGGAAGGTGGGGAACAGATTGTCAAGTAGGTCAAGGTTCCTATCTGTGGATTGGAATAGGATAATCCCGTTGTTATAGATGGAGATGGTCGCTCTGCCCGGGAAAAGTTGGGATGGTGTAATAGAGAGTGTTAGGCCATGAGCGGTTTTTCTAGAAGTGGAGATGGTGAGGGTGGCGAGGAGCACTTTCCTCCACTGTGCTCTGCATAGGGTGTAGAAGATGATATCAGTGCTCGTGGCCCCATTAGTTAGCGAGAAGTAGGTGTCCACAAACGGGGTTTCGGGGTGGGCCTTCAGGAAGTTGTGTTTGAAGCGTTTGGCGTTTTTTTTGGTGAGCTCGGATGGATAGTTAATCTTGTATGTATGCTTGCCCATGCGTTCCATGATGGAAGAGGTGTAGGTAGAAGAGGTGGAGGGGGGTGGTGAGGGGGGTGGAGTGTGTGGGTGGGTGGACGCGGTTATAGGGCGGGGGGCATGGAGAGAATAGAGGAGAGAAATAAAAGGTAGCTATAGGTGTGGACGCGGTTATAGGGCGGGAAGCGTGGAGAGATTATAGGAGAGAAATAAAGTATAGCTATAGGTGTGAGTTAATGAGGAGGACTGACTAGTCTAAGATGGCCACCGCAGTGGTGTACTAGTCTAAGATGGCCGCCAAAAAGGCAGTTGAGTACGTTAGTCAATGTTTTTATGTATGTATATATTTTATCCATTTTAAAGTATCATATGGCTAAGAAACCATATCAATGCTTTTACAGTATTATTTTATAATACTGCTTTTACTGTACGCACTGTACTTTATAATAAGTATTGGAATTGTGGCAATTCATTTCTCTTGCATGAGAAAGAAGACTGCTCATTAAATAACACCTTTTTATTGAAAACGCCCGTCTCTCTATTTCTCTGCACTCTGGTGAAACTAAGTACGCACGATTGACTGAGTGAAATAATTGTCTATTGTTTTCACACGACTCTAGAGATACACTCCTTATTCTGAGGGAGCAAATTTGTCATGTTTATGGTTGTCAGAAGCTAATCCCTTCTTGTCTATCCAGGGAAGTTAAACTCCTCCTTGTTTACTCGAGAAAGTTTCTAGTGACCTCTGAGCTAGCTGGCAAAACTAATTAAGTCTAATATAGTCAGTAGAGACCGAGTCGACCTCAGTCCTACGTCTACACTGCTGTTTATAATATTCCAATGCGCAGAGCCTATTGGGAATATAGGAACTACACTACATGGCGCCCAACGTGGGGCAAGGCGATAATCTAACGCAAGACATTAGAGTAACTCAGTTGTGCTTTTTCACACAGACCCTTTTTCCCGTAAATACTCCAAAAGACGTCTGGAGTGGGTAAAAGGTTAATATCCGCCGGAACTTAGTAGGATGAAAATCCTATGTATTAGTTTTTGGTTTAGTCAACGTTGAAGGATACAGTGTTCCAAAATATTGTGCACCTAATCTTTGTTTCCCTTGAAACTTGATCTGCAACAAAAACTTTCTGTTAGTAAAAATGACAGAAAGTGCGACGAAACGGAGAGAGCTAGGATAGCAGCTCAACTCCTAGTGGATGACACAAGTCTCCAAGAAAATGACCCAAATGCTATACTCATTCCGGTAAATGTAAGAAGAACTATAACTAAAAAACTTATAGAAAATGGAGTATCATCACGAGGTGGTACAGTCATATTCGTGGTAGAGGCCCTTGAATATTGGCAGACAGAGGTATTCTATTCATGGATACATTTTCCAGCAGCACACGCTGTGAAACACGAATTCCACTATTACAAAATAGGGGAACCTCCGTATGAATACGCTCCTTTCGAGGACGTTGAAATCCCACTAACTTACCAAGAGCACCTGCTCTGGTTTAATTGCGCCCTAAAACATCAAAATCACATCAGCAGGCTCGGTCCACTAGGTAGACCAGGAGCCACGTGGCCGGTTCTAGCCAGCTACACACCACATCCAGACATTGAAAAAATGTCAGACCGAGAGCTCTTAGCTCAACTAAAACTGTTAATTAAAATACACAAACAATTGGTCCAATATGTCATGAGGACTTCAACAGTCCAACCGGCAATAAAAATTCCAGAGACCACCCCTCACCAGGGGAACACAAATAAAATCACACCACAAAATATACAATCAGCCATTGGCAAAGTACCTACAAAACAGGAACAAATTCCATTCTGGTTAGCTCAGAAAATCACTCAAATAGAGGCAGTATTTCCGGATACTACGCCTACCGAGAAACACAGAATTCAGACTATCTGTCTCACAATGGGGATCGCACCACATGTTGAGGACTGTGACACTCGGGGCACAGTCTTTGCTTCGATTTACACAAAAACACATGGTGTTCCGTCCATGGCGGTTATACCAGACTTACTAGGACAGATTCAAAATGAATACGGTCCAGAACCTGCTTTAACTCTGGGTATGAAATTACTGAAAGACTTCAAACAGGTCTCGGCTATATTATTAGCCAACATAAAAGGAGAAGCAGCATCTGTGGCGATCCGCCAGAGATTGAAAGAAACAGATATAGCAGACCAACCATTTGAACTTGCCAGAATCATAGAAAAATCCTATGAAGAACTAGGAAGAGATAGTTTGGGTGGGAAACCAGTGAAACCCCAACTAACTGAAAATCCTGAAAAAACCTTTATTAAAAATAATCTAAACACTCCAAAAAAAAGTTGGGATGGAAATAAACAATCCACTTCCAAAGAAAAACAATTCCAGTCCAGAAGAAGGTCTCCTCAACGTAGAGATAGATCTCCAGTAGGAGGTGGCAAGTCTCCCCAGAGGGAGCCCTTTGAGAAAAGATACAACCTTAGAGATAGGGATAAATTGAGAAAACCTGACAGATATCAAGATATTGAGACACGTCCCTCTCGATCTTTTCAGACTTCCTCACAGAAATCGGAAAGAAGAGGACGGTCAGAACACAAGGAAGAGCACGTCAAGTCCAAAGACAAGGAACCTGCTCATCAAAGTAAAAAATTACAATTTCCAAGAAAGAAGGTAGCTAGTATTAAAATAATAAAACATGCCGAGGATACTGAGGACATAACTGAAAAACGGAGAGTGGGCCCAGACAGCGCAGCAGAAGTGACCATAGCTCGCTAGATCTTGATGAATCTTCTGGAGACACTGGACACGAATGAGTACATTCAAGTGGAAACTGCAGACACCAGAGTTAGCAAACCCCATAAAATATATGAAATAACATTGCGTATAGAGGGGGACAAGACTAGGAAAGTAAGGGTTCTCTTTTGGGATAACCTTTTAAAAGGCTATGACATCCTGTTAACTGAGAAAGACTGGCCACCAGAGTTTGTCAGGGAGTGCCCACATGGCGAAGAAATGATTATGCCTGCCTTCTCAAATCATATTCCAATTCTCCAAAGCTCCTGCATTATATAAAAATCATGTAGGGTGGGATGAGGATTCTCCTCACCACAAAATCCAGTTACAAAAATCAACCCACTGCCCAAAGGCAGTACCCAGTTAAGCAAGAAGCTAAAAAGCAAATCAGGAAGATCTTAGATCAACTTGAATACCAGGGGGTGATTGAAACATGCACCTCACAAATGAACAATCCTTTGTTTCCTGTCTCCAAGCCAGATGATTCATATCGTCTAGTTTTGGACTACAGACACCTAAATTCATGCTGCAAAACATTTGCAGTACAAAACTCACACAGTGCAGCACTAATGAATACCATTGTGCGCAAAAAATATAAAACAACATTAGACATCTAAAATGGATTCTTTTGTCAAAACATTGCACCTGAAAGCAGGTATTTGACCACTTTCTCAATAATGGGGTTGCAAAAACACTTCTGTCGACTCCCACAGGGATTCAAGAATAGCCCAGGATTATTTTCAGCAAGAGTAACAGAGTTACTACAAATATATGATGATGAGGCATTATCTTATGTCGATGACATCTATCTCACAGATGATGACCTGGAGACACACTTGAAAAGAGTGAACACCATAATACTTGGGTTTGCAGCTGAGGGTTACAAATTCAACTTTAAAAAGTCACGAATTGCCCATCTAACTATCCTATTTTTAGGATATGAATTATCAAGTGAAGGCAAAAGCCTAGCAGACAATTTCTTAGAGAAGTGTGCTGTACTCCAAGCACCAAAAACGCGGAAGAACTTACAATCAATATTAGGTTTCCTGAATTTCGGAAGAACATACATTCTAAATTATGCAGAAGGGGTTAAACCTCTCTATGAATTAATAAAACCTGATTTCAAACCAATAAATTGGACTCAGAAACACACAGAAATTTTAAGATCATTGCAAACAGACATGTTAGCTAAAACTAAATTACAAACTCGCGAAAACGTACGCAACCTTGTAATCCGAGTCATCCCAGGAAGATGCGGATTCACGTACCTAACCTCTAATGAGGGAGAAACTGTACCAATGGCTTACAAAACACATTTGTACACACAAGCTGAAATGAAATTCAGTTCTACTGAAAAAAATCTAATAGCGGTTCAAACTGCTGTAGCAAAAGAAAGAGCCCAAGCCCAAGGCAGAAGAATAACTGTTTTAACAGCAGAATCAGCCCATGAGGCATTAACAAGCCCACGCAATTTGACTGCTGTGGCATTAGATCCGAGATGGATACAATGGGAAAATTCTCTTGCTGCAGAAGACGTGAAATACTATTTTGACCCGAAAATGAAAAAACTAGAAAATCTAGAATATGAAGAAGAATATCCTCTGCCAATCGAAATTCTGCCTCTCGAACAGTACACATGTGTAATCTACATGGACAGATTTGCACAACCCTACGATGTAGAGAAAAAATCCTACAACGCAGCGTGCGCGATTGTTAAAGGTCGCTGGCGCTTTGGTAAATTCAGACCATTAATTACCAAAACTGAATCACTCAGAAACTGTTCAGCTCAGCGAGCTGAAATAAGATCTTTAAAGATGGCGCTTGAAAATGCTGATCGCGAATTCCCCACACTAATAGTGTGCGATTCGTATTTCTGCGTCAAGTCTTTCAATAATGACTTGCAGAAGGAGAATCTTTTTAAAGCTGACTCACATATGGGATTGGGTCTAAGGCACCAAGAGATAGTGAAATCTCTAAAAGAATTACAATCAGAATACTGGTGGTCGGGGATGAGCCTGCAACATTATACATTTGCAAAGGATTGTCCAGACTGCAACAGAGATCGCAGTTGTGAACCGACCAGAGTATTGCCAGGACCCCTTTATTAGAAAGCATAAGGCTATGTATACGCAGAAATCCAGCAGGAGTAATGCGTCCCCATAAATATTGAGACTAGATTCACTTAAAATGCAGACACCAGCGCTCGGCTGATGCCAGAACTGTTATAAAAGATTTGAGAGTCTTTATCGGCATATACGCAATTGGCATGCTACATTCTGACCAGGGTCCTGCGTTTAGCTCTAGGGCTTACAAGGAGGCCATGGCCAGCATGGGCATTGCATTGCGGTACTCTTCTCCATTCCATCCTGAGGGAAATGCGGTAGTGGAAAGAAAAAACCGTGACATAAAGCAATCTATAACGGCGAGGGTATTAGGTTCGGGTGATGGGTGAGTCAAACATTTAACAAGTGTCCAACGTAGTCTTAACAATCTGCCAAGAAATTCTCTAAAAGTTTTCACTCCCTACGAACTATTGTTCGGTACTAGAATGCATATCCAGGACTTAGATAGTCACACTTCAGTGGTAGACGAAAAAACCTTTGATATCAAAGACCGTTTGGCTGTTTTACAGGACTTAAATGAAACAAGAAAAAGCCTGAGTAATATAAAATTAAAACAACAGCCAACAGCCACTGAAGAAAAACCACCTGTTCCAGCAAGACCTGTCTGGATTCCAAAGATTGGGGATCTAGTCAGAGAGAAGATCGCGGTGAAGAAGGAATTTGGGCCTTCTTACAGAAAAGCAGTACCTGTCTTAGCTGTCAGTGGAACAAGATCAGTAGTACTACCGCCCCTTGCTGGTAAAAAGGAGAACCGAGTTGTATCCATCGACCTGGTAAAACCACAATCATGTGGCCAATAATAAGTAGTAGGCCCAGTGGACTCCCAAGAAATAGCAGAAGACCAAATCTTGCTACAATCCAAGAGGTTCAAACTGAGAGACTAATCACATTTGATAAACCTCCAGTGAATAAAAAAGGACTATGCAGCAAAGCCATAGAACTTGTGCCTCTTGAAAACCAAATTACAACAGTTCGTCAAGAAACACCAGTCTACAACGATGTAGCCTCAGACTATGCTAGTGAAACAAAGAAAAATCCAAAAGCAAATGAAAATCTGGAAGCAATTCCAACAATTGACAGAACTGCATCTGGCTACTTCATCAATTTCGATGACTTTTCTGAAGATCCAAGCGAGCATGAAGAAACGCCAGCAACAAAAACTTTCAAAGACAAAGTAACTGAACTCTTTCATCAACTCAAAGAAACCTATCTGATTTCTCCATGGATTACATTTTGGTTTGTGTTAGGTGTACTTTTCCTCCTGCTTTGGCTCATCATGGTTCTATGTTAGGGAAAATTCATTGATGGAACATATAGTACAATGGACACAGCAAGTCAGAACATCAACTTGGTCCTAAAGTCTCACACATCCTCTCACATCGAGAAAAGAGAACTGTCATCAGTGAACATCACAGCCAATCCAATACCCGGTGGGGTAGCATGGGACAAAACGGATTATGAAATTTATGGCCGGATTGAGCTCTTGAAACATCCACACCAGTTCAAGGTTTCCTTAAGTGACTTTGTGACACCAAGTACTTTCTCCGATGATTGGGACTTTGAAAATATTAATAATATGATGTCAGATTTAGTAATGTCAGCTAAATTCACAGAACATGATTATTTGCAGGGTTCATCAAATTATGAAGAGTTATATTGTTATAATAATTTTGGTCATCACTATTTGCATAAAACTGCTCAACCTAGAAATGTTTTTAATTATAACCAATGGGAACTGTGCAACACCGCCTAAAGACAGCTCAAAACCATTTTATAAGAAATTCCCATACTTCTCAGGTTTTAACACAAGTGATGCAGAAACGTTTTATTTTAAAATGTTAAATAAGACAGGAATGAAAACAATGTTGACAAATACTAAATTAATTTATTCTGAAACATTTTATGAAAAAATAGCTACATTTGGTTTTGAATTCTGGAAAAACAACATTGAAACAAAAACCATCTGGGGTACAAAAGACTGGCAGGCCAAGGTTTAGAAGCATTATTTAGAGCCTGCATGATCCCAGAACAATTAATATTCCTGAATGACACCATTCAACAGACAACATGTCTTGGCCTAGCCAAGATAAAAGACTTAAATAAACTGTCTATTCCGAAGCCCATGCCTGATAGTAATAGCACTACAGATGTGGAGATAGACGTATCCCATATTTTACACCAAAACAGAACACATCCTGATTGGAAAAAATGGTTGATCTGGCCCACAGACACAAATACCTGTCAAGATAGATTCCTGAACAAAACACAGGGGTTTAAACAGACCAGGCCAGACCCTAGATGCTCCCAGAGACAACGTCCAGGGATAGTTACAACATACAGTGTAGGGAAACTCTGCCTTGAATGGCTACAGAAATCCACACTGGCTGAAATTAAGCAACACTTGACTTTACTTAAAGACGGTGCTGACTTGCGTGATTTCATACTGGGACCACGCAAACAGCGTCAAAAAGTTTCATATACGCTGGTATATACGCTGCTTACAATGAGGCTTGGAAAGTAACACAAATTGAAACAGCTGAAAAAATACGAGAAATTGATTGTATTAATTTGGAAAAATCACTTTCTGTAGTGGACAATGGGTTAACGACTCTGTCCTCCAGAATATATTCACTGGACAGCATTGTATCATCTGCTATTGATATAATAGAGCAGGACTTACTGATGTTACAACATGGTCAGTCCCAATTACGTTCTATTGTACAGCTTGGCTGGACGTTGCAAAATCTGCGTTCAGGCTACGTGCCATGGCGTTTAATCAACGTAACGTCATTATTCTCTATCTTTAACCTTACTGATAAACAAATCAGTTTGGCACAAAAAGGAGCAGACTATACGATTCTGAGCATTGAAAAACTTGAGAGATTACCATTGACAATGTCAGAGAGAGACCTGTCATTGAATGGATAATACATGGGACGATTTCAATCCCAATAACAACTTTCCAGTTTAAGTATTGCCAAAAATATATACCAGCAGGCCTGTATGAAAGGTTGGGTAAAGGATACATCAAGTCAACATGGAATTTACCTTACACACACAAATGTTATAGTGAAGGGAAAAAAAGAGGTATTCCTTAGTGGTAACAATTGTAAAAAATCACTAAGTGGTACACTCCTGTGTCAAGGTATTAACTTGCATGGAGCCTGCGAAGGGTCTTCGAATAACCTTTCATGTCACCTGCATGGCACTCCTGCAAAACAGATAGAGCCATTTTTCAGACAGCTTTCCAACGGCAGTTACGTTCTAATAAGTGACCACAGCTGTTGTGGCATGGTGCCAGGAAAGGCCTATCTCGTGAGCGTTAGTTCCATGGTCACTTGCTGTATGCAAGTATTGTATCCAAACAGCAATCCAGACATGGAGGCGGCAATATGGCCTCGTTTGAATATCTCTTCTATTCGAATTGATACTTTAAGCAGAATGAAGTCTATTCTTTTACAGACAACTGTGCCTTTAACCTCGTCCAAAGAGACGTATGATCTGCAAGTTGCAAGGACAGCATCCTATTATCAACAAATGGCCCGTACATTTCGTAGAAATGTTAAGCTAAATTTTAAACATGTCTGATACCAGTGGCATCGCACATGTATTTAAGACAATTTTTTCGGGACTGTTAACACCCTTTGAAACAGTTCTGGGCATCTTTCCGAATTTTGTCCACTCTGTCTTCGGCGGTCTGCCTCTACTTTTGGAACTCGTAGCAGGAATTTTAGTTTTGATCATTCTGCTCCGATATGGCAAGCCAAGCCACAGACAAGATTCCAGCAACGATGGAAGAAACGATCCTAGCTATACGCTACCGGGACCGCAACACTAAAGTCCTTGGATTAGCCCGGCTAAGAGATCTAAGCGCAACCTGGTTTCTTTCATTCAGACCTATCTGGCAAGATTGCATCTTACCTGTGCTTCGATGTCTGCTATGTGGAGAAGAATGCGTGTTGGACATCTGTCTTACACTACCATCAGCAGTACCAATGGATACAGATACCTTGCTAGGTCCGGTAACGACTCATACATCGTGTTGTCCCCAGCAGCTACCGATTCTGAAGACGGCATTCGTTGAGACTTCACCACTACGAGTAGGTGGCGGTGAAGTGTACGAGAGGAAAGCAGCACCAAACTGGTACAACCTTCTGTGAGCATTGCTGATCCTGACATCGATGATAGCAATCATTCTCACATATGCACAATTTCAGCATTTTCAAACTTGGTCGATCTTTCACCTAATGTTGTAGACCAATTTTTTGCAAGCCTGTCTGAAATGATGTTCTCCCCGGAACAAAAAGAATAACTTTTTTAAAACAACGAGCACACAGCGTTCCCTGAACTCTGAATTCGGCCTTCAGTTTTGATAAACACAGCTACTGAAAACAATTGGAACTATTTTTCCCCTTGAG
Source organism: Lissotriton helveticus (assembly GCF_964261635.1). Classification (NCBI taxonomy): domain Eukaryota; kingdom Metazoa; phylum Chordata; class Amphibia; order Caudata; family Salamandridae; genus Lissotriton; species Lissotriton helveticus. The sequence goes on from NC_136068.1 coordinate 1,450,793,032, forward strand.
AGCAAAATTATTTTTTTTTCCCTTCAAAAATATTTACCCTTTTTCTGGCACAAAGTACTCTGCTTAAAGTAGAACTATTCTTAGAGAACAGAGCTTCTATTTTAGGAACTCTAGAGACAATATTTTACCTCAGCCTCTAGCACATGTACAGCATTTATATAAATATGTGATGGAATGGTCTCGACCTTCTTTTCTGTATTCAGAACCATTTCATGTGTAATTTTCGCAATTCATTCAGCTGATATATATATGCAGTTAACTGAATGATAACACTGCTTGAAAAGCGTACAGTACCAATACTCATTTTTCGTGTATTTGCCATATACCATTTCAAATGCAATTTATGTATTTTGGGGTGGGTTGGAAAACACACATGCATCGTTATGTTTAATATTGCTTAGTTTTTAGTAATGATGGACATTAATTCGTGGAGTGGGTGTTGTGTTTCTATCTAGGACCCCAATTCGATATTCCCGATTTATGCCCTTATATGGCTATAATAAATAATATCCTTATAAAGGCATAAGAATAATATCCATATTTAGTAACAGCCCATGCAGTCCAAATACAGCAAGGCTACTCCCCTAGACTCCTAGAAAGTACAACGCGTTCTTTAAACAAACCAAGACTCCAGCAGCCCGGGAAATCCTCCTGCTCTTGTTTTGATATGCACAAGAACTCCTAGAGTCAGAAAGAACTGTTAGTTCTTGGTGACGTCTTATGTCCAGCCTTACGTCAAACCCAGCACCTTTCAGGTATAAATATACCAACTTTGCCTTAAGCAAACACATGGTGGTTTGGAGCAGAGCGGCTATCTACTTGCGCGAGAGCCCAGCTGATGCGAGAGCCCACGGACAGCGCCCCTCCCTTTTGATGCACTGAGAAAGACGCTGTCTTTTTCTCCAGCTGAGAAAATCCAGCTCCGGTGTTTCCAGCCGCCCTTGCGGGTTGCTGGGATATCGAGTCCTGAGAGAGAGATACAAGAACTCCTTCATTCTAAGAACCAAGGTATGGAGCTGACTAAACCCTTAAGAGAATTCTTGATTCAGATCCTTGGCAAAACCCAACTTAACTTAAACTGCTACTTACTTACTCATTCCCACGTATTAGGCTTAGGTCAGGTACACAGGGGTAGGCGTAGATTAGAAGCACCAGTTGAGTACGTTAGTCAATGTTTTTATATATGTATATATTATATCCATTTTAAAGTATCATATGGCTAAGAAACCATATCAATGCTTTTACAGTATTATTTCATAATACTCCTTTTACTGTACGCACTTTACTTTATGATAAGTATTGAAATTGTGGCAATTCATTTCTCTTGCATGAGAAAGAAGACTGCTCAATAAATAACACCTTTTTATTGAAAACGCCCGTCTCTCTATTTCTCTGCACTCTGGTGAAACTAAGTACGCACGATTGACTGAGTGAAATAATTGTCTATTGTTTTCACACGACTCTAAAGATACACTCTTTATTCTGAGGGAGCAAAGTTGTCATGTTTATGGTTGTCAGAAGCTAATCCCTTCTTGTCTATCCAGGGAAGTTAAACTCCTCCTTGTTTACTCGAGAAAGTTTCTAGTGACCTCTGAGCTAGCTGGCAAAACTAATTAAGTCTAATATAGTCAGTAGAGACCTAGTCGACCTCAGTCCTACGTCTACACTGCTGTTTATATTATTCCAATGCGCAGAGCCTATTGGGAATATAGGAATTACACTACAAGTGAGAGTGAGTCAGTCAATGAGAGTCTGTCAGTGAGAGTGAGCCAGTCAGTGAGAGAGTGGGAGAGTGAGTCAGTGAGAGAGTCTGTCAGCGAGAGTGAGTCAGTCGTTGAGAGTCTGTCAGTGAAAGTGAGTCAGTCAATGAGAGTCTGTCAGTGAGAGTGAGTCAGTCAGTAAGAGAGTAGGAGAGTGAGTCAGTGAGAGAGTCTGTCAGTGAGAGTGAGTCAGTCGTTGAGTCTGTCAGTGAGAGTGAGTCAGTCAATGAGAGTATGTCAGTGAGAGTGAGTAAGTGAGTGAGTCAGTCAGTGAGAGAGTGGGAGAGTCAGTCAGTGAGAGAGTCTGTCAGTGAGAGTGAGTCAGTCATTGAGAGTATTTCAGTGAGGGTGAGTGAGTCAGTCAGTGAGAGAGTGGGAGAGTCAGTGAGAGAATGAGAGAGTCTGTCAGTGAGAGTGAGTCAGTCAGTCAGTCAGTCAGTGAGAGTGAGTGGGAGAGTTAATCAATGAGAGAGTGAGAGAGTCTGTCAGTGAGTCAGTGAGAGTGAGTCAGTGAGAGTGAGTCAGTAAGAGTGAGTCAGTCAGTCAGTGAGAGCGAGTGGGAGAGTTAGTCAGTGAGTGAGAGTGAGTGGGTGAGTCAGTCAGTGACTGAGAGTGAGAGGGAGAGTCTGTCAGTGAGAGAGTGGGTCAGTCAGTCAGTGAGAGAGAGTGACAGAGTCAGTGAGAGTGAGTAGTCAGTGAAAGTGAGTCAGTCAATGAGAGTGAGTCACTCAGTGAGAGTGAGTCAGTCAGTGAAAGTGAGTCAGTCAATGAGAGTGAGTCACTCAGTGAGAGTGAGTCTGTCAGTCAGTGAGAGTGAGTCTGTCTGTGAGAGTCTGTCAGTCAGTGAGAGAGAGTCTGTCAGTGAGATTGAGTCAGTCAGTCAGTCAGTGAGTGAGAAGAGTGAGAGTCTGTCAGTCAGTGAGAGTGTCAGTGAGAGTGAAACAGTCAGTGAGAGTGAGTCAGTCAATGAGGGTCTGTCAGTGAGAGTCAGTGAGTCAGTCGGTGAGTGAGAGAGTGGGAGAGTCAGTCAGTGAGAGAGTCTGTCAGTGAGAGTAAGTCAGTCATTGAGAGTCTGGCAGTTAGAGTGAGTGAGTGAGTCAGTCAGTGGGAGAGTGGGAGAGTCAGTGAGAGAGTGAGAGAGTCTGTCAGTGAGAGTGTGTCAGTGAGAGTGAGTCAGTCAGTGAGTGAGAGTGAGTGGGAGAGTCAGTCAGTGAGTGAGAGTGAGTGAGAGAGTCTGTCAGTGATAGTCTGTCAGTGAGACTGTCAGTGAGACTGTCAGTGAGAGTGAGTCAGTCAGTCAGTGAGAGAGTGGGTCAGTCAGTGAAAGTGAGTCAGTCAATGAGAGTGAGTCACTCAGTGAGAGTCTGTCAGTGAGAATGAGTCAGTCAGTGATAGTGAGTCAGTCAATGCGAGTGAGTCACTCAGTGAGAGTGAGTCTGTCAGTCAGTTCGAGTGAGTGAGTCAGTCAGTCAGTCAGTGAGAGTGAGAGTCTGTAAGTGAGAGTCTGTCAGTCAGTGAAAGTGAGTGAGCTGTTAATGCAAGGCATTTGCAGTTAGGGTGAGTACTCTAAAGCTCAACTTTCATTGTGACAATGGTTCGAATATAAAACCCATACATGTTTGCAGAGTTTAACGATTTGTGGCTATTCGTAATTGTCTGAGGATACTACATGATTATATGCAAATAAATACATGCAGAACAAATAAAAGAAACAATTATAGTGAAGACTTGAACCCGCATGTTCCGAAAACCTCAATTGTGTGTGTGCGTGCACGCGCAGTCTGCTCTTTTTCGAAGCATACTTGTGATTGTGGCACGCTCCTGCTCGCTCCCGCAAGGTGGATGCCGCCACAAGCACGAGTATGTGCATCGAAAAAGAGCAGAACGACGGCTAAAGGTCTCCTAATCAGCGCATGCACTCTGCGTAGGCGAGACCTAAAACCAATGGTCCTTGATATGGCTTAGTATAAATAGAAATAAATATAGAATGAAATCTCTTCTATATAACCACTGTCCAGCCGGACAGTGAGATTTAATCAGTGAATATTTACAAAGAATTTTAAGCGACACATGAATAAAGTGGGACACAGTCCTGTATTCTACACAAAAATTGAAAGAGATGAACATAAAAGGACAAACATTCAGTCAAAACAAAGGAAGGTTGTTGGTAAATGTTCAAGGTTAGACAAGTGTGATAAAAAACCAAAACCGTTACACATTACATTTGAATAAGTTTGTGTGCACGGTTTCAAAAGTCGATGATGTTTAGATCCCTTCTAGACAAAAAAATTGGATCATCATAGGGACAAACTTAAATAAATGCCTGTAACAGTGCAGGTTTCTAGGACAGACAAAAGGAGTGATTTTAGGGACCGTTTTAAGGGACCAGCTATATAGAAAGCCAACTGAATGGAAAACTTTGCTAAAATACGACAGTAATCACCCAAGGGTACGACGTGATTCCCTCTCATACTCCCAATTTTTGAGAATCAGACGTAATTGTTACCTCAATGAAGATTACTTCCATGAAGCCTCAATCCTGTCCACCAAGCTCACAGCTCAAGGTTATCCTTGTAGACTGGTGGGAACCACACTAAAGAGAGCATGGTACTGTCTCAGAGACATACTCCTATCCCCCAAACCTAGAACTGACAAAAACCGCATTGTATGCGTAACCACATTCTCGCCAGTCTCACATGCCATTCGCAAATGTATCTTGAAACACTGGACTGTACTGAATGCAGGCAACCTAGCAATAGAACGTCCCCTATTCGCATTCTGTGAAAGTTGGAACATAAAAGATCATCTGGTTAGAGCAGCCCTTCCAAACCCCAAACCTGCGCCCACACTGACAGAACTATGGGGACTTGACCCCCCAATTGGACATGTAAAATGTGGTAACTGTAGTGTCTGCGAGTTCACCCTTGAAGGCAAGGATTTCACATTCAACAATTTTAAGATTACATCCATAACGCTGACCAATTGTAACACATCCAATTTAATTGTGTGCCCATGTAAAAAAATCTACATTGGCCAGACGACGCAGAAAGTACGACTCCGGATTTGCCAGCACCGCAGTAGGATCAGATGTAAGACACCTAATGCCCCCCTTGTTGAACATTTTGCCAATCTGGGCCATAATGAGGATGACCTCCAATGGACAATAATCAGTGTGGTCAAACCTCCCCCAAGAGGCGCTGGCATTACGTCTTTGTTGAACAAGGAAGAACTAAAATGGATTCTGTGTACAGAAAGTATAATGAATGGACTCAACAGGAATGAGGACTGTACGACCCTAATTTGACTCTTTTTCAGACCTGTAAATTCCTTAACTGCAATGGTATACATGTATATTTAAACAAAAGAGAATGTCACAAAAATTCTCCAGTCCCGGTGTACATCATATGCATTCCTTTTTGAACTATCCTTTTTTTTATTTTTTAAACTCAGTCTGTCACACTGCCTCCCCTGCCCTAATGCTCCAAATATATCTGGTGTCACGCCGCGCTAATCACCTAGAAATTAGTCCACTGGCATGTTCGCCAAAGTTTGCATGCAGAGAACACAATGCACTTACACCGTTCCTCCCTTTACACTACTCTTTCTATGCCAAGTCAACCTCGCCCAAGATGGCCGCCTGCGCGCGCAGCCTCGGTACTTAATTGCTACCTGAATTCACACGCCGCACTCATTCGAGCCATTGTGCACCACTGAGACGGTCATTGAGCCGCTCCAACCCCCCCTGCTTCGAGCACCGCGCAGTAATTACCGCTTCTAGGTAAGCACTGCGACTACTCACTTAGCGTTTAAACAGCAGTTACTTCGCTAACAAAAAGTAGCTTATCCTTTCTCCCCCCTACTGGTTCCCAGACGAACTGCTGCTTGTTGACATGGAATTCCATAATGTCTCCCTCCGAAATTGCCAAAATAGACTCCTTGCTTCGTAGCGCTGCCAAGTAATTAATTTACCAATGTAAGCCCCCGCCCGCTCACTGCCGCTTATTCCAAATTTACCCTCTACCTCAACCCTCACTAACTCCTTTCTGACCCCCAGAGCATCGCACCCATCCCCATGGATTGTTCTCGGACCCCTTGCTTAGTAGCACCACCCGACCGCTGTCTAATTAAGGTAAGCTCCTGCCGACACAGCAAGAGCGCAATACAAATTCCCTTAAAACGCTACCTAAAATCACTCCTTTCGTCTGTCCTAGGAACCTGCACTGTTACAGGCTTGTAGCACTGAACGCACAAGAAGCTTTTGCCACTCTCTTTTGAGGTAAGCTTCACACATTGGCATCCTCATTCACCTACTATCCCCACACCGGCACTCCTGCGGCCCAGCCTTGTCAATACTTATTTCTTTTGTACTGACATGTATGTGACTTTCAATGGAACTTTCACAGGGATTATTTACCATATTTACTCAACTGCTATTAGTTCCACCTGCACAGACGTTAAGCGCGTCAGTTTCATCTCCAGTCTTGCATAAATAGATTTGCGCTTCCGTCTAACTTATTTTTCAAACCTTTTTCCTCTTTATTCCCAATAATGTATGTGATTAAGTAGATGTATGTCTTTCAGGCATTTATTTAAGTTTGTCCTGATGAAGATCCCATTTTTGTCTAGAAGGGATCGAAACGTCATCAACTTTTTGAACCGTGCACACAAACTTATTCAAATGTAATGTGTAATGGTTTTGGCTTTTTATCGCGCTTGTCTAACCTTGAATATTTACCAACAAGCTTCCTTTGGTTTGCCTGACTGTTTGTCCTTTTATGTTCATCGCTTTCACTTTTTTGTGTAGGATACAGGAATGTGTCCCACTTTATGCATGTGTCGCTTAAAATTCTTTATAAATAGTCACTGATTAAATCTCACTGTCCGGCCGGACAGGGGGTATATAGAAGAGATTTCATTCTGTATTAATTTCTATTTATACTGAGCCTTATCAAGGACCATTGTTTTTGTAAAATATATACAAGCCTGGCATATTGTATCAGGGCTGCTCTCAGATATAAGTGGGGAGGTAATATATTTCACTTTATTATATTTGATAAAGTTGTGAAGAGCTATAAATATTATTGTACCTTTATATACTAAGGTGGACAGGTTTCGGTTAGGATATTTCCGTTAGATGATAGGGTCTTCGACATCGACGAGCAACATAACTTCTATTAATTTTAGAATTCTTTATAAAGTTTAGACTCTTAGCAAAGTATACACAAAAAACTAAAAGTTGTTTATTGATCGAATCCACTTATAGATTGTGACATGCTAACTGCCGTATTTCCGGCAGAAATAGATGACCGATATTGGATCCTCGGTAAAACGGGATTTCGAAATATGGATTAAAAGACTCCCTTTGGAGCAATTGAGGTACGCTTATCTTGCTAAAATAAATGTAATTAAACCATTCCCGATATTAGGACCTTAACGCTAATAAATGCACTATCCTTTTCAGCTTTGGCTATATGAGAGGTTGCCTTGGGTGGGAGTGACTTATTCCCAGTACCACATGGATGAAAATAGAAACAGATCCTTTGATAATATACTGGGTAAGCGTGCAGTTATGTTTGGGGTAGTACATTCACTCTGAAAGATACTTGGTTTTTCTCATATTACAGTCTCATTGTTGGGTATAGCACTGATGAGACATTCTGTGATGATAAATATTTACCCCATCCATTCTTATCAATATTGAAATCAAAATGGATATAGGTCAGAGTATGTTGACAATACACTGGATAAGTGTCAATTTTGCAGTTGTGTTTGGGTAGTATATCCTCTCTGAAGAGGATTTGTTTTTCTTAGTACAATCTCACTATTTGGTACAGCACTGATGAGATACTTCTGTGATGATAAAGATGTACCCTATTCATTCTTACCAATATCAACATTTAAAATGGATTTAATGGTCTTTGTTATGCTTTACAGATTGACATAGTGTCAACAGGAAATATAGAGTATTTTGGACTGATTTGGTTAATTATGAAATTATAAAAGATCATATTTTTAATAATATACAAAATGTGAGAAAGTAAGATGATTTTCATTTAGAGTGTTAAATCAAATGTTATTTATAAATGTTATGCAGCAGGTCGCTAACTGATATCTGATATGTTGTATTAGGCTGGTTGAAATTATCATGTCACATTGGAATGTTGATAAATAATAAATTGTTGTAAATAGAAAAAGCTGTATTACAAACATTGTTTTTAAATTGTATATATGTTTGTAACTATTATTGTAAATGTAGTACATGTTCATATATACTTATTTGTAGCCCTGAAGAAGTCCTTAGGGATAAAACGCATTGGCTACGGTCTTTTTCTTTTAGAAAGAAGGTTTTTTAATAAAGAAAAGTGATACAAGACCTGCTGAATGGATCTGAAATTTTGTTAATTTTGACTTGTCTTTTTGTTATTGAGTGGAGTGCTGGACTATTTTGTCTTGTCAAGTTATGGGGTTTCCCGTAGGAGGCTTAAGGGTATCGAGCCTCAGGTCCCTGTCACCCAGAGAAGTAAATTAATCACAACCCAACCAATGGATAGGTGCGGTCATTAGTGCCCCATACCCTGTGCTCTTCTTCTGTTAATATATATTTTTTATGCCCCTGCTTGATGAAACTGCACAAAACCTGCTTTGAAGAATGGACATGCTTTTTTTGGGAAAATTTCATGTAGATTTGTTGCACAGCTGCAAGCGTATTAAGAAAACAAAAAATAGGTTTTCAATATAAACTGTGTCCCAATCATAAACCGAACTATGTTTTGAAGGGGCCTTGACTCATTATAGGCAAATCCTTCAGTGAGTTATGATGCCCCTTCCTCAACAATGGTAGAAAAAAGTATGTTATAATAGGTGCATCTGAAAATATGGTTTATGCCATAGTATGTGTCATGTGTCCTTGTTTTGATTTATGAATAAAGTTACATTTGTGCTAGATTGTAAAATCTAATTGAAGTGAGCTTATGACTATTAAGAGTATTGTTTCCTTGTGTAATGTAATTGTTTTATGCACTCTGAGCAGCAGTAAGTAGTGTCTTTTGCTGTAGAAGGGTAATAAAATCAAATTGACCTTTGCACTGTTGTAAAAAATGCGTGCAGGTACGTTTATAATTAATCCACTTTTCAAAACATATGTGTTATTGAGCTACATTTATATCAAGCAATGGACTAATAAACTCAATTATTTTTTTTAAACATACTTTATTGGCATTCAGCTATCAGCATTTCACACACAATTCTCTTCTATTTCATTTATATTCTCAGTGAACATTCCCAACCGCTATTCTTATCTGTTCAATTGGTCTTTTGCCCATATCTCCTCTTGGAATGCGCCTTTCTGCAGTGCTATGCAGTTCTAATTGTAACAAATCGCCATAACTAATAAACTCAAATCAACACATTTATTACTACACTGCAAAGGTCAAGTTGTCAAGCAATATTTTATGAGAAAACCACTTTTTATCGCCTCACAAATTGCATGTAACAATTATTTAAATATGTGCAATGGCTGTGAAAATATATGTGGCCGCACATCCTATTGAGGGCAACTTCACTCATGAATGCACAATCACAAACTCACAAATGTAGGTTTGTTCACTGCTGCCTCACAGGTTGAACGTAGTTTGTACCTATCAATTACTTTGTACAGGGAACCAACTTTCCTAATAGTCACAACGTTTCTTCAATGTGATTATACCTTGCTCCACAAATGTAACCCCTTGCATCATGGTTAAATAACTTTTGATAGCCAAATACCTATTAACAAATTCCACAGCATAAACCATAACAGCAGATGCGCTATATGTTACCTTTTTAGGTCTCCCCTTCGCAGCGCATGCGCTGCAAGGCAAAAAGACTTTTTCCCGTCGCTTTGGCTTTCCAGCCAAGCATGTGCATGCGTTCCATTGCCTTCAATGGCAACGCGCCATCATCCACAAGGACACCCTCAGAGTCTCGACCAACACCGACGACACCCTCACCTCTGCCGAGCACATGCACGTCCAGATCCACACCGACCCCAACACGACCCTCCGAGGAACACTCGTCTACAGACCACCCGGACCAAGACCACAGTTTAGCGACACCATCGCCAGCCTCGTCAGTGCCCACGCCCTCGCTTCCACGGACTACATCCTCCTTGGGGACCCTTAACTTCCACCTCGAGAACAACAACGACGCCAACTCCACCGCCCTGATTGACAACCTCGCCAACCTGGCCCTCAAACAGCTTGTGACGACACCCACCCACGCCGCTGGACACACACTGGACCCCATCTTCTCCACAAGCCCCCACGTCTCCTTCAACCACACCACCGAACCCCACTGGACCGACCACAGATGCGTCCACTTCACCTTCAGGAAACCAACCACACACCACCTCACCCAACAGCTGCCATGCCGCTGCTGGGGCAAGGTCACCAAGGACCAACTGACTACCACCCTCACCCTGAGACCACCCGCCGACCCCACCGACCCCGACACCGCCGGCACCAACCTCAAACAGTGGATCAACGACTGCGCCAACACCCTCACCCCTCTCAAGACCTCCACAAGCAACCACACCAACAAGAAAGCTGCCTGGTTCACCGAAGACCTCCGGATCTACAAGCGCACCTGTCGGAAGCTGGAGAAGAAGTGGCTCCGCGACCAAACACCAGACAGTCACACAGCCCACAAGAGCGCCACCCGCAGACACCACCAACTCATCAGGACCGCTTCAAGGACCGCCTTCAAGCACCGCCTAGACAACAATGCACACAACACCAAAGAGCTCTTCAGCATCGTGAAAAAACTCTCCAACCCCAGCTCCAACACCAACGACATCCCACCATCACAAGACCTGTGCGACTCCCTGGCCACCTTCTTTCACCACAAGATCACCGACATCCACGACGGATTCAACTCCGACACCCCCGCACTCACCACCGAGTCCACCACCTCCGCGACCACCACACGCACCAGTCACCTGACCGCCTGGTCCAACGTCAGTGACGAAGATACCATCAAAACCATAAACTCCATCCACTCCGGATCCCCATCCGACCCCTGCCCTCACCACGTCTTCAACAAAGCCAGCACAACCATCGCACCCCACCTCCGGAAAACTATGAACAGTTCCTTCCCAGAAAGCTGGAAGCACGCCGAGATCAACGCCCTTCTGAAGAAACCCAAGGCGGACCCCAAGGACCTCAAGAACTTCCGGCCCATCTCCCTGCTCCCGTTCCCGGCAAAAGTGACAGAGAAGATTGTCAACAAACAGCTAACCCGCTAACTCGAAGACAACAACATCCTGGACCCTTCCCAATCCGGTTTCCGCAGCAACCACAGCACTGAGACCGCCCTCATCGCTGCCACCGACGACATCAGGATCCTGATGGACAGAGGAGAAACAGCCTCGCTCATCCTCCTGGACCTGTCAGCTGCCTTCGACACGGTCTGCCACCGCACCCTATCAGCGCGCCTCCATGACGCCAGAATCCAAGAGAAGGCCCTGGTCTGAACCACATCCTTCCTCTCCGGCAGAACCCAGAGCGTCCGCCTCCCACCCTTGCGCTCGAAAACCACCGAGATCATCTGTGGCGTCCCACAGGGATCCTCCCTCAGCCCGACGCTGTTCAATATCTACATGGCACCGCTCGCCCACGTCGCATGACAACATAACCTCAACATCATCTCCTATGCCGACGACACCCAGCTGATCATATCCCTCACCGAAGACCCCACACCGCCAAAGCCAACCTCCACAGAGGAATAAAGGCCGTAGCCGACTGGATGAAGGACAGCAGACTGAAGCTGAATTCAAACAAGATGGAGGTCCTCATTCTCGGACCCACCCCATCAGCCTGTGATGACTCTTGGTGGCCCACATCGCTAGGCACAGCCCCGAACCCACAGACCACGCACGCAACCTGGGGGTCATCCTCGACTCCGCCCTCTCCATGACCAGGCAAGTCAACGCCGTCTCCGCATCCTGCTTCAACACCCTTCGAATGCTCCGCAGGACCTTCAAATAGATCCCTTCCGACACGAGAAAAACCGTCACCCAGGCCCTCATCACCAGCAGACTCGACTACGGGAACGCCCTCTACTCAGGAACAATAACTAAACTCCTGAGATGACTACGACTGATCCTCAACGTCCCCCGATGCAGCCACATCACACCCCACCTGAGAGGCCTGCACTGGCTCCCCGTCAACAAGAGGATCACCTTCAAACTCCTCATCCACGCACACAAAGCACTACACAACACTGGACCTACACACCTCAACAACCGACTCAGCTTCCACATCCCCACCCGAAGCCTCCGCTCAGCCAACCTCGCCCTTGTCACAGTCCCTCGCATCCGGAAAACCACCGCCGGCGGCAGATCCTTCTCCTACCTCACCGCCAAGACCTGGAACGCTCTCCCTACCAGCCTACGACAGACTCAGGACCTGCTGGCCTTCAGAAGACTTCTCAAGACCTGGCTCTTCGATCAGTAGCGCCCTCCCCCTTCAGCGCCTTGAGACCCTCACGGGTATATAGCGCACTTTAGAAATGCAGTGATTGATTGATTGCATGCGTGCACGTCAGGAGATTCATCTGCTGGAGCGCGCGCCACCATCTGGCAGCAATTATCGCTCCCGTGAGTGAATCGCGCCCACCCCCCTCCTCTCCCCAACACAGCGCAAGGCACGCGTGTTTGTGCTTGTTTAGTCTTTATTTTTTACTAGAGCCTGTACCTAACAAGGCTGCCTCCGGGGACACTTTTCTGTAAGGGTCCCGGCTCATCTTAAGAAAGCCCCCTTATTCTACCCGGGCCTCTATTATTACCGATATGTAGATGGGACTTTGTCCACTTAATTCGCCTTGGCCACAAGTGGGCTAGTACTGTTAAAAACAACGAGGGACATGTGTTATAATAAAAAGAAAGCAGCTGCCTTTGTCTCAACGGTTTCTATACACGGCCACTGTAATCCTGAGTAGTGACTGTTTTTCTTGGCTCTTGAGGAAGGAACCATTGTGCCCTCGCAGGCCAGGCATCCCCGTTGCAGCAGTGGCTCGGCCCGCAGAGGTTACCGGAATATGTAGCGCTGCCATGTTGGGCGCTTTGTTGTAGGCTTCGGTACACTCTGAGGGGGGAAGATTTTTTTTTTTTATAACTATAGCTACGTGCCATGGAGGCCACCTGGACTGCTTTCCTGTTCCTGGTAAGGGCCCCTCCCGCATGGAGTGTGGAGCGGGGGGGAGGAAAAGTGTGGGGGGGGTGTGGAGGGGGCGCGCAATATCTCCCCCCTTTTTCACCCACCCTCCTGAGGAGCCTGAACATCACAGTGATACCGGAGTCTGGCTCATAGAAGTGTCCAGGGTTGTAGTAGTTACACACCAAGTTCTAAACCCTAATTAAACATCACAGAAAGGCCTCGCACACTAAAATGACACTTTTGGTACAACATTAGGTTTCACGCCATAGCGGCTAGTCCTATTTTTTTTTCGGAGGGTGGCGGGTGAACTCATTTTAATTGTGTCCTTTATCTACTATTTCCCGTATATGCAGTGAATACGTTATTTTCGAGCGCACACATCAAACGCGTTTCTTTTTTTATAACCCCGCAATACCCTCTGCAGAGAAGTACTTTTTAGCTATTTTCAATTCAATTCAATTCAATTCTAGCATTTATATAGCGCACTACTCACCCAGAGGGTCTCAAGGCGCTAGGGGAGGGGGGTCCGCTACTGTTCGAACAGCCAGGTCTTGAGTTGCTTCCTGAAGGCGAGGTGGTCCTGGGTCAGGCGGAGGTGGGTCGGGAGGGAGTTCCAAGTCTTGGCGGCGAGGTAGGAGAAGGACCGTCCCCCTGTGGTGGCTCTTCGGATGCTGGGGACGGCGGCGAGGGCGTGGCTGGTCGATTGAAGCTGGCGTTTGGGAGCGTAGAAGTTGAGGCGGCTGTTGAGGTATCCTGGGCCTTGGTTGTGTAGGGCTTTGTGTGCGTGGGTGAGGAGACGGAAGGTGATTCTCTTGTTGACCGGGAGCCAGTGTAGGTCTCTCAGGTGTCCGGAGATGTGGCTGCAACGGGGAATGTCCAGGATGAGTCGTGCTGAGGCGTTCTGGATCCGCTGGAGTCTTTTCTGGAGTTTGGCGGTGGTTCCGGCATAGAGGGAGTTGCCGTAGTCCAGACGGCTGGTGACGAGGGCCTGGGTGACCGTCTTCCTGGTCTCGGTGGGGATCCACCGGAAGATCTTACGTAGCATGCGCAGGATGTTGAAGCACGACGAGGAGACGGCGTTGACTTGTCTGGTCATGGAGAGGGAGAAATCCAGGATGAAGCCCAGGTTGCGTGCGTGGTCTGTTGGTTTGGGTGCGCTGCCTAGGGCGGGGGGCCACCAGGAGTCGTCCCAGGCGGAGGGTGAGGATCCCAGGATGAGGACTTCCGTCTTGTCCGAGTTCAGCTTCAGGCGGCTGTTCTTCATCCTTTTAAGAACTTACAATCATTTAAAGAAAACTGCAAACTACGCTAACCACCCATCCACAAAACACTCTACCACCCCCGTCTCCCCCAAAGAGATTCGATGATGGTTTGGACCGGATTTAACAATCTCAAGAATTATGCCAAATAAGCATTTGGTATGAAATTGTGAACACCGTAGATACGCGAAGGAACAACATGTTTTGTGAAGGAACAATATGTTTTGCGATGAGTGAACATTTAAAAATGCAAATTCTCATTTTTTGTGGTGGTGAGATCAGTGTCCTGCAGGACAGCTGGGACACACGCGTAGCTCCCTGCATGTTGAGGGGGTGGCGGTAAACAACCAGCCGTGCGTGCTATCTACCTACCGGGGGCCCAGAGGTGCCCACTCCCGCCATGCTGCTGTTCATAGCTGCCTTCACCGTGGCCTTTGTGCCTCTGCACTACATAGTGTCCCCTCTCATCAGCTCAAGCCGCTGACGCTGGCTGGGGCGCACATAGTGGTAAGCGCCTCGAGTCCACTGCTGTCTCGCAGTGAGTTAGACAGGGGTGATCCTGCTTATACTCAAAAGGGTTGGGGATCCTCAGACTGATCTTGTCACCGCTCAGCTTCTAAGCTTACAAGGATCCCTGGAGTGGGTGAAAGGTAGCGGAGCGAGCACCCTCAAATACCATTAATGCGCTGTTGCCCATATTGCCGTGCTTTCACCACGTTTTCGGATTAGTGTACACACTAGGGTTAACTCACGACTCAGTTCCAAAAAAAGTGCAGCAAAAAACTTTCAAAATCATTTGTAGTGCTGTGTCAGCCTCAGAGGCACTCGGGTCTGAACTTTTTTACCTCCACTGTGTACTCCTTTCAAAATCTTCCATCAGTGACATAAAGACAGACTGCTTGTTGCTTTCCATCCAACTATACGTCCAAGCGATTTGCAGATGGGTGGTGTTCTCTTACGCAGGATGCTTTCAACGTTGTTGACTTTGTCTGCTTACGGAGTTACGCCCATCGTGTCGTTTTGCAGTTGTATTCCATTGGTAAGCAGTCTCAGAGGCTTGTTGTTTTGCCTGAGCCCTTCTTCCCTAATTTTTACCTTCTTTCGCCTGCTGTCCTTTCAGTGCTCTTCTTTAACTCTCACTGTCTTGCATCAGGCCTTCATCCCTGATTTCTAGTCCTTTCACAAAATGTAGTTTTACTTTTGGCTTAAACATTAGCAAAGCCAATAGATCTGCCTGAACACTTATAAGGTCCCAAAGGCAAGACCTGTTGGCTATGCCAATGCTTGTTTTGAGAAAGGAAAGGATAATGATCCACTCTGGGCTTCCCTTCTCTCAAGCTCTCTTGAGTGATGGCCCCTCCCCACATTTCAAGATTGGAAATAAATAGTATATTACACTCTGGACCGCTGCATATATACTATATGTGTATACATATAAAAGACAGGGGCGTAACAAACACCCCTGCAGCCCCCGCAGTGCGGGGGCCCCCACTCTCCAGTAAATGAAGGGGGGCCCCCTCAGCTATTCGGCAGAGAGCTGTGAGAGAGAGGCTTGCTCTAAAGCAAGCCTCTCAATTTCTAAAGCAGTCTGCACTTGTTGGACTTGACCCTTCTGGCAGGTTCACCCCTGAACTTTTTGCCTGGTATTATTAAATAATTATGGTGATTCTTGGTTTCTGTGCACTTTGAGTGCATGTGGTGAGATAGGCCTGCCCTCCCATAGGAATGCATTGGGAATGTATGTGTCCCTGGTAGTTCCTGATGCGTGGGGTGTGCAGGCTTGAGTCTGGTATGTGCAGACTCGTGTGATTGAATGCTGCGAGATGATGTATGCGGCGTGTATGTGTCTAGTGTGGAAGTGCCACTTCTAGACATGGGTGTGCGTGTGCAGTAAGTATGCTGGCGCGTGATTGGCTGAAGCTGGCTGGTGAGCCTGGCTCCAAGAGTCTGTGTGGGTCTGCCCCAGTGGTGAATGGAGAGATTAGCATGCTGATGTGAGGGAGGGGCTGCACCTGGGTCCTGAATAGGGCTGGGCTTTTCCCACACAATGCTGGCCCCGCCCCCTGTGGTGCGACTGATTACCCTAGCCTACCTGGAGAATGGAAAGGGTGGCTGAGGTAAACACAGTGCTCCAAAACCAGCTGCGACTGGTTCTCCCCCCACCCTGCACCTGAAGACAAAGGGAAAAGGTGTATAAAAGAGGGGCTGTGACCCCATGAAAATGTTCTTGTTCCCAACTCGAATCTACCAGGGGCATGCTGCTGCTTGGGCCCAGGGGAAGGCTTGCCTCCCTGGGCCCTGCCCAGCCCCTGGATGCTGGAGGACTCTTTTGGACCCCTTTGCCTTGCTGGAGTATTCCCAGGACCTTGAGGAGACTTTGGGGGCTGCCCCAGCACCTTGAGTGTGCTGACTTTTCATTTTCCATGCCCCTAGCTGTCCCTGCGCTTTGTCCCCCTCTGGGAGTGCTTTACTTGAGCCTGGCAGCGTGGAGCTGCTCTCTGTCCTGCTCGTGCTCCTCGCAGGTGCTACCCTGCCTTATGCCCCATTTTCGTTATTTTTACTGCGGGTGCTCACCCCGCTTATTAGGGTCCTTAGCGAGTGCCCACCTCACTTCCACGTTTATTTTTCGCCTCGAGGGTGCCCACCCCTCGCTATTGCCCCAAGAAATCACAGCCGCGGGCAAAACCGGAAGTCAGGCGGCATCGCGCCTGACTGTAGGCGGGACTTCTGGGTTGCTGAAGGAAGTCCCGCCCACCGCCGTGCTCTGATTGGCCAGGGCGCCCCGCCGAAGAGGAGCCCGGAGCCTTGAGGGCTCCACCTCCCAAGTCCCGGTCCCGAGATGGGGGACCGGGTGAAGATGCCCCCCTCTTGGCGCCGGCTTGTGTGGTGGGGCTCCCAGGAGTGAGGGGAGCCCCGGAGGCAGAGTCCTGCGCTGTCTCCGGAGAGGGGACACAGAGAGAATGGACGCCCGGAGCCCGGTAAGGAGGGTGGCCTCGGGCCTGTCCCTGGTTGCTCTTCGAGTGGCCCCACATGATAGCGGGCCGCTCCCACGATGTGGCCATACCTGTTTCAGGGGCCCCGAGGGGCCCGTCACCCCTCTTGCTTACCCGGCACCATAGCAGTGTCATCTTCCTGAGCGGCCCCGAATGGCAGCGGGCCGCTCCCACGTTCCCAGAGCCCAGATGGCTCCAACGCCCGGCACCATTTATTTAGAGCCCACGAGGTTCCTTGGGCATTTCTACTTCGAGCCTGAGAGGCTCCACCAGTGCGGGGGCATTATTGTATTTTAGGAGCCAGAGTGCTCCAATGGGCCCAGCTGTTTGCGAGCCTAGAGGGCTCCCACGCACACAATATGGATTACTGGAGCCAGAGGGCTCCACCCTTTTGCGCAGTCTTTCTTCCTAAGGGCTACAGAGAGCCCCTGCCGCATTTTGCTGATTCTCAGCTGCCCAGCAATTAGTGGGCAGCTGCACCGTTTAGGGTTCTTTCCTTTCTAGGGACTTGTTCTTGGACTTAGGAGTGAGACGCACTCCTTCATCCCTACCCTGGCCTTCCCCAGCTGCGCAGCACTTAGTGCCAGCTGCAGCATTAAGGCCCTGTTCTGTCCCTGTCCTCAGCTGCACAGCAAGTAGTGGGCAGCTGCTACGTTTAGGTCTTGGCGCAGTGGCGCAACCTGGACTTTGATGTAAGTTCTATGCTAATGTGATTTCTGCGAATTATTCTGGGCTGCACCTCTGAATGTGTTTTTTTTTTTGTTCTTTGTTTTTTTAAACCTTTATTGCATAGAATCATAAACAATTACGGGCCTACAACCATCCGGCCGGCCTCGACATCATTCGGAGCACCGTAGCGAGTAATATGGCAACTCAGTAGCAACTCAAATCCAAATACAGGCAACCTAGGTTACATGGAAGCATTTACACTACCGAGAAGCAGGAGAAATTAAGGTTTAATTTTATAATGTTCATAAAGCATATGTAAATAATAAACGTTAGAAAGGATCAAAGTTCTCACTATACATTCAAAACAAAGGTGGGCGACGTCCATCAAAGAAATCCAGCGAGCATTAAAACAGAAGCAAAATGGCGGCACAGTGATATCTGAAAAGGATTGATAATCGCCTAGCATGTCGTGTGCCGATCGCTACCCACCCCTCCCCGACCCACACCATTGACCCAAAGAAAAAGGAAAAAGGAAAGGAATTGGAAAATAAAGAAAGAAAAAATAGGGCCCATAGGAACTAAAACGGACAAAACAAAGCCCCCTCCCTACCCCCCACCCAGCACACATGCAGAGGCTACGGCCTACCCCCCCCTAGCAGCATGCCTGTCGCCCAATAAAGAGTACCCGAAATAAAGAAAGAAGAGAAAGGAAGAAAAAGTATACATATAAAACCGGAGGAGGGCCAAATGTATGTGTCCTAAACAGCCCGTCAGGATATTCTCGGCCGCCCTACCCCCGACCCCAAATTGAAGCATAACCAACATCCAGCTCCCCCGTCTACCCATCACAGTCCCAGCAAAGCAAACAACAGTAAGCAAAAATGAAAATCATTTTCAACCTTGTCCCTGACGATCCAGCGTGCCAACGAGAAGCAACAATAAAACAGCCCCCCAGAATGAGGTAAACAGCTGCAAGGACCACGGCAGGACAGGGCGCCGTCCACAAAGAACTGTCCAACACGAAGCCATGCGGGCCACCGGTGTACAAAGAAGGGCGGTGCGCAATAGCAGTCCTCCAAAGTTAAACAGTTGAAGTAGAAGCAGCGCGCCCAGGACACAATAGGAAGAATCGCCAGCAGATCCCGAAGAAGTTGCAGGACATGGCGCCCAAAGGCGACTCCCCAGCAGCTGCGCCAGTCCAGGAGTCTCACATCCCTCCACCGCTGTAGCAGATAGAGTCGCAGCGGTATCCAGCTCTCGCACCCCCAGCGTCTCAATGTACCTCTGGATAGACAGCTCACCGTAATCGGGCCCAGGGTGTGGCGAAGCGCTCTGCACGCGATCTCCAGCTCGGCCGGTTAAGGATGGCGTGGACAAAATGGCATCTAATCGGCCTCCCAGGTCCCGGGCATGACCACACCAAGCAGCTCGTAAGGCAACCAGGGCGCCCAGAATCTCGGTGATCTTAAGGGGCACCTCCGGAGATGAGGATGATGAAGCTCCTTGCACACAGGGCTCGACGACTAGGGGCAGTCCTCGAGTCTGTACGCCGGCATCCCCTTCCAGCAGTCCGTCGTCCCATGAGCACCCCGACAAGCACAGCCAGGTCGCGGGGACATGGGCAGCACATTCCATACCGACTCGGCACACGGACATTGTGCGATGTCGGCAGTCGTAAGCACCCTCAGTAGTTGGTCAGGCCACCAGGTATAGTCGCCGAGCGCTCGGTTCAAAATGGCCACCTTCACAGCTCCGGAGACTGAAAGGCACCCAAAGTCGGCCAGGGGTAAGGATACAAATGTAGCACTGGCAGCTGCGAGATCGAGCAAGTGTGGAGGTGAAAAGGAATGAAAGCGCGCTGCTGCGGAAAACTCTAAGCGGCCGCCGCTATCCGCCGGTCGACTCCGCTCTGCCGTCAGTGGCCGCTGTTGTGGCGGTCGGGGCCAGCCGGCTCCGAGAACAAAGACCCGGTCGCCGCCATTAACACCGGAAAAGAAACAGGGACGTTCAATCAGTCCTGTTGCAGGGAGCACATCGGGGGGCACACCGCTGGAATCAGCATCACTTCCCGAATCCGATACCGTATCGAGAAGACCGGATAAAGTACAGGATGAGCAACGGTACGGAGGGAAGACAAGCGGGGCAGCGGAGCCGAGGGTTTAGGCGGCCATCATGTTTGCAGGCTAGGCTCCTCCTCCTGAATGTGTTTTAATGCGTCATGTGCCTTGTTCCTTTCACCTCTGAATGTTTTAGGCATCATGTGTTTCTCCTGCACCTCTGAATGGGTTTTGATGCGTCATGTGCCTTGTTCTTACACCGCTGGATGAATAGTTATACATCATGTGTTTTCTTCTCCTACACCTCTGAATGTTGTGATGCATCATGTGTAATATTCTTGTGTTTATACCCCTAAATGTATAGTGATACTTAGGTGGTTGTTCTTCCTAGTTCAGGTGTTGCTAGGGGAGTCCTGGTTCCCTGCGTGACATTCTCCTAAGGTGGTTAGGGTTGCGTAGGTGGTACTTACCTCTTACCAGTGATTACTGGTTGTGTGCTACATGATTATTTGGTGTTTAACTATCTCCAAGGGCTTGATACTGAGCTTGCCCCCTGACCAGAGTCCCAGGACCCGTGGACTCTATTGTGCATTCCCTGATAAATTGCTGGGACTTGTCTGATCTCCTTGGGCCGCTGGGGCCTCGCCTGAAGTGTGCCTCGCTCACTCCCCTGCAGCTCGTGCCTAGCCGCCCCCGCCATGAGCCGCACCGCTCCTTGTGAAGCCGTGCTCTGCTCCGCCTGGGCTGCCCGCATCCTGCACCTCGGTAGCTTGTGCCTGGGCCGCCCTCATGCCTCGAGCCGCGCCGCTCTCCTCTGAGCCGCGTCCGCTTCGCTGGGCCGCCTGCACCCTGCCCCCTCCTCCTCTGAGCCCACACCTTGGTCGCCCCAACCAAACGCTTGTAGCACGGGGGTCGCCACCGCCCTCTCAGGCCTACTGAGGCGATCACTCAATTATATGTTCTATGTTCTAAAAGTGTTACTTCTAAAAGTGCTTATTCCTGACTGTGGTCCAGGTGGCCCTGTCCTGTACATATCCCCTGTAAATTCTGCCCGTGCCTGTTGGCACATTGTAAAGTGTGTGTTTTTATCTAATGTGTTTTGGTGTAATACAAAGGCTATTTTCATACATAACCTTGTGTGGAGTTTCCTTTGTGGTGGGCCTTGGGTGTTGTTGCTGGGGGGTGCGTGCACAAACACTTAACTCACATTGCCTCCGAGTTTAGCCTTACTGCTCGTGCTACGTTACCAAGGGGGTGAGCAGGGGTTATCTTGGCGTGTAACTCCCTTGCCCTGACGTGGAAGTGGTGGTCTCTGACTGACTTTGGCGCAAGCCCTGGCCAGCCAGGGATCCCATTTCTAACAGCACTGAGCACCTCCGCGCTGACCCAGGACTGAAGAGAAACAAAGTAACAAGTTACATTGTTTCTCTTCAGTCAGAGCCAAGAGCCAGGCCTGGAAAAAAGGATGGGGGCCCCAGAGAGCAGAAGGCAGCACAGAGAGCTGACAGGGGCAGGGGAAGGATTCCAGCTCCACGACAGGATCGGCAGGGACGCATTGGAAGGTAAACAAACATTTGCAATATATGGTTTTGCAATATATGCATGTGCATCTATGCAAGTCATATATAGTTTGGATTGGAATAGTTAGTTGTCGAATTGTGTTGTGTGGATTGGATCTGTGTAGTGAAATAATGTCATAAATCAGTTGAGGGGGTGGAAGGATCACTTGTCCTGCTGACCTGGATTTTGCAGGTAGGTGGTATGTCCCCTGGTAAAAAACCCTCATGCACGTGAGTAGATGTTTGCTGGTAGCGGTATATCTTGGTTCTCCGCTATATTGCTCTCGTGTCTGCATAATCATAGGGTTAGTTGGTATGCAGCCTCCACCTGGAGGTAGTGACCCAAGGTTAAAAGCAGTAGTGTCCAGTGATAAGTGGTGATTGTGAGAATAAAATAACTCGGACAGCCAGATAGCGATATTTATTGTTCTGGATTCAAGTTAACAGTGAAAATATAGTAGATATGCGTAACGAGAATTGTTAAGATTCTCACGCTATCGATTTTCGTGAAATTAAAAGGTCAACATGTTTCAGCCCTATTTGCCTAGAGAGGTCAGTGGGCTTTCTTCAGGACCGTGTGCTATGTGAATGGTAAAGCGACGTATTAGTCCTTTACACCTTGGAGGTCTGTCTTGTGCCTCTGCACTGTTATTACGTGCTTCCACAGGTACCAGGGAGTCTCTAGGAGGGGGGCCCTTTTTTGTGGCTCCTCGCCTCCTGCGCCGCTTGTGCTGACTCTGCCGTCCTGGACCCGGTGAAATAATGTGGCATGGTGTGCAGTGTAATTATGCGGATAGTAATTGTGTGGTATTGAGTATACTGGAATTATGTGGAGTGAGATTGTGTGTCATGGAGTGGGATTGTGTGTCTTGAAGAGAGATTATCTGGAACGGTATTTTGTGTTGTGGAGTGTAGTGGAGTTTACTTATGGGTGTGCTGTTAAATATTGTACCATGATGTGGAATTTTGTGGTGTAGATTATATGTATGTGGTTTGTTGTGTAATTGTGATGTAGGTTTGAATTATGTAGTTTGTTGAATGATGTGGTGTGGAATGGAAATGTTTAGAGTTCAATTTGACTGACGTTGAAGTGTGCGCTGTTGAGTGAAAATTATGTTGAGTGGTGGTATGAGGCATGGTGTGAAGTGTAGTTATGTGGAATGTTGCTACGTGGCATGGACTGGATTTATGTGGAGTGTATTTATGCAATATGGAGTAGAGCATAATTAAGTGGAGGTACATTATGTGGTGCTGAGTGGTATTATGTGGAGTGTAATTATGTTGTGTGATGAATTGTGTGGGGATGAATTGTGGAATTGTGTGACTTGTGGAATTATGTGGTATGGTGTGGTGTATAGTTGTGCAGAGTGGAATTATGCAGCATGTTGCAGAGTTGTATTTTGTGGAGGGTAATTATGTGTTTTGGAGTGGAGTGTAAATATGTGTGTGAAGTATAATTATATAGGTTGAAGTGGAATTATGTGTAGCTGAATTGTGTTGTGTGGAGAGTAATTATGTGGTTTGGAGCGGTATTAAATTGTGTGGAATGTTATTATGTGATGTGGAATTATGTGGTATGGAGTGAAGAGGAAATATGTGTTTTTTAATTTTTAGGATTGTAATTATGTGGTATGGAATGTTGTAGGGTTAAATTATGTATAGTAAAGATGTTCAAATGTGCTGTGTGTGGTAGACTTAGCATAGCTGCCAAGGTTTCAGATTGTGATGTGTGACATTTTCATAATTTCAGTGGAATTATGAATGACATTTTAACGACTATGAGTGACACTTTCTCATGAGCAAAATCAAGCAATTAAGAAGAGGGAAACATAAATATTAGAAATTACGGCCATTTGAGCAACTAGAAACTCTAAGAAAGTCACTGAACTAAAGTGCACTAACAGAAGGCTACTAAAAACTAAGGAGAGTCAGACTGTGGGAATGTCACCCTATATTACAGTTAAATTATGAAAACGTCACACTTACCAATCTGAAACCTTGTCATCTATTAGTGAATCAGTGTGAAAATGTGCTCTAATTGTTGAGTATTCTTCTGTACCCTCATGGTGACCAGCCTGCCAGGTGTCTTGGCAAACTTGCAAACGCCAAACAGTTTTCCATCAGCTACATATTAATGTAACTCTACAAGATAAATACATAGGATGTTCTCTGCAGAAATCAGAGGTTTGCCTTTGTCAGGGTGTACTTACTCCATGCTTTCAAAGTGGCAGTTCATTCAAGGTCCAATCAGGCCTCCCATAATGTCTGGTTACTCTGCGTAGAAATGCTGCAAGTTGTTTTTAAATGCTTTTCTGTGGTCAGATTAAACCTTCCGAAAAGAGCTGCTTTCATCTATGAGTAATCAGTCCATTTCTGGGATGCTACAATCACAGTAAGACCCAGCGACTTACCCTCTAGTACGTCCTCGGTGATCGTCTTTCTGAGGTAGGGTGAAAACTAGGATCTAACATGTTTAAGGACTATGTGGTCTAGACTGCCCTGGGCTGAAGTGTTTCGTCCATTTAGCCAGGAGTGTGAGGAGGGGAGATCGGAGCCTGAAGCAGTATGCGCCATGGTAGGAACGTTGACCCTTGGCACACTCAGCTCATCTGCGGAGCAAGGTCTGTAGGTGCATTAATACAACACCTGCTGGATGGAGGGGACCTGAGGCCGCTTCTGTGTGCGTGTAAATTGGGACTCTCTGGCCTGCGACCAGCAGGCAGAGGCCTGAACTTGAGAGACTGGATGAGGCAATATAGTAGACTGTTGGATCATGCCTCTTGATATACTCTAGTCAAAAGAGGAGCATTGAGGACTGCAGGAGGGCCAACAGGCATTGGATGGCTGCGAGGTGACTGACCACAGTAACAGATTGAACTACGAGAGAAGACTAGAGGCGCTAACCCTCTGAGGAGCAATACTTCATGGTAGTAAGGAGAGGGGATGTTATGTCTTTGCCCTCCGATAGTGTATTGTGCTGCATCAATACAATGTCACCTGGGTATAATAACGCTTTCGGAAACCATTGTCACTCATTTAGCAATTACTCAATGTAGCACCCCTAATCAGTGCAGCTATATATCTATCTTGCATCTGAAGAAATCAACGCTCTGACACAGGTAAGAGTTACCAATACACCTAGGTCACAGGAGTTACGGGACCTTCACTATTAACGTTTTTGTTTTTCATTCCGGTATGTCTGCTGCTGAAAGTAGCTTTTAAAGCCATGTGAAAGTTTCGAAGAAAACAAGGAGGAATCAGCCTGGAAACAGACTCCTACATGTTATTCCTTTAATACTTACTCATCGTTATTTCCGTTCCCCCAACAACAAAACAGCAATGAAAATGGGCACTGTGGTGTCATCGTGTTGGAATCTTAGATCCCGGCTCCTCCATGCAGGGAGGCGGGGGGTATTCAGGGTTACATCACCCACTCCAGAGCTCCGGTGCCCTTCTCAAGCTCCTAGCTCCTGTCAAAAACCTGTCCTTGCATATGTCGCACTTGAAATGGCTGACATCGTAGGGATGCCGTGCATGGCACGGGCCTGCAACAAATCCTCGCCAGACCTAACTTTATAGACATACTACGGAAATTTGGCAAAATGTTGTGGGCATAGAAAAAGGACATTCATTACAGGACTACCACACAGGCAGCTGTACTGCATAACAACATTTAACGCACCGCATTTAGGAAACAGGGGAAGTGTAGGAAAGTGGATTTCTTTTGCAGTAACCCACCACTTTTTGCCACACTACTGATGCATTTTTACTTGGTGTGCCCTGGGTCCCTGCCAATCAGGTTCCCAGTGCCTGTGTTATTTCCCCAAAACAACCCCAATTGGCATCTCTGGCCACAGGTCCAGAGGGCAGTGTTACCAGAGAAGGCCTCTAAGGGCTGCAGCACTTATTGTGCCACCCTTAGAGGCCCTGTACCTTTACACACACACACTGCCTTTGCAGGCTGCGTGTTTTGGTGCAGAACAAAGTGAAAGGTTGACATGGCACACACCCCTGTTTGCCATGCCTACAACCCACTGCTCTGTCATAGATCAGTCACCTCTCTAGCTGGGTGCCCTATGCAAGTGGTGAGGGTACAGGTGCATGAGCCCTATGCCCCTACAGTGTCTGAGTCCATTCTTGGGCACTGTAAGTGTAGTGCTGCCATTAAGATTATATGGTGCTGGGAGTTTGTCATGACAAACTCCACAGCACCATAATGGCTACACTGAAAACTGGGAAGTTTGGTATCAAACTTCTCAGCACATTAAACCCACACTGATGTCAGTGTGGGATTTAATGAACAATGCATACACAGGGCATCTTAGAGATGCTCCCTGAAAATGAACCCACCTCTAGTGTCTTGACCGAGTGGCTGCTTAGGTTGCCACGACCAGACATGTTTCTGGACCCCTGGGTCGAGAGCCTGCTGCTCTTGGGGGCCTGAAACAATGCACATCCTGGGACGAGGTGCCAAGCCTCCTCCCCCAAGATGGGCAGGGTTCACGAAGGGAAGCTTTAAAGGCTTGCCACCTTTGTGAGCTTCCCCAGACCACTTGTTGCTTTCAGCAACTGGTCCCCACTAGTTCTGCCCCCCACTTTGAGTGGGAGAAGTGGCGGGAAAACCAAGTGAGGAAGAGAGGTGTGCCCACCTCTGCCAACTCCACCCCTCAGGTGGGGGAGGCGAGGTGAAGCACAATTCTGAGTCCCCGCCATCTTGAGGATGGAGGGACCCAACCAACCAGGGACAGGCTTGTGCCCCCATCCCACTGGAGGGTGGCACAATAGGGGGTGTACCCACCCCAGGGAAGGGATCAATTGGTCCCTGCCCTCTACCTACCTGTAAAGCCCCTAAATCTAGTATTTAGGAGGCACCCTGAACCTTGATTCCTCACACCCAGAAACAACAAGAAGAAAAGAAGAAGGACCGAACAGCCTGCAGCCAGCTAACAAGAGGAAGACGCCCACTGACTTTGCCCCAGCCCTACAGGCCTGTCTCCCCTCGAACTTGCTCCTGCGAAATCCCGGTGTGTCCTGCAACCTGTATCCTCAAAAACCCCAGAGGACCTGCCTGCCTTCACTCCCAAAGACTTCTTCTCCCGTGAACACCGGATTTGTTCAACTGCAACCTCAGCAGCAGCCTGAGACTGCGAATCCAGCCCCCTCTGCACCTGCCGAACCCGGCCTGAGCTTGAGTGGAAAAACACCACGAGGAGGTCACCCCGGCGATTCTGAACCGAGATCCGGCAACTCCTGACCTGCCTCAAGCCTCCAGCCGACGCCTGCAGTCTAAATCCAGAAGGCCCCCTAACCGCTACCAGGAGCTGATAATAAGCTCTGACCCCAAAAGGCATGCCTGCACCCGACATCCCACGGCTTTGTGTGCCCACACCAACGGAGCCTAACCAACACTTAACTTCCCAACTTACCCCTTGAAGTGGTGGTCGCACCCAGAAGTCTTTCGTCTCCCAGCCTGCAGTGCTTTTGCAAACCGGAGGTTCTTCATTGAAAACAACGAGGCGCGCAATGTCAAAACAGCACTCTGCACCCTGGCCGCCTCAGTACCGCTGAGGGTGCACCTTTTGTGCTACTTTGTTTTCCCCATTTGCCCTCACCTAAACCCTAGGAGATTTGCTCCCACAACCCGGTGGCTTGCTTGCCAGCAGCCACCAACCGGAGGCCCCCTATCCCCCCTTGGATAACATTGGGCCTCAACACTCTGCACCCGGCCGCCCTAGTGCCGCTGAGGGTGTAGCAAGAGTGAATCACTGGCCTTGGGGGACCCCTGAGTCTAACCCCAGAACCTTAACTCCCACAGTCGATAACTTACCCGTGAACCGATAACCTGTTTTTCCTCCATTGGATAACATTGACAATTTTCTTCCAAAAAGTTTCTAAGTGTGGAGTTTTGAAATCTAAAAATATTCTTTAAAAATCGCACAAATAACCAAAACGTATTTACTTACCTGTTTGCAGGAAATGCCCCAGTGCTGAATCTAGGTATCCAGCACTGAGTTAGAAAAGTAACATATAAAGTAACTTACCTGTCATTTTCTGAAAAAGCCTAATCATTTCAATGTACTGTATTTGCTAAGTATTGCAACCTACTGCATCCCCTGTAAATCAAACAAAGTAAAGTATTTAATGCTTACCTGTGCCAGGCTTGCTTGGTTCGAAAAATAAAACAACAGTATATATTTTTATACACAAACAACATTTGCTGACTGAGTGTGTACATCAAATGCTTAACACTGTCCTCTGATACTGCCTTACTGCTCGACCACTCTACCACAAATAGAGAGTATGGTTCTATCTAACTTTAACCTCTGCCTACCTCTGGGGTCACCTGGTCTCTATGCACACTATACCTCATTTTGGTGTAGTATATATAGAGCCAGTTTCCTACAGGAAGCACCAGAAAACAGACATCGGTACATGGAAATAATACTACACCAGCATTGATTAGCAGCACTGGTACCCGAGGAGGCGCAATGCCTGTTATGAGTAATTTTGCATTTCAGTGCGGTGATGCGGATCCCCACACTTAAATGTGTTATTCTAATGCCAGATGCGTGATACTTGGCAGGGCTGAATTAGGTGGCGTGGATTCGGACAAGCTCTGCACCCTAAGATTTTTATGTCATAGAGTATAAAGGGGACGTTTGTCTATTTGTCTTTGTAAAAATAATATGGGCTGTTTCTTTACCTTCCGGTACATTTCTGAACAATTTGTTAAGCTAAATTGTATTTTGCATTTTGTTCGCATGCAGGGAAGAATGAGTGTCTGGCAGACATGCAAAAAATCATCCTACATCTAAGTATTAACTTCCACAATTCTAAGCAGTAATTCCAATCCGAGAATGAGTTACCTGTTTGCTTTACAACTAGAGTTAGTAAAACAAGTAAGTGCTTTGCGAGCCTGTATAAGTAGCAAAGGTTTTAAAGGGACTCGTTTTCGTGCAAGGTATCGCTTTTCCCAGTTCACTGAAGGGATAAAAAACATCTCCAGATAATAATAGGGTTGACAGGCTGTGCAATAGCAGAATATTGATATGTGTGGATCTGGTGAGGACTGCAGGCAGCAAGTGCTTGATACGCTATTTGCATAAGAAAATACTTTATATTTCTTTCCTTATCCTCCATTAGTTATTAGTAAGTAAGGGGTAGCGAATCGTTCATCAACAGCATTCGGTTAGTCTTAGGGAGACAAAGAATGCTGTGGTCTGTGGTAGATGCAGCCCAGAAGTCCTAGATATATGTATCAGGAGATGCCATTGAAAGGAAGTGGAAATGCGCTTTAGATGTTGCCGGTATTGATGGCTCCTGTGAGGTTGCAGACTTCGCTGGGCTGACAGTGGGTGGGGAAATGCTACGTTGTCACTATAGGTTTAATTACATGAATAGCGCATTCTCTCTGGTGTTTGTCCTTGGGGTACTTGCTGACTGGTACTACGCATGGGATCAGGTTTGCCTTTGACAGGAGGTATGGTTTAGTGGGGTACATAGTGTAAATTAATGTTGGTGTGAGAAAACAAAAATCGGACCCTTTCTACATTTAATATTATTGTGTGCATCATGCAAAGGATGAAAAGTAGCTGGAACGGCTTTGATGCTGTAGCGGCTAGAAGGAAGAACTGTTTTGGCGTGGTCAGTTGAAGAGTTTGTTTAACATGTTTTAAACTACCACAGTGGCATTGGGTAGGGCAGCAGCTGAAAGGCTCTGTCTTTACTGGTAGATAGTGGTTAGATGAGGACCGGCCATCAGTCTTTCTGTCAGTGGTGGACAGGGGAGCAGTGGGCGGCAGTCACGGGTTCGCAGTGACATCCGAGGGGTGGCTTTAAAGCCGGGCGGAAAAGCATAACTGCTTGTTACGTAGGGGTGAGAGTTGAGTTAATGGATGCGTTAGTAGCAGGCACAAAGGCAGTGGTCTGTGTTTAGAGGTGGTCAACTGAGCGGGCTTCGCTTGTAGGTGGGTCATCATGTAGGAGGATGTGTTTGGTGGGCCGGCTGGAGGCAGTGTTATGTAACTTTGCTAGAGGGCGCAGCAGCAGTATTTACTGATATATGTAAATCGCCCGATGAAAGGGCGGATGTGACCAATGGAGGAACCAGAATCCTTTTTTTATGGCTGTGGTGAACCCCTGCAGTATGGCGGGTCGCTGGCCTGAGAGCTCTTGACTAACGCGGAGAATGGGGGGCCCCCTCCATGAATTTTGCACGGGGGCCCTCAAATTTCTTAACGCCACTGATAAAATTGCATAAAAGACTTTTAACATTGACATTGATCTCTGCTTTGTATACTGATGTCTAATATAAAGTTTTAATCCTACGTATGTCTCCCTGACCCTGGAATAATTTGAAGACACAGGGGATGCGAAACACCCAAGAAGGTCGATGTGAACTGTTTGAAAAGAAACGCTCTTCAAAAGGTGTCAAAATCACTTGTGTTTTTATTTCCTTTCCTTCACTGATTTTTTTCATCACAACTATTGTAACAGGGCTCAAGTCGAGGATAGATGCAGGTAGATGCTGTCTACCCACTATTTTCAGAGGGTAGACACTGTCTACCCTGCTGTAAAGCTGGCCACTTTCAACGGAGTGCCACGTTCCTTTCCTACTTCTCCTGGAATTCACAGAAATATCCTGAACTCGTCCCTGTGTGATTTTCTGACATTGGGACACTTTCAGCAGTGCCTGTACACTGTCTGCTTTTGTTCCGAGCAGCAACGTGCAGGCGGGGAAGGAGCTTATCAGATTTGAGCTTTGCCAATAACAAAAGCCGGTTTTAAGGGGCCATTGCGCCTATTTTTGTTGGAGTATCCTCGCAGGGAGCTATTGGGAGCCTCACACCTAGATGGAATGAAGATAAAACAAAGCTCACATCTTATCACTTCATAGATGCAGAGGAGAGAAATGCTTTTGACTTTGTTCAGTCCCTGTATATAAGAGATATGCATACACTGTAAGAATGTCATGTGTTGGTCGCCCCAGTATTTACACAAATAACAATTTAAATAGCACTATTTTGTTTTGTTTCTTTTATAGCGCTTTAGCACTACTCACCCCAAAGCAGAGTGCCTCAGCACTTTACATCACAGGTACAGATTATACATTGACAATAAATCATATGTTTGTACATCAATATAAAGGATGTGTACCATAAAACAGTGAGGGTAACATGGTGTAGTAGTCACATGAGTTTCATAGCGCACTGAGCTGTATTAGAAGGATTACAAGCTATGCAAGTAACAAAAGGATCTCTTACTTAAAAATAGTTAACCACTTGCCTATTTACATAAAATAAAAATCTGTCATCTACGTTACATATTGTGCTTTGCAGGATACATATTAACACTCTATGGTAATTTGATTCAAAAGTAGGACTAGGTAACACATATCTCTCCAGCAAATACGTTAACTTCCAGAGTTATCTTACCATTATTTATATTCCCTGAGATTTAGGTGGCACACAAAGATCTCTGCAGCACCTGCCTTAACCCCATAAAATATTTTAGAACAGATTTACTGCCACGTTTCTCCGTGTTGCCAATTTATGTGCAGCAGTCTTTAAAAAATAAATGTATATGTTGGGTCTCAGATTTTGGGTTGGGCGGCATCAATATTTTGCCACAACCCCAATGCAAAATCTAATTTGTTATCTAATTTGTTAAATATTGTAATGCACTCAAATGTACTCAAATGTAGACCTGCTAAACATATGTGAGGCCTTAAGATCTGATGTCACTTCCTGTGAGGTCATGGGTTGTGATGCCACTTCTTGTAATGCCACATGCAATGTCACGCACCATGATGTTGAGAGAGCGCAAATCAAGAAAATATAGAAGTGCACCATATTTATAAGCACGTTGTATTAGTTTAGTAAACCTTATATAAGAGTGTCGAATTATAGAGTGAAAATACATAATAGTGTTTAATTAGAATAGAATACTTATATCAAGTGTGAAAAGCTAATGTAGATGTTTGTAGTGATGTTAGAATGATGTTGAAATCCTATGTTATGTGGCGGCGGTAGGGGAAAATGTAATGCTGCTAAACGTAGAAATGTGTAGGCCATATGGCAGTTCACATAGAGTACAAGATGCTGTTACACTCTTACACGATGGTGGATTTCAATGTTATTGTAATTCAAAGTAGTATTGATCCTAGAACTGAAATATGTTTTATAGACGTTTCATATAATCATTGTGTGTAATAAGTTAGAATACTGTTTAGAAGAAATTAAATGTTTTGCAGAATGCACAGGCCCGTTCATGTAATACTAGATAGGCCTGAATAGACAAAAGTCATTTCTTTTGATCTGCATGTGCTCGTTAGAGAAAGGCTGTGTTAGGCACAAACTGTGGAGCCTGTTTGAATGGTTTACGACTTAAAGATATAGTGGAGTGCGGAATTTGGGGCCCACAGTGCAAGTGTCTGTTTGCAGGTGCGAGGAGGTTTTAATCAAGAGAGTGATGAATAGACTTTTGTTCAAGAGAGCCAGGCACAGGCCTGGAGGAGTCTTCAGGAATTTCCTGGGGGTACCGTCTTGCCGGAGAGGAGCCTGGGAAGCAAGGTCAACGCTAACGATGGGCCTAGAGGAGTACCAGCATGGAGCATACCAGAACCAACACCACGTGAGGGGCGTCTCTGAGGGGTGTCTCCAAAGGGCGTTCCTATTGTAAGTGTGATTTTGTATTAGGGACAGCAACCCTGGGTGGAGTTAAGGCAGATGATCTGAGGAACCTAAGAGAGCGGATGGGTAGGCAGATAGGGAATTGCGAGACATCGTTTTTGGAACAAAGACTAAGGGAAGTGTGTGATCTTCTTTGGAAGTCACCACTGCTGACACCTTTTTAGGTTAAGATCTTGCTAAGTAGGGATGTCACTTAGTCTAGTGTAGGGACAGTCTAACCTGATTTCTTTCCTTTCTGTAAATGACTCATAAGCTACAGCTTGTGTCTATTCTTGCAACTTTGATGATTTTTTAATTGGTTTTGGTAATATTCTTCTGCCGACTAAGAGCATTTAGAAAATTCATGTTTGTATTGATACCCGTATATCTTTTGAACCTTATATTGAGATGTTTGTATCTCCAGTTAAGTTTGGCTTTGTAATAAACTTTTAAACCTTTTAAGCTTCAGTGGTTCTTTAGAGTGGAGAAAGTCATTAACTGATTGACCTAGTAGTGGATTGCCTTTTACTCTATGACAGGTACCAACGGTTCAGTCGACCGGAGTTGGGATCTAGATCTATAACAATAGACTAGAAATCTC
Source organism: Lissotriton helveticus (assembly GCF_964261635.1). Taxonomy (NCBI): domain Eukaryota; kingdom Metazoa; phylum Chordata; class Amphibia; order Caudata; family Salamandridae; genus Lissotriton; species Lissotriton helveticus. Next base: position 1,450,825,792 of record NC_136068.1, read on the forward strand.
GCGTTAACAGTTGGTAGCAGAGTGAGGATGGTTACCTTCTTGAGGAAGGTGATCTAGACTAGGTTAAGTTTACCCCAAGGTCCCTGGAGATCGAGAGGTGGCCCGCCGAAGAGGGTGCTGACGGCGCGAGAGAAAAGCAGCAGAATCGGACGAGAGTGAGTATAACAAGGGTCATGCGTGGACAGATTGCGGTGTTTTGTGTTGTATTGTATTGTAATGTCATGCGGAGTTGAATGCCTGTAGTGTGAATGAGAGAGGGTTGTGAGCGCGCGCAACCTGGTAGACTGGTAAACTGGTAACCTGGGAAACGGGGAATCGGTGAACTGGTGAAAATCTTAAGTTCGGGGAAGAGCTTAAGTGGTTCGGGTGTATCGAACATCCAGAGTAGTTGTCGACCAGAGAAAAGGGGGTCATGAGGTACCATTGATCGCCCGCAGGACCGAGATAGGGGGAATGCAAGAGTGAGTGTGTGGGTAACGGACGCAGGTCGAAAGTTACCGTGTGCAAGTAACCTATCAGAGAAGGCGATTGTCTGGACGTACACGGAAAGACATTTCGTCGGTTAAGGTGACAATTACAGTTAGACTGTGGACGTACAGTCAAGGAAAGTGATCGCTTGGTCGGAAGTAATCATTTTTCAGAGTATGAATGGGACGCATGCATGACCGGGAGACGAGCGGAGAAAGGAGGGGAACTGCTGCGAAAGGGGGACGAGTGGCGTCAGCGAGAGCCGCGCTGAGATAGGTCGGTCGGTGTGAAGCCGCGCTGAGATGAGTGACGTCAGCGAGAGCCACGCTGAGATAGGTCGGTTGGTGTGAAGCCGCGCTGTGATGGGCGGTTGGTGTGACGTCAGCGAAGAGCCGCGCAGTGATAGGCCAGTTAGCGAGAACCGCGCTGAGATTGGTGGATTGTCATCAGGAAGTAAACGAACGCGGAGAAAGTAGAAATTCGTAGATTTTGAACATGAAGTGTTTTAAATGTTTGAGAGGGATTTTTAAGAGAAAAAGAAGAGAATCGTATTCCGGGGAAGAGGCACCGCCGGAGGGTACACCAGCTCACTATATGGCAACGAATGTTGGGTTGCATACTATACTGTGGCTTGGGACTTGGAGTAAGATTACAGAGGGGAATGAGGAACTGACTTTTCCAAAATACGGAACGTTTAGATTAGAAGTGTTACATCAATTGAAAGCAGTTATGTCCTCATTGAGACCTTTGCCTAGACCAACACAGTTTGAGGCCCTTAATGCGTGGATTAGGGCGGCGCACGACAGAAGTCAGCACAGACGCCAAGAAAGGGCACGGCGATCAGTAAGGGCAGTGCAAGATGCCAAATGGGATGCGGAAGCCAAGAAATGGAGGGTACAGGTGATTGAGGTAGATAAGTTGTACCCCTTGAGAGAAGTTACAGGTGGAAAGAAACCCATAGAAGAGGATGATGAGAGCGAGTCGGAGGATGGCCTAATAAATAGGTTGTTGATAGATAAACCACCTCCGGACAATAGGGAGATAGAAGGTACGGAGCTCTCAAGGAAAGGTAGGGTTGACACAGAAGAGAACAGGCCACTCCCTATAGCGGATTAGGTACCTACCAAAGGTGAGGAGATACCTCAACATAGTCCTGTACAGAGAGTAGTCGGAAGGTTTGTGGTGCAGAAGACGTCAGCAACAGAAAGGGTTGAGTCTTATGGATTACCAGATGCTCTTCAAGTACCCGTTACCATAGGTCCTGTAGTGTCGGTTTACCACCCAGAGAAAGGGAGAGAGAAAGAACAGGTACGGCTAGAAAGAGAGAGAGTTGAAATGGAGAGAAGGAATAACACGACAAATGCCTGGAGGCAATTGCCGGGACCGATAACGTGGAACACTCCATTGGAGTCAGCAGTGGATCCCGTAACAGAACAGGGGGGTCAAAGAGGACCGATGGACCTGAGGGGACCACGGCCGAAATCCTACAAGGAGTTGAGGGCTGACTTGAGGGAATGGGATGGGTCCACAGAAGCACCAAGCAACAGGTCAAGAGCAGAAGCAGAATGGGGAAGTCGAGGCAATGGAATATTATCTCACTGTGGGGCTAGCGAAAGCAGTCAGGAGTGGGAAGGTAAAAGTCAGGAGAGTAGAGGAGTTACACGTCATACAGACAGAGGAAATGGGCAGGAGCAAAGAGGCAGAGTGTGGAGAGACATCTCGTTTCATCCAAGTTGAGGGAGACCAAAGGACCCAAGAATACAGGGAAAGGTTTAGGTGCACTCACCATGCATCTAATGATAATGTACAGCACTGGAGTCGTGGGAGCATAGGGAACAGTGAAGGATCTTGCCATGTGCCGACAGATCAGAGACCACCGGCAAATGTTGAAGCAATGGGGAATAACGGAATGTCTTACCATACACCTAGAGAAACCATGCAGAATGAGAAATATGTGATTATGGGAAATAGAGGAGTGTTTCACCATACACCCAGAGAGGATGGAACTGCATGGGACCTGGAGAGATGGGAGCAAGGGAGGACTCCCCATAACTCGCCTGAGCCTAGACGTAGGACTCAGAGCTGTGATGGGAGAGATGTAAATAGACTCTCTAGAGATGGCATATTGAAAGCTGTAATAAAAGCCAAAAGACTTGACGTGTCCAGTTTAAAATCTGACCTGGACGAGATAATAGATGGTACAGTGCCGATAGAAAGGATTGACATGTACGAACAAGATGAGCTGCTGTTTATAGCAAAGGACATCACTCGAAAAGCCAGAGCAACTCATGAGAAACAGTCTGAACTGGCAGACAAGTATATGGTAGATTTGTCCAGAACCAAGGCATTACAGGGTAACCACAGGTTGCATTATTCAGATCAGGACCTAGATGAGAGGAGGACAACAGGATTAAAAACACACATAAGGGAACTGATCACAGGAATAAGAGCATGGAGAGATCTGGACAAATGGGAAGAGAGGTGGTCCAAAAAAGGAACTGTTAGGCGGAGTGCGAATGTGATGTCTCCGGAAGGAAGACTAATGCAGATGGAGGCATTCCCGTTGCGAGAAATAGCGAATGGGAATTATGTACACGTACCCTGGAGTAGGGGAGATTTGGCTGCCTTTACCAACTCGTTTCCGAAGTTAAGGGAGAACCCTGTAGAGTGGTACAAGCAGGTAGAGAGGTTTGTGAAGATCTCAAAAGTATTGTGGATTGATTTGAACACCTTGTTTGACATTGTGGTCGCAGGAGACTTGTGGATAGCATGCAAGGTTAGTGTCGAGTGGCCAACTACAGAACCAGCAAGGGATACTCGTACTAATGGACCGTCGGAAACAGTAATGTTAAAATATGATAGGGTAATGACATGGCTGAAGGAGAAGGTGCCACCACAAGGCATAGATTGGGTAAAAATAGACCGAACAAGACAGGAACCAAAGGAGACAGTCCATGAGTATTATGAGCGATTGTTGAAAGCATTCAAACAATACAGTGGACTAGATGTAATGGACCCTAAGGATATAGGACAGTTTGTATCAAAGTTTGTTTTGGGGTTGAGACCTGATATTTGTCTGATGATTCAGCAGCATTTAATTTGTTGGCAAAACAAACCATTGGATGAGATTTTGAGATACGCAAGATACTGCAGTGATGAGATAGAGTCCAAAGCAAAGAAATTAAAGGAAAAATTGATGATGGTGCAGATGCAGTCAGCTGGAAAGGGAGGACAGCAGCAACAGGGAACAGGGACAATGGGACGGAAATCAAACAGTCAGAATAAGGACAACGAGGAAAACCCTAGACCTAGGATAGATTTTGCTACATTGAAAAAAACGACAAAGTGTCATCAGTGTCACCAGGTGGGACATTGGAGACGCGAGTGTCCCTATAACCCTGAAAACGGAGAACTGGAAGTTCTAGAGGAAGAGGTTCAGGAAGTTCCAGTCCAAAGGGTGACAGTGACAAAGGGTAAGGTGGCCAAAGGGGGGATTCCGGCTCCACGAGCTCAGTTCCCTCAGCCACCAAAGATTACGACAGGAGGAAAGGTCTATAGACAAATGCCTTTGTTCACAGGTAAAGAAGAGTGTTACTACGTTGATCCATTGACGGGACGACGTGTAAGTAGAGAGGAGGACTGTACCCTTGGGGCAGTTCTAGAAGTGGATCAAAGAGGACCGTTTGTTGAGGCTGAAGTGGCAGGGTGTCCTACAACATTCTTGGTGGATACTGGAGCTACTCGATCAACTTTGAGATCGGCAGTGGTTCCAGATCTACCAATGTCGGGGGAAACGATCCAGGTGGTAGGAGTTGCAAATAAGAGAATGAATAGCCCTTTGACGGAACCAGTATCAGTGAAAATAGGAATCTACACGGATTAACATCAGTTTGTAGTATGTGATTCTAGTCCTGTGTGTCTGTTAGGAAGGGACTTATTGTGCAAACTTAATTGCACAATATACTGCACACCTCAGGGAGTGGAGGTACAGACTACAGATGATGACGCTACCTTCAAAGTTGTAAATTTGAGAACATGCATAGAACTGTACCCTACCCTGACAGTGGAGGAGCTCCCATGGGATTTACGAGATGCAGTGTCATCAGAGGTATGGGATTTTACTGGAGAAGAGATAGGACTGATCAAAGGAGTAGAACCGGTGAAGATTATGGTTAAACCAAATGCTGAATATCCAAGAACGCCCCAATACAAACTGACCCCGGAGACGATCGCAGGAATAAAACCTGTAATCGACTCTATGATAAAACAGGGAATACTGAAGGAAATCGTGGGAAGTCCATGCAACTCCCCGATTATGGGTTTGCAGAAACCTAGTGGGAAATTTAGAATAGTGCAGGATCTTCGAAAGATTAACAACATAGTTGTTTCATGTTGTCCAGTGGTACCGAATCTATCAGTGATATTGTTTCAGATACCATTCCAAGCTGAGTGGTTCACAGTGATAGACCTTGTCAGGCTTTCTTCTCAATCCCATTGGATGAGGAGAGCCAGTATCTTTTTGCTTTTAAGCTGGAAAATCGCATTTTAACTTGGCGTCGTATCCCACAAGGGTATACAGAAAGCCCATCAATTTTCAACCAGCTGTTGAAGAAAAATCTTGAAAGTCTGGTACTGCCGCAGAACTCGGTTCTGGTCCAGTACATAGACGACCTACTTGTTGCGTCAGAGACGGAAGAGGCCTGTAAGACAGATACCATTGCCTTGCTGAACCATTTAGCTGAAAATGGACACAAGGTATCTCCGAACAAATTGCAGTACTGTCTGACAGAAGTACAGTACTTGGGTCACAGGATAGAAAAGGGAAAGCGCAAAGTGTCACCAGATAGGATAGAGGCGATAATGAAGATGAACGCGCCTACGACACAGAGAGAAGTTAGAATGTTCCTAGGAATGGTTGGTTATTGCCGACAGTGGATAGCTAACTTTTCACTGAAACAAAACCATTACAAAAGCTGACGCACAAGGAGGTGAGTGATCCGGTACCATGGGACAAGGACTGTTTGATGGCGTTTCTACAGCTGAGAGAGGACTTGTGTCGCGCTCCGGCTTTGGGGATGCCTGACTATGAGAAACCATTTGCACTTTTCTGCTGTGAGAGAGAAGGCTGTGCTTTGTCAGTCTTGGTACAAATTCATGGAAATGCCCGTAGACCAGTTGCATACTTTTCGGCTACCTTAGATCCAGTAGCCGCAGCGTTGCCCGGATGTCTCAAATCCGTTGCTGCAACAGGTGTCAGCATTGAACAGTGTGAAAATATTGTCATGGGACACCAGTTAGTGGTGTATGTACCTCATTCTGTAGAATTATTAATGACCAGGACCAAGACACAGCACTTGACCAGTAGTAGGCTCACGCGCTACGAGCAAGTTATACCTGCTGCGGAGAACGTGACCCTTAAGAGGTGCTCTGTTTTGAATCCTGCTACGTTGATGCCACTTCCTAATGATATTGAAGGCGAGGAATGTGAAGATCACGACTGCCTTGATGTGACTGAACTATGCACGAAGCCAAGACCAGATATCGTGGATGAGCCGTTGATCGACCCTGATGAAATTTTCTTTGTTGATGGCTCATGTTTAAGAGACGATACTGGTCGGTTGAGAGCAGCTTATGCTGTTTGCACCATTACTGGAGTTGTGGAAGCCGCTTGCCTGGAAGGAGTACACTCCGCTCAGGTAGCAGAAATCATTGCATTGACACGTGCCTGTATAGCAGGAAACAAAATTAGAGTCACCATTTATACCGATAGCCAATATGGTTTCGGTGTAGTTCATGATTTTGGGCAGTTGTGGTCTCAGAGAGGTTACATGACCTCCTCTGGTTCGCCTATTCGAAATGGAGAATTTGTGCGACTGTTGTTAGAAGCATTACAGGGTCCAGCTGCAATTGCAATCGTCAAATGTGTAGCCCACACCAAAAATACAGATTTTGTGTCACAAGGTAATAGATATGCAGACGAAGTTGCCCGCTATTGTGCGGAGCACGGATATTCTTTCACGGAGGTGGAAGTAGGTGGGGCTCAGAAAAGACAGAGTTAAATATGATGCTAGAAACAGTTGATACTTGGGAGGATTTAAAACAGATGCAGGAGAATGCACCTGAGTCTGAGAAAAAGGCATGGGAAACAGCAGGTTGTGTGAAAAGTGAAATGGACTTCTGGGTTTCAGCAGATGTTAGGGCAGTATTACCTGAGGAATTTGCGAATCCCATGGCACGACAGATACATGGTCCAGTAAACTTAGGAAGAGATGCCATGCTGAGGGTATTTAGGCAGACTTGGTATTGCCCTAAGTTTAGGATTGCAGCAGAAGCAGTCTGTAGGAGATGCGTTACTTGTCAGCAACTGAACGTAGGGAAGAGAACACCAGTTACAATGAGTCACATTGGGAGGTCTGGGGGGCCTTTCAACAGAATGCAGTTAGATTTCATTGAGATGCCAAAAAGCAACCGCCTCAGGTATGTTCTGGTGGTTGTATGCATATTTTCCAGATGGGTCGAAGCATACCCTACACGCAGGTGCGATACACTCACAGTAGCAAAATTGTTGCTTAGAGAGTTGATCCCGCGCTTCGGGGTGCCGACCTCCCTGGAATCAGATCGAGGAACTCATTTCAACAGTGAGGTGGTGAAAATGCTTTGCTCTGCATTGAACATTCATCAGAAGTTGCACTGCAGTTATCGACCAGAGGCTTCAGGTATTGTGGAACAGATCAATGGCACTTTGAAGTTCCGAATAGCCAAAGTATGTTCATCGACTTCCTTAAGCTGGCCTGATGCTCTGCCCTTGGTACTCATGAGTATGCGCAGCACACCAGACAGGAGGACAGGTCTCTCTCCACACGAAGTTTTAATGGGGAGGGCAATGAGACTTCCGTCTGTACCAACTACAGCTTTGTTGAATATTACAGATGACCTGATCCTGGATTACTGCAAGGGGCTGTCTGACGCCATTCATTCTGTGTCTCTTCAGGTGCAGGCTGCTGAAGTTCCATCTTCAAGAGATCTATGTCACGACTTGTGTCCAGGTGACTGGATCCTGCTGAAGAAGCACGTCCGGAAGAACTGCTTAGACGTGCGTTGGAAGGGGCCCTATCAAGTTATCCTGACGACGAATACCGCTGTGAAGTGCGGAGGGCTGCCAAACTGGATTCACGCTTCCCATACTCAAAGAGTTCCAGCACCCCTGGAAGAAACAGCTCCTCTCGCAGATGAAAATCCAGCTGTGGATGGTGAACCACTAGAGGGGATCAGTCAAGCTGTGGGGGTGTCGGAAGAAGCTGGGAGCGCTACAGAACAAGAAGAAGGACAGGACGGCAGTGAAACTGAAGTTGCCACAGAAGGAGAAAGTTGCTGTGAATACGGCTCAGACCCAGATCAAGCCCAGAGTGATCAAGAACTGAATGGGAGGACAAGATACAGGAGAACAAAGCGTGGAGAGGATAGTTGGCCTGAAAGAAGGAAGAGGCCAAGCTTGAAACCAGCTCCAGAGAAAACTCTTGCCCCTGTATCTGAAGACTCGGATTTGGACGAAAGTACACAAGGACAGGAACAGGAAGGTCCGAGAAGATCGAGGAGGGTGCGAGTGCCTTGCAGAAGATACGCTACTCCTGAGTGGACCTACCTCACTGCAGATGTCCAGTGTACAGGGAACTGGGAGGGTGAGGGAAGTGACCCTGATCAGCACTGACCCCATCATAACAGTGGCAATAGTGTTGTTGATACCGGGAGTGGAAGTTGAAGGGTTGCTGACACTCAATATCCCCTATCCTCCTTATCTGAGTGGAATAAGAGACTTGGTTTTAAACAGAATAGACTTCCCAACTTGTTGTCCACGGAGGTCAATACTTGGGGAGGTCCTTCTTCGTTTGGAAATATTAGAAGCTGTGATTAGAGTCGCTGGAACACGTATAATTTCAGATTGCTAAAAAGACTGTGTGAAAGACTTTGCAAATAAGCAAATTGAGAGATAACCTAGCGCCAAGTGGAAGAAGAAGAAACTAGGGACTTCCATTTAGTGGACGGAGAAGGGCTAGGATTGTCTGTTGCTATAGAACACAAAGACTGATCTTGCGGAAAAGATTATCAGCTTCCAGGTGTGGTTCGGAAAGAGACATTGTGCTGTGAAAGAAAACTGGAACTAAACTGTTTGAGATCATGGAGGTTGGCAACCCGAACCGCAGGGCCAAATGTATAGTAGGCACACTTATAGTGGGAGTGATTTTTCTTATAGCTTTAGTAGTTACTATATCATATGTAGTGGGACATGAAAATGAAGAAAAGGCTGCAAGGGAAGCAAAAATGTTATCGACACAGAAACCTACTATTGCTGGTAAAAAGGGGGACAATACAGAGAAAGACAAAGCTTTACTAGCAGCTGAGACTCGTAGGTTACATGTAGATGAATCACAGGGGAACTTTAAATCAAATGCATATGCTAAATTGCTTTATGAATATATCGATGTTATGGAGGCTAAGAATTGTTATGTGTGCATGAAAATGCCAGCCTCTGTAGACGAAGGTATCAGATATCATCATCTTCCATTGACTTATGGAATTACATGTAGTTTGTTGCTTAGTATATTCTATGAACGTGATGGGTTTGAATACTATTTTTCGAATTTCGATGCCATTTTACCTGAAGTGCCGAACTACAAGCATTTAAATAAGTGGGATTATTATAAGAGTGAAGACAGATTACAGAAGTTTTTCCTTCCCTGGAATACATTAGATACTTCACATGCCCGAAGAAATAATTTGACTTGTAAAGTGTCAGAAATTGAGAAAAAGTTTGTAGGGCAGGTGGATGATCGATACCGGAGACAGAAGATTTTAAAAGCCTCAGGTCAATGGAAAACAGATTGGACCGAGGAAGAAAGGGCACATCAAAGAAAGGGTAGCAATGGTCCAATAGCTTTGGATCGAGAGAAAAATGGGAAACTATGTATACATAGGGGTGAAACCTATTATGAGAATGTGTTTGTGGGAAAAGTGAGTTGTGAACATGCTTTCCAATTAGAATACTATTCGAAGGACTTCTTGAAAGAAATGCAGGTGATCCCAAATGTATATTTTGTCTGTGGAAGAAATGCATACGTGAGACTACCAGATAATTGGTATGGATCATGTTATTTGGCAATTGTCTTCCCCAAAATATAGCATGCTGAGGATTTGGAAATTATAGAGGGAGGAACATCAGCTAGAGGAAGAAGGGATGTAAGCGCTGAAGAGGTAGTTGGGGACGTATTTGGTGCTATGTTTCCTATTTTAGGGATAGCACTAAATGATGTCAAAATAAGAAGATTGGCAACAGTTGTAGATAGGTTGTCCGCCAGTACTGCTAGGTCACTAATGCTGGTGGAGGGAGAAATGCAATCGATAAGGGCAATGGTTCTTCAGAACCGGCTTGCTCTAGATGTTCTGTTAGCCAAAGAGGGAGGAGTCTGTAAGGCTTTGAAGGTCCAGGAATGTTGCACTTACATTCCAGACAACTCGAAATCTTTAGAAAAGTACATTCGAAACATTACTGAAATACACAATGAAATTGAAGATTTGACAAAGGTAACAGTGTGGGAAAAGGTAGGTCAAGGAATGGGTAAAGTTGGAGGTTGGTTCGCCAACCTAGGAAAGAGTATTATTTGGTACGTACTGAAACCTATCATCATAATAGTGATTTGTATAATTACCTTGTGGGGATTGGTGCGGCTGTATCAATGGTATAGATCGAACAGGTTGCAAAGGACCATGAGAAGGCAAGAGAGGAGATTGACGGCGATGCAGGATAATCAGTACAGGAGTCTAAAGGCTCTAGAAATGATGAAACGAGGGGGTACTGCAACGACTTCAGTTTGACTCAGACCATACCTCAGGGATGGTGTTGTAATGGTGATGACTACTAGAAGTCATCAAGGGGGGATTGAGAGAGCGCAAATCAAGAAAATATAGAAGTGCACCATATTTACAAGCACGTTGTATTAGTTTAGTAAACCTTATATAAGAGTGTCGAATTATAGAGTGAAAATACATAATAGTGTTTAATTAGAATAGAATACTTATATCAAGTGTGAAAAGCTAATGTAGATGTTTGTAGTGATGTTAGAATGATGTTGAAATCCTATGTTATGTGGCGGCGGTAGGGGAAAATGTAATGCTGCTAAACGTAGAAATGTGTAGGCCATATGGCAGTTCACATAGAGTACAAGATGCTGTTACACTCTTACACGATGGTGGATTTCAATGTTATTGTAATTCAAAGTAGTATTGATCCTAGAACTGAAATATGTTTTATAGACGTTTCATATAATCATTGTGTGTAATAAGTTAGAATACTGTTTAGAAGAAATTAAATGTTTTGCAGAATGCACAGGCCCGTTCATGTAATACTAGATAGGCCTGAATAGACAAAAGTCATTTCTTTTGATCTGCATGTGCTCGTTAGAGAAAGGCTGTGTTAGGCACAAACTGTGGAGCCTGTTTGAATGGTTTACGACTTAAAGATATGGTGGAGGCCGGAATTTGGGGCCCACAGTACAAGTGTCTGTTTGCAGGTGCGAGGAGGTTTTAATCAAGAGAGTGATGAATAGACTTTTGTTCAAGAGAGCCAGGCACAGGCCTGGAGGAGTCTTCAGGAATTTCCTGGGGGTACCGTCTTGCCGGAGAGGAGCCTGGGAAGCAAGGTCAACGCTAACGATGGGCCTAGAGGAGTACCAGCATGGAGCATACCAGAACCAACACCACGTGAGGGGCGTCTCTGAGGGGTGTCTTCAAAGGGCGTTCCTATTGTAAGTGTGATTTTGTATTAGGGACAGCACCCCTGGGTGGAATTAAGGCAGATGATCTGAGGAACCTAAGAGAGCGGATGGGTAGTCAGATAGGGAATTGCGAGACATCGTTTTTGGAACAAAGACTAAGGGAAGTGTGTGATCTTCTTTGGAAGTCACCACTGCTGACACCTTTTTAGGTTAAGATCTTGCTAAGTAGGCATGTCACTTAGTCTAGTGTAGGGACAGTCTAACCTGATTTCTTTCCTTTCTGTAAATGACTCATAAGCTACAGCTTGTGTCTATTCTTGCAACTTTGATGATTTTTGAATTGGTTTTGGTAATATTCTTCTGCCGACTAAGAGCATTTAGAAAATTCATGTTTGTATTGATACCCGTATATCTTTTGAACCTTATATTGAGATGTTTGTATCTCCAGTTAAGTTTGGCTTTGTAATAAACTTTTAAACCTTTTAAGCTTTAGTGGTTCTTTAGAGTGGAGAAAGTCATTAACTGATTGACCTAGTAGTGGATTGCCTTTTACTCTATGACAGGTACCAACGGTTCAGTCGACCGGAGTTGGGATCTAGATCTATAACAATAGACTAGAAATCTCGCGTTAACAGTTGGTAGCAGAGTGAGGATGGTTACCTTCTTGAGGAAGGTGATCTAGACTAGGTTAAGTTTACCCCAAGGTCCCTAGAGATCGAGAGGTGGCCCGCCGAAGAGGGTGCTGACGGCGCGAGAGAAAAGCAGCAGAATCGGACGAGAGTGAGTATAACAAGGGTCATGCGTGGACAGATTGCGGTGTTTTGTGTTGTGTTTGTATTGTAATGTCATGCGGAGTTGAATGCCTGTAGTGTGAATGAGAGAGGGTTGTGAGCGCGCGCAACCTGGCAGACTGGTAAACTGGTAACCTGGGAAACGGGGAATCGGTGAACTGGTGAAAATCTTAAGTTCGGGGAAGAGCTTAAGTGGTTCGGGTGTATCGAACATCCAGAGTAGTTGTCGACCAGAGAAAAGGGGGTCATGAGGTACCATTGATCGCCCGCAGGACCGAGATAGGGGAATGCAAGAGTGAGTGTGTGGGTAACGGACGCAGGTCGAAAGTTACCGTGTGCAAGTAACCTATCAGAGAAGGCGATTGTCTGGACGTACACGGAAAGACATTTCATCGGTTAAGGTGACAATTACAGTTAGACTGTGGACGTACAGTCAAGGAAAGTGATCGCTTGGTCGGAAGTAATCATTTTTCAGAGTATGAATGGGACGCATGCATGACCGGGAGACGAGCGGAGAAAGGAGGGGAACTGCTGCGAAAGGGGGACGAGTGACGTCAGCGAGAGCCGCGCTGAGATAGGTCGGTCGGTGTGAAGCCGCGCTGAGACGAGTGACGTCAGCGAGAGCCGCGCTGAGATAGGTCGGTTGGTGTGAAGCCGTGCTGTGATAGGGCGGTTGGTGTGACGTCAGCGAAGAGCCGCGCAGTGATAGGCCAGTTAGCGAGAACCGCGCTGAGATTGGTGGATTGTCATCAGGAAGTAAACGAACGCGGAGAAAGTAGAAATTCGTAGATTTTGAACATGAAGTGTTTTAAATGTTTGAGAGGGATTTTTAAGAGAAAAAGAAGAGAATCCTATTCCGGGGAAGAGGCACCGCCGGAGGGTACACCAGCTCACTATATGGCAACGAATGTTGGGTTGCATACTATACTGTGGCTTGGGACTTGGAGTAAGATTACAGAGGGGAATGAGGAACTGACTTTTCCAAAATACGGAACGTTTAGATTAGAAGTGTTACATCAATTGAAAGCAGTTATGTCCTCATTGAGACCTTTGCCTAGACAAACACAGTTTGAGGCCCTTAATGCGTGGATTAGGGCGGCGCACGACAGAAGTCAGCACAGACGCCAAGAAAGGGCACGGCGATCAGTAAGGGCAGTGCAAGACGCCAAATGGGATGCGGAAGCCAAGAAATGGAGGGTACAGGTGATTGAGGTAGATAAGTTGTACCCCTTGAGAGAAGTTACAGGTGGAAAGAAACCCATAGAAGAGGATGATGAGAGCGAGTCGGAGGATGGCCTAATAAATAGGTTGTTGATAGATAAACCACCTCCGGACAATAGGGAGATAGAAGGTACGGAGCTCTCAAGGAAAGGTAGGGTTGACACAGAAGAGAACAGGCCACTCCCTATAGCGGATTGGGTACCTACCAAAGGTGAGGAGACACCACAACATAGTCCTGTACAGAGAGTAGTCGGAAGGTTTGTGGTGCAGAAGACGCCAGCAACAGAAAGGGTTGAGTCTTATGGATTACCAGATGCTCTTCAAGTACCCGTTACCATAGGTCCTGTAGTGTCGGTTTACCACCCAGAGAAAGGGAGAGAGAAAGAACAGGTACGGCTAGAAAGAGAAAGAGTTGAAATGGAGAGAAGGAATAACACGACAAATGCCTGGAGGCAATTGCCGGGACCGATAACGTGGAACACTCCATTGGAGTCAGCAGTGGATCCCGTAACAGAACAGGGGGGTCAAAGAGGACCGATGGACCTGAGGGGACCACGGCCGAAATCCTACAAGGAGTTGAGGGCTGACTTGAGGGAATGGGATGGGTCCACAGAAGCACCAAGCAACAGGTCAAGAGCAGAAGCAGAATGGGGAAGTCGAGGCAATGGAATATTATCTCACTGTGGGGCTAGCGAAAGCAGTCAGGAGTGGGAAGGTAAAAGTCAGGAGAGTAGAGGAGTTACACGTCATACAGACAGAGGAAATGGGCAGGAGCAAAGAGGCAGAAAGACGGAGTGTGGAGAGACATCTCGTTTCATCCAAGTTGAGGGAGACCAAAGGACCCAAGAATACAGGGAAAGGTTTAGGTGCACTCACCATGCATCTAATGATAATGTACAGCACTGGAGTCGTGGGAGCATAGGGAACAGTGAAGGATCTTGCCATGTGCCGACTGATCAGAGACCACCGGCAAATGGTGAAGCAATGGGGAATAACGGAATGTCTTACCATACACCTAGAGAAACCATGCAGAATGAGAAATATGTGATTATGGGAAATAGAGGAGTGTTTCACCATACACCCAGAGAGGATGGAACTGCATGGGACCTGGAGAGATTTATTTATTTTATTTATTTTATTTTTTGCATTTGTATGGCGCGCAGCTACCCAAAAAGGGTTTCCCGGCGCCGAATGGGATGGGAGATGGGAGCAAGGGAGGACTCCCCATAACTCGCCTGAGCCTAGACGTAGGACTCAGAGCTGTGATGGGAGAGATGTAAATAGACTCTCTAGAGATGGCATATTGAAAGCTGTAATAAAAGCCAAAAGACTCGACGTGTCCAGTTTAAAATCTGACCTGGACGAGATAATAGATGGTACAGTGCCGATAGAAAGGATTGACATGTACGAACAAGATGAGCTGCTGTTTATAGCAAAGGACATCACTCGAAAAGCCAGAGCAACTCATGAGAAACAGTCTGAACTGGCAGACAAGTATATGGTAGATTTGTCCAGAACCAAGGCATTACAGGGTAACCACAGGTTGCATTATTCGGATCAGGACCTAGATGAGAGGAGGACAACAGGATTAAAAACACACATAAAGGAACTGATCACAGGAATAAGAGCATGGAGAGATCTGGACAAATGGGAAGAGAGGTGGTCCAAAAAAGGAACTGTTAGGCGGAGTGCGAATGTGATGTCTCCGGAAGGAAGACTAATGCAGATGGAGGCATTCCCGTTGCGAGAAATAGCGAATGGGAATTATGTACACGTATCCTGGAGTAGGGGAGATTTGGCTGCCTTTACCAACTCGTTTCCGAAGTTAAGGGAGAACCCTGTAGAGTGGTACAAGCAGGTAGAGAGGTTTGTGAAGATCTCAAAAGTATTGTGGATTGATTTTAACACCTTGTTTGACATTGTGGTCCCAGGAGACTTGTGGATAGCATGCAAGGTTAGTGTCGAGTGGCCAACTACAGAACCAGCAAGGGATACTCGTACTAATGGACCGTCGGAAACAGTAATGTTAAAATACGATAGGGTAATGACATGGCTGAAGGAGAAGGTGCCACCACAAGACATAGATTGGGTAAAAATAGACCGAACAAGACAGGAACCAAAGGAGACAGTCCATGAGTATTATGAGCGATTGTTGAAAGCATTCAAACAATACAGTGGACTAGATGTAATGGACCCTAAGGATATAGGACAGTTTGTATCAAAGTTTGTTTTGGGGTTGAGACCTGATATTTGTCTGATGATTCAGCAGCATTTAATTTGTTGGCAAAACAAACCATTGGATGAGATTTTGAGATACGCAAGATACTGCAGTGATGAGATAGAGTCCAAAGCAAAGAAATTAAAGGAAAAATTGATGATGGTGCAGATGCAGTCAGCTGGAAAGGGAGGACAGCAGCAACAGGGAACAGGGACAATGGGACGGAAATCAAACAGTCAGAATAAGGACAACGAGGAAAACCCTAGACCTAGGATAGATTTTGCTACATTGAAAAAAACAACAAAGTGTCATCAGTGTCACCAGGTGGGACATTGGAGACGCGAGTGTCCCTATAACCCTGAAAACGGAGAACTGGAAGTTCTAGAGGAAGAGGTTCAGGAAGTTCCAGTCCAAAGGGTGACAGTGGCAAAGGGTAAGGTGGCCAAAGGGGGGATTCCGGCTCCACGAGCTCAGTTCCCTCAGCCACCAAAGATTACGACAGGAGGAAAGGTCTATAGACAAATGCCTTTGTTCACAGGTAAAGAAGAGTGTTACTACGTTGATCCATTGACGGGACGACGTGTAAGTAGAGAGAAGGACTGTACCCTTGGGGCAGTTCTAGAAGTGGATCAAAGAGGACCGTTTGTTTAGGCTGAAGTGGCAGGGTGTCCTACAACATTCTTGGTGGATACTGGAGCTACTCGATCAACTTTGAGATCGGCAGTGGTTCCAGATCTACCAATGTCGGGGGAAACGATCCAGGTGGTAGGAGTTGCACATAAGAGAATGAATAGCCCTTTGACGGAACCAGTATCAGTGAAAATAAGAAACTACACGGATGAACATCAGTTTGTAGTATGTGATTCTAGTCCTGTGTGTCTGTTAGGAAGGGACTTATTGTGCAAACTGAATTGCACAATATACTGCACACCTCAGGGAGTGGAGGTACAGACTACAGATGATGACGCTACCTTCAAAGTTGTAAATTCGAGAACATGCATAGAACTGTACCCTACCCTGACAGGGGAGGAGCTCCCATGGGATTTACGAGATGCAGTGTCATCAGAGGTATGGGATTTTACTGGAGAAGAGATAGGACTGATCAAAGGAGTAGAACCGGTGAAGATTATGGTTAAACCAAATGCTGAATATCCAAGAACGCCCCAATACAAACTGACCCCGGAGACGATCGCAGGAATAAAACCTGTAATCGACTCTATGATAAAACAGGGAATACTGAAGGAAATCGTGGGAAGTCCATGCAACTCCCCGATTATGGGTTTGCAGAAACCTAGTGGGAAATTTAGAATAGTGCAGGATCTTCGAAAGATTAACAACATAGTTGTTTCATGTTGTCCAGTGGTACCGAATCCATCAGTGATATTGTTTCAGATACCATTCCAAGCTGAGTGGTTCACAGTGATAGACCTTTGTCAGGCTTTCTTCTCAATCCCATTGGATGAGGAGAGCCAGTATCTTTTTGCTTTTAAGCTGGAAAATCGCGTTTTAACATGGCGTCGTATCCCACAAGGGTATACAGAAAGCCCATCAATTTTCAACCAGCTGTTGAAGAAAAATCTTGAAAGTCTGGTACTGCCGCAGAACTCGGTTCTGGTCCAGTACATAGACGACCTACTTGTTGCGTCAGAAACGGAAGAGGCCTGTAAGACAGATACCATTGCCTTGCTGAACCATTTAGCTGAAAATGGACACAAGGTATCTCCGAACAAATTGCAGTACTGTCTGACAGAAGTACAGTACTTGGGTCACAGGATAGAAAAGGGAAAGCGCAAAGTGTCACCAGATAGGATAGAGGCGATAATGAAGATGAACGCGCCTACGACACAGAGAGAAGTTAGAATGTTCCTAGGAATGGTTGGTTATTGCCGACAGTGGATAGCTAACTTTTCACTGAAAGCAAAACCATTACAAAAGCTGACGCACAAGGAGGTGAGTGATCCGGTACCATGGGACAAGGACTGTTTGATGGCGTTTCTACAGCTGAGAGAGGACTTGTGTCGCGCTCCGGCTTTGGGGATGCCTGACTATGAGAAACCATTTGCACTTTTCTGCTGTGAGAGAGAAGGCTGTGCTTTGTCAGTCTTGGTACAAATTCATGGAAATGCCCGTAGACCAGTTGCATACTTTTCGGCTACCTTAGATCCAGTAGCCGCAGCGTTGCCCGGATGTCTCAAATCCGTTGCTGCAACAGGTGTCAGCATTGAACAGTGTGAAAATATTGTCATGGGACACCAGTTAGTGGTGTATGTACTTCATTCTGTAGAATTATTAATGACCAGGACCAAGACACAGCACTTGACCAGTAGTAGGCTCACGCGCTACGAGCAAGTAATACTTGCTGCGGAGAACGTGACCCTTAAGAGGTGCTCTGTTTTGAATCCTGCTACGTTGATGCCACTTCCTAATGATATTGAAGGCGAGGAATGTGAAGATCACGACTGCCTTGATGTGACTGAACTATGCACGAAGCCAAGACCAGATATCGTGGATGAGCCGTTGATCGACCCTGATGAAATTTTCTTTGTTGATGGCTCATGTTTAAGAGACGATACTGGTCGGTTGAGAGCAGCATATGCTGTTTGCACCATTACTGGAGTTGTGGAAGCCGCTTTCCTGGAAGGAGTACACTCCGCTCAGGTAGCAGAAATCATTGCATTGACACGTGCCTGTATAGCAGGAAACAAAATTAGAGTCACCATTTATACCGATAGCCAATATGGTTTCGGTGTAGTTCATGATTTTGGGCAGTTGTGGTCTCAGAGAGGTTACATGACCTCCTCTGGTTCGCCTATTGGAAATGGAGAATTTGTGCGACTGTTGTTAGAAGCATTACAGGGTCCAGCTGCAATTGCAATCGTCAAATGTGTAGCCCACACCAAAAATACAGATTTTGTGTCACAAGGTAATAGATATGCAGACGAAGTTGCCCGCTATTGTGCGGAGCACGGATATTCTTTCACGGAGGTGGAAGTAGGTGGGCTCAGGAAAAGACAGAGTTAAATATGATGCTAGAAACAGTTGATACTTGGGAGGATTTAAAGGAGATACAGGAGAATGCACCTGAGTCTGAGAAAAAGGCATGGGAAACAGCAGGTTGTGTGAAAAGTGAAATGGACTTCTGGGTTTCAGCAGATGGTAGGGCAGTATTACCTGAGGAATTTGCGAATCCCATGGCACGACAGATACATGGTCCAGTACACTTAGGAAGAGATGCCATGCTGAGGGTATTTAGGCAGACTTGGTATTGCACTAAGTTTAGGATTGCAGCAGAAGCAGTCTGTAGGAGATGCGTTACTTGTCAGCAACTGAACGTAGGGAAGAGAACACCAGTTACAATGAGTCACATTGGGAGGTCTGGGGGGCCTTTCAACAGAATGCAGTTAGATTTCATTGAGATGCCAAAAAGCAACCGCCTCAGGTATGTTCTGGTGGTTGTATGCATATTTTCCAGATGGGTCGAAGCATACCCTACACGCAGGTGCGATACACTCACAGTAGCAAAATTGTTGCTTAGAGAGTTGATCCCGCGCTTCGGGGTGCCGACCTCCCTGGAATCAGATCGAGGAACTCATTTCAACAGTGAGGTGGTGAAAATGCTTTGCTCTGCATTGAACATTGATCAGAAGTTGCACTGCAGTTATCGACCAGAGGCTTCAGGTATTGTGGAACAGATCAATGGCACTTTGAAGTCCCGAATAGCCAAAGTATGTTCATCGACTTCCTTAAGCTGGCCTGATGCTCTGCCCTTGGTACTCATGAGTATGCGCAGCACACCAGACAGGAGGACAGGTCTCTCTCCACACGAAGTTTTAATGGGGAGGGCAATGAGACTTCCGTCTGTACCAACTACAGCTTTGTTGAATATTACAGATGACCTGATCCTGGATTACTGCAAGGGGCTGTCTGACGCCATTCATTCTGTGTCTCTTCAGGTGCAGGCTGCTGAAGTTCCATCTTCAAGAGATCTATGTCACGACTTGTGTCCAGGTGACTGGATCCTGCTGAAGAAGCACGTCCGGAAGAACTGCTTAGACGTGCGTTGGAAGGGGCCCTATCAAGTTATCCTGACGACGAATACCGCTGTGAAGTGCGGAGGGCTGCCAAACTGGATTCACGCTTCCCATACTCAAAGAGTTCCAGCACCCCTGGAAGAAACAGCTCCTCTTGCAGATGAAAATCCAGCTGTGGATGGTGAACCACTAGAGGGGATCAGTCAAGCTGTGGGGGTGTCGGAAGAAGCTGGGAGCGATACAGAACAAGAAGAAGAAGGACAGGACGGCAGTGAAACTGAAGTTGCCACAGAAGGAGAAAGCTGCTGTGAATACGGCTCAGACCCAGATCAAGCCCAGAGTGATCAAGAACTGAATGGGAGGACAAGATAAAGGAGAACAAAGCGTGGAGAGGATAGTTGGCCTGAAAGAAGGAAGAGGCCAAGCTTGAAACCAGCTCCTGAGAAAACTCTTGCCCCTGTATCTGAAGACTCGGATTTGGACGAAAGTACACAAGGACAGGAACAGGAAGGTCCGAGAAGATCGAGGAGGGTGCGAGTGCCTTGCAGAAGATACGCTACTCCTGAGTGGACCTACCTCGCTGCAGATGTCCAGTGTACAGGGAACTGGGAGGGTGAGGGAAGTGACCCTGATCAGCACTGACCCCATCATAACAGTGGCAATAGTGTTGTTGATACCGGGAGTGGAAGTCGAAGGGTTGCTGACACTCAATATCCCCTATCCTCCTTATCTGAGTGGAATAAGAGACTTGGTTTTAAACAGAATAGACTTCCCAACTTGTTGTCCACGGAGGTCAATACTTGGGGAGGTCCTTCTTCGTTTGGAAATATTAGAAGCTGTGATTAGAGTCGCTGGAACACGTATAATTTCAGATTGCTAAAAAGACTGTGTGAAAGACTTTGCAAATAAGCAAATTGAAAGATAACCTAGCGCCAAGTGGAAGAAGAAGAAACTAGGGACTTCCATTTAGTGGACGGAGAAGGGCTAGGATTGTCTGTTGCTATAGAACACAAAGACTGATCTTGCGGAAAAGATTATCAGCTTCCAGGTGTGGTTCGGAAAGAGACATTGTGCTGTGAAAGAAAACTGGAACTACACTGTTTGAGATCATGGAGGTTGGCAACTCGAACCGCAGGGCCAAATGTATAGTAGGCACACTTATAGTGGGAGTGAATTTTCTTATAGCTTTAGTAGTTACTATATCATATGTAGTGGGACATGAAAATGAAGAAAAGGCTGCAAGGGAAGCAAAAATTTTATCGACACAGAAACCTACTATTGCTGGTAAAAAGGGGGACAATACAGAGAAAGACAAAGCTTTACTAGCAGCTGAGACTCGTAGGTTACATGTAGATGAATCACAGGGGAACTTTAAATCAAATGCATATGCTAAATTGCTTTATGAATATATCGATGTTATGGAGGCTAAGAATTGTTATATGTGCATGAAAATGCCAGCCTCTGTAGACGAAGGTATCAGATATCATCATCTTCCATTGACTTATGGAATTACATGTAGTTTGTTGCTTAGTATATTCTATGAACGTGATGGGTTTGAATACTATTTTTCGAATTTCGATGCCATTTTACCTGAAGTGCCGAACTACAAGCATTTAAATAAGTGGGATTATTATAAGAGTGAAGACAGATTACAGAAGTTTTTCCTTCCCTGGAATACATTAGATACTTCACATGCCCGAAGAAATAATTTGACTTGTAAAGTGTCAGAAATTGAGAAAAAGTTTGTAGGGCAGGTGGATGATCGATACCGGAGACAGAAGATTTTAAAAGCCTCAGGTCAATGGAAAACAGATTGGACCGAGGAAGAAAGGGCACATCAAAGAAAGGGTAGCAATGGTCCAATAGCTTTGGATCGAGAGAAAAAGGGGAAACTATGTATACATAGGGGTGAAACCTATTATGAGAATGTGTTTGTGGGAAAAGTGAGTTGTGAACATGCTTTCCAATTAGAATACTATTCGAAGGACTTCTTGAAAGAAATGCAGGTGATCCCAAATGTATATTTTGTCTGTGGAAGAAATGCATACGTGAGACTACCAGATAATTGGTATGGATCATGTTATTTGGCAATTGTCTTCCCCAAAATATACCATGGTGAGGATTTGGAAATTATAGAGGGAGGAACATCAGCTAGAGGAAGAAGGGATGTAAGCGCTGAAGAGGTAGTTGGGGACGTATTTGGTGCTATGTTTCCTATTTTAGGGATAGCACTAAATGATGTCAAAATAAGAAGATTGGCAACAGTTGCAGATAGGTTGTCCGCCAGTACTGCTAGGTCACTAATGCTGGTGGAGGGAGAAATGCAATCGATAAGGGCAATGGTTCTTCAGAACCGACTTGCTCTAGATGTTCTGTTAGCCAAAGAGGGAGGAGTCAGTAAGGCTTTGAAGGTCCAGGAATGTTGCACTTACATTCCAGACAACTCGAAACCTTTAGAAAAGTACATTCGAAACATTACTGAAATACACAATGAAATTGAAGATTTGACAAAGGTAACAGTGTGGGAAAAGGTAGGTCAAGGAATGGGTAAAGTTGGAGGTTGGTTCGCCAACCTAGGAAAGAGTATTATTTGGTACGTACTGAAACCTATCATCATAATAGTGATTTGTATAATTACCTTGTGGGGATTGGTGCGGCTGTATCAATGGTATAGATCGAACAGGTTGCAAAGGACCATGAGAAGGCAAGAGAGGAGATTGACGGCGATGCAGGATAATCAGTACAGGAGTCTAAAGGCTCTAGAAATGATGAAACGAGGGGGTACTGCAACGACTTCAGTTTGACTCAGACCATACCTCAGGGATGGTGTTGTAATGGTGATGACTACTAGAAGTCATCAAGGGGGGATTGAGAGAGCGCAAATCAAGAAAATATAGAAGTGCACCATATTTACAAGCACGTTAGTGATGTTAGAATGATGAGTGAAATCCTATGTTATGTGGCGGCGGTAGGGGAAAATGTAATGCTGCTAAACGTAGAAATGTGTAGGCCATATGGCAGTTCACATAGAGTACAAGATGCTGTTACACTCTTACACGATGGTGAATTTCAATGTTATTGTAATTCAAAGTAGTATTGATCCTAGAACTGAAATATGTTTTATAGACGTTTCATATAATCATTGTGTGTAATAAGTTAGAATACTGTTTAGAAGAAATTAAATGTTTGGCAGAATGCACAGGCCCGTTCATGTAATACTAGATAGGCCTGAATAGACAAAAGTCATTTTTTTTGATCTGCATGTGCTCGTTAGAGAAAGACTGTGTTAGGCACAAACTGTGGAGCCTGTTTGCATGGTTTACGACTTAAAGATATGGTGGAGGCCGGAATTTGGGGCCCACAGTACAAGTGTCTGTTTGCAGGTGCGAGGAGGTTTTAATCAAGAGAGTGATGAATAGACTTTTGTTCAAGAGAGCCAGGCACAGGCCTGGAGGAGTCTTCAGGAATTTCCTGGGGGTACCATCTTGCCGGAGAGGAGCCTGGGAAGCAAGGTCAACGCTAACGATGGGCCTAGAGGAGTACCAGCATGGAGCATACCAGAACCAACACCACGTGAGGGGCGTCTCTGAGGGGTGTCTCCAAAGGGCGTTCCTATTGTAAGTGTGATTTTGTATTAGGGACAGCACCCCTGGGTGGAGTTAAGGCAGATGATCTGAGGAACCTAAGAGAGCGGATGGGTAGGCAGATAGGGAATTGCGAGACATCGTTTTTGGAACAAAGACTAAGGGAAGTGTGTGATCTTCTTTGGAAGTCACCACTGCTGACACCTTTTTAGGTTAAGATCTTGCTAAGTAGGGATGTCACTTAGTCTAGTGTAGGGACAGTCTAACCTGATTTCTTTCCTTTCTGTAAATGACTCATAAGCTACAGCTTGTGTCTATTCTTGCAACTTTGATGATTTTTGAATTGGTTTTGGTAATATTCTTCTGCCGACTAAGAGCATTTAGAAAATTCATGTTTGTATTGATACCCGTATATCTTTTGAACCTTATATTGAGATGTTTGTATCTCCAGTTAAGTTTGGCTTTGTAATAAACTTTTAAACCTTTTAAGCTTCAGTGGTTCTTTAGAGTGGAGAAAGTCATTAACTGATTGACCTAGTAGTGGATTGCCTTTTACTCTATGACAGGTACCAACGGTTCAGTCGACCGGAGT
Organism: Lissotriton helveticus; assembly: GCF_964261635.1. Classification (NCBI taxonomy): domain Eukaryota; kingdom Metazoa; phylum Chordata; class Amphibia; order Caudata; family Salamandridae; genus Lissotriton; species Lissotriton helveticus. The sequence goes on from NC_136068.1 coordinate 1,450,849,466, forward strand.
TGGGATCTAGATCTATAACAATAGACTAGAAATCCTGCATTAACAATGTCACTTCCTGTGATGTCACACGCGGAGATGTCACGCTTGGGGATGTCACACCTATTCTGCCTAACTTGTTGGGTCCCCCACTTCTTTTTTAAGGTTGTGAGCCCTGTATCGTAATTAAAGCCCCAAAATAATCTGTTACTACCAAACAAAAAATGATTTTCATTTAGTGAAGTGCACGTTTCAGAGCAAACACGGTTTGTTTTTTTAATAAATCAGTAACAGCATTTATTAAATCCAAATTCGAACTATTCAGCTTTGAACGGATAGTACACATGAAATTTTTCTGGTGAATCCAGATATCTGAATTTTGGGGGACTTCCGTAGCGTACCCGTACTTTCAGCGCGCTTCCTTTGGAGCTCGGGTTATATAAATCACCTATGACATAAGAAACCCTGGCGTATACGGTAAAGACGCCGTCTGGGGTGGTACGAGCCGAACTCTTGTCAGTGAGAAGCCGACACAGCAGGTGCGGCGCTTGAACCACTGCCACCTGCAGGCCGCCAGCTGCTAACAGCAAAGAAGCTCAGAGATTGGGCTTCCATATGTCTCTTGAATGCAGTCTCACATAACAAGCAAGTCGGCAGGACGCCCCCACCCAAGTCTCCACTGCCCAGCTAGAAGACATTATTGAGGCTAGAGATATCCGCCCCCCACACACACATATAATCACACAAGTGCGGCAGAGTTTGTTGCCACAGGAAAATACCGCCTTTTTGTTGTGGTTTTCTGATTCTAAGAGGGTCAAGTGCTGGCCCTTCAATAAGAATTTGGTTAAAATCATTTGGACTTTTTTTTTGCATGGCAATTATTATGCCTTTGTTTGTGTGCTTTAATAATCATTCATTCTTCAGACAGTTCTAAGATTCTTTTGAAGAGATTTGTTTGTGTATTTATTGTGTTATGGTAAACTCTGTAGTGGGTGATAAGGCCCCGTGTGATGTTGGCGCTCACGCTTAACGGCAATATCTAAGCTTAGTGACAATCGTTTATGGTGCTCAAGGGAGGGTGAACCACCCCAATCCCCCAAGTATGACCCCTGGGGATCTGTCTTACGAACAACTACAACTGAAAGCCCGATCCAGGCTAGATCATCAAAGAAGACAATAAAAGTCCAAGAATATGAGCAGTGTCGTGAGCATTCATGATGTAATTAGCATCGCATAACTCGAAAATGTGTGCTCGGGCTTTGAGTGAGTTGTTTATTTGCTGTGCTATGTTTATATTTCAAAAGCGAGAAAAATGTGTATTTGTATTCCTTTTTCTAAGTTCTTCAAAAAAATCACCTGCCCTAAGTTAACGGCCCTGCAAAACTTGAGCCAGCCTGCAGAGAAATCAAGAATTTGCAATGCAATCTGCCTCGCATTTGTGAGAGTTAGAGCTACAGGCATTGTAAATGGCAATGTCTTTTACTGATGTCTTTTGGCTTGGAGTGGATTGGATGTATGTGACTTGTATTGGAATTATGTGGTTTGCATTGAAATTGTTAATTGTGTGGGGTGGAATTGTATGTAATGTATTTGTGTAGTGGAATTATGTGGCATGGTGGATAGATAGATGTGTCAGATACTCAGAAATTAGATAGAAAGGAAGATTGAAAGGGATAGGTAGTTTGTGCGCCAAAATGGTGAAGGAACTCGAGGTAGAGGAGCAGAGAGAGTGTCTGAGAAAGAGAGAAAGAAGGGGAGAACAGACCTCAGACACATAAAGAGAGTGCGCTTGTGTAAGCAGAAGACACCCCAAGAAGAGGAGAAGAGCATGGGTTATGTTATGTTATGTTATACTGGGATTTTATATAGCGCACGGCTACTCAAAGAGTGTCCCGGCGCTTTGTTTTGCAAGCTAACTACAACACAACAAATAAAAACAGAAAGAAAACCGTCAGAGCTCAGAGAGAAAAACTAAGAGGTGAAAAGCCACGTTTTGAGCCCCTTCCTAAAAGCCAACAAGTTTGGAATACTGCGCAGGGCCATTGGCAGCTTATTCCACAATTGGGGCGCCAGTAGTCTAAAAGAACGACCACCAATGCGTGCCCTCTTCACACGAGGCACTGCCACAAGGAACAAAGATTCAGACCTCAGTGACCTGACTGGATGGTAAAAGGTCAATCTTTTTTGAAGATATTTCGCACCGGAGGCGTGCAAGGCTTTGTGTGCCAGAGTCAGAATCTTAAAAATTATCCGTTTCCGGACAGGCAGCCAGTGCAGTGCCTCCAGGAGACCCGAGGCTCTAGCACGGCGAGATAGTCCAAAGATGGCCCGGGCTGCAGAATTCTGGACCACCTGTAACCGTTGAAGCAGATATTCCGGCAGGCCGAGATAGAGAGCGTTGGCATAATCAATTCTCGAGCCAACTATTGCCTGCACGGTGATCTTCCTGTGTTCCTGAGATAACAGAGGGAGGAACTTACGCAGCATCCGGAGCAAGCCGAAACAGGTGCCCGTGAGACCAATTACCTGTGAGCGCAGAGTGAGGCCGTTGTCGATCTTGATCCCAAGGTTTTTCGCCACCTGGGAAGAACTTGCTGGTGGAAACATGTTCTCAGGCCACCACACTTTCCAGTCCGGATCCGAACTGCACCCGAAAAAGAGGACCTCAGATTTATCCGAGTTGCACTTGAGGCTATGATGTTGAAACCACTGAAATACAGCCTCAAGGCAACCCTGGATCCTACCTCCATCGAAATCCGCAGCCCTCTCACAGGTGAAGAGGAGCTGGGTGTCATCAGCGTAGGAAACGATCTGAGCCCCGAAAGACTCCGCCAGAGCCGCCAGAGGGGTCATAAAGATGTTGAATAGAGTAGGGCTCAGTACTGAGCCCTGGGGAACCCCGACACCCAATGGCGACATCTCGGCGGAGCAGGCGGAGGCCCAGACCGTTTGTCGACGGCCTGCCAGGAATGATCGAAACCACTGGAGCACCGTCCCCCCGAGACCAATCTCAGAGAGTCTTGCAAGGAGGCCCTCATGGGGGACGGTGTCAAAGGCCGCCGACAGATCTAACAACACCAGCATCGCCCTGCCACCCGAGTCCAGCACCTCCTTGATTGCCTCTGAAACTTCCAGGAGGGCAGTCTCGGTGCTAAGATTGGCGCGGAAACCCGATTGAGTGGGGTGCAGTAGACCATGGGACTCCATATAGTCGGCCAGCACCTTGTGCACATGCTTTTCAATGATCTTCGCGAAAGCAGGCAAGAGCGAAATAGGCCTGTAGTTTGCCAACACCTCCCCATCCAGACCGGGTTTTTTGAGCAGGGGGATGATCATTGCCTGCTTCCAGGACTGAGGAACCACACCCTGTGCAAGAGAACAATTCAACAGAGGGTTCACATATGGATTAATAATAGCTGCCATTTTTGCCAAAAACTTGGCAGGGCAAGCGTCCCGGGGAGAACCTGATTTGAGACAAGCCATCAGATCAAGTGAAGCGGTCATAGAGAGAGGGGGAAAAGTTGACAGGGCCACACCTGCACTAGGCAGGGTGGCAGCAGCATTCTCCACCCAACAGGCCGCCTCAGGTCCCTGCACAGGGAAAGAGTCTTGGATCGATTGGATCTTAGAAGTGAAAAAATCCGCGATCGCTCTGACCCAAGGGGCAGGAGGGGGGGTCTGCGTCGAAGCACTGCGTGAGGTCGTAAACTCTCGCACAATAGCAAAAAGCTCCTTGCAAGAATTGGAGGCAGCTTCGATTTTACTCGCGAAATAAGCCTTCTTCGCAGGGTTTGAGGGACAGAAATCTTGAAAAGGCATGGGAAAGAAACTGTGCTTGAAGACCTGAAGTGAACCAATATGAGAGAGGTGGGAAGAGTGCATGAGAGAGCATGAGGTGTGAGAGAGAGTTTGAGAGAGAGAGAGAGGGACAAGTGGGAGGGGCACCGAGATGGGGGAGGCAAGAGGAGCAAGACCACTGACTCATTGTCAGTGAAATTGCTCTCCCACCCTCGCAGCTCCACCATTAAGTGAGGTGCCCCTGCACTCTTGAGTGTTGGTGATCGAGGCCCTCCTCCACCCGCAGGTTTCCCTGCGCCTCATCCCTGGTGGTCCAGTGGACCTCTGTCTCCTTTCTTTCTTTCTGCTCCTTCACTCGTTTTTCTCCCCTTTCTATCTTTCACCTTTCTGCACCTCTGCTCTTTTGCGCCTTATTTCTGCCCATTTCCCTTTCTCTCCCTCTGCTCCTTCACTCGTTTTCACTCGTTTTTTTCCCCTTTCTATCTTTCACCTTTCTGCACCTCTGCTCTTTTGTGCCTTATTTTTGCCCATTTTCCCTTTCTCTCCCTCTGCTCCTTCACTCGTTTTCTCTCGTTTTTTTACCCTTTCTATCTTTCACCTTTCTGCTCTTTTCTGCATCTCTGCTCTTTTGTGCCTTATTTCTGCCTATTTTCCCTTTTTTCTTTATCCCTTCTTTCCTCCCTTTACCTTTCCCCGCCGCTGCTGCCCCCATGGCCCCTCCCCCCCCAGCACGACCGGCCCAATCCAGCTACCCTCCCCGCTCCCGCCTCCCAGCTGTCCAGCCCTCCCCGACCCCTACTTAATGGCGGCCACTGGTTCACCGAAGGCGCATCAAAGGCAAGCACGTCTGCGCCCGTCTGCGCCCGTCTGCGACCCGTCCGCGACCAGCACCAGGAACCCTGGACCTCCGCCCCGCCAACGCTACGACCCAGCAGCACTCCACGCACTCAACCCAGGTTGCAACAACAACTGCAAGCTAGCATCACCAGCCGACACCCATGGACCCTTCAGCTGTCACCGCTGCCGGCACACCTGCAGCACCGCCAAGAGCACGGATCCAGCACAACCCGCCCACAAGAACACAACGAACCGAAGACCCTGCAATGCATCCTCCTCAACGTCCGATCCCTTCACAAACACGCCACAGAAATCTGGGACCTCCTCGACAGCACAACCCCAGACGTAGCATTCTTCACCGAAACCTGGACCAACACCACCTCGGGACCGGACATCGCCATCGCCATCCCCCAAGGATACAAGATCTCCCGGAAGGACCGCCCCATCCACCCAGGAGGAGGAATCGCCATCGTCCACAAATCCAGCCTCCGCCTGAGCACACTCCCTGACGAGTCCACAGAACTGATGGAACACCTTCACTTCAAGATACTGGCCAGCCCCACCGCCGCCCTCCGAGGAACCCTCATCTACCGACCCCCTGGACCCCGCGGACCCTTCGCCAACTCCATCACGGACATTATCTCCCCGCAGGCCATCGCATCCACCAACTACACACTGCTGGGAGACCTCAACTTCCACCTCGACAATCAACTGGACCCCAACACCACATCCCTCCTGGACAACCTCCACAACATTGGACTCCGCCAGATCATGACTGAGCCCACGCACTCAGCAGGACACACCCTCGACCCCCTCTTCACTACAGGAAACTCCATCACCTTCAGCCACACCACCGAACTCCCATGGACCGACCATCGTTGCGTCCACTTCACCTTCAGAACACCCACCATCCACAGACACCAGCACCTGCTTCCACAAAGAAACTGGACCAAAATCACCGATGACCAGCTCACCTCCTCACTCAACAACTCCACCCCAACCATCGCGGAAAACGACGACCCCAACACCGCAGCCCGAACCCTGCATAGATGGATCTCGGACAGCACCAACACCATAGCCCCCCTCAAGAAAAACAACAATACCCGTGCCAAGAAAGCCAGATGGTTTACCACCGAACTTCGAGAGTCCAGGCGCACATGCCGCCGCCTCGAAAAGGCCTGGAGAAACACCAAATCCACAGAAGCCCACAACAACTTCAGAGCCGCCACCAACGCCCACCATCAACTCATCAGAGAAACGAGGAAAAAAGCGATTGAAGACAGAATCTCCACCCACGCACACAACAGCAAGGAACTCTTCAGCATCATCAAGGAGTTCGCCCAACCCACCAGCGAGTCTACCGACATCCCTCCCTCACAAGACCTCTGCGACAAACTCAGCATCTTTTTCCACCACAAAATCAAGAGCATCTACGACAACTTCGACGAAGACAACCAACACACTGAACCCTCACCAACCACCCCCGACACCCGGAAACCAGCGATTGATGACTGGACAGCCCTCACCACCGAAGACACACTGAAGACAATGAAGTCAATCCACTCAGGGGCCCCCACGGACCCCTCCCCCCACCACATCTTCAACAGAGCCGCCAACACCATCGCACCCATGCTCCGCCAAACCATCAACCGCTCCCTGGCGACCGCCTCATTCCCCGACGACTGGAAACACGCTGAGGTCAACCCCCTCCTAAAGAAACCCTCAGCGGACCCCACCGACCTCAAAAACTACAGACCAATCTCCCTGCTCCCGTTCCCAGCGAAAGTCATCGAGAAAGCCATCAACAGCCAACTCGCCACATTCATTGAAGAACACAACATCCTCGACTCCTCCCAATCCGGCTTCAGAAAAAACCACAGTACAGAAACCGCCCTCCTCGCCGCAACAGACGACATCCGCACCTTACTGGACAAAGGAGAAACAGTAGCCCTCATCCTCCTCGACCTATCAGCGGCGTTCGACACAGTCTCCCACCGCACCCTAATACGCAGACTCTACGATGCAGGAATCCAGGACAAGGCCCTCGACTGGATCTGCTCCTTCCTCTCCAGCAGGACGCAGCGGGTCAGACTCCCCCCTTTCCTTTCGGACCCCACACCTATCACCTGCGGAGTCCCCCAGGGCTCCTCCCTCAGCCCGACGCTCTTCAACGTCTACATGGCTCCACTTGCCCCCATCGTCAGAACCTACGGACTCAACATCGTGTCATATGCAGACGACACCCAGCTCATCCTCTCCCTATCCAACGAGCCCAACACCGCCAGACGCAACTTTCGAGAAGGCATGGAAGCCGTCGCCAAATGGATGAAAAACAGCTGCCTACAACTAAACACCAACAAAACAGAAGTACTCATCATGGGCCCAAACCCCGATGCCTGGAGTGACACCTGGTGGCCCACCGCCCTCGGAAACCCGCCAACCCCCACAGACCACGCACTCAACCTGGGAATCATCCTGGACTCCGAGCTCAAAATGGACCGCCAGATCAACTCTGTCTCATCTTCCTGCTTCCACACCCTCCGCCTCCTTCGTAAGACCTTCAAATGGATCCCCCTCGAACACCGAAAGACAGTCACTCACGCCCTGGTCACCAGCAGACTCGACTACAGCAACGCACTCTACGCCGGAATAAACAAAAACCTCATCCGCAAGCTACAGAACATCCAGAACGCCGCCGCAAGACTGGTCCTCAACCTGCCAAAACACTGCCACATCTCCCAGCACCTGCGCACACTCCACTGGCTCCCCGTCGAGGCGAGAATCACCTTTAAGATGCTCACCCACGCACACAAGGCCCTCCACGGCACCGGACCAGCATACCTGAACAGCCGACTCAAATTCCACGCACCCCAAAGGACCCTAAGATCAGCCCAGCTTTCCTACGCTGTGGTCCCCCGCACCAGAAAGACCAGATCGGGAGGCCGCTCCTTCTCCTTCCACGCGGCCAAAGCATGGAACGCCCTTCCGCTCCACCTCAGACAGACAACATCGCTCCCCATCTTCGCAAGAAACCTAAAAACCTGGCTCTTCGACAGACCCCCTCCTTGATGGAATGGAACCTGCATCCCCCCAACCCCCCCACCCCTAGCGCCTTGAGACCCTTACGGGTGAGTAGTCGCGCTTTAACAAACTCCTGATTGATTGATTGATTGACCTGTGCACAGTGCGAGGAGGTACAGGAAGGTAGCATGTGTGAGCAAGCAGTATAGAGAGGAGATAGGAAGTGTGAGGGTGGGATGAGAGGGGTAGTGGGGGGTGTGAGGGAGAGATGAGGAGCATTGGGTTGATGGGGAGAGATTACAGGGTTGGTGGAAGTGCGATGTAGAGATGGGTTGTATTGGAATTGTGTGGTGTGGAGTTGTGTAGTGGAAATATGTGGCATGGTTTGCTGTGGAATTATGTGGATAGTAATGAAATGGTATTAACTGTTGCAGAATTATGTAGAGTGAGATTGAGTGTTATGGAGTTAATTATATGAAATGGAATTGTGTGTTGTGGAGTGGTATGTTGTAGAGTTGAATTATTTGGCATGCTGCTACATTTTGTGGCATGATGTTGACATCTGTGGTGTGTATTGGAAGTATGTGGTGTGTTGTGGAATTGTGTTGTTGAAATATGTAGTTTGGTGACGAATTATGTGATGTGTTTTGGAAATGTGTGGAGCTGAACTGTGTGGAGTTGAGTGAAATTATGCTTATTGGAATTATGTGTCATGGTGTGTAAGGCATTTAAGCGGACTGCTGGTACATGGCATAGAGTGCATTTATGTGGGGTGTTTTTATGTTATTGAGTAGAGTGTAATTATGTGGAGTGCAGCTATGCCGAGTGTAATTCTATTGTGTGGCATTGAATTGTGTGGTTCTGTGTGGAATTGAATTATGTGGGATGGTTTGGAGTGGTATTGTGTGGCCTAATGTGGAGTAGTATTATTAGGTGTGGAATTATGTGGCATGCTGCGAAATTGAATTTATTTTGTGGGGTGTAAATGTATGTTTTGGGATGTAGTGGAGACAGGTAGAGTTTAAATATGTGGGTTGGAGTGTAATTCTTTGTAGTGGAATTATCTGGATATGAATTGTGTTGTGTGGTGTGTAATTATATTGTTTGGAGTGGTGTGTAATTATGTAGCATAGTGGTATTATGTGAAGTTGAATGTATTTTATTGGTTTGTAATTATGTGGAATGGAGTGGAATGATGTGGAATGGAAGTGTGTATAGTTAAATTGTGTAAACCATTTTCACAAAAACAAGAGCGACCCAAATGTCCTTGCGAACTGGGTATTGCTAGTGCAGCAGAAACAGTGTTCACAAGGAGCTCATTTATCATTCAGAGGCTAATTTTCACAGCAATAAATGTATCCTGCTTGATTCAATCAAGAGAGGTCCACAATAATAGGATAAGGCCCAAGTTCATTAGAGGCACAACAATATTTAGGCAATTTCAATATTGCTACCCCCAGTAGAATAATATTTTTTTATCCTCACTTTAGCCAAAGTGAGTGTTGTTTATTATTGTGTTATCATTTATCTGACTTTTTACATACAAAAAGGCATAAGAGAAATAAACTTCCAGTCAGTGTATCTACAATATATATATTTGCATATTTGAAAGTGAATAATGCGCCCCAGTGAGATGACCATAACCAAACCCGTGTAGTATATACAGTGCAGTGGAAAATGTACAATGGTTACTGGTACATAGAAGAGGAGCCAGTAGGAGTAAAATACATGGTGCTGGGGATTGAAACAGCACTTGAACACAGCAAACAAGAGCTGAAAACTTAGAGCAAGAATTGTTTGGCTGTGACAATCTAGAAGAATCCAAGGCTGCGCTGGAGAAACTGACAAAACCATAATAGAAGTTAACACTTTTGAATTAAAATAAAAGGCAGATAAGGTACAGACAGACATCACTGCCTACACGAAAGAAAGGGCCTTCACCTACCTACACGACGATTACTACTCCCAGCCATAACCAAGCAAGAAAAGTGTTACCTGGGGGAGATTCAAGAACAACAACCTAATTGGATTCTCAGACTCTTCGGGGGATCAGATTCCTCGGACGATGGAAGAGAAGGTCCCATTGGAATCCAACGAAACAATATAACTCTTTTTTTAGGACAAGCACCAAGGGGCAGAGGAACCAACCAGAACCAGAGGAAAACCTGGAACCAATTCGCATGAGACTGACAGGCATGGCGCCAATACTACACATGGGGGCCAGAAGGTTAACAATGGAAGATTAAAACTCTCCCTCAACATCTGTTGACACAAATGAAAGATATTCCAGTGTGATCCTGTTGTAGACTTACTCTAAATGTTGCACTCTCCCTACAGTGTCTCTCTGCCTTGCTGCTCAGCCTGTGATGAGGTCATGCAGAATGTTAGAGTGTGTTTGTATGTGGTGAGAGTCAGTTGGTCTAGATGGGCTGAGCAGCGAGGAGTGCTGCTCCTGGTGGGGCACTTAATGAACTTACCATCTTCCTGTAACTTAAGAATAAATATACTTGAATATCTACAAGACCCAGACTACGCATCATTCTTCATTACAATACTGGCGACGAGGTAAAAGGACTACGTGTGACTGAAGGCTGAAGGATTACCCTGCAACTAAGAACTTGAGTATTACTGCAACTAAGAACTCTACTTTGAAGGAACTTGCGAGAGCTACCTTAGATGGACTTGTACATTTAAAACTGAAGAAACGCACGTAAAAGAAGCAAGCTGGCTGTCCACATGCCCCACCAGTGACCATAGACCGGTCGGCCCAACGTGGATGTGCCAGTGCTTGTTGAACTTGGGTGAGTGTTCCCCCAAATGAGAGATTTTCCTGAACTGGGGTGAGTGTTCCCATGTGTGATCAGTGGCCTGAAGGAATCACATCGTGTGCAGAAAGAGTTAAAACGCAGCAGATGTTGACTGACTTAAAAGATTTACACGCAGCTGATGTTTCTTTAAGCAATGTGAGCTATCATGTCATGTGCCTGATACTTTTCAAAGTGTAACACGCAGCGCTATGTTTAAAAGCAGCGCAATGAGGTTGGAATATTTCGATGTGTACAACATTCAGCAAATTCCTTACATTTCGGACTGATTCTGTGTTGTTGCTGCCATCTACTGGTTAAAAAAATATATGCTTAAGGAATTCATTTACTTGTTTGGTGCTCGAGATAAACAGCTGCGTAATCGTGAGGATTGTCTAATTTAATATTAAGACTTTAGACTTCTGTTGTGCAGCGTGTTTTAACAGAAGTTCAACAATTGTTTCCTAGCGTGTGAAGAACATTTCTCTGCTTTGACTCACCGTTGTGGAGTTGGTGACGGTTGGCCAACAGAGCTCCTCTCTGTTCCTCTGCAGTGTCTTTCTGATGACGCATTTCAAATTCCCCGGGGTACTGGTGAAGATGACCCCTGTGACGGATCTCAGCAGTGTAACCTGCGTCATGCTCAACGTGACCTATTTCCTTCAGAAAATGACGCTTAACGACGCAGTGGCGGCCATTTTAACACTTTGGGATGAATTTCTTTGTTTTGATTTTAAACACGACGTTGGAGATTGGTTTGCGATGGACTTTGACTTGTTTGATGTTCCAAGTTCTTTTACGATGTCCAGACACTTCATCATTCACTCTTTTCAACTGATGCAGCGTTTTTCTTTTCTAATCCAAGATGGGTTTGCTGTATCCTTGTTGGTGTTGACCCCTCGCATGTGGTCATTTCGAACTGGGTTGTCATTACTGCGAATGTGGTACTACTACAGTGGAAACTCTGGATCTGACAAATACTTTCTGGACTATGGGTGAGAAGCCTCGTGTGGATTTTCGGGTGAGGTATCGCTCATCTATGGAAGGGACTTTCGGATGAGGTATCGCTCATCTACCTAGACTACTGTGACCACGTTTATTGTTTTAGTTTGTTGTGTTATATTACCTTGTGCTTTTTACATCTGCATTTTCACAACGTTGTATTGGGGGCATGTTACTGTGGTTGGTTCGTTTCTTAACCATCAGGTGTGTTTTGTCGGAATGATGTTGTTTTATGGAAGACGTCGCGAATCTTGCCATATTTACAACAGAGACCGCTCACGGGAGCATGGGACATTATTATTTTGCTGGTCATTTATAGTGTTTGTCTCGTGTTTTTTCTGGTGTGGTAGTTAGTTAGTGTGTGTGATGTTTCTTTTGCCTCTGGTGGACTGTCCCCTATTCAGTTTGTCATGGTATGTCCCTTTTCAGTTATGACGTGAGTGCCATGGGTTAAATAATATCCCAAATTTTGTTTGTTGTGGGTTTTAAGTGAAACAGAATTTGTTTTCCTTAGGTTTAGTCATATACCCAAAATCTGTTTGCCTTAAGTTTGAGGAAGCCTATCATTTGTTTGCTATGGGTTTTGTGAATTTCATAATTTGTTTTCCTTTGGGTGTGGTAATTCCCAAAATTTGTTTGCCTTTGGGTGTGGTAATTCCCAAAATTTGTTTACCTTGGGTATTGATATTCCCATAATATGTCTTCCTTTGGGTGTAGGCATACCCGAAATATGTTGCCTTTGGGTTAATGTTTCTCATTAATTGTTTTCTTTGAGTTAAGAAAACTCGTATTTTGTTTGCCTTGAGTTTGTGAAACTCATTAATTGTATGCCTTGAGTTTGTGAAACTCATTAATTATTTGCCTTTAAGTTAGAATAGCTCATAATAAGTTTACCATGAGATTAATGTTCTCATAATTTGTTGGATATCGATTTACAGTTATCAATAGTTTTTTTTTTAATGGGTCTTGGTCCTGTCTTTGTTTTTAGTTTGCACAATTCTGGGTTGTTGTTTTCAGTTTTGCTGGCGCAATGGGTTCACCGTGTGGTAAATTGTTTTTGGTAACCGCAGTGTGTAGTTCAAGTATGTATCTTCTTGTTCTGCATTCCTTGTTTTTTTTATCATTACCACAGAGTAGGGTGCATTATTTGTTCTTGTAGTGCATTCTCTTTTTCTGTGTTATATGTGTTTTACCATCTCTATGCAATTTTAGAGAATATGTTCGTTATCAAAGGGGTAGGATGTATGGTATGCTTTATTTCATAATTATCAAGGGGGTAGGATGTGTTGTATGTTTCATTTCATGCATCTTCCTTTCCTCTTATTTGTTGTTTCACTACACTACTTCCTTACATTTGACTGTTATAGTTTTCATGGCAATCGGGGGTGATATATCGCTTATTTTACTGCATCCTCTTTTGCTCTAACGTGTATCTAACAGCTTCACACTTTCATTTTGTTTTTCATTATTGTAATGGGGGAGATGTGTTGTAGTCTTACTCTAAATGTTGCACTCTCCCTACAGTGTCTCTCTGCCTTGCTGCTCAGCCTGTGATGAGGTCATGCAGAATGTTAGAGTGTGTTTGTATGTGGTGAGAGTCAGTTGGTGTAGATGGGCTGAGCAGCGAGGAGTGCTGCTCCTGGTGGGGCACTTAATGAACTTACCATCTTCCTGTAACTTAAGAATAAATATACTTGAATATCTACAAGACCCAGACTACGCATCATTCTTCATTACAATAGATCCCCATACAGGAAACAAATCAGACGGATACTATTCCTATTTTCAATCTGTCACACCATCATCTCAATAGCAGTGAAATGTCCCTTCTTAGCAAAGGCTTGTCCTATATCCTTAATGAGAAAACAGACTTTTTCAAGCTCCAGGCAGAATTACACAATTTATTTGGGACACTAAGGTTAAGGGTCTTCTTTAAGACAACCAAGAAGATAAACCTTTACGCAATACAATAATGCATCCAAAATCAACATTCATACCTTCTAATGCACTGATGCCACCCGAGATCATTGCCTTTCAAAAGGCTGTGTTGGAAGGCATTCTCCAACTTAAAACCAAAAAAGCCTGTACTCCTTATAACATCTCCAAAGAAGAGCAACAATCCCTATTGACCCTGAAAAAAGAAAACTCTTTTTGTCAACCCGGCGGATAAAGGAGGTGGGATTGTTATACAAGATAGGATGAAATATGAAATAGCAAGGCAATTGAACAACGACCGTCATTACATTAAACTATCATGCAATCCCCTGGTAGAAATACAGAACCGGATATTAGAAATCACCACTGACGGCTCAGAAGAATGCTTCATTACCGAATCTGAATTTGACTAGTTGAACCAAAAGTACTTGAGCATTCTCTACACTCTGCCAAAAGTGCATAAAGACATACTGAATCCCCTGGGTAGACCCATACTGTGCGGCTTTGGATCTTTACTTGAGCCTTTGGGACAATACATAAATCATTTTATGAAATACTATAATACTATGTCCCCTCTCTACCCACGTATGTACGCGGTAGTACGTATATGATCAACTTGATAGAAGGGATGGAATACGACCCCCTGGAAGACCTGCTTGTGACACTAGATATTGAATCGTTGTACACGAATATACCGCAGCAGGAGAGCATCAATGTGATCAAAGAAATTCATACGCATCACCAATGCCTGTACCTACTGAATTTGTTACAGATTTATTAGAAATCATATTAACCATGAACTATTTTAAGTTCAATACAGACTAATACCAGCAGTGCTCCGGAAGATCAATGGGGGCTATTTTTGCCTCCAACCTGGCTAATTTGTATGTAGGTAACCTGGAGGAGAGATTTATGATCAATGTAACTAACCCTTTCTACAGTAACATCAAATGCTGGAAGCGTTACATTGACTATATCTTTTTAATATGGGCTGGCACACATACCTACCTCCATAATTGTCAATCGGCTCTGACTTTCACTTTCAACACAGACAAAGAGAAAATTCAATTCTTGGACTTACTAATGCAAAATAGCAATAACTAGCTGATTGTAAGTCTTTATCGTAAACCAACAGGACGTAACACTCTGTTACAATACAGAAGCTTCCACCCACAAGCACTTAAAGATGGGCTTCCCTTCGGTCAATTTTTACGTCTCAGAAGGAACTCTACAGTGAAGGAAGATTTCTTGAAAGAAGCCAATATCTTGAGTAGCAGACTCCGAGATCGAGGTTATCCAAAAAGACTCATTAAGACATCCATGAAGAAGACATGGTTTAGTCCATGTGAACAACTACTTGTCAGTAAACCCAAAACTAAAGATAAAAGAAATATATATGTGACAACCTTTTGCCCACAAAGCACTCAAGTAGTGAAAATCATCAAAATACACTTGCCAACCCATAACACACTGAGTACCTGTCATGAACTACCCATTTTCTCACATAAGAAAGGAAAAAACATCAGGGATCATCTGGTACATTCGGACACCAGTTTCTGAAATACAATATTACTATCAATGAAGCTTGGTCATTATCCCGTCTCACTGGACACTTCCGCTGTGGAGGCTGTATAGAGTGTCAATATACATCCAACACAAAGACCTTGAGCCATAGCATATATAATGGACACTAAATTAACTTACTAACTGTGCAACCACTAATATAATCCATTGTATCTGGTGTCCGTGTGACCTCATTTACATAGGGCAGACAAGCCAATCGGTTAAAACATGCATTGGCCAGTACTGTAGCAGGATACATTGCCAGGTAGAAACAGCACTCTTGGTACAACATTATAAAGAGAAGTTACACACTGTAGATGAACTCCTCTGGCAAGTAATTGATAAAGCCAGACTTCCATCCAGAGGTGGGAACATCTCCCAGA
This sequence comes from Lissotriton helveticus, assembly GCF_964261635.1. Classification (NCBI taxonomy): domain Eukaryota; kingdom Metazoa; phylum Chordata; class Amphibia; order Caudata; family Salamandridae; genus Lissotriton; species Lissotriton helveticus. The sequence goes on from NC_136068.1 coordinate 1,450,864,785, forward strand.
TACTACAGCTTCTTGAATGCAAATGGATCGAAAAGTGTGATTCCATCAGAAAAGGACTAAAGAGTCTGAAAGAATGGCGGAGATTCGTTAGTCTAAACTAAAGAGACAAACTATGGTTCAAGGTCTTTTGATCAATCCCCAGCCCCCCACCTCTTCAGGCAAATGAATCCTTGCGGTTACACCCCCTCTTAGTGTTACTAATACCTCCACCTTCACACTGTAGGCACCCAGGATAATCAGTAAACCTATACTTTGTGGTTATTGGCTCATCCCTATATATAAGCTAAATATATCTAATTTGGGAATGGCTCGCCCTTTTCTGTCTACGAATTGTGACATACACTTATTTATCAAGCTCTGTAATGTAGTACAAGTATGGCTCATGACATCTGTTACACGGATCGAAAAGTTTTGACAAGTTCATATGTATTGATGTGTATAATCCTATGCTATTGACAATGGTTTATGATTAATAGTCGAGTACATGTGTAACACGGAACGAAAAATGTGGATAGGTTCATATGTATAGATGTGTATAATCCTATATTATTGACAAATGATTTGTGATTAATATTCTAGTACAGGTGCAACATGGTCGGAGTCTGCCCTCACAATGGGTGCTTTATTCATCACATTGACTTGTATATTAAGAGCCCCACTGGTCTATACCCCCACTTAATCAATGAAAGCCCTGTAAATATATTGACTCAAATTGCCTCTAGAAAATGAGTTTATGCCATAGATACAGATGTGGTATCATACAACAGCTCCACCACACCATAGCAATAAGTGAGCACCCACTGGTACCAAATCCTCTGTAAGATGGCGACCGTGTTACCTTAGGACTTCACTTGTAAATAAATGCATCGCGCATGCGTTGTTTCGGTCCTGGTTCCCGCTCATGCTCAGTGGTAACTATCATAAAAATGCATTAGCATCTCACACCTCGGATCACCAGTTGCAAATTACAGCGCTACTTTGTCAAATGATTAGGTAAGGAATACCGATGACTCAGTTTTAATTTAAAATTCTGCTGTCACGCTACTTACCGCAGTCTGACTACCGGTGTAACCTTAACAGCACCTTAACAACACCTTCTCCCTAGGCTTTATTTTAGTTCCCTGGCTGTGTCCACTCACCCTTCCGTGCCTTGTTCCATTGATTGACATTGAGACTTTAACCTGCTAACTTCTAGTAAGGTGAGTCCTGATAAATCATGTTATTTTTACAGGTATCAATGCCTTACTCTTGTTACAAATCATTGTTTTTATAGACAGACTCAAATACCTAAATGGTGAGAATGGTCGTCATATAAAGTAATTGACCTTCCTCAGTATAGGATATACAGTATCTTTGTTACTGTGAACATCTTCCGAAGCCAAGCTGTGGCTTCGCTTTCCAATTGGTAAGCTCATCCTCCATGTACTTCCCTCCCCATTGTGCATCCTAAAACTGCAAGTGGTAAGATTTATTAACCCTTTGGGATCCACATTGTTATATCTTAGGAAATACCCTACATCTTAATCCAAGAATATGATTACTCAGACATCGTGATTCAGTCATTGATACCACCGTTGGGCTTCTGGTTTCAATCCTGGTAAGCCTGCTCTATTAATCATCTTTGAACCCACTTAAAATAGAGAACTATTTTGAATCCTGTCCTGTATTATGTGCCCAGAATTCTTGTCCTGCGGAGACCCCGTACCACGGGAGGGTTGAAACGTCATTGGCCTTTTAGAAAGGGAGAGACCCCATCAAATCCAATTAATTGATTGCATTATACTCCAACTGGCTACTCTAAATTGTACCAATAACTATTGTTGTAAATTTTCGACTGCACTGTATGTACTACACGGGTTTGGTTATGGTCATCTCACTGGGGCACATTATTCACTTTCAAATATGCAAATGTATATAATGTAGATACACTGACTGAAAGTATTTTTCTCCTACGCGTTTTTTTGTATGTAAAAATTCGGATAAATGATAACGCAATAATAAACAACACTCACTTTGGCTAAAGTGAGCAGAAATAAATATTATTCTACTGTGGGTAGCAATATTGAATTTGCCTAAATATTGATGTGCCTCTAATGAACTAGGGCCTTATCCTATTGTTGTAATTTAGCAGCGATTAGGTTAAACATTAGCATAAGACATAATCTATTGTATCTGGTGTCCGTGTGACCTCATTTACATAGGGCAGACAAGCCAATCGGTTAAAACCTGCATTGGCCAGTACTGTAGCAGGATACATTGCCAGGTAGAAACAGCACTCTTGGTACAACATTATAAAGAGAAGTTGCACACTGTAGATGAACTCCGCTGGCAAGTAATTGATAAAGCCAGACTTCCATCCAGAGGTGGGAACATCTCCCAGATACTACAGCTTCTTGAATGCAAATGGATTGAAAAGTGTGATTCCATCAGAAAAGGACTAAAGAGTCTGAAAGAATGGCAGAGATTCGTTAGTCTAAACTAAAGAGACAAACTATGGTTCACGGTCTTTTGATCAATCCCCAGCCCCCCACCTCTTCAGGCAAATGAATCCTTGCGGTTACACCCCCTCTTAGTGTTACTAATACCTCCACCTTCACACTGTAGGCACCCAGGATAATCAGTAAACCTATACTTTGTGGTTATTGGCTCATCCCTATATATAAGCTAAATATATCTAATTTGGGAATGGCTCGCCCTTTTCTGTCTACGAATTGTGACATACACTTATTTATCAAGCTCTGTAATGAAGTACAAGTATGGCTCATGACATCTGTTACACGGATCGAAAAGTTTTGACAAGTTCATATGTATTGATGTGTATGATCTGAGGCTATTGACAATGGTTTATGATTAATAGTCGAGTACATGTGTAACACGGACCGAAAAATTTGGATAGGTTCATATGTATAGATGTGTATAATCCTATATTATTGACATATGATTTGTGATTAATATTCTAGTACAGGTGCAACATGGTCGGAGTCTGCCCTCACAATGGGTGATTTATTCATCACATTGACTTGTATATTAAGAGCCCCACTGGTCTATACCCCCACTTTATCAATGAAAGCCCTGTAAATATATTAACTCAAATTGCGTCTAGAAAATGAGTTTATGCCATAGATACAGATGTGGTATCATACAACAGCTCCACCACACCATAGCAATAAGTGAGCACCCACTGGTACCAAATCCTCTGTAAGATGGCGACCGCGTTACCTTAGGACTTCACTAGTAAATAAATGCATCGCGCATGCGTTGTTTCGGTCCTGGTTCCCGCTCATGCTCAGTGGTAACTATCATAAAAATGCATTAGCATCTCACACCTCGGATCACCAGTTGCAAATTACAGCGCTACTTTGTCAAACGATTAGGTAAGGAATACCGATGACCCAGTTTTAATTTAAAATTCTGCTGTCACGCTACTTACCGCAGTCTGACTACCTTAACAACACCTTCTCCCTATGCTTTATTTTAGTTCCCTGGCTGTGTCCACTCACCCTTCCGTGCCTTGTTCCATTGATTGACATTGAGACTTTAACCTGCTAACTTCTAGTAAGGTGAGTCCTGATAAATCATGTTATTTTTACAGGTATCAATGCCTTACTCTTGTTACAAATCATTGTTTTTATAGACAGACTCGAATACCTAAATGGTGAGAATGGTCGTCATATATAGTAATTGACCTTCCTCAGTATAGGATATACAGTATCTTTGTTACTGTGAACATCTTCAGAAGCCAAGCTGTGGCTTCACTTTCCAATTGGTAAGCTCATCCTCCATGTACTTCCCTCCCCATTGTGCATTCTAAAACTGCAAGTGGTAAGATTTATTAACCCTTCGGGATCCACATTGTTATATCTTAGGAAATATCCTACATCTTAATCCAAGAATATGATTACTCAGACATTGTGATTCAGTCATTGATACAACCGTTGGGCTTCTGGTTTCAATCCTGGTAAGCCTGCTCTATTAATCATCTTTGAACCCACTTAAAACTTAAATAGAGAACTATATTGAATCCTGTCCTGTATTAGGTGCCCAGAATTCTTGTCCTGCGGAGACCCTGTACCACGGGAGGGTCGAAACGTCGTTGGCCTTTTAGAAAGGGAGAGCCCCCATCAAATCCAATTAATTGATTGCATTATACTCCAACTCGCTACTCTTTTATGTACCAATAACTATTGTTGTAAATTTTCTACTGCACTGTATGTACTACACGGGTTTGGTTATGGTCATCTCACTGGGGCACATTATTTACTTTCAAATATGCAAATGTATATAATGTTGATACACTGACTGAAAGTATTTTTCTCCTACGCCTTTTTTTGTATGTAAAAATTCGGATAAATGATAACGTAATAATAAACAACACTCAATTTGGCTAAAGTGAGCAGAAATAAATATTATTCTACTGTGGGTAGCAATATTGAATTTGCCTAAATATTGATGTGCCTCTAATGAACTAGGGCCTTATCCTATTGTTGTAATTTAGCCGCGATTAGGTTAAACATTAGCAGAAGACATAATCTATTGTATCTGTTGTCCGTGTGACCTCATTTACATAGAGCAGACAAGCCAATCGGTTAAAACCTGCATTGGCCAGTACAGTAGCAGGATACATTGCCAGGTAGAAACAGCACTCTTGGTACAACATTATAAAGAGAAGTTGCACACTGTAGATGAACTCCGCTGGCAAGTAATTGATAAAGCCAGACTTCCATCCAGAGGTGGGAACATCTCCCAGATACTACAGCTTCTTGAATGCAAGTGGATCGAAAAGTGTGATTCCATCAGAAAAGGACTAAAGAGTCTGAAAGAATGGCGGAGATTCGTTAGTCTAAACTAAAGAGACAAACTATGGTTCAAGGTCTTTTGATCAATCCCCAGCCCCCCACCTCTTCAGGCAAATGAATCCTTCCGGTTACACCCCCTCTTAGTGTTACTAATACCTCCACCTTCACACTGTAGGCACCCTGGATAATCAGTAAACCTATACTTTGTGGTTATTGGCTCATCCCTATATATAAGCTAAATATATCTAATTTGGGAATGGCTCGCCCTTTTCTGTCTACGAATTTTGACATACACTTATTTATCAAGCTCTGTAATGTAGTACAAGTATGGATCATGAAATCTGTTACACGGATCGAAAAGTTTTGACAAGTTCATATGTATTGATGTGTATAATCCTATGCTATTGACAATGGTTTATGATTAATAGTCGAGTACATGTGTAACACGGAACGGAAAATGTGGATAGGTTCATATGTATAGATGTGTAAAATCCTAAATTATTGACAAATGATTTGTGATTAATATTCTAGTACAGGTGCAATATGGTCGGAGTCTGCCCTCACAATGGGTGCTTTATGCATCACATTGACTTGTATATTAAGAGCCCCACTGGTCTATAACCCCCCTTTATCAATGAAAGCCCTCTAAATATATTAACTCAAATTGCCTCTAGAAAATGAGTTTATGCCATAGATACAGATGTGGTATCATACAACAGCTCCACCACACCATAGCAATAAGTGAGCACCCACTGGTACCAAATCCTCTGTAAGATGGCGACCGTGTTACCTTAGGACTTCACTTGTAAATAAATGCATCGCTCATGCGTTGTTTCGGTCCTGGTTCCCGCTCATGCTCAGTGGTAACTATCATAAAAATGCATTAGCATCTCACATCTCGGATCACCAGTTGCAAATTACAGCGCTACTTTGTCAAACGATTAGGTAAGGAATACCGATGACTCAGTTTTAATTTAAAATTCTGCTGTCACGCTACTTACCGCAGTCTGACTACCGGTGTAACCTTAACAGCACCTTAACAACACCTTCTCCCTAGGCTTTATTTTAGTTCCCTGGCTGTGTCCACTCACCCTTCCGTGCCTTGTTCCATTGATTGACATTGAGACTTTGACCTGCTAACTTCTAGTAAGGTGAGTCCTGATAAATCATGTTATTTTTACAGGTATCAATGCCTTACTCTTGTTACAAATCATTGTTTTTATAGACAGACTCAAATACCTAAATGGTGAGAATGGTCGTCATATAAAGTAATTGACCTTCCTCAGTATAGGATATACAGTATCTTTCTTACTGTGAACATCTTCAGAAGCCAAGCTGTGGCTTCGCTTTCCAATTGGTAAGCTCATCCTCCATGTACTTCCCTCCCCATTGTGCATTCTAAAACTGCAAGTGGTAAGATTTATTAACCCTTCGGGATCCACATTGTTATATCTTAGGAAATATCCTACATCTTAATCCAAGAATATGATTACTCAGACATCGTGATTCAGTCATTGATACCACCGTTGGGCTTCTGGTTTCAATCCTGGTAAGCCTGCTCTATTAATCATCTTTGAACCCCCTTAAAACTTAAATAGAGAACTATATTGAATCCTGTCCTGTATTATGTGCCCAGAATTCTTGTCCTGTGGAGACCCCGTACCACGGGAGGGTCGAAACGTCGTTGGCCTTTTAGAAAGGGAGAGCCCCCATCAAATCCAATTAATTGATTGCATTATACTCCAACTGGCTACTCTTTTATGTACCAATAACTATTGTTGTAAATTTTCTACTGCACTGTATGTACTACACAGGTTTGGTTATGGTCATCTCACTGGGGCACATTATTCACTTTCAAATATGCAAATGTGTATAATGTAGATACACTGACTGAAAGTATTTTTCTCCTACGCCTTTTTTTGTATGTAAAAATTCGGATAAATGATAACGCAATAATAAACAACACTCACTTTGGCTAAAGTGAGCAGAAATAAATATTATTCTACTGTGGGTAGCAATATTGAATTTGCCTAAATATTGATGTGCCTCTAATGATCTAGGGCCTTATCCTATTGTTGTAATTTAGCAGCGATTAGGTTAAACATTAGCAGAAGACATTTTGTATTTAGAGACTATCTTGTCCGTTGTGTGGAATCCATTTTGTATTTCTGGCAGCCATTTTGTTTGCCATGTGCTCACCATGTGCTCTGTCCTACCTTTCTGTCAACTGCTCTTGAAATTTGCCTAGAGACGAGATATATTTAGCCTCTTCTGCTTCGCACATGCTCAGTTGAGCTTACAGCTGTCCCCAACTTGTAACTGTCCGGATGTGTCCACCAGAATTAGCTAACTGTCGGCCCCTCCCACTTGTTGCCAGCACACTCTCTGTATGACCTTATATGTATTTAAAACCAGCATTCTGTACTTGTACCACCTTCATTTGAGCCCCTGTGTGGGTATAAAAGGACCAAGCTCCTTCCAGTCAGTGTGCTACTTCATACATTGCCGAAAGGGTATTGTGTGAATGTAGTTCCACCTTATGAGGTTTAATAAACTCTATCTTTTCTATTCCAGCTCCTGTGCCAACTTCTTTCTATTGGTCTGAGGACTCTGTGCAGAGAAGGGAGAACACCTAGCACTGGTAGGCCTTGCTGAGGCTCACCACCACACTATTATTGTGGACCTCTTTTGATTGAATCAAGCACGATACATTTATTGCTGCGAAAATTAGCATCTGAATGTAAAATGAGTTCCTTGTGAACACTGTTCTGGAAACTTTCTGCTGCACTAGTTGTATTGTGTGGCATGTTATTATGGGGTGTTAAAATGTGTTGTGTGTATGCTGCATAGATTTGTATGTTGTGCATTGTGTGACACCTTCAGCCTGTTCTGATGCTTTACCCAACTGCGCTCTGCATTTAAGACCTTACAGCAGAGGTCTTCAAACTGTGGGGTGTGCCCGCTACCCTCGTGGGCCGTGGCATCATTCCCAGGGGGGGCGGAAATGCATCTTCTAGTATTTGTAAATGAAGATGGCCTGGAAGCGCGATTTTGTTTAATTGGCGCATTTACAGTTTGCCTTCATTTACATAAAGTGTGTTAACTGCGATCCTGAGTGCCATGGGGCAGGGTCACTAAGTGGGGTAAAAAGTAGTGTCTTAAAAGATCAGCATATTCTGTATTTTATTTTCACTTTCTTGTAGCACATGTATAATAACAGGGAGATGTCAAATGAAAAGTAAATGCAGGTTATACAAATGTGTGGAAAATTTACTATTTCCACACTGTGCGATCTCAATTGGAAAATGTGCTCCCTGCAGAGTACCTGTGTGTGAAAAGGCAGTCACAGGAAGTAATCTAGTTGTGCGGCAGGAAGAAATGGTATGTAAATTATAGAGCTATAAAAGTCCCAGTCGGTAAGAGAAAGCACTGTGAATGTCAATAATTATTGATATCTATATAAATGTTAGTAATAAGTAATCAGACTATACCTCAGCACATTTCCACAGTTGTCCATTAAAAGGACACGCTGCAGAACACATCTGGTAACTGTCACATTCCCTCTCAAGAAGAATAAATATTTGTCACCGTGGAGCTCCAAGTAACTTCACCAGTCAAAAGCTATACTGGTTCCCAAGCCTTCTTTATATTTGGTGATTAACCAATTGCACACATTCACCTTTCAGGTAGCTAGCAGCGATGAGATTTTTCTTTTTATATAAATGGGCAGAAAGCCTGTTCTGTGTCTCAGGGATCGATGGCCCAGTGGCTTGTGAAGAGCAGCCAGCCTGCTTTGCAGAGTTGTAGGTATGATTGGTGTGGCCGATGCTGTGGCACCAGGTCCCAGTGGTATGTGGGGCCAGCTAAACCCTATGTCTGTTTTACTATTCTTACCAAATTGCATTAGGGCCCAGTGGTCACTTGCTCTGGCAGTGTTGCTTTGGGCCTCTAATTAATGATCATGGGGTGGGGAAAATTGTAGCAGAGGAGACAGCTTACTGTGGGCATCAGAGAGATGACAGTGACTGGGATGGGGTAAAACGGGAGCTCATGTTTTCAACAAAAGTCCAGAGGAGACATCCCACTTAGCTAGGCAGTACCCATCATTGGTGAAGCAGGTGCAGCAGCAATGAGTCCAAGGGCCCACTGTATTACAAGTATGTATTTTTACTAATAATAAAAAAGCGGTATGTGGGCTAATTTTCCTTGCTAGGTTTGGGTCAAGCAGTACAAAAGGGGGTGGTGATGGACGGAGCATCTGAATCAATCAAACACTCATACCCAGTCAAAAGATCTGGGTTTAAGCCATCACCGTTCTTTAGCCCACTCTGCCACCCCAGTTCAGACATGGCTATATGCAAATCAGTCTGACCCTGTGCCTCATGGGAACAGTCCAGCCCGAACTGCCAAGCCATGTCTTCCCTGGACCGGAAACAAGATTCCGAGGACCGGTTTCTGGCATTCCAGCCGTCTTCAGCCCGGCTTGCTTGAATCCAGTGGCAAAGTGAGCAAGGGACTCACGTCTGAGCATACCCTGCCACACTTATGGCGGCCAAAAGCAGTACAAAAGGGGGTGGTGATGGACGGAGCATCTGAATCAATCAAACACTCACACCCAGTCAAAAGATCTGGGTTTAATCCATCACCGTTCTTTAGCCCACTCTGCCACCCCAGTTCAGACATGGCTATATGCAAATCAGTCTGACCCTGTGCCTCATGGGAACAGTCCAGCCCGAACTGCCAAGCCATGTCTTCCCTGGACCGGAAACAAGCTTCCGAGGACCGGTTTCTGGCATTCCAGCCGTCTTCAGCCCGGCTTGCTTGAATCCAGTGGCAAAGTGAGCAAGGGACTCACGTCTGAGCATACCCTGCCACACTTATGGCGGCCAAAAGCAGTACAAAAGGGGGTGGTGATGGACGGACCATCTGAATCAATCAAACACTCACACCCAGTCAAAAGATCTGGGTTTAATCCATCACCGTTCTTTAGCCCACTCTGCCACCCCAGTTCAGACATGGCTATATGCAAATCAGTCTGACCCTGTGCCTCATGGGAACAGTCCAGCCCGAACTGCCAAGCCATGTCTTCCCTGGACCGGAAACAAGCTACCGAGGACCGGTTTCTGGCATTCCAGCCGTCTTCAGCCCGGCTTGCTTGAATCCAGTGGCAAAGTGAGCAAGGGACTCACGTCTGAGCATACCCTGACTTTGGGTCAAGGGCACCTTTGCTGCAAAAAGTGGGCAACAAGGGGAGCTCATGTTTTTCTGAAAGGGAGAAAATGTGGCCTTATTGTGAGAGATGCTGAATTTGGAACTGGGAAACAAAGTTCAAGTCCCAGCGTTCGCTCAACATCCTGTGATTCTTGGCGAATCACTTAATTTTTCTGAGCCTTACAAAAATCTCACCTTGTGTAATGTAATTTGAGGATATTTCTTGCTGCTCAGGGCCACAGTAATCATTACTGCAACAGGTGCAGTTGCATTGGGGCCGAGAAGTGTGACAGGCTCACAAAAAACAATTATAGGAAGCAGAGTTTTTTTGGTTTTTTTATTTTTTTATTGAGATTTTTTGTCAGCACATAGAACACACAAGATACAGTTTAAATACATCAGCTGCCATACATATAAGGGCGAGTAAACATACCAGAACAGACCACAGCAGCCGACACAGATAGAAATAAAATATGGGATCCTGAATCGTTCAAATTTGTACAATCATGGGTCTTATCATATATTAATACAAATAATTACATTATCTACTACTGAGATCCCAGCCATGTAGAAATTGGTTGCCATAACTGGCTTCCTTGCCTCTTTTTCCGGATACCCTTAGTTCTATAGAGCGCCATCTCCAAACGATATATTGAGAGTAGCCTAGTTTGCCAGTTAACGAAGGACGGAGGATTGGTATCAAGCCATTGTGATGTAATGCACAAACGATACAAGGCCATACATATAAATATCAAACCCTCCTCTACAACCGTCAACACATTTCCTTGCCATCCAAAAATTACAAGTGTAGGGGTAAGTTGTACTGGGATTCCCAGACTACCCGAAATGAAAATCTGTATTTCACTTACAAAGTTGATTAGTTTAGGGCAGTTAAAGAACATGTGGGTAGCGTCAGCAGCGTACTGGCCACAGCGATTACAACTATTACCCCTTCCAGTATTCCATTTTGCCAGTTTGTCCGGAGTATAATAAAGCTCAAAGATTGCCATATAGTGCTGGCTCTTCAAAGGGCCGTTAAACAGTACATTAGTTGAAATTTCTATACATATGGTAAAATTAACCCCTTCAATGCCTAATTTATTGGCCCATTTTGTCTCCTGAAATTCTAAATCATCTTTGAGCGTGCTCATGAATAAATGATAAAGGGAACACATTTTGCATCTGGACTTGAGTAACTCAACAATCTCTATTTTTGTAGAGTAATCACTTTTTGATTTTTTTTCCGCTCACAATAGCTACGCAACTGCAGATATTTTAAAAAAATCCCCTCGAGGTACCTTATATTTACTTTGTAAATTTTCAAAAGAAATAAATTGTGATCCTGAGAATAAATCCCCTAGAAAGCAAATTCCTAAATTGGACCATCTTTTCATCACAGAGTCAGTAAAAATTGTAGGTAGAAAAGTACAGTCCTGAAGTGGAGTATAGATGTTCAAATTCGGGCCAATACCCAACCTCTTCTTCGTTTTCCTCCAAATTACATATGCGGCTAATACCGGCTTAAACCTAGTTTTTTTAAAGTAGCTAGGCTCAATAATGCGATTTATACACTGCTTAGATTCTTGTCCCAGAAGCATCTCGTAGATTGAGGGGGCGGCGTAATCAGGAGTTGGATCTATAGGTAGCAATAACACCCCCATATTTTGTAAAATTAAAATCCAATGATATAATTGAAAATCTGGTATCCCCCAGACACTTTTTTTGGTTAATCTATGTTTTTGTTTGATGAATCTGCTCTTTACAAGTCTCGCCTTTATTGTGCAATATACTATACGGCATAGAAAACATCTCAGAGAAATGATCTTATAAGCCTTTTCCCCTGTGCACAGCCCTGCCCCTCTCCAATCCTTGTCATAAAGGTTTGGAGAGGGGCCCTGGTTTCAAAATATATTATTTGGGGTGGCTTAGAACAAAAAGGTTTGAAGACCTCTGCCATACAGTTTTATACTTACAATAGGGAAATTTAAACTACCGGCTCCGACAATCAAAATGCTACTGAGTATCTATGTCACTTACCTAGATGATCCATACTTTTAATAGTATTATTTTTTTGCTATGCCTAGCATATTTTGGAAAATAGGGAAATACCAAACATGTGTGTGTGTGGCCTATTCCTGACCGCACTAAGATCACCCAATAAATGATGTTTATATTGTGTCTGGCTGCACTGAACTCACGATACACTATTTACAAAGTGTGTTTTGTGTATGCGGTGAGCACATGATACCAATTGTGAAGGATTATGCAAATAAACTTTCCACAGGCTCACAGTTCTGCTAAATATGATGGTAGCACAATATGACGTATCATTTAAAATATCCACACTCCTACTGGAACTACAAGTCACATAGACCCCAACATGTAAATGGCACAATTAAAGGGTCTGTTTTGTGAAGTCACGCTATGCCCATCCCACAAAAGGGAAGAGCTAATAGATTTTTCCACTGGGGAAACCTTTACCTTGGTACACACAGAAACACGAGTTTCAGAAAAAAAGCAGTCTATGGTTACATCTTCAAAAACCAATTGGCAACTCAAAAAAAAGAAAAGAAACAAATCTTAACTATTGAATGGCAATTGTAATTGGCTCAATCACGGAAAGCAAATACAGGTATTTATAGGCTTGCCTACTGATCTGACCCATGGGGAGCTGCCATAAAAGAGCAATAAAGGCTTTTTAAGAATGCATCCCTTGTACAACCCATAAGGCTGTAAATTCAAACGCATACCCTAAGGGCAAAAGCAGAAAGGGAGGGGCGTCGTAATTTATGGCTACCAGAACAAAACAGCAGTGAAGGATTTCCCTGGAACCTTCCAAACCAAACATATTTTAACAGTTCTTATGGCCCACAGTGGCATTGCAACACAGAAATGCAGAGCATGAGGACGGCAAAAGAAAGGGTTTGTGGTGGTACTAAAAATATTTAAATGCCAGTCCGTCTTCAGCTATTAAAAAAAATACAGTAAAACAAAGCACTGGTTAGCAATTGTAATAAAGTTGTCGACAGATTCCAGCCCATTCTAAAGAGGTATGATGCTTCTGTGCCAAAAGATAACAAACAACATTATTGCAAAGCAGTTCAAACTAAACAATTTGAAACATATCCGAGGTCTTCTCTTCCAAACGCAGGAAAGTGACAAAAAACACAAGCTAAACGTGGCAATGAGAATATGCAGAAAGGCTGTGGACTACCTAGTTTGTAAAGCAAACACAAGCAAAACAATTGTAAAAGAAGAGAATAGTCTGATTCTGGAAGAACGTGGCTTCCTCTGGCTGGTTCATTTAGAACTCTCAAGAATTAAAAGAGGTAGGAAGAAGTTAAAGTACCTTCCAACTTCCCTTAAATGAACATGTAAAATCAAAAGGAGTGGAAGAGTTGTGTTGAAAAAGGGGGGATGCTGCTAACACCAAAATTGTTGTGAGACCCTCAACAATGTTGTTCCGCCAAAGGCATGTCTCCCTTTGGCATACTTAGCCACTGATCGTTACATCATTGGGTGTTTTCCTCCACCAGGAGGGATTGTCTCTTGAATCTGAGACCATGTGGGAGCCACTATGTGAAGAAACAAAAGTTTAAAAATACCTCCTACCTCCTACCTTTAGAAAGGACACACTTTATTAAGAAGATGAAAGGCAGTGGTATGATAAAAAAAGGGGAGTTGTGAAAAGAGAGGTATCAGGTGTCTCTCACATCTATCTCTGATAGATCAACATGTTTCAACCAACTTTGCGCCCAATGGGTTGATGGGTATCGTCAGGACCGAAATGTTATTTTATAGGATCCCTTCATGAAGTCAAATTAAATCACGTGTAAATACTTAGGAATGCGTAGATGTTCAGATATTTTCATCCTGAAACACCTAAAACTGTTGTCCGTGATATTTTTTGCTCTCATGGAAAATGTTGCGATACTGGCAATATTTTTTGTGTGAGTACACCGTTTCCAAGTGCAATTGCACATTCTTTCAACCATTCAAGAGATTACTAGTGCACTAGAGAACTATGGTAACTGTGTACCGAACACACTTTGGGTTCGCAAAAACGTTTAAAAATCAGCCTAGACTTAGAGGCCTACTCGAGGGCACTTGATCTTTGAGTTTTAAAGGAGTGAAGAGACGAGTCAGTCTCTCTGCCCTTGCGTACCTTGTTTCAGGAGTACCCCCAGCTTCGGAAAAAAAACTCTAATTTCTGTTGGAAACATAGGATCCCCCAACTTTTGTATGTGGCAAGATCATTTTCCAGAGGGTATTGACGAAAAGATTTGTATTTTTCAAATTCCTCACCAAAATGTTAATAGAAGCAATCTAGTTTAATTTGTTTAATTTGTATACCCACGTTATATGGTACACCCTACACCCACGCTGTCTCATCCATTATGATTTATAGGGGTGTTCCAATTAACTGGTGTAACATTAAGTGCTTGTTAAATTATTGTAGAGCTCAGTGGAATGTAGCACCTGCTGCTGGGAAGTACCCCAATATACCATCAAAACATGCAAGAATTAATTTCCGCCAGCCCTTCTATTTTTTTTAAACAGACTTTTATTGGGTTTTCACAACATTGTCAGTAGACAGGTCATACTGTAATATTGGATACCATTGGAATCATATCAACCAGACACCCAACTGATAACTTCCCTCTCTGAACATTTACCTCCCTCCTCCCGAGTCGTGCTCTGCACCAATCTATAAATGGCAACCTCCCTAAGCATTCATCTAAAACATGACATATTCAAGAGAGCCTTTTTAGGTCGAGCTATTTATAGCTCTGAACTATTGTAGGGGAAACAACACTCTTGAACAAGCGGATTTCTCCCAATGCATGTTGTCTACTGAAGCGTGATGCTTCGCCAGGCGCGCGCTTGGCCTCACTCACACCCCATATGCTCGTTCCCTCCCACTCGCTTGCTCCCCTGCTCCCCCGCCCCCCCTCACCCGACTTGAAAGGAAGCCTCGCACACCAACATTTGTCTCTCACACCACCAGACATCAGAGGCTGCTGCTCCCCCGCCCACCCACCCCCCCCACAGCAATGCCGAGAGCGTGTTTTATAAGATTAACCCTGTTACTTTCGTTTCTCTCTACTTCTTTCCCTCCGGACTTTCACCGCCAATCTTTGCCTTCTTCCTCACTCCTTCTTTTCTACCAGGTTTCTTGTTCTCTTCCTTCCTTCCTCCCCGCTTCCACTCCCACCGTAGTCTTCTCTCGAGACCCTGTTTGCGACTCCGCCACGCTTGTGTTTTTTTCTCTCCCTCCACCCTTCCCGGCCTCGTTAAAAGTTTGGCCTGGGGACTTTGAAGTTTGCCAGAGATCTGGTTTCTGCCTGCGCTCAAGCTTTCTGTTTACTTCTTATTTGCCTGTCCAGTTATTTATTATTCTTGTGCTTTCTATCCCTCACACATTAGTGCTTTGTGTGGGCCCCCATCAGCTCTCCAATATAGATGATTTTTATTTTTTTGTGCATTTTAGGGCAAAGTTTGCTGACATTTATTCAAGGGATGTGGAACCGATGCCGTGGCTCGAACACTGAGCCCCTGCTCCAAAGTCTGAAGAGCTGGCTACTGAGCCATGTCCTCTCACTGTTCACGCTGCTCGCATTAGCAGCTGCTGGCTCTGCAGGCTTTTTGTTTCATTTTCGTAGTGCTTTCCACAAACATCAGTTATATTACACAATTACAGTTTCATGTGTTTTTGTAGACACAGGGAGATTAATCGGCAGCTCAGGACATTACTTAAATGTCTTTAACAGAGGTGCCTATTAATCTCCCCGTGTCTACAAAAAATATGAAACTTACTGTAATATGCTTGTCTCTTTATTTTCCCCTGGAATACTAACCTTTCCCCTTTAAGACTGTGGAATCTCTTACCTTGATTCTGTTTGAGAACTCGATGTTGTCATTTGGCAGTTGCTGAATGTCGATCTAATTGGAGAATAGCAATCTCATATTCATTTAGATTTCTTTGTTCTGTTGCAGATAAATCAGGTAAATGTTCCAATACGTCCTGCCCTTCTCCACCAAGACAATGCAAAAGTAGAGAGTGTTTCCTTTCAGCACTTAAATTCGTTCCGCAAACTCTAGCATAGTTTGCAAAAAAAAAAATCAATTTTTTCCATTTCACATTTGGTTCTCCTGGGCTAGTTAGAAAAAACGCAGGTTGAGTAACATTCTGCATATCTCTCTTTTTTTTTGTTGAGAATTACCCAAAATAACTGAACAAATAAATTATTTCTTTTTTTTTTCTTTTTTTTTTACTGCAACCTTTAATTATAATTATAACCTTTAATATTATAATTATCGTTAGTTTAATACTTCTGTGTTACTGGTTTCCTAATATAAGTTAATTACTTATCAAGAATATTCTTAGATCTTTCTTTCCCTTATTAAATATATCTTCTTTCAATTGTGAGGTAATATCAATTCCAGACAGGCATCATCCCTTCGTTTTTGGAAGGTTTACAACTTGTAAGCGTCACAATCACTTTTCATTTATAGCGATAGAAGGCTGTTTGTCCATGCGCAGGAAAGGAACTGGAACGTTGATTGTCCATGCGTATGAATAATGCTTCAAGTATAGCGTCTATTTGAAACGCAAAGTCATGCCTTGAAACGCAACGTAGGACGCAGGGAAAGAGATACGTCAGTAGGACACTGGGAAGGCATGCGTCAGCAGAGTGCAAGGAAGGCTTACGTCAGCTTCTAGCCTTCGTGTCGGCAACCTCACGCGCTAAGCTAACGCGCAGAGATTCTTTTCTTAACTTTTCTCTTTTCAATTAAGTCCACATATTTTTAATAATCCAGACCTCCCTCCGCTGTCCTCACCGTAATTTTAATGTTGCTTAAGTGACTTTCTTGTCCCAACTGCCGCTGCGAAGACAACACTTCGTTTTTTGTTTTTTTTTATGAAACAGCCGCTGGAGGAAAGCAGAGTTTGATCTTTTGTCGTCGTGTTGAGGTGATATCAGCCAATCGTCGCCAAATAAATGTAGTATCTTCCACATAAAGAAGTAAGCAGAGATCGTTAAGATGAGAGAGTGGGTTTATTAACCTCATCCACAGATCGACATTCAGCAACTGCCAAAGACAACATCGAGTTCTCAAACAGAATCAAGGTAAGAGATTCCACAGTCTTAAAGGGGAAAGGTTAGTATTCCAGGGGAAAATAAAGAGACAAGCATATTACACTTACTGTGTAATGTTATTGGTGCTTGTGGAAAGCACTACGAAAGCGTAGGCTTTGGTGTCCCTGACTAACGCTGCTTGTTTCCTTTGGGTGAGGGCTTGTTTGTTACGTCACCACAGAGCTTCAAAGTGAGCGCTCTCACCTTCCGGATTGGTTTTGAGCCCTCTCCCACCATCCGAGCACGAATGCAACATTTCCCTTCACCCACCCTTTCCCTATGCTCACTCTATGCACTACTGGTACGTAGGGCATTACACCACACTTCTCCCACTTCTAAGCACTACAGGCTACATTACCGAAAGTGCCACGTTGACGGTGCCAGTGCCTAAAAAACTACTGTATTGAAGCATGCTAAACAGCACACGTTCTCTTTAGCCTCACCTTGCACTGCCGGATTGCTTCCTCGTGACACCTTTGCCCTTTCAATGGAAGTTTCTTAGAAACAACACGCCCGGGGCTGCAGGGGTGTGGAATGTGATCCGAGAGCTCTCAAGATGCCACCTGTAGCAGTCCATGGCCCATGGCAGATTCTCCAGTTCCGCCTTTCTTGTCCCAGACAGTGGCAGCACTACTGGTACGTAGGGCATTACACCGCACTTATCCCACTTCTAAGCACTACAGTCTACATTACTGATACAGACTTTAGTGATTCAATTTTCACCGTTCTCAAATGTCCTCTGCCTTTCTAGGCTTCAAACCCGTGGCCTTCAATTCCCTATATTTGAGCAGAGTGGGTTATCGGCCTCTGCCATTTCCCCCCACACAGTCACTGTTAGAACATTATTTTGAAATTACTAGACTTCCATACCACCTAGTTAGTTTAAAAAAAAACTTCCAAAAAAGGCAGTGAGACAGCTCTCTGATCTCTCTGATTTAAAGTATGTTTGTTATTTTTGTTTTATTTCATTTGGCACATGCTGTGCAGCCAAAATCCGATTTGAAAATATACTCATAGTGTGGGAAATGTGTAATACATATTGATGGGCTACTGGCAATTAACATAATAGAACTGTGAGATAGCTCACCTGATAATGGTAGGGAATAGAGGCAGGCGTGCAACATCCATGTGACTGAAAGGGCTTCAGCCCCCCCTGTCGTGTGTGGCAGCCCAGGCTCAGACAGACAGCTCCCGGGCATGCACACCGCCGCACCCGAGTACTTCACAGGTCTTTTAAAGACCAATCTGCATGTTATTGAGGCCATGCTGTTGTTTCACCCCTTCTAAGAGCCCCTGCAGCTCCACTTTGCCTATTGATTAAAGATTCAGCCCACCCCCCGAAATATTTTCTTGGCCCTCCCTCCCACCCCCCCTGAAATTTGGCTCTAGTTGTGCCTCTGAATAGAGGGTACCACTTCCATACAGAAACGACTCCACTGAGCAGAGAAGTGCAATATGCACACTGGCATGACTGTATTTATGCACTTTCTTTTACAATTTCTTAATCCTTTGAAGATATTTGTACAGATTGCCCTATCCAGAATCTGATCTCAATACTGGATGAACATTTATTGTAGTTGTCCGCATTAGTCTAGAACTCGGAATCATGTGTCGAAGAATGAGCAAACATGATTTTATATTCATGGCCACTACAAAAATGTAATTTGTGGATGTCGAATTTCCATGTATGCTTCACACACCTCATAGTCTGGTGTCTCCTACGTAGTTATCAGATTTGAGGGGAAAAAGTCAGTTTCTAGCTCAGGCTGTTTAAAAGCTAAGAAAATTGCTGCACATGGCGTGCGGCGCTCTACCAGACACTTCACAAAAGTTAGCTGGCCACTGTTGGGGCGGAAAACTCCTCTTCGTGTAAAGACATGTGCCCCTACCCTGAGTCCAGCTCTCCAGGGAAGGTGTCCTGTTCAATATACTCCCCGGGACATTCTTTGATATAGAATTGGCTGGCACATATTAAATCCCATTAAAGCTACGTCTTAGCCAACTTGCCCTAAATTTTGTATGTGGTGCAACCTGGTTTTTTTTGGGCCTGTCCCTCCTGTAATAAGAGCTCGCTGCAATCACGATCACTGAGAAGTAATCTATCTGTCTGTCTGTCTATCTATCTATCTATCTATCTATCTATCTATCTATCTATCTATCTATCTATCTATCTATCTATCTATCTATCTATCTATCTATCTATCTATCTATCTATCTATCTATCTATCATCTATCTATCTATCGCCCTCACTCTATCTATCTATCTATCTATATATCTATCTATCTATCTATCTATCGCCCTCACTCTATCTCTCGGCCTCGGTCTATCTATCTATCTTCCCCGTCACTCTATCTATCGCCCTCACTCTATCTATCCATCGCCCTCACTCTATCTATGTATCTATATATCGGCCTCAGTCTAACTATCTATCTATCTACCCGTCACTCTATCTATCGGCCTCACTCTATCTATCTATCTATCTATCTATCTATCTATCTATCTATCTATCTATCTATCTATCTATCTATCTATCTATCTATCTATATATCTATCTATCTATCTATCTATCTATCTATCGCCCTCACTCTATCTCTGTATCTATCTATCGCCCTCACTCTATCTATCTATCGCCCTCACTCTATCTATCTATCTATCTATCTATCTATCTATCTATCTATCTATCTATCTATCTATCTATCTATCTATCTATCTATCTATCTATCTATCTATCTATCTATCTATCTATCTATCTATCTATCTATCATCTATCTATCTATCGCCCTCACTCTATCTATCTATCTATCTATATATCTATCTATCTATCTATCTATCGCCCTCACTCTATCTCTCTATCGCCCTCACTCTATTGGCCTCGGTCTATCTATCTATCTACCCCGTCACTCTATGTATCGCCCTCACTCTATCTATATATCTATCTATCTATCTATCTGTCTATCGCCCTCACTCTATCTATGTATCTATCTATCGGCCTCAGTCTAATCTATCTATCTATCGCCCTCACTCTATCTATCTATCTATCTATCTATCTATCTATCTATCTATCTATCTATCTATCTATCTATCTATCTATCTATCTATCTATCTATCTATCTATCTATCTATCTATCTATCTATCTATCTATCTGTCTGTCTGTCTGTCTGTCTGTCTGTCTATCTATCTATCTATCTATCTATCTATCTCCCTCACTCACTATCTATCTATCTATCGCACTCGCTATCTTTCTATCGCCATCAATCTATCTATTTATCTATCGCCCTCACTCAGATAGATAGCCCTCACTCTATCTGTCTATCGCCCTCCCTCTATCTATCTATCGCCCTCCCTCTATCTATCTATCGCCCTCCCTCTATCTATCGCCCTCACTCTATCTATCTATCGAATCACCACAGCATCACTCAGGGGCACCACAACATCACTGTGCGCTACCACAGCATCACTGAATGCCACTGCATCACTCATCGCCACTACAACACCACTCAGCGCCACCACAGCACCAATCTGTGCAACCATTCAACAACAACTGGTTCAAATATGTTCTCTCAATGTTTCAAGCTTTATTACAAATGTCACAAAAAGATGTTAATAGTTCACTTCTGTTCTTGGATTTTCGTCACAATAAAATACATAGAACATAATCTTCACAAAAGTTAGTTAAAAAATTTAAGCTATTGCCATTCTAAATTACAATAACTTTTATTTAAGTATTAATAATTAAAAACAATTAAAAGCCATTGTTATTTGTAATATCAATACATCTAAGACACATAAATACAACACATACTGCATTACAAATGCTATAGGTGTCACATTTGCCAAAGTTAAAACTATTGGCATTGTAAGTGACAAAGCTATTAATTTTGCTATTTTCAAAACCAACACATAATTAAAAATGTGTCATTTACAATACCAATAGATCAAACTTTCCTAATGCGAGACCTATTGCATTGCAAATACTTGTTAAACTTAGAGTTGATGGTCACCTCTTAGACCTGTGCACGAGCACCTACACTTTCACTGTCCGTCAGGGGCTCCGGCAATGCCTCTTGGCACTGCCCCATAGTTGTAGTAAATTAGTGGGCCTGCCATCCTTCAGCTCTCTGTAAGTATGCAAGATCCGTCATCTACCTTATTCTTGATCATGTATTAATTTCAGGGTCTGTGATTTCACGTGTTCCTGCAAAAAGTCAGTCCAGATCTCTCAGACTGTGGCAGATATTTTGGCATATTACAGGAATTGCCCCAAGCAGAGACTAAACACCTGCCGCTTTCTGTCCCTCGTTGCGCCATTGTAACAGTCCTGCTAGATAGTATAACTGTAGATTTGACAGGCCCAGTCATTCCATCCCCAATCTGATTTGAGGATTTTAGCTTAAATCTACTCTGCTTATCTGCCCACACCAATGAGATCAGTAAACTGTTCAACTACTTGAACATCCACCTCGGTATGAGACAGGAGTAGCTCTGGAGCACGTACGGTCAACGTTTCAGAAACATAATTTTGCTAATTACCAGTCTCCCGCTGTCATGGCAGACATGCAGTCCACAATTTGCGCTCCCCTTAGTGTTCAGCACAGTAGTGGGAGCAAACCTTTCTAGGATATGCTGTAGTGTCCAGCCACACCCTTTTCCCTGCCCAAACTGATTTTCATGACCTCCGCTACCATTTATCATACATTCCTAATCTTCCTTTTGTAAAATTTGCATCCGGCCCTTTGATTACACTTCATCCGTCCCAAGCCGGAGAGCACCACTCGGTTGTGGAGAGTACGGCCTAAGCTGGAGATTCTGGCCCTACTGCAGACGTAAAGAAAGATACAACTCATAAATGACCTCTGTGAATATGTTAAGTCGTAAAGTTAGACTTTTGTCTCAGATTACCCTTGTGAATCGGGCCCCTAGTGTTCAACAAGAACAAGTGGATAATGTGTGCGTCTCCCTGAATTAGGTGAGAAAAGTAAGGCAGGTGCCAACAACATTCCTGATCACCTAGATGTACCAGGAATACAAGTTACCAGAACCACTGCCACTTCCAACAATACGATTCCATAAAGTACCTTGCCTATTGGCCACTTTCAGCACATATCTCAGGTCCGACGGTCTTCATCAATGAGGGCACGCTAATCTGGGACCCAGCAGGCAACGGCGTAGGGAGAGTCACTGTGCAAGGCGACGCCAGCGGTCATTGTGAGATTGAGTGAAACCCCTGCGACCTTGTCCTCTTACTGCATCTGCACTCAGTTATAATGTGAGAATACGTAGTCCAATTCCAGGGGAAAGTGAGGGACGGGGCTCTCACCACATCGAGGGTGCATTTACAAATAGAAGAAATCCTCCACAAAGGTGAGGTGGGCCCCAAGAGCACACATGTTGCTCTAACTTGGAGGCTGCTTGCTGGTCACGCTAATATGAACCTATAACCAATCCCGTAGAGTCTCTATGCTGTTTTCAGCATGAGAGAAGCTACAGGATTGGATGGAGCAGGCTAAACGAGCGCTCCTTTTGGGACTAGGGGCCCTCACACTCGCCTGCAAGCACATTGGTGAAATGATTGACACCATTTTACTAATGTATATACTGTTGTTTACCATTGCGTTTGCAGCAGGCGGGCGACGCTCCTCTGCGAAAAAGGGAGGAACCGTTCCTGCTCTCTCTGTGTAGTCAGGGAATATGCGGATGGTGTGGTTATCCAGAGTCGGGTCTCCTCCTTCCCGGATCACCTGGAAGAACGCATCTCAATCCCTGTAATTAATAGTTTTTATTAATTATAGGTCTTGGTGGCGTGCCTGGTGGGGGTTTCAGGGCCAGCAACCGATGGGCTCTTTCAATTATGAAACAGGCAGAAAGCACAGTCTGCATAACTAGGAACCTGAGCCATCCTTTCAGAAATTGTTCCATGGCCGTCCCTTCCACTCCTTCAGGAAAGCCCATGAAGTGGAGGTTGGCTCTCTTTGAGCACCCCTCCACATCCTCGACCCTTTCTTTCAGCTTACTGGTGAGCACTGTGATTTTTTTCTTCCACCTCCGTGAGGGCCAGAACTTCTCCTTGCAAGGCCATTACGTTGCGCACCATAGCCAAGGAGCGTTTGGCTACTGTTCTCAGATCCACTCATAGTAAATTGACATCTTATGCAATAGTGTCTATTTGCTTTTCTAGTGTAGAAAGTGAGTTTACAATTGCCACCAGAATTTAGAAGCCCGTGGGACCTGTCAACTCATGCCTAGTCTGCTCAGGTGCAGTCTCTGCCAGGCCTCTCATGCCATGTTTGTCTTAGTGGCAGCATACTGATCCATTTTGGTTTCTTGGGTGGCTGGTGCTGCCTCTTTTTTCCCATCGTGGAGCCAGGAGGGTGTCTGGGCTCCAGCCACTCTAGGGAGAGGAGGATCCCTATCAGCAGTTTGGTTCAATCCGGTGGCTAGGGGGAGTCTTTGGGGGGTCCGGGCTGTTATCCCCATATGGGGGATCCGAGGGCACCCACCCTGTAGCGTGTCACGGACACCCCCAGGCGCCTGCCACCAAGCCACACAACCAGCAGCCTCAGGTATCAACTCAGGCTCTCTGACAGTCTGCTTGGTTCCGTCTTTACCTGCCCGAGTTTGGGGTTACAGGCAGTTGTTATCCTCTATCCGTGTTTCTGGGTACTGCCAGGGCACTTTCCACCCCAATGGCACTTTGCGGGGCCCTGCGGGCAAGTCATCAGCTCCGGCTTCCGCCAGCCTCAGCATGTGATCACTCTCTGAGGTTTGCTCTTTTGCGACCAGTATGGATCTGCCAAGTATGACCGCCTTTCCTTTTTCACTTCTGGTCACCAGGAACAATAGCTCAATTTAGAAGCAGGTCTGTCCGGTCTCTGGGGCCCGCCAAGCACATTGCTGGATCCCTCCGGACCCATCCCTATTTAGTTCTCTAGCATGTGGGGGGCCCCTCCAGGAAAAAGAGCCCCCAGCCCCACTTCTCCGGTTGCACTCCAGAGGTCCCTCGTCACCCACCCCTGCTGGGGCTTACCGCTCACCCCTTAGCAACCTGCTGGGCGCGCTGGGAGCAAACAGTGCAGATCCCCAGCAACTGGCAAGTGGTAGCTGTGGAGAGCAGACTTCAGGCTTATCCTGAAGGAGTGTTAAGCAGCTTGTTTGACCAGATCTAATCATGTAGTGTAGAACTTTAGAGTGTATATATAAAAATATAAAAAAAATTATTACACTACACTCACAAATACATTGGTATATCTCCTACCCGGAGATATAAACACAATAATATTTAAATTGCAAATAAGTAAGCATGGGCGGAAAATCCGTTCCGCTCGCGGAATTTGCGGATTTTCGGCAAATTTGCAATCCGCGAGATTCGCGAATTCCCCGCAAAATCCGCGAGCGGAACGGATTGGGTCAAAAGTTGAAGCTGACTTTTGTAACTATTTTAGAATGGCGCCGGCAAGCTGCCAGCAAGCTGCCAGAGCCATTCTAAAATAGCAACAAAGTCAGCTTCAACAGGAAGCACTGATAGATAAAGTAAAGCAGGTGCTCGAGTTGAAGGTCAAATTAAGTTACACAATCATTAATCACCCTGAGTTTGGGGTGATTAATGATTGTGTAACTTAATTTGACCTTCAACTCGAGCACCTGCTTTACTTTATCTATTAGTGCTTCCTGTTGAAGCTGACTTTGTAGCTATTTTAGAATGGCGCTGGCAGCTTGCCGGCGCCATTGTAAGTGGGGCTGAGGGCAGAAGGGCACAAAGTGGGACAGAGGGCAGAAGGGGACAAAAAACGAGTGGGGCAGAGGGCAGAAGGGCACAGAAACGAGTGGGGCAGAGGGCAGAAGACCACGAAAACGAGTTGGGCAGAGGGCAGAAGAGCACAAAAAAACGAGTGGGACAGAGGGCAGAAACGAGTGGGGCAAAGGGCAGAAGACCACAAAAACGAGTTGGGCAGAGGGCAGAAGAGCACAAAAACGAGTGGGACAGAGGGCAAAAACAAGAGTGGGGCAGAAGACCACAAAAACGAGTTGGGCAGAGGGCAAAAGAGCACAAAAACGAGTGGGACAGAGGGCAGAAACGAGTGGGGCAGAGGGCAGAAGACCACAAAAACGAGTTGGGCAGAGGGCAGAAGAGCACAAAAACGAGTGGGACAGAGGGCAGAAACGAGTGGGGCAGAGGGCAGAAGACCACAAAAACGAGTTGGGCATAGGGCAGAAGAGCACAAAAACGAGTGGGACAGAGGGCAGAAACGAGTGGGGCAGAGGGCAGAAGACCACAAAAACGAGTTGGGCAGAGGGCAGAAGAGCACAAAAACGAGTAGGACAGAGGGCAGAAACGAGTGGGGCAGAGGGCAGAAGAGCACAAAAACGAGTGGGACAGAGGGCACAAACAAGAGTGGGGCAGAGGGCAGAAGACCACAAAAACGAGTTGGGCAGAGGGCAGAAGAGCACAAAAACGAGTGGGACAGAGGGCAAAAACGAGTGGGGCAGAGGGCAGAAGACCACAAAAACGAGTTGGGCAGAGGGCAGAAGAGCACAAAAACGAGTGGGACAGAGGGCAGAAACGAGTGGGGCAGAGGGCAGAAGACCACAAAAATGAGTTGGGCAGAGGGCAGAAGAGCACAAAAACGAGTGGGACAGAGGGCAGAAACGAGTGGGGGAGAGGGCAGAAGACCACAAAAACGAGTTGGGCAGAGGGCAGAAGAGCACAAAAACGAGTGGAGCAGAGGGCAGAAACAAGTGGGGCAGAGGGCAGAAGAGCACAAAAACGAGTTGGACAGAGGGCACAAACAAGAGTGGGGCAGGGGGCAGAAGACCACAAAAACTAGTTGGGCAGAGGGCAGAAGAGCACAAAAACAAGTGGGACAGAGGGCAAAAACGAGTGGGGCAGAGGGCAGAAGAGCACAAAAACGAGTTGGGCAGAGGGCAGAAGAGCACAAAAACGAGTTGGGCAGAGGGCAGAAGAGCACAAAAACGAGTGGGACAGAGGGCAGAAACGAGTGGGGCAGAGGGCAGAAGACCACAAAAACGAGTTGGGCAGAGGGCAGAAGAGCACAAAAACAAGTGGGACAGAGGGCAGAAACGAGTGGGGCAGAGGGCAGAAGAGCACAAAAACGAGTGGGACAGAGGGCACAAACAAGAGTGGGGCAGAGGGCAGAAGAGCACAAAAACGAGTGGGACCGAGGGCACAAACAAGAGTGGGGCAGAGGGCAGAAGACCACAAAAACGAGTTGGGCAGAGGGCAGAAGAGCACAAAAACGAGTGGGACAGAGGGCAGAAACGAGTGGGGCAGAGGGCGGAAGACCACAAAAACGAGTTGGGCAGAGGCAGAAGAGCACAAAAACGAGTGGGACAGAGGGCAGAAACGAGTGGGGCAGAGGGCAGAAGACCACAAAAACGAGTTGGGCAGAGGGCAGAAGAGCACAAAAACGAGTGGGACAGAGGGCAGAAACGAGTGGGGCAGAGGGCAGAAGACCACAAAAACGAGTTGGGCAGAGGGCAGAAGAGCACAAAAACGAGTGGGGCAGAGGGCAAAAGGGCACAAACACGAGTGGGGCAGAGGGCAGAAAGGCACAAAAACGAGTGGTACAGAGGGCAGAAGGGCATAAAAAACGAGAGGGTGGCAGTGATGAACCAGAGGGCGCATCACGGTCTCGCCCCCAAAAAAACCGCGAACACGCAAAGCGCCCCGCGAACATGCCAAAACGGCCCGCGAACACGCAAAGCGCCCCGCGAACACGCAAAAATATAAAAATCCGCAAATTCGCACAAATTCGCGAATTTTGTGGATCGCAAATTCGCAAATCCGCAAATTCGCAAATTGCGAATTCGCAAAATTCGCCCATGCTTACAAATAAGGTAAGTAGCACAAAATACAGTGGTCTGCAGGGGGATACCAAACCATATACTAAAAAAGTGGAATGCGAACTGCGATCAAAGTCGACTCAAGGAGACTCAAAGGAGCTGGGGATGCAAGGAACCACCTACGGTAAGTACCCAGAAACTCCATGGAAACTATGTGCAGAGTGCAAACACAGCTGTATGTCCAATAGAAGTCAAAGGAGAAGTCGTGGTTGCAGTTTTAAAGAAGAAGACAGAAGGTTGGAGAGTCACCCGACCTGTGAATACCCCAGGAACAAGGATACCTACACTACGGAAGCCAGGTGCATAGGTTCAAAGGGACGTCGGAAACCGCCGTAGACCACAATGGAGGACACTTCAGGAAAGATGCAGCTGGAAAAAACTGTGCAAGAGTCCAGTGGAATCCAAGGGTGGATTCTTTTTTTTTTTATACATATTCTTTTTATTATCATTGCTCAGACAAAAAAGACTATGCTTTACATTAGTCGCATACAGTCTTACTTGATACAGCTCTGACATCACCACTATTACATGAGGGATAGGCAGGGAATCATAGACCTGCAATATCTTTGAAGACACAGGTTGACCTCTAACAACCTCCAAAGGTAGATTACCCCGTCCAACAGTCCCCCTCCACTCTTGTGTCAAAACATGGCCTATGTGTCCTACTCCTCCCCCAACATTCTTCTGTATTGGCACAATGATTGCCATATACGGTGGTGAAGGTGCTCCTCACCTCTTTGCAATGTTCCTTTTAGGAATCCCCTCTGCCAAGGCTAGCTATACTCCCACGTGCCTAGGCCAGTTAAGATCCCCCTTAATCATCAGGAGGAGTCATTTAGCGTCCATTGGGACCGTCCCTCCCGATACCCTAGACATTACTTCTGTGACCTTCTGCCAAAATCGGGCAATCTCCTGGCATTCCCATAGGATTTGAAAGAAAGCCCAAGCTCGTTGAAAACCTCTAACGGAAAGTGTTGTGTGAGCTTTACCCCACTTATATAATAAGTGTGTGCACGTGTAGTAGGTACGGTGCAGTCTAAATCTTGTCTGGATTGTGATTTCTCTTGGGCGTTGTATGGCCCCTAGCCAATCTTCATCATCTATGCTCCCAAGGTCCTCAGTCCATGACGAGTGCAGGGTAACCAGGGGTCTGGTACATTATTTATTCATTTACAATATATCACGGATGTCGCTTTCCCAGGAATGGGGACTAGTAATAGTCTATCTTCCAGGGAGGAGTGGTCTAGAATGGAGGTACCATGTTTAATGTGTCGCCGAAAGGCGTACATCAGTCTTAGGTAGTGATATATCTGTGACTGATTTAGATTATATTCCTGCCGTAGATCCTCAAAGGTGATAGGAGCCTCTCCCCGACACACTTTGCCCAGGTACTCGATTCCTATCAGTTTCCACCTCTAAAGCCGTGAGGACAACTACTCCTTTCAATGTGTCCCCGAACCACAAGGAGTCTGACTAGTCAATTTCTCCGTCCAGCCCAGGAATCTATTTGCCTCTCTCCAGCACTCCACCACCGTACCAGTTTGTGTCGGCCCTTCCGGGTGAACTTTCCTGGAGAACAAAAATGGTTGACAGTTTCCACTTTGCATACTGGCTCTGTCTACTCTATAGGCAGACTCGTGTTCATCTGCATGCACCCAGTCATTTATGACAATCAACTGTGAGGTCCAGTAACAGAGTCAAACGTCCGGGACCGCTAGGCCTCCATCATACAGTCCCTTTTGTAGTTTATGGAGCGCTATTCTGGGAGACCCACCCTGCCACAGAAGTGTTCTTACTTCCTGTGCTAACTTTTTAAAAACGTCCGCGGGAACTAGACAGGAGTATTTGGGAGGGTGTATATGAGGTGCGGCAGGGCCATCATTTTGAAAAGGGCCGCTCTGCCCATTAGAGGCAACGGGAGAGTACGACAGTGGCGTACGTCGGCACTCAGTCGATCTATCTGGTGCTCAAGGTTATTCATCAGGAACGTACCGTGGTCTCTCACAATATATGTAACAAGGTACTTAAATCCCTCTTCCACCACAGGGGCCGCGCATCGTGTCGGTATTCTCGGCAGAGGGCAAGGGTAGATTCTTAAAGTAAAGAACGTGCAAGCAGAGGGGCAGAGTTTATGTCACTCGGAGCTGACCAGGAGGCACGGAAGAGCAAGGCCCACCAATGTCAGATAGTTCAGAACTGTTGACTATGACCTTGTTGCTGCAGATATGGAGACCAGGTGATGCTGAAGAAAACCAAGAACTGTGCACCAGCTGTCCCACGTCGGAAGTTGAGAACCAGGGAGTCAGTGTCCGACGAGAGCACCAACAAGCCAGGGGTGAAAAGCGAAGAAGGAGCCACGTTGGAACCAGCAAGGTCCGAGGGACTCACCACAAGCAGGAGAGTCAGAGCAGGCCCTAAGCAAGCAGGGGAGCCCACTGGAGCAGAAGAAGACCCTTGAGAGGACCCACAGACCGTAAGTACAGGAGTTGCAAGAGGACCTCGAGCAGCTCACCAAAGATGAAGGCCCATGGTACAGAGGATGCTTTACTTGACAGGAAGGGATGCTGAAGCTTCTTGAAGCCCAAAGATCTGTGAAGTGCAGAGCCAACAAGCCATGGCAACGGCAAGTAAACACTGTGCACAGGGGTTTCTTTCCCAGCGGTTCCAATGAGGGATACTGGCCTAAAAATTACAGAGAGGGTAGGTCAAGCCTTGAGGGAGCTGCAGAACTATCACCTGTGTTGTTGAGCCTTTCGAAGTCCATGGAACATCATGAGCAGCAGACTGGTCAGCTTCACTGTGGTGCCTGCAGATGCAGGGGAGTGACTCCTTTACTCCAAGGGAGATTACTTCGAGTGTCCTTGATGCCCACAGGTCTGTTGAAGGTCCTGGAAGAAGCAAGACACAGATGACGAAAAATAACTACAGAACAGCGAGACCAGGAGCAGCAGTAGCCTTGATGCAGTCTTGGTTCCAGGCGAAGTCCAGCAAAGTCCAAGTTCCCAGACGGTCAAAGAGTGATATGGTTTCAGGCTTGTGTCTTGTCTCACAACGAATCTGGGGACCCACCCACAGGTAAGCCCTTAAATACACTAGGAAAGAGATTAGGATGACTCAGGGGTCCCTCCCAAAGGAGGGGCTGAATGGAGGGAAGGATACTTCTATGTCTTTTGTCCAGTTTTGCGCCAGAGTGGGAGCCAAGGGCTCCCTGAAATGGCTCAAACTGTAGTATGCAAGGAGGGCACCAAAAGTTCCCTTCAAAGCAGTCTGGTGGTGCTGTCATGTGTCCCCTCTCCAGCCCAATACACAAAGTTCTTTCTGGGAGGTGGTCACACCTCCCTGTGACAGGAAACCTATTGTTCTACCTTCCCCTGGTAGAGTTCAGCACAGCAGCAGGAGGGCAGAATCGTGCCTGGGGTCGGCAGCAGCACTAGCTTGCTAACAGACCGTGAAAGCATTTAACTAGGAGTACTAGGGGCCTCCTGGAGTATCGCCCCCAGAGCATGGAATCATACCTCCAACACCGATAATGGTGTTGGGGTATGATTCCAACATGTTTGATACCAAACAAACCAAGATTCGGCACATCCACTACATAGTTAGCCATCGCGTAGTGACGGATGGCCATTATCTGTATCGAAATGGCTGGCTGCCCTTACAAAGCCTGGAGAATCGACTCCAGGGTTTGTATGGGTGTCCTGCTCATGCAGGGCACCCTCGCAGTTATAACACAGCACCCTGCCTTCAGGACTGAAAGGTTTTAAGTGTAGTGACCTCAGATATTGTAGTGTAGTTCCTATTTTCCCAATAGGCTCTGCGCATTGGAATAGTACCTACAGCAGTAAAGGCCTAGGCCAGACGTTAACTAGGTCTACTACTGTCGATACTAGACTTAATTTTTGGGTTTGCCAGCTAAGCTCAGAGTTCGCTAGAAACTTTCTCGAATGTTCAAGGAAGGATTAACTCCCCTGATTAGACAAGAAGGGATTTAGTTTCTGACAACCATAGAACATGACAACTTTGCTCTCCCCTAATCAAGAGTCAATCTCATGAGTCGTGTGAGCACAAGGCAATTATTTTACTCAGTCAGTACGTGCATTCTTAGTCTCATCAGAATGTAGAGAAAAGGAAGAGACGGGCGTGTTCAATAAAAGATGTTATTTATTGATCAGTCTCTTTTCTCGTACAAGAGAAATGGATCGATATTATTGCAATACTTATTGTTAAGTAAAGTGCATACATTAGAAGCAATAGTATAAAATAATACTGTAAAAACATTGATATGGTTTCTGAGCCATATGATGTTTAAAATGATTAAAATATATTTACATACACATATACATTTGACTAAACGTACTCAACTGGTGTTTCTAAATACGCCTACCCCGTGTACCTGACCTAAGTCTAATGCGTGGGCGGGAATAGAAAGTTACAGTTTAAGTTAAGTTTGTTTTTGCCAAGTGAATAACTAAAGAATTCTCTGTGAGGGGTTATTCAGTTCTGTACCTGGAATTTAGGATGAATGAGGAATGGTATCTCTTTCTCTGCTCTCGATATTCCAGGCTGCCTGCGAGGGCTACCCGGAAGCGCCGGTGCTGGGTCTCTCGGCTTGAGATAGCAGCGCGTCTCTCAGCGCGTCAGGAAGGCGGGGCTGTTGCCTGCGGGGTCTGCTTCTGCTCTCGGCTTCGGCAAGTATGGCTGCTCCGTCTTGTCACCACGCGTGTGTTTGCATAGGGCAAGGTCGGCAATATTTATACCTTAAAGGTGCCGGGATTGACGTAAGGATGGACATAGGTACGTCAATAAAGATGTCATACGACTTGCTCGTTAGCACATTCTTTACTAAAGTTCTCTGTGAAATCAAAACAATGGCCGCACGGATTATCCAGGTTGTCATAGGTTTGATTTGTTATGAGAACGTCGTATGCCTTATCAGGGGCTGGAGGAATGTCGCTTGTCTAATTAGATCTCAAGCGTTATGACCTAATCAGATAACACGTTCCTGTGCCGTAGTGTGACTGCGTCAGATAACGGTATCTGCATCATGGGGGTTTTCTTGCCTCATGGGCTGACTGTTAGTTAACTAGCTAGGTAGTTTAACCAGAATAGGGTCAGGAATAGGGGGATCGATTCAGAACCTATAGAAATACACGACACCCACTCCACGCTAACTATGGTCATATCTACTAATCTATGCATAGTATAACATAGTACAACATACTATAGAGTATAGTGTATACCTTACCACCCCAAAATACATAAATGCATTTTGAAATTTTCAAATATGCTGAAAAATTGCAGTCATATATATTGTATGCACTTAAGCTATGAATTAAATGCAAAAGTAAGCACGCATTTTATGCATTATTGCTTGTTGGTATATGAGAAATACACATGAAATGGCTCTTAATATGGCTATACAGAAAGAAAAGTCGAAACCATTTCATCACATAATATATTTTGTGAACATACCAGCGGGCAGCTAAAGTCTATATAAAGTCTATAAAGTATCTAAAAATAGAAATCTTAGTTCTCTAGGAATAGTTTTCTTACTTTAAGCAGAAGATCAGTGTCCCGGGGAAAAAATATATAGAAAAATATTTTAAGGGCTTGCTGAAAAAAGTTGCTGTCCGTGAACTGGATTGTAATTGTTCATGTGACTTTATTTTTAAAGTTGAAGGCCGAATTCAGGGAACGCCGTGTGCGAGTTTACTCAAAAGTCATATCATTCAGGCTTTCGAAAAAACTGTCAACAGCTTCATGGGAAAGTTCCTCTAAGTCGGAAATAGGGGTAACCATGCATTCGTGTGCATGATTGTCTCCATTGACATTCTGATTTGCATTGCTGACAGAAGGTCGTACCTGTTCGATGCTGCTTTCATCTTGAACTTCACTACTCTTCAATCGTAGTGGTGAAGATTCCAGGAATGCCGTCATCAGAATTGGCAGCCTTTGAGGGCAGCACAGTGCGTGAACCTTGGTAGGAACCAACAGTGTATCTGCATCCACCGGCGCATCCGATTGTAGCGTCAGACAGGTGTCTAACACGCATTCTTCTCCGCATAGCAGACACCTTAGTACAGGTAAAACACACCTTTGCCACATTGGTCGAAATGATAGAAACCAAGTCATGTTTAGGTCTCTAAGCCGGGAGAGTCCCAGGATTTTTGATATCCGGTCCCGGTATCCAATGGCTAGGATCGTATCTTCCATTGTCGCGAGAGTTTGATCTGTGACATGGGTTGCCATAACGAAAAATAAGGACTAGGAATAGGATTCCTGCAATTAGTCCCAGGATCAGGGGAAGTCCGCCAAAAATCGAATGGACGAAATCTGGAAAAATACCCAGTATGGCTTTGAATGGTGTTAATGCCATCGAAAATACTGTCTTAAATACCTTTGAGACCCCAGTGGTATCAGAAATATTTAAGATTTCGCTCAGGATTTCCGCGAAATGTACGGGGGAATTAGTTGATAATAATGTATGTATCTCTGCAGTCGTCCTTGCGACTTGTAGATCATACGTTTCTTTAGATGACGTGAGCCTTGTAGGCGTCTGAAGAAGCACTGTTTTCATTCTGCTTAAAGTATCTATTCGAATAGAAGTAATTTTCAAACCGGGCCATGCCCTTGCCTCCCTGTCTGGAAAGGAGCTGGGGAATAAAGAACGTCCACAGCACTTGACCTTCGCCGTCGTAGTGACGAGATAAGGAGTCCCGGGCATAAGACTACAACATCTGCGGTCTACAATAAGAATGTAACTCCCATTATAGAGTCTTTGAAAGAATGGTTCTATTTCAGTTGCAGGTGCGCCTTGCTGGTGACATGAAAGGTTGTATGAATTCCCTTCACAGGCTCCGTGCAAACTAATACCGTTACACAGAAGCGTGCCGCTTAGTGACATAGCACAATTGTTGCCACTAAGAAACACTTTCTGTCCTTTGTTACTGACACATGCATGTGAATAGGGCAGGTTCCAAGTTGTTTTAAGGTACCCCTTTCCCAATTTCTCGTACATGCCAGCCTGTATATATTTTTGGCAGTATTGAAACCTGAAGGTTGAGATTGGAATATTTATGATTCCGTGGATTATCCATTCACTGACAGGTCGTTCTGACATTGTCATTGGTAATCTTTCTAGTTTTTCAATGCTCAAGATTGTATAATCAGCACCCTTCTGCGCCATACCGATTTGTCTATCAGTAAGGTTAAAGATTTGGAATAGTGACGTTGTGTTGATTAAACGCCAAGGCACGTAGCCTGAACGCAGATTTTGTAACGTCCAGCCAAGCTGTACAATAGAACGCAATTGTGACTGTCCATGTTGTAATAACAGTAAGTCTTGCGATAATATATCGATTGCTGAAGACACAATGCTGTCCAATGAAAAAATTCTGGAGGACAGAGTCATTAACCCATTGTCCACTACAGAAAGTGATTTTTCCAAATTAATACGATCAATTTCACGTATTCTCTCTGCTGTCTCAATTTGAGTAACCTTCCAGGCCTCATTGTATGCTGCATATACAGAGGCTGCTATGAAACGCTTATGACGCTGTTTGCGTGGTCCCAGTATGAAATCACGCAAGTCAGCACCATCAGTAAGTAAAGTTAGGTGTTGCTTAATTTCAGGCAGTGTGGAAGTTTGTAGCCATTGAAGGCATAATTTGCCCACACTGTAGGTTGTTATTATCCCTGGGTGATGTCTTTGGGGATATCTAGGGTCTGGCCTGGTCATTTTGAAACCCTGTGTTTTATTCAGGAATCTATCTTGACAGTTATTTGTATCTGTGGGCCAGATCAACCATTGTTTCCAATCAGGATGTGTTCTGTTTTGGTTAAGTATATGGTTTATGTCTATTTCTTCATCTGTTTCAGAGCTATTGCTAAACATTGTCGGCTTTGGAATAGACAGGTTATTTAAATCTTTGATTTTGGCTAAGCCAAGACAGGTGGTTTGTTGAACAGTGTCATTTAAAAATATCATTTGTTCTGGGATCATGCAGGCTCTAAACAAAGCTTCTAAACCCTGTACTTGCCATTCTTTTGTACCCCAAACACTTTTCAAATCAACATTTTTGTCCCAATAATCAAATCCAAAAGTATTCATTTTTTCAAAGAACGAATCAGAATAAATCAATTTTGTGTTGGTTATCATGGTTTTCATCCCTGTCTTGTTTGACAATTTGTAATAAAATGTTTCAGCATTAGTTATGTTAAAACCTGAAAAATATGAATATTTGTCATAAACGGTTCTAGAGCTCCCTTTTGGAGGTGTAGCACAATGTTCCCATTGATTATAATTTAAAACATTTCTAGGTTGTGCAGATTTATGCAAGAAATGGTTACCATAATGGTTATAGCAATACATACTATCATAATTTGTAGAACCCTGCAAATAATCATGTTTTGTAAATTTAGCAGACATTACTAAGTCAGACATCATATTATTTATACTTTCAAAGTCCCAATCATCAGCAAATGAGTTTGGTTTTGCAAAATCACTCAAGGAGATCTTGATTTGGTGTGGATATTTCAGGATCTCGACCGGACCATAAATTTCATAGTCAGTGTTGTCCCAGGCTACCCCACCAGGTATTGGAATTGCTGTGAAGTTGGCTGAAGAAAGTTCTGAAGAAAGTTCTCGTTTCTTGACGTGTGAAGATGTGTGTGGTTTGAGGACCAAGTTGATGTTCTGACTTGCTGTGTCCATTTTAGCATATTTTCCCTCAATGAAGCGTCCCAAAGTAAATACCATGATGAGCCAAAATATGAGGATAAATGCACCAAAACCCACCCAAAATTCAATCCATGGAGAAACCAGATATGTTTCTTTCAGTTGTTTCAAAAGTTCCTTAGCTTTGTCTTTAAAGGATTTTGATGATGGCTGTGTCTTTTGTTCACTGAAGCCGTCAGAGGAATCATCGAAGTTGATGAAGTAACCAGATGCAGTTCTGTCAATTGTTCCAATTGGTTCAGGATTTTTGTTTTTTGCATTTTCACTTGGTACTTCAGTATAGATTGGTGTCTCTCTGCTAAATGTCTTTATTTGGGTTTTCAGAGGTCTAAGTTCTATTGCATTGTTGCATAGTCCTTGTTGTTCTTCTGTAGGCGTTTCGAATGTGATGAGCCTCTTTGATAGGACCTCTGTACTGGTAGCAAACCTTGGTGTTCTGCTACTTATTGGGAGTCCACTTGGCCTACTATTTGTTATCGGCCACATGTTGTGGTTTTACCAGGTCGATGGATACAACTCGGTTCTCCTTTTTTCCAGCAAGTGGCGGTAGTACAACTGATCTTGTCCCGTTGACAGACAAGACAGGAACTGCTTTTCTGTAAGAAGGCCCAAATTCCTTCTTTACCGCGATCTTCTCCCTGACTAGATCCCCGACTTTTGGAATCCAGACAGGTCTTGCTGGGACAGGTGGTGAATCTTCAGTGGTCGTTGGCTGTTGTTTCAACTGTATGTTGCTCAGGTCTTTTCTTGTTTTGTTTAAGTCCTGCAAAATAGCCAAACGGTCTTTGACATCAAAGGTTTTTTCTATTACCACTGAAGTCTGACTAT
Organism: Lissotriton helveticus; assembly: GCF_964261635.1. Classification (NCBI taxonomy): domain Eukaryota; kingdom Metazoa; phylum Chordata; class Amphibia; order Caudata; family Salamandridae; genus Lissotriton; species Lissotriton helveticus. Next base: position 1,450,901,359 of record NC_136068.1, read on the forward strand.
CAAGGTCAGAGATCAACATCCTAGTTCCGAATAATAATTCGTACGGACTGAATCCCTTCAGAGAATTTCTTGGCAAGTTATTTAGACTACGTTGGACACTTATTAGATGTTTGACCCACCCAGCTCCCGAACCTAATATCCTTTCTATTATAGATTGCTTTCTGCCTTGGTTTTTTCTTTACACCGTCCCATACCCTCAGGAAGGAAGTGAGAAGATTCCCGCTGGGCTGTGCTCATTTGGCCATGTTTCCCCCCCAGGCTGGTTTGCTTGAGTGAAAGAAATGGTCGAACGTAGCATGCTCTTAGCGTATATGCCATTTAGACTCGCAAATCTTGTATAATAGTCCGGACGTCAGCCAAGTGCTGGTGATCTACATTATAAGTGGAAACTAGCCTGTATATGTTAATCGCAAGCCATTCTTTTTGCTGGTAATATTATCTGCCTTGATACGACGAGGTATTAAACTGCTTCTCTCCCCACTGCGATCTCTGTTGCAGTTTGGGCAGTTTTTTACAAACATGGTGTAGTGCAGGCTCATGCCTGGCCACCAGTACCGTGATTGTAATTCTTCCAGAGAATCTTTTAATTTAAGGTGTCTGTGACCCTCGCCCATGTGTGCGTCTGCGATTAACAAGTTTCTCCTGTCCATGTTTGGAATCACTCTATCCCCCACTCCAGGGATTCGAGCAAAAGGGACGGAGTTTGCATCGATTATGTATGTATAATTGAGTGGATAATTGATCGGTAACGCTGAGCAGTCGCCTTTTGATGACGTTTTCACCGCCAGCATTGTTTCACCGTCAATGTATTTTAATGTACGCTTTTTTCGATCTACGGGAGCCGATTTAGTGGCTGCCGCTGCGGCTGTTTCAGCCAATGAATTCCCTACAACGTGAACGCCATCACGTTGATGACTCAGTGAGTGAGTCACGTGAGTCTTTGGTAGTTCTTTTTTCAAAAGAGCTACTTGTTCCCAGAGCAGTCTCTGCTTTATTGGTGCATCTGTGTCATCTTTGTAACCGTTCTGAATCCATGTCTGCAAATCCTTGTTATATGCTTTGACGCAGTAATATGAATCTGACACTATAAGCGTCGGGAATTCGCGATCCGCATTATCTAGCGCCATTTTCAAAGCTAATATTTCAGTTTGTTGTTCTGAATTGGTTTCTACTGAGTGTGTCTTTGTTAATAGAGGTTTTAGTTTACCTCCGCGCCACACTTCTTTTGTAATCTCACATGTGGGATTGTATGCATGTTCTCCCCAAACGGAGGGTTGAGCATGTCCGTCTGTATAGATTACACAGGCGTAATGTCGTAGAGGCAGAATGTCGATTGGCAGAGGATAAGTCTTTTCATATTTTAGATTTTTCAATTCTTCTAATTCTGGATCAAAGTAGTAGTATACTTTGTCCGTTGTGATTGAATTCACCCATTGTATCCATTCCGGATTCAATGTTGTTGTTGGTAAATTACACGGTGTTGTTAGTGCCTCGAAGGCTGATTCAGCTGTTCTGACTGTGATATGTCTACCGTCAGCTATGTCTTTTTCTCTAGCTATTGCGGTTTGAACTGCTTGAACAATTTTTCCTTTGTTGCTGAATCTCTGTTCAGCTTTTGTGTACAAGTGTGATTTGAATGCAATTGGTACCTTATCTCCCTCATTAGAGGTTAGGTATGTGAATCCGCATCTCCCTGGGATGACTCGGATCACAAGGTTGCGTGTATTATCACGGGTTTCTAATTTTGTTTTAATTAGCATGTCTGTTTGTAAGGATCTCAAAATTTCTGTGTGTGCTTGAGTCCAACTGGATCTTTTAAAGTCTGGTTTAATTAGATCATAAAGGGGTTTGACCCTTTCTGCGTAATTTGCAATATATGTTCTTCCGAAATTTAGGAAGCCTAGAATTGACTGTAGGTTTTTTAGTGTTTTAGGAGCTTGGATTACGGCACATTTCTCTAGGAAATTGTCTGCCAGGCTTTTACCTTCACTTGATAACTCATATCCTAAGAATAGGACCGTCAGATGGGCAATTCTGGACTTTTTAAAGTTGAATTTGTAACCCTCTGCAGCGAAACCAAGTATTATGGTGTTCACTCTTTTCAAGTGAGTTTCCAAGTCATCATCTGTTAAGTAAATGTCATCGACATAAGATAATGCTTCATCATCATATAGTTGTAGTAATTCTGTTACTCTCGCTGAGAATACCCCCGGGCTGTTCTTGTACCCCTGGGCTAACCGACAGAATTGTTTTTGAGTGCCATTTACTGAGAAAGCTGTTAAATATCTGCTCTCTGGTGCTATGTTTTGACAAAAGAATCCATTGGAGATGTCCAAGGTTGTTTTGTATTTTTTGCGCACTATGTTATTCATTAGTGCAGCACTGTGTGAGTTTTGCACTGCAAAAGTTTTGCAACATGTGTTAAGGTGTCGGTAATCCAAAACTAGGCGATATGAATTGTCTGGTTTGGAGACCGGAAACAAAGGATTGTTCATTTGTGAGGTGCAAGTTTCAATCACCCCCTGGTATTCTAGCTGATCTAGTATTTCATTTACTTGTTTTTTAGCTTCTTGCTTGATTGGGTACTGCCTTTGTGCAGTTGGTTGTGATTTTAACTGGACTTTGTGAGGAGGAGAATCCTCATCCCATCCTACATGATTTTTATATAAAGCAGGTGCTAAGGCCACTGCCCACTTTCTAGCAAGTGTATATTTTTTATGAATCGGTATTTGATTCGAGAAGGCAGGCATAATTACTTCTTCGCCATGAGGGCACTCCCTGACAAACTCTGGTGGCCAGTCTTTTTCAGCTAGAAGGATGTCATAGCCTTTGGAGAGGTTATCCCAAAATAGTCCCCTAATTTTCCTAGTCTTATCTCCCTCTATACGTAATGTTATCTCGTATATTTTGTGGGGCTTGCTAACTCTGGTATCTGCAGTTTCCACTTGAAGGTATTCATTCGTGTCCACTGTCTCCAGATGATTCATAAGGACTTTGCGAGCTATGCTCACCTCTGCTGCGCTGTCTAGCATTGTCTGAGCCCACTCTCCGTTTTTCAGTTGTGTCCTCAGTATTCTCGGCATTGTTAACTACCTTGATACTAGCTACCTTCTTTTTTGGAAATTGTGATTTCTTTTTCAGTTGAGCAGGTTCCTTGTCTTTGGACTTGGCGTGCTCTTCTGATCGTCCTCTTCTTTCCGATTTCTGCGAGGAATTCTGAAAAGATTGAGAGGGACGTGTATCAATGTCTTGATATCTATCAGGTTTTTTAATATTATCCCTATTTCTAAGGTTATATCTATTCCCAGAGGGGTCACTCTGGGGTGACCTTTGTCTCGGGTTTGGAGATTTCTCTCTTCGCCTAGGAGATCTTCCTCTGGACTGGAATTTCTTTTCTTTAGGATTGGATTGTTTATTTCCATCCCAGTTCTTTTTTGGTGAATTATTATTATTATTAAAAAACATTTTTTCTGGACTTGTAGTCAGTTGCGGTTTTACTGGTATTCCACCTAGACTATCTCTGCCTAGTTCTTCATAGGATTTTTCTATGATTCTGGCAATTTCAGCTGGTTGGTCTGCTATATCTGTCTCTTTTAACCTCTGGCGGATCGCCACGTTTGCTGCTTCACCTTTTATGTTGGCTAGTAATATAGCCGAAACCTGCTTGAAGTCTTTCAGTAATTTCATACCAAGAGTTAAAGCAGGTTCTGGACCGTATTCATCTTGAATTTGTTTTAGCACATCTGGTACTACCGAAATGGATGGAACACCATGCGTTTTTGTATAGATGGAAGCAAAGACTGTACCCCAAGTGTCACAGTCCTCAATGTGTGGTGCGATTCCCATTGGGAGACATATAGTCAGAATCCTGTGTTTTTCCAGCGGGGTGGTGTCAGGAAACACCGCCTCTATTGTGGTATATAAATAAATAATACCGGATCTATTTTTGAATTAATGAATGAATAACAGATAGCTCAATAAAATAAGAGTCAAAATTCGAGGTAGTAGGAGTTTCTGCAGGTTTATTACAGCATAAGGACAGGATCAGGACAACCTGCATAGGAACAGAGGTGACAGGGCCCAGCAGGACAACTGGGGCCCAGCAGCTGCCGGGGCTTGATCTGGGATGAGCGCGCTCACTTTTAATAACAATACATCAACTTATATACATAGCGCAAACACATAGCATTACATTGCAGTAGGCGTAGCAGTGGGTGGAGCAGAAGGCGTGACGCGTAGCGGTCGCGAAAGATAACAGTAAAAAGAGGTGTAACTGGGAGTATACATAGACATGTGATGCAAACGTAACAGAATATGTCATGAAATGGGCGGAAACTTTGGAGGGGGCTACCTAAGGAGCCGGGACCTCTAACCTAATGGTGCGCGAAAACTGGCAATGACGTGTTACTAGGAGAAGCTGGGGGCTACGAACTCTGTGCTAGGAGCAGAGACTTGAGTCTGGAGGGTCGGAGCGACATGTACCTAAACCCTATCTGGTATCTGATGTTTAGGGAACATGTTGATATAAACTAGAAGTCATGAGGGGAAAAGCTAACTTGACTCTAAGACTGGACCATGCATTTATTCTACATGTAGTGCGTGATGAAGAATATTAAATGACCATTAATACAGTATTTCTCTAACGTGGAGCCGAATAGGCTAGACAATGACGGAAACTATTGATGCAGTTCAGTAGCTTAGGAATGCAAAGAAGGAGGACTGAACTGATAACTGGAACTATAACATACTCTTGGCAGACTCAGAGGCAGAGCCAAGCTGCACCGGGCACTGCGAGGCAGGAAGTAAGTGAAGGGTCGAGGATACAGGTGGGGGCTGTATCGCTCCTCAGCAAGGCTTTCAGGAGACAGGAGCTGGATCTGATGTCCGGGCCCTTTTGAGGCCTGGAAACGGGGACTTTATAATGGAATAACGTGCACACTGGGAAACGTGGCAACGTAGCTTTACATAGGCCTGATATTCGTAGTATTCACGAGGACTGGAAACTAGCATACTAAAGGTGGACACAACTGGAATTGCGTCATTAATCGGACATGGGGAATAACATATGCATATTGGTCATGCACACATAACATATGATGGATGAGGCGTAGGGACACAGAACATGGCAAAATTTACTTTTCCACATTCCCTCCTTGTCACTACGTTTCCATCAGGAAACATCAATTTTCATGATACCATCTATCATTTCATACAGTACCATTTGCTCGTCTCGAATTGTCTTGGAACGGGATTTAGAACGGGGCTTGGGACTAGGAATACAAGAGGTAGCGCACATGCTGCAAATCGCAGGGCCACATTGTATACAGAGGCAGCAGCTGAATATGATCGCTACTGCAATACCTAGAAAGGACAGGACTTTCCATCCCCAGGCGGAAATTATATTCCAGAACCAACCGGACCATGTCCAGGTGCCTGGATCTTGGTGTAACAGATGGGCAATTTTATGGAGTCTGGTTATAGCTGAATAAACAGACGGCGCGTTATTTGGAATGAAAATGCAGCAACTAGATCCGATGACTCTACAGGCCCCGCCCCTATCGGCCAGTATGACGTCAAGGACGAGACGATTTTGCAAAACGACAAATCTCATAGCAGATTGTTCTTCGGTTAAGTTACCTAGAGCAGAGGCAGTCTCATTTACTACAGCTTCAAGGGTTCTTGTTAACCTACGAATCAGTTTACTATTCTGGACAGGTCCTACAAAGAAGAAGAAACCTTTATTGAAATCTGTATACTGTTCTAGAGTAGTTTCAGTATAATCGACAATTGGGGACTCCCTTCTATGTCTAATGTGTACTAGATGTGTGTTTCTGTGATAATCAGATGGAGCTAGGAAAACAGGTGGCAGTAGGAAGGCAATGTAACAGGTTCCCTCCCAATCGAGGGGCAGACGGACATATGCAGTTTGACCACAAATAAAATAAGAATGACGTGAAGCTTTGAAAACAGATTTCCCACTGTCACTATACTGGATAACAGTAGTACATTCACTATGACCTACATGTATGGAACCATAATTACGGACACATAATTCGCCTTTGACAGGTAGTACTGAAATAGCAGGTAAGTCTGGAGTAGTATCAGACTGAACATTCAGGACCATGAAATTCGACGAATAATTACCTAAATTATATACTTCATTTTCTAGATCTAAACCTGTTCTGTGGGGGAAACCTTGCTTGTCTGGGAAACATGTACTGTTAAGAAAAGACATATCTGTTGAGGATGACGTTAACGTGGACCATGCTCCACACGAACCATTGTGTGAGAACGGATAAGGAAAGAGTGGCAGAACTCCCTTTGATGTCTGGAAAGGGGGGAGTCGACCACACACCCAACAATTAGTGGCATTGCTGGTCTGGTGTGAATAATGTAACATACGGATAAATGAATTGTTGCGCATAGCAAGGCGGTAAGAATATTCGTGAGGAGGCAGATCACTAAACGTGTGCTCTACTGTAGCATTAGCAGACGTATTTACATGAGGAACTGGAAAATACAGATAGAACGCATAGCTGGTGCAGGAAATCATTATGCTGATGAATAATACGAAACTCAGAAAAACGATACATTGAATTGAACTTCGACTGACTCTCTCACTATGGGGGTCTATTTTGTACATGTCAGAAACAGTCTAACCGTTTCACCTAGGGGAGGACTTATACAATCAAACTGACTGACTTATTTTACTAGACCTGAGCTTTAACTTATACTCCTGCTGCGGAGTTTTCTCTAACAAGGGAGGGGTTGTAATAATGTCTTTTGCGGGACAGTCCTTTAAAACAATGTCTTGACAGTTTTTAAAATCCTGGGAATTGTTTTTAGAAACGGATTTTAATCCTTTAAAAAGTTTAACATGAGAAAGGTGGATCCATCCTTTTCTGCCTTCCAACTTGACGGCGGTACGGGTGGTCAAGAGGACCTGACGTGGCTCTTTCCAACGAGGTTCCAGCGGACTTGATCTGTCAAAATTTCGGATCATCACCAAGGAGCCTGGAACGATCTCGTGCGGTGCCACCTCGGTATTGTCTGGAAATGCGGCGGCAACCTGTGAACGACATGAGTTGAGGGCAGACATCAAGGAAGCTAGGTAATCTGTCAGCATATTACATGAAACATCGGTAATACTTCGGGGTCTAGGAGTACCCCACATGTTAGGGGGGCGGCCGAATACGACCTCATACGGGGACAGACCTGATCTGGAATGTGCGACCATGCGCATATAAAACAAAGCGACTGGCAGAGCTACTAACCAGTCCACACCCTTGTCTTTACATACTTTGGCTATGCGGATTTTCAGAGTCTGATTATGTCTCTCGACCAGACCGGCTGCTTCAGGATGGCGTACACAATGGAACTTCCACTGGTACCCTAACAAAAGGGAAACGTGCTTCATGAGTTCAGATGAGAATGGCTGGCCGTTATCAGAATATACGACTCTAGGGAGTCCATATCTAGGGAAAAATTCACGAACCAACTGCTTGGCAGTGGTCGCGGCTGTGTAATCTGGGACTGGATATGCTTCTGTCCACCTGGACAAAGCGCATACAACTACAAGGACATACTTGAAACCTCGACATCGCTCCATCTGAATATAATCCATCTGGAGGACCTCAAAAGGGTGGTCAGGGGGCTGGAAACCACCTTGTTCCACCGGGACACTTTTACCTGGATTAAACTGACAACATATCATACAGGTACGGACTTTCTGTTTGGCTGCAGCTCGTAAATGCTTGTTGAACCAAATGTTCTGGATACTATCTAACATAGCTTTTTCTCCTAAATGGGCTGGACTATGTGCGGTACTGATAATGACTTGAACCATAGAATCGGGGAGAAACCATGTGGCTCTACCCTTCGTTAACCATCCTTGATCTGTCTGGACCCCTCCTTGTTCAGACCATTTCTTGATTTCTTCGGAAGTAGCATGTAACTGGATATCTATGACATCTTGAGTAGGGTCCTTAACTGTCATGCATGTAATCGGATCTGGAGTATGTGTCTGATTAACTGGAATGTCTGGAGTCTGTGCTGTAAGCTTAGCTGTGCGATCTGCTAGATCATTACCTTGGGAAATAATGTCAGTAACTTTCGTATGTGCTTTGCATTTCATGATAGCAATGGATGTCGGTAAATGTATGGCATCTAACAGGGCTTGAATAAGGAGACCATGCTGAATCTTGGTTCCATGAGAAGTCATGAAACCTCTCTCCTGCCAGAGCACTCCGAAGTCGTGTACAACTCCGAATGCGTAACGTGAATCTGTGTAAACATTAACTTTCAGGTTCTTGGCGTGTATACAGGCTTGTGTCAGAGCGACTAGCTCTGCTGCTTGAGCGGACAGAGTGTCAATACGGTGTGTTTCAATAACTTCAGTGTCAGTAGTCACTGCATACGCGGCGACTAGTTCTCCTGTACTAGTTCTCATACATGAACCGTCCACATAAAGTGTCAGGTCGGGATCTGGTAACGGAATATCTGTCAGGTCTTGTCTTAGCTTTGTCGTAATATTAACTACTTCCACACAGTCATGTGGGTCAGAATTTGAACTAACTGATGGTAACAGTGTAGCAGGATTCAGGACGTTGCAGCGTCTAATTTCTATGTGTGGCTGGAACAGTGTCAATTCATAACCTGTTAAACGTGCAATTGTCAAGTGCTGAGTTTGTGTTCGGTTTAAAAGAACTTCCACGGAATGTGGAACTTGTACTGTCAGGGAATGCCCTAAAACTATGGAATCACTTTGTCTGATTGCTAGTGCTGTGGCTGCAACTGACTTGAGGCACGCAGGCAACGCCTGGGCGACTGGATCTAATGTGCTCGAAAAATAAGCACAGGGCTTGTATTGTCCTGCTTGATCTTGTGTGAGAACAGATAATGCTGTACCTTCCCGTTCAGTAACGAAAAGTGTAAAAGGCTTACTGTAGTTCGGTGTAGCTAGAACTGGAGCTTGACATAGGGCTTTCTTTAACTCGTTGAAACTAAGTGTATGGTCAGATGTCCAAGGGAGGACAGTCGATACGGCTGCCTCCTGTGTCGTTAACTGTATCAGTGGCTTGGCTAGAAATGCATACTGGGGAATCCATTGTCTACAATAAGAAGTAAGGCCGATAAAGGCACGTACCTCCTTCTGGGTTCTGGGCTGGGGAAGACTCGCTATTAACTGGATACGGTCTGGTGTCAACTGCCTACCCCTCTTGGACAGCAAGTGCCCTAAGTATACCACTTGCTGGACACAGAATTGAAGCTTCGAAGGTGACACCTTGTGCCCCATCTCGGCAAGGAAATACAAAACTGTAAGTGACGCTCGCTCGCAGTCACGTTCAGAACGGGCTGTGATCAGTAGATCATCGACATACTGGAGCAGGGCAGTGTCAGTTGGCATGTGAATGTTGTCTAGTTGTCTCTTGAGTGCTTGACTGTAAATACTAGGGCTTTCTGTGAAACCTTGAGGAGCGCGTGTAAACATATAGCTCCTTCCATTTAAACAAAATCCGAAAAGAAACTGGCTGTCTGGATGAATTGGAACACTAAAAAATGCATTCTTGAGGTCAATAACAGTGAAGAACATGGCTTCGGAATCAATGGCTGTTAATAGGGAAGAAATGTCTGGGACAACTGGATACTGAGGAATAATACATTTGTTAAGCTCTCGTAAATCAATCACTAATCGATATACTGGGGGTGCATTTGGATCCGTACGTTTCATGACTGGAATGATCGGAGAATTGCATACATTGGAGTCAGTTTCTACAACTACTCCTTGAGCCATGAGCTCGTCAATAATTTTGGATAAGGCTGCTACAGCCTCAGGTGGCAATCTGTACTGTCTGATTCGGGGTAACACTACACCTGGTTTCAGGGTCACACGATGGGGTGTGATTTGCATATAACCTACATCAGTTGGACCTTGCGCCCATAAATGCTGTGGAACATTAGACAATCTTGAATCAAAATCTCGTAATACATAGTGACCCTTAAAGTCACGTAGGAACAGACGTATTCCCTCTGGGGAACAGCATATGACGGCACCTAATTCTTTCAGTGTCTTAATGCCTAATAGGTTTTCTGGACATGACTTAGTAAGTAACAGATCAGTAGTACGGGACAATGGACCTACTTCTAGAGTGACTGGCTTTGATATCTCGTTAATGATGGGTTTTCCTGAAAATCCAAGGGAAACATTTCTTGAGCCTGAGAGCGGAGCCCCTGGAACTTCGGCGTGACTAATTGTGGTCCTACTTGCCCCTGTATCGATCAAAAACTTTCTGTCTTTCCCTAATACTTGACTATGAACATAGGGACCTTCTTGATCTACAGGTATCTCGATGAGAGGCAAGCCTACCTCCCTCTCTAGGCTGTTTCATGAATATGGCTGATATTCTGGATACTCAGACTGCGCATACTGGTACATCTGCGATGTGACATGCTGTGTTGCAGCAATGGGCTGCGGTACTGTAACTGTCTGTTGTGCATTCTGTGACTGAGGAATCTGTGAAACTTGTTCTTGTCTCGGCGGACGTGGTCTTTCTTTAGTCTTACCAGTAGCTATGTTATGTTTCAGAACTGCACACTCGTTTATAAAATGACCTGGCTGTTTACAATAATTGCAGTTCCCTTTAACGGGAGCTGCAGGATGACTGGCTTGATTCGGACCCCTCTTCTGACTGTCTTGAGGAACAGATTGTGCAACTAGCACTTTCATTTTCGTGTCTTTCATACGTTTTCTTTCGTGTTCTTGCTCTTCCCTAATTCTATTCTGGTGATACTGGAGCATCTGGAGCATCTGGGACGGGGTATTAGCTTGCCAGGTGCTTTCGACTTTCAAAACTCGATTTTTAATTTGTGGACTTGAATTCTCGACTAATTTGGTAACAAAAAGGTGAGGGTATGACTCACTACTTGTCTTGAGACCACTGTTAATACTGAAACATTTTTCAAATCTAGAATAAAAATCACTAATATCTTCATCTTGTTTCTGTTTACAGGCTGAGATTGCATCCCAGTCTTCTTTTCTCGTTGTCAATAATCTGGGTAAAACTTGAATCAGTAATTCTGGTAATTCTTTACATCTATCTCCAAGACCGGTACCTGGTACTCGTGCCTTGTCTTCAGCTTCTAGAACTGCCCAATCGATCTTTTTCTCTCCCACCTCCCATTCTTTTTCCTTTAACTTTTCATACACCCCTGCGGGTAACAGGACCTTTAACATTTTAATGATATCTGGGTAAGTGTATTCTCCCATACGGAGCATGTCTTTTAATTCTCTATGGAACCCTGCTGGATCTTTGTCATGACAGGGAATTAATTTCTTCATTTCAAGAAGTTCCATCTTCGAAATCGGAGTGTATACAAACACTCGTTGCATTACGCCACCCGCCCCTTGGACTGGGTGGACTTCTCGTAACGGATTCTGTCTGTCTATGTAGAATGATTTACTTTCTGGGGGTGAGACATGAACAAAATGCGGGTTCAAGAACGTTCTATATTTGTGACGCTGTTCTAGAATGACACTAATTAAATCGGTACCTAGACCTCTCCATTTGTACTGGAGTAACTCGTTCAGAACATCATGTAACGGACCTGGATCAGAATGTTGACCCTCATACAGAGTAATGAGGTGCTGGATCATATACATACCCACCAGTCGTTGCTCGGCTGGGGGCAGTTTCAGGAACATTTGTGCCACTATTTCGTCTGGAAAAGTGGTAGAATCAGTAATCCACCGGACTGCTGATCGGGCTAGTTCTTGTTCATGCATAGTACTTAACTCACTATAACCGATTCGTGATTTCAGAATGTGATCGGTAGCTTGAAATACTTGTTCTAGAGAACCTTGTTCTGGTGCTGGATGATGAAAAATAGACTTGTGTTCTAGGCGTAAATGGCGATCTGGACATCTAGATTTTCCTACATACGCTATTCTGGCGGGATTCTCGTCTTCCTCTTCAGGATCAGAGATACTTTCTTTCTCGCTTACTTGTGCTGCTTTACGCTGTTCGTGTAACCTTATTATTTCTTTACGAATTTTCTTGTACATACTCTCCATAGCACTAATGGTCTTGTGCTTACCCTCGGCTATATTATCACTCCACCTTGTCAGGATTCGCATTTCGGCGGGATCTTTAGACGGGTAATCTTGTTCTCTTATTAGACAATTGATCAGGAACTTTAATATCATGAGCTGGATCTCGGCTTTCCTTTGAGACATAATCTCGCCAATACTTTCTGGATCATCCCCTGTACGGATGAAACGATATATTCTGTCTAGATCTTCTTTCATATTCGGTAAGGTGACTAGATACTCGGTCACTCTCCTTACACGCACGGAATATAAAACCATGTTATACTCGCCTGGAACTGCGTCATAGACACATTCGCCAAGGGCTTGTCTGATTTCTGTGACAGACTTATTACTTTTAGGAGTACGCTGTGATGCTTGAGCATGTAATTCGAGTGCTGATAAACGCTTGTGTGGCGGCGGGGTTTGAGGAAGACCTCCTCCTGCGGCCCCTAGACTAGAATCGTCGACTGACATTCTTCGTCCTGGCAGGGTCGGTAATTGTAACGTGGGCTGGACTTGTATGGCGGACTGGGCCGGGGGAGCTGTTAAGGGCACCCCGGTGTCTGAAGGAGCAGGAAGTGCCTGATTTACAGGGACTGGCGGAGCGCGAACAGGATTTGCATATTCGGGGACTGTGTCGTCCAGATAGGACGAAATAAAAATATCAGCTGCGGTCGGTTTGTGACGTAGCTTGGTCGGAACTAATGGTGGCGGGAAATTACTGGATGCCTCTGGGGTCGCTTTTGGCAAACCTTCGGCAAGAAGAGGATACATACCCTTAATAAGGGCATGCCTCTGTCTGTCTGACTGTTCGGCTTTGACTCGTTCACCTATCTCGATTAATTCTCTTTCTTGGACTCGTTCTTGGGATTCTCTACTTAACTCTGACTTTCTGACTTCCTTTTCAGTTCTTCTATGAGCTTCTTTACGCCATAACTCGATGGCATCTTTCTGTGACTGTCTGGCTTTCTTTTTCCATAATGCTTCTTCTACTCGCATGATACATTCGGCATCCCATGTACCCGATACGGGCCATCTATACTTTTCTTCTAACTGTTTGGTATACTCTACCCATAAATCTAGATATAATATGGCGCTTATGCCATGTTTCTGATACATAAAATGACCTGGACTGTCCCTAGGCGGAACAGGAACTGCTTCTTCTAATAAACCCTTTCTAGTTTTTAACTGACGTAACTTGGAAAATATGGGCATGACTGAACTGTAATCTGGACACAATACAATATACAATGAAAACACGAAATCACGTCACACTCATACCACAACATTACAATACATGAAGAACATTATAAATAACAGTTTGAACAGAATATTACCTGGAATACTGAGAACAGAACAGAACAGAATGTCTCGAGAACGGAACAGACTAGAATTACTGGATGCACTGCTGTAACAGTACGACATTTACCGGTCTCCTAAAGAGACACGTCAGAACCCGCATCCACCGAAGTGGACACTTCGTTTGTGGGACTGTGTACCACCAACCCACAGACCAGAGTCAATTAAAGTGACCCTGTCTAGATACTACCCCAGCAACGGTACTCACCGGGCAGCAAGAACGGAAGGCCTCGGACTGGACTGGATTGCTACGACGACGGACGACGAACTTCGGACTTCAGTTACGGGTGGGCCTCCGGATACCTCGGACCTTGGACTCTTGGCTTGGGCTCTGGTCGGGACTCGCCGCGTTCCTCCACCGTCTCGTTCGGATGCTGGACCGCCTCCTCCGTCTCCTCCGTGGGCCTGAGGGATACTTGAAGCAGAAATATCTGCACGTGGCCGGTATGGTTCCGTCACGGCTGCAGAGGGTCAGGGGGTCGGCGTGGCTTCACCGACGCGTGGGGAAAGGGCAAGTCCCTGTTCGGGCGCCATTATGTGGTATATAAATAAATAATACCGGATCTATTTTTGAATTAATGAATGAATAACAGATAGCTCAATAAAATAAGAGTCAAAATTCGAGGTAGTAGGAGTTTCTGCAGGTTTATTACAGCATAAGGACAGGATCAGGACAACCTGCATAGGAACAGAGGTGACAGGGCCCAGCAGGACAACTGGGGCCCAGCAGCTGCCGGGGCTTGATCTGGGATGAGCGCGCTCACTTTTAATAACAATACATCAACTTATATACATAGCGCAAACACATAGCATTACATTGCAGTAGGCGTAGCAGTGGGTGGAGCAGAAGGCGTGACGCGTAGCGGTCGCGAAAGATAACAGTAAAAAGAGGTGTAACTGGGAGTATACATAGACATGTGATGCAAACGTAACAGAATATGTCATGAAATGGGCGGAAACTTTGGAGGGGGCTACCTAAGGAGCCGGGACCTCTAACCTAATGGTGCGCGAAAACTGGCAATGACGTGTTACTAGGAGAAGCTGGGGGCTACGAACTCTGTGCTAGGAGCAGAGACTTGAGTCTGGAGGGTCGGAGCGACATGTACCTAAACCCTATCTGGTATCTGATGTTTAGGGAACATGTTGATATAAACTAGAAGTCATGAGGGGAAAAGCTAACTTGACTCTAAGACTGGACCATGCATTTATTCTACATGTAGTGCGTGATGAAGAATATTAAATGACCATTAATACAGTATTTCTCTAACGTGGAGCCGAATAGGCTGGACAATGACGGAAACTATTGATGCAGTTCAGTAGCTTAGGAATGCAAAGAAGGAGGACTGAACTGATAACTGGAACTATAACATACTCTTGGCAGACTCAGAGGCAGAGCCAAGCTGCACCGGGCACTGCGAGGCAGGAAGTAAGTGAAGGGTCGAGGATACAGGTGGGGGCTGTATCGCTCCTCAGCGAGGCTTTCAGGAGACAGGAGCTGGATCTGATGTCCGGGCCCTTTTGAGGCCTGGAAACGGGGACTTTATAATGGAATAACGTGCACACTGGGAAACGTGGCAACGTAGCTTTACATAGGCCTGATATTCGTAGTATTCACGAGGACTGGAAACTAGCATACTAAAGGTGGACACAACTGGAATTGCGTCATTAATCGGACATGGGGAATAACATATGCATATTGGTCATGCACACATAACATATGATGGATGAGGCGTAGGGACACAGAACATGGCAAAATTTACTTTTCCACACTATTTGGGTAATTTTCTGTGCCAACCAGAATGGTATCTGTTCCCGTTTAGCTGGAACTTTACCTAGGCAGGATTGGATGTTCTGTGGTGTAATTTTATTTGTGTTCCCCTGGTGAGGGGTCAGCTGTGGAAGTTTAATCGCTGGCTGAATTGTTGAAGTCCGCATTACATACTGAACTAATTGTCTGTGAATTTTTAGTAGTTGTTTTAGCTGTATTAACAGCTCTGCTGCAGGCATTCTTTCGATGTCTGGATGTGGTGTGTATCCGGCTAAGACCGGCCACGTTGCTCCTGGTCTTCCTAAAGGACCGAGCCTTGTAATGTGATTGTTATGTATTAGGGCGCCATCAAATAAGAGCAAATGCTCTTGGAATTTGAGTGGTACTTCCACCTCCTCGAAAGGAGTGTACGTTTCAGGAGGTTCCTCTACTTTGTAATAGTGGAAGTACTTTGTTACAGCATTTGCTGCTGGAAAATGTATCCATGTATAGTATACCTCTGTCTGCCGATATTCGTGTGCCTCAATTACGAATATGACTGTGCCACCTCTAGGTGTCAGTCCATTTTCTATAAGTTTTAAGGTTATAGATCTCCTTTTAATGACCGGAATGAGTATTATATCCGCGTCTGCTGCTTGCATGGTAGCATCAGCATCTGCTATTTCAGTAGCTAATCTAATTGCCTCTCTTTCTCCATCACTGTCTCCCATTTTACTGACAGGATGGTATTATTTTTGTTTGCAGATCAGGTTTCTTATGGAAACAGAGATTAGATGCACAATATTCTGGAACTGTTTTATCCTTCAACGTTGACTAGACCAAGAACCATACATAGGAGTTCCCTCCTGCGAGGTTTTGGAGGATATAATAACCTTTCACCCACTCCAGACGTCTTTGGAGTATTTGGGAAAAGGGGTCTGAGTGAGAAAGCACGACTGAGTTACTCTAAATGTCTTACGTTAGTTTTATCGCCCTTTCCAAACGCGTTGGGCGCCATGTAGTGTAGTTCCTATTTTCCCAATAGGCTCTGCGCATTGGAATAGTACCTACAGCAGTAAAGGCCTAGGCCAGACGTTAACTAGGTCTACTACTGTCGATACTAGACTTAATTTTTGGGTTTGCCAGCTAAGCTCAGAGTTCGCTAGAAACTTTCTCGAATGTTCAAGGAAGGATTAACTCCCCTGATTAGACAAGAAGGGATTTAGTTTCTGACAACCATAGAACATGACAACTTTGCTCTCCCCTAATCAAGAGTCAATCTCATGAGTCGTGTGAGCACAAGGCAATTATTTTACTCAGTCAGTACGTGCATTCTTAGTCTCATCAGAATGTAGAGAAAAGGAAGAGACGGGCGTGTTCAATAAAAGATGTTATTTATTGATCAGTCTCTTTTCTCGTACAAGAGAAATGGATCGATATTATTGCAATACTTATTGTTAAGTAAAGTGCATACATTAGAAGCAATAGTATAAAATAATACTGTAAAAACATTGATATGGTTTCTGAGCCATATGATGTTTAAAATGATTAAAATATATTTACATACACATATACATTTGACTAAACGTACTCAACTGGTGTTTCTAAATACGCCTACCCCGTGTACCTGACCTAAGTCTAATGCGTGGGCGGGAATAGAAAGTTACAGTTTAAGTTAAGTTTGTTTTTGCCAAGTGAATAACTAAAGAATTCTCTGTGAGGGGTTATTCAGTTCTGTACCTGGAATTTAGGATGAATGAGGAATGGTATCTCTTTCTCTGCTCTCGATATTCCAGGCTGCCTGCGAGGGCTACCCGGAAGCGCCGGTGCTGGGTCTCTCGGCTTGAGATAGCAGCGCGTCTCTCAGCGCGTCAGGAAGGCGGGACTGTTGCCTGCGGGGTCTGCTTCTGCTCTCGGCTTCGGCAAGTATGGCTGCTCCGTCTTGTCACCACGCGTGTGTTTGCATAGGGCAAGGTCGGCAATATTTATACCTTAAAGGTGCCGGGATTGACGTAAGGATGGACATAGGTACGTCAATAAAGATGTCATACGACTTGCTCGTTAGCACATTCTTTACTAAAGTTCTCTGTGAAATCAAAACAATGGCCGCACGGATTATCCAGGTTGTCATAGGTTTGATTTGTTATGAGAACGTCGTATGCCTTATCAGGGGCTGGAGGAATGTCGCTTGTCTAATTAGATCTCAAGCGTTATGACCTAATCAGATAACACATTCCTGTGCCGTAGTGTGACTGCGTCAGATAACGGTATCTGCATCATGGGGGTTTTCTTGCCTCATGGGCTGACTGTTAGTTAACTAGCTAGGTAGTTTAACCAGAATAGGGTCAGGAATAGGGGGATCGATTCAGAACCTATAGAAATACACGACAATATAAGAAAAAGTATATATGTTGTAAGTGGTGCTACCACCACCATACACAGGCTGCAATGGCAGGCCTGTAGTCACAGTTTGAGTGGTCTCTCATGGGTGACACAATACATGCTGCAGCCCCAAGAGACCCCTGGTGTACCTATGCCCTGGGTACCTTAGAACTATATACGTGAGACTTATAAGGGTACACCAGTAGCCAGTTGTCGATGTACAGAAGTACTTAACATGGTCAATTTAGCACTTAAGCACAGTGACTGGGGCCTGATTAGCAGGATCCCAGTCAGACTAATCAAAAAAGCATACTGACACCAGCAAAAACTGAGGGTAACCATGAAAGCAAATCCTACTTTCCTACAAAAAGTATTTAATAAATATGAATTATTATAAAATACCTAAGTTTGTATGTGCACTGAATCTGGGGGATTGGGCGCCACCTTCTTTTTAACTCTTAAGAGCAAAACATTCATTCAGTCCTGTTAGTCTAATAAAGGTGTATGTTTCAGAAACATCCTTCAGTTTTAATTTTCTCTACAGAAGTTGCAGTTTCTTCTATTGGCTGGAGAACCCTACCTGGATGCCCCTCCTGAAAATATTGGAGTTCTCATAGCACTGCCCCCATTGGCTCCGGCAACAAAAGTGCACAGGGTCATTTAAACGTTAATAAACACAGAAGGAATTCAAGCAGAGGTATGAAGGCACAGTCCTTAGAATACATTTACAACAAGGATGAGGAAAATTAGGGGACTGCAAAACCAAACTGGGACATGGAAACTAGCCCTGGGTATGTTTATCGACTGTAGCCCACATTTATTTTGCCTCTTTCTCCCAACCAACAAAAGCAACCGCGGAGAACAGCTGAAAATAAAAAATGACAAATTGAATATTGACAAAAATGGCATATTGGGTATTGATGGGTGGTGAGAAATCACTGCCTTAGCAGTAGTAAGGTTCAGGTGCAAAGAAAGACCATAGGCTCAGGGCTTTAAGTGGGCCAGGTCTCACCGGAGCACCAGTCGTTTTTTAAAGTGGGCCTCGACATGGGTCTCTAATGAGCTCTGTTTTGTGCCCTGGCCCAGGCGGTCCGTTTTTTTGGGACTGCAGTGACAGCAGGCACATGAATGTGCGCATGCTCACACTGCTCACTTCATACTAGTGCAGAAGTTACGTCATGCAAGGTGAGCCCTTGTAGGGGAAGTGAAATCCTTTAAAGAGAGCTATTTTCTCTCTGAATTTCCCTTCTCTTTTTGAAACTCAGGAGCAGCAACATTGTCATGGTGTCACCAGGGCTTTAAGTGGAAGCGTTTTCAATATTATAAACAAGCCAAAGTTGCTACTTATTGATCTTATGCAACTAACAACCATTGACAAAGCTAATCATCCTGACTTGTTGTAGATATGATTTTACTTGTTGTATCATATATCTGGGTGCAATGACAGAAACAGCAAAATACAAGTCAGGCGGCACACTATGCTAAGCACAGATTTATGTGTTTTAAGCCACGCCCTTAATTACATTAGCCATGCCCCTTTGAGATCCCTTCCCAGTTTTTTCATCCCAATTAAAGCCCTGCGTAGGCCCCTATTTGAATGCAGGGAGGTGACCAATGTAATGTGTGCGACTGTAAACATCTGGAAGTGAGAGGACCTCGAACAGTGAACAATGTCTTTATCATTTAGTGTAAATCTCATAAATTGGAGTACTAGCATTTTCAGGTCGAGGACCGTCGCACTGCGTAGCAGTGGGCAGAGCCGAAGATTTTATGTTTCTTAGAGGGGGCTTGGAACCCGCCCCTCTTCTCCATTGGCTGGCCTAGTAAATGCTGGCCAGCCATTGGAGGAGAGGGGCGTCACTCCCTTTAAGCCCCATCTTTTTGCAATTCGGGGGCATGTTTTTTAGGTTCTTTCTATCTGTGACGTCATCCGTCACTCAAACCTAAAAAACACGCCCCCGAATCGCAAAATGACCGCGTGTTCTCCGAGACATTTCTGCCTCGCCTCGGAGAAACGTGATTGTGTGGAACGCTCCTCTCTTGTTTAATTGCTTGGCTCTCTGTCGGCTTCGGTGCCGCCCTGCCCAACGATGCACCAAGCATGGACGCGGTTCTGGCTGAAGGCCGCAGGTGAGTCACGCAGCTTCTAGCGGGGCCTCCATAGAATCGACAGGAACAATATACCAGGGCGTGTGTTTGTCTATTTTCATTTCCGCCATCATCTCCCCCCCCCCCTCCGAGGGAAGCTGCTGAAGCGGGGCTGGTTAATTGAGTCCTCTCGGGCGGCCCTGGTGCCCATTATCTGCTCCTCTCGTCGCCTCCTCTCCACCCACCTCTCCCCCCACCCCTCTCCTCTCCCCCTCCCAATTGGTCCGGGACGGATTTTTGCATGTAAAGTCCCATCTCGGGATCAGCTGCCAAACTTCAGTTATTAAACTAAATACGTCCGCCTCCGTATCCTGTATTCGCCTCTGCCGCGAGAAAGTGCTCCTCTCCCCTCACCTCTCCCCCACCCCTCTCCTCTCCCCGCTAATTATCTGCTCCTCTCGTCGCCTCCTCTCTCCCCACCTCTCCCCCCACCCTTCTCCTCTCCCCCTCCCAATTATTTAAAGTAAGGAATGCGTGTGGAAATCTTTTTTTATGCAAGGCACTCTCACGCCTTTGTTGTGATTTGTAAATATAAAGGAGTAATATTTGTTGCACCTTAAAGAAACGTACCTCTGTTCTCTTTCCCATAGCAATACAATTTCATTACATTTGAATAACAAATTGTGGATCCCGAATGCATTAGTTCTGCTTTCTGATAATAAATCATGTTACTTTGTCAGGAGGCTCTTGCTAACTTTTACTCCTGAGGTCTGGGAGTATCTCGAGCCATAAGGCTTCAGACGATTTCTGAAGTGTTTAGTGTGGCTGGGGGCCTCCAGGGGAATCTTCGGGGGGAGCGCCATGGCTCGATAACAAGTGGCATTATTTCTCAGGTATCGACTCGGCGATGCCTCCTAGCATTTTATCGCTTGAATCGGCTGATTTCATTCTAATTGGCGAGCTCATCTTTAATTCGGTGTCTTTATTTACTCTCTGGCACAGCGCCTCCACGATGAAAGGAGGCGCCAGTTCTGCAAAGATGCCCTTCTGTTCTGAGCTGTGATTTCTATATTTATGCAAAGAAGCGCTAATATGATTTCCTGTCTTTCACTAACCCTTTCCATCTCTCTAGCCTCACAGAAACATGAGTTTTAAAAACCACACACACGCTGCTTCCGCTTACACTGAGTATTGGGTCCAGTTGGAGATATGAGTGCTGGGGGGGGAAACGCCCCTACAGATCTTCACTTGTCCGTTCCTGAGATTTGAGTCAATGTCGTAAAAGCATACCCCCTCCACCCGTCCCCCGTGGTGCATTCTTGTGCTTCGTGGTAAGTGCAATTGTCTGCCATGTCTGGTTCCATAATGACCTGTCAGTTCCAACCCTCGTGCTGTTAATGTCTTCCTCTTCCCAAACCACAGGCAGACCCTGCTTTTAACAGTTTAAATTGTTGACACTATTACCTTTTCCTGGACCTAAGAATGCCCACACCTTCATTTCTGGAGCTTTCCAACTTCTCATGGTTTCGATCTAGTATCGACCACTCTTGGACTCACCATCAAGTCTATTGCTGCGAGATTTGGGTTCGGATTTTCTGATTTGTTAATTTATTTATTTTTTGGGATCTCTATTTCTCAGTCTGTAACTTCGCTCTTTCTGAATATGTTCTACATGCAGAAATATTTTAATACCAATTCCTATGTGTTTAAGACAGTCATTCATGTTCAAAATGCTGCACTTAACCTGCCCCCTGGTTCCCCTGCCCCCTGGCTGTGCTTGCTCCCCTGACCCCTGGCTGTGTTTGCTCCCCTGCCCCCTGGCTGTGCTTGCTTCCCTGCCCCCTCGCTGTGCTTGCTCCCCTGCCCCCTCGCTGTGCTTGCTCCCCTGCCCCCTCACTGTGCTTGCTCCCCTGCCCCCTGGCTGTGCTTGCTCCCCTGCCCCCTGGCTGTGCCTGCTCCCCTGCCCCTGGCTGTGCTTGCTTTCCTGCCCCCTCACTGTGCTTGCTCTCCTGTGTGTGTATGTGGCGCTGGGTGTGTATGTGGCTCTGGGTGTGTATGTGGCTCTGGGTGTGACTGTGTATGTGGCTCTGGGTGTGTGTGTGTGGCTCTAGGTGTGTGTGTGGCTCTGTGTGTGTGTGTGGCTCTGTGTGTGTGGAGGCTCTGTGTGTGGGGGGGCTCTGTGTGTGTGGGGGCTCTCTGTGTGTGGGGGCTCTGTGTGTGTGGGGGCTCTGTGTGTGTGGGGGGCTCTGTGTGTGTGGGGGGGCTCTGGGTGTGTGTGTGTGGCTCTGGGTGTGTGTGTGTGGCTCTAGGTGTATGTGTGGCTCTGTGTGTGTGTGTGGCTCTGTGTGTGTGTGGCTCTGTGTGTGTGTGTGGGGCTCTGTGTATGTGGGGGGCTCTGTATGTGTGTGTGTGGCTCTGTGTGTGTGGGGGGGCTCTGTGTGTGTGTGGGTGGGGCTCTGTGTGTGTGGGGGGGGGCTCTATGTGTGTGTATGTGGGGCTGTGTGTGTGTGTGGGGGGCTCTCTGTGTGTGTGAGGGCTCTGTGTGTGGGGGGGGCTCTGTGTGTGTGTGTGGGAGGGGCTCTGTGTGTGTGTGTGTGGGGGGCTCTGTGTGTGTGTGTGTGTGTGTGTGGGGCTGTGTGTGTGTGTGGGGGGGTTGTGTGTGTGTGGGGCTCTGTGTGTGTATGTGTGTGGGGCTCTGTGTGTGTGGGGGGGGGGGCTCTGTGTGTGTGGGGGGGCTCTGTGTATGTGTGTGTGGCTCTGTGTGTGTGGGGGGCTCTGTGTGTGTGTGGGGCTCGGTGTGTGGGGGGGGCTCTGTGTGTGTGTGGGGCTCTGTGTGTGTGTGTGGGGGGCTCTGTGTGTGGGGGAGGGGGCTCTGTGTGTGTGGGGGGGGCTCTGTTTGTGTGGGGCTCTGTGTGAGTGGGGGGCTCTGTGTGTGTGTGGGGCTCTGTGTGTGTGTGGGGCTCTGTGTGTGTGTGGGGGGCTCTGTGTGTGTGGGGGGCTCTGTGTGTTTGAGGGGCTCTGTGTGTGTGTGGGCTCTGTGTGTGTGTGGGGCTCTGTGTGTGGGGGGGGGGCTCTGTGTGTGTGTGTGAGGCTCTGTGTGTGTGTGGGGGGCTCTGTGTGTGTGTGGCTCTGTGTGGGTGGCTCTGTATGTGTGTGTGTGGGTGGCTTTGTGTGTGTGGCTCTGTGTGGGTGTAAATGCAATAGGTCATGCATTTGCGAGCGATTAAGCTATTGGCATTGTAAATTGGCATTGTAAATTGTAAATGGTAACCCTGGTACCTAGAACATGGGTACTTAAGAGGGTTCCTAAGCGCTGCATGCAGACTGCCATCGCAGGATGCATGAAATGGTGCAAACCATTTTGAAAATATGACATGGCTACTCTCTGTATGTCATGCCAAGATACACTGCATATACTATATGTAAGTCACCCATACAGTAGGCATTAGAGACCTAAGGCAGGGTGCATTACATTATAAGTGAGGACACAAATCCTCCCTGGCATACCGGGAAGGATTTGTGCCTCTTCCGATCTGTTGTTCCCTTCCTTGTTGGGACGACTAGAGCCATTATCTTGGGGTGTGCTTACTCTAGTCATCCGCAGGAGATTACATTTAAAGACGCACGCTGTGCGGACGCGCCGCTGTTGCACCACAGGCAAACCCTTCTGCACCCGTCAGCGTCCCAGAAGCGACCAGCGGCAGCCACGCTGCCCTGCCACCTCCTACAATAAGTCTGTGCATCTCCCATATTGCTGGGATGAGCTGTTATCGTTCGATATGTAATGAGTCCTGTAGGTGGGAGGTCTTCGCTTATATGGACACTGTTTGCAGCCACTGTAAATTTTGCCTATACCCAGGGTCTGTGTACCCCCCTCCTCTCAGGATTGTACCTTGCAATAGTCAGAGGGAGTGCAAGATTAGAGCGGCTGTGATCAATGTGCATTCCGTTGTCAAAAACTCACAGGACATTTTCAATTTGCTCTCAGATGATCCTATAGACATGCTTTTCATCACTGAGACATGGTTAACTGAAATTGTTAACCCAGTGATTGAACTGCCCATCCCTGATGGCTTTAAAATTTCGAGAGCTGATCGTTAATCTGGAAGGGGGGAGTGGCGGTAGTGTTTTTCACAAAATTGGAAATTTCAACAGGTGACTTAAGGGAGTTTGGGGGGGAGAAGCCCTTGAATTCTGCATCACTATCTCCCACCATTTCTCACTGGGAGGTATCCTGATTTACAGGCCCCTCAGTCCTGTGAGCCCTTTCCTTATGTTATGTTATGTTATCCATTTTGTGAAGCGCGCAGCTGCCGCAGGAAAGGGGCGTCCCGGCGCTGACCACAGGAGGACACAACAACTATGTAGACCGGCCTAACAAGAAAGACAGCAGGAAGAAACCTAAGGTAGCGGGAACAAGAAGGTTTTGATAGCCTTCCTGAAAGATGGCAAAGAGTCCATGGCGCGGATATGGACGGGAAGGGAATTCCACAGTTTGGGGGCAAGGTACCGGAAAGCACGCCCGCCCGTCCTGGAGAGTCTAATTCTAGGCACCACTGCCAAATGGGACTCTGACGAATGGAGAGGGCGGGAAGGGACATAGTGGGAGATCAAGTCGCCCCAAAGGACGGGACTCGTGCACTTCAGGATTTTAAAAGAGAGACAAAGTGTTTTAAAAAGGATACGTTTATCCACCGGAAGCCAGTGTAGCTTACGGATGGTGCTAGCAACTGAGCAGAAACACGGCAAGCCCACCAGTGCTCTGGCGGCAGCATTTTGAATGCGCTGCATTCTCAGTATCTCCGCCTTATTTGCCCCTAGGAGAAGGGAGCTCGAATAATCAAGGCGTGAGAGGACGGTGGCTTGTACAATGAGTTGGCGAACAGAGGGGGCAAAATATTTTAAAAAGGGTCTCAGACCACGCAGGGTGCCAAAGCACGAGGCGGCTAATTGTTTAGTGTGAGCCTGAAAGGAAAGGGAGGAGTCCATCATGACACCAAGGTTCTTAACTACATTTTTTGGTCCTTCTCGTTGCCGCTTTCAATGTCTGTGAAGCCAGTGTCATTGGCCGAGTTGTACTGAGGATCGTAGTGGCACTTATAGCCCTAGATGGGTTAATAATCCCACAAGCTCTTCGCTTTCCCACTTTTTACTCTTTGGGGATTTTAACATCAACTTGGACATCGGTGAGCAGGGTACACTCATGAGTTCCTAGACTCTGAGTCTTGCCCAGCTTCAACAATGGGTTAGCTACCTTACCCACTGGGGCAGTCACTTGCTGGATCTGATCTGTTCCAACTTTCTGATCTCAGTTGAGAATCCCCTCAATGGTCGCCTGGTCAGATTATTTCTTGATTCACTTCTTTTGGCAAATTCATAATAAACCCATGTTGGCACGACCCCGTTTGGGACACCAGGGGAGACCCACCCACAGAATTGACCCAACTCCCTTTAGTCTTGCTCTTACGGAGTCACAACCGGCCCTATGCAATTTCCTGAATGAAACCCTAGATAGTTTCACAAAGTGGATTTCCTGGGCGGTAGAGCGCCTTTCTCCCGTGAATGGTCATAGGGGCACGAGGGATTCTCATTCCAAGCAGTGGTTTTCGGCTTCTCTTAAAACTCAGAAGTAGCAGTGCAAAAAGCTGGAACAAAAATGGAGACAGAAGTATTGTCCGACAGCTAGGACAGCTCTAAGAAAGGCACAAAAGTCCTATTATTCTGCCACTGCTCAAGCTAAAAGTCTTTATTATGCAGAGCGAATTGCCCTTTCGGGGAACATTACCAAGGAAAGCTTCAACATTGTTCAAAGCTTTCTCTCCCCTAAAGCAGAGTCCATTACTCACTCCCCTTTGTTCGCCTGGTGTGAAGAACTCTCTCGTTTCTTGACCAACAAGATCCGAGCACTCCAATCTAATTTTGACATTGGTAATAGTCTACTAGCAGTTAAATTTCCTCCTGACTGGTTGCCACCTTCTACTTCAGATACTTTGGTGTCCTTCGATGCCATATCTAGGCGGCCCTCAAATCTCTTAAATCTGGTTCGCTGGCTGACCCTTGTCAAGCTAAATTGCTAGCCAAGGCCTCCGAGGTAAGTTCAACCCATAGTTGAATATGCTGATCAAACTATCTCTTACCTCAGCCGTTGTGCCTCCATCCTGGAAACAAGCTAAAAGTGTCACTCTATTGAAAAAACCTACCCCTGACCCCAACATCTCCTCCAGCTATAGCCCTATTTCCCTTCTCCCTGCTGTGGCAAAAGTGTGCGAAAAACTGGTTAACAAACAGCTGTCCGAATATGTAGGGCAACATGGTCTTCTTCACCCAGCCCAATCTGGCTTCAGAGCCTCTTACAGCACTGAGTCGGCTCGGTCGAAATCTCTGAAGCCATCCGGGATACGTTAGACTCAGGAGGCAAGGCAGCCCTGATTCTGTCGGAACTGTTGGCTGCGTTCAACACCATGACACACTCCCTGCTCATGGACCGTCTCCAGGAAATTGGAGTATCAGGGTCTGCCTGGCAGTGGCTGAAATCCTATCTTGCGGGCAGAACACAGGAAATCTGGATCACTTTTTTTTCAGCCTCCCCCCAGAACCTGACCACAGGTGTGCCGCACAAGTCTATATTGAGCCCTCTGCTCTTTAATATTTACGTGTCTTCGCTTATCCAGATAGCTGATGATCTTGGTGCCAAAGTCATTGCATATGCAGACAACACCCAGCTCCTTTTCACATGGAATAAAAATGACTCCTCCACCTCCCAAGCCAATTCCTGCCTGTCAGCTGTCTTCCGTTGGCTCTCCTTTGCCTAGTTAAAAGGAAACGAGGAAAATAACGAGATTCTTCTTTTTGGAAACTTCCCTCCATTGTTCTGGAACTTGTTCTGTCCTGAATAATCTCCCATGCCTATCTCTGATGGCCAACCCACGAAGAATTTGGGGATCTGGTTTGATGCGAAGCTGAGCTTCATTCCCCAGATTAAGAAGCGTACGGATCTGTGCTTTGGCACATTAAAATCCTTAAAAAAGTTCCTCCCTCTTCTTCCCATCTCAGCAAGGGAAACTGTCACCCGTGCGCTGATATCTTCGCGCCTTGATTACGCCAATGCCTTATACGTTGGTCTGCCTGGCTATCTACTTAACAAACTTCAGGTAGTCTCAATATTTCTATAAAGACCAGCGTTAGACAATCCCTGGGTAATCTGCACTGCCTTCCATTGATAGAGAGGGTGAAGTTTAAATCCTTGGTCCTAGCACACACAGCTCTCTATGGCCTTGGCCCTGCACACTTGAAAAAGCGCTTCAGGTTCCATGTCCCTACCAGGCAGTTTAGCTCAGCCACATTGCTTTCGGCCCAAAGGTTTCGCCTGAAGAGGGTAGGCGGCAGCTCCCTTGCTTACAAGGCAGCTGTGGCCTGGAATCAACTCCCTCTAGACCTGCGCAGCATCCAGGATCCTAAGCTCTTTAGGAAAAGGCTTAAGACCTTCCTTTTTAGGGCTTGCTCCTCTCGTAGCGAGAGCCCTTTTGTCTGGGGTTCTGAAAGCTGCTCACACGCTTGTGCATGTGTACAGGCTTTTGCCGCTTGCCATTGGCTTTAGCATTTTTTTATACGAAAATGCGGCATGCAATTGGGCAAAGGCGGGCGCATGTCCCGCCTTTGCTCCTCCCATTCCCTTTTTTTTATTGTTTTTTATTGGTTTTTTTCCCAAGCACATTGAGAACTGTACATATCCATCACATCGGAGTGACCATGACACAATATTTACAAAATAGAAAAATGATTAATTAAATAAAGCCAGAGAGGATAATCAGCACAAAATGATACAAATTAATTATTCTAACGAAAAAAAAAGAATAGACTAACATGGTACATCTAGCGAAAGAAAAAAAAAGGCAATATTTAACTCCCCAAGCTCGCTACCCACTGATTGACCCCTACCCCACCCAACATCCATTCTCGTATGTGCGCCCAAATGTCTGCCCCGAAAATTCTCTTTCTCCTTCCTTTGCTTCTATAGATCGCTGTCTCAAAGCTAAACATAGCCAACAATCTCGCTCTCCAATTCAAGAACGTTGGAGGTTCAGAGCTAATCCACTCACTAGTGATACATGCTCTTACCACTGTCATCATTATAAACAAAAGTGCTGCTTCAGCAATACACATTGCAACAGGACAATGCTCCGAACCCACTCCCAAAATTACTAGTTCACCTGTTAAAGTTATCCGCTTTTGAAACAAAATATTAAAGAACACT
Source organism: Lissotriton helveticus (assembly GCF_964261635.1). NCBI lineage: Eukaryota > Metazoa > Chordata > Amphibia > Caudata > Salamandridae > Lissotriton > Lissotriton helveticus. The sequence goes on from NC_136068.1 coordinate 1,450,929,274, forward strand.
TCCAAATCCTGAAAGAACCTAGTCAATTTTGGGCATAGAAAAAACATATGAATAGAATCAGCCGCTAGCAACCCACAGCGGTTACACTTGTCACCCCCTATTTTCCCCCACCGACACACCTTCCTGGGTGAGTAGTATAAATCCCATAGGGCCATAAAGTGCTGACTGCGATGTCTGCCTGTAACCAGCACCCTATTAGCAAGTTCCAAAGATTGATTTATATTGAGGCCAGCCACCCCTAATTTTTGCTCCGATTTAAGCTGACAACTATCCAGTTCATCTGAAAGAAAAACAACCATTTGCTGATAGTATTGCCCTATCCGGGTCTTCTTCCTCATTTCCTCAATTAGTTGAATTTTTTCAAGCGGCAATCCTCTATCAAGGCCATGTTTAGTCAAAAAGCAATGAATCTGCAGATATTTGAAGAAATCCCCCATATCCAATACATACTTCTCTTCAAGCTCAGAAAAAGCCATCAATTCCCCTTGATCCATCAGATCACCTAAGCAAGAGATACCTTTTCTCTCCCATTTAAAAATAACCTGATCTCTAAAGATTGAGGGGAGAATCCCTGTAGCATTGAACGGAATATAAAAATTCACTTTCGGAATTTTACATAACCGTCTAATTTGTTCCCAGACTCGATGCGCTGCTCGAAGATTCTTAAACCTTGTTTTCTTATAATACGACGGCTCTAAAATAGTCACTAACAAGCCATTGGCTTGTTCGCCCGTAATAAGTTCATATATTGATGGTCTATGAAATGCAGTAATAGGAGTTTTGCGGCCCAAAATCAATTGCCCCATAATCTGTAACATAGCTGCACAGAAATACATTATAAAACGCGGAACACCCCATCCTCCCCGATTCCTTGGAAGGATCATTTTTTTATGTGCCCTTCTTGTTCTACGGTATCCCCACAAAAATCTTGCACAGAGTCTATATAATTTTAAAAATGCTATACTCGAAAACTCCAATGGAATAGTCCTGAACATGTACAAAAATTTGGGGAGAACAAGCATTTTTATAACATTACATCTGCCATGCAAAGAGAGGTGCAAGTGGTCCAGCCTTTCTAAAGTTGTATTAACATTTTCTATTACAGGTAAAATATTCAAGGCTGGAATCTCGTCCACCTTAGAACTGATTTTGATTCCTAGATATGTAACCTCTGTTACGACAGATATACCGACCGGGGGATCTGGCCTAGAATACAGCACCTGCGTTTTTCCAACATTAAGCTTATAACCAGAAAAAGAACCAAACTGGGTAGCCAGCATTTTAATTGTTGAGAGAGCGGCTGGCAAATCCGCAGATACTACAAGGATATCATCAGCATATGCAAATGCTCTGTAATCCACTCCATTCAATCTAATTGGTTTGATATCTTCATGACTGTTAATTTTAGACAAAAATAAATCAATGTATAAAGCAAATAAAAGAGGAGAGCACGGACACCCTTGACGTGTACCGCGACTAATGTTGAATTCAGTGGACAACAACCCTGAAATCCGTATTGACGCCACTGGGTTCATATAAAGTGTCTTTACACCTTGGATAAATGATGGACAAAATCTTTTCCACCTCAGGACCTCCCACAGGTAACCCTGGGAGACCCTGTCGAACGCCTTTTCGGCGTCCAACAGGATCACCCCTAGGTCAGAATCTGTTGCTTGTGCCCAATCCAGAAGAGTAATAACCCTTTTGACATGATCAGCAGTATCACGTCCTGGAATAAAGTCATGCTGTACACTAGCTACTAAGCGGGAGATAACCGTCCCAAGGCGCACAGCCAATATTTTGGAATATATTTTGCTATCAGAATTGATTAGCGATATAGGTCTGTATGAGGAGGGAGACTGTTCGGGCTTCCCCTTTTTTTAAAAAACAACTATTGTGGTTTTCCTCCATGAATCTGGAGCTACCCCTAATTGTGCATTTTGAAACAGAGACACAAGTTCTGGCTTCAGAACATGGCGAAACGTTCTATAAAATTCAAGGGGAATTCCATCGGGCCCAACCGCTTTGCCCCTAGCTAAGGATAATATCACCATTTCCACCTCCTCCCATGTAACATCAGCCCCCAACACCACATTATTCTCCTCTGAAATTTTGTTAGTTCCTAGATTCCCACAAAATTCCTCGACACACCTGTCTGTATTTGTTGGTATCTCCTCTGTATATAGCTCAGCTTAGTATCTACTGAAAACTTTCAGAATATTCATTGGTGACTCGACTACCTTATTATTATGATCGCATATCTTAAATATTCCATTCATGCTTTCCCTTTGCCGGAGTCTTTTTGCTAGTATCTTCCCAGCATTCTCACCCAATTCATAAACCTGAGTTCTATAAACAGATAGCTTATTAACTGTTTTTTCTACATAATGCTGATGAATTCTCATTTTCATAATCGATATTGACTTTAAGGTATCCTCTACACTCCGCTGATGAGAGAGTTCAACCGAGAGTTGATTCTCCATGAGTCTAAGTTGCATCATTCGATCTCTGATTTCTTTATTTATTTGGCATTGCTTCCCAATCGGATAACTCATTGTAGCGCCCCTGACGCCTGCTTTAAACGTATCCCAGACGATCGAAGAAGGGGCTGTACCCTGATTTATCCCTAAAAAAATCCAAAATCCAGATACACATATGCTCGCAGTATTCCTGATCAAACAATAAATTACGCTCAAAAGTCCATGGCTTACATTGACGCTGAGCCGTCAAACCACCGTACATTACCAAAGGATTATGATCCGAAATGATTCTTGGCATTATATCTATTTTAGAATTTGCAGCCAGCTCCCTTGAAATGAAAAAATAATCTAACCGAACATGCTTCCTATGGGGAGCAGAATAAAATGTATATCCTGGAGTACTGGCCCTTTGATTGACCCAAATATCAACCAGACCGAACTCTCTGACTAGCCCTTTCACAGCTTTAAAGACTCTAGGCTTTTTCCCCATATAGGGGCAATTACTTCAAATATTCAGATGGGGAGAGGGGTTGGCCTAACGGCTAAGGCACTCGACCTCGGACCTGGGGATCTGGGTTCGAGTCTTGGTAACGACGCCAAAAAACCCCTGTGATTCTGGGCAAATCACTTAATCTCCCCGTGCCTAAAATGAAAGTGTGTCCTTATGTAACGTAACTGGTGCTATGTAAAGCGCTCTGATAACTGATTCGGTTCGGTTCTAGTTTGCGCTATATAAAACTCTGCAAAAAAAAAAATATCATAATCCCCTCCAGGTGAATATTAAAGTCCCCACATAAAACTAAGGGAGTCGGCCATTCTGCTAATTCGATACTTAGATGATGTAAGACTTCCGGATCATCCTAATTCGACCCGTACACCGCGCATATTGACACTGGGAGAGCATTAATAACCAATTCCACGATGACGCAATGCCCGTAACTATCCTCTTTCACCCGCCTCTTCACTCCCAGGCCATATCTCATAAAGATTGCAACTCCTCTGATGTTTGACCCTTGCTTGGTACACCCGAGCAGTTCCATTCCCAACTCCCGTAACACTTTACGATTATTCCAGGCTATATGTGTTTCCTGTAAGCATAGCAAATCATACCGTTGAGTCCTCAACATATGGGCAAGCACCCGCCTCTTTCTTTTATCGTTTAATCCACAGATGTTCCATGTACAAAATAAGAAACGTCCCATCCTTATTCATTCAGGAAATTTTATCTGTTTGTTCCACCCAAATCAAGCAATAACATGGCACAGAATTGCCCACGGACTCTTTCTGCTGTGGTAAAAAAGTTAACAGGAGCAGCCACAGTACCTTCTGCTCCGGCATTGGATAAATCACAGTGTGATGCCATTGCAGAGTTTTTCATCTCTAAGGTGGAACGTATCTATGAAACTTTAAATACTTCCACGCCACTTGCTGACTCCCAATCAGCGGCTATATCTAGCAGTCCTCTCCCTTCCCCTTCAATGTACATTCACGATTGGCTTCTGTTTGATGACACCACTTTTCTTTCGTGCCAGAACAGTATCAGGTCAGGCTCCCCACGGGACCCTGTTCCTATGAAAATCTTGAAACTGTTGGACCTTGAACCACGGAGAGTCCTGATGAGACTCCTAAATTCATCTCTTACAGAATCTCTGGTGGCGCAAGAGTGGAAGCATGCCATGGTTGTTCCCTTGGTGAAAAAGATCGGTGCGGACACCTCAAATTTAGCCAATTTCAGGCCCATATCCCTGCTGCCTGCATGTTCCAAAATTTTGGAACGACATGTGAACACTCAGCTTAACTCATTTGTCGAGAACGTGGGATATCTTCATCCATCCCAATCCTGGTTTCGAGCACACTATTCCACTGAGTCCGCTCTCCTCGGGGTGACGGAGAGGCTTCGGCACGGTATCGATCGCGGGGAGACCTTTGCACTCATCCTTTTGGATTTGAGTGCAGCGTTCGATACCGTGTCTCATTCCATCCTTCTTGACTCCCTCCGCTCCCTTGGTGTTGCTGCATCTGCGCTGGCCTGGATTACCTCCTTTTTAGGTGAGCGCACCTTCCAGGTGTTCTCGACAGAAGCTGAATCTGCTGTCTACTCATCGGCATACGCGTCCCCAGGGGTCGATACTCAGCCCTTTGCTGTTTAATATCTATATCAAACCCCTTGCTACCATCGTGGAGGACGCCGGGTTAACAATCTATTCGTATGCCGACGACACGCAGATCGTGTTCTCTCTTTCCAGCAGTGAGGGTCATGAGATCTCGGCCTTGAAATGTGGCCTGTCACGCGTTGCTACTTGGATGCACAACCATCTGCTCAAGCTCAACGGTGACAAGACCGAGGTGGTTATCCTGGGCAAGAACAAAGATCTGTGGGGCCCCCGACATTGGCCCAGTGATATGGGTCCTCTGCCGCAGCCAGCCCCCGTTGCCCGCAACCTAGGCTTTCTCATAGACGATAGGCTCTCTATGAGACAGCAGGTAACAAAGGTTGCTGCTATCTGTTTTTCCACTCTAAGATGGTTGCAAAAGATCTTGTGGATGCTGCCTTGTTCTACGCGGAGAACTGTTGTCCAGGCTCTGGTAATTTCTCGTATTGATTATGGGAATGTGCTTTATCTTGGAGCCGATAAGGCCACTATAAATAAACTTCAAGTGGTGCAAAATTCGGCAGCCCGTCTACTGTGTAATGTACCTCGGAGATCTTCTGCAGTTCAGGCTTTGTGTGACCTTCATTGGCTTAAAGTCCCGAACCGTGTAAAATTAAAAACCTTATGCCTCCTTTTTAAAATCAGGCATGGTTCTGCCCCTAAATATCTGCAGAACCTGGTTCAAGACTATAAACCTGGTCGGATTTTAAGATCTTCCACTAGTGGCGACTTCTCTGTTCCAAGAATTAAACTGGCTAAAATGGGCGGCCGCTCATTTTCTTATCTTGGTCCAAGGATGTGGAATGCCCTCCCGACGGTTTTGAAAGCTGAGACTGATCTTCTTTTTTTCCATAAAAAACTGAAGACTCTTTTGTTTAATTAAATCCCTGCACAGCCAGTTTTTGTTTGGACCTTCTGCTTGTCTCTTTCTTCTGTCTATCCCTGGCGCCGGGAAACCCATTGAGGGTAGCTGTGCGCAATACAAGTTCAAATAAATAAATAAAAAATAAAATTCCTCTCCAAAACAGAATATAGTCATAGTCACCACCCCTCTATTCATCCTCACCCAACAACAGTCCACAGTGCCCACCTACCCTCCCTCTCCACTCTGCCCACCCAGGTTCCCCTCCCCCCAGAATCCTCCTCCCCCAAATGAGGCATAAGGACCATGTCCTCGATGATGGGAAGAGAGTTGTGAAGTACACCCCTCCGCAGCCCCACCCGGGATCTCCCATAAACATATTTTCCTCACTGTGGCATAATAAACACACTTTACCAGTACTAACAACTCCCCAGGGAAGAAGAAAAAAAAAGAAAGGAGAAAAACAAGAGATGCAGAAGTACATACTGTCTACACATACTAGTTTCACATTGTTTTCAAGACCTCTTCTGCCTTAATCTTTGATACAAAAAATAAGACTTTTCTTTGTATACAATTTTTAACTTTGCAGGGTTCAGAAGGAAAGCCGGCCTCCCTTTAGCCTGAAAGGCTGACATCAGTTGACGTAATCTCCACCTCTGTTGGACTGTAGCCTGACAAAAGTCCAGGCGTACAAAAAAATCACATCCCTTGGCAGATCTCCTCCTGTCCAGCCTCGCAAGATCATATAAAGCTAACAGGTAGTTATTCAGGCAGATCAGTATTGCCCTAGGCTTATCCTTGGAGCTCCCTGCGGCCCCTCTCTGAGCAAACAGAAATCTGTGAGCTCTAATAATCTCAGTCTCCCAGTTCCAGTGTTTTAGATCAGGGAAGGCCTCAGTAAACAATTCTATAATATACCGCCTCACATCCTTCCTCTCCCTACCTTCCGCAACCCCCAAAACATGCAAGTTGTTCCGTCTGGATCCATTTTCAAGATCAGTTAATTTCCAATCCGTATCTTCCCTAGTTTTTTGTAGCACTGTAACTGTTGTCTTCTGTTGGACTAATTGATCTTCCAACGCCGAGATCCTCTCTTCTCCCTTTATAACCCTTGTTGAAATTTCCGTGCATGATTTAGCAACTCGGCGCACAGTTTTCTGTAGCTTCCGAACAGCTCCCTGTGTCCGTATGCTTTCAGACTTCGTCTCCTCCCTATGAGCCATTATTACCCTGTAAATTGTGTAAGTGTAATTTCACCATCTCCATCTCCATCGGACTTTGAGCCAGAACTAACGCCACCACCTTCGCCCTCAGGATGAGATACCAGTGAGTGGTCCCATACCGGCTGGCCAACAGGAGTCGGAGTCCCCTTGGAGAGGGGATTCCCAGGGTCTTCCATTTTTCGCACTGTCTCTTGACTCATAGAACGCTCAGAGCTAGGATCTTCCTCCTCATACTGAGAGTCATTTTCATCAGCCCAATCGTTAGCCGTGCTCTCCATGTCGTTCTCTGAGACAATAGATACATCGAACATAGAGTAAAACTTCCCACCAGATCCGGCTGACTCTAAATCATTCAGAATTTCCTCTGTGGGACCCACCGAGTTCACTACATTAGCACTGCTCCCAATACTATTCATGCCCACTGCTACATTCCCTGCTACATTCAAAGTACTATCATCTTCAATAATTGCCGTTGCTACAATGTTGCCACTGAAGTTCCCTAACTGTCCTGTAAGCTGACTGCCCAGTAGCTCCTCTGGTTTGCTTCTTAAGGCTCCTTTTTTCTTAAAGATAGCAGGGACTACCCGTTCCTTCACTGGCACGGTTGGCTGCATACCTCCACTGTTTTGTACTGCTGCCGCCACCACAGATATCTCTACATCCACCTGCGGCAGTAGCGCTTGTGGCTACTGCCGAAGCGGGGGCCGCCAAAGAAACAACTCCTGTTGTGGCCGCCCCCCTGGTCTTCGCACCCTTTCCCCTCCCCTTCGGAGCCATCCCGATCCGCAGCATGAAGGGGGGGCAGTAAACAGAGGAAGCCTCCATGCAGCAGAGTACGTTACTCCCGGCGCCGCCAAGATCGAAATCAGCGAAACCGGAACCGACGCTGACAGAGCTGCTACCGGCGCGTTGAAAACACCACTGGGCAATGGTGGTGTAGCGCTGTCAGACAAGCGCGTTCTTAACCGACAATGGAGAGCGAGAGCCGACACCGGATTTCAGCAAGTATCGCCACAGCATTACATGCACACCATATAACCCTCCGATGAGCCGTTAGTAAAGAGAGAAACACAAAGGGGCTATAATGCGTGAGAGCACTTCAACAAGCCTCCTACACAGCCACCTCAGCGGCCGCCATCTTGCTCCTCCCATTCCCACCGGTGGCTAGCACACGTTCGCCTTGCTGCCGCGCTCCCTTGCCTCCTCTCCTCTGTGGGGCGCGCACACCACCGTTTTTTTGTCATAGTTTTCAAGTTTCTAACAACTTTTCTGCATAACAGGGCCCCCTTTATCCAGTGGGACTAAGGCCGCGCTAACAAGGTTGTTCAATAGTTTCTGGGACAGAAGTCCTATTCAGAGACTGCAGCTTGATGCTTCTCATAACCAGGATATTCTGCCCCTGCTGCCTTACAAAGCAGGCTCTAGCCTCTAACTAGGTGTGCCACGTGTGCATTGTATTCACTATTCGCTGAATGAGTAGGATTGCTCTTCTGACAATGTTGTATTTACTCTAAATATGGCCTACAGCCCCCTAGTTTGGCTTGGCTTCTGCCGATGTATGTAACCACCAGAGATAGCCATGCAGTAACTCCTTCTGAAATTTGTGCCATGCCAGCCGTGCGTATTGTTTGTTTTTGTAGGCGGTGCAACATGTTTAAAAATGAATGGATGAGATTGCAGGACGGCAGATTTATGCTGGCATTGCAGGTAGTAGTAAAGTCTTCGGTTCTCAGTCTGGATAACTGATATTCTCAAATGAAATCAAAGAAAGGACATTTGATCTGCTACCAGTACTTATTATGGAAAAACCTTTAGGTTCCAAGCTCTGTGAGGCTGACTAAGTAAAAGCCCGAAATAATATTATGATTTCAGCATGTAGTAAGGCAAGAGGTTAACCAACAATACACAGCATAGCTGGACTGTCTTCTAGAAAAATGTTGGTTTCTATAGTGCTTTCCATAGCGAGTGAGAGGCTTGAAGCACTTTCTGAGTAGTCAGACTGCATTATTTATTTAGCACGTAATTCCCCTGGCTAGGTTGAGCAACACTCTGCATCCGGTTCACGCATGGTCTGGTTTAAAGGGTGTTGTTGCCCGAGTGGTGCACTTTATATCATTTTGCGTAAGCGTGGTATGTAGCGGAGGGTCTGAGAATGCAGGTACTTAGCAACTGTAGGAGTTCGATAAAATTGTGTAAATAACTTTAACGTGCGCTGCAGGTATCAAATGGTGGAAATACTTGTTCTCTACTCTATAACTGTAATAGCTCTGAGGGGGCTTGAGGCAAAATGAATTGGCTCTGAACTTCCCTTTAAACCGGAACCTTAAATCTGGATTAGCACCAGAGTCCGAATTAGGCCTTAAGCGTTTGAACTCTCGCTTTGCTGTGCGGCCAGTGCCTATAGTTTGCAGTAAGGTACGCGTTGCAGAGACTTTACCTTGTAGGCTCACCGCACCGCGCAAGTCATTCATAGTAGTAGAATACAATGATACCTTTCGTCACCATTCATTTTTTGACAGGTGGGAACGCCCCCCGGAAGTGACGTAGGAGCCGGAAGTCCCGCCCCGGAAGTCCCGCCCCGGAAGTCCCTCCCCGGAAGTCCGGGGCCGGAAGTCCCTCGCCGAAAGTCCGGGGTCGGAAGTCGAAAGCCGGATGTCCAGGGGCCGGAAGTCCAGCCACTGAGGGTCGGTTCCTGAAGGGCAGCCGCGGAAGTGGGGCGGGCATAGTGTGTGAGTGCCCTTTACACAGGAATTAATGGATGTGTGTCAATGGTGTAGAGTGGTGGTGTGGGGTATCTAGGGCTATCGGCAAGGCAGCTAGTAGGGCCTACAGGGGTGTTTAGGGTTGTGGGATGGATGAGCAGAGACTTACCTGTGTGCGCCATGTTTGTTGTGCCAGCAGGGACATGTCTGGGCATGCAGGGACATGTCTGGGCATGTCCAATGGCTAGTAGCGGTTGCAGGCTGATGTTGCTTGAGCAGGGCCGAGGTCCATCTGTGGAATGGGATCCCTAGAGTGTTGCAGGGTCTTTTTTGAGTGATAGGCCAGCCTCCTAGGAGGCGTGCCTGATGCCAATGGCGTTCCTGAGTGGTGGCCTGAGGCGTGGGGGCGTGCCATAGTCAGCAGAGGACGGGAAAGCCATTGGCCCTAAAAGAGGCGGGAAGCTAGACCATTGTTTGCTGCGGCAGTAATTTTGCCGCCTAATTTTAAAAAGTCTCTGATGAAAAATGAGAGTTATGAAAAATAAATAAAATAAAAAATAATAAAGACAAGTGTTATGCAATTGTGGTTTCTTTTTACATGGGGGTAATGTGTTAGGTATGATAAACATGGCCTTCTTGTAAAGCAGCAGCAGGGGTCTGGCAACATGTCCAGGCATTGTTCTGTAACATGGTGGACTGTCCTGCATCAGCCCCAGACTGCTAGTTTGCCAGTGCAATATTTTGTACAGCCTAACATTAAAGTCTCTGGTGTAAAATGACGCCTTTTATGAAATGGAAAAAGAAATACATATTTTAAGGTCTCTGATGTAAAATGATATCTGTTATGGAAACCAAAATAAAGGAAATAAAAAACAAATAAAGACACGTGTTGTGCAATTGTGACTTCTTTCTACGGATGCATAATGTTTTAGGGATGATAAACAGGGGGGGCAGTATGTAATGCAATTGTGTGGGCTGTGTAACAAGCCAGTGCATGGTTCTTTAACAGGGTGATGTGCTGTACAGACCTAAACTGTAAGGTTGCTGGTGCAGCATCATGCACAGCCAAAGTTGAAATGCACCGATGTAAGTGACAATTACTAAAAGAAAAAATAAATAAACATTTTAAAGGCTCTGATGTATAATGATGCTAGTTATGAAAAGGAAAATAAAATAAATAAAAAATAAATGAAGGCAAGTGTTATACAATTGTGGCTTCTTTCTATGGGGGAGTAAAGTGTTAGGGATGGTGAACATGGCCAGTATGTAAGGCAGCTGGGGGATGTGTAACAGGCCAGTGCATGGTTCTTTAACAGGGCAATGTGTTGTCACAGACCTAAACTGCAAGGTTGCTGGTGCAACATCATGCACAGCCAAAGTTGAAATTCCCTGATGTAAATGACACTAATTATGAAAAGAAAAAAGAAAAAAAGGTGTGTGTTATGCAACTGAGGTTTAAGGTTTCTGATGTAAAATCATGCCAGTTATGAAAAGGAAAATAAATGAAATAAAAAATAAATGAAGACAAGTGGTGTGCAATTGTGGCTTCTTTCTACGTGGGAGTAATGTGTTAGGGATGATGAACAGGGGCCAGTATGTAAGGCAGCTGGGGGCTGTGTAACAGACCCTTGCTGGGTTCTTTACTGGGTAATGTGTTGTCACAAACCTAGACTGTCAGTTTCCTGGTGCAACATTATATACAGCCTATTTGAAAGTCTCTGATGTAAATGACACTAATTATGAAAAGAAAAAAAAATAAAGTCCTGTGCTATGCAACTGATGCTTTGGCTCTACGTGTGGGGACATGGCTGAGAAATATTGCAATCTTTTAAGGCATGCGTTAGGGTTCAGCAACATGGACAGGCAAATTTTTGTAACGGTAAAATGTGCTGCCACAACCCAGAAAGTGCTAGATGGCGCAAGTTCCACAAAAGGCGGCAAATCAACCAGGCATTGAGCTGTAACAGGGTGAAAAAAAATGCGGTTGCAGCCCAGAAAGAGCGGGACGAACCAGAGTTTCATAAGAGTGGCCAAACTAAAATGTAAGTTTGCTGATGTAACAATTTTACCACCTAGTTTCAAAAACCGCCTTAAAAGGGTGCTAAGACACAAAGGCTTCTACGTGGAGAAAGAGGTGTCAGGGACAGATAAACATGGGAAGCTTGTAAAAAGTGGCGCCGAGGGCCTTGGAATATGCACAGTCATGATGTTCTTAGATGGGACAGTGTGCGAGAGGCCGGTGAAAGCATGGCATTTTTAAAGCGTGCATTTTACACCTTTGGAGTGTGCAGAGAAAAAAATTGAAATGCAACACGTACACTCTATTTCCATGAGTTTCCTGCCTGTCTAGGACACGACGAGGCTTCTACGTGGGGAGAGAGGTGGCATGGACTGATAAGCATGGGAGTCTTGCAAAAAGTGTCACTGAGGGTCTGGAAAAGGTCGGTGAAAGTATGACATTTTTTAAGGCGCGCTTTTTACACCTTGGGAGTGTGCAGAGAAAAAATTTAAATAGGGACGTAACTACACTTGCACTCTGAAATTTGTTGGAGCACCTAATTGTTGGACTTGGCCCTTATGGCAGGTTCACCCCTAATCTTTTTGCTTTTGGTATATGGTCTATGTTAGTGATTTTTGGGTCTCTGCGCACTTTTTCCCTGTGTCCCAGGGTAAAGTGCGTGCGTGTAGTATGGCTGGCCTGCCCTCCCATAGGAATGCATGGGGAATATGTGTGTCCATGTTAGTTCCTGATGCGTGGGGAGTGCAGGCTCGAGTTTGGTATGTGTGAACTCGTGAGAGTCAATACTGCGCAATGGTATGTGCGGCTTGTATGTGTCTAGTGGGGAAGTGCTACTTCTAGACATTGAGGGTGAGTGGAGAGATCAGCATGAGTGATGTGTGGGAGGGCTGCACCTGGTTCCTGATGGGACTGGGCTTTTCCCACACAATGCTGGCTCCGCCCCCCTGTGGTGCGTCTAACGACCCTAGCCTCCCCAGTGAATGAAAGGGGTGGTTGGGCCATCAAGGGTACTCCAAAACCAGCTGCGACTGGTTCCCCCCCCACCCTGCACCCTGAAGACAAAGGATTTAGTGGTATAAGAAGGGGCTGTGTCCCCTTGCAATTTGTTCTCTGCCAGGATCTTATCTGAGGGGGCTGCTGCTGTTGCTGGGGCCAGGAGGACCGCCACTTGGACTGTCTCCCTGCCTGAAAACCCAGTGTGCTGGCTCTGGGCCCAGCCTTGCCCCCCCTGCCTCCCTGAAGAACTTTGCTGGACTTTGTGCTCTCTTTAGCGCTGGGGAGCTTTACTTTTACTTAGAGATTCAGAGCGCTTTATTGCATGCCCCTAGCGCTTGGGAGCGCTTATTTGCCTGTTAGCGCTGTGGAGCGCTGATAATTCTTTCCCCGAGCGCTTAGCAGCGCTTTATGCCACGATCTAGTGCCCACCTCGATTTGATTATTTATTTAAGGAAGCCGGTGCCCACCCGGCGTTGCCCCTCGAAGCTCACCGTCGCAGCCCAGGGACATTGGAACCGTTGCCGGGCCGCTGCCTAGTGCGACCCGGAAGTCCCGCCTCCATACCCCCAGGGCCGCGCTGCCATTGGCGGCCCCAGAGGAAGTCAGGCGGATTGCAGCGTGACGGGGCCAGGCCGGAGAATCAGGAAGCAGCCTGCGCGTCCTGCCGAGGCTACCGAGTGAGAGGAGAGCCCCGGACCTCTGCCAGCAGCCGGTGAAGAGGCCCGTCGAAGGGAGCCCGTAGCCAGAGCCGCCCGGGAAGCAGAGAGCCGGTGAGTGAGGCCGAGAGAGAGCGAGTAAAGGGAGGAGGGCGTCGGGGCACATTGCCGGTGCCCGCCCCTCCCCCTCCAGTGTGTGGAGCCCTGAGGCTCCGGGGGCATCATTTGTTTCCGAGTCCACGAAGGACTCTCACGACGCCCGCATTTTTGGTGTGTGGAGCCCCGAGGCTCCTGGGGGCAATTGGAGATTCCAAAGCCTGAGAGGCTCCTGCCCATAGTTATTGCAGAGCCCCGAGGTTCTGAGGGGCCATTCCGTTTTCGAGCCCACGAGGCTCCGAGCCCCCCCCATTGTTCTGTGAGCCCTGAGAGAGGCTCATCGCCCACAGTTGATTTATGAGCCCCAGACAGGCTCTTGAGTGACATTATATTTGTTAGAGCCCAGAGAGGCTATCGAGGGACAGTCAGTTGGTCAGAGCCCCGTGGCTCCCACGCTGTGTTGCCCTCACCATTGTTCTTGAGCCCACCAGGCTCCAACGTTGGCATCATTGATTTACAACTGTCCAGCACTTAGTGGACAGTTGCTACGTTTAGGCTTGTGTTCTTGGCTGCCTGCGCAGCCGCCCTGACATTGTGGACTAAGGGCATTCCAGCCCTTGCGAGGCCAGTTGGCCTGGGGGACATTTCTAGTGTTGTGCTATATGCACCCTGCGCAATTTATGGTTTACTTGCCTATATGATTCCTGCGCAAATGTTCTACCTGCACCTCTGAATGTGTTTTAATGCCTCATGTGCAATGTGTTTTATGTTTTATCCCTTTTGCTAAAAGTGACCTGCTTAGAGGATTGTTGATGTCCCATTACCTTTGCTAAATGTGACTTGCTTAGGTGATATTTTATGTTCTTCCCCTTTGATAAAAGTGACCTGCTTAGAGGATTGTTGATGTCCCATTACAGTTGCTAAATGTGACTTGCTTAGGTGATTGTTTATGTCCTATAGGTCCTGATACTAAGGTCCTAGTTCCCTGCGTGATTTTCCTACAGTGGTTAGGGTTGCGTAGGAGGTATTTACCCTTTACCAGTAATTACTGGTTGTGTGCTACATCTACTATTTTGGTGCTACAGTCATTATATGTTTATGTGCTAAGTGTTATACCTACAAAGTATTATTTCTAAAACTGCATACCCCTGACAGTGGTCCAAGTGGCACTGTCCTGTACATAATCCCTTGTAAATTGGCACATTGTAAAGTGTGTGTCTTATCTAATGTGTTTTTATTATAATACAAAGGCTATTTTTGATATAACCTTGTGTGGAGTTTCCTTTGTGGTGGGCCTTGGGAGTTGTTGCTGGGGTGCGCGCGCAAACGCTTTACACATCGCCTCTGAGATTAGCCTTGCTGCTCGCGTCACGTTACCTAGAGGGTGAGCAGGGGTTATCTTGGTGTGTAACTCCCTTGCCCTGACTTAGAAATGGCGATCCCTGACTGAATTTGGCGTGAGCCTTACCCGGCCGGCGGTCCGGTTTCTAACACTAATTGTATCTTTTCGGCTAAACAGGCTTTGGCAGAAGACTACAGAGTTAACATGGCGCAGAGGGAAAACAGCCACGCTGATGAAACACACTCTATACTTAATGTAAGTAGCTATGTATTTTGTTTTTATTCTATAAGGCAGGCCTGGTAGTTGTTAAAACATTAGACAAGGAATAACTGTAAAATAACCATGCATATCAGTATTATTGTAGTACTATGTCATAGAGACCTAACAGCTTTACGAGGGTAAAAATGACAAAATAAAACAATACCTTTTATACACATACCTTAAGTGTTGGTGGTCTCCGGCGTCTGCTGTATTACAAGGGACCAGTTGTGGTAGGTGCACTGGCTGCTGATCTGCGCACTTGTTCTACCCCAGATACTACATTTTATTGATTGCTTGCCTTCCCCTGCTGCATCTTCTGTGAGCACACTCCTCAGCAGACTGATACACAATCTTTACTTAACACAGCTAGCATTCCAGTACTTGTAGTGCTGGCTATTCTCAGTCTCATACTGTTTAGGGGCAGTGCAGTAATGTTATTGGGCAATCGACAATGACAATACTTCCTATCAAAAATTCTATTCATGTTCGCATTCATTTGAGAAGATTACTGATGTTTTCAGGGTCAGTGTGCCATGATGCTGTTAGTCTAGTACATTTGTATTTACAGCAGCCAGGATACAAAGTGCACATCAGAGGGCTCAGACAACACCATTGCATTTAACAATTACAGACGTGGCATTACATTCCTCAGCACACTGCCATTGTATCCCCTTATTTGGTACCGCTGATAGCCTCCTTGTGATTGTCTTCTGTCCAGTCGACTGCTGTATTGACAATACTGTTTTATTGTAATTTTACTGCTTTGATTCCATGTCTCATGGATACACAGGTTTTGCTCTTTTGATCTCAGTTGCAAAAATGTTCCTCTGTGGACCATTCTTCGCAGTGGTTAATTTGTGAAAAATAAGTGCTGGGGCTCTAGTCAGGGGGCAGCTTGCACCAGCCCAGTTTTCCTGTTAGCACCACCTAAAACAGAACCAACTACCAACCATGAAAGTGGGGAGAGGATGTGGCGTAATGGCCAGAGTGATCAAAGAACGTTTTTCCTTTCTGGATTTTTTATTTTATTTATTGTGCTAGTTTTATCAGCATTCTATACTAAACCATATGATTTATGGTACAAGGTTTATCAGCATTCTAAAATCAACCATTAGTAATCTAGTTTCATAAAAAATACATATGTGAAGCCTTTCAATCTGTGACATTTTCAAACAGCATTAGCTGTGTGCTCAAAAGCAGTGAAAGATCAACGGAAATTAAGGAGAGCCCAGAGAACAAAGGTATGCCACTCTTGTGAGTCGGTGATATCAGATTACAAGAACGAGGCACACGAAAGACACTAATGTAACCAGCACCTCCTGTTTAAAGTTTGTCAACATCGCAAACAAGAATCATTTGAGTCTTTTAATTGGGAAATGTGGAAACAGACATGTGTTAAAGTAGGGTGTGAAAACAAACCAATCCACAAATTATTTTACCCTTGCATGCATACATGGCTAAAACCACTCTGATTTATTAATGGTCTCTTCTAAGTAACTAATTTCTTTAATATTTTTTTTTAAATAAATTGACACAATGTACTCACATGTTTCATAATATCGCACCATAATGCAAACTGAACCGCATTTTCACTAAAAAAGGTCTCAGACTATCATTCGCCCCCTTCCATCCCTTCAGCTCCCCACTCAAAACTTTTTGTCATGCTCATTTGATACACTTGCTTGTTCAATAACAGCATGATGCTCTTAGAACACCTACAGTTTAAGCGTACTGAAGCCCCTGGCCAGCATCCTGAATCAGAAATGTGTTCTAGCATCACTGATGGCTTTTCAGAGCTCATGAGACATCATTCACCAGATTACCCCTTTCGAGCTCCCTGGGAAGCAGATCCTACGTTGGTTCATGCCTTAGAGCACTTCTGCGGATGAGTCTAGACCTTCCATATTCTAGATGACAGAAGATTTTTGTTTTCCAAATCCTCATGCAATTAAAAGTGTCTTAGACCAAGGTAGACATCCCTCCATCACCATAACGATCTTTAAAATCTACATACTTAGTGTGTCAAAATAGGACTTTCTGTGGTGTATTGAGCCGAAGAAGAAAATGGACTTGGATGTCCAGAAAGCGAGGAAGTAAACCTGCGACTGTGTTAGTAGCAACCACGCAAATAGGAAAGAACTCTTTGCATTTACATGGTCTGTTAACCCCCTTAAGTGTTATGGCAGTTTGCTCTCCAACAGAAGGTTCATTTATTGGGGAAATCAGACTTGTGTATTCCTGATTTATTGTCAGTGTGTTTGAGGTGGCTTTCCTCAATTTGCACTGTGGTGGTGTGTCTCTATCCCTGAGCCTCAAGTCTATTGTTTGTCCATTTGTGAATGTAAACAAGCAGATGCCTCTGGGTGAGGGCTGTGTGGTTTGCATTATATTTGTATATTATACTACAGCTCTGTTTGGCCCCGCAGTCTGAAGTTTTGCTGGAAGAGTTTTGCCATAATACATTGATGGTTTATACTAGATGTTGAAAACCCTCATTTTCTGTGTAAGACTTGTGTCTTGCTGTAACGTGTGTAAAGAAGCAGGTTGGTATGGTTTAGACTGATGTAGTTTTGCAGTGGGTGGTGTAGGGTGGTGTGGGGAGTCAAGTGTGGTTTTGGCTACTGTACTATAATGAGTTGTGTAGTAATTACATTGCAATTTAGTGTGGTAAGGTAAGGTATGGTGTTATGTGACATTTGGTGATGTGGTACACAGACCTTTAAGGTGAGATGTGATCATATGGTGTGCCAAAGTCTGAGAAAGAGTGGCATGGTGTGGTATAGAGTGTGTTGAAAGTGGGGTGGTACTGAGAGATGTGGTGTTGAAAATTGGTGATGTGACATAATGGCATATGTTAGTGTATGAGCTGTGGTGAGGTAGACTGAAGTGGGGTGGTGCAATATGAGATTGTCTTGTGTGGTATGTTGGTGTGTTCGCTGGTGTGGGGTGGTGATATGTACTAAGTGAACTTTGTTGTTTAATAGTTCTGCTGTGCTATGATGTGCAATCTAATGGCTCTTATATGGATAGTTGCGATATTGAAGGGCACGTTTACTGCATGGTGTTGTGTAGTCTGATGTGCAACCATAGGGAACTATGGGAGAGGTTGATAGATTGGTGGAGTGCAATATGATAGCCTGTGATGTGGCTTGGTATAAAGTATGGGATGTTGTAATCTGGTATAAGTATAGTTGTATCCAGTGGTGCAATGTGTAGGATGTTGCGTTTTAGTGTGATGTAGATTGGTGTGGTGTACATTAGTGTGGTGTTTGATTTTGTGGTGCTATGTGGCATATGTGGTATGGTGAACGGGGAGGTGTGTTGGGGTACAGTAGGGAGTGTTGTATACCATAGAATGTATGGTCCTGTGTGGAGGTATTAAGTCAAGGAGGATGCTGTGAGGTGCGGTAGCGTGACAGGAAGAGTGTCGCCATAATAGATAGATGGTTTATACTAGATGTTGAAAAACCTCATTTTCAGTGTCAGACTTGTGTCTTGCTGTAACTTGTGTAAAGAAGCAGGTTGGTATGGTTTAGACTGATGTGGTGTTGCAGTGGGTGGTGTAGGGTGGTGTGGGGAGTCAAGTGTGGTTTTGGCTATTGTACTACAATGAGTTGTGTAGTAATTACATTGCAATTTAGTGTGGTAAGGTAAGGCATGGTGTTATGTGACATTTGGTGATGTGGTACACAGACCTTTAAGGTGAGATGTAATCATATGGTGTGCCAAAGTCTGAGAAAGCGTGGCATGGTGTGATATTGTGTGTGTTGAGAGTGGTGTGGTACTGAGAGATGTGGTGTTGAAAATTGATGATGTGACATGATGGAATATATTGGTGTATGATATAATGTGCTGTAGTGAGGTAGACTCAAGTGGAGTGATGCAATATGAGATTGTCTTGTGTGGTATGTTGGTGTGTTCGGTGGTGCGGTGTGGTGATATGTACTAAGTGAACATTGGTGTTGTATAGTTCTGCTGTGTTGTGATCTGCGATGTAATTGCTCTTATATGATAGTTGTGATATTGAATGGCGTGTATACTGCATGGTGTGGTGTAGTCTGATGTGGAACCATAGGGAACTATGGGAGGGGTTGATGGATGGGTGTGGTGCAATATGATAGCATGTGATGTGGCTTGGTATAAAGTGGGGGATGTTGTAATCTGGTATAACTATACTTGTATCCAGTGGTGCAATGTGTAGGATGTTGCGTTTTGGTGTGGTGTAGATTGGTGTGGTGTACATTAGTGTGGTATTAGATTTTGTGTTGCTATGTGGCATATGTGGTATGGTGAACAGGGAGGGGTGTTGTGGTACAGTAGGGTGTGTTGTGTTGTACACCATAGAATGTATAGTCCTGTGTGGAGTTATGAAGTCAACGAGGGTGCTGTGAGGTGTGGCAAAGTGACGGGAAGAGTTTTGCCATAATAGATAGATGGTTTTGTACTAGATGTTGAACACCCTCATTTTCTGTGTCAGACGTGTGTCTTGCTGTAACTTATGTAAAGAAGCAGGTTGGGAGGGTTTAGACTAATGTGGTGTTGCAGTGGGTGGTATAGGGTGGTGTGGGCAGTCAAGTGTGGTCTTGGCTATTGTACAACATTGGGTTGTATAGTAATTATATTGCAATTTAGTGTGGTAAGGTGAGGTATTGTGTTATGTGGCATTTGGTGATGTAGTACACAGACCTTTAAGGTGAGATGTAATGATATGGTGTGCCAAAGCACGAGAAAGTGTGGCATGGTGTGATATTGTATGTGTTGAGAGTGGTGTGGTACTGAGAGATGTGGTGTTGAAAATGTATGATGTGACATGATGGAATATATTGGTGTATGATATAATGTGTTGTAGTGAGATAGACTGAAGTGGAGTAGTGCAATACGAGATTGTCTTGTGTGGTATGTTGGTGTGTTTGGTGGTGCGGTGTGGTGATATGTACTAAGTGAACTTTGTTGTTGTATAGTTCTGCTGTGCTGTGCTGTGCAGTGTAATTGCTCTTATATGGATAGTTGTGGCATTGAATGGCGTGTATACTGCATGGTGTGGTGTAGTCTGATGTGGAACCATAGGGAACTATGGGAGGGGTTGATGGATGGGGGTGGTGCAATATGATAGCATGTGATGTGGCTTGGTATAAAGTGGGGGATGTTATAATTGGTATAAGTATACCTGTATCCAGTGGTACAATGTATAGGATGTTGCGATTTTTGTGTGGTGTAAAACGGTGTGGTGTTCATTAGTGTGGTGTTAGGTTTTGTGTTACTATGTGGCATATATGGTATGCTGAACAGGGAGGTGTGTTGTGGTACAGTAGGGTGTGTTGTGTTGTATACCATAGAATGTATGGTCCTGTGTGGAGGTATGAAGTCAACGAGGGTGCTGTGAGGTACGGCAACGTGACGGGGTATATGGTTGTAGTGAGTGGTTGCAGTGTAGAGTTGTTGTGTGAGTTGACGGGTGGTGGTCTCATTTAGGATTTCACCCTTGTTCCCCAGCATCTGGGTGCTATCCGGTAAGGTGTGAACTGATCTGGACTAACGTTTTGTGATGTGAGTTGCATTGTGCTGAACACATTAAAGTGTGGTGTTAAGCTTACTGACTATATTGTGTGCCAGGTGTAGTGATGATGTAGTATGGTATGGAATTGGCTGGGCTGGTGATGTTTTGTGGAAGGCAGTGATGCGGGTTGATATTGTATAGTCTGGAGGTGTTTTGGAGTGTGCTGTGGTGAACAATGTTATCAGAACAACAAAAACCCTTTAATTTATTTTAGGATCCCGGAAAACATAGCAGTCTGAGTACAAGACCACATTATACTGGAAAAAGAGTTAATTAATTATATAATTACATTTACAATTGGTGTGTCACCCCTTCTACTCATGTTCAGGTAGTGGTAGAAGTGGGGTTGAAGATGCTTCCGTTGTGGATCCAACAGTGTACCAAGTGGCAGTAGGTCAAAGACATTTTCAATAGCTCTTAAATAGTATTCTCAAAAGACCCTACAAGAAAGCAAGCTTTTCACATAGCCTTCAAGGCCAAACTGCTAGATATGCACAAAATGGCAGTGCAAAAAATATTGCCTTAGTTAGACTAGCAGTTGCTAAGCCCAAAGTACACCCTAAGTACCATCTTCCATCTTTAAAAAACAGGTTCCAAGGAAGTACTCTACATATTTATTCATTCATTTTGAAGGTGTGGCTAAGAATGCAGCCTCTTAGGCACTATTGTGGGGACAGTATAGCTCCTTTATCAGCCGAAGTCCTAGCCGCAAGTCAGGCCGCTAATCCTGTGCGTGCTACACCTTATGAAGAATTTAAATAAGCCATTTTAGCGAAAATAGGGCTTAATAAAGAGAATTACTGAGTTGTGCTCAGAGAGAAATGTGGGCGTATAAGGAAATCCCTAGGCATTATTCTTTAGAGTCAAAGACTGAGGAGACATATGGTACAGATGGGTTTGGCTAGTGAAGGTTATAGATAACATATATATGGAGTCATTCATAGATATTTTACCTTCTAGTACTGTAAGATGAGAAAAGCATCATACCAGGGTAGGCCTACAGAAAGCCATTAATATAGCTTGCACCAATCCTTGTGCTCAAGATTGGAAATTGGGAAATACTTGAAGTTCACACCCACTCCTAATGTCTGTAAAGGCCCACTCATTTCTCCAAGAATAGATTTTTTTTCTAATGGCTCAATATTTCCATAATGGAGCAGCGAAGAACGCCTCCAAAAATAGGTCACCTTTAATGTTAATCTCTCAAAGACCACAATGCTTTTGATTGTGGTGAATGGGTCATCTTGGTTGAGTGTGTCCTAGGAAAACACTACCATAAACATTCAAACATGTTTTTCAGGAAGCATTGTGTTGTTTGCAGAAGCACAAGCTTTTCCTTTCAAGCAGGCTTTAGATCTATCTGGAGACAAGTCCAAGCGCTAGTAGATACAGGAGATAAACAAACTGTGACCTTATAGTGGCTACACCCAACAAAGAACGGAACTTTTGCAAGCAGGAAGGCACACCAAGGAAGCTTTGGGAGGGGTAATGGATACATTACTTGAGGAACATATATTTGGAACCAACAATCCCCAATTCAGCTGCAAAGTGCAATGTCTTTTCTCATTTAGGGTGAAGGAATGGTGTGATTTTCCTAATGGCAAAGCCATTGCACTTTGCAGCTGAATTAGGGATTGTTGGTTCCTAATATATGTTCCCAGAGCCGGGCAGGACCAGAACATGTGTTGGAAATCGGCCACTCCTGCCAGACAACGTGGGCAGGTCGCCGAGTGTGTCGGGAAATACCTATGGAGCTTGTCAGGGGTCAGGTACGCTCTGTGTAGGACGTAAAAATGCACCAGCTGAAACCTCGCATTGCGCATCCCTTTCCAGGCCCGTTCTACTATACCAGGCCACGCCGTCTCAGGGATCTCCGTTGTTAAGTCCGCCTCCCAATTTCGCCTTCAGAGCTGCGAGCAGGGCCTGAGCCTCCGCAGTCATGCGTTTATAGAGGCACGTTATAGCCTTAACCGTCCCCGCAGCCACCACCACGTATTGACAACCCATGGACAGCAGAGGCACCACTATACCCGCCTTCCAGTGTTTACTGATCGCCGCAGTCAGTGCTGCATGAAGGAGGAAGTCTCCCCTCTGCAGTCCAAAGCGATCCTGTAAGAGGTCAAAAAGAATTAGAGCTCCGTCGTCATATAGATCACCAATGGTCGCCAGTCCCTGGTGCTCCCAGTCCTCAATTCGGTGCCATGTGCCCGTCGTGTGGGAGCGCCCTGCAGAGCTTGAGCGGGATCTCTGGTGCATATGGCACCACAATGTGACCTCTCCGCAGATATCTATTCCAACACTTCCGAACCGTCGTGAATTCCTGCGTAAGATGTAGGTCCCCCATCAGGAGGCCCAGTATGATCCGGGAGATCAACTGCACCGGCGCCGCTGGTTCACCAGATCCGTCCTCTTCCCTCGCGGCTCTCGCTGCCCACTGTGTCAACCACTGTAGCTGGGCCGCTAGGTAGTACAGCTCGTAGTCTGGCACCGAGGCCGTAGAAGCGTGGTAAGCGCCACTCTGCGCCTACCCGAGCCTCATAGAAAACCGGTCACCATGGTTTGTAGACGGCGAAAGTAGCTCGCCGGGATCCAGACCGGAAGAGTCCGAAAAAAATAGAGCAGCCGCGGCAGAGTCACCATCTTGACGAGTGCCACCCTTCCCGCCAGAGATAGGGGAAGCTTACCCCAGAAGTCAAAGTTCGTTTTAGTGAGTCGGATCGCCGATCCGATGTTACCCTCCAGAATGTCTAGGTTATTATGGTAGATCGAAGTGCCCAAGTATCGAAGGCTCCTCTCCTCCCAGGTCACCCCTTCCGAAGAGTGCGG
Organism: Lissotriton helveticus; assembly: GCF_964261635.1. Classification (NCBI taxonomy): domain Eukaryota; kingdom Metazoa; phylum Chordata; class Amphibia; order Caudata; family Salamandridae; genus Lissotriton; species Lissotriton helveticus. Next base: position 1,450,952,448 of record NC_136068.1, read on the forward strand.
GCATGGTCCGCGTGCCCGAGTCGGGAACAGGTAAGACTACGCCCAGTTCACCCTGAGGCCAGACACCCTGCTCAACGCCTGAAGCATGGCTTTAGCTCCCCGCAGCAGGCAGCAGTGTCCGCCAAAAACAGCAGGAGGTCATCAGCATATAATGCAATATGATGTTCCTGTCCATAGACGTCCAACCCCTGATATGCCCGTCCCAATCGGGCTCGCGCCGCTAAAGGTTCGATCGCTATGGCAAACAACAGGGGCGAGAGGGGGCAACCCTGACGCGTGGCCCTCCCTACTGCGCAAGCCTCCGAGACGTTTAGCCTCATTGTATAACTGCGCCAGTTGGGGTGCCAGGAGGTCGACGTAAGCGTGGTAGAACTCTGTCGGTAGACCATCAGAGCCTGGTGTTTTATTCCGCGCCATACTCTTGATGGCGACTCTCACCTCCCTCTCATCAATTTTATCTCCTAGAGGTTTTGCAGCCTCTTCTTCCAGCTCCGGCAGATCCAACCCCTCCAGGAATATCTGGAACTCAGGCTCCAACGGAAGGACCCGACTACGATAGAGCTCCGTGTAATAGTCATGAAATAATTCATTTATCCCCTGTTGGTCGAACGGCGCTATTCCCGCATGATCTCTGAGTTCAAGAATGACCGAACTTCGGCAAGCCGGATTAGCTAGCCAGGCCAAGAGCGCCCCCGTTTTATCCCGTTCCGAATGTGCACGCCTGAGGTAGGCTTTGTGATCGAAGCACCTGAGGCGTTCCACCGTCGCCGCTACTGACTCCCTCGCCTCAAGTAGAGCCTCCTGAATGTCCGGCCGTTCAGTCGGTCCCTCTCCAGCGAGCTAGCTTCGTGTCTTCCTGGTCAACTGCACTGAGCAAGGTCCTCCGCACCCCCGACACCGTCGCAATGCACCGTCCCCGTACCAGTGATTTAAAGGCGTCCCATTCAACTATTGCCGACCCCGTGGTCCCCGCGTTGATCTGAAAATATGACTCTATCTCCGAGGCTATCGCGGTCCTGAAGACCTGATCGTCTAGCACCTCCGGGCGTAGTTTCCAGGTGGGTATGCGTGGGCGGCACTGCGACCATCGCAGGTGCACCAGCAACGGGTTATGGTCGGAAATCGAGCGCGTAAGGTATTCACTATGGCACACCTCCCCATGCACATCCGGGGAGCACACGAAGGCGTCTATGCGGACGTTAAGTTTGTGAAGGGAGGAAAAGAAGGAGTAGTCCCTGTCTGAGGGGTGGTGAGCCCTCCAAGCGTCAGTTAGCCCCCAACGCCGTTGCCAGTCAGAACGCATAAGCGCCAGTCTGCTCGCCGGTGCATTTGGGAAAGGGGGATGTGAGCGGTCCAAGACAGTGTCAGTCACACAATTAAAATCCCCCCCAAGGAGCAGTGGGCCCATCAAGAACGGGGCCAATGTGCGGGACAGCAAGGAGAAGAAGGCAGGCTGGTCCACATTCGGTGCATATATGCAACCCAACGTTAGGTCCCTCCCATCCAGTTTGCCCCTCACCACTGCATACCTACCCTCCGGGTCAATAAGCTGTTGTGTGCATTGAAAGGGTACCCCAGCCCTTACCCAGATGACCACCCTCCTGGCATAGGCCGAGTAATCAGTGTAGTAGACTTGTCCCCTCCATCTCCGCTGCAACGCTTTCCCCTCCTGCGCTAAGAGATGCGTTTCCTGGAGGAAGGCAATATGGATGCCCCGTCGAATTAAGTATGAGTGAATCTTGTGGCGTCTATGCATGGTATGCATCCCCCTCACATTCCACGTTAGACATTTGTATCCTTGTAGTGTGTTTATCTAGGTACCCATATTGAAACTCCTATTTCTGACCCTTGTCCGGTTATTAATTCATTAATGTCCATACACCGGCACAGAAACCCGTTTTCAGATTAGGTCATAGCGCATGCTGTCACATTAAGCAAGCACTATCCCTTCAGCCCCCTAGAAAGCACACCGAGTTCTCAAAACAAATCAAACCTCCAACAAACCTGGGAAATCCCCCGCAGCTATTGTTTTGATTTCGCTCGAGAACTCCTGCAAAGAATGTAAGAACGACCAGTCCTTATGACATTCTTGCTGACGTCTTATGTCCATCCTTACGTCAAACACGGCACCTTTCAGGTATAAATATACCGACGCTGCCCTAAGCTAAGACACGGTGGTGACGAGCTTGGAGCAGCGCTACTTGCCGGAGAGCCCAGCTGATGCAGAAAAGCCCACGGACGCTGCCCCTCCCTTTTGACGCGCTGAGAGAGACGCTGCCTTTTCTCCTGCCGAGAAATCCAGCCTCCGGCGTTTCCAGCCGCCCTCGCGGGTAACTGGGATATCGAGTCCTGAGACAGAGATACCAACCCTCCAGGCTTCTAAATCCCAGGTACTGAACTGACTAACCCCTTACAGAGAATTCTTGAGTCAGATTCTTGGCAAAACAAACTTAACTTAAACTGCTACTTACTTACTCCCTCCCAAGTATTAGGCTTAGGTCAGGTACACCGGGGTAGGCGTAGTTAGAAGCACCAGTTGAGTATGATTAGTCAATGTATATATGTATGTATATCTTTTATCCATTTTAAGTATCATATGGCTAAGAAACCATATAAATGCTTTTACAGTATTATTTTATAATTCTGTTTTTACTGTATGCACTTTACTTAACTATAAGTATTGCAATAATAGCGATTCATTTCTCTTGTATGAGAAAAGAGACTGATCAATAAATAACATATTTTTATTGAAACACGCCCATCTCTTATTTCTCTACAAACTGGTGAAACTAAGAATGCACGTACTGACTGAGTAAAATAGTTGTCTTTTGTTTTCACACGACTCTAGAGATATACTCTTGATTAGGGGAGAGCAAAGTTGTCATGTTCTATGGTGGTCAGAAACTAAATCCCTTCTTGTCTATCCAGGAAGGTTAAACTCTTCCTTGCCTATTCGAGAAAGTTTCTAGTGAACTCTGAGCTAGCTGGCACACATAACTTTAAGTCTAATATCGTCAGTAGAAGACCTAGTTAACCACAGTCCTACGTCTATACTATTGAAGATATTATTCCAATGCGCAGAGCCTATTGGGATAATAGGAACTACACTACATGGCGCCCAACGGTTTGGATAGGCGATAAATCTAACGCAAGACATTAGAGTAACTCAGTCGTGCTTTTTCACACAGACCCTTTTTCCCATAAAACTCCAAAGACGTCTGGAGTGGGTGAAAGGTTAAATCCACCAAACTTAGTAAGAGGAGACTCCTATGTATGGTTTTTGGTTTATTCAACGTTGAAGGATACAGTGTTCCAAAATATTGTGCATCTAATCTTTGTTTCCTTGAAAACCTGATCTGCAACAAAAAACCTTCTCGTCAGTAAAATGTCAGACAATGAAGAAGAAAGGGAGGCAGCTAGAATAGCAGCTTAACTCCTAGCGGATGACACAAGTCTCCTGCAATCTGACCCGGGTGCAATACTCATCCCGGTCAGCATAAGAAAAACTATAACTTTAAAACTTATAGAAAATGGACTGACACCAAGAGGTGGTACAGTCATATTCGTAATTGAGGCACACGAATATCGGCAGACAGAGGTATTCTATTCATGGATACATTTTCCAGCAGCAAACGCTGTAACAAAGGAGTTCCATTATTACAAGATAGAGGAACCTCCGGATGAGTACACCCCTTTCGAGGAGGTGGAAATACCACTCAAATACCAAGAGCACCTGCTCTGCTTTAAAGGCGCCCTAAAACATAATGATCACATCACCAGGCTCGGTCCACTAGGTAGACCAGGAGCAACGTGGCCGGTTCTAGCCAGATACACACCACATCCAGACATTGAAAAAATGGCAATACCAGAACTTTTAACACAGTTAAAACAACTGATTAAAATACACAGACAACTAGTCCAATATGTAATGAGGACTTCAACAGTCCAACCAGCTATTAAAATTCCACAGCTGACCCCTCACCAGGGGAACACAAATAAAATCACACCACAGAACATACAGTCCTGTCTAGGTAAAGTACCCATTAAACGGGAACGAATTCCATTCTGGTTAGCACAAAAAATCACTCAAATAGAGGCGGTATTTCGAGATACCACCCCTGTTGAGAAACACAGAATTCTGACTATCTGTCTTCCAATGGGGATCGCACCACATGTGGAGGACTGTGACACTTGGGGTACAGTCTGTGCTACCATTTACACAAAAACACATGGTGTTCCGTCCATGGCGGTAATACCAGAAGTGCTAAAACAGATTCAAAATGAATACGGTCCAGAACCTGCTTTAACTCTGGGTATGAAATTACTGAAAGACTTCAAGCAGGTCTTGGCAATATTACTAGCAAACATAAAAGGGGAAGCAGCAAATGTGGCGATCCGCCAAAGATTGAAGGAAACAGATATAGCAGACCAACCATTTGAACTTGCCAGAATCATAGAAAAATCCTATGAAGAACTAGGAAGAGATAGTTTGGGTGGGAAACCAGTGAAACCCCAACTAATTGAAAATCCTGAAAAAGTATTTATTAAAAATAATCTAAACACTTCAAAAAAGAACTGGGATGGAAATAAACACTCCACTCCCAAAGAAAAAAGATTCCAGTCCAGAGGAAGGTCTCCTCGGCGGAGAGAAAGATCTCCGGACCAAGGACACAAGTCTCCCCAGAGGGAGCCCTCTGAGAAAAAATACAACCTTAGAAATAGGGATAATCTGAAGAAACCTGATAGATATCAAGATATTGATACACGTCCCTCTCGATCTTTTCAGACTTCCTCGCAGAAATCGGAAAGAAGAGGACGGTCAGAACACAGGGAAGAGCACGTCAAGTCTAAAGACAAAGAACCTGCTCATCAAAGTAAAAAGTTACAATTTCCAAAGAAGAAGGTAGCCAGCATTAAAATAATCAAACATGCCGAGGATCCTGAGGACTCAGCTGAAAAACGGAGAGTGGGCTCAGGCAATGTTAGACAGCGCAGCAGAAGTGAGCATAGCTCGCAAGATCCTGATGAATCGTCAGGGTATTAGTTTGCATGGGGCCTGTGAAGGGACTTCAAATAACCTTTCATGTCACCAGTTAGGCACACCTGCAACACAAATAGAACCATTCTTTAGAAGACTTTCGAACGGGAGTTACATTCTAATTGTAGATCACAGATGTTGTGGCTTGCTGCCAGGAAAACCTTATCTTGTAAGCGTGACTTCCAGGGTCATGTGCTGTGAAAGAGTATTGTTCCCGAATGATGCTCCAGACAGGGAGGGAAGGTTATGGCCCATTTTAAAAATCTCTTCTATTCGAATTGATACTTTAAGCAGAATGAAGACTGTGCTCCTACTGACGCCAACCCAGTTGACGTCATCAAAAGAAACGTATGATCTCCAAGTTGCAAGGACAACGGCAGAGATTCATTCAATGTTATCAACAAATTGCCCCCTACACTTCGCAGAAATGCTGAACGAAATCCTAAATATTTCTGATACAAGTGGTATCGCGAGTGTATTTAAGACAGTTTTTTCAGGCGCTTTAACACCATTCAAAGCGATCCTGGGTATCTTTCCAAATTTCGTCCATTCCATCTTTGGCGGACTTCCACTCCTGTTGGGACTCGTAGCAGGCATTTTATTCTTGCTACTCTTGCTTCGTTATGGCAAGCCATGTCACAGACAAGACTCCAGCAACAATGGAAGAAACGATCCTAGCTATCCGCTACCGGGACCGCATAACTAAAGTCCTTGGCTCAGCTCGGCTACGAGATTTAAATATGACCTGGTTTCTTTCATTCAGACCCATCTGGCAGAATTGTGTTATGCCTGTATTAAGGTGCATGCTATGCGGCGAAGAATGCGTGTTGGACACCTGTCTTACACTACAATCAGACGTACCATTGGATGCAGATACTTTGTTGAGTCCAGTAAAGGCTCATGCATTGTGCTGTCCCCAGCGGCTACCTATCCTGATGACGGCATTCGTTGAGACTTCACCACTACGATTGAAGGGTAGTGAAGTACAAGATGAAAGCAGCATCAATCAGGTACAACCATCTGTAAGCAGTTCTGATCGACCCATCATTGAAAGCACTCATGCGCACGACTGCATGGTAGCGACATTTTCCAACCTGGTCGAACTTTCACCAGAAGCTGTAGACTGTTTTTTCGAGAATCTGTCTGAAATTATGTTTTCACCGGAACAGAGGGAATGATTTTAAAACAAACTTGCACACGGCGTTCCCTGAACTCTGAATTTGGCCTTCAGTCTTTTGAAAACAAAGTGACTGTGAACTATTTTTTCTCTTCTGCCCTGAATAGCGAAAACTTTTTTCCAATTCCAAAATATTTACCTTTTTGGCACTTATCTTCTGCTTAAAGTAAAACTATTCTTAGAGAACAGAACTTCTATTCTTAGGAATACTAGAGAAATTACATTACCTCAACCTCTAGTTTATATGCAATTAATTGTGTTTATATGTTATGAGATGGTCTCGCAATTTTTTTCTGTATCAAGAGCCATTTCATGTGTAATTTCGCAAATCATTCATGCCGATATAAAATGTGCATCTCCTTTTTGAATGATTATACTGCTTGAATGCGTACAGTACCTATACTCATTTCGTGCATTTTGCATACACCATTTTTCAAAACAAACGAAAATATTTTTGGGGTGGTTCGGTATACACATGCACTATTAGTTATGTTTACTATTGCTTAGTTTAGTAAATATGTACATAAATTCGTGGAGTGGGTGTAGTGTGTTTATCTAGGTACCCATATTGATACTCCTATTTCTGACCCTTGTCCGGTTATTAATTCATTAATGTCCATACACCGGCACAGAAACCCGTTTTCAGATTAGGTCATAGCGCATGCTGTCACATTAAGCAAGCACTATCCCTTCAGCCCCCTAGAAAGCACACCGAGTTCTCAAAACAAATCAAACCTCCAACAGACCTGGGAAATCCCCCGCAGCTATTGTTTTGATTTCGCTCGAGAACTCCTGCAAAGAATGTAAGAACGACCAGTCCTTATGACATTCTTGCTGACGTCTTATGTCCATCCTTACGTCAAACACGGCACCTTTCAGGTATAAATATACCGACGCTGCCCTAAGCTAAGACACGGTGGTGACGAGCTTGGAGCAGCGCTACTTGCCAGAGAGCCCAGCTGATGCAGAAAAGCCCATGGACGCTGCCCCTCCCTTTTGACGCGCTGAGAGAGACGCTGCCTTTTCTCCTGCCGAGAAATCCAGCCTCCGGCGTTTCCAGCCGCCCTCGCGGGTAACTGGGATATCGAGTCCTGAGACAGAGATACCAACCCTCCAGCCTTCTAAATCCCAGGTACTGAACTGACTAACCCCTTACAGAGAATTCTTGAGTCTGATTCTTGGCAAAACAAACTTAACTTAAACTGCTACTTACTTACTCCCTCCCAAGTATTAGGCTTAGGTCAGGTACACCGGGGTAGGCGTAGTTAGAAGCACCAGTTGAGTACGATTAGTCAATGTATATATGTATGTATATCTTTTATCCATTTTAAGTATCATATGGCTAAGAAACCATATAAATGCTTTTACAGTATTATTTTATAATTCTGTTTTTACTGTATGCACTTTACTTAACTATAAGTATTGCAATAATAGCGATTCATTTCTCTTGTATGAGAAAAGAGACTGATCAATAAATAACATCTTTTTATTGAAACACGCCCATCTCTTATTTCTCTACAAACTGGTGAAACTAAGAATGCACGTACTGACTGAGTAAAATAGTTGTCTTTTGTTTTCACACGACTCGAGAGATATGCTCTTGATTAGGGGAGAGCAAAGTTGTCATGTTCTATGGTTGTCAGAAACTAAATCCCTTCTTGTCTATCCAGGGAGGTTAAACTCCTCCTTGCCTATTCGAGAAAGTTTCTAGTGAACTCTGAGCTAGCTGGCACACATAACTTTAAGTCTAATATCGTCAGTAGAAGACCTAGTTAACCACAGTCCTACGTCTATACTATTGAAGATATTATTCCAATGCGCAGAGCCTATTGGGATAATAGGAACTACACTACATCCTAAGTCAGGTCCCATGGCAGCCCACATTGCAGTACACACGATCCCCCATGGGAGCCTCTGACACGTCTGGATCCCACCCCCCATCCCACATATCCATTATCAAACAGTCCTACCCAACTCCCTCTCCCCAGGACAGATAACCAACGTGGTAACCCCATCCAAACCCTGTAAAACAAGCGTTAATCAACTAGTGCAGGCTAGGCTATACGGAACGTCAATGCCATTCAGATCCGGAGCTTCCCCCCCTCCCAAGTCTTCATAATATCATCCATTCTTCTCCCCTCAATAGCACAGGTATGAACAACAGAAGGCAAATGACCCCCGCCTCCCTCGTAACAGCAGGTAGGACCATGCCCGTGTCCCAATACCGTATAACAGTGTCCCATGTCCTCACAGGCGCTTCAGCCAAAGATGCCATCCGCCGTTTGTGGGGTGACCACCGGGAGATCCACCTCGGAGAGACCGTGGGCGCTGCTGGAGCCTGGACTCAGTTCAGCATTCTTCGAGTGATCCGAGCCGTTACTGGAGGGGCTGACCCCCCCCCCCCGGCTGATGGCTGCCAACACCGCCTTGTTTCTCTCCTGTTGCCACCCAGCGGGGGAGCCAGGTCGCCGCGTCGGTGTCAAATCAGTGGAGCCACGTCTAGGTGTGGTAGCAGTGGGGGTGTCTCCACCAGCTGCCCCCCTGGTTTCTATCCAGTGCCAAGCCGCCTGCGGTGTAAGAAAGAAATGAGTGCTCCCGCCAGCAATGACCTTCAGGCAGGCCGGGAACAACATAGCATAGGGCAATTGCAAAGCTCACAGCTTACGCTTGACCGCCAGGAAGGATGATCGTTGACGCTGGACGTTCCTGGTGAAGTCCGGGAAAATCATGACCTTGCTGTTACCAATGCGCAGGTTCGGCAGGCCCCTAGCCGCTTGAAGAATGTGATCACGATCCCGGTAGTGTAGAAGGCGCACCACCATCGGGCGAGGTGGTCCTCTGGCTCTAGGCGGGCGCATCGGGACTCTGTGGGCGCGCTCCAGAGCGAAAAATGGGGAGAGCCCTTCCGGGGCCACCTCCGTCCGTAACCAATGTTCCAAGAAGGACACCGCATCCTGGCCCTCCTCCCTCTCCGGGACTCCCACGAGGCGGAGGTTGTTACGTCTGGAGCGTCCCTCACTGTCCTCGGCCCTGAGTTCCAGGACCCGAACTTTCTACGCCACGTCTGCCAACGAGGCCTTCAGGGTGGCCACGTCACCTGGAATGTCCTTCATGTTCGCCTCCGAGGTCGTTACTCGCTCCTTCAGCTTCCTGTGGTCATCCTTCAAGAGGGACAGGTCAGATCCAATGGTGTCCATTCGCTTCTCCAGGGCCTCCCGCGATGCCACAATGGCCTGCATAATGTCACTCAGGGAGGGGTCCCATGGCGGGGCTGAGCTCCCAGAGCCAGATGCCTCCTCGCCACCCGCTATCGTGTGACCTGGGTCATCAAGCCTCAGGACCTCAAATCCCTTCTTTCTGGTCCCCCGGACCATCTCGCAGTAGTTTTCCGGAGTTCGCTCCAAGCCGCCCACTCAGGATCAGTGCACCGGGCCCGTCAGCTCTCAGTCGCCTCCACAGGGGAGCCCCCAGCACTAGGACCACACCCCTCCGTCTCCCGTGGCAAAAACACACCCACTCCACTGATAGAGGTTCAGGGGCCAGGTCAGCGCAGGAAGGACGCTCCCACTAGGGTCTCCAGGCAGGGTTCCAGAGCCCGCCCGAAGCGGTCGGCTCGTGGGCAGCAGGGGGTGCGCTCCGGCTCACGGGGCAGTCTCCTGCAGCCCCAGGTCCTCCCGCTGCAGGTCTATCATGGGCCCCGCCAAGTATGAGGAGGAAGATGGGGCCCCCCGGGTCGTCCCCCCACCGGGGGCACCCAGAGAAGCAGCCAAAACGGGCACCGTCGCCCCCGGGTCACCAGAGATCCTATGGGTAGTTCATCGGGCCGTGCCAGAGTCTTATGGGCCTCCTGCGAAGGCGCTCCCTGGTCCTCCTGTTGTCCTCTCGTGAGGGGTCCCCGGGCAGCCAGCAGCCCTCAGCCACAGCCAACTGTCGTCGCGCCCCCTCCGGGACAGGGGTCGCCGGTGCCCCCGCTCCAGTAGCCTGGAAATTCCTCCACAGGGGTAATATGCAGGCCCCCTAGCGTGTCTGGCCCGGCGTCCGGGGCCAGGTGTACTCACACGGGCGCCGCCATCTTAGGGTCAGGCAGCTCACAGGGTCGCCGCTCCGGGGTCGCTCCGAAGCCGCCACTCTAATCTGCTCTCCCCACCTCAGGCACCTCGCAGGACGCTCCGCTCCGGTTCCGGTAGGATCTGCCGCCTTTGTGAGCCCACCGCCGTCGGCAGCCCGCCTCCGTCAGGCAGCCCGACTCGGGACTCCAGCCGCCATTTTGTGCTCCCTCCGCGCCAACCGTTCCGGGGGGCAATGTCGCTCCTTGCGGTCTCGGGGGCAGCCAGCTCCCTCAGTCTTTACCCCTATGCTCCACAGACCCTCCGACACTAGATGGGGCCAGGAGTCCGATTTCGGGGGTCAGGATGTATGGTTGAGAGGGGCGGTTGCGGAGGAGCTCCGGAGTCCCGCTTCCGTCTACATTGGCGCCCAAGCCACGCCCATGCCACAACTATCCATATAAGAGCAATTACATTGCACATCACAGCACAGCAGAATTATACAACAACAAAGTTCACTTAGTACATATCACCACACCGCACCACCAAACACACCAACATACCACACAAGACAATCTCGTATTGCACTACTCCACTTCAGTCTATCTCACTACAACACATTATATCATACACCAATATATTCCATCATGTCACATCATCAATTTTCAACACCACATCTCTCAGTACCACACCACTCTCAACACACACAATATCACACCATGCCACACTTTCTCGTGCTTTGGCACACCATATCATTACATCTCACCTTAAAGGTCTGTGTACTACATCACCAAATGCCACATAACACAATACCTCACCTTACCACACTAAATTGCAATATAATTACTCTACAACCCAATGTAGTACAATAGCCAAGACCACACTTGACTGCCCACACCACCCTATACCACCCCCTGCAACACCACATTAGTCTAAACCATTCCAACCTGCTTCTTTACATAAGTTACAGCTGACACAGAAAATGAGGGTGTTTAACATCTAGTAAAAAACCATCTATCTATTATGGCCAAACTCTTCCCGTCACTTTACCACACCTCACAGCACCCTCGTTGACTTCATAACTCCACACAGGACCATACATTCTATGGTGTACAACACAACACACCCTACTGTACCACAACACCCCTCCCTGTTCACCATACCACATATGCCACATAGCAACACGAAATCTAACACCACACTAATGTACACCACACCAATCTACACCACACCAAAACGCAACATCCTACACATTGCACCACCGGATACAAGTATAGTTATACCAGATTACAACATCCCCCACTTTATACCAAGCCACATCACATGCTATCATATTGCACCACACCCATCCATCAACCCCTCCCATAGTTCCCTGTGGTTCCACATCAGACTACACCACACCATGCAGTATGCACGCCATTCAATATCACAACTATCATATAAGAGCAATTACATCGCACATCACAACACAGCAGAACTATACAACAACAATGTTCACTTAGTACATATCACCACACCGCACCACCGAACACACCAACATACCACACAAGACAATCTCGTATTGCACTACTCCACTTCAGTCTACCTCACTACAGCACATTATATCATACACCAATATATTCCATCATGTCACAGCTTCAATTTTCAACACCACATCTCTCAGTACCACACCACTCTCAACACACACAATATCACACCATGCCACACTTTCTCAGACTTTGGCACACCATATGATTACATCTCACCTTAAAGGTCTGTGTACCACATCACCAAATGTCACATAACTCCATGCCTTACCTTACCACACTAAATTGCAATGTAATTACTACACAACTCATTGTAGTACAATAGCCAAAACCACACTTGACTCCCCACACCACCCTACACCACCCACTGCAACACCACATCAGTCTAAACCATACCAATCTGCTTCTTTACACAAGTTACAGCAAGACACAAGTCTGACACAGAAAATGAGGTTTTTCAACATCTAGTATAAACCATCTATCTATTATGGCAACACTCTTCCTGTCACGCTACCGCACCTCACAGCATCCTCCTTGACTTAATACCTCCACACAGGACCATACATTCTATGGTATACAACACTCCCTACTGTACCCCAACACACCTCCCTGTTCACCATACCACATATGCCACATAGCACCACAAAATCAAACACCACACTAATGTACACCAATCTACACCACACCAAAACGCAACATCCTACACATTGCACCACTGGATTCAAGTATACTTATACCAGATTACAACATCCCATACTTTATACCAAGCCACATCACAGGCTTTCGTATTGCACTCCACCCATCTATCAACCTCTCCCATAGTTCCCTATGGTTGCACATCAGACTACACCACACCATGCAGTAAACGTGCCTTTCAATATCGCAACTATCCATATAAGAGCCATTAGATTGCACATCATAGCACAGCAGAACTATTCAACAACAAAGTTCACTTAGTACATATCACCACCCCGCACCAGCGAACACACCAACATACCACACAAGACAATGTCATATTGCACCACTCCACTTCAGTCTACCTCACCACAGCTCATACACTAACATATGCCATCATGTCACATCACCCATTTTCAACACCACATCTCTCAGTACCACCCCACTTTCAACACACTCTATACCACACCATGCCACTCTTTCTCAGACTTTAGCACACCAAATGATTGCATCTCACCTTAAAGGTCTGTGTACCACATCACCAAATGTCACATAACACCATACCTTACCTTACCACACTAACTTGCAATGTAATTATTACACAACTCATTATAGTACAATAGCCAAAACCACACTTGACTCCCCACACCACCCTACACCACCCACTGCAACACTACATCAGTCTAAACCATACCAACCTGCTTCTTTACACATGTTACAGCAAGACACAAGTCTTACACAGAAAATGAGGATTTTCAACATCTATTTATTTTATTTATTTAAAACATTTGTATAGCGCAGCTATCACCTTACAGGTATCCTGGCGCTGAGATAGCTCCTAAGAAAGATGCACTGGGAGACAACAGTTGAATAAGCAGCAGTTAACATTTTGGAAACAGCCAAGTTTTGACCCGTTTCCTAAAAGGGAGAAGTTCACTTGTTTGACGGACATCCAAAGGCAAGCTGTTCCAGAGTTTCGCTGCAGCAACCCTGAAAGATCTTCCTCCTGTCCTGACTTTTTTAAATCTTGGTACTTTGACAAGACAGGCCGTTGTAGATCGGAGGGCTCTGGTTGGAATGTACCAGTCAAACATAGATTGCAGGGGGCCGGGCCCGACTCCATGCAAAGCTTTAAAAACAAGACATAGAGATTTAAAAGCAACTCGCTGTTTCATAGGGAGCCAATGAAGCGCGGCCAGTGCCGCAGTGGCCGAGGATCTCCTAGGCCAGCCCAGGGCCAGTTTGGCAGCGGCAGTTTGAACTCTTTGGAGTCTGTCTAGCAGCACGTATCTAGTATAAACCATCAATGTATTATGGCAAAACTCTTCCAGCAAAACCTCAGACTGCTGGGTCAAACAGAGCTGTAGTATAATAAAATATAATGCAAACCACACAGCCCTCACCCAGAGGCATCTGCTTGTTTACATCCACAAATGGACAAACAATAGACTTGAGGCTCAGGGATAGAGATACACCACCACAGTGCAAATTGAGGAAAGCCACCACAAACACACTGACAATAAATCAGGAATACACAAGTCTGATTTCCCCAATAAATGAATCTTCTGTTGGATAACAAACTGCCATAACACTTAACGGGGTTAACAGACCATGTAAATGCAAAGAGTTCTTTCCTATTTGCGTGGTTGCTACTAACACAGTAGCAGGTTTACTTCCTCGCTTTCTGGACATCCACATCTATTTTCTTCTTCGGCTCAATACACCACAGAAAGTCCTATTTTGACACACTAAGTATGTAGATTTTAAAGATCGTTATGGTGATGGAGGGATGTCTACCTTGGTCTAAGACACTTTTAATTGCACGAGGATTTGGAAAACAAAAATCTTATGTCATCTAGAATATGGAAGGTCTAGACTCATCCGCAGAAGTGCTCTACGGCATGAACCAACGTAGGATCTGCTTCCCAGGGAGCTTGAAAGGGGTAATCTGGTGAATGATGTCTCATGAGCTCTGAAAAGCCATCAGTGATGCTAGAACACATTTCTGATTCAGGATGCTGGCCAGGGGCTTCAGTACGCTTAAACTGTAGGTGTTCTAAGAGCATCATGCTGTTATTGAACAAGCAAGTTTATCAAATGAGCATGACAAAACATTTTGAGTGGGGAGCTGAAGGGATGGAAGGTGGCGAATGATAGTCTGAGACCTTTTTTAGTGAAAATGTGGTTCAGTTTGCATGATGGTGCGATATTATGAAACATGTGAGTACATTGTGTCAATTTATTAAAAAAAAAAATATTAAAGAAATTAGTTACTTAGAAGAGACCATTAATAAATCAGAGTGGTTTTAGCCATGTATGCACGCAAGGGTAAAATAATTTGTGGATTGGTTTGTTTACGCACCCTACCTTAACACATGTCTGTCTCCACATTTCCCAATTAAAAGATTCAAATGATTCTTGTTTGCGATGTTGGCAAACTTTAAACAGGAGGTGCTGGTTACATTAGTGTCTTTCATGTGCCACGTTCTTGTAATATGATATCACCGACTCACAAGAGTGGCATACCTTTGTTCTCTGGGCTCTCCTTAATTTCCGTTGATCTTTCACTGCTTTTGAGCACACAGCTAATGCTGTTTGAAAATGTCACATATTGAAAGGCTTCACATATGTATTTTTTATGAAACTAGATTACTAATGGTTGATTTTAGAATGCTGATAAAACTTGTACCATAAATCATATGGTTTAGTAGAGAATGCTGATAAAACTAGCACAATAAATTAAAAAAAATCCAGAAAGGAAAAACGTTCTTTGATCACTCTGGCCATTACGCCACATCCTCTCCCCACTTTCATAGTTGGTTCTGTTTTAGGCGGTGCTAACAGGAAAAATGGGCTGGTGCAAGCTGCCTCCTGACAAGAGCCCCAGCACTTATTTTTCACAAATTAACCACTGCGAAGAATGGTCTACAGAGGAACATTTTTGCAACTGAGATCAAAAGAGCAAAACCTGTGTATCGATGAGACATGGAATCACAGCAGTAAAACTACAATAAAACAGTATTGTCAATACAGCAGTCGACTGAACAGAAGACAATCACAAGGAGGCTATCAGCGGTGCCAAATAAGGGGATACAATGGCAGTGTGCTGAGGAATGTAATGCCACGTCTGTAATTGTTAAATGCAATAATGTTGTCTGAGCCCTCTGATGTGCACTTTGTATCCTGGCTGCTGTAAATACAAATGTACTAGACTAACAGCATCATGGCACACTCACCCTGAAAACATCAGTAATCTTCTCAAATGAATGCGAACATGAACAGAATGTTGATAGGAAGTATTGTCATTGTCGATTTCCCAATAACATTACTGTACTGCCCCTAAACAGTATGAGACTGAGAATAGCCAGCACTACAAGTACTGGAATGCTAGCTGTGTTATGTAAAGATTGTGTATCAGTCTGCTGAGGAGTCTGCTCACAGAAGATGCAGAAGGGGAAGGCAAGCAGTCACTAAAATGTAGTATCTGGGGGCGTGGCCAAGATGGCGGAGTGAGCGGACGTGTCTCGTCTCAGCTCCTGCCACCGGCCCGAATTCTGCACCGGTTCCGGCGCCTCTCCCGACCGCAGTCGGTGCTCAGGGCTGCCGGAGCCGTCCCCGCACCAGAGCGGACCGGGTTGGGGAAGTTGGCGGAGCCGCGGACGGAGGCGGCAGGGTGCAGCGGTCCGGAGGTGCCCATCCCCCCTCTGGCCGGGCCGGGAATCGAGGCCGGGGACGCGGCCTAGCGGAGCAGCCTTGGCGCGGCCTCAGGGCGGGGAGAGAGGTGCCCGGGCCCGGCCCCAGTGCACGGGGCGACGGAAGCAACGGCCCCCCTGGAGAGGAGAGCAGGTCAGCCGGATTGGGAGCACCGAGTGCGGGCCCCGTGAGGCCTGAGGACGATAGCCACCGGCGGAGGCGGGACGCGAGGTGAGAGCGGCCTGGCGCATTTGCCTGACTGTGGGCGGTGTTAGTGTGCCTCTGGCGGCGGGCCCTCGGCGGGCGCATCGGCCCGAGGCCTGCAGTGCCCTGCGCGCCCGCCTCCCCTCCTTTGCCCGAATCTGGGTTGGTGCCCCGGCGGGGGGCGCCCCTTGTCCCCCGGGCATAGCAAGCAGACGACGGAGGTGACCGGGCGCTCTCCCCTCCTTGCCTGAGCAACAGCGCCTGCAGCGAGACAGAGCCAGAAGGCCCGCAGTGACACACCGGAGGTCCTTCCGGCCCCAGGGACCTGAAAACGAATTACCTCCCGCGTTGCCTGCGGCGGACCCGCCCCTGCGCACGCCGGCACCGGCCTTCGCAGGCCCCCGTCGATCCCGGGGGGGGGCCCTGACTCCTGACGGCTGAGCACTGTGGCGAGCGCTCGGTGGCCTATTGACTGAGACGCAAGGGGGTCGTGTCGCCATATTTGCCTGGAATCTGCGGAGGCCCCCCGCTGAGAGGAGGGCTTGGTGGGCCCGCTCACACTTTGACGTGCGCACAGCGACGTGCGCCCGGTTGGCCGCGGAGTGGCGGCGAGGACGGGAGCGGCCGGACCACCGGACGGAGGGATGACCTCGAGCAGGCCGCCCCGAGGCAAGACGGTGAAGGAAATGTTCGCCAAGCCGCAATCCCCTCCCCAGAAGGAAGCTCCGGGCCCTGCGACGAAGCAGACGGACAGAGCAGCAGATGGGGGCGCGGAGCCCATTACGAAAGCCTTCCTAGAATCCCTTTTTGCCTCACTGCGGGACGATATCCAAACCTTCAAGACCGAATTCACTAGCGAGATCCGCGAAGTGCGGCGCGACATGGACAGTATAGGCGAACGAGTGGCGGACCTGGAAACCAAGGGCGACGAACGGGAGACAGAGCTCTCCACCCAACAGCAGGAAATCATCCGCTTGCACGATCAGCAAGTGGATCTACAACTCCACCTAGAGGACCTGGAGAATCGTTCAAGGAGACACAACATCCGCATTCGCAATGTAGCCACTTCGGATGCCACGCAGGATGTGTTCCGCTATGCCAGGGAACTTTTCAACCACGTGCTGGGAAGACCGTTGGACTCGCCGCTGCAGCTTGACAGGGCCCACAGGACGGGTCCTCCCCGCGCAGCCACAGCCCCCCCGCCTGACATCCTGGTGTGCGTCCAAGACTACCGAACCAAGGAAGAAATACTTCAGAAGGCGCGCCAGACTCCTTCGATATCGTTCCAGGGCACTTCGCCCCAGCTGTATCAGGACCTGGCGGCACTCACGCTACACAAGCGCCGACTCTTCAAACCGGTCACCTCCTTCCTGCAGCAGAAAGGTATCCCGTACAGCTGGGGCCACCCCTTCCGCCTCGTCTTCAGACTGGAGAACAAGCAGCACCAGCTCCGTTCCGTCACTGAAGCCTGCTCCTTGCTGGGTATAGAGATACCGAAAGAGGAGCTGGAACCCCAGGGGTCTTCGCTGGAGACAGAGGGAAGGAAACCGCAATGGACCCAGCAGCGGCGAAGGAGGAGGATCAAGAAGCCACAGGCGGTGGAGATTGCGGCCGGGCAGCGCGCTGCAGTAGAAGCAGTGGCCGCGGACGGCGGCGCCGGCTCCCCCGGATGACAGCTCCAGGTTATAGCTTGATTTGGTTGTCTGCTCTGGCCATCGGGCCGCTGGCGGGATGACGAGTCCCGAACTGACTAGTAAGACTACCTTACTTTACCTCCTATTCTTCTTTTCATCCGTGGATGAGAGACAATGGAACTCTTTGGGGTATGCATTGCCTGTTTGCAGTTGTGGGGGTGGGGGGTGGGGAGTTGGGAAGGGGGGGAGTTCACGGGGGTTGAGGGTTCTGGGGGGGGTTCATGGTCCATGGTCGTAGGGTGGTGTTCTGGGTTGGCTCCCTTGGGGGAAGTAGGGCGGCACCTATGGGGAATGGGTGATTCGATCAATCGGGGTACGGGGCTTCGCCACACTAGCTATCTAGCGTTCTTTCGCTCTCCAGATGGGGGGGGGATGACATTGTTGTTCTCACACTGAATGTGAGGGGCCTGAACAATCCGGTGAAACGCAAAGCGGTGCTCCTGTCCTTAGAACACTCCAGGGCAGACATCTGCCTCTTGCATGAGACACACCTTCTACCTAAAGACTGCCATCGCCTCCACTCACCCAGGTTCCCGCAGCAATTCTTCTCCTCCTGTACGGAGAAAAAAGCCGGGGTGGCTATCCTAGTAGCTCGCACCTTCAAGGGTAAGGTACTGGATAAGGTGGCGGAAATTAAGGGACGGCTTCTGGTTTATAGGTTTACACTAGGGGACCTACACTACACGATCGGCTCGATATACGGGCCGAACGAGGGTCAGGAGAAGTTCCTACACTCAGCGCTTACAGAGGCGACAGCGACACTGGACCGCCACATCTTGTTGGGGGGGGATTTGAATTTGGTTTTCGACAACTCACTCGACCGCTCCTGCCAGCGCGTTAGTCAAGTGGGTGCGCTGTCAGCGTCTGGATTAGCTCGCCTGAAAGACCTGGGGCTTGTAGATGTGTGGCGCGAGCTTCACCCGGGGGTGGCGGAATACTCTCACTTCTCGGCAGCGCGTCAAACATATGCACGCCTAGATTACCTGCTTGTCTCCACCGCGGCGCGCACACTGGTCACCGGCGCTGAAATCGGTACGGCGTCCATATCCGACCACGCACCAGTCACGATCACCCTGGCGGGGCCACGGGAACCGCGCCCGAGTAGGGTATGGAGGCTACGAGACTCGCTGCTCTACAAACAGGATGCGGTTGCCAGAATTCAGGGCGCCATTAAAGATTATCTGTCCCATAATGGTAACGGGGACACCTCACTGGCAACTCAATGGGCCGCGCTCAAAGCTGTGTTGAGGGGGGAATTCATAGCGATCTCCGCCGCCGAAAACGCGGAACGCCAGACCAAGAGGGACGAGCTCACCCACAAGACCAGGGAACTAGAGCTCATTCACAGACGGACGGGAGCCCCGAGGATCTGGCGACAATTACGAGCTGCCCGTCAACAGCTGGCGGCACTAGACTTCGATAGGGCGGAATATGCAGCACTGAGGCTGAAACACGCCTACTACACAGGGGGGGACAGATGCGGGCGCCTCTTAGCGCATAAACTGCGGACAGTTGCTCAGAAACGGGAGGTGAAAGAATTGAAACGACACGACGGTTCCGGTGTCACCGGTGACCGAGCGATAGCGGAGGCCTTTAGCGCCTTCTATGCCACTCTATACAGAGCGGACCCGCCTGACCCGGAGGCGGAGTCAGCCTTTCTCGACGACATCCCCCTACCGGCCCTGACTCCAGAGCAAATGGAAACTCTAGAGGGAGACATTCGTCCGGAGGACGTCATCTCTGCGATCTCGCGGCTCAAACCTGGGAAGGCGCCGGGGCCGGACGGCTTCCCGGCGTGCTTCTACAAAACCTTCTGTGTTCAGCTAGCACCGCTCCTTGCCAAACTCTTCACATCGTTTGCGGACGACGGGGCGATCTCCCGGGACCTGCTGGAGGCTTCCATTGCGGTTATACCCAAGCCAGGCAAAGACCATACCGACTGTGGGGCATACAGGCCCATATCCCTTTTAAACGTCGACCTTAAGCTCTATCCAGGGATCCTCGCCGCCAAACTGGGCCCCTACATGGGAGGCCTTATTCAACCGGACCAGTCGGGCTTCATCCCGGAGCGTCAGACCTCTGACAACACTAAACGGGCCCTCCACCTCATTGAGAAGGCGGCCCGTACACAGGGCGAATACATGATGCTGGCCATCGATGCAGAGAAGGCCTTTGATAGGGTTCATTGGCCCTATTTAGAGAAAGTCCTGCAGAAGGCTGGTATGGGACCCAAATTCCGGACAAGGGTACTGAACTGCTATAAATTTCCCTCGGCCTCGGTCAGGGTTAACGGCTTGTCCTCCACGCGTTTCCGGATTGAGAGAGGCACCAGGCAGGGATGCCCGTTGTCCCCCCTCCTGTTTGCCCTCTACATGGAACCGTTAGCCCAGCTCATCCGAAACGACCCGGAGGTCAAAGGCATCAAATTCGGAGCAGACGTCCACGCCATCAGTCTCTATGCAGACGATGTCTTGATGTCGCTCGCAGAACCCCGAAGCTCGCTCCCTGCTTGCATGGCCGACCTTGATAGGTTCGGCGCTGTGTCGGGCTTCAAGGTCAATCTGACGAAATCTGTGGCCCTTGACCTGTCCCTAACGGTCGACACACGAGCTTCATTGCAGTCCCAGTTCCCGCTGCAGTGGGCTACGGACGCGGTCCCCTACCTGGGGATTAAATTGGCTCCCTCCCTTCATACAACGGTGGACGTTAATTATGACCACCTCCGGCGACGGGTTCGACAGGAGTTGGGGCAATGGAAACACTACCCGTTGTCCTGGCTAGGAAGGGTGGCGGCGATCAAAATGACGATCTTGCCCCAGATTCTCTATATCTTTCGCACTATTCCTCTCGCCCCCCCTAAAGGATGGATTAAAATGATGCAGTCGGAACTTTCCCGCTTTGTCTTGAACGGGAGGAAGCCGCGTCTGAAAGCTCAGATCGCGATGCTCTCGCCGGAGCGGGGTGGGATCGGGATTCCGAATCTGGCCGCATACTTCCAGGCGGCGCAACTACGATTTCTAGCGGAGTGGGTCCAATGGGAATCCGGGAAGCACTGGTTATTTCAGGATCAGGCGGTGGCGGGGCGCACTCTGCAAGAGATCCCGTTCTTACGCAAGGCACATAGGCCCCGTAACCTGTACGCCTCCCTCATTACTAGAGTCCCTCTTGAGATCTGGGACCGGGTTGGCTTGAAGCTCGGCTTTACCACCCCCATTTCGCCTCTCACCCCCATCCTGGATAACCCTGACTTTCAGCCCGGGATGGAAGGGACGGCCTTTGAACGATGGAAGTCTGCCGGCTGTCGATCTCTGTGCCACGTGTATGCTCCTGGAGGGATAATCCCCTTTCCACAACTACGTCAAGACTACGGCCTCCCGGAGACCGAGCGACTCCACTATTTCCAAATCAGACACTGGGCCCTCAACAAGTCGGTCAGAGCGGAGGCGGATAGGCGTCTGACGGAGTTTGAGTACTGGTTGATCACCCGCAGGTCAGACAAGCAGCTAATCTCGGATCTATACAAAATGCTCACACGCACACACGAGCACACATACAGCGCGAGTAGGGCTCGATGGGATAGGGAGGTGGGGAGGACCTTCACACATAAAGAGTGGGAGGGTATATACTATAGGGCAAGGCACTCGGCGTATCATATGGGGCTCACTGACACCCTCACGAAGGTGGTGACCTACTGGTATTACACACCTGAAAGACTTTACGAAATGGACAGCAGCAAGGATCCCCTCTGCTGGCGGGGCTGTGGACAACTAGGCTCCCTCACGCATATACTGTGGGATTGTAGTCTTCTACAGGATTACTGGGGTCGAGTTCTAGACGACGTAGATAAACACTTTGATACCGAACTCCCACGCTTCCCCTCCTACGTCGTCCTGGGGCTCCCAAATGCACTGACCTACCCATTACGATCGAGAAGGGGTTGCTTGATAGCGATAGCATTAGGTTCAGCACTGCAAAACATCATAGCACACTGGCGCACGACCCACATACCCACATATCAAGGTTGGTTACATCGCCTCTGGATGGTCCTAGGTATGGAAAGGCTCTCCCTATATAAGGCGGGGGAAGGGGCAAAGTATGCTGAGCTTTGGCAGCCGTTTTTAACTCTCCTGTCCTCGGAGTTCATAGAAATTACCTGTCCGAGGTACCTCTGGCTGTTGAGACTGACGGAGCCAGTCCCGAAGGTGGGGAACGGCGATCCCACCCCTGATTCGGGGACTTGAAGGAATGTGAACAGCTGACATGAGACTGTGGACCATGGGGGGAGGGAGGGAGGTATGGGTCGTGGGAGGGAGGGGGTTTGGATTTGTTGGGGTGGGGACGTTGGGGTGGGGGGGTGTTGGGCTTGGGTTGGGGTGAGTTGACATGGGAGAGGGTGGGCATGGGGGAAGTTCCAGAGGGTCCTGGCATCCTACAAACTTGACTTATGGAGACCAGCCATATTCTACGTCAGCGCGGGTCAGGATGGACTGGCAGGCGGGCCCGGAGCTGCCTTGGAGGACATTGCACTGCTTGATATGCGCCTGGCCCGTTCTGGGTTGTTGGCGGCTTGCTGGGTATAATCACGAGTTGCTATATACTGTGCACCCTGACCCCCTTGTTGCGATTGTAGCCAGGTATGGACTGACATCTCTGACAAGAGCTCTTGATTGCTGATGTCTGTATTGTGTTCAACTTTCTTAATAAAAATATTTAATACTAAAATGTAGTATCTGGGGTAGAACAAGTGCGCAGATCAGCAGCCAGTGCACCTACCACAACTGGTCCCTTGTAATACAGCAGACGCCGGAGACCACCAACACTTAAGGTATGTGTATAAAAGGTATTGTTTTATTTTGTAATTTTTACCCTCTTAAAGCTGTTAGGTCTCTATGACATAGTACTACAATAATACTGATATGCATGGTTATTTTACAGTTATTCCTTGTCTAATGTTTTAACAAATACCAGGCCTGCCTTCTAGAATAAAAACAAAATACATAGCTACTTACATTAAGTATAGAGTGTGTTTCATCAGCGTGGCTGTTTTCCCTCTGTGCCATGTTAACTCTGTAGTCTTCTGCCAAAGCCTGTTTAGCCAAAAAGATACAATTAGGTGCTCCAACAAATTTCAGAGTACAAGTGTAGTTACGTCCCTATTTCAATTTTTTCTCTGAACACTCCCAAAGTGTAAAAAGCGCGCCTTAAAAAATGTCATACTTTCACCGACCTCTCCCTGTTAAAGAACATCATGACTGTGCATATTACAAGACCCTCAGCGACACTTTTTGCAAGACTCCCATGCTTATCAGTCCATGCCACCTCTCTCCCCACGTAGAAGCCTCGTCGTGTCCTAGACAGGCGGGAAACTCATGGAAATAGAGTTTACGTGTTGCATTTCAATTTTATTCTCTGCACACTCCAAAGGTGTCAAATGCACACCTTAAAAATGCCATGCTTTCACCGGTCTCTCGCACACTGTCCCATCTAAGAACACCATGACTGTGCATATTCCAAGGCCCTTGGCGCCACTTTTTACAAGACTCCCATGTTTATCTGTCCCTGACACCTCTTTCTCCACGTAGAAGCCTTTGTGTCTTAGCACCCTTTTAAGGCGGTTTTTGAAACTAGGTGGTAAAATTGTTACATCAGCAAACTTACATTTTAGTTTGGCCACTCTTATGAAACTCTGGTTCGTCCCGCTCTTTCTGGGCTGCAACAGCATTTTTTTTCACCCTGTTACAGCTCAATGCCTGGTTGGTTTGCCGCCTTTTGTGGAACTTGCGCCATCTAGCACTTTCTGGGTTGTGGCAGCACATTTTACCGTTACAAAAATTTGCCTGTCCATGTTGCTGAACCCTAACGCATGCCTTACAAGATTGCAATGTTTCTCAGCCATGTCCCCACACGTAGAGCCAAAGCATCAGTTGCATAGCACAGGACTTTATTTATTTTTTCTTTTCATAATTAGTGTCATTTATATCAGAGACTTTCAAATAGGCTGTACATAATGTTGCACCAGGAAACTCACAGTCTAGGTTTGTGACAACACATTACCCAGTAAAGAACCCAGCAAGGGTCTGTTACACAGCCCCCAGCTGCCTTACATACTGGCCCCTGTTCATCATCCCTAACACATTACTACCACGTAGAAAGAAGCCACAATTGCACACCACTTGTCTTCATTTATTTTTTATTTCATTTATTTTCCTTTTCATAACTGGCATCATTTTACATCAGAAACCTTAAACCTCAGTTGCATAAACACACCTTTTTTTTCTTTTTTTTTTTCATAATTAGTGTCATTTACATCAGGCAATTTCAACTTTGGCTGTGCATGATGTTGCACCAGCAACCTTACAGTTTAGGTCTGTGACAACACATTGCCCTGTTAAAGAACCATGCACTGGCCTGTTACACATCCCCCAGCTGCCTTACATACTGGCCATGTTCACCATCCCTAACACTTTACTCCCCCATAGAAAGAAGCCACAACTGTATAACACGTCCCTTCATTTATTTTTTATTTATTTTATTTTCCTTTTCATAACTAGCATCATTATACATCAGAGCCTTTAAAATGTTTATTTATTTTTTCTTTTAGTAATTGTCACTTACATCGGTGCATTTCAACTTTGGCTGTGCATGATGCTGCACCAGCAACCTTACAGTTTAGGTCTGGACAGCACATCACCCTGTTAAAGAACCATGCACTGGCTTGTTACACAGCCCACACAATTGCATTACATACTGCCCCCTCCTGTTTATCATCCCTAAAACATTACGCATCCGTAGAAAGAAGTCACAATTGCACAACACGTGTCTTTATTTTTTTTTTTATTTCCTTTATTTTGGTTTCCATAACAGATATCATTTTACATCAGAGACCTTAAAATATGTACTTATTTTTCCATTTCATAAAAGGCGTCATTTTACACTAGAGACTTTAATGTTAGGCTGTGCAAAATATTGCACTGGCAAACTAGCAGTCTGGGGCTGATGCAGGACAGTCCACCATGTTACAGAACAATGCCTGGACATGTTGCCAGACCCCTGCTGCTGCTTTACAAGATGGTCATGTTTATCATACCTAACACATTACCCCCATGTAAAAAGAAAACACAATTGCATAACACTTGTCTTTATTATTTTTTATTTTATTTATTTTTCATAACTCTCATTTTTCATCAGAGACTTTTTAAAATTAGGCGACAAAATTACTGCCGCAGCAAACAATGGTCTAGCTTCCCGCCTCTTTTAGGGCCAATGGCTTTCCCGTCCTCTGCTGACTATCAAATAACAGAGAAAGATGCCTATACTGATACAATTTATTCATCAATACAAATCCTCATCCACATCAAGAAAATCAATTCAAGAAGGGGTATTGCTACTTAGTTGCAATTTTATTTTTTGAAAAATTTCAACAGTTCATTACAAAAACTTTTTTACTTTTTCATAAAAAAGAGAAGCATTAAGAAAATGAAACAATTACAGACACATCTCACTAACTTAAATATCTCAATCATATCACAGTCAGCAAGCATTCACCACATTCGTACCTGAATCAAACATACCACATACTGTTATTACAAGGGAAAACATTCTGCTATAACAAAGAAAAGTGTTAACTGGATCTGCATTGGTTATATAATAATTCAATACAATTATTTGAAAATAGTGAATTCAATTAGATTCCTGAATTTTATACCATTTAATAAGGAGTTAACAGGTAATGTACAAAAAATTGTGTGGAGTCTGAGGATACTAATGACTCTCAAGCAGATCAGTGGAAGAATGGCCTACGCGTTTCGAATCTCCTTCTAGTCAACAGGGATTCTCGTCAAGGCCTCACAACACACCCAACGAACTAAACGTCAATCATGTGGGGGTGGGAGCAGAATAGGCTTCTCAAAATTGACACAGCCAATAAATGGCTGAGGTGGACACCAGTTCAACAAACTTTATAGCGTGTATGGCGATATACGTGGACCTCATAAGAGTTGAATCCAACAGCCACTTCTGTGGAGAGGATGGATTCGGCGCGTTGAACGGGGGTTGTCTCCGTCGCCGTCAGCCGAGATAGCAACACTGCGTGCCCAGTAGCACGGGGGTCACAAATATATTGGAATGTTCCTTTTTAGAAAAAGATAGGGTATGGGCTGTTACTTAGTGTTTCTTCTCCGTTACGTTATGACGAGGGGCAGCGTCAGCACATACTCGCTTGGATGCGTGCGCGGTATGCTCAAGTCTCGATACGGGGAGATGTCAGTCAGCGTCTGACTGCACGCTAATCTCTCGCGCAGGCGCTAATCTCTCTGCTGACTATGGCACGCCCCTACGCCTCAGGCCACCACTCAAGAACGCCATTGGCATCAGGCACGCCTCCTAGGGGGCTGGCCTATCGCCCAAAAAAGACCCTGCAACACTCTAGGGATCCCATTCCACGGATGGACCTCGGTGCTGCTCAATCAACATCAGCCTGCAACCGCTACTAGCCATTGGACATGCCCAGACATGTCCCTGCATGCCCAGACATGTCCCTGCTGGCACAACAAACATGGCGCACACAGGTAAGTCTCTGCTCATCCATCCCACAACCCTAAACACCCCTGTAGGCCCTACTAGCTGCCTTGCCGATAGCCCTAGATACCCCACACCACCACTCTACACCATTGACACACATCCATTAATTCCTGTGTAAAGGGCACTCACATACTACGCCCGCCCCACTTCCGCGGCTGCCCTTCAGGAACCGACCCTCAGTGGCTGGACTACCGGCCCCTGGACATCCGGCCCTGGACTTCTGACCCCGGACTTCCGGAGAGGGACTTCCGGACACGGACTTCCGGGGAAGGACTTCCGGGGCGGGACTTCCGGGGTGGGAATTCCGGCTCCTACGTCACTTCCGGGGGGCGTTCCCACCTGTCAAAAAATGAATGGTGACGAAAGGTATCATTGTATTCTACTCATAGTTTAAAGGGAAATGCTGTTAAGTTCTAGTGAGAGTCAGCAACATCGGCGTTGACTGTGGGCGCTCCATCGTCCATCAGTATTTGTTTTGATGTTCTCCTCTATTGAGCAGTACTTGTACATCTATCTGTCCTGTCAAGAGAGATTCAATGTGATCTTCGGCTGATAGATGGCTGCAGAAATGGCACCGGCTTTCATTAATATGTTTTCCAGGATGCCATGATGAATGTGTTGTCTGCAAAAACATGGCTTGTACCATTTTTAAATGTATCTTGTTTATTTTCTTTGGTCATTGGGAACACAGCATGTTACAACAAGCATTTGCAATGCAATAGGTCTCTCATTTGTGGGAGTTTAAGCTATTTTTTATTGTAAATGACATTGCCTTTTAATTATGTTTTGGTTTTTGAAACATAAATAAAAGCCATTGTCATTTACAATGCCAGTAGGTCAAACTTGCGTAAATACGAGACCTATTCTTCTGTGGAGAAGTGTGGCTCACTGGTTAGAGGAGGCAGACCTGGAAGCAGAGGTCAGCCCGGGACCAGGGTTCAATTCCCGGCTCGGCGGGATCTTGAGTACTAAAATGTCCATGGACTCGACAATTCTCGTTCCGGTGCCTACTCGATTCACGGGTTCACACTCTGCGACTCTGGGCAATAGCTTACTTAATCTCCACAACGGCCCCTCGCGGCGGGATGCCTGGCTTTCACCTTGCGGATACCCTGCTGGGGTTATCTCACAGGGGAATACCAGGACGGGTTCCCTAAGCAAGCGCTTAGAAACCGCTTGGTGATTTGCGCTATATAAATTCCTGTATATATTGCATTGCAAATGCTTGTTATCTAGGCTGTTGACTACAAATCCCATGAACATAAACATGTCTGCATGAGCAGATTTACCCCTGTGATATATGGTTCCTTTGCCATGACATTGCTAGTGATTATGAAGCCATCTTAAGCATATGTACTGGGCACTGGTCAATATGAGTTACCCAGCTACATAATGGCTTCATTGAACATAGTGGTGTTTGGTATCAAACAGCTTGTCTTAATAAATCCACACTGATGCCAGTGTTGCATTTATTATGACATGCACCCAGGGGGCATCTTAGAGGTACCCCCCTGAAACCTACCAGTCATTTAGTGTGCTGACTTTCTGGACTCTTCCAGCCTGCCACCACAGATGAGTTTCTGACCCCCTGCTTGGGAGAGCCAACACTCTCAGAGGTCAGGAACAATGCCTGCTCCGAAGAAGGTGATCACACACCCTCCAGCAGGATGGCTAGTTAATTAGCATACCAAGGCCTGAGGCTTCAAAGCCTCAGCTGCCTTTGATATGAGATCCCAGCTTCCTCCAGACCTGGGGAATGCCACCCCTTGCACTGTAGTAGGCGTGTTGCATTAGCAGGCAAGGAACAGCCCTAAGGGGGCCACCGTAGGTGGACACTCGGAAAAGGGTTTCACCATCTTGTTTATGATGAAACTAGGAACTCTGAGTCAGGTTTATGCCCACACTTGCCTAGAAGTAGTCATAAAGGGGGGTAGTCACCGCAAGGGTAGGTAGACCATTGGCTACTACCTTATACTCCCCTTAACACCTCTAGATTCAGTATTTAGGTGGTCCCCTGACACCAGGAACTCAGATTCGTCTGCCTGAGAACAGAAAAAGGACAAAGAAGAGTCAACTACTCAAGACTGTGGACCAGCACCGAAATAGGCACTGAACCCTGCCTGGCTGCTGCTGTCTTGACAACTGCAAAAAACTACTCGTCCTGTCGCTGATCAACCTCCCCAAACCTTTTGAGATCTGTCCATTACTTTGCCAACTAAGCAGCATCAACCTTGAGGTGGAGGAGCCACTCTTTGCCTATGCAGGCACTGACTGCACCTGCCTGGTGCCCCATTTTAAAACCAAACTGCTGGTGGTTTCTTGGACCTTGGCCCCTACGCCCCTTAAATCCAGGAGAAGAACCCTGAAAACTGTTTGCAAGTATTTCTATATAGTGAATGTTTCTAACATAGGATAACATTACTGCGTTCGGGGGAACATCCTTTTCAACGCGGATGTTACCCCGCAGTGCTTTTACGCCGCGTCCTTTACAACGCAAGTCGTAACCAGGACTTGCGCTGGAGGGCGCTAAAGGATAAAGAATAGTATATTTACTATTCCAACACCTTCCCTACTATCCACGGGGACTGGTGTTAGAATAGTAAATTATAATATTCACTGTCTGCGCCCAACAATGCAAGTCGTTGTAACGACTGGCGTTGTTAAAGACGCGTTGTAAAGGCACGCGTTGAAACGGTACGC
Source organism: Lissotriton helveticus (assembly GCF_964261635.1). Taxonomy (NCBI): domain Eukaryota; kingdom Metazoa; phylum Chordata; class Amphibia; order Caudata; family Salamandridae; genus Lissotriton; species Lissotriton helveticus. Next base: position 1,450,981,781 of record NC_136068.1, read on the forward strand.
GTTGTACCATCATACATCCCTGCGTTCGAGGCTCAGACCTCAACTTGACTGTATTTTATATTTCTGCAAAAAATCCTGTCTCCGAAAGTACTTACCTGATCCCAATGATCTTGGTGTTACAATTATATAAAAAATCTGTGTTATTTTTCGAAATTTGTCTCAGGTTTCTTTTCTGCGTGTGGGTCTCATTTATTAACTCCGTACAAAAATGCTCAAGACTCCCCCTTGATTAGCCCAGTGCTTTAAATTGGCTGGTATTCACAGGCACGGAGTACTACCACTTCTTCTTTTTTTCCCTCTTAGTACCGCCACTTCTCCACAGCCGAGGAGAGTACCAGTCCTCACAAACTTAGTTCCCTTCAAGGTGCAGCCGTGCAGCTCCATTTTCATTTCCGCGCTCTTCATTATGAGGAGCTTGTAAGCTCCTAACATGCAATTAGATCTTGGCAAAGGCAAAAGAAAGACTTGCAGTGTCTGTGCTTTGCATTCTTGCCATTGTGCTGTCTGAAAGGAAGCTCTTTTCCTCCCTGCACTACTGCAACATCTGACTTTTGAAGGGTGAGAGAGGTCAGCAGGCGAGGCTTCAACAATTGTTGAATGGAAGCACCGAATAGAGCTAAATGAGCCGCCTGGTGGGATGCTCTTTCATCATCTTTAACAGTCTGAAGATGATCTGTGCAGAAATGCCTCCAAGAATGCACCATTGTTTACTCTGTAAATTATGAGGTGTTGCAGCACAGAGGGTGTCTTTCCCAATGGCAGCTTAAGAAACACAATTTTCAGTTTGGGTTACAAATAAACAGGGGCAGCAACATTTACGGAGAAGATACCCTGAACTAACAGAGGGCCAAGGAATTAGGGAAACCAACCGTTCATAATTTTCATGGAGTGTCCATGAATTAACCCTAATGTCCGTGTTGAAGACAAACGTCATTTGTCTGTAATTTTAGCTTTTGTGCTTAAAGACCAATGTTACACTTAAAATGCCTCAGCTGGAGTGGAAGGCCTCTTGTGCTGTGATCCCGAGGGAGGAGGGGCAGTCCCTCAAACAAGAAACAAGCCTTCGCGCCAGGGTGCCAGCTGCCTGCCATGTAAAGCAATGTAGCGATGTGCAGTTCGTAAATCTATAAATGTAAAGGCTGATTGGGAGCCAGTAGAGGTGCCATTAATTGATGGAAACAATTGAAACGACCTGAGGGCAAAGATGTATTCTTTTTGAGTGGTACTGTAGGGGGTGTTCCAAGCTGAATTGTGGAGTGCCTGATTTTAACTGACAGTTGTGAAACTGTTTGCACTAGGTGCAATATCCGAATTACTAAAATGCACACTTTGAAAACACTTTTTTTGATATTGACCTACATTTATGTCCACATTTTGTAGCAGCCTATCTTATACGATGTATAATGTAAATTTAAAATAATGATTTACACAAACATAATGCTTACTTTGATGGGCAGGAACCTCCTAGCACTAAAAATACACAAGTTACTGTACCCTGCTCAACCAAAGAGAATCCAGTCCTATGGGCTTCTGGTTGCACACACATACATCTGCAGTGATCACATTAACAAACAAAGGTTTTATAACATAAAATAGCGCATTTCCCACACAGTTTTCAAACTTGCATTTACTTTTCATTTACACTGCATTATTTTATATGCAGTTATCTGATAGTGAAAGATCAAAAAATAGTCACAGAATATTTTGTTCTTTTTAGCTACGCTTTTGATTCCACCTGACCACATCCCCATTGCACTCACGATCACATGCCGTTCAACCACTGAGAAAGTTAGTGATGTCAGCATATGTTGTCCCACAATCCCCCACCTTCCCGATGTACCTTTCTGTTTTAGACATTGTGTCAAATTAACTTGTGATCTGTATTTACTTAACACAGTGTACAATTCATCTGAGAGAATTGTACAAAAACACAGTTCTCTGGTGCTAAATGGAATTGAGAAAAATAAATTAATCTAGTCAGTTGTTTCATTGTAACATGTGCGACTAGGAAATTGGGTTCAAATTCCAGCTCACCAAATTGACTAAATTATGTGATTTAAGTCAAATCAAGTAACTTCATGTGTTTAGTTGACTTGATCGTGACATTTGAGAGCACATTCAAGTAATTCAGTTCAAGCTGGATCCTATGTAAAAACCTCACTTGTATATGCTTCATTAGCATGTAATGTTCCTCAATCCACAAAAATAATATTGGTCATGACATAAGGGACACCTGACTATTCGTACACTTTGTTCACTCATGGCTTTGTCAGTAGGGAGGATTATACATGTTTTAAAGTTCATGTTTAGGACCTTCCAATTAAAAAAAATGTCAATGCAATGTGAACTAATATACTAAATTGAAACACTCAATGTGTTAAAGAAACATTTTCCACATTTTAGAGTCATCATTATATCCTTAGTTCCGTCAGACCCCGGGAGTCGTAACGAAATAACCAGCACAAAGACTACACGAAAAACCCAGCAGAAAGGTGCGGATTAAACCGGAAAGGAACGGGAACTGGCAGGTGGTGACAGAACGTACGACGAAGGACCAAAAGTACAAGAAACCACAAGTTTCCGATGGGGCACACAGAAGCTGACTACAAGAACAAAATGGTGCCGACGGGAGTCGCCGCTGTATAAGCGACCCGCCGCAGAGCAAAACAACAAGAACCAGCACCCAACCCTCAACACACGCCCAAGGTCAGTGAGCGGCAGCTGACCACAACAGCGTAATAGATTTACCCCCGCTCGCAACTCCAAAGGAAATCCGCACACAGACAAGCAAAACCGAAACCCACACTCCCCTGGGCAGCGCCATTTTGGAAGAGGGAAAGAACGGCAACGCCCGGCACCACAAAGTTGCAGAGAAAGAAGGGTAAAAAGAGGATGCAGGAGGTAGACTGCCAGTAGACACGAGCGCATATGCAGAGCTGCCACCCGTCCAACGCCCGCATAGCAAACGGACCCAAAGCCAAATAAGGAAATCAGCACACAGGCTATCAAAACAGTAACCTCCCAGGGCGGCGCCATTTTAGTAGAGTGACAATCTGCAACGCCCGGCACCACAAAGAAGCGGAGAAAGAGGGTCAAGAAAGAAGTCGCAGGTGGGAAATGCAAGCAAACACGAGCGCCTTCACGGGGCTGTCACCCGTCCAACACCCATATAGGGAACCAATCTCTGCCAGATAAAGAAATTAACGCGCAGGCAAACGAAACCGAAACTTCCTGGGCGGCGCCATTTTAGAAGAAGGACTCAAACCTGTGCAGGAGACAGTCGCCCACTCTCAATCAGGCATGCCGATCAAGAAGCACTACCTACCACCAACAGAAGCCACAACCGCTAGCGCCTATGCTGGTGTGCCACCCGTATCACCAGATTTCCAACAGGTTCTCAAACGGCATAGAGAAGAGACAAAGAAGGCCAGGGGGGGCAAGGGCTCAAACCTGTGCGTGAGACAGCCGCTCAACACTAAGTCAGGCACGCCGAACACAAAGTACTACCTACCACCAACAAAAGCCGCAACAAAAGACTTGGCCGCAAACTAAGGAGAAAGCCCAAAGACACACCAAGGGCTAGTTAGCCAGCGCTCCTGCGCAGAAATTCACAAGAGAGGCACAATCGCTGAATGTGTTAACAACGAGTGGCAGTGAGGGTCACAAAGGAAGCTAAGGAAGGTGGAGCAGCCAAATAACACTGAGCGCGAAAGCCGGACTTGACAAAGCAACGGGGCATAAAACAGCTGACGGAATGGCAGGCAGGGAAGATAAGCTGGCACAACAGCAAAAGAAAAATAGATTAGAGAACAATGCGGAATCACCCATAAAACTAATAGCTCTTTAGACAGTATCCTCAAAAAACTGGCCGAAGTGCACGATCTAGCGAAGTCTACAAAAAAACAACAGACAAGATTGAATTAGAACTAGCAGCAATAAGGGCAGACATCCACGCAACAAACAACAAGGTAGAAGCGGTGCAACAAAGAGTAAGTGACATAGAGGACAACTCACAGGGAAGGCCATAGGCAACATCGCTAAGGCAACGGCCGAACTATGCAGACAAGCAGCAGAGTTCAAAGATCGCAACAGGAAAGGCAACATAAGAATCCTTGAAGTTCCAGAGGGAGAAGAAGACAAAGCCGGATCATGTGTCAAACTCATACAGAACCTCATACCCGCCCTGACAAAACTCAAATTCGACAACCCCTTCGAGCTGGACAAGGCGTACAGAGTCCCAGCCAGCAGACAAGCGAGCAGAGCAGGACCCAGACCTATAATATGCAAACCTATTCGATCCCACCAAACGGACGCCATCTTTGGTGTAGCGAGGAAGAACCCCAATTTGCTATGGAACGGTCACAAAATCATCCTCAAGCAGGACTATTCGAAACCCCCAGTCGACATTAGAAGAGGCTTTCTAGCCCAGAGAGACAAGCTGAGAAGAGAAAACATCACCTTCTCCTTTGCAGGCCCCACAAGATTCAGAATAAACGACAAGGGGGTCATGCTAACTTTCGAGGATCCAGGAGAACTGTCAAGATATCTAAACGGCCCACCAACACAGGACATAGAAGCTTTAGCACCAACGGCCAGGAGGGGTGCATCACTGAATCCACACACGGACTAAAGGTATAGCGGCCAGAACTAAGGAGATGGAGCACAAAGAAACGAGCTCCTACAGCTACTTCTGGAAACGGACTTTCCACACCAAAGAACTGCAACAAAACCTACCTCAGATTACAGTGACTTTGTCACAGAGCTATATATCCTTTAACTGTATCAAAATTAGATTTCATGTCAGAACGCTACAAACTACCACATACCTATTATCCCGGGGTCAAGACGGGGCGGAGGGGACCTTGCTGTCGCAGGCCCACAGTACAAAGTAGCAATAAGAGAGGGAGGAGGGTGGGGGGAGGTAGGAGGGAATTGAAGGAGGGGTGAGGGGGGTTGTTCGTCCTGTATGTCATGTCATGTCAAGTCTTGTCTGTCACGTACGTCCTGTCCATGTCTTCAATGCCAACACCTTAGATAGACCACCAACAACACTGAGAACACTTGATCCTATATACGCAGCTAGTCCAAAGCACAGACCGGTGAGGGTTAGGCTACCCACAGAGGAACCAGGCTTAGCGCACAGCAGTATTAAAAATGACACAGTCTAATAACACGACACTGTCATCAGACATTAAGATCATCTCCCTCAATGTCAAAGGTCTTGATCATCCTATCAAGAGGAAAAAGGTACTAGACTACTTAGCCAAGACCAAGGGGGACATTATCCTGCTACAAGAAACCAAACTCTCTACAGAGGAAGCAGGCAAGCTCAGAGCCAAATGGATAGGTCAGGTTGCCTGCTTGCCTGTGGTGGGTAAAAAGAGAGGGGTCATTACCCTGACCAACAGCAAATCAAACATAAAGATAGAGAATGTACAGCATGACAATGAAGGCAGACTACTGACCACACAGCTTAAAAGAGGAGATGAGACAATACTAGTGATAAACATTTATGCACCAAACACCGACGACACACCATTCTGGGAGGGGGTAGTGAAGGAACTAGAGATCAACAACTCGCACAACATGACGGTTGTGGCGGGTGACTTAAACTTGGCGCTGGACCAAATGCTTGACAGACAATCAAAAACCCAAGCACGCACACCAACGTCCCACAAGACACTAACAAACCTATGCAGCAGTTTCAACATAGTTGATCCGTGGTGACTACAACACCCCACCCTGATACCAGAGACTACACCTTCTATTCGAACCCACACAACTCATACAGCAGAATAGACTACATTCTCATATCAGGAACACACACGCACCTAATAGAACATACAGATATCGCTGCCAGAACCATATCGGACCATGCCTGCATTAGCCTACACCTCACAGGAAGACACAACGAACACACAACCCGTAGATGGCGACTTAACTTCACTACCATCGCCAAGCAAGAAGATAAGAGTAAAATCCAGAAAGCTATTGATGACTACATCAAAGACAATGACACACCGGACGTAGACCCCAACACCCTTTGGAAGCACTCAAAGCAACCATCAAAGGTGTATTATTGAAATCAATCAAAACAAAGAAATTGCCAATATTGTTCACCTTATTTGTACTACAAATTCTTGACTGCATATGAATTAAACACTTTGTGTCATGATACCTTGTTTCTGGATTGAATCTTTTTATTTTCACAATTTATTTCTTATTCATTCATTTTGGTTACATTTTCACCAGTTCAACATTTAGAAAACATACCTATACAAAAAATACATCACTTTGATCAAAATACCAAAAATCCTATACATTCCTATTCATACAAACCACAAGTCCAGACCTCACTCATACCATCTCTCGCATACAAACACACCAACAGATTATTTACATTACAAATGTATTATTCAAAGCAAAAACCATAGATCAAATTGTTTGTCAAATTTAAAACAATTGGGGGTATTCAGAAACTCTTATGGGTCATATAGCGGTCTACGCGTTTTGAACTCAGAGGTGTTTAGAGAGTACTCATTAGGACCATGCTGTGAAGAAAAAACCTTTCTTTAGTATATTGATCTTATATCAGCAGTTTCTGAGCTAACTCCTCAACTCCTCAACCTTACGTTCCCACTTCTTACCTCTCTTACAGAGAAAAACAGGGCTTGTCAGTTGCCCACGACGCTGAACAATCTACAAAAAAAGAATCAATCAGGGACCACCTTTCACCACAAAATGTCTTAGCATTGAACTTATCATATTGGTTACCCAAGTCTTGACATTTACGTGAGAATCAGGCAGTCAGCATTCATACCAGTTATTTAGGTACCAACCAAACCGTCCAAGACCTAATAGGGGCAAGAATGGCCATTTATTATGTACTATGTGTCTTAGTTGGTTTTGCAGCAATATAGAGACAGAACATCAACACAATCTTACTTCGAGTTGTTGGATCGGCGTTTTGTACAGGAATGGCTGTTATGTACGCCATCTGTAGGGAGGAACAAGAGTTGTATTAGAACTCATACTGGTGCCATTCAAGTTCAATATCTGTCCCCCGTGCGTTTCAAGAGAGACTGACTGACCTCCAAGTGACAGCGTTTGTCCACGAAGTGAATTCGGGTCCGATGGTCAAAATACAATCGGTGGTTTGTTTGAGCCGAGGCGGTCGCTTTACATGCAATGGGTCACTTCCTGATTTCCGACATGCTCCTGGGTAATGTAGTTTAAAGCATTATCGATGACAGATACGGGCGCCATCTTTTAGTCTCGCATAATGTACTCTATATTCTCTAATGATGTGATAACTGTTCCTTTCAGCAATTCTGAGTGTAGTTTACTATATTTACAATCAATACGTCTGAACTATTTTTTATGAGCAGTTGTTTTGCTTGCGATGGATCCGTCTTGGTTTATTTCGATCTTTGTGCCAATCAGGTTCACACCGCCACGGTGCACATTCCATAATATTTTATCCTTTTTAGAATTCGTTGTGTAAGTGTTAGAATCACTATGCATATGCTGAGGTGGCTATACTTTATACCTGTCAGCCCCTTCTCATTCTCAAAAGTGCTTCTGGGTGCTGTAGTGCCAAATCCGAATTTTCTAGGATGTCTGATACATTCGCCATATTTAACGGTCCAAAGATGGACTTTGCGCTCTCTATTGGACTCCTTGGTTTGTGCCCAAGGTGTTTTACAGCATGTATAGATCTATTTTCTGTGCCGCAGTATCTAATGTATTCCCTGTCCTAAATCTATGGGTGGCCCAGCTAAGAACCTGGGGGTGGGGTTTGGAGATAATTTAAAGTTTGACGACCACATCAAAGAAAATCACAGGTGTCTGTTTGGGAACCCTCAAAGCCCCGCGTAGATTTTTTCCCCTACTGCCAAGAGATGTCAAAGAGACAGTGTCGCGGGCCCTTATTCTTTCTAGGCTGGATTACGCGAATGCCCTATTTACCGGTATACCATCCTATTTGATCAAACGGCTCCAGGTGGTCCAGGATGCGGCAGCTAGACTCTTGTTTAATATTCCTAGGAGGTCTAGCGTCCGCTCTCACCTGCGTAGTCTCCACTGGCTTCCGGTGGCACAGCGAATCCTTTTTAAAGCGCTGGTTCTCTGTTTTAGAGCAACGCACGAGCTTGGACCAGAGTACTTGAGAAAACGTTTTGCTCTGTATGTTCCCAATCGCTGCCTCAGATCTGTCAACCAATGCAGGATGGTCCTTCCTAGATTTAAGTACGCTAGGCTGGGCGGTCAATCTTTATCTGTTTTGGTAGCCAGAGCCTGGAATGCTCTTCCTTTCCATCTACGCACTATGCAGAATATAGTCCACTTTAAGAAAGGCCTAAAAACCCATCTGTTTAACTTATCTATCTAAATGCTTCCACTGCCCTCCTTTCTGCTCCTCGCACACCCCCCCCACGCACCAGGATACTCGTGAGTAATAGAGCGCGCTATAAAATATTTTATAACATAACATAACATAACATAACATAATGTCCTCATATTTATTTCTCTATGCTCTTTATTGTATCCAGAGCTCTAGTCCCATGAGATTGCGGTTGTGTCATGTCGAATGTTTGTCTCAGGTGGATTTTAGTCCTTTACCTGACCCGACTGCTTCTCTGCCACTTCCTCACTTTTGTGTGCGTGTACAAGTCCCTTTTGTCTCAAGATTGTATGAGGCCATTCATTATTAGATCCAAATAGATTCAATTTAATTTGTAAATTTCTGTAAGTTCATTTAGACCATGGACGGCTGAATTGAACTTCACTATCAGCATGGCTTTTCTCCTTGATAATTTTGCTTCAAGATCACCACCTCTCCAGTCTTGCTCAACTTTTGAGATTACCGTCCAGCGCAAGTCAGTGTCAGAATGGTTGTTCAGACGCCAATGATTTACCAAAGGGGAAGTTTGTACGTTCTTTTTTATTCTGGATTTATGTTGTTGAATTCTTGTTCGTACTTCTTGGTTCATTTTTCCTATGTATAATAGGTTGCAAGGGCATTTGACTCCATAGATTACGAACCGGGACTTGCAGTTGGTGAAGGCCTCATGTTTCCATATCATATTATTATGTTTAAAGATGATATTCTTCGGAAGATGAACAGCATGTACATCCCCCACATTTGTGATGCCCTTGGACCGGAGGTAAACCAATCATTATTCTTAAAGTCGTCTGTTCTTTTTTAGTATTAAATCTGTTTATTAGAAAAGGACAGTCAGAAAGAATAGAACAAGGTACGCCTACAACTCAACGGGCCGGCTTAACAACGCACATCCGTATATGCCATATCAGGACTCTGATGGTACAATAAGTGTTAAACACAGCATGACGCCTACAACCCCAAGGGGCCGGCCGCATCTTAAAGTGGAGAGGTGGAAGGGGGATGGAAAGGGAGGACGGAACATTCGGAGCGATACTCTAGCAGCATGCGAGGTAATAGTAAGTAAATGCACCTCAGCAGCAATCTCCGTCCCCGCACCCAGCGCCCTCCCCCACCACCCAGCCAGATTATGTGATGTGGGGTAGAGCATGCATAATTCAAGTGTCCCGTTGTTCTGGAAGTGCTTTGCATGTCTCCAGCAGGTGCTTTCCACTCTCAGGCCTACCCTGTGTACCACTAGCGGTACTAACCCGGAATAAGGAACGTGGCCATATGACCCCGCCCAGTGCGGCGCAAGGCGAAAAAGAGGTAGAAGAAGGAAGAACGAGAAAAGAAGAAGAAGAACCCCCAGCCCCCCCAGAACCCCATCCCCAACTCCCCCTCTCCCCTCCCCCTCCCTCCCTCCCCCGGTCCAGGTCCGAGTCTTACTCAATAGTAGGGAGCCCCCCTTTCCCCAATTCAGCAGGTCTCCGTGTGCGATAGTCGTAGGAGGCGTAAGTACCTAGGGCACGTGATTTCTCTGAACTCCGTGGCTAGGATGGACAGGAATGGTTGCCACAGCTCCACGTACTCTGACCCCTTCCCTGCTTTGATCAGCGACAATTTCTCCATACCCAACACTGCCCACAGACGCGAAAGCCACCCCTGGAAAGAGGGAACATGTGTGGTACGCCAGAGGGCCAAGATGTTCTGCAATGCGGATCCAATGGCGATGGTAATCAGTCTGCCCCTCCGCGACCTCAGAGGGTACGTGATGGGGTTGGGAAGGCCCAGTAATACATATGCCGGGAATCTCGGGATTTCTGTGTCAAAATGTGCATCGACCTCATCTAAGACCGACTTCCAGTATCCCTGAAAGTGTACACATTCCCAGAGCAGATGCACTAAGGACCCCGCCTCCCCGCAGCCACGCCAGCAAGTCGCCTCCCTATTGTGATCCATTTTGTGCAAGCGCACCGGTGTGTAGTACCAATAGGTGACTATTTTGGTGAGGGTGTCTGTTAAGCCCATGTGATAGGCGGAGTGACGCGCGCGGTAATATATACCATCCCATTCTTTGGCGCTGAGCGTGCGTCCTAGTTCTCTTTCCCAGCGGGCTCTACCGGAGTTATAGACAAAGGAATAGCGGTCTAGCAGCATGCAGTAGAGGTCCGAGATAAGATGTTTATCCGTTTTCCTCGTGATCAGCCAGTATTCGTAGGGTCGCAATTGCCTGGCTGCCGTCTCCCATACCTGACCATTAAGCGCCCAGTGTCGCGCTTATAGGTAACGGAGGCGTTCCGTCTCAGGCAGGCCATAGATCTGTTTAAACGTTTCGAAAGGGATGATCCTATCGGTATCGTACAGGTGGAACAGGACTCTGCAGCCCGCCGGGCACCACCGCTCGTAAGCGATGATGTCTTGTCCGGGGGAGAAGTCTGGATTCTCCAGTATGGGTGTAAGTGGGGAGGGGAAAGTGGTCAACTCATGTTTAACATTAGTGCTATTCCACACCTCCAGTGGCACTCTTGTAATGAAGGAGGCATAAAGATTAGGGGGTCTATGCTGCTTACGGAGAAAGGGAATCTCCTGGAGTGGACGGCCCGCTATGGCTTGATCTTGAAACAGCCAGTGTTTCTCCGACTCCCACCGGCTCCATTCGACTAGAGTTCTCAGTTGCGTCGCTTCATAATACAAGAGGAGGTCCGGCAGTCCCACTCCTCCCTTCTCTGGTGGTAGCATAGCTAGTCTGAGTTTCAGTCTAGGTTTCCTGCCATACCAAATGAAGTGCGCCAGTTCGGATTGCGTCTGGCGGAGCCAGCCCTCTGGTGGCCGAAGCGGGATGGCCCGGAATAAATAAAGAATTTGGTGCAGAATCGTCATCTTGATGGCTGCTACCTTACCCAACCACGACGTCGGCAGATGTTTCCAGCGGTTCAGCTCTTTGCGAATAAGGGTGCTCAACGGCGTATAGTTGACCCAGACGGTGTCCCGCAATGTAGGGGCGAGGTGGATTACCAGATAGGGAACCGCCGATTGTGACCACCGGAATGGAAAGCTAGTCTGGAGGCAAGAGCGAGTGTGTGCTTCTAAGGAGAGATCTAACGCTTCCGACTTGGTCATATTGACTTTAAAACCCGATACTCTAGCGAAGGCATCGAGACCTGCCATGCAAGCAGGTAGAGAAGTTTTGGGGGAGGAGAGTGACAGGAGAATGTCATCGGCATAAAGACTGATGGTATGTGTGTAGGCCCCGAGTTTAATGCCACGCACCTCTGGGTCGAGCCGCAGCCTCTGGGCCAGCGGCTCCATGTATAAGGCAAAGAGCAGGGGCGACAAGGGGCACCCCTGCCTCGTACCCCGCTCGATTGGAAAACGGGGCGGGGAACGTCCGTTGACTTTGACCGTCGCTGTGGGAAACGAATAACAGTTAAGTGCCCATTTGTGAAATTTGACGCCCAGCCCCGCTTTCACCAGCACTTGCTCCAGGTAAGGCCAATGAACGCGGTCAAATGCCTTCTCGGCGTCTATCGTCAGAAACATATATTCTCCCGCCGTCCTCGTGGCCTTCTCTATAAGGTGTAACGCCCTTTTTGTGTTGTCTACTGTCTGGCGTTCCGGAATGAAGCCCGCCTGGTCCGGGTCAATCAAGCAAAGCATGAGCGGCACCAGCTGGGTCGCCAGGGTACTAGTGTAGAGTTTGATGTCCACATTTAGTAAAGAAATAGGCCTATAGGCCTCGCATCGTGTACGGTCCTTCCCCGGTTTGGGAATGACGGAAATGGTAGCGTCCAGCAGATCCCTTGGTATTGCCCCAGACTCCTCAAAAGAATTGAAATGAGCGGTCAACAACGGCACCACCTGCGCACAGAACGTCTTATAGAAAATTGCGGAAAATCCGTCTGGTCCGGGAGCTTTGGCTAATTTGAGGCGTGAGATGGCTGCAATGACCTCCTCCGGCCGTATCGGCCGATCTAGGGATTCTGCCTGCTCGGAAGTCAGGGACGGAAGGGGAATGGTCTCCAGGAAGCTCGCGCCCTCCGCCGGGTCCAAGGGGGACCCTGCGTATAGGGAAGTGTTAAAATCGCTAAAGGCTGCGGCAATGTCCGCGTCTTCGGTAACCACCCCCGATCTTGTGTATTAATCTCCTGAACCGCTTGGCGTTGCTGCACCTCCCTCAGTGCCTGCCCGAGAAGCCTAGCACACCGGTCCCCCCCTGTGTAGTATAGGTGTCGCACCCTCAACGCGGCGTATTCTGCCCGGTCCTGGTCTAACGCTGCCAATTGCTGTCGCACCTGTCGCAACTGTCTCCATACCCTTGGGGCCCCGGTACGCTGATGCATGCGTTTTCTGTGACAGCTCTTCTCGCTTGCGCGCTCGCTCCGAGTTCTCGGCAGCCGATACCGCTATCAATTCCCCCCTAAGGACTGCCTTGAGCGCCGCCCAGCGAGTGGCTAATGAGGTGTCAGTGGTGTTATTATGTGTTAAGTAATCGCTAATAGTCCCCTTAAGCTTTTCCACCACCTCCGCCCGATGCAAGAGTGTGTCATGCAATTTCCAGGTGCGGGGTGTGCGGGATGTCGGGGGAAGGGTGAACACTGCTAACACGGGTGAGTGGTCAGACAGGGACGCGGCTCCAATCTCAGCTTCTGTAACAAGCGCATGCAAAGGGGTGGAAACCAAGAAGTGGTCGAGGCGGGCATAGGTGTTGTGAGTATGAGAGTAATATGTGTAACCCTTCTAACCTGGGTGAGGCTACACCATAGATCCACAAGCCCCATATCTCCCAATCTGGCCACCCCCGCTGCCGAGAGTGCTCCAGTCTGTGAGTATCTTTGCCCCGACCTGTCTTGCAGAGTGTCCATCACTAAATTCAAGTCCCCCCCCACCAGGATATGTCGGTCAGGTGTTGTGGCGATCTCTGTGAGGGCTGTATTGAGGAACTTCTCTTGGCCTTCGTTTGGCGCATGAATGGAGCACAACGTGAGGGTGGACACCCCCCCCCCCCCCAGGCAGAATCTATATGCAAGCAGCCGCCCTTTCAGTTCCACTCCCTTCTGCAACACTTTCCCCTTGAATCGTTGGGCCACCAAAATCGCCAACCCGGCCGTTTTAGTTGGGGAGGAGGAGTAGAATTGGTGGGAAGCAGCGGGACCGCATCCTAGAACAGTCCTTCTGCAACAGGTGGGTTTCCTGCAGGAGACAAATGTCCGCTTTGGAGGCCTCCAGAAGGGAGAGTATCGCCTTCCGTTTCACCGGGTTGTTAAGCCCCCGCACATTTAGCTTGAGGACCCGTAACTCAGTCGGGGTCATGAGACATTCACAGGGGCCAGGCCCCCTCGCTCTACCTGCATTAGTGGGAGTCACCCTGCTCGCTAGCAAGCAGATCGCCAGACCTGGAACCTGCCCTCCCCCCGCACCCTCCCCTCCCCTCCCCCCTCCCCAACAGAACCCCAAAAGAGAAAGAAAAAGAAGAGGAAGAGAAAGAACACAGTAAATCCAACATTTCAAAACATACTTATTGTTCATCATCCAAAGGTGATTGGTGAATAGGTTAGGAGGACGCACATAGATGGAACAGGCGATCTTCCTCCAGTCTCCCTCGATGTCCGTCGGGATCGTGTCCTGGAACCACGGGTAGGTGGCCCCCTCCGGCACCAGCCAGTGAGCCCAAGGGTGTATGTTCAGAATAGACAGCTCATGCTTCCGTTGTCGCCTCCGTCACACGGGCCACCAAAGCCACCGCCGCCCCCCTTTCGCGCTGGGTGACCGTGGGGTTCGGTCTCGGCGAGGTCTCAGGTTTGCCGACCATCTGCCATTCTTGGGAGCGGCGACGTTGCCGGGAAGGGGAAACTTCAGTGTCCGGCGGGCCGCCAGGTAGGTCCAGACCCAGGAGTTCGCAGGCCGCTTCCAGCGACAGGATCTGGATGAGTTTTGATTTCCATTTAAAGATAAGTCTGAATGGGTGACCCCAGGAGTAGGGCACCCCCTGCCCCCGGAGGAAGGTAGTGACAGGTCGGAAGCTCCTGCGCTTGGCCAAGGTGGGGGCCGCAAGATCCTAATATAACACGGGCCGATGGTCTCGAAATTCCAAGGGGGAGAGGTCTCGCGCCATCCTTAGGATTTTCTCTTTGAGCTGAAAGTCGTGGACACAAACCAGAATGTCCGGAGGTGGGGCCTGGGGGCCTCGCGGCAGACCAACCCTGTGTACCCTGTCTAACTTGACCTCCTGAGGTGCTGCATCGTTCAGAATGTATTGAAAAAGCGCTTCCACGTACTCTCGCAGATCTGTACCTTCCCCTTTCCACGGCACCGCCCGTATCCGTATGTTATTTCGGCGAGACCGGTTCTCCAAGTCTTCCGTATGTGCCTGGAGGTCAAGGTTTTGTTCCGTGAGGCGTAGGACATCCTGCTGCAACCTGTGCACATCCTCCGCGGTACCTAGGTCATGGTCTTCTAGTGTCGCGACACGTTCCCCTACCGCATCGACATCTCGCCGCATTTCCCTTAGGTCCGACGCAAGCTGGGTGCGTAGCTCCGTGATGTCTTCTTTGATTGCTGCGAAAAGTTCCAGCATGAAAGCCTTGGTCGCTGGGCCCTCTGGGTCGTCGCGGTGCGGGGATTTCCCAGTGTCTGGTGACGCCGCCTGTTGCGTGACCTTCTGCCCAGTGTCCTTCGGCGGCTTGTCTTTTCTGAGTCTGGGCTCCGCCATGTCCCGGCCCCCGTTATCGGCTGGCGCAGTCGCCTCCCTGCCCGGTGTCGGGTCCTCACTGAGCGCCTTGCTGCCGCACTCCGGTGGGTCTGGACGGTCCACCCCGCCCTCTCACTCCCTCCAACACCGTGTTCTCAGGGTATCGTGGGCTCTTACTGCGCAGCTCCCACTGCGGTCAAGGGGCAAGGAGAAGTAGGCCCTAAAATGCAGGTCACCTTACCGCCAATACTGCATGGGTAGGCGTTGCAGTGTCTGTCCTCCGCTCTCTTGCCACTCACCCCACCACTGCACGGTTGGGGGGGCCGGGTAGCTATGCCTCCAATCGAGGTAGTCCCCCGCCAGGCCCTTCGGGTGCCGTAGGCCCACGCTGTTCCGCTCTGCTTGTGGCTGACGAGGTGGAGCGATGTAGGCCTCAAAATGGCGGCCGCCCCGCTGCCTGCGCTGGCTCAGGCTGTCACCCAAGGCCCCATGCGACCAGCTGCCGTTCCCCTCTGCGGCGCTCTCCTCATGCCTCCAGACCCAGGTGTGTCACACCCAGCGTGGGCGCCGACTTCCAAGGTGCCGCCGAAGGCCCAGCGCCAGTCCCACCGTCTGCAAGCCGCTCTCCCAGGTGTCACGGGTGGTGCCGGACCCCCGCCAAGGCCTGTGAGGCTGCAGACTCGGCCTCCGATTCACGGGCCGATAGAAGGAGGGGGAGAGGTCCCACCGCCGTCCGCCACTTCTTTCGCTGCCGCGGGATATGTCGCGGCAAGGTCGCGGCAGCCTGCGCTCACTCATTCCGGTGTCTGCTGTGCGCGGCAGCGCCAAGTCCGCTCCCCCTGCCGCACTCTAGACTCCGCCCTGGTCTCACGCAACCCCGGGACTCGGGGGCTATGCAGGCCGCAATCCCCAGCGGCCCCAGCAGAGTCTCCGGTGGCCGGAAAAATCGCCGCACTGCTCCCTGGCGTGTACCGGCACTCCCGCCGTACTCCCAGGCAGCTGCTAGACACCCTGCTGGGCGATATACAAGGCTTTAGAAACGCGGCGCCGGAGGGACCGAAAAGTGCGTCCTACTCCGCCGCCATCTTGGCCACGCCCCCCTGTCTGTTCTTTTTTAGGGAGAGCTGCTCATACCAGTTTGTTGGCTATGTTGGTATCTTTTTTAAATGCAAACGATGGTGGATTGTTCAAGGAAGCATTCAGATTCCGTATCAAGTGCCAATTGTTGTTCACTACTTTCTTTAACATATTTGAATTTGGGCAATATGTTGATACTAGCACCATTCTGTCTTGTTCTTTTTTCGTTCTTTTTCCAGGAGGCTTTCACGTGGTGTCCACCACGCTCTTTTCATTGATCGTTTTAATAATTTTATTGGGTAACCGCGTTGTAATAGATTCTCAGTCAATTTCGTAGCATGCTTCATATATTCATCCTTGTATTGGCAATTTCGACGAATTTGAACATATTGTCCATACAGAACATTTTCCTTGAGGCTGCGAGGGTGGTTACTCGAGAAATGGAGTGATTTATTGCGGTCCTTAGCTTTCTTAAAAATGGTTGTGTCCAGGCCTCCTTCTGAGGGGTATATTTCCACATCCAAGAACGGCATTCTTCTTTTTGAATGATTGAGGCTGAATTTGATCTCATATATTCTGTTGTTGACCCAATCATGGAACTTGAGTAGATCTTCCTCCGTGGCCGTCCATAGGAAGAATATGTCGTCTATATAACGAATCCAATGTTTAATCATCTTCCGTATGGATTATTTTTATAAATGAAGGTTTCTTCAAAGCTTGCCATGAATAGAATCATCAACTCTGGGGCAAAAGGGCATCCCATGGCGACTCCACCAGTTTGAAAATAGAAGTCGCCGTCAAAGTTAAAATAGTTCTTTTTAATGCAAACTCACCTAGTTTCAGAATAAAATCAGTTGGTATCTTTTGCAGTTTTTCTCTTGATTCTAGGACCGATTCCAACACGCCTTCATCTGGTGGAATTTGTGTGTATAAGGACGTTATGTCCATGGTCACTAACCAATGATTGTTCTCCTCGAAGTCAATGCATGTCAATTTATTGATGAAATCCGTCGTATCTCTTATATAAGATTTGACTTTGGGCAGAAAAGGCTTCAAAAAGAAGTCGACGAATTTGGCAATAGGTTCTAGTAGGGATTCGCAACCGGACACTATGGGTCGTCCAGGCGGTGTATTTTCATTTTTATGTATTTTAAACAGTTTGATCTATGGTTTTTGCTTTGAATAATACATTTGTAATGTAAATAATCTGTTGCTGTGTTTGTATGCGAGAGATGGTATGAGTGAGGTCTGGACTTGTGGTTTGTATGAATAGGACTGTATAGGATTTTTTTAATTTTGATCAAAGTTATGTATGTTTTGTATAGGTATGTTTTCTAAATGTTAAACTGGTGAAAATTTTACCAAAATGAATGAATAAGAAATAAATTGTGAAAATAAAAAGATTCAATCCAGAAACAAGGTATCATGACACATAGTGTTTAATTCATATGTAGTCAAGAATTTGTAGTACAAAAAAGGTGAACAGTATTGGCAATTTCTTTGTTTTGATAGTAGTCAGTGGCTTGGCCTTGCTGTTGGGAGCCCATACCCAGTGGTGTTTTTTCGTTCAATTTGCAGGCAAGTGCCTGTGTGGTAGCCCCTAGTGATAAACGGTGGTTATTTATGGTGTTTTAAGTGAGGTATTTTTTGGTAAGTAGGATAGGGTGCCTACGTCGGTTTGGTTACCGTGAATTGAAAACAAGGGTGACTGAATGATTAGTGTGTATTGAGTGTTTGAGGATGTCAGAAAACGAAACCTTTGCCTACAGCGAGGATCATATTAAGAACTTATTAGCAGCTCCCCCACTTTTCGATTCCGCTTCTCTAAGCGTTTCTGCTCAAAATCAGAAGGAAACTGACAAATTAGTCAGACTTAAGAAAAAACAAATTCGCACAGACCTGCATGGACATTTTCTCCTGCAACATTTACAATCTGGAACAATTCCTGGTGGACTTCAAATTAAGAATGTACCGCTGATTTTTACGGAGGACCCAATTTATAAGACGGGATAAGAAGGGATATAGTTACATCGAAACTAAATGTAGCCGTGACCTCTTAACTGTAGAAACCGCACAAAGATTATCCAAAGTTCAATTAGAAGAAATTGCTAGCTTAGAAACGGCTATTTCAACCAACCAGAAAATAGCGGATGCCAAATCCTTATTAGAAAAAGTCGAAAAAGAAATTGGGGACTTTAAGGATTATACGATAAATCAAAAAAGCAACCAATTTGAGAAGGATAAGAAGAACTTCAATTTAGAAAAAGTCTACCCATATCTACAGTCAGACTTTTACACAAGACCAGAATCACGGAAATATTTACAGGAATACCAAGGGAGGTCAACAAAAAATTTCATTACATTCTCGGATACATAATCTTCTGGCAGTAGTAGTGATGGAGACACCCCAGACCCTCGTAGGAATAATAACAGAAGGGGCTCTTATCAACAGCCTCAACAGAGGCCTTTTTTAGGAAGAGGCCAAACGAAACCCAGAGGAAAAGTGCGATACAATTACAACCATGGGAAATATCGACCCGTCGACACAACTACAAGAACTAACAATCTCTCCGATATTCAATCTTTCCCAAAAAATTTTAACCAAAGAAGAGGAGAGTGTTTTACAGAAAGGGCTGTCATTTGTTCCAACAAAAATGACAGATTTTCTCAAACTCAAAACGGAAGCGATAGAAGTCTGTCGCAAAATTAGACTAAAAACCTTTTTCTTCAATAGTCCATCTGACTCAGGACAAGAAACAACTGGGCTTCGAAATAAATCATCATTTTGTCCCCCGTCAAATAAGGTACCTAAAGAGGTGATTATATTTGAAAGAACTATTCTATCTGCTATCACAGATATGGAGAAAAAGAAAAAATGGATTAAACATAACATCACGAAATTGGAATCAGAGGCATTAATAAATCTAAAAAAAGATACGTCTGTGATTATCAAACAGACAAGGGTGGTTCTATTGTTGTCTGGGACCGGACTCTGTACACAGCAGAAGTTAAAAGACAATTAGATGATGCCACCTGCTATCGGAAAATCAACAAGGACCTGACATCGGAATTAAAAAATCAACTTCATGCAATAATCGACGAGGCAAACAACTACGGCTTCCTAGGTAAAAAAGAAATGGAATATCTAAAAAGTAAAAATCCGCGGATTCCCCTTTTTTATATTTGACCTAAAATACATAAAAATGAAAATACACCGCCTGGACGATCCATAGTGTCCGGTTGCGAATCCCTACTAGAACCTATTGCCAAATTCGTCGACTTCTTTTTGAAGCCTTTTTTGCCCAAAGTCAAATCTTATATAAGAGATACGACGGATTTCATCAATAAATTGACATGCATTGACTTCGAGGAGAACAATCATTGGTTAGTGACCATGGACATACCGTCCTTATACACACAAATTCCACAAGATGAAGGCCTTCTCGTGTTGGAATCGGTCCTAGAATCAAGAGAAAAACCGCAAAAGATACCAACTGATTTTATTCTGAAACTAGCTGAGTTTGCATTAAAAAGAACTATTTTAACTTTGACGGCGACTTCTATTTTCAAACTGGTGGAGTCGCCATGGGATGCCCTTTTGCCCCAGAGTTAGCGATTCTATTCATGGCAAGCTATGAAGAAACCTTCATTTATCAAAATAATCCATACGGAAGAGGGATTAAACATTTGATTCGTTATATAGACAACATTTTCTTTGTATGGACGGGCACGGAGGAAGATCTACTCAAGTTCCATGAATGGGTCAACAACAGAATATATGAGATCAAATTCAGCCTCAATCATTCAAAAAGAAGAATGCCGTTCTTGGATGTGGAAATATACCCCTCAGAAGGAGGCCTGGTCACAAACATTTTTAAGAAAACTATGGGCCGCAATAAATCACTCCATTTCTCGAGTAACCACCCTCGCAGCCTCAAGGAAAATCTTCCGTATGGACAATATCTTCGATTCGTCGAAATTGCCAATACAAGGATGAATATATGAAGCATTCTACAAAATTGACTGAGAATCTATTACAACGCGGCTACCCAAAAAAGTTATTAAAACGATCAATGAAAAGAGCGTGGTGGACACCACGTGAAAGCCTCTTGGAAAAAAGAATGAAAAAAGAACAAGACAGAATGGTACTAGTATCAACATATTGCCCAAATTCAAATATGTTAAAGAAAGTAGTGAACAGCAATTGGCACTTGATACGGAATCTAAATGCTTCCTTGAACAATCCACCATTGTTTGCATTTAAAAAAAATACCAGCATAGCCAACAGACTGGTACGAGCAGCTCTCCCTAAAAAAGACGACTTTAAGAACAATGATTGGTTTACCTCCGGTCCAAGGCCATCACAAATGTAGGGGAAGTACGTGCTGTTCATCTACAGAAGAAGGTATCATCTTTAAACATAATGATATCATATGGAAACATGGGGAAACATCCTTCACGACGCAGTAATGACACCGCAGTGCCATTACAACGCGGGTTTCACAACGCAAGTCGTTACCACGATTTGCGCTGGAGGGCGCTCTAGGACAAGGAATAGTGTATTATACTATCCAACACCTTCCCTACTGTATGTAGACTGGAGTTGGAATAGTAAATTACACTACTCCTAAGTCCAGCGCCCTCCAACGCAAGTCGTTGTAACGACTTGCGTTGTAAAACCTGCGTTGTGATGGTCTGCGGTGTTTTATACCGCATTGTACCATCATACATCCGGAAACATGAGGCCTTCACCAACTGCAAGTCCCGGTTCGTAATCTACGGAGTCAAATGCCCTTGCAACCTATTATACATAGGAAAAACGAACCAAGAATTACGAAGAAGAATTCAACAACATAAATCCAGAATAAAAAAGAACGTACAAACTGCCCCTTTGGTAAATCATTGGCGTCTGAACAACCATTCTGACACTGACTTGCGCTGGACGGTAATCTCAAAAGTTGAGCAAGACTGGAGAGGTGGCGATCTTGAAGCAAAATTATCAAGGAGAGAAGCCATGCTGATAGTGAAGTTCAATTCAGCCGTCAATGGCCTAAATGAACTTACAGAAATTTACAAATTAAATTGACTCTATTTGGATCTAATAATGAATGGCCTCATACAATCTTGAGACAAAAGGGACTTGTACACCGACACAAAAGTGAGGAAGTGGCAGAGAAGCAGTCGGGTCAGGTAAAGGACTAAAATCCACCTGAGAGAAAGAATAGACATGACACAACCGCAATCTCATGGGACTAGAGCTCTGGATACAATAAATTGCATAGAGAAATAAATATGAGGACATTAGATACTGCGGCACAGAAAATAGATCTATACATGCTGTAAAACACCTTGGGGACAAACCAAGGAGTCCAATAGAGAGCGCAAAGTCCATCTTTGGACCGTTAAATATGGCGAATGTATCAGACACCCTAGAAAATTCGGATTTGGCACTACAGCACCCAGAAGCACTTTTGAGAATGAGAAGGGGCCGACAAGCATAAAGTATAGCCACCTCAGCATATGCATAGTGATTCTAACACTTACACAACGAATTCTAAAAAGGATAAAATATTACGGAATGTGCACCGTGACGGTGTGAACCTGATTGGCACAAAGATCGAAATAAACCAAGGATCCATCGCAAGCAAAACAACTGCTCATAAACAAATAGTTCAGACATATTGATTGTAAATATAGTAAACTACACTCAGAATTGCTGAAAGGAACAGTTATCACATCATTAGAGAATATAGAGTACATTATGTGACACTAAAAGATGGCGCCCGTATCTGTCATCGATAAACGCTAATGCTTCAAACTACATTACCCAGGAGCATGTCGGAAATCAGGAAGTGACCCATTGCATGTAAAGCGACCGCCTCGGCTCAAACAAACCACCGATTGTATTTTGACCATCGGACCCGAATTCACTTTGTGGACAAACGCTGTCACTTGGAGGTCAGTCAGTCTCTCTTGTAACGCACGGGGGACAGATATTGAACTTGAATTGCACCAGTATGAGTTCTAATACAACTCTTGTTCCTCCCTACAGATGGCGTACATAACAGCCATTCCTGTACAAAACGCCGATCCAACAACTCGATTGTGTTGATGTTCTGTCTCTATATTGCTGCAAAACCAACTAAGACACATAGTACATAATAAATGGACATTCTTGCCCCCTATTAGGTCTTGGACGGTTTGGTTGGTACCTAAATAACAGGTATGAATGCTGACTGCCTGATTCTCACGTAAGTGTCAAGACTTGGGTAACCAATATGATAAGTTCAATGCTAAGACATTTTGTGGTGAAAGGTGGTCCCTGATTGATTCTTTTTTTGTAGATTGTTCAGCGTCGTGGGCAACTGACAAGCCCGGTTTTTCTCTGTAAGAGAGGTAAGAAGTGGGAACGTAAGGTTGAGGAGTTAGCTCAGAAACTGCTGCTATAAGATCAATATACTAAAGAAAGGTTTTTCTTTCTTCACAGCATGGTCCTGATGAGAACTCTCTAAACACCTCTGAGTTCGAAACGCGTAGACCGCTATATGACCCATAAGAGTTTCTGAATACCCCCAATTGTTTTAAATTTGACAAAAAAATTGATCTATGGTTTTTGCTTTGAATAATACATTTGTAATGTAAATAATCTGTTGCTGTGTTTGTATGCGAGAGATGGTGTGAGTGAGGTCTGGACTTGTGGTTAGTATGAATAGGAATGTATAGGATTTTTTTAATTTTGATCAAAGTTATGTATGTTTTGTATAGGTATGTTTTGTATAGGTATGTTTTCTAAATGTTGAACTGGTGAAAATTTAACCAAAATGAATGAATAAGAAATAAATTGTGAAAATAAAAAGATTCAATCCAGAAACAAGGTATCATGACACATAGTGTTTAATTCATATGTAGTCAAGAATTTGTAGTACAAATAAGGTGAACAGTATTGGCAATTTCTTTGTTTTGATAGTAGTCAGTGGCTTGGCCTTGCTGTTTGGAGCCCATACCGAGTGGTGTTTTTTCGTTTAATAGAAATCAAGGCCAGAGGAGACAGGGAGGCGAAGGTCCAACCGTCACAGCTGGAAAAAGACATCAAAAGGCTAGAGACACGACACATAGGAGACACCGCAAACCAACATATACTGACAGAACTCACAAAAAAGAAGTACAAATTCAACTGAATCCTAAGCGAACGGGCAGGGTTATGGATAAAAAATTATAAAGAAATAAACCTATGCGAAGCTAACAAGGCAGGCAAAACACTTGCGTCATACCTTAAGGACAAGCAAAGACAACACTATATCACAGCAATCATAGACACGAGCAGCAAGACTCACACCCGCCACAAAGACACCATACACACCTCCACAGAATTCTACAAAGAGCTCTACAACAAAGATGAGAACATAGATAATGAGGGAACAAAGACCTACCTTGAAAACCTAAACTTACCTAAGTTATCGAATGAAGAAGCATTTGCGCTAGGCCAAGACATCAAAACCCTCGAAGTTAGGACAGCCATTATGGCCCTTAAAGACAACAAGACCCCGGGGCCAGACGGATACACAACACCATTCTACAAATCCTTCCAGGACCAACTAACACCAATCCTAACAAAAGTCTTTAACCACTGTGGGGAAGAAGGGGAAGTAACAGAGACAATGTCTCAGGCCAATATCATAGTCATCCCCAAAGAAGGCAAAGACCCACAATGGCCAAAAAACTACCGGGCAATTTCACTCATAAATCTAGACTGCAAAATATATGCTAAATTCCTAGCTACAAGACTCAACAGACTGCTCTCACAGCTAATAGGAAACACACAGGTAGGATACATGAAACACGAATGTCAAGTGACAACACGAGGCTCCTCTGTCAAATCATTGAGTACTGCTCGAACTCATACAACTCGGCAGTCACAATCACGCTCGATACAGAAAAGGCCTTCAACAGAGTCTCCTGGCACTTCCTAGAAGAATGCATGCAGGCATACCACCTGGGGGACAACTTCACAAAGAAGGTCATGGCCCTCTACAAAAACCCCAAAGCACAGATCGCTATCAACGGCACGACCTCGACCCCTTTCGACCTACAAAGAGGAACTAGACAAGGCTGCCCACTATCCCCACTGTTGTTCCTACTAGCGTTAGAACCACTGATCAGAGACATCATAGCAAATGAGAACATAGCAGGTATAACAATAAACAACGCCACAGCTAAACTAGCTGCCTACGCAGATGACTTACTAATCACAACAGAAGAACCTGCCAAGTCCATACCTGCCCTCATGCACACCATAGACACCTACGCATCTCACACCGGTTACAAACTAAACAGAGAGAAGTCAGAGTGTATGCCACTAAACATACACATAACTAAAGAGGTATTGGGTAACTCTGGGCTAGCATTGCAAACGAGATCCATCAAATACCTAGGCATCAACTTCGGGATGAACCTAAAAAGCACCCTCGAACAAAACAAGATAAATACCCTAGACAAGATAAAGGGGCTGCTTGAAAACTGGTCGCCCAAGTATATAACCTGGTGGGGAAGAATAGAAACAGTCAAAATGATGATCACCCCAATAGTTAACTACCTAGTCAGCATGCTTCCCCTAGCACTAACTAACACCTTCCACAAGAAAACAGACCAAATTCTTAAAAAATTCATCTGGAGAGACAAAAAACCGAGAATAGGCCTCGCAAAACTGAGATTAAAGAAAGAAATGGAAATGGAAATGGAAATGGAAATGGATGTGAATTTGTAGAGCGCGAATTGCTGCCCGGAGGCGTCCAAGCGCTAGAAATAACCAAGAACCTACAAGGGGAGGCTAGCTGGGATTAGTGGGGCAGATTCAAAAGGAACGTTTTTAACTGTTTACGAAAGGTGGGGGGGTTGGAATTGGCTCTCAGGTGCAGGGGAAGGTTGTTCCAGGCCATGGATGCGTTGTAGGCAAACGTCCTGCCGCCAGATCTGGATCTTTTTATTCTTGGTGTCATAGCCAAGAAAGTCTGGCTGGAGCGGAGGTTCTGCTGGGAAGGTAGTGGGTAATTAGGTCCCGGGGGAATCCTGGGGCCCGTGTCCCAGAAGGCGTGATGTGCAATGCACATGGCCTTAAACAGAATTCTATGGCGCACTGGCAGCCAATGAAGGCTGACCAACCCGGCCCTCACTGATTGTCTGCGAGGGATGTCGAGCAGCAAGTGTGCTGCGCAGTTCTGCACTATTTGGAGTCTGCGTATGGTATACTCTGGGGCGCCCAGGTAAAGCACGTTGTTGAAGTCTAGGCGTGATTGTATTAGACCTTGTACAGCCACCTGCTTTGCCTCCATGGGAAGGAGAGGGAAGATCTTATTTAACATCCTCATGAGTCCAAAACAGGTAGCTGAGAGTCTTGTGGCCTGGGTGCTGAATGATAAGGATCTGTCCAGCCAGACCCCAAGGCTCTTGATGTTATTTTTAGGGGTTGGAGGAGGGCCTAGACACGGGGCCACAGAGAGTTGGGGAGGCGGAGATCAGGGGGGCCTAGGAGCATCAGCTCCGTTTTGTCCCCATTCAATTTGAGGAATGATGAGGACATCCAGCCCTTGACCTTTTCTAGGCATTCTTTGAGACCGCCTGAAGCAGGCATGTTGGCCTCCTGCGCCAGTGAGACCACCAGCTGCGTGTCGTCCGCATAAGAGATGATCTTAATCCCAAAAGGGCGGACGACCTCAGCCAGTCGCTTCATGTATATGTTGAACAGTGCGGGGCTCAAAGAAGAGCCCTGGGGAACACCGCACTTTAAAGGTCTGCAGGTGGACACCGACTCACCCTCGAAGACTCGGAAAGATCTATCCTCTAAAAAGGATTTGAACCACAGCCCGGCTTTGTCCCTGATCCCGGCGCTGAAAATGCGGTGCAGCAAGATGTCGTGGCTGACCGTGTCAAATGCCGCGCTGAGGTCGAGGAGGATCACTGCCACTGACCCTCCTTGGTCCAGGATCTTTCTGGACTCCTCTGTGACCATAAGAAGGGCGGTCTCGGTCCCATGTTTGGGTCTAAAGCCCGTCTGGGTGGGATCTAGTAGTTGTTGCTCTTCTAGAAAGTTTACCAGTTGGAGATTTATATATTTTTCCAGAAGCTTACTCACCCATGGGAGCAGGGAGATGGGCCGATAATTGCCAAGGTCAGACGAATCTAAGTTAGGTTTCTTCAATAATGATCTGACCATGGCCTGCTTCCAGGCGGGCGGGACAATGCCGGTTGTGATGGATGCATTTAAGACATCCCTAATGGTTGGCAGAGTGAACTGTGAGGGTGCCATTATGATGTCTGGAGGGGCTGGATCGTCAGGCGATCCGGACTTGACTTTTCGGGCTATGGAGTCAAGGGTAGCAAGGTCTAGGGAGGGGAAGTCAGTCAAGGTGGTTAGAGATTGTGGAGGGGGGAAGGTTGAGGCTTCATTGGGTTGGGCTGAGGAGGTGATGTCCCTAGGGGGAAAAGCTGAGTAGATCTTATTCACTTTTTGGTGAAAAAACTCAGCAATGTTATCACAATGGGTAGGGGATTTAGTGATTTGTAGGTTGGGTGGGGGTTTTAATAATTGTTTCACAATTTGAAAAATGTCTTTAGGTTTTGATTTGGCATGCAAAATCCTGTTCGAGAAGTAGGCAGCCTGGGCAGCTTTGACTTCTATTTTATATTTGCTAAGTGACTCTCGGTAGAAGGTTTTATTCTCCACCGAGTAGTCCAAACGCCAACGTCTTTCCGATTTCCTGCACTGACGCTTCATGTCCCTGAGAGCTTCTGTATACCAGGGAGCAGTTTTGTGAGGGCGTTTTAGCGTGATTTTCTTTTTTGGTAGTGTAACATCCAGGGTTTGAGTAATTCAATCAGCGTAAGTTTGGTTGGCTACGCAAGGGTCTTCATTATAAGGGGGGTGGCTGCTGGCAAGGTTGATAGACCAGTCGTCAATTGAGATGCGAGACCAGGCTCGCATGACCCTTGTGGTGGGTCCGGTCAAAGGGGGCTTAAATGAGGTCCAGTCGAAGGGAACCAGAGAGTGGTCTGTCCACGGCAATGGGATTGGTGGCCTGGCTACAAGGTCAATGCAGTTGCTGAAAATAGGGTCCAGCAGGTGGCCCTTGACATGTGTGGCGGTCTTCACGTGTTGGGTGAGTTGCAGGGCTGCCAAGTCGTCAGCCAGGGTAGTTGCTGTGAGGTCTGAGGAGGAATCGAAGTGAAGATTAAAATCACCTAGCAGGGTGAAATTGGACGAGATGCTAGCCCGTTCCGCCAGGCTCGCAGGTGGGCACTATGGAACTGCTTAGGGGGGCGATAAATAAGAGTGCCTGAGAAGCAGCTATTAGGAGAGAGATTGATGTCAAAGGTAAGGCTCTCACAGTCTGGGATGGTTTCAAAGGTGACTCGAAATTGAAACCGATCTTTATAGATAATGGCCAGGCCTCCTCCCCTCCCTTTTGGTCGATCTTGCCACATGATTTGGAAGCCAGGAGGGAGGGCGACGGCTAAGGCGGGGTCGGACTCAGAGGTAAGCCAAGTTTCTGTCAGAAACAATATGTCTGGCGTATGCTCCTCTATCAAAAGTGCAATTTCAGCCTTATGTTTCGGCAGAGAGCGGCAGTTCAGTAGGAACATATGGAAGTCATGGGTTAGATCGGCGGGGGGTTTGGGTTTGAGGGAGCACTTACATTTGGGGCAGGCTTGTGGCATAAAGTCAGCACAGTAGGGATGCTGGGTGCAGCCAATAGCAAGAGGCCTGAGGCTATACAGAGTTTCCGCACTATAGTACCTGGGCTCTGGTGACTGTAATGCAGGGGTTATGGCCCTAGGCACGGGCTTGGCGCGGACGAGCGCAGACGAGCTTGCCTTATGTGCGCCTTCGGCGCGCAATCGTCGCGCCCGCTGCGCTCGTCCGCTGCGCTTCCGGTAGATGCACATTCTTGTAGGTCAGGGAGGGGGAGGGGCGTGGCCTCAAGGTGGGCGTGTCCCTGATCACAGCGTGGGGAATGGCGGCTGGGATTTGCCCAGGAATCTCCTCTAAGCGCTGAAGTCCGCTGCCTTAAGGAGTGCTTGCAGACAGTAATCGTCTGCAAGGAAGCTGGTGAGTTATAGTTTAAAAACAAATAAACAGCAAGTTAAAACAGAGAGCGTTCGTTCGTGTCTACTCCTGGCTGAGCAAAAACTAAGGAAATCAAAAAAGGGGGAGTGAAGAGGTGGTGCCGATGGGCACCGAGGTGGGCACGTCCTCCTCTTAACAGGGATTCAGGTCAATCAAACAAGGGCCACCTCACATTGGGTGGGTGTATATCCGGATGTCATTGGAATACACCTTCTTTGTTAAAATACCCCTCACACACCAAAAGGGCCCTTGGTGTCATGCTTCATCATCGGGGTCTTCCCGTCCCGCTGCGGGGCGGGGCAGTGCTGCGACAAGCGGATACGCCGGAGCACCTTTAGGTGGAGGTGCTAAGTGTTGGGAGTGAGTGTCAGTGGGGTCAGGAGTGATATGTTTGTGAGTTGTTAAAAAATACCTGGCCTAGTGGAAAAAGAAAATTTTATTAAACACTGGCTGGTATTATTAAAAGAAAAGTGAAGCGGAGAGATGGAGCTGATTAATGGGCTCTCTCTCCTATGTGGGTCAACATGTTTCGAGGCACAAGGCCTCTTCGTCAGGACCTTGGGGGAGATCCCCCTGTCACTCACTAGTGTTTTCTCCACAGAGGTAGAAAAAGTGTATATACAAAAAAAGTGAAAAAAGACTATGTGTGTAACTACAATTAATAATTACAACACTTTTATGCTACCACACTAATAATGTAGTATGCCTGCAAGATAAGAAAAACTGATTAAAATTGCGCCGATCCCAGAATGCGCTTAACTCTAAGTCACCTGTAAGGGAAAAGAGACACACACACAGATATATACCAGTATGCAGTAAGGGATCAAGCATGAACAGTGAACGATATTGAAGCATATCTTCAGAAACATATAGTCACACACAGAGTAAGTGATACATGGGGGATGTGAATAGCCAGGGGTGGAGGAATTCAAATACATACTTATCAATAGAGGGATCAATGCCTCATGAGCCAGCTTAAGACAGAAGGGTATGGTGGGGTCCCAACTGCCTCTGTTTAGCCGGTTCCTAAGCCCTGAGTCGCGTGCCTTCCGCGAACACTACCATTGCGGTAGATGGACGCATGCGCATGCGCCGGCCACAGTGTCATTTCGACACGCATGCGCGCAGCACGAGTAATCCGGCACATGCACTGTACATCACTGCGCAGCGCCGGGCCTGTCTAAATCCGTCCCCGAGTATACCGGGTTAGAAGCGGCAACGGACTTCAGCATTAAGTCAGGACCCGAGCTCCGGATCTAACAAACCTAAGATCGGAACTGCCGATAAGGGAGCGGGGGGGTGGACCTACCAACCATTCAAATATGGCCGCCCGCCTCACTATCCTTTTGGACCCTGGCTAATTCGGCGGGCTTTCCGCAGTTAATTGATCAATTATCCAATTACTGAAGTATATAAAAACTCGCCGCTCTCCTCCTCCCTCATAACCACGGAAGCAGCAGACGAAGGAGGAAGCACGAGCGTGCGAGGGGCTCAGTAAGTACGGCATAGCCGTTCTCAATAGGACGTACTTATGTATCCCAGCAATACCCTTACCTGGTGATACAATAGATGGGATAGAATTACAATGTACCCCCTTTTTCTTCCCCTCTGCAGTTGGGACCCCACCATACCCTTCTGTCTTAAGCTGGCTCATGAGGCATTGATCCCTCTATTGATAAGTATGTATTTGAATTCCTCCACCCCTGGCTATTCACATCCCCCATGTATCACTTACTC
Source organism: Lissotriton helveticus (assembly GCF_964261635.1). Classification (NCBI taxonomy): domain Eukaryota; kingdom Metazoa; phylum Chordata; class Amphibia; order Caudata; family Salamandridae; genus Lissotriton; species Lissotriton helveticus. The sequence continues at coordinate 1,451,011,787 of NC_136068.1, forward strand.
TGTGTGTGACTATATGTTTCTGAAGATATGCTTCAATATCGTTCACTGTTCATGCTTGATCCCTTACTGCATACTGGTATATATCTGTGTGTGTGTCTCTTTTCCCTTACAGGTGACTTAGAGTTAAGCGCATTCTGGGATCGGCGCAATTTTAATCAGTTTTTCTTATCTTGCAGGCATACTACATTATTAGTGTGGTAGCATAAAAGTGTTGTAATTATTAATTGTAGTTACACACATAGTCTTTTTTCACTTTTTTTGTATATACACTTTTTCTACCTCTGTGGAGAAAACACTAGGAGTGACAGGGGGATCTCCCCCAAGGTCCTGACGAAGAGGCCTTGTGCCTCGAAACATGTTGACCCACATAGGAGAGAGAGCCCATTAATCAGCTCCATCTCTCCGCTTCACTTTTCTTTTAATAATACCAGCCAGTGTTTAATAAAATTTTCTTTTTCCACTAGGCCAGGTATTTTTTAACAACTCACAAACATATCACTCCTGACCCCACTGACACTCACTCCCAACACATAGCACCTCCACCTAAAGGTGCTCCGGCGTATCCGCTTGTCGCAGCACTGCCCCGCCCCGCAGCGGGACGGGAAGACCCCGATGATGAAGCATGACACCAAGGGCCCTTTTGGTGTGTGAGGGGTATTTTAACAAAGAAGGTGTATTCCAATGACATCCGGATATACACCCACCCAATGTGAGGTGGCCCTTGTTTGATTGACCTGTACTCCTGGCTGAGCCTCAGGAGGGTCCAATGATATTTTAACGCGCTAGCGAATCAGCACGCTTTTATGCTAGTGCGGGGGGCGTGGCCTCAAGGTGGGCGTGTCCCTGATCACAGCGTGGGGAATGGCGGCTGGGATTTGCCCAGGAATCTCCTCTAAGCACTGAAGTCCGCTGCCTTAAGGAGTGCTTGCAGACAGTAATCGTCTGCAAGGAAGCTGGTGAGTTATAGTTTAAAAACAAATAAACAGCAAGTTAAAACAGAGAGCGTTCGTTCGTGTCTACTCCCGGCTGAGCCTCAGGAGGGTCCAATGTTATTTTTCATAACAAGGGGGCCTCAACGTCGCAGACCCTAGAACCTTCCAGAATGCCGCGGTAGCCAGGCAGGGGATGCACTGGGTGCTCCATAATCAACAATACACTCCGGCCTGGCTATTACTAGAAAAAGCCATCCTCGGCAACACCGACCCACTTACTCTCCTAACCACCAACAAAAAGGCACTAAAAGGGAACCCGATATTCAAAATAACAAAACAGGCTCTCCTCAAGGTAGACCAAAAACTAGAGATAAGCATCAAAAACTCCTTATGGGTAACACTCTGGGCAAACCCCAAAATCAAATACAGAGGCAGACTCCTTGACATAACAACATGGAAACAAACAGGCCTCTCGCACCCAGCTCAACTGGAGGAGAAAGGCATGCCCCTCATGTTCAACAACATGAAGGAAAAGCCTACCCTCCCTGACTTAGAGCTATACAATTTCCTGGCTATTAAATCTGCCATCACAAAAGCAAATCTAAATAGGCTGACTCCCTCAATATTCCAATACATGGAAAACATAAACAAGACCGGTCACCAAGTATCACAGCTGTACAAACTCCTCCGCCCAACATCCACAAAACTCAACGCCAAAAACACAGGCTACTGGGAAACACAGATAGGCTCGAAACTTACAGAACAAGAAATACAGACCATATGGAGGGCCCCTACACGCAACATAATATCACCGGTACTTGCCCAAACAAAATTCTGGCTGCTGCATCAAGCATACTGGACACCAGTTGAACTAGCGAAGGTAGGTCTAAGAGAGAATAACCGATGCTGGAACTGTGATAGAGAAACAGGGGACCTAGCCCACCTTATCTTCTACTGCAGCAAGGTTAGCAAATTCTGGAAGAAGGTGTTCGACTATATGAACAAGATCCTAGGCTGCACCCTGAAACAAGAATTCAGCACTATAACCATAGCACACCTCAACACAGACGTTTCCTCACAACAAGACAGAAACTTTCTTGACTTCCTCCTCACTAGTGCAACAAAAACAGTGCTTGTCAAGTGGAAAGACACCACCAAGGCCACCTTTAAAGAATGGCTGAACTGGGTGACGTACCTAAGAGGAGCCGTCTCAACTGCACTAAGACACACACCCTGGAGAAACACCAACAGAGAGATGTGGTCATCCTTAGATAGCTTCCTTGACCCATACAAACCACCGTAGATAGCAGCGAGAAAGCAAACAGCGAGAACCACCCACAGTGTTCGACGGTCGATCCACAACCAATAGCCGAACGCCTATATGTTATATGTATACGTTATATGTTATAACCAGCACATGTCTGTAAGATGATGGTCCTGTTCAACGGTACCATAAAGGCTGCATGCTCATAGGGACATTCAAATGCCAACCAAGAACCATCTACCAAACGCTTTTATGTAAAGCCAAATGAAAGAGCAACATTTTCTTAATGCTACATGTATATGTGTATCTTGTCAAAGAAAAATAATAAAAATATATTTTTTTTAAAAACAACTTAGGGATTAGCCAGGCTTCTGGTTCAGGCTTGGCTTGACTGCAGAGGCATTTTAAGACATGGGCAATTTTCAGAGGCACAACAATCCACAAGCACTACCAATGGACCATCGCACCAGAAGAGTTTGCTAGGGTTGGAGGGTGCTGCTTATTCAACCACTTGACAATGCCTCTTCTATTGCTGGTATGCAATGCTTTTCAGTACTCATGGTGGGCCTATCTGATTTTAGAAATTGTCCTGCCTTGTTTTTCTCTTTCCTATTTGTCCGTTTTTTAGCAATGACCCTTTGAATCAGTTGCTGTGAAACCCCGATCTGATCTTGACTTCATCCTGCTCTTTAATTCTCTCTCTGGTTGTCGAGTTCCCAGACTTGAGATAAATATAGAGTCCCTGACGCACTCTCTAATGCAGCATTCAGACATTCTTGGTGCTGTGAGGCTACAGACAAGGTGGGAGTACCTCACATCTTGACATTTGGTATGAGACTGTCACCCACACCATCTGCTCTGCCTCATTAATTTTCTAATGAAGGATCAGGTGAGCCAGATGTGTTAGTTCAACTTGCCTAAACTAGCAGAAGGTAAAAAAGTCACTTATCTAAATGTTTCCCAAACTGTTTGCCATGTGTATTGAAGTGTTTAGAAACTTAATCAAAATGTTGCTGTTTCTTTCTCTTCCAGAAAGATTGGGTATATTTGAATGGGAGTGATGCCCTTGACACAGTGCTCAAGGGTATCAATTTACTATTGAACTAGGACAAGGACCTAGAGGCAATCTCACACACAGCTCAGTGAATAATTAGTGCAATATAAAACATTGTAATTAAATGCACTGATAAACCAGTTCGGTATGGCGGCTCCTCCTTTTGTCCTGAATTTTTCTCCTGAATTTTGACCCTTTGTCCTAAATGTTTTACAGTCCCATCCTGAATGTGCCACCAGGCGAAGTGTTCACCCTACAAGGAATGCAATGGGCCATCATTCCTCCTTTGAGAAATATGTGATATTTATTATCATACACTCACAATTTTGGAAGAAAAGAAACAACGACAAACTAAAGTAAGCAGTCAACATTTCCTCTCCAAGATATCAAAATATGTCCTTTAAGCAGGAACATAAGCTTTCTGAGCAAAGGCCGTATCCCATGGACCACCCCTATAATCACTCCTGCTGCATGGAGCATGTGCTTTCCAGAATGCTATTGGTTATGTGGAAGTTTTCTGCACATATAGTGAATATAAGACTACTAACAATGGCAATGCAAGTGCAAAATGGATGCCTGACAGATGATAGAATTATCTTTGTATCTTACCCTTCCCTTAGCCCCACCAATAGCACCAGCCTTAGCCCCGCCAATAGCACCACCCTTGGCCCCACCCCTAGCATCAACATTAGCCCTGCTCGCTAACCACACCACTAGCTTGATTTGATGAGTAACTGCACTTATTTTTGCCCATTTAAAGCACTGGATAGCCTAAGCTGCTCATCCACACAACTACTAGAAGAGTTCATGGGATTATTAAAGTAAGCCTCGGTAAACCAATAAGGGTCATCTAGACTATTTGGAAGGTGTACCCCTACATCTGGTGCACTACATAAATAGAAAGCATTTTACAATAGAGACCTTAACTTGAAAACCTGCCCCATCAAACTTTAATAAAAGTAATTGATGGAAATGGTGAATGCTGGAGGATCAAAGAGATCAGCTTGGAGACCATTGTGTTTATTGAAAACCAGGCCTTAGATGGGCTATATAAACAAAGCTTAGAGACCTTTAGTTGATCCATTTCTGTGGAGGAAGCTAGTGCAGAAGGAGCAGACCAGGTGAAATAGATTGTGCATCTTGAGTTTCAAAACTATATGGGCCACATCATCTGTCTATACGTGCAACCAGTAGTAAGCCAAATCATAGCTGTGGAAACCAAAATACACACACTGCAATGCCAAACTTTATGGTTAATGATTAGAGAAACTCAAGGGTGTAGGGGCTGTTTTCCCCCTCAGGTACATTTGTCAGACCCTCATAAGTATATAGTTGAACTGCTGTTCAATCAGTAGCACTTTACAATTGTTCAGTTTCGTTTTAGCAAACACAGTCACTGGGTACTTAAATGCACCCTGGTGACTCATCTTACACCTAATAGGTCTTAAACTGAAAGATATCTTAATTTTAGAGCGACCCTACGACTTATCGGCATCCTGTACTGAGGAAATGGAAGTAGCACTGACAAAGACCTCTGCACCCTCTTACTCCGGAAAGCTATTGCCCATCAAGATGGAGTTGGCAGACACCCAGCGGACCTGCTTAACCTCAACATGTATAAGCGTGGCCGACTGCGGCTCTGGCTCCCGCTGCAGGAATTGTAGGATGGAAGACCACCTGCCAGCGAGAAGCCCCAAACAAGGGAAGAAGTTCTGCATCTGCGGGAAACTAATCACTTCACCAGCATCTGCTGCAGTGGCAAGAGAAGGCCGAAGGCAAGAAGAAAAAAAGCATTGTGTGCTCAGCGAACCTTACCCTCACTATTGACAAGGGAGGAAGATGCAGGCACAGGGACCATGCATCATGAACATGTGAAGACCAGAAGGAGAGACTAACAATGAAGGGGAAGCGTTCTCTCATTTCATACACCTCACCAGAAAGCAGTGACAGGCAATCCCAGCTGGTATACGAGGTCTTGATTACTGGCACAACAGTCAAAGCTCTAATAGACACTGGGGCATCCGTGAATGACACAAACGTGAGGCTATGCAATCGCCTGAAACCGCTGTCTATGCTATCACCAACCAAGACCAAAATCTACACCTATTGAGATCAACAGCCTCTCTCATTGGCAGGAGTAATTGATGTTGTTGTGCAAAAACAACAAGGTGATGGATGCAATGCTTGGATTAATCTCAGCCACTGGCATTTGCTCGGGCCACATCACAAGCATTGTTTTTCGCCCACCATGCCACCTCAGTTTGAACCTAGCCATATGCAAATCAGTCTAGATCATGTTCCTCATCGGTACAGTCCAGCCTGAATTGCTAGGTCAGGTCCTCGCAGAAATGGAACACAAGCGACCCAGGACCGGTGTTACCCTTGTTATGGGCTCTTCAGTATGGTTCCCGTGGCACAGTGAGCCTGGGACTCATGTCTTGGCATACGTGGCGCACGTAGGGTGTCAAATGCAAAAAAAACAAGGTGCTGGATGGAATGCTTAAATTAATCACAGCCACTGGCAATCACTCAGGGCTGCATTCCAATCCATCGTTTTTCGCCTACCATGCCACCTCAGTTTGGACCCACCATACACAAATCAATGTTGACCATGTTCCTCATGGGAACAGTTCAGCCCGCACTACCAGGCAAGGTCCGCCCTGAACCGGAATACAAGCAACCCAGGGTCAGTTTCGCTCTTGGTATGGGTTCAGCCAGGTTATCACTGTTCCAGTTCAGGGGGGACATGACTTGGCAGTTTGGGCTGGACTGTTTCCATTGGAGCAGGGTCAAGACTGATTTGAATATAGCTGGGTCCAAACTGAAGTGACATGGTGTGAAAAATAAAGATGGAATGAAATGCAGCCAGAGTAATTACCAGTGGCTAAGATTAATTCAAGCATTCCAACCATCAGGTGTGTGCATTCTTTGATGTGCTGCCCTAAGTAGAACAAGTATGTCCAAACATGGGTACCATGCACACCGTGTTACTGGAACCAAGCTGTACCCAGCTAATGGGGCCATAGCTAGGGCGAAACCTATCCTGGTTCGTTTGTGTTCTGGTTCAGGGAGGACCTGACTTTGCAGTTTGGGCTTGATTGTTACCATTGGAGCAGGGTCAAGAATGACTTGCATATCGCTGGGTCCACACTGAGGTAATATGGTGTGCAAAATAACAATGGATTGGGGTGCGCCCTTAAGTGGCTGAGATTAATTCAAGCATTCCATCCTTCATGCCCAGAAGTGGGTCCAGTGCACACTGTGTCACTGGAATAAAGCTGTACCTGGCTGATGAGTCCATTACTAGGGCGAAACTGGTTCTGGGTTGCTTGTCTTTCGGATCAGGGAGAACTTGAATTCTTTGTTCGGGCTAGACTTTTCCCACTGGAGCAGGGCCAAGACTGATTTGCATATAAGTGGGCCCAAACAGAGGTGACAATTTGTGCAAAATAACAATGATTTGTGATGTGGCCCCAAGTAATTAGTGGCTCAGATTAATTCAAGCATTCCATACATTGCTTTTTTGTATACTCTGATGTGATGTTGTTGTGCAGCATGGTGAGAAAAAACATCAGCTAAATTCCAAATCACACAGGAAAGTGAAGAGACACTACTGGGGTGCTGACACATCCCACGCCAGTTGCATAGTATGTTCCCTACTGGCACCCCCATTTGCTGCTATTTAACTGACTGGTTCCCCCCTTCATTGCTCGCTCGGCTGTGTTCCTGGTCAGTGTTGAGTTTTCGTTGCGTGGTGATGAGGAAGGTTTTGCAGGGGTTCCCTCCTGTTCATGCAGGGGTCTTTGGGTTTGCTTGTTTGTCATTTAGTTGTGCCTTAGGTGGTATTGGGCTTCCTTGTTTTCCGTGCAGCCGCTCGGGGAAGACTCACTGGTCTCGATTGCGGCTAGAGCGGCCATGCAGGCCACATGACTGGAGGCAGGTCATTCAGGTGATGAAGGCCCGGCAGTGCTCTGATTTGCAACACGGGCATCAAATGACTGGAGGCACGTCATTATGGTGACGGAGACGTGGTCTGTTTCTAGCACGTCCTCAGTCAACCAAACGCTTTGGCTTCAGTTTTCCCTTTTCCCGCATTGTGAAGGAATCTCCAATGCCAGCTCCTTTTTTCCTGGGTTTCTGCCTTTTCCGATGGGTCTTTATTCCTGGCGGCTGGATGCAGTACTGTTCCCTGCTACATGCAGCTTTGCAGGTCCTCTACAATTCGCAAGGAAGCGTAAGGCTGAAAAGCATCCTTTTTTCCCTTGTTTATACTTCACTATCCCCTCCAGGTCAGTGCACTGTGCCTTAATCTACAATGTCTGGGGTAGTTTCCCGCTTCCTTGGACTTCCTGTAGTGAGTTAACCCCCTCAGATAAGCCCTGTTCGCAGTCCCTCCCAGGTAATCTTTGCTTACTTCTGGGGATATAAGACTGTTTTTCTTCCCTTTTTATTGTTTTTGTTGTTTCCCATGGCTGTGGCTTGACGTCTTGATTTAATGTTCCCTACGCTACTAATAGGAACATTGTTGTGGAATTATTCCTATGGATTAATGTAAGAAAGTGGCTCTATATATACTGGACCAACGTAAGGTACAGTGTGTATAGAGTCCTCAGTCCCCAGAGGTATGACAAAGGTTAAAGTTAGATATAACCGTACTCTACAAAGTTTTAGCTCGGTCGAGCAGTAAGGCAGTATCAGAGGACAGTGTAAAGCATTTGTTGTACACACTCAGTCAGCAAAAGGTTTCACACACTCAAGAACTGAACTCTAGGCCAATTGTTTTTATATCAAAAGATATAGTTGTTTTATTTTAGAACCAACGGGTATCAAAATATACTTTTCTCAATATGAGTGACTTTAGGTAATTACTTTGCAGAAAGGCAATAGACTTTGTAAGTACAATAGTTACAGTGGTTGCAATAGGCAACACAATTTCTAAACACAATTTAACATTGAGCTCAATAGGTTTTTCCTACATAAATACATTAGGTTACTTTAAGGATTACTTTTCTAACCACAGGACTTGATCCTGGATTCAGTCCCGGGACCTAAGATATAAACAGTTAAGTAAAAGCGTTTTGGTTACAGTTGTGATTTTTAAAGAATATAAATGTATTTTCAAAGTTGACAGAACCTTTTCAGTGAAAAACTAGCAATGTTATCCTATGGAAGGAAATTCAAGTCACAGGTAAAGTAGGTTCTCGTTACTTTTGTAATCCAGTACTGGATTCCTAGGTTCAGCACTGGGACCTCTACCTAGGTCAGGTAAGTAATTACGGTTTGATAGTTGGTACGATTTTTCAGGAATATTTCTAGTTTGCAAAAAACGACACTTAAAAATGTAACTGAAAAACAATCAGTGGTTTCCTATGGCAGAAAATTCAGGTAACTGGTAAGTACAGTCAGGATTACTTTTGCGGTTCAGTACTGGGCTAAAAGGTACAGTACTGGTTTCTCTCCTGATCACAGGTGAGTAATTCGAAATTCATTATTTGGCTGATTTTAGATGAATATTTTAAAGTTTCAAAACTCCACACTTAGAAGAAATTTCAAGTGAAAACCAGTCAATGTTAACCTATGGAAGGAAAGTGAGTCATCAGCTTTTAGGTAAGTACTCGACTGGTGGAGTTAAGGTTCTGGGGATAGACTCAGGGGTCTTCCAGGGTCGGAAAGGTACAGTAGTTATACACTCAGCGGCACAGGGGCAGCCGGGTACAGAGAGAGTAGGCCCAATGCAATCCAACGGAGGGTAGGGGGCCTTTGGTTGGTGGCTGCAAGCAAGCAGGCCACGCGACTGTGGGAGCTGGGCTCCTGGTCACTTACTCAGGGAAAGTGGGGAAGTAGAGTAGAGTAGTTGTTGCACTTCCAGCGGCTGCAAGCAAGCAGGCCACACGACTGTGGAAGCTGGGCTCCTGGTCACTTACTCAGGGAAAGTGGGGAAGTAGAGTAGAGTAGTTGTTGCACTTCCAGCGGCACTCGGGTGGCTGGATGCAGGGTGCTTTTGAGCCGCTGGGCGCTCAATGTTATCCAATGGGAAAGTTAAAAAGTGAACAAAGGCTGCAGACACGGGGACGGAGATTCTTCAGGTGCGACCACCACTTCGAGAGGTAAGTTGGGATCTTGGAGAAGAGGTAGGTATCCCAAAGGAGGGCACAGGGGGCCGCGGGGCGTCGGGTGCAGGGGTGTCTTTTGGTGCCGGGAAATCTTATCCTCGGCTGGTCGCGGTTGGAGGGATCCTTGGTTCTGAGGCTGCAGGCGTCGTCTGGTTCATCGAGGAGGGTCTTTGGGCACTGGACTTCGGGTCCCAGTCTCCGTGGGGATGTCCTCGTGGTCTTGGGTCACTCAGGCACAGGCCGGGCTTGGCGGGTAAGGAGTGGGCTGGATTCGCGGTTCATGGCTGGCACCAGGGATATTGCTGTTGGAGCAGAACCACTGCTCGTGGGAGTCCCAGTCTTTTGGAAGGTTCAAGGCAGGCAGGTCCTCCGGGGTTGTTGAGGTTGCTGTCCACAGGAGACGCCGGAGTTTCACAGGAGCAGGTTCAAGGATCAACAGGCCTGTAGGGTTCTGGGGCCAAGTCAGTGGGCGTCGTCCTTTTGTTAGCAGCTGCACGGCAGGTCTAACTGTTTCTTGGTCTTCTTGTTGCAATCGGGATCTGAGTAAGGAAGGTTTAGGGTGCCCCTAAATACAAAATTTAGGGGCGTTACAGGTAGGGCAAGGGATGGGACCAATGGGTCCCTGTCCTGGGGTGGGTACAGCACCTAGCCTGCTCCTCTCCTGTGGGAGGGGGCAGGAGCCTAGCTGTGATTGGGCAGGGCTCCCCATCTTCAAGATGGGCGGAGCCCGGAGTCGTGCTTCACCTCGCCTCTCCCACCTGAGGGGTGGGGTTGGTATAGGCTGGCACACCCCCTTTCCTCACTTAGGGTTTCCCGCCGTTCTTCCCGCCAGAGTGGTGGTCAGAACTGGTGGGGCCAGTTGCTGAGTACAGCAAGTGGCCTGGAGAAGCTCAAAAGGGCAGTATGCCTTTGAAGCTTCCCCTGCCCATCCTGGGGGAGGAGGCTTGGCACCTCGTCCGAGGATGTGCATTGTTTCAGGCCCCAAGAGCGGCAGGCTCTCGACCCAGGGGTCCAGAAACATGTCTGGTGGTGGCAGCCTCGGTAGCACACACAGTCAGGACACTGGGAGTTGGTTAGGTTTCAGGGGCATATCTAAGATGCCCTCTTTCGTGCATTTTACATTAAATCCCACACTGGCATCAGTGCGGGTTTAATGTGCTGAGAAGTTTGATATCAAACTTCTCAGTCTTCAGTGAAGCCATCATGGTGCTATGGAGTTCGTAATGACAACCTCCCAGCACCATATACTCTTAATGGCAGCACTGCACTTACAGTGCCCAGGAATGGCCCTGGGTACTGTAGGGGCACAGGGTTCATGCACCTGTGCCCACACCACTGGCATAGGGCACCCAGCTAGAGGGGTGACTGATGGAGGCCAGGGCAGTGAGCTTGTGGGCATGGCACACAGGGATGTGTGCCATGTTGACTCCCTGTTTAGTTCTGTACTTAGACACTCAGCCTGCAAAGGCAGTGTGTGGGTGTCAGGGCACAGGGCCCCTAAGGGTGGCACAATAAGTGCTGCAGCCATTAGGGGCCTTGCTGGTCACCATGCCCTGGGTACTTAGGGTACCATTTACTAGGGGCTGACAGGTGGCCAGAGATGCCAATTGGGTTTTAGTTTCAACACAGTTTTAGGGAAGGAACACAGGCCCTGGGTACCTGGTTGGCAGGAGCCCATGGCACACTCAGTCAAAGCACATCAGCAATTCAGCAAAAAGTAAGGGCATACCCATGCAAGAAAGATGGCACTTTCTCACAATTAATGGGAACCTATTTGTGTTTATGCAACTCCTCTGGAGTTATCTGAGTTCTATATGGGTTGCGATGCATTCCATGACATGGGTGAGCATATTCCGCTGATGGCTCTTTTGAACTAGTCAGATTGTATCTATGTTTGAGACTCCTGTATGATTGTAAAAGATACTTTCCACCCTTGTGCTTTGTTTTGCTTTGAATGACTTATTGCCTGAACACAGTATCCTGTGCCACTTGTAATATTGCCTGGGGAACCTATATCGAGCATCTACCTTGGGTGAGCTGAATCACATCAGGAGTATTCCTTCCCATTTTTCTTTTCCCCCATTTCCCTTACAGCTAACCACCAACATCTGTTCTCTAGTCAGAGTGAAAAGGTAGTCCTGAGATGAAAGGATAGACTGTCTCACATTCTGCTGTACCTGGAGTTAAGGTGAGTGGGACTGCGACAAAAGCCACATAGCAGAAGACTTTGAACTAGTCTTCTTTGCAGGGTCTGTACACTGTCTGCAGAAAGACCACATCCTCAAACACTTTCCACAGATGCTCTTAGGCATGGGCTGCTTCAAGAGAGCTCCTGTGAAGCCGCACATCAAAAAGTCAGTCAAGCCTATGGTGCTTCTACAAAGAAGATACGTTTTCACCTCCGATCATTGGTGGAATGAAAGTTAGAAGAACTAGTACTCCTTGACATGATCAAAAATATAATTGGGCTCACCCCGAGGATCTCCCTGATGTTGATTGCAAAGAATGCCAATCAGCCACGGATGATCAGGTTGTGTATTGACATGCACCCACCCCCTAACAGAGCAATCAAAAAGTAGAGGCACATCACCGCAACTCTTAATGCAGGTTACTATAAGCTGTTACTGGACCCGGAGAGCCATTATATCACAACGTTTTCAACACACAAACGCCTATGTCGATACAAGTGGCTCACTTTTGGAATTTCATTGGCGGCCAAGATGTTACAACACACCATTCGAGAGACCCTCTCCAACCTGCAAGGGGTTTTGAACATCAGCGACAATATCTAATCTATTCTGCTACCCTTGGGGACCCTCAGCATTGCCTGTTAGCCACCCTACATTGCCTCAGTGATCATGGATTCACCTTGCCCATGGACAAGTGCTCATTCATTGAGTCGCAGAGTGAGAATTTTAGCTATGGCTTCACAAAGGCATGGCTGAAGGTTGATCCAAGGAAGTCAGAAGCTATCCAGCACGCTCCTGCACCCTGTAACACAATGGAAGTGCTTAGTTTTCCGTGGATGGTAACATACTGTGGGTACTTCTTAGTGAACCTGGCAACCCGCTCAGAGCCACTGAGAGCCCTGACGAAGACTGCGTCGAGTGGACTTGGGCTCAAAGGAAGAGACAGCATTTGAGAACACCAAATGGGCTTTGCTGAACAATACTATGATGGCCTATTTTGATCCAGAGAAGACCACAGAATTGACTGTTGGTGTCAGTCGTGTCAGACTAGGGGCACTACTCATGCAAAAACGGGAGCCAGATGCATTTGCAAGCAAAGCCCTCTCAGCTATCAAAGCCCGGTATGCTCAAATCAATAGGGAGGCCCTGATCATCAAACAGGGGTGCAATCATTTCCATCTGTGCCTCAGTAGCAGGGAATTCAAGGTGGTCATGGATCACAAGTCTCTGTTTACTCTGTTTGATGGCACTGCACACCACCTTCCCCCTCGCTTCAAAAGGAGGGCTGCACACCTACAACAATACTGGTTCACTGTCACATACCGTCCTAAGGGCAAAGAACCCGGCTGACTCCCTGTCCTGTCACCCGGTGTATTTGCATGATGACTGGCCTTCCATAGAACCTGAAGTCAAGGAATACGTGAGGATTGTGGCCTGCAGTGCATGCACAAATGCACTGACCACAGAGATCTGCAGGGACACCCAGGATGATAACAGCCTTTAGAAGGTCATTATCACTGTCCATGGGGGATAGAAGACGTTCCCACAGTATGCCAACCAGTGGGACACTTATGGACAATGACCGACTGTCCCAATTATGGACGGTGAGGGATGAGCTGAGCATGTTGCCGGAAGGTCTGCTCCTGAGAGGTCACCACATCATAGTTCCCGCTGTTGTGTAACAGAGAGTGGTGGATCGTGCACATGAAGGACATCAAGGAGTTGTGACAGCCAAGGCACGTCTTCAAGAGAAACTGTGGTTTCCATGACTTGATGCCACTGTTGACGATATAGCATTGCATTGTCCCGCGAGCCAACTGGCCAGCAGGATGACAGTGCTGATCCCCATGAACATGGAAGATTCCTTCATAATACCCAGGACGAGAGTCAGTTTGAACTTTAGAAGCTTCCCCAACGGACGCCTATCTATGGTAATGGATTGAAGGATTTTCGAAATATCCAGTGAGGGAAGTGACTGATTCCATGTCATTTAGTATAGTTGGGCCCTTGCTGGAGAACATTTTTGCAACCCTTAGTCTGCCTGTAGATGTGTGCACAGAAAATGGACCTCCCTGCCAGAGAGAGGAGTTCAGAGGGATTCTGGAAAATCTAGGGATACATCAATGGAAGATCACACCAAATGGCCTCTGGTCATAGGGAATGCAGAGCGATTCTTTAACAAGACCATGCGCATACACCTGTTCCGGCGAACATACTGGAGAAGACCACACTGCACGATAAGATGCTTGCTTCTTGCGATGATGCTAGGCAGGCATGGAAATGATATCATCCTAACGAAACCTCTGTAGTAGGCTCTGATGTTCGATCCAGACAGTACCCAAGAAAGAAGGAGGGACACTAACAACCGGGTCAGCTATCTTCGGCGATCCACAATGTCTGACATTGCTCCAGGGAACCAGGTCCTCATCCGTGATCAACATGTCAGGTGAAAGTTCCGCACACCAGTGGAATGAAGGCCATGGATCATCACTATTGTAAAAGGAACTCTGGTTTCAGCTGTTGAGTCCCCAAAGTGGTGACTAGGAGTGTGTCCTGGTTGAAGAAAATGAATGTTAGACCCAAACGGAGAAATGGAGGAATCAGAGGGCACGATTAAGACAGCTGGAGGAAAACGAAAGACCAGAATTCTCAGGGGCCGGGACTTTCAGCAACTGTCCCATTGCATCCAAACACCCCGACTGATACTCCTTCGGCTAACGCCACCTACTCCTTGCCACTGGCAACACCGGTTGTAGTGCCATCTGAGTGGCCTGAGGCAGCTCCTGTTGCAACCTGAAGTCAGAAGTATAATAGGCGCCCAAATCCTGTCCCAAGCCAACGACTTTGAGACTTTGTGTCTGACACAGGGCTGTCGGGGAACTGTGCCCTGAATTAGCGTTGAAGGGCATGTAGTGTACATTGAGCCACTTAGAAGATCTCTGCCTTCTCAAGGAAGTTTCCATCATCAGTAATCAGATGACACACAGCTGTATCTAAAGGTCTCCTCACAAAAATATACATCTTGCATCCCATCAGCTCCCTAAACTCTGTTCATGACTGGATGACCGCTCATCATCTAAAGCTAAACCATGATATAACTGAATTTCTCCTCATCTCTCCTTCAAAATCAACACTTCTGCTTCAATCCTGGATGTACACACACAACATCCTTAACAGAAACCCAGCATTGTTGACAGTGCCATATCTCTAGGAGTCTTTATAGACAAAAAGCTCAACTTACATCCTCAAATCAGCACCATGGTCAAAAACACTTGCTATCAGCTATGTCATCTGTGGGGAATCCACTGTTACATTCCAGAGCAAGAAATCTCTTGCTCATACACCGGTAATCTTCAGAATAGACTATTCTAACTCTCTCTTGGATGGTCTCCCCAAAACCCATCTCACCGCCCTGAAATCGAATTTTACACTTGGCAGCATGGTTCGTCTTCAGGGCCAAAAGGAATGACCACATTACACTGATACTGGAGTACTTTACATTAGCATCAGTTACATTATACAAGGACACATTCATTTCTGTTTTTACGTAGGAGGAGATTAATTGATTTGCCAAGATTCGCAGGATGACACGCAGACACCAAGACTTGGGCCCGGTTCTCCAATTCCAAGGTTTGCAGCTCTGGCTCCAGACCATCGTGAAACATCGAAGCAATGTTGCTAGAACCCCCATCCTTTAAAAGGAAAGACTGTTGGCACAAGTGCTTTAAATGGACCGGTACTCACCTGTACTAAGTACCGGCACTTCTTAAATTTATCACTCTGAGTACCGGCATGTCTCTACTGCCGAGGAGAGTACCGGTACTCATGAAAAGGTAGGCTCATTGGCTGAGAGTGCTAATGAGCAGGAGTGGAACATGTCTGGCAGCTAATGGGCCACTTCTGTAGCCCGATCTGAGCCCCAGCTGAGCTATTGAGCAGGGCTCATTTCAATAATGTCCGGTGCTAACCATCATGCTGTGCTTGACAGAGTTGGGTCCATTCTGGCCCTCTGCTGTCAACAACATTCACACTATGCTCTGCATTTGCGTAAACACAGGAATCATGGCAGTCCCCTGGCAGTGGCAATTAAAAAAGTCATGGTGATGAGTATAACATGGTTTTTAACATACCGGAGTCTTTTGTGTGTCTGCTTATGTTTGTGTGTTTGCCTGCATTTGTATGCCTGTTTTTTGTAAGAAAAAACAAGAGATAGACTCAAGACACTCTCAGGAGTTATTTTAAAGAAAATGGATGGCACTTTGTGTGTACATGTCTGCTCGGCGACAAAGGTTCATAAATAACGTAGTAGGAAGGGTTTGTGGGTGAGTGAGTGAGTGGATGGATGAGTGAGCCAGGGTGGATGTATAGATGGATGAATGGATGGATGAGTGAATGGATGGATGGATGAGTGGATGGATGGATGGGTGAAAGAGGGTGTATGATTGGATAAAAGGGCGGATGATGGGTGGATAAGTGAGAGATTGTATGGATGAATGAAAGGGAGGGAGGATGGATGAAAGGGTGGATGATGGATGAATGAAAGGGTGGATGGAATGAAAGGGTGGATGGTATAAAGGAGTGAAAGGGTTGATGGATAGATCAGCGAAAGGATTGATGGGTGAGTGAAAGGGTGGATAAAGAGATGGATGAGTGAAAGGATGAATGGATAGGTTTAAAGATGGATGGATGGATGAGTTTGGATAGGAAGTGTGGACAGACGGAATGGTGAAAAACTGAATGATGGATGAAAAACTGAATAGACGACAGAATGTAAAGGGTAAATGGTGGACATCAGCAGGTAAATGGTAGGCTGAAAGGATGAATGGGTAGATCGATGGAAGAGACAAGAGATATTTTCTGGGGAGGGTCATGATGATTTGCTTCATTTGCTCGGTGCCATAAGAGCTTTGGTTTGAAGTGGGGGTATTTTCAGTTTCTTCCTACTCACGTGCTAAAAAATATATAGTAACGTGCCAAACAACAGCAATTAACAGTATGGCATTAAAAAGGTGCAACTATTGCAAAAAAAGGAAATGTTAACATATTATCTCATTTCTCTTTAATTTTGTGTAATGAGTTAACCTGCTTTGTTTATATAAACACATTTATCATGTGTTTTGGTGTCTGCTGCAACTAATATGGAAGTCATTAAGTATCATCATGTCTTGCCCCTTATCCCCGCCCCTAGCCCCGCCCACTCACTACACCTCTAGCTAATTTTAATGAGTACCTGCACTTATTATTTCCATTTAAAGCACTGGTTGGCACACAATCCTTCTGGGATTGCGCAACCAGAATGTGGAACTCAGTATCTCCCAATCAAGGCACAACCACCTCCCTGGCGACTTTCAAAAGTGACCTGAAAACCCTTCTCCTCCAGCGATATTTTAGCTAAGACATAGCAAACCAACTCTTGGCACAGCCATCTTCACTACCTCAACCTTTTTACTGCTGTATACACCTCTTGCACATTCTGTTTTAGGTATGTTGTATTTTCGACCTTTGAAATTATTTATAGTACAATTTGTTCATCTAGAACAATCTGTAACTTCCATCAACTTCCAACTCACTTTCGCCTCTGCTCCGGACCGCCACCTCTTCCCAGGCCTTCAAAACTGACGTCAAAATTCTCCTCCTTCAAAGACACTTCCAAATTTAATTCACCCCCTCTCTATCATCTGAAGGAAGTCCTTCCATAATAGGAAATTCTGTTCTCCATGACTATAGAAGTGCCTTCCCAGTGTGTTCTTGTAGTCTGAGTGCCTGCGATTTATTGCAGTATTTTACTTCTACTTGTATTGTGTACTTTTTTGTAACATGCACACGTCACTTTTCATTGTGCAATTAATCGTTTGCTACCTCTTGTATTTTGTTTGTCTCTGATACATGCACAATTGCCACCATTGCCTCATGTAATGCAAAGTTTGTTCTTGTGTTTTGAGCATCTGCCTTTTATTGCAGTTTTATACCTCTACTTTTACTTTGTACGCTTTTGTAACATGCACACACTTCACTTTTTTTCTTTTTCCTCATGTAACATATTGTTTGCTCTTGATACATGCACAATTGTCACGATTACCTCATGTAACGTAACGTTTGCTTTTGTAACATGCTCACTTGTAATTTTCTCCTTATGTATCATTTCTGTTCCTATTGTGAAGCGCTCTGACACCTTCGGTTAAAGTCAGCGCTATATAAAAACGCATAAAAGAAAAAGAAAAAAAGAAAAGCAAAAATCTCTTGTAAAGCGATCTAGCACTTTTGAGTAACGTCCACGTCCACGGTATATAAATATGCATAAACTAAAAAAAAATTAATAGTGGGGCATTCGGCTCGACATAAACCCCACAACTGACGGTGGCGAGAGGAAATAAATAAAGGGGGCGTGAACCGCTCTAAGTTCAGGCCCGGTATACAACTGACCAAGCATGCCGAGTGTTTATTCGGGCAAACGCTGCCCATACTCAGCATGCCCTCTTCCAATGACGGGCCCGCTCTACAGTTACCAGGTTAATATGGCCGCCATAGAACAGCATTAGAATAGGATTCCTCCAAGTCCCATTTCTATTTCCATGTTTCTTTAGCGCCGTCTTCCTGGCCTACTGTGAGATTCGGCCGAGGAGCTACGAGACGACAGTCGTTGCATTGGGTGGTCTGCGGCGGTCACGGGAGAAGCAAGAAGGATTGGCCTGCAGTATTTTATTCTAGAGAGGCAGGTTGGACTTCCCGACTCCTTGGTGGCTGCAGCAAGTCAATATTTGTTTAATAAGAGAGAACCCTCTTGGACTGCATTGTGCGAGTTATTTGGAAGAGTCTGCCTCTAAAAGCTTGTGGACCCAACATTTGGGGCTTCGTTGAATAGACGGGAGTTAGTCAGACTTGGACCAATGCAGTAAACGCCTCCGAGATCTTGGCGCAGCTCTCTGCTATTAGGAGGCAGGACGCATCTAAACTCACTCCCTAGTTGTTACACATTGGCGTGGAAACCGAAACGATGCCTAGAAGCAGCATTTAGCAGCTTCATCATTGTGGTAAGCAAGTTCCACTGGCTCATTCGTTCACATTTGCAAGCCCCAGCTTCATCATTCGCTGGCCACTTTGAAATTAAGCATTAAAGGTGAGTTAGAATCCAGTCCACACATATTCAGCTTTCCAAAGTATGATTTTCATGAGAAAAAATCAATTGTTATAGGGAGTTAAATCAAAATACTTTAGGTGTGTTACGGCAAATAACATGACAAAATATTAAGCAATTGATTGGGATTTGGGAAGAAGCACTTGATGTTAGGCAGCTCAGCTGCAGCATCATGTGAGTTTTTTGACCAGTAGACGGAGTAAAGTTTTATTCAAACAGTATTGTTAGATTTCAAGTTAGTGAGGCCTTTACCTGCAGAAGTCCAAAGTGTGGATTGAGCCTGTCTGTCTCCTAGGAGATATATTTTTAGGCCTGGTGTTGTGATTGGATAGTGTTAGGGCTAGGGTTCCCATTGGCTGACGGGGTCACCTGATTACTAGGGCTATAAAAGGCCAGGCTTAGGGCGTCTCAGCTAAGGGCGGAGGGGACAAGGGCAGTTGCCTGTTTGAGCCTTTCGAAACTGACCAATGCCAGGGCCAGAAATGCTGCCCAATATACATATCTCCATTATGCATCTATATACTTTCAATGTACTTATGGATCTATATATTTATCACTTTCTTCTATTTTAGCATTTCCAATGCACTTCCCTATTTCTCAGCCTATACTTCACACGATATATCCTCTACCTCTACTCTCTCATTTAACCCCAAACCCCATACCACTACTATGATCCCCAAAATAAACCTTTCTAGACTCTCTCCTACTCTACCCCTCCTTGCATCATCTTACACCTCTTTTACTATACCGATTCCCCAAAACAAACCTTTCTAAACTCTTCCCTCTTTTCTACCCCTCCCCAACCCTTCTCCAAATAACATATCCACCACTAAAATTACTTTAATTGAGGTAACGGGTTTTTAGGAACCCGTTTGGTGCCAGGGGATAACACCCGAAGACCTCTGAGTTCTCCCTTGTTCCGGACCACAGAAACACTGAGTCTTCTAGTCGAGTCAGAGATCAAGTTTTATTGGCAGCTACCAAGTAACAGGTGTTCTAGAAGCACGACAAACACGGGTCATGTGTTCTCAGGAGACTGTTCGTTTTTACAGAACCAGCCTTCTCCTTATATACAAAAATAATAGCTGCAAGCAAGAATTCTTGAGTTTATGATATGGCTATACACATATTTCTACAATAATACAAAAGAGCGAAGTCATGTAGGCAAGCCCGTATTTTAATGTCCAATTCGTGATAGATTACCCAGCCAAGCCCGGAACTCCCATCAGATATCGGTGAAGCCCCAATAAAAGAAGGCACCTCCTAGTCATAAAACTGGCCATAAACAGGGAACGCGGACAGGCGTGTGTGTAGAAAACACGATCTGGATGTAGTGAATGGTTTGTGGCATGTTATGCATTGATGCTATCGTATTAGGCCACTGGGCGAGGAGCTGCCCAAACAGGTTCGGCTGGAGGCAATGGAGTCAGTTGGGACAGGTCAGGGGGGAGTCAGGGAAGGTGGACGTGTCCTTTTAGATCAAGCTCGACCTTTAATTGACTTATCATGAGGGCAAGACACAAGATGGATACCGTTTACAAAATGGAGTCTGAGGGGTTGGGACGGAAACTACGATTCAGGGGTGTTAGCATGTCTCGATCATGACGCAAATGCATAGGAATGATGTCCTAATCATTATCGGTTAGTCGACACCAAATTCGTCATGGTACGTTGATGTTTCGGGACATGGGTATCGGACCTCGATACCGGGACAACAGTAGGGTCCAGAATTTCAGAACCACAGACCCTCCTTTTGCCCTCATATAAGGCAATTCATGTTAATCCGAGTCTAGTCTGTATGAAGGAATTCGTGGAGATGCTGCTGTAGCATCATTCTGTTGCTCAGTTCGTCCCTTGACACAGGCTTCCGTACACATGAGGTAGCACAAAGGCCACATAGTGCAGGAGCGCACTGTACACACAGACAGAACATAAACAGAAGTGCTAAGATCATCCCAATGAAGATCAGTGTTTTCCATCCCCATGTAGCGATCAGTTCCCAGAACCACCCTAGTAAGGACCAGTCCCCTTTTTCTACGTGAAGGGAACCAGATATCACGTGTAGCTTAGAGATGGCCTGGTACACTGTCGGTGCGTTATCAGGGATGAAAATGCAACAACTGGATTGGATCACTCTACACACACCACCACGATCGGCGAGTATGATATCTAGGGCAACTCGGTTCTGAAGGATCATAAGTTGATCCGACTGAAGTTCGGTCGTCAAATTGCCAAGGGCTCCGGCCGTTGTAATCACGGCGGATTCAACTATCCTCGATAACTGGCGAATATTCCTGCTGTTCACCATAGGCCCCCAAAATGGCAGAAAACCCTTTGCGAAGTCAGCGAATTCTTGACCCGCGGTGTCGTCTTTACTCACGACACCTCTAGCTGTCCTTGTCCGATGGTAATCTGCTCTGGCCGTGTAGGTGGGAGGCAGCAGAAATGAGATAAAACATGTACCTGAGAAGTCAGGGGGCAACCAGGTGTAGGCTTGGTCATGGCAGACGAAATACGTGCCTTTGGCTGCTAATAGTATAGGGGAAGTTCGGGAAGCGAACACATATGTTTCCGTGCATATACTCTTTCCTAATTGTGCTTTGGGATCCCTACCGATACCTTGTAAACATAAGTGACCTCTGCTGGGTACTATCCAAACTGGGCGGGATTTCTTTGCTGTCTGGCTCTTACTCAGGTAAACCCCATATTTAGTTACGTTCCAACGAGTGTACGGAGTGAGTTCATCTTTGGGAATCGTAAGATAGGTGTCGAACTCTCTACTCATATTTCTTATCCCTGCTACTAGTGCCTTGTTACTGGAATCACTCTCAGTAGAACGGGTTGGGTATGGTTCTAGGGCGAATAGGAACATGGTCTGGAAAGCCCACAGAGAACCATAATAACTGAAAGGCAGGATGAAGTATGGGATACCCTTATCAGTCGTGTGCGGCATGAGTCCGCATACCCAACAGTTCGATGTGTTCATTATGGACTGGTGTTGGTGTAGAAGTTGAATGAATGAGTTATTTACAAATTCGAGTCTTCTGGCAGGCTTGTGTTCAGGTAGAGGGTGAAAGGAGTGTGTGGAGAGGGTGAGAGGAGGAGTTGGCCGAGTGTCATTTGAGAACAAGGAAACTTGAAAGACTAATAGGGTATAACCAGTCAAGAACATTGCTATGCTACACAACATAAAAATACATATTATCAAAAAACTTCTTTTGGCCAGTAGCGGGCATAATTGTTTTTCAAAGTCCGTGAGTCTGGCAGGTCTCTTTACCCTAGGAAACTCCATCCTCTAGTTGCTTCCCGCGGTGGTAGGTTGGTTCTGCCAGGGAGTGCGCTCTGTTCAGTCCGGGGTAACTCCCTTGGACCAACCAGAACCGTTGACCTAAACGTCCCCAGTTGCACTCCCCAGACTTCAACCGCGACCCTAGCAGCAGAACCGGATGGCGGTTCGAAAATCAAAAATGAGCAAGTTTCCTGAGAGTGAGAGAGCTGAAAAAATCAAAAAATAGTTCTTGGGGGAAGGGAAATCACATTAGTTTGCTTTTTATTAGTCTCTTTGTCTTGACCTTAGATTATATTGTTGTTTCCCAGGTACGGTGTGGTCTTCAAACAATGTCTCAGGTTCGGTAGTGTCCAACTGCATTGACGGTGGCACAAGTCCTTGTAAAATATGATCACTCTCCTTTTCGGTACCAGTTTCTTTAAAACGTGCATCGCTGAAAGGGATGAAGCGAGTTATGGATTCTGTCTCGGAGTCGGCAATTCCTTCGTTGACCCACCGGTCGTATGGAAGGGGCAGAGGGACCCGTTTACAATGGGTCCCGTGCACCCAGTTATTTTTGCCTTCCACCCGAACAGCTGATCTCATGGAAAGAAGTACCAGGTACGGTCCGGTCCACCTCGGCTGTCCGTTGTTTGTGCGCTGGAAATTCCGCACCAAGACCGACGTGCCGGGTTCGATGGAGTGACCTGGATCGTCAGAGGCTGGCGGAGAGGAGCTGTGAACCTGTTGGTGTAAAACACGCAATTTAGTTGTTAATTCGCACAAATAGTCAAGCAGTACAGGGTGCTCTATTTCGCTGAGTTTCTTTGGCCTTGGCACGCCCCAGACGTTGGCTGGGCGGCCAAACACTATCTCATGAGGACTAAGTCCTAACCTGGAATGGACTGTCATTCTGGTTGACAAGAGTGCTAGGGGCAAGGCGTCAGGCCATTTAAGACCTGTACAGGCTTGGATCTTGGCTAATTTGAGCTTTAAAGTGCCATTGTAGCACTCTACTAATCCAGCTGATTGGGGGTGATTCGCAGAGTGAAACTTTTGTTGTATGCCTAAACACTCACACACTCTCTTCATCACGCGTCCTACGAATTCACTTCCATTATCACTCCAGACGATTCTAGGCATACCGAATCTCGGGAAAAACTCTTTGACAAGGGCTTTGGCAGTCGAGAAGGCAGTATGTCCTTAAGGGGGTACGCTTCCACCCACCTGGAGAAAGCGCAAACAACAACGAGCACATACTTCAGATTGTTGCATCTCTCCATGTGAATGAAATCGAGCTGCAAAACCTCGAACGGATACGTTGGAGGCGCAAAATGACCAGCTGGAGTTGGGGTTCCCCTACCGGGATTGTACTTCAAACACACCATACAGTTTCTGACCACATTCTCTGCATATTTCGGGATATTACCATTTTGCCATACTGGGGCCAATACTTTACAGATTCCTCTCGAACTAATGTGCGCAACTCCATGAGCCATGGTTACTACTGCAAGTACATATGCGTTAGGTAATAGCCATCGCTGGTGTTCTGACAGTTCGACCCAACAACCATTCGCGTCTAATCTACCTTTACTTTCTCTCCATTCATTCACCTCTTTCTCAGTTGCCTCGGCTTGTATAGATTTCACGCTTTCAATGGTGTCCTCACACATCCGTAATCCATCTTGCGGGACCTACAACATACATCCGACTCATCGTGTTCCTTGCAGTCTCTTTCGCAACCTCGTCTGCAAATGCATTTCCGCGGCCAACATCATCCTGAATCTTTTTGTGTGCACTGCATTTCACAATGGCAACTTGTAGTGGCAAGGTCAGTGACTCGAGGAGCTCATTAACTAGCTGACCATGTTGTATCTTTGCACCATGTGACGTAAGAAACCCACGTTCACGCCACAATCTCCCAAAACTGTGAGCCACACCAAAGGCGTATTGGCTGTCAGTGTACACATTCACTTGCTTTCCTTTTGCTAACACACATGCTCTGGTAAGCGCAATTAGCTCTGCAGCTTGTGCAGAATTATGGGAAATGCGCGCGGTCTCTATAATGGTGTGTAATGTCGTTACGGCATATGCTGCAGTCGTATCACCATTCGGCAGCTTGAAACATGAACCATCAACCCATAAAGTATCGTTGCATTCAGGAAGGGGAGTGTCCTGTAAGTCTACTCTCCCTTTTGTCTCTTCTTCTGTCCTAAAACAGCAGTCATGGTTATCAATCTTGTCTGTTTCTGTCGGAATGGGTAATAACGTTGCGGGGTTCAGTGTATCACACCTCTTTATGTGGATGTGACTTGCTAGCAGTGTAAGTGCGTAACTGGATAGTCGAGCGCTAGTAAGATGTTGTGTCTTCGTCCTGTTTAGTAAAATGTCTACTGCATGCGGGACCATAATGATCAGAGTATTATTCATGACTAATCCAGCGGGTTGTCGAATGCAGACAGCTGCTGCGGCGGTAGCCCTCAGACAACTTGGTAGGGCTTTAGCCACAGGGTCTAGAGTTGCCGAAAAATACGCGCATGGGCGCTGTCTGTCCCCAAATTGTTGTGTTAAAACTGATAATGCACAACCTTCCTTCTCATGGACATATAATGTAAAAGGCTTACTGTAGTTGGGGTTTCCCAACACAGGAGCCGAACATAATGCATCACGCAACTCGTGGAAACTCGTCTGACAATCTTCAGACCAGGGCATAGGATTTGGCGTGTCTTTACAGAGTAGTGCCAGCAAGGGTTTAGCTAGTAGTGAGAAATTCGGTATCCATTGTCTACAGTACGATGTAATGCCCAAGAAGGCCCGAACATCTCTCTGTGTCCTTGGGGCACTCAGTTCTGCAATTGCCTGTATTCTTTCTGGTGTCAGTCTCCTTCCCTCCTTCGACAAGATGTGACCTAGGTAGGTAACCTCTTGTCGACAAAATTGTAGTTTGGAGAGAGAGACTTTGTGCTTCATGTTACATAAGTGATGCAATAATGACAGCGTAGCTCGTTTGCAAATTTCTTCAATGTCTGCAGCGATCAGCAGATCGTCTACGTACTGAATCAGAGTTGAACCATTCGGTAGAATAATCGTTTCTAGTTGTGTTTTCAGGGCCTGACTGAATATTGATGGGCTTTCGCAGTAGCCTTGAGGAGCGCACTTGAAGCGGAAGCTTCGTCCTCCTAAATTGAATCCAAAAATATCTCTACTCTCCTCAGCAATCGGGATGCTGAAGAAAGCGTTCTTCAGGTCAATCACCGAGAACCAAGCTGCTGAAGCTGGAACCATCGTCAATAAAGCAGTAATGTCGGGGACAACTGGAAACTGTGGGATAACTATCTTGTTCACTTCTCTGAGGTCGATGACGAACCTGTACACAGGTGGTTGTAAAGGATCAGTACGCTTTAAGACGGGCAGAACTGGACTGTTACAAACATTTCCTGTTGTTTCTTCGATGACGTCTTTATCAATCAGGTCATAAACAATCGTCAATAACGCCTTTTCACATTCGCTAGATATTTTGTATTGGGGAATACGTGGCAACCTAACGTTGGCTTTCAATGTTATGACATACGGTGCTATCTCCAAACGACCTACATCATTGGAGCCATTAGCCCAAAGTATATCAGGAAGTGATGACAATTCAGTCGGAATATTGTCCTTTGACAAATACATTGGAGAAATGACTTTCTTACCTAAAGTAAGTTGTACTCCCAAGGGGGAACAGTACAAAGTCGCATATAACCTTTTTAGCAAATCCAAACCTAACAAATTTTCACCGCAACCTGTTGTAAGAATGAGGGGTGCTTCTAATTCGCACGGGCCGATAGAAAGAGATATAGGACTAGAGATCGGGTTTCTAACAGGGGCGCCAGAGAAACCTACTGAAACATTCATTTCGCCAGACAAAGGTGCGCCAGGAAGTTTCGAGTGCATGATAGAACTTTTTGTAGCACCAGTATCCAGCAGAAATGGCTCTGACACTCCTGAGGTAATTACCTTGACATAAGGTCCATTCTGATCTACTGGAACTGAAACAACTCCCTCTCTTTGTCCATGGCTGTCCTAGCAATCGTTACCCTCATTTTCGTGTTCGGTGTAATAGTCGTCAGCATAGTACTGAACTGACCTAGACGATGCATTATTCTGTTGGTCAAAGCTGTTCATCGAATTCTGAGGCGGAAAAGAAGTTGTATTCTGGGTGAAATTTCCACGGCCCCTACCTCTATGGGCATGTTGAACACCTCGTCCCCTTACACCTGAAGCACCGCTCAAACGTCGCGCAAGAGCCGGACAATTACCTTTAAAGTGACCCTCTTCCTTGCAATACGCACATTGATTCGGGCCATAAGCAATACGCTGATGGGAAAACTCGTTTCCTTGCGCGTTTCTCGAATACTGCTGTTGTTGTTGATAATTGGGCTGACTAGCCGTACGAGGCTGATAGGCTTGCTGGAGAAGAACTTTAGTTTTTAAATCTTTTGTCTTTTTGTCGACTTTATCTAGCTCGTCTTTGCGCCTATTTTCGTAGTACTGGGCTGTAGCTAAAATTTGCGCTGACGTAGAGACAGCCCAAGCACTCTCTGAATCTTTCAGTTTATTACACAGTTCAGGGATTAAATTATGTACGAATTTGTCTACAAACAATCTTTGACCACCCTCGGTAGCCATATCCTGACCACTATGATCGGTGAAAGTCTCCTCAAATCTTGTGAAAAAGTCAGACACATTCTCATCTTTCTTCTGCTTGCACGCAGATAGCTTGTCCCAGTTTACGCGTACTTCAGGCATTATGGTTTTCATGTACGCGATAATTCTACCGGGAAGTTCAGCTATTAACGGCTCAGGTTTAGAACCACCTATTTGTCTAGCATCTATAGCGGCAATGTTCGCCCATGAGTCACCTAGTTCTTGGTCATGGTTCGTATGACGTATTTTGCTCCATAAAGGATGTGGAACAACGTTCCCAAACAACATGTCTATATCCGCTAAATTCATTATACATGAGTTTGTAGTTTGCGATAACTCCTTATAATACCCAGTCGGGTTTTTACGAGGATCAGGCAGTGTCTGCTTGAGTGCTAAGACTTCGGATCTTTTCCAGGGGACATGTACCCATACACGCTGGAAATGAGGCAGAATTGGTGGATTCGCATTCGCATCACCTTCCCTCCAAACCGGAGGAACCTCTCTCATGGGGTACTGTCTCGCTCTTTTTCCACCTGGTGCATCGTCTTCGTGACATGATCTAGAGACGTTTCCCTTACTCCTATAAGAGAGCAATAACTCTATCGCTTTCTCAACATCTGCACCTATAATCATACCTTCATAGAACTTAAAGCGTGTACGCCATAGTTCGTTCATTGTGTATTTGGGATCATTCGTCTCCAAATCTTCGCCCAGATATACACACATCTCTTCGAATACGTATCTCTGAGTGGGTGCATTCCATTGACGGAAAACTTCCATAACAGACTGGACATCATATCTAACAGTATCCGTAATCCATTGGCGTGCTAGTTCATTCAGCACTTTTCTTTCCTCGTAATCAGGCAGTTGACTACGGGACTGTCTATGTTCTGTTTTAGGCATTGTTTTAGGCGACCCAAAGAAAGGTTAAAATAGACTAGTGACGGTACCTGTCACTCTTTGTCTAATAGAAGGAGAACCTTGCGGAGGAGTAAGTGCCTCGGAAAAAACAGGCTGAGGCAAAGAAGAAGTAGAGGCAATAGCAGAGGAAGTCAAAGTAGTAGCAGACGTAGTATCATAGACAATAGCTGGAGCTGTAGGAAAAGTCGTAGAAGTAGATGGAGTATGTAGCAAAGATGGCGGCCCTTGAGAAGACTGCGCCGGAGAAGTAGAAACCAGCTGAAGAGGAGCTGGCGTTCGTGCAAGAGCTGGGTTACGTGCGCCGGGGCGCGGTATAGTAAAATGCTTTGGCGTTGTAGCGTCTAACGCATACGGTGGAGGTGAGCTTAATAAGTGGGACATTAATGGATCTTTCTCGGATCTCTCCTCTTGACCTTGTCCCTTATTTGGTAACATCGGGTAGCATTTATCTACTGCTAGTTTCTTGCTCCTAAGTATTTGTTCGTTTTCCTGCTCTTCCTCGTTATCCCTGTATGCAACGGCAGCTTGCACCATTGACATACCTCTTTTATTCTTTTTTGCCAATTTTATTTCTTTCTGTTTGGCTTCTTTGCGCCATAAGCGGAAAGAGTCAAACATCGCCGGCCGGGCTTTTCTCTTGAATAATTTGACCTCTAGGTTATCTAATATTTCTGAGTCGAAACTACCATATTGGGGCCATTTTAAAACACCATCCTTGCGGGTGTATTTTATCCACACTTCATTATATGTGATAGGACCTACGCCGTGTTTTACATAGAGCTCATATGTTGGAGTTCCAATCGGAGGAACCGGACAGGAATCCTCTAATCGGGAGTCCTTACTATAACCAAGACAAAACAAGTTTCCAAGTCTGCTAAAACCAGGCATCTTTGCTCACTAGTCTAGCTTCAAACTTCAAAGGATTATCTGTTACGATATTTCTCGTGAATACACAAGTCCTTCGGCTTTGGGGCTTGCAAGTACCAAATCAAAGCGTATCTCCAGGATACCAAAAACTAAGGACAAACTAAGGACTGGGAGACGCTCCACTTATACTTAACTGAAGTATTTGAAGATCGGTGACGTCGCTAGAAGACTCGTCTATCGTTTCGCTCTACCAAGGATCACTGGGTCCAAAACAAGGCGATAGTCAGGGCAGCAGTCCTTCGTAGCTGTCGGGACGCGGGGAACCTCGCAGCAAAGACCTTTGGAACCACGTCGACATACAGGGGTCGCTGAAGTGGCTGGCCGTCCTCTGGAATTTTCACACGAAGCTCCTCACGAACATCTGGCTTGGACCGTCGCCGCTTGATACCGCCCCGAGTTGGGCGCCAACTGAGGTAACGGGTTTTTAGGAACCCGTTTGGTGCCAGGGGATAACACCCGAAGACCTCTGAGTTCTCCCTTGTTCCGGACCACAGAAACACTGAGTCTTCTAGTTGAGTCAGAGATCAAGTTTTATTGGCAGCTACCAAGTAACAGGTGTCCTAGAAGCACGACAAACACGGGTCATGTGTTCTCAGGAGACTGTTCGTTTTTACAGAACCAGCCTTCTCCTTATATACAAAAATAATAGCTGCAAGCAAGAATTCTTGAGTTTATGATATGGCTATACACATATTTCTACAATAATACAAAAGAGCGAAGTCATGTAGGCAAGCCCGTATTTTAGATGTCCAATTCGTGATAGATTACCCAGCCAAGCCCGGAACTCCCATCAGATATCGGTGAAGCCCCAATAAAAGAAGGCACCTCCTAGTCATAAAACTGGCCATAAACAGGGAACGCGGACAGGCGTGTGTGTAGAAAACACGTTCTGGATGTGGTGAATGGTTTGTGGCATGTTATGCATTGATGCTATCGTATTAGGCCACTGGGCGAGGAGCTGCCCAAACAGGTTCGGCTGGAGGCAATGGAGTCAGTTGGGACAGGTCAGGGGGGAGTCAGGGAAGGTGGACGTGTCCTTTTAGATCAAGCTCGACCTTTAATTGACTTATCATGAGGGCAAGACACAAGATGGATACCGTTTACAAAATGGAGTCTGAGGGGTCGGGACGGAAACTACGATTCAGGGGTGTTAGCATGTCTCGATCATGACGCAAATGCATAGGAATGATGTCCTAATCATTATCGGTTCGTCGACACCAAATTCGTCATGGTACGTTGATGTTTCGGGACACGGGTATCGGACCTCGATACCGGGACAACAGTAGGGTCCAGAATTTCAGAACCACATCATGTTTCACCATACTAATTCAACACTAATCCTGATGGGTTCCAGAGTAGCGTGCTACTTGCGCTTTAAAACCCCATCAGGGGTAGCAAGCGCTATATAAATACAAACCTCTTTCCCTTCTCAATCCCGCCACCTACCCTTCTCTACCCAAATAAAATAACTGAATAACATATCCACTACTCAAATTTACTTCATATTTTACTATACTAATTTTCAATACTAATCCTTTGAGTTCCGGAGTGGCGTGCTACTTCCCAGAAAAGCGCTTCAGCATCCATCAGGGGTAACAAGTGCTATATGAATACAAACCTTTCTTCCCCTTTTTATCCCTCCGCTATCCTTTTCACTCCAAATAACTGACTAATATCCACCACTGAAATTACGTTCATATTTCACCATATTAATTCACCACTAATCCTTTATGGGCTTCCTGAATAGCATGTTTCAGCACCCCATCAGGGTTAACAAGCGCTTTATAAATACAAACCTTTTTTCCTCCTCTATCCTTCTGCTATCATTCCAAATCCAAATAACTGACTAACCTATCCACCACTTAAAATGTACTTGCATGTTTCACTATACTAATTCAACACTAATCCTCTATGGGTCCCGGAGTAGCGTGCTAGCCGCCGAAAAAGCGCTTCGGCGCCTCGTCAGGGGTATTAAGCGCTATATAAATGCAATTACAATACAATACTTACTGTACGCAGCAGCCTCATTTGTTTTTTATAGTTTTAATTGGGATACCAATCAACCCTTGCGATGCCAGAAAACGCGATTGTATGGTTAGAAAGGTATAGGGTGATCAGTGTGGACCCAACTTCGTGTTAGCATGCTCTGTTTTAATGACAGGCAGTCGCTTCCTGATGGCAAGACCCCCCTTGCCGGTGCTAAATCTCTGGCACTGTTTGGAAGCCTCATTGTGAAGGTAGGAGGTTTTGTCATGCCAGCAACTTCTGGTTTCTTGCTAGAAAACTCCATTGTGGTGATAGACCACTTTACTCTGGTGTCACAACCCCCATTATGAAGTCAGGAATGCTCGTGATGTCAAGAGTACCCGTATTTAGGAAGACTCATTGGAATTACAGGAAGCCTTAGTGTGCAGGCAAAAATTCATATTCTAACGTCATCAAGCCATATCCATTTTGTGACGTCATGTAACTTTTTGTGATGTTTTAAAGCCTTTTTATGAAGTATACAAGTCTTATTTTGATGGCGTGAAGCCATGAGTGCTGTTCTAAGTCCTGTTTGATATGAGAAATACCTGTTCTTATGTCAGAGCTCTGTATTTAATAGCAGGACTTTTTATTGTGGTATCAGAAAGCCCCTTCGGGTGCTGAATGCAATAGCATTGTCATAAACCCATGATGCTCTATTAGGAATCCCGTTTGTAATGTCAGAAATACCATTTTGAAATCAAAAACTCTCTCATTGATGGCATTAATTTATTTTGTGATCTTAAGTAGTGTCAATATCCATATTGTGAGTTGGGATATCTGTTTTGGTGTCTTTTTGTGATGTTCCTGTATCACCTTGTTGCTTGGATATGGATTTACTGTAAATAAATGGAAAGACAAAAGGCATTTGGCAAAACAGGAACAAGTTGGTTTAATTAAATGCTGTGGCCAGGAGAGCCAGGACAGAATGTGTCTGCTCAAATCTCTCAATGTACAATTCCATTTTTACAGTTCTTGTGGTACAGAAAAAGCATCACAATGGTAAATCAACAAACTAGCGCATCTGATAAGGATACAGATGGCTCTGGACCATGGGGAGAGCTAGTGTGGGCCAGTGTGTATGTGTCCAGATGTCCGGCATGAAGAGCGCGTGATCACTACATGTGGTGTGCCTTGTCGTGTCGATCACTACATGTAGTGTGCCTGTCAGGGTTGATGGAGAGGTCACCTTGGGTGAATATGACAGCAATGATGTGAGTTTATCGAACTCCTCTAAAGATAATATGGATGGTGTGCCTTGTCGTGTCGATCACTACATGTAGTGTGCCTGTCGGGGTTGATGGAGAGGTCACCTTGGGTGAATATGACAGCAATGATGTGAGGTTATCGAACTCCTCTAAAGATAATATGGATGGCAGCCACTGGTATCGGTTTTATCAACTTTATCGTCATTCCGCATATAGTTGTCATTTTGTACATTGATATTGTTTATACTGGTATTAACATGGTTATGTTTGCTTTGGTCTGAACGTACGTTGACATTGTTCTTATTTGCAACAATAATAGAATTGTATGAGCATAGATCACAGAATACATAGGTATCATTATTGCTGATGTCAGGTGCTGCTGTGCAGGCAAAAGTTACGGCATACTTTCACTTTGCATTTACTTATATTGCCGTTGTTGGGCCTGTGCATTTACTTATATTGCCCTTGTTGGGCCTGCACATATCATGACATTCACTGACCTCCTATTCACTAATTCCGATAATGTCGTAATTAAGTAAATCCCTGTAGTATTGTATCTATCTATGTATGTATACAGTATTTATATCACAAATGTAGCTGAAAAGATAGCAGAGCGCTGACCAGGGTGAAAGGCAAGCTACAGTTGACGAGTATTATGGGAAGTAGATGGTTAATGGATTGCTACTGCATTGCAATGTTGTGTTCTTTAAAGAGGGTTGTCTTCAATTATTTCTTATTATTTATTGGAGCTGTGCTGGGGCTGTCCCGATGGACACAAGAAGTTGTTTCTCATCCTGATTGAATCTAAAAGACCTCTCTTTTTTTTTGTTTTTACACTTCTTCGTCTACTGTTCGAAGGGGTCCTAGCTGCACGTATACAGATAGCTACTTGAGATACTGAGCTTGACTACAAGATAAGCAAGATGCTGGTTTGATGGTTAGGGCTCGCCTGCTGATGCGCTTCAGCGCATAGCTGGCGAAGCTCTATAGGGGCTTATCCAGTGTTTATCCACTGGCGATTCCACTGGCGATTCCTTCAAGTGCATGTGCTTTTTAGGTCATTGCGCTTGCGCAAGCCCTAAAAAGCGCGTGCACAATGCCACCAGCCGCCTGCCTGCCTGCCTCGCATTACCACATCAAAGGCAGCCCTCCGAGCGCATTTCTCACCCCCTAATTATTCACGGCCGGCTGGCAGGCACATCAAAG
This sequence comes from Lissotriton helveticus, assembly GCF_964261635.1. Classification (NCBI taxonomy): domain Eukaryota; kingdom Metazoa; phylum Chordata; class Amphibia; order Caudata; family Salamandridae; genus Lissotriton; species Lissotriton helveticus. Next base: position 1,451,044,715 of record NC_136068.1, read on the forward strand.
GCTGCTGCTGCCGTGACTCGCATTTCTCCTCCCTCCTCCCCTATCACTGCCCAGGCCGGCCGTACTTTCTCTTTACAAGGGCGCCCATTCCTGAATCACTTGAAATCTCTCCACATTATTTGCATTTTGTTAATTAAAAAAATTAACTTCAACACAGCGTTGCACATTTTTCTCGACTTCGGAAGGATGAGTCCCAATCTCATTTGTACAAAGTGTTGTAATGGGATTATTGGAGAGTTAGAGAAACGTGCTCACAAGTTACATTTTTATGCAAATCATCTGAGTAAATAAACAATAGCATGGTGCCGTTTGCGTCCTTGACTTGATCTGGTTTTTATTTTTATTTTGCTATTATTCTCACAAAGGCTAAGAAGGTCTGCCTACTTTAGTATTAAGTGCTATACGTCGCATAAGCAACAGCTAACCATTCACTCACCCACGCAACGCCACTCACCCATGCAACGCCACTCACCCACGCAACGCCACTCACCCACGCAACGCCACTCACCCACGCAACGCCACTCACCCACGCAACGCCACTCACCCACGCAACGCCACTCACCCACGCAACGCCACTCACCCACGCAACACCACTCACACACGCAACGCCACTCACACACGCAACGCCACTCACACACGCAACGCCACTCACACACGCAACGCCACTCACACACGCAACGCCACACACACACGCAACGCCACACACACACGCAACGCCACACACACATGCAACGCCACACACACATGCAACGCCACTCACACATGCAACGCCACTCACACATGCAACGCCACTCACACATGCAACGCCACTCAACCACGCAACGCCACTCACACACGCAACGCCACTCACACACGCAACGCCACTCACCCACGCAACGCCACTCACCCACGCAACGCCACTCAGCCACGCAACGCCACTAAGCCACGCAACGCCACTCACATACGCAACGCCACTCACACACGCAACGCCACTCACACACGCAACGCCACTCACACACGCAACGCCACACACACACGCAACGCCACACACACACGCAACGCCACACACACACGCAATGCCACACACACACGCAACGCCACTCACACACGCAACGCCACTCACACATGCAACGCCACTCACACATGCAACGCCACTCACACATGCAACGCCACTCACACACGCAACGCCACTCAACCACGCAACACCACTCACCCACGCAACGCCACTCACCCACGCAACGCCACTCACCCACGCAACGCCACTCACCCACGCAACGCCACTCACCCACGCAACGCCACTCACCCACGCAACGCCACTCACCCACGCAACGCCACTCACCCACGCAACGCCACTCAGCCACGCAACGCCACTCAGCCACGCAACGCCACACACACACGCAACGCCACACACACACGCAACGCCACACACACACGCAACGCCACACACACACGCAACGCCACACACACACGCAACGCCACACACACACACGCAACGCCACTCACACATGCAACGCCACTCACACACGCAACGCCACTCACACACGCAACGCCACTCACACACGCAACGCCACTCACACACGCAACGCCACACACACACGCAACGCCACACACACACGCAACGCCACACACCCACGCAACGCCACTCACCCACGCAACGCCGCTCACCCACGCAACGCCGCTCAGCCACGCAACGCCGCTCAGCCACGCAACGCCGCTCAGCCACGCAACGCCGCTCAGCCACGCAACGCCGCTCATCCACGCAACGCCGCTCACCCACGCAACGCCGCTCACCCACGCAACGCCGCTCAGCCACGCAACGCCACTCAGCCACGCAACGCCACTCAGCCACGCAACGCCACTCAGCCACGCAACGCCACTCAGCCACGCAACGCCACTCAGCCACGCAACGCCACTCACCCACGCAACGCCACTCAGCCACGCAACGCCACACACACACGCAACGCCACACACACACGCAACGCCACTCACACACGCAACGCCACTCACACACGCAACGCCACTCACACACGCAACGCCACTCACACACGCAACGCCACTCACACACGCAACGCCACTCACCCACGCAACGCCACTCACCCACGCAACGCCACTCACCCACGCAACGCCACTCACCCACGCAACGCCACTCACCCACGCAACGCCACTCACCCACGCAACGCCACTCACCCACGCAACGCCACACACCCACGCAACGCCACACACCCACGCAACGCCACACACACACGCAACGCCACACACACACGCAACGCCACACACACACGCAACGCCACACACCCACGCAACGCCACACACCCACGCAACGCCACTCACCCACGCAACGCCACTCACCCACGCAACGCCACTCACCCACGCAACGCCACTCACCCACGCAACGCCACTCACCCACGCAACGCCACTCACCCACGCAACGCCACACACACACGCAACGCCACACACACACGCAACGCCACTCACCCACGCAACGCCGCTCACCCACGCAACGCCGCTCACCCACGCAACGCCGCTCAGCCACGCAACGCCGCTCAGCCACGCAACGCCGCTCAGCCACGCAACGCCGCTCAGCCACGCAACGCCGCTCATCCACGCAACGCCACTCATCCACGCAACGCCACTCATCCACGCAACGCCACTCATCCATATGCAAAACGAAAAATGTCAAACTCTTCTATTGCGAGACCTATTGCATTTTCAATGCTTGTTTTTTGCTTGGTTTTGTATTCTCTACAAATGTGAAAGGGAGACCCATTACATTGTAAGGAGATTGTATTGTGATAAAGTCCCAAAGTTGTTCCAAAGGACCCTTCCGTGATGTTACGGTGACCTACCTCTACAGTCAACCAATAGTATTGCTGTGGTGCCAGGATATTATGGACTAAATATCACCTGAGAAAAATATTGTCCTAAAAATCTTTTACAAAATTGTCCACCATTGTAGTTAATAGAAAATGTACTTCCTATAGAGGGACCTTTGGCAATGATTATTTGAAATGATGGTGTGACATCTGTTTGATAAAACAAAAATGGGTGACGTTTGTTTACTTTTGCCATTTTAGCCTTATTAACCCCTACCATGCTTGTGACAGAACCACTCCGTCACGAGCCACGGGTGGCGTGTGCTCATGACTGAGTGGTTCCGTCATGCTGCGGCCGCTTCGCCCACGCTGCATCAATTCCCCGCCTGCGTGGTGTATCAATGAGTGGGCGGGGCCGTGACGAAACCACTCCGTCATAAGCACAGCACGCCCGTGGCTCGTGACGGAGTGGTTCCGTCACAAGCATGGCGGCGCCGCGTGAACCCCAGCGCCGAAAGCGGAATTACCGCCGCAGCGGAATTACCGCCGCAGCCAAGGTGTTAACAAACTGTCAAGAAGAAGCAATATGATGCTCCTCATAAATCTTTGAGCTTTAGCTTTCCCATAAATCGTTTTTTTGCCTAAATCTGCATAATTGGCAACTGTGAAGTTATGATTTTTAGACCAGCCACCTGGTACCTGTCTCTCAAGCTCCATTACCTTATGCCCCTTCTAGACCCTCCCCTACAGTTCTAAACTTCGGCAGCAGAGATGATTTGTATTAGAGCTTCTGCTACCACCAATTTGGCTGTCTTGTGTGCATGCCTTCCATAATTCTTAATCTTTTATCCACACCAGCTCCCTGCAGCAGACTACATTTTTTTGTTCAGTAGCCTCTGTCAGTGTCCTAGTCACGAGTGACACAACCCACCAACGGTGCACTCACTTTAAGAGCATGTCATACCCTCAGACCTGTGATACAATCCAAGCTCTTGAAATACCTCAAGATCTGAAATAAATTTGAGCAGTGGACATGTGGGTCTGTTATATGTATTGAAAAGGATTGTGGAGGGCAGGGTTTGAATTTAAATGCCTCCTGCTACCCCGGATGTGGTGCTGAAGTGCTTTTTGGCAGGTAGCACACTACTCCAGAACCCAAACAGGATTAGTGAAGAATTTGTATAAGGAAATATGAAATTAATTTGAGCAGTGGCCATGTGGGACTGTTATATGGATTGAAAAGGATAGTGGCTGGATAGAAGAGAGAAGGGTCTAGAAAGTTTTTTGGGAGTTCACAGCAGTAGAAGGAGGTTTGATTTGAGTAAAGGGGTGGTGGGGAGATAATATCGCTAGCCTGAGGTCCCTGTAGAAACCACAGATGCACTAGAATAGTGGAGATCCCTGCAAAGACCTGGTTACAGAACCAAGGTTTGTTGTTGGGCCAAGTTTGTGCTATATAAAAAAGCCCAAAAAGTTTAGGTCCATGCACTGTTGCTTTTGGGCCCTGACTAGAGGTCCTATTTGTAGTGGGGAAAGAGTGGGCATTCCCATACAGATGTAGTATGTTTCTCTAATGGTTAGTTGGCGTGCCTGGGGACTACCACGTGACCCTGGACCAAGATTCCTGGCTTCTAGTCCAAGCTTTGGCGTTTGCTGTAATGTGACGTTGACTTAAAATCGAAAGACAAATATGACAGGTTGTGATTTGAAAGACTTGCAAATAGCAGAATGGGCTGGAGAGTAACAACATAATGTTGTAAATGCTGAGGTTCTCTTGTCTGATAACAACCACACCTTAACTTCAAGCTTGCGCACTTGACCAAGAACTGTAGTGTGCTTTCAAGTACTGTGCCAGTTGCTTGTTTCCACCCAAAAGCATTGCAGCGCTACATGAGCACCAGAATACATGCGCATGATTTGGTAATTGTTTTTTCATTTTATGCATAAACGGGAAGATTATGTGATTTGTCAATAATCACTAGATGTTACTTCGACGTCAGGACACTTGTCCCACTTTCCCGCATCATGAACACCATCGACTCCGGCTCCCCCTCCGACCCATGCGCTCATCATATCTTCAACAAAGCCGACACCATCATCGCGCCCCACCTCCGGAACGTCATTAACAGCTCCTTCACGTCAGCCACCTTCCCTGGAAGCTCGAAACACGCAGAAATCAACGCCCTTCTGAAGAAACCAACAGTGGACCCCAAAGACCTCAAGAACTTCCGCCCCATCTCTCTGCTCCCCTTCCCGGCCAAAGTCATCGAGAAGACCATCAATAAACAGCTGACTGCATTCCTCGAAGAAAACAACTTGCTCGACCCATCCCAATCCAGATTCCGTGCCAACCACAGCACCGAGACCGCCCTCATCGCAACCACCGATGGCATCAGGACCCTGATGGACAACGGAGAGACAGCCGCTCTCATCCTCCTGGACCTCTCGGCAGCCTTTGACACCGTCTGCCACCGCACCCTAATAACCCGCCTCTACAACACTGGGATCCAAGGAAAGGCCCTGGACTGGATCACATCGTTCCTCTCCGACAGAACCCAAAGAGTCAGCCTCCCTCCCTTCCGCTCAGAGGCCACCAAAATCATCTGCGGCGTACCCCAGGGCTCCTCACTCAGCCCAACCCTCTTCAATATCTACATGAGCCCCCTCGCCGCCATCGCACGCAAACACAACATCAACATCATCTCCTACGCCGACGACACCCAACTGATACGCTCCCTCACGAAAGACCCTCTCACCGCCAAAGCCAACTTCCAGGACGGAATGAAAGAGGTCGCAGAATGGATGAAGCACAGCCGTCTGAAGCTCAACTCGGACAGGACTGAGGTCCTCATCCTCGGACAATCCCCATCCGTCTGGAACGACTCCTGGTGGCCCACGACACTGGGCACCGCACCGACACCCAAGAACCACGCACGCAAGCTGGGATTCTTCCTGGACTCCTCCCTCACGATGACCAAGCAAGTCAACGCAGTCTCGTCCTTATGTTTCAACACCCTGTGCATGCTCCGAAAGATCTTCCGGTGGATCACCACCGAAACCAGAAAGACGGTCACCCAGGCCCTCGTCACCAGCCGACTGGACTACGGGAACACCCTATACGCAGGCACCACAGCCAAACTTCAGAAACGCCTTCAACGCATACATAACGCCTCCGCACGACTCCTCCTCGACATCCCCCGCCACAGCCACATATCCGCCCACCTGAGAAACCTGCACTGGCTACCCGTCAGCAAGAGGATCACGTTCAGGCTGCTCACCCACTCACACAAACCGCTCCACAACATGGGCCCGAATACCTCGACAACCGCCTCTCGTTCTACACCCCCACCCGCCAGCTCCTCTCAACCAGCCTCGCCCTCGCCACCGTCCCACGGATTTGCAGAACCACCATCGGAGGGAGATCATTCTCCTACCTGGCAGCCAAAACGTGGAACTCCCTCCCCGCACACCTACGACTGACCCAAGACCATCTCACCTTTAGGAAACACCTCAAGACCTGGTTATTCGAGCAATAGCGGCACCCCCCCCACCCTCCCTTCAGCACCTTGAGACCCTCACGGGTGAGTAGCGCGCTCTACAAATGTATTGATTGATTGATTGATTGATTGATTGAAAGTTGGCAGCTCTGGCAAGGCCTAGGCTTGCTTTTTCCAGTTTATGTAACAGACTTGCATTATATTTCCAGTTTAAAAGCAAATGTTGTGGCTGAAAAAGCAAGTCTGAGATTGTACACCCTCCGCTTCGCCGTTGTGTGCTAGGATTCAGTCGTTCTAAATTCTAGCTGGTAGAAACTCCATTTGACAAGTGGAGAAAAACCATGTGTGTCAGGTCCAATTAATTTTTCATTTAAGTGAAAGAGAATGCAAGGACTTAAAACAAAGTATTTAGCTGATGGCAAATGACATTTGCAGGCTTACAACACTTTTTTGGTGGGAAAAAGCTACAAACTTATGCTTCCAGCACTGTATTTAAACGTAATTCTGTAACCAACTGTTTAGGTCTCGCCTATTCTATCCCATAGGGATTAAATAGGCGAGATTATAGTAAGCGGTCCGAAAAGTCTACCTAGCTGCAGATCGCATACAGTTCATGTGAGCCTCATGTGAGCCAGGCGCGTGCACATCAAACACCATTGGCCTCGGCACCAGACTTCAAAGGAAGCCGCTCGCACACCACCTTTTGTCTGAGCCTCGGCATCAGACTTCTAAGGAATCCGCACCCACGCCCCCCCATCCTCCTTTAGCTCTCACCCTGTAGTGTAGCTCCTATTTTCCCAATAGGCTCTGCGCATTGGAATAGTACCTACAGCAGTAAAGGCCTAGGCCAGACGTTAACTAGGTCTACTACTGTCGATGCTAGACTTAATTTTTGGGTTTGCCAGCTAAGCTCAGAGTTCGCTAGAAACTTTCTCGAATGTTCAAGGAAGGATTAACTCCCCTGATTAGACAAGAAGGGATTTAGTTTCTGACAACCATAGAACATGACAACTTTGCTCTCCCCTAATCAAGAGTCAATCTCAAGAGTCGTGTGAGCACAAGGCAATTATTTTACTCAGTCAGTACGTGCATTCTTAGTCTCATCAGAATGTAGAGAAAAGGAAGAGACGGGCGTGTTCAATAAAAGATGTTATTTATTGATCAGTCTCTTTTCTCGTACAAGAGAAATGGATCGATATTATTGCAATACTTATAGTTAAGTAAAGTGCATACATTAAAAGCAATAGTATAAAATAATACTGTAAAAACATTGATATGGTTTCTGAGCCATATGATGTTTTAAAATGATTAAAATATATTTACATACACATATACATTTGACTAAACGTGCTCAACTGGTGTTTCTAAATACGCCTACCCCGTGTACCTGACCTAAGTCTAATACGTGGGCGGGAATAGAAAGTTACAGTTTAAGTTAAGTTTGTTTTTGCCAAGTGAATAACTAAAGAATTCTCTAGGAGGGGTTATTCAGTTCTGTACCTGGAATTTAGGATGAATGAGGAAAGGTATCTCTTTCTCTGCTCTCGATATTCCAGGCTGCCTGCGAGGGCTGCCCAGAAACGCCGGTGCTGGGTCTCTCGGCTTGAGATAGCAGCGCGTCTCTCAGCGCGTCAGGAAGGCGGGGCTGCTGCCTGCGGGGTCTGCTTCTGCTCTCGGCTTCGGCAAGTATGGCTGCTCCGTCTTGTCACCACGCGTGTGTTTGCATAGGGCAAGGTCGGCAATATTTATACCTTAAAGGTGCCGGGATTGACGTAAGGATGGACATAGGTACGTCAATAAAGATGTCATACGACTTGCTCGTTAGCACATTCTTTACTAAAATTCTCTGTGAAATCAAAACAATGGCCGCACGGATTATCCAGGTTGTCATAGGTTTGATTTGTTATGAGAACGTCGTATGCCTTATCAGGGGCTGGAGGAATGTCGCTTGTCTAATTAGATCTCAAGCGTTATGACCTAATCAGATAACACGTTCCTGTGCCGTAGTGTGACTGCGTCAGATAACGGTATCTGCATCATGGGGGATTTCTTGCCTCATGGGCTGACTGTTAGTTAACTAGCTAGGTAGTTTAACCAGAATAGGGTCAGGAATAGGGGGATCGATTCAGAACCTATAGAAATACACGACACCCACTCCACGCTAACTATGGTCATATCTACTAATCTATGCATAGTATAACATAGTACAACATACTATAGAGTATAGTGTATACCTTACCACCCCAAAATACATAAATGCATTTTGAAATTTTCAAATATACTGAAAAATTGCAGTCATATATATTGTATGCACTTAAGCTATGAATTAAATGCAAAAGTAAACACGCATTGTTATGCATTATTGCTTGTTGGTATATGAGAAATACACATGAAATGGCTCTTAATATGGCTATACAGAAAAAAAGTCGAAACCATTTCATCACATAAAATATATTGTGAACATACCAGCGGGCAGCTAAAGTCTATATAAAGTATCTAAAAAAATAGAAATCTTAGTTCTCTAGGAATAGTTTCTTACTTTAAGCAGAAGGTCAGTGTCCCGGGGAAAAAATATATAGAAAAATATTTTAAGGGCTTGCTGAAAAAGGTTGCTGTCCGTGAACTGGATTGTAATTGTTCATGTGACTTTATTTTTTAAGTTGAAGGCCGGATTCAGGGAACGCCGTGTGCGAGTTTACTCAAAAGTCTCTATTTCTGTTCCGGAGAGAACATCATATCATTCAGGCTTTCGAAAAAACTGTCAACAGCTTCATGGGAAAGTTCCACTAAGTCGGAAATAGGGGTAACCATGCATTCATGCGCATGATTGTCTGCATTGACATTCTGATTTGCATTGCTGACAGAAGGTCGTACCTGTTCGATGTTGCTTTCATCTTGAACTTCACTACTCTTCAATCGCAGTGGTGAAGATTCCAGGAATGCCGTCATCAGAATTGGCAGCCTTTGAGGGCAGCACAAAGCGTGAACCTTGGTAGGAACCAGCAGTGTATCTGCATCCACCGGCGCATCCGATTGTAGTGTCAGACAGGTGTCTAACACGCATTCTTCTCCGCATAGCAGACACCTTAGTACAGGTAAAACACACCTTTGCCACATTGGTCGAAATGATAGAAACCAAGTCATGTTCAGGTCTCTAAGCCGGGAGAGTCCCAGGATTTTTGATATCCGGTCCCGGTATCCAATGGCTAGGATCGTATCTTCCATTGTCACGAGAGTTTGATCTGTGACATGGGTTGCCATATCGAAAAATAAGGACTAGGAATAGGATTCCTGCAATTAGTCCCAGGATCAAGGGAAGTCCGCCAAAAATCGAATGGACGAAATCTGGAAAAATACCCAGTATGGCTTTGAATGGTGTTAATGCCATCGAAAATACTGTCTTAAATACCTTTGAGACCCCTGTGGTATCAGAAATATTTAAGATTTCGCTCAGGATTTCCGCGAAATGTACGGGGGAATTGGTTGATAATAATGTATGTATCTCTGCAGTCGTCCTTGCGACTTGTAGATCATACGTTTCTTTTGATGACGTGAGCCTTGTAGGCGTCTGAAGAAGCACTGTTTTCATTCTGCTTAAAGTGTCTATTCGAATAGAAGTAATTTTCAAACCGGGCCATGCCCGTGCCTCCCTGTCTGGAAAGGAGCTGGGGAACAAAGAACGTCCACAGCACTTGACCTTCGCCGTCGTAGTGACGAGATAAGGAGTCCCGGGCATAAGACTACAACATCTGCGGTCTACAATAAGAATGTAACTCCCATTATAGAGTCTTTGAAAGAATGGTTCTATTTCAGTTGCAGGTGCGCCTTGCTGGTGACATGAAAGGTTGTATGAATTCCCTTCACAGGCTCCGTGCAAACTAATACCGTTACACAGAAGCGTGCCGCTTAGTGACATTGCACAATTGTTGCCACTAAGAAACACTTTCTGTCCTTTGTTACTGACACATGCATGTGAATAGGGCAGGTTCCAAGTTGTTTTAAGGTACCCCTTTCCCAATTTCTCCTACATGCCAGCCTGTATATATTTTTGGCAGTATTGAAACCTGAAGGTTGAGATTGGAATATTTATGATTCCGTGGATTATCCATTCACTGACAGGTCGTTCTGACATTGTCAACGGTAATCTTTCTAGTTTTTCAATGCTCAAGATTGTATAATCAGCACCCCTTCTGCGCCATACCGATTTGTCTATCAGTAAGGTTAAAGATTTGGAATAGTGACGTAGTGTTGATTAAACGCCAAGGCACATAGCCTGAACGCAGATTTTGTAACGTCCAGCCAAGCTGTACGATAGAATGCAATTGTGACTGACCATGTTGTAATAACAGTAAGTCTTGCGATAATATATCGATTGCTGAAGACACAATGCTGTCCAATGAAAAAATTCTGGAGGACAGTCATTAACCCATTGTCCACTACAGAAAGTGATTTTTCCAAATGAATACGATCAATTTCACGTATTCTCTCTGCTGTTTCAATTTGAGTAACCTTCCAGGCCTCATTGTATGCTGCATATACAGAGGCTGCTATGAAACGCTTTTGACGCTGTTTGCGTGGTCCCATTATGAAATCACGCAAGTCAGCACCATTAGTAAGTAAAGTTAGGTGTTGCTTAATTTCAGGCAGTGTGGAAGACTGTAGCCATTGAAGGCATAATTTGCCCACACTGTAGGTTGTTATTATCCCTGGGTGATGTCTTTGGGGATATCTAGGGTCTGGCCTGGTCATTTTGAAACCCTGTGTTTTATTCAGGAATCTATCTTGACAGTTATTTGTATCTGTGGGCCAGATCAACCATTGTTTCCAATCAGGATGTGTTCTGTTTTGGTTAAGTATATGGTTTATGTCTATTCCTTCATCTGTATCAGAGTTATTGCTAAACATTGTTGGCTTTGGAATAGACGGGTTATTTAAATCTTTGATTTTGGCTAAGCCAAGACAGGTGGTTTGTTGAACAGTGTCATTTAAAAATATCATTTGTTCTGGGATCATGCAGGCTCTAAACAAAGCTTCTATACCCTGTACTTGCCATTCTTTTGTACCCCAAACACTTTTCAAATCAACATTTTTGTCCCAATAATCGAATCCAAAAGTATTCATTTTTTCAAAGAATGAATCAGAATAAATCAATTTTGTGTTGGTTATCATGGTTTTGGTCCCTGTCTTGTTTGACAATTTATAATAAAATGTTTCAGCATTACTAGTGTTAAAACCTTGAAAGTATGAATATTTGTCATAAACGGTTCTAGAGCTCCCTTTTGGAGGTGTAGCACAATGTTCCCATTGATTAAAATTTAAAACATTTCTAGGTTGTGCAGATTTATGCAAGAAATGGTTACCATAGTGGTTATAGCAATACATACTATCATAATTTGTAGAACCTTGCAAATAATCATGTTTTGTAAATTTAGCAGACATTACTAAGTCAGACATCATATTGTTTATACTTTCAAAGTCCCAATCATCAGCAAATGAGTTTGGTTTTGCAAAGTCACTCAAAGAGATCTTAATTTGGTGTGGATATTTCAGGATCTCGACCGGACCATAAATTTCATAGTCAGTGTTGTCCCAGGCTACCCCACCAGGTATTGGAATTGCTGTGAAGTTGGCTGAAGAAAGTTCTGAAGAAAGTTCTCTTTTCTCGACGTGTGAAGATGTGTGTGGTTTGAGGACCAAGTTGATGTTCTGACTTGCTGTGTCCATTTTAGCATATTTTCCCTCAATGAAGCGTCCCAAAGTAAATACCATGATGAGCCAAAGTATGAGGATAAATGCACCAAAACCCACCCAAAATTCAATCCATGGAGAAATCAGATATGTTTCTTTTAGTTGTTTCAAAAGTTCCTTCGCTTTGTCTTTAAAGGATTTTGATGATGGCTGTGTCTTTTGTTCGCTGAAGCCTTCAGAGGAATCATCGAAGTTGATGAAGTAACCGGATGCAGTTCTGTCAATTGTTCCAATTGGTTCAGGATTTTTGTTTTTTGCATTTTCACTTGGTACTTCAGTATAGATTGGTGTGTCTCTGCTAAATGTCTTTATTTGGGTTTTCAGAGGTCTAAGTTCTATTGCATTGTTGCATAGTCCTTGTTGTTCTTCTGTAGGCGTTTCGAATGTGATGAGCCTCTTTGTTAGGACCTCTGTACTGGTAGCAAACCTTGGTGTTCTGCTACTTATTGGGAGTCCACTTGGCCTACTGTTTGTTATCGGCCACATGTTGTGGTTTTACCAGGTCGATGGATACAACTCGGTTCTCCTTTTTTCCAGCAAGTGGCGGTAGTACAACTGATCTTGTCCCGTTGACAGACAAGACAGGAACTGCTTTTCTGTAAGAAGGCCCAAATTCCTTCTTTACCGCGATCTTCTCCCTGACTAGATCCCCGACTTTTGGAATCCAGACAGGTCTTGCTGGGACAGGTGGTGATTCTTCAGTGGTTGTTGGCTGTTGTTTCAACTGTATGTTGCTCAGGTCTTTTCTTGTTTTGTTTAAATCCTGCAAAATAGCCAAACGGTCTTTGACATCAAAGCTTTTTTCTGTTACCACTGAAGTCTGACTATCAAGGTCAGAGATCAACATCCTAGTTCCGAATAATAATTCGTACGGACTGAATCCCTTCAGAGAATTTCTTGGCAAGTTATTTAGACTACGTTGGACACTTATTAGATGTTTGACCCACCCAGCTCCCGAACCTAATATCCTTTCTATTATAGATTGCTTTCTGTCTTGGTTTTTTCTTTACACCATCCCATACCCTCAGGAAGGAAGTGAGAAGATTCCCGCTGGGCTGTGCTCATTTGGCCATTCTTTCCCCCCCCAGGCTGGATTGCCTGAGAAAAAGAAAAAAAATGGTCGAACGTAGCATGCTCTTAGCGTATATGCCATTTAGACTCGCAAATCTTGTATAACAGTCCGGACGTCAGCTGAGTGCTGTGGATCTACATTATAAGTGGGAACTAGCCTGTATATGTTAATCGCAAGCCATTCTTTTTGCTGGTAATATTATCTGCCTTGATACGACGAGGTATTAAACTGCTTCTCTCCCCACTGCGATCTCTGTTGCAGTTTGGGCAGTTTTTTACAAAGATGGTAAGATGGAGGCTCATGCCTGGCCACCAGTACCGTGATTGTAAATCTTCCAGAGAATCTTTTAATTTAAGGTGTCTGCGACCCTCGCCCATGTGTGCGTCTGCGATTAACAAGTTTCTCCTGTCCATGTTTGGAATCACTCTATCCCCCACTCCAGGGATTCGAGCAAAAGGGACGGAGTTTGCATCGATTATGTATGTATAATTGAGTGGATAGTTGATCGGTAACGCTGAGCAGTCGCCTTTTGATGACGTTTTCACCGCCAGCAATGTTTCACCGTCAATGTATTTTAATGTACGCTTTTTTCGATCTACGGGAGCCGATTTAGTGGCTGCCGCTGCGGCTGTCTCAGCCAATGAATTCCCCACAACGTGAACGCCATCACGTTGATGACTCAGTGAGTGAGTCACGTGAGTCTTTGGTAGTTCTTTCTTCAAAAGAGCTACTTGTTCCCAGAGAAGTCTCTGCTTTATTGGTGCATCTGTGTCATCTTTGTAACCGTTCTGAATCCATGTCTGCAAATCCTTGTTATATGCTTTGACGCAGAAATATGAATCTGACACTATAAGTGTCGGGAATTCGCGATCCGCATTATCTAGCGCCATTTTCAAAGCTATTATTTCAGTTTGCAGTTCTGAATTAGTTTCTACTGAGTGTGATTTTGTTAATAGAGGTCTTAGTTTACCTCCGCGCCACACTTCTTTTGTGATCTCACATGTGGGATTGTATGCATGTTTTCCCCAAACGGAGGGTTGAGCATGTCCGTCTGTATAGATTACACAGGCGTAATGTCGTAGAGGCAGAATGTCGATTGGCAGAGGATACGTCTTTTCATATTTTAGATTTTTTAATTCTTCTAGTTCTGGATCAAAGAAGTAGTATACTTTGTCCGTTGTGATTGAATTTACCCATTGTAACCATTCTGGATCCAATGTTGTTGTTGGTAAATTACACGGTGTTGTTAATGCCTCAAAGGCTGATTCAGCTGTTCTGACTGTGATATGTCTACCGTCAGCTATGTCTTTTTCTCTAGCTATTGCGGTTTGAACTGCTTGAACAATTTTTCCTTTGTTGCTGAATCTCTGTTCAGCTTTTGTGTACAAGTGTGATCTGAATGCAATTGGTACCTTTTCTCCCTCATTAGAGGTCAGGTATGTGAATCCGCATCTCCCTGGGATGACTCGGATCACAAGGTTGCATGTATTATCACGTGTTTCTAATTTTGTCTTAATTAGCATGTCTGTTTGTAAGGATCTCAAAATGTCTGTGTGTGTTTGAGTCCAACTTGATCTTTTAAAATCTGGTTTAATTAGATCGTAAAGGGGTTTGACCCTTTCTGCGTAATTTGCAATGTAAGTTCTTCCGAAATTTAGGAAGCCTAGAATTGACTGTAGGTTTTTTAGTGTTTTAGGAGCTTGGATTACGGCACATTTCTCTAGGAAATTGTCTGCCAGGCTTTTGCCTTCACTTGATAACTCATATCCTAAGAATAGGACTGTCAGATGGGCAATTCTGGATTTTTTGAAGTTGAATTTGTAACCCTCTGCAGCGAAACCAAGTATTATGGTGTTCACTCTTTTCAAGTGAGTTTCCAAGTCATCATCTGTTAAGTAAATGTCATCGACATAAGATAATGCTTCATCATCATATAGTTGTAGTAATTCTGTTACTCTTGCTGAGAATACCCCCGGGCTGTTCTTGTACCCCTGGGCTAACCGACAGAATTGTTTTTGAGTGCCATTTACTGAGAAAGCTGTTAAATATCTGCTCTCTGGTGCTATGTTTTGACAAAAGAATCCGTTGGAGATGTCCAAGGTAGTTTTGTATTTTTTGCGCACTATGTTATTCAGTGCAGCACTGTGTGAGTTTTGCACTGCAAAAGTTTTGCAACATGTGTTAAGGTGTCGGTAATCCAAAACTAGACGATATGAATTGTCTGGTTTGGAGACCGGAAACAAAGGATTGTTCATTTGTGAGGTGCAAGTTTCAATCACCCCCTGGTATTCTAGCTGATCTAGTATTTCATTTACTTGTTTTTTAGCTTCTTGCTTAATTGGGTACTGCCTTTGTGCAGTTGGTTGTGATTTTAACTGGACTTTGTGAGGAGGAGAATCCTCATCCCATCCTACATGATTTTTATATAAAGCAGGTGCTAAGGCCACTGCCCACTTTCTAGCAAGTGTGTATTTTTTATGAATCGGGATTTGATTCGAGAAGGCAGGCATAATTACTTCTTCGCCATGAGGGCACTCCCTGACAAACTCTGGTGGCCAGTCTTTTTCAGCTAAAAGGATGTCATAACCCTTTGAGAGGTTATCCCAAAATAGTCCCCTTATTTTCCTAGTCTTATCTCCCTCTATACGTAATGTTATCTCGTATATTTTGTGGGGCTTGCTAACTCTGGTATCTGCAGTTTCCACTTGAAGGTATTCATTCATGTCCACTGTCTCCAGATGATTCATAAGGATTTTGCGAGCTATGCTCACCTCTGCTGCGCTGTCTAGCATTGTCTGAGCCCACTCTCCGTTTTTCAGTTGTGTCCTCAGTATTCTCTGCATTGTTAACTACCTTGATACTGGCTACCTTCTTTTTTGGAAATTGTGATTTCTTTTTCAGTTGAGCAGGTTCCTTGTCTTTGGACTTGGCGTGCTCTTCTGATCGTCCTCTTCTTTCCGATTTCTGCGAGGAATTCTGAAAAGATTGAGAGGGACGTGTATCAATGTCTTGATATCTATCAGGTTTTTTAATATTATCCCTATTTCTAAGGTTATATCTATTCCCAGAGGGTTCACTCTAGGGTGACCTTTGTCTCGGGTTTGGAGATTTCTCTCTTCGCCTAGGAGACCTTCCTCTGGACTGGAATTTCTTTTCTTTGGGATTGGATTGTTTGTTCCCATCCCAGTTCTTTTTTGGTGAATTATTATTATTATTAAAAAACATTTTTTCTGGACTTGTAGTCAGTTGCGGTTTTACTGGTATTCCACCTAGACTATCTCTGCCTAGTTCTTCATAGGATTTTTCTATGATTCTGGCAATTTCAGCTGGTTGGTCTGCTATATCTGTCTCTTTTAACCTCTGGCGGATCGCCACGTTTGCTGCTTCACCCTTTATGTTGGCTAGTAATATAGCCGAGACCTGCTTGAAGTCTTTTAGTAATTTCATACCAAGAGTTAAAGCAGGTTCTGGACCGTATTCATCTTGAATTTGTTTTAGCACATCTGGTATTACCGAAATGGATGGAACACCGTGCGTTTTTGTGTAGATGGAAGCAAAGACTGTACCCCAAGTGTCACAGTCCTCAATGTGTGGTGCGATTCCCATTGGGAGACATATAGTCAGAATCCTGTGTTTTTCTAATGGGGTGGTGTCAGGAAACACCGCCTCTATTTGGGTAATTGTCTGTGCCAACCAGAATGGTATTTGTTCCCGTTTAGCTGGAACTTTACCTAGGCAGGATTGGATGTTCTGTGGTGTAATTTTATTTGTGTTCCCCTGGTGAGGGGTCAGCTGTGGAAGTTTAATCGCTGGCTGAATTGTTGAAGTCCGCATTACATACTGAACTAATTGTCTGTGAATTTTTAGTAGTTGTTTTAGCTGTATTAACAGCTCTGCTGCAGGCATTCTTTCGATGTCTGGATATGGTGTGTATCCGGCTAGGACCGGCCACGTTGCTCCTGGTCTTCCTAAAGGACCGAGCCTTGTAATGTGATTATGTTTTAGGGCGCCATCAAATAAGAGCAAATGCTCTTGGAATTTGAGTGGTACTTCCACCTCCTCGAAAGGAGTGTACTCATTAGGAGGTTCCTCTACTTTGTAATAGTGGAAGTACTTTGTTATAGTATTAGCTGCTGGAAAATGTATCCATGTATAGTATACCTCTGTCTGCCGATATTCGTGTGCCTCGATTACGAATATGACTGTGCCACCTCTAGGTGTCAGTCCATTTTCTATAAGTTTTAAGGTTATAGATCTCCTTTTGGCGACCGGAATGAGTATTATATCCGCGTCTGCTGCTTGCATGGTAGCATCAGCATCTGCTATTTCAGTAGCTAATCTAGTAACCTCTCGTTCTTCATCGCTGTCCATTTTGCTGACAGGATGGTATTATGTTTATTTGCAGATCAGGTTTCTTTATGGAAACAGAGATTAGATGCACAATATTTTGGAACACTGTTTATCCTTCAACGTTGACTAGACCAAGAACCATACATAGGAGTTCCCTCCTGCGAGGTTTTGGAGGATATTATAACCTTTCACCCACTCCAGACGTCTTTGGAGTATTTGGGAAAAGGGGTCTGAGTGAGAAAGCACGACTGAGTTACTCTAAATGTCTTACGTTAGTTTTATCGCCCTTTCCAAACACGTTGGGCGCCATGTAGTGTAGCTCCTATTTTCCCAATAGGCTCTGCGCATTGGAATAGTACCTACAGCAGTAAAGGCCTAGGCCAGACGTTAACTAGGTCTACTACTGTCGATGCTAGACTTAATTTTTGGGTTTGCCAGCTAAGCTCAGAGTTCGCTAGAAACTTTCTCGAATGTTCAAGGAAGGATTAACTCCCCTGATTAGACAAGAAGGGATTTAGTTTCTGACAACCATAGAACATGACAACTTTGCTCTCCCCTAATCAAGAGTCAATCTCAAGAGTCGTGTGAGCACAAGGCAATTATTTTACTCAGTCAGTACGTGCATTCTTAGTCTCATCAGAATGTAGAGAAAAGGAAGAGACGGGCGTGTTCAATAAAAGATGTTATTTATTGATCAGTCTCTTTTCTCGTACAAGAGAAATGGATCGATATTATTGCAATACTTATAGTTAAGTAAAGTGCATACATTAAAAGCAATAGTATAAAATAATACTGTAAAAACATTGATATGGTTTCTGAGCCATATGATGTTTTAAAATGATTAAAATATATTTACATACACATATACATTTGACTAAACGTGCTCAACTGGTGTTTCTAAATACGCCTACCCCGTGTACCTGACCTAAATCTAATACGTGGGCGGGAATAGAAAGTTACAGTTTAAGTTAAGTTTGTTTTTGCCAAGTGAATAACTAAAGAATTCTCTCGGAGGGGTTATTCAGTTCTGTACCTGGAATTTCGGATGAATGAGGAAAGGTATCTCTTTCTCTGCTCTCGATATTCCAGGCTGCCTGCGAGGGCTGCCCAGAAACGCCGGTGCTGGGTCTCTCGGCTTGAGATAGCAGCGCGTCAGGAAGGCGGGGCTGCTGCCTGCGGGGTCTGCTTCTGCTCTCGGCTTCGGCAAGTATGGCTGCTCCGTCTTGTCACCACGCGTGTGTTTGCATAGGGCAAGGTCGGCAATATTTATACCTTAAAGGTGCCGGGATTGACGTAAGGATGGACATAGGTACGTCAATAAAGATGTCATACGACTTGCTCGTTAGCACATTCTTTACTAAAATTCTCTGTGAAATCAAAACAATGGCCGCACGGATTATCCAGGTTGTCATAGGTTTGATTTGTTATGAGAACGTCGTATGCCTTATCAGGGGCTGGAGGAATGTCGCTTGTCTAATTAGATCTCAAGCGTTATGACCTAATCAGATAACACGTTCCTGTGCCGTAGTGTGACTGCGTCAGATAACGGTATCTGCATCATGGGGGATTTCTTGCCTCATGGGCTGACTGTTAGTTAACTAGCTAGGTAGTTTAACCAGAATAGGGTCAGGAATAGGGGGATCGATTCAGAACCTATAGAAATACACGACAACCCCTGGGCCCAGATCTCTTCCACCACCCCAGTCACTCCATCGCACCCTCTGCCCCTCTCCATAGCCAGCTCCCCTCAGTCTTACCACCCGCCCCCATTCCCGCTCTTCCATCACCGCTGCAGTCTATAGGCATCTGCCGCGCGCTTTCTCCATTTCCGGAAACCCTTCCCTCCAGCTGCGCTTTTCTACATTCTTGCCACCCTACCACCCGGGCCGGATATCATGCATTCCACACAACTACACTTTCTAAACATTACAGATAACCGGTGCGACGGTCATCCAATTTAATGGCATTTCATGCATCGACCTCCGAAGGATGGGAGGCTGAGTCCGCCCAGATGGGATTCAAACGTGGAGAGCCAGACGGGAAGAGCTTTCCTCTTCTGTGACCCCCTCTAGCGCTGGATGCGCTCGCAGGCGTTAATCTGCTGAACTGCAGTAAATTAATACTACTTAACAGCTCTTAAATGGCACCATTATCTGCGATTATCCTCGTGTCGTATGAACTCTGAGGTTAATTGCGGAATTTTGCTGCTGCTCGCGACTCGGACCCCAGCCCACCCCCAGATATGTGCTGCTCACATGCAACGCCAATCGTCGAGGCTTTCGAGTAGTGAAATATTCACCAAGCTTCGCTTACACGTGCTGCACAAGCACATCATGCACTGGGGCAGCAGGCCAAGCTTTCCTCACATGCATACTCCAGGTAAAGCATGGGGAGCAGCAGTGCAAGCTTCCTTTGCATACAGAGACCTGGAACAACATGTTCAGCCGCGGTGCAAGCTTCCCTTACGCACACAGACCTGGTACACCATATGCAGCAGTAATGCACGCTTCCCTTTCCCTCATTGGAAGACCTAACACCAATGCAAGCTTCCTCACAGGCAGACCAATAAAACGTGCAACAGCGCAAGCTTTCTACACACACAGACATCAGGTATTGCATGTGCAGCAGCAGTCTAGGTTAACCTCATGCACACAGACCTGGTACAACACCCACTCACCCTCGCACCCGCTCACCCTCACACCCCCTCACCACCTCACACCCCCTCACCCTCACACCCCCATACCCTCACACCCCCATACCCTCACACCCCCATACCCTCACACCCCCATACCCTCACACCCCCATACCCTCAAACCCCCATACCCTCACACCCTGTCACCCTCACACCCCCTCACCACCCTCACACCCCCTCACCACCCTCACCACCCTCACACCCTCTCACCCTCTCACCCTCTCACCCTCTCACCCTCTCACCCTCTCACCCTCTCACCCTCACACCCTCACACCCTCTCACCCCTCACACCTCCTCACCCTCACACCCCCTCACCCTCACACCCCCTCACCCTCACACCCCCTCACCCTCACACCCCCTCACCCTCACACCCCCTCACCAGCATAGCATAACAAAACATAGCATAACAAAAAAGCATAGGATAGCAAAACATAGCATAGCATAACAAAACAAAGCATAGCATAGCAAAACACAACAAAGCATAGCAAAACACAACAAACCATAGCATAACAAAACACAACAAAACATAGCATAACAAAACACAACAAAACATAGCATAGCATAAGAAAACAAAGCATAGCATAAGAAAACAAAGCATAGCATAACATAACAAAGCATAGCAAAACAAAACATAGCATATTATAACAAAACATAGCATAACAAAACACAACAAAACATAGCAGAACAAAACATAGCAAAACACAACAAAACAGCATTGCATAACAAAACACAGCATTGCATAACAAAACAAAGCTTAGCATAACAAAGCATAGCAGAGCATAACAAAACATAGCATAGCAACACAAAGCATAGCATAATAAAACAACAAAGCATAGCATAGCATAACAAAACATAGCATAGCATAAAAAAACACAACAAAACATAGCATAACAAAACAAAGCGTAGGATAGCAAAACATAGCATAACAAAACACAACAAAACATAGCATAGCATAACAAAACACAACAAAACATAGCAGAACAAAACATAGCAAAACACAACAAAACAGCATAGCATAACAAAACACAGCATAGCATAACAAAGCATAGCATAACAAAGCATAGCATAACAAAACAGCATAACAAAACATAGCATATTAACACAAAGCATAGCATAATAAAACAACAAAACATAGCATAGCATACCAAAACACAGCATAGCATAAAAACACAACAAAACATAGCATATCATAACAAAACAAAGCGTAGGATAGCAAAACATAGCATAACAAAACACAACACATAGCATAACAAAACATAGCAAAAAACAACCAAACATAGCAAAACACAACAAAACATAGCATAGCATAACAAAACACAGCATAGCACAGCATAACAAATCAAAGCATAGGATAGCAAAACATAGCATAGCAAAACAAAACATAGCATACAGCATCACTCAGCACCACCACAGCATCACAACATCACTATGCGCTACCACAGCATCACTGAACGCCACAGCATCACTTGTTCGCCATCACAACATCACTCAACGCCACCACAGCATCAATCTGTGCAACCATTCAACAACAACTGTTCAAATAGGTTCTCTCAATGTTTCAAGCTTTATTACAAATGTAACAAAAAGATGTATATTTCACTTCTGTTCTTGGATTTTCGTCACAATAAAATACACAGAACATAATCTTCACAAAAGTTATTTACAAAAGTTTAAGCTATTGCCATTATACATTGCAATAACTTTTATTTAAATATTAGTTATTAAAAAAAATTAAAAGCCATTGTTATTTGTAATATCAATACATGTAAGTCACGTAAATACAACACATATTGCATTACAAATACTATAGGTGTCACATTTGCGAAAGTTATAACTATTGGCATTGTAAATGACAAAGCTATTAATTTGGCAATTTTCAAAAACAAAACATAAATAAAAAGTGTCATTTACAATACCAATAGCTCAAACTTTCCTAATGCAAGACCTATTGCATTGCAAATGCTTGTTTTAACTGCCCCTACTCTGTACAAAAGAAGCGCCTTTAAAACAACTTTTGCAGGTGTGTCAACTTATACCTTGGACCGAAACTCTAAAAGCACCTATTTCACAGCAGGGCTTCGAGCTAAGAAAAACAACCCTCGAAGGTAGTGTTCGCAGCTGGCGGGGGTAACTTTACAAATGCTGATGCCCATCTCATTGCTTCCTACAATCTGGTATAATATTGTGATCTAAGTAGAACTCATGAGGCAAGGGTTAATAGTATAATTGCAGAAATGCTTAAAAATGAAAATACGGCCGCGATTTCCTTGTTCTGGACTTCTAACACTGATGTCCAGATGACCCCAGGGATTAGCTTTCTGCCTGCAAAGTAAACTGAGCAGGTAAAGGGCGCAGAACAAAAACCTGGGCCTGTGGCAGGCGCAGGGCGCAGCTTCATATTCCCAGTCAGTGAACCACTTAGCCTAACGTTTTAGCGGCATGGATTAGCAAATTTAGCGGCACAAATATCGAAATTTTGCGGCATTTTTGTGGCACTTAATTTTACTCATAATCATTCATTCTCCGCCTTAAATCAATGGAAACTGTTTTAGCAGAGTAGTCCATTTTGAAATAGGCGAGAGAGTGAAACCTACCGCAGTTGGGAGGAGGAGGTCGCCGCCACCGCCAAGAGTCATCCTTAGTAGCAGCAGCGAAAAGCCGCCACTGGCCAGAGTCAATACCGCCACATCTCGCGCCGCCGCCCCGGGACCACAACTCCCGGCAGGCATAGCGGCGGCGCGCATCACTGACGTCGCGCCAGGAGGCGCATATCATCGGCGCGAAGCCCCGCCTCGCGGGACGCCAGGCGAAGCCCGGGCCAAGGGCGGGCCGTTTAAGCCCGTTCAAGACCGGATAAGGCCAGGTCGGGCCATCCCTCTTACATCCATTAGGCGGCCTATCTTGTGAGTACTCTGCTTATGCACATATTTGTAGTTGTCTGGGATTGTTGCTTGGTTTGCTGCCCGGTCCTTAAATAATGTCTACCAGAGAGACCAGGAGTAAAAAAACTGCAGGAGAGACTCTAACAACAGGCACCTTGGACAATTTTATCATTAGGGCCAACACCTTTATTGATCAAGGGATTACACAATTGGAGCGTAGGGTGTCCCAAGACCTCGCCATGGCAAAGAAAAGATAATCTATGGGCCCATTTGCGACGGCCAAAACTCCCGCCCACTCTAAGGCAGTGGGTCTTATAGATGTCCAGGCTGAGGTACACACTGCTAGAAGTAGCCTACCCAATACAGTAGACCTCTCAGTTTCTCACCTATCTTGTGCCTCTGAATTAAATACTGATCTGGAAAACACCCCGGACCTAGTTATTAATACGTCCCAGGAAGACACAAGTGCTACTACACTGAGAGGCAGGAAGGAGGGTGCCATTCCTAAACGACACAAACATAATAAAGTGAAAAGAAGGGGACGACACCAGAAAAAGACTAGTGAGGCTGCTACCCCAAAACAAAATGCAAATCACGACCCCAAGGCCAGTGACGTTATAATAGAGTCCGAGAATACAAGGAATGTAGAGGGCCCAACTAGCCCGGTTGGGAATAGCGGGGAAATGGCTGACAACCAACTTTTAATGAAGGTAGAGGAACTCTTTAAACGCTACCTCTCTCCTATTGAGAAAAGATTAACTTACATAGAGAAGAAATTAGCCGATCTCTGTACTAAGCCCCATAACCAAAAGACACTTGGGGCCCAAAATACGGGGAGTAATAAGCCTAATCCTAACAAGACCACAACACAAGTTCTCACAAATCCGGCACCTCTAGCGACAAACATCAATACTAAAAAGGTCCCCGTTGTCGAAAAAAAAGTTGTAAATGAAGGTATAACAAACATAGGTCCTGTCCCACCCTGTGCTGGATCCACACTACCCAGGGAACACCCCACACAGATAAAGGAGAACAAAACTGGCGAAGCAGCCACCAGAGGAAGAGTGGTGAACCTCCCCTGGAGGCCACACCGTTTGTGGTGGTTATGACAGGGGTCCCTGAACTGGAGGAATATCAGGAGGAACCCAACTGGTCGCTATTTAATAAGGTCCGACACTGGCTCAACCAAAATCGACCCCTGCCCCCACACTGTGTAGGTAAGATCCTGACAGTGCGGAGGGTGGCATGGCTGGGTTACCAGAGGAAAACTATTCAGGGAGACTGTGTGTTGATCAACTTTGCGGATCCACACGCCGCCGCCCAAGTCTGTTCAAGAGACACACAGGACAGGTTTGAGGGCATAGCCACCAGACGACTCTCCTTTTTCTACCCCTCAATGAGAGGGTCCACTCGGGATCCTAGAGAAATCAACAATTGGCACAGAGTGGGGAACCAAAATTGGGGTAGGAATTGGGAGCCTTGGGGGAGCAGCAATCCATAGAGCCAGATTTTAGGGACAATTGGGGTGGCTTTCCGATTAGGAATAGGTTTAGCTGCCTGGATATGGTGGATTGACATACAATATCACCAAGTATTTTAAATTGGGGAAATAAGGTCCCTACATTTGCGACAAACTGTGGGACTGGACAAGAGAATTTTACAGGTGCCAACTGCCATGATAACAGTAGTAATGAAGTTATCACAGAACCAAAGTCCCAGGGGGATATCGGTGAAACCATCCCAAACCGAAGATCAACCGATCCCTTAGAGGAAGTTATTGACTCAATTCCTAGTGTGCAGACTGGGGACAAGGGAGTAACTGTTATAGGCCACAAGGTGATTAATCTGATATCCTGGAACGTGGCTGGGTTACAAAAAAAAATGGTTTATCCGATTGGAACGCGTTCATCGAGAAGTTCGGTGTATGCATGTTCCAAGAAACTTGGAGCCTACTCCCAGTGCATAAATCTGGCTACACTACTTTTTTTGTGCCAGCACTAAGTAGCGGTAGGGGCAGACCGGCGGGTGGACTTCATATCTGGGTAAAAATCTAATTGAATTGGGACATTACCATCCATGAAGTAGCGACTAGTGATATCCTACATATTTCATTTGCAGGGCATATTAAGGGGAGCAGGATACACCTATTTAACATCTATTCTAGATGGGTTACGGGGGATACAAGCCGATGTACATTGACAATCCTAGAGCAGGTTTTAGCTAAATGCCCCCCAAACTCTAAAATCATAGTGGGAGGGGATTTTAATTGTACATTCGAACCCCTATCTAGGGAGGATCATTTGGGTATAGAGGAGGAGGACTCGAGATGGTCTATCCCTGCCCTCTCATTAGCTCCAATTAGAAATTGGTCAGCAAGGGCAATTCAGGTCAATGCCCTGACCTTGGGATTTAATTTAAGAGCATTAAATGGTAGGACAATCTCTGATCGTGCAGGAGCAATGACCTTTAACCAGCTTAATGGCCCGTCCAGAATAGATTATATCTTACCGGACGTCACATTGTGGCATGACCTATTAGATATGGAGGTCGTGCCTTCGCAGGATAGCGACCACAACCCCTTATGCGCGAAGTTAAGGTGGGGTAAATTAAAGGGAAGCGGAAAAAAAGCCCCTGTGAGGACAACTAACGAAGTCATCCCTTACAATGGCAACCGCAGGTTGAAATGGGATAAGGTGCAGTTCCAGGAAGGGAACCTGGAGAGGATTGGGGACCATGTAGCAGAACTAACATCAGAGCTGGTGAACCTTGAACTGGGAAGTGTTAGTGACCCGGGGTTGGCCTTCTCCTCAGCTTACAAGAACATGATAGAGGCGGTAGGGCAATACTTTGTAGTTCAGGTTAAAAGGGGTAGAGAGAACACTAAACTAGCTACAACCAGTAACCCGTGGTATTCAGTTGAGTGCAAGGCGAAACAGAAGGAGCTAACAGTCGCCCTGCTCCAAAAGGATCCCTCACTAGTTAGAGCGGCTAGGAAGGGTTATGCGAGGGCGTTAGTGTTGGCTAAACGAGAGTGGGAGGAACAACACTGGCAGGAGCTTAAATCTGCAGCCAATAAGAAGAATGCCAGGCTTTTCTGGGATTTGATTAATAAGGCTAGGCAGCAAAGTATACCACCTATCGCCAACCATATAACGGAACACCAATGGCACTCCCACTTTTCTGCCTTGTATGGTGGGAGCGATGCATCGGGCTCACCTCCCCCCGATCCAGACGCTAGGACTCAATCTTCACTGGGGTTTGAAGAACCATTTCTGCCCTCCGAAGTAATTCTGGCTATTAAACATCTGACCCCCAGGAAGGCAGCCGGCCAGGATGGGATACCGGGAGATTTACTACTGAATGATCCTGATGCCTGGGCCAGACTTATTGCCATCGTAATGAATTTGATATCCAAGGGTTATCCTGTGCCAGACTCTTGGAAGGGAGCAGAGGTGGTAACAGTTTACAAAAAGGGCCCCAGAGATGACCCTGCCAATTACAGACCGATCAGTCTGATTGACGTGATCTAGAAGGTGGTTGGCAGGGTCATCAATTCAAGGGTAGGTGTCTGGATGGAAGAAGAGTGTGTCCTCTCCCACTTCCAAGCAGGGTTCCGCCAGAAGGTGGGCACAATGGACCAGGTCTTCCGTTTTTTTGCGATCTATTGGAAGGCAGTGACCATTAACAACGGTAGTTTATATTTGGCATTCATAGATCTCAAGACAGCGTTAGACCTGGTACCACGAGCATGGCTCTGGGATATCCTGGAGAAGATGGGTTTCCTGGCTAACCTGGCTAAAATGTTAATAAACTATAAAAGAGTCGCAGGGGTGGTATTAGGGGAACATCGGGAGTCGATGAGTAAACCTGTGGCACCGTCTCTCGCAATATATGTTGGCCAAGTATTACCGGCATCCCTCTACGGATCTGAGTTATGGGGGTTCGAGAACGTCACGGAGTTAGCCACAGCAGAAAATAAGTTTATGCGAGACCTGGTGGCCCTTCCAGTTTCCACCCCGTTGATTCCTCTACGCCTAGATCTGGGTCGGCGTACCCTTAAAGTACGTTTGCGCCCACTACTTTTCTGGGTGCGACTAAGAAGGATCCCGGAGCTACACAAGTATGCTGCAGCCCTTGATGAACTTATCCTGCTTAATACAGCTAATAAAATCAAGTGGTTGTGCAACCTGAGACAGCTGGTTGTGCAACTGGGTATAAGTGAATCATGGCTGAGCCAAACCCCGCCTCCCAAGGCAGTGATTAAAAAAACTATATTGGGACTGGATACAGGAGACGGCATACGCAGGAGTGATGGGGGGCCCCTCTCCCAGAGATTTCTGGAGTTCAAATGGACTAGAAAATTGGAACCCTTTCTCGACTATATTGAGAAACCCCTGGATAGCGCACTTTACCTGAAATTCAGGCACGGGACTTTGCCGGTAAATGACTTTTCTTCTGGGTGGAAAAGCAAAGGTGTTCTTACTAAATCTTGCCCTGGTTGTGAAGCCTCCAACGAGTCAGTAGCGCACCTTTTGTTTGCCTGCCCGGCTTATAGGGTTGCTAGGAAAATTTGGTTAAAACCAATATGTATGGGGTTGGGCTTTAGATGCCATAAAATGGCCCTACGTGTTCTCCGCACTGACACGTCTTCTACTGCTATGGTCTGTGGGGTAGCCAAATTTTTGGGTAGTGCATGGCAGACCCGTACAAGAAGGGCAAGCTTACCCCCTGTCTAGCCTAATCATTGGACAGCCACATGGCAGGAGGCACCCTACATGTTTTTATGTGATAAGTTTGAGCTCGATTTTAGATAATTTAAACCGAGTAGTATATGAGGATGGTTGAATATACTTGAATGTTGATCTCCTACTCTTTTATCTTTTTAATGTACTGTATGAATTGTATACTTTTATGATGAAATTATTTTTATCGAATAAAGTAAATACTACTACTACTACAAATAGGCAACCTGGGATATGGAACAGAGGAAGCAGCCCACAGGTGAAGGCTGTTATCCCTTGGAAATGCAATCCTCCATTTGCTTTAGTATCGGTTCTGAGAAGCCCAACAAAGATGGCCTGGTAGCATCCCAAAGGAAGTGGCATTCCAGAAGCTACCTTAGTGAAATTAAATATTTACCTAAGATCACACAATGTGCCATGTTACAGCCAGCTCGGAAAGTCAAGGTCAGACAGCCAAGGCCAGGGCCTTTCGAATGTAGGCGGCTGGACCACTTCTGAAGGTCCCCCAACCAGGGCCGTTCTGGGAACGCAAGCTAGCCCTGGCAATTATGTCTGATTGGCCGGGGGTGAAGAATGGCTGGTGGGAGTGTTTGTAAAAAAAAAAGGGGTACCCCTGACATTAGTTCCTAAATCAGGTTGTATCAACAATTTGGGATCAAAAGCAATTTAGGAACATGAAAACATCTTATCGGACCTAAAGAACATACACAAAAATATGACATGCATGTACCATTCAGTTTCAAAAATATATATTTTTTATTGTTTTTTGTGATATTTTATAATTTAGTAATTTTGAATTTCATAAAAAATAGCAAATACTCCAATGTCAATTATTACAAAGAGATTAACAAGAATAGTTATTCGGATTTTATCTTTCCAAATGATGCAATACTTTGTTTAATATTCTAAAGTTCATTAAACATTCACTGAATCAATTGCTATGTGCAAAGATGCTTCTCAAAATCAGAACAACATGTTGATATAAGGTATGGCTTTTCTATACAGTAATTCCTTATGGCTGGTGGGAAACACTGCTGCTGCGTTTTTTTTCCTGGGGGGCCGATATTGCAGCAGTGCTGCAAAACCGGCCCCAGTAACAAAAACTGCATTCACTGGTCCAAAACCGGCTCCCACTCTTCCGGCCTACCGAGAAACTATCCTGTGCCTGCTACAGCCAGTCTCTTACAGGCATCTATTTCACCTTATCTGAAAACCCCTCACTGGTTGTCAATTAGGGAACGGTTTCAAATTAAAGACTTGAACATGGCCCATCATGCTTTTCATGGTTCTGGTCCTCACTACCTTTCGGCTAGATTTGAGCACCATCTTCTAAGTAGATCTCTTCAGTGGATCTCCTTGTTCATCGGAGCCCTGCTTATTACAAGTCCCAAAAATCTAGCGGAAAAAGTGGGGCAGCACACATTCAACTATCGGGCATTGTGTTTTTGGAATCAACTTCTGTTCCATCTTCAGAAATTGGGTCAGAGCCACTTTTCAGGTAAAGCATCAAAATCTGGATGTTTGGCCTGGCTTTCTAAGAGTGTTCTTTGTTCTGTAGTTGGATGATGAAGCAGTTCCTCCTACAGCTGGAACACTCTTCGGAATAGCTGTTGTGCTTTATAAATAGCTGATTGATTGATTGATTAACTAATTGAATGACACGGATGTTGACTTAACATGCTCTGTTATCCGTCTGGTGTCTGTTGTCATGGTAGCACAGTACAGGCAGTGCAAGAACAGTGGAAGTGTTGGCAGGTGACAGAGGACCTGCAAATGAGCAAATGGCAAGATGGGATCAAACAAAATTGAGGCGTATTCACTGGCTCTTTCCCAGAGTGCTGAGGACATTATCATGGCATATGGAGACAAAATACATTTAAGGTAGGGTTAAGCTACTACAATACAAGTTGGACAATACTCATATGTGATTGTGACAGTTAAAACAGTGAGGCATACCAGTCTGTGGTACTGGGATGCATAGTGTTGACAGTCCTGGTTGGGACCCTACCTCAGAAAGAGGTGGTGCAACTGCAGCTGTGACCAAAAATGCAGGAATGAAAACAATGCTTTTGGAAAATCAATAAAAGTACAGAGTTTATTACAAATAGTGTAAAACAGCAGTCAGCTAAGCAAGAACAGTTTTATATTTATTAGTTGCATTTCAACACAATAAACACAGCGAAAAATGTGCTCGATCCACAGAGCCAATTGTGCCTATTGATATATACGTGAAAGGAAATGTGCTATTGTACAAAGGCACTGCCTTTTGACAGTTGACAATTGAACCCACATACAACTCTGATTTGCACAAGGGCAAAACGGATTTCACAAAACGTTCACAGGATTGTTTCTGGGAATCTGCACCTGGCACAGTTTTCTAGTCATACCCTAGCAACATATTGTGCGAATTCCAAAAACCTGTAAACGTCCATGCAAACATCAGAAGCAACTACAAACATACACAGACACTTTTTTATCTGTGAACAGGGTCCTGAATTTCAAGAAAAGTCCAAAATCGGTCACAGAAATCCCGTACTCTGTTTCATCAGGAATTTTAGAGGAGGTCTCCAGGAGCCCTGTCAAAGGGGCTGGATCCCCTATTGTGTTTTATCAAACTATTGTGGATATCCACAGAAAACAGGAATCACAATTCAAGAGGTTTTACGAGGCTTCATTGCACCCACGTTTTTACTAATTCCCTATCTTTATGTGACTGCATACTGTATGTTTTATTACTAGTAGTAGCAGGTGTAGTGGTAGTAGGATTATCTTTGTTATTATTGTATTACCAATAGTAGTATTTTTACTATTGTTGTTATTCGTTTTCAGATTCGTATTACTGTCTTTATTCTGTTTCTTATTCTTATTATTTTATTATTATTGTCATTTTTATTATTATTGTTAATAATAATACTGACAATACTAATAATACTTCATAAAAACCATCACAATAATGATGCTAGTCATAAAAGTAATAATTATTATTATTATCGTTTTTTTATTCCGTAGTTCTCAGTGCTGTCTTGGAGTCTCAGTGCTGTTTTGGATTTAAAATACTCGTGCTCATAAAAGATCTTAAGTTAAAACACGGTTCTCTTATGTGAAACCAACAAGACTCGGTCGCATGCAGCCAATGAATGAAAAAGGCTGATTTACTCGCAATGCACGGATGCTGCTAAAGTGCGGATCACTATTTTTAGATGTACATTTCACAACATGCTTCAGAACCCAATACGTGTGTGCAGAATGCCTATTGTGTATTCTTCCAAACGGCTCAAATTATGGCTGTTGATAACCACTAAATCCTGTGATGCTGCCGAACAACAATATTTATTGGTCAGGTGTCCATAAACCTATATAAACCCACACCGACACATAACCAGTGCTAATACTTAAACCAGTCGGGAAGCAGTGTAAGTGCAAGAAGTGACGTCAGTGAGACACGGCTCTCCACCTGCATTGGACTTTGCAGCAACATTAAGTTCTGAAATTGTTTTTAAAAAAGTGCCGATTTTGCGGGCACTTTGGTAAAAATCGTAGCATTTATACAAAAGTGACGATTTTGCGGCAAACCGCGAAATCCTGGAGGGTCTGCCATGGGAGCAGCTGTGAAGACACCCCTGGTAGAATTGGGGTCGCTGAGGTGGAGACTGGCACCGGCGCACACTCCAGCATGCCTGCCCTTAGGGTATAATGTGCCCCCAGGGTAGCCCTCTCCCACCCCTTAAAGGGTACTTGGCTCTCAGAGAGGGAGTCTTGAAAACTAAATCAGGCCAATTTTGAAAACTTGAAGGCTTTTTAGCACGCGCCTCAAAGGAACCATGTCCTCGGTGCATGTAGCTCTTTCGTAGAACCATTAATTTGAGCCTAAACTTGGGAACAGAGAGAGCTACCTTGCAAAAGTGCGATTAAGTTTTAAAGTACATGAGAGAA
This sequence comes from Lissotriton helveticus, assembly GCF_964261635.1. Lineage (NCBI taxonomy): Eukaryota > Metazoa > Chordata > Amphibia > Caudata > Salamandridae > Lissotriton > Lissotriton helveticus. The sequence goes on from NC_136068.1 coordinate 1,451,076,423, forward strand.
ACAGCAGACAGTCCTTTCTTTATTTCAACTTCCTGGCGTAAAAACTGTGCAGCCTGCCACACATTAAACTACTACATAAGCATTGTATTATCAGATTCAATATAATCTACATAAGAGGCCGAATATTATCATCCTCGCATATCGATGCATATCTGGGGAGTTGGGAAAAACGTGTAATGGCAGGGGACTGGGGGGGGGGGGGTGGCTCATTATCAGCACCTGAGATTTACCAGCTCTTGCTAAGCTGTTCACATGAGGGCTCTGGAGACCCAAAGCAGTCCGCTGCCATAAATCTGCCACTACTGGCCTGGTTCCTTCTGTGGGTCATGGGCTGGTGGCGAGTCTGATCAAGTAATGTTCTCCCAGCCAAGAAGGCAACACATTGAACCATGCTTGGAAATCACTCGCCACCCCTCCCCTTCTATAGCATGAGCCATGCAAAAACAGTGAGTTTTTAGGTCGAGCCTAGCGCAGTGCATGCGCTGCTCTATGGGAGGCTTCTTGTGAGCACTCCAAACTTCCCCTAAACTTCTCTGTGTGATTTTGTTAACTCCCACACATTTCATTGGCCATTGCATATGGCTTTCAAAAATGAAAGCACACAAATGGCCAAAGGCGGGTGTTTGTCCCAACTTTTGTCTAAATGTTGCCTCCCATGGTGTTTTGGTGTCGGGCAAGAGCAGCGGCACGCATTGTGGCAGCTGCATTCCTCCCTTGGATCATGTTACTAATGATACAGCGCGGTCGCTTTCACTTACGCGGCTTGGGTACATATTGTAAACGCACACGTTTAATGAAGAAATCGCATCGAGTGAAACATTAATTTCCGATTGAGGCTCAAACGATGTTACTTTTTTTATTAAGCACCACGTCATGCAGCTCGCTCTTAGTCAGCAACAATAACGGCCCACCTTTCTTTTTTTCACGCCGGCTCCCACAACTTCCTTCATTCCCTCCACCCCGGCAAACAATTATCCCTTGTTTTATTTGTTGCTTTCGCCCTGCCACCTTTCAAGCACAAATGCATTGTTTCCCTTCCCACACCCTTTCCGAGTGCATCAAGTTAGGCAGAAAGAGGCCCTGGCACCCACTCAGCCTTGGATTACTTTCACGGTGCTCAGTCGCCAGCTGGGATGTTTACTGACGGATGTGGGCTCTAATCGCCTACAGCACTTACATCGCCGAGGGGCATTAGGGAGCGTAGTACATTTTTAAATAATTGTTGCAAGTGAAAATAGTAGAAACGTAGCATTTCCCTTCCGTCGCTGCTTCTTTTTAATTTTGGCTTTCCCTCTTTCTGCCTCACGTTAGGTGCCCTCCTCCCACCCTCCAAGCACAAACGCAGCTTTGGGGTTCTCAGCACACATGTTTATTTATGTTTCCTGCTCGTGTTCCAATCTCTGCTCCATCACTTTGTGTGTATTATCGGCGTTTACTGCTCAGCTCATGTTTGAGCTCCGCTACATGTTTGACACTCTCTCTGCCTGCTGTCTGTTTTCTTTCATTACCGGTGAGCATTCTCGCTCCAACATTATTTGTAAATAGGCTTGCAGTGTATCTCACTGCCGTCTGTTAAAAGTATCTGAGTCTTTTGTTAAACAATAGCATTTATTGGTTCTTTTAAACGTCGCGTTGTGTGTTATGAAAAAACATTCACATTTATGGTTGCTTTTGTGCGCCACATTGATTTTTGGTACTTTTTCTGCCTGTTTTCTTTAATTCCCGACGTGATTATTGCATACGTTGTTTCCTGCTCGTGTTCCAAGTTCTACTCCATTACTTGAACTTTATTACGTGCATAGCCAATAGGTCTCGCTTTTGGGACCTTATAAGTATTTAGTTATGCAGCACAATATCCTTGGTGCAACAAAAACTGTTGCATAGCTAAACACTTAAAAGGTCCCAAAGGCGAGACATATTGGCTATGCCAATGCTAGTTTATGTTGTGATGCAGACAACCCCCTTCCTACCTCCAACTGTAAGGCTTAAGTTTCCCAAGCATAACTCGAAACAACACGAGGAAAAGTACAGACTGCTCCTCCACTGGACTTACTGCAAATGCCGCTGTAATAAAGAGGGGCATCGCTGCTGCCACCGCTGTCCTGTGCTGGCCATGACAAGAGGAGCGCTGCCAGTAAGCACAGCTGAGCAGAGGGAGGAGGCCGACGTGTGAGAGGAGATGGGCCAAGCTTTCGCAGAAGACAGCAGCACGCCCGAGGTCGGCCGGTGTGCTCTGGTAAAGCTGCCCTGTTATTCCCACACACCTCCTATGCCTGCTGTGTGCTGACCACACAGCTGTAACCAATAAGGCGTAAAAAATATAGCACAGCCATATTGAAGCTGCGTTCATGCAATGGGGCAAATTCTATGCAAAAAAAGAGTGCGCCACATAAACGAAAAATATTCGGAATGTAAGGGGACGCGTACCGGGGCAGTCGCCACAAAGTGAACAAGTAATGGCATAGCCAATAGGTCTCGCCTTTGGGACCTTATAAGTATTTAATTATGCAGCACAATATCCTTGGTGCGACATCACCTGTTGCATGGCTAAACACTTATATTGTCCCAAAGGCGAGACCTATTGGCTATGCCAATGCTTGCTTCCTCTTTCAATCTGGCTGCATTCTGTGGCACACGTAGAAAGAGGACAAAGATTCAGGGGATTGTTTTTACACAGGAAGGTGCTCCGTTCGGCACAAAAACAATCCTTACAACGCAGCCACCCTTGCACCATGGTGCAGGGGTGGCCTACTTTGGCACTAGGCAGTGAAAAGGGCGATCAGTGCAGGGGAAAAGAGGAATGCACTGTATTGCCTTAAATACAACACATTCCTGCCCTTTTTCTGTTTCGCAGCACAGAAAGGTGACTTTAAAAGATACCAAATATTCGGCTTTTTTAAATTCATCAAAAACATTTATTTCAAGCATTTCTTCCCATCATATTGTGGTATCATCAAAATGCCCTTATTTAGCCACTTCCAGTGTACACCAATTGAGGAAAGATAAACCATGGCAGTGTCTTGCTTATACAGTATGTAGCACCATTACAAGCTCAGGCCAACATTTCAAATTGGGTGTTGAATTTTGATGTACTTTACATATCGAAATTCCAAGTGAATCAGTAATTACTGCACCTCCTCTAATTCTCCGCTGGTTTATTTCCGCAGCTCAAACCTGCTGAGTCATCAGGTGAAAACGTGCAGTAAATATTCATGCTTGCATAATTTGACCTTTGTAATTAATCCCCTGTGGTGAAAGATTAATTTGAGACTATTAGACATTTAAGTACCCAATGAATACCTCATACCACGTTGTCAGAATTTACTGGATGCTGTAAATGCCTCCAAACTATCCCACACCCTTGGAATCGGAGGCTATATTGTGACCTCACATCCGAGGGGCTGTTTCCATCACCTCCAGGCACACATGTGCCATCAGGTCTGTCTGACGCCTGTGGAATATTCTAAGGTAAGAAATCTGCAGTTCGATTGAGTCTCTACCAGAACAGGCATTAGCAAAGGTAAGTAACTTGTTTGTTGTTCTGCGTGTTTTCTTGTCCTGTGTTTCTTCTCTATTTGGCTTATGAATTCTATGTAGCATTTTACCTTATTTTTTAATTTTTTTATTATTTATAATATTTACTAATGCCCATTGCACCATAGTTCTCCTTTAATATTTGCATATATTGTTTTTTTTCTTAGTCTTCATTAAAGCTTTAATCTTGTTGTTTACATTTTTTTGACATCTTTGTATTTTTCCATATTTTCAAGTATTTTTTAGTATTGGAGATAAACATTATACTTCTAAACTCTCATGCTGGTGGTGTTGTGAACACCTGAACCAGCCTCCGAATGATGGATGGTAGGAAGGTTTTTAAAGCTAGGTGGACAGTTCACAGCTCCAACAGGTTTATGTGGAGGCAGTTCTCCACCACAGACCATAGACACCTCCATGGGCCCCCTCAGCACCGCACTTTGGCTGGAGAGGCACAGATTAAATACGGAGGGGGCCCCTCCACGTACCCTGCCGGGAGGCCCCCTCAAGTTTCGTTACGCCACTGGTCTAAATGTAAGAGACATTCTATGGTCTCGTGGCTGTACACATAGGAGATGGGCGGTCTGAGGGAGACATTTAAATCCATCAGTATAGGAGATGGGCGGTATGAGTAAGACATTAAAATCCATAAGTATAAGAGATGGGCGGTATGAGGGAGACATTTAAATCCATCAGTATAGCAGTGGTAGCAGTACAGGAGTCTAAATGTAAGAGAGGCATTCTATTACCTCGTAGCTGTACATAGGAGATGGGAGTATGAGGGAGGTATTTCATTTCGTCTGGGTTATAGATGCAGTGGGGTATGATGCGAAAGAGACCTTTAAAGAACCCAGGGATGCAAACGCAGTAGAGGGGGTTGACGGCATACATGAAGGAGAGGTTTAAATTCTTCAAGAGTACAAATGGAGCAGAGAAAGCAGGTTAGATATGACTGAGACGTTTAATCTTCAGTTGAGTAACTAAAAGGGGGGGGTGTCATGAGAGAGACATTTAGCTTACCCGAGGACATCAATAAAGGGGAGTAGAGAGAACAGAGACATGATGTGGGGATGTAATACTTCCGGGGTGCACCTGCTGTGGAAGATGCAGTCAGGGGAGACATGGGAGAGATGTTCCGGTACCTCAGGGGAAGAGACACAAGTGAGTGGAAATATAGAGACAGAGGGGCTTTTTTGTTTACATCACTTCATCAAACAAGCGAACACCCGCACGACATTGATGGTTAAATAGCAACATTCAAAACAATCTGGGACGGTTTATATAGGGGAGCACTCAGCATGTCACCAAAATAATTTACAAAATAACCCTGATTTGAAGAAACGGTTCAAACCTCGCTTTCCTTTCATTTAGTTGCTTCCCTGTGAAATGGATGCAAAAAAGACAAGCGCGCGCCTCGCGCTGACGAGGAGAGGAGGAGGCAGCAGGGTGAGGGGAAGAGAGGAGGGGGCTTGCGCCAGATTCCCTTGCGAGAGCAAGCAGGTACCATAAGTTAAAGCTCGCTCCCGCAAGGGAATCGGCAAACTTGCACTTGTTGCCATTGAAGGCAATGCAATGCGTGCATGTTTTTGGCAGCCAAAATGAATCGATGGCTAAAGGTCTCTTTCTTTCCTAAGCAGCGCATGTGCGCTGCATAGGCGAGACCTAAAAATGCACCAGAAGGAGGGCCAAAAAGTAACCTTTTACCAATAAGACTAAAGGAATTTAGAAAAGCAGACAAAGGGACAAATGGCAAGTGGTGGGCATGGTCTAAGCACCCCGACCAGATACACCATGCCTTGCAGTGCATGCGCGCTGCTAGGCTCAACCTAAAAAGCATGGATGAACAAAGGTTAAGGCAGGGCAATGCAATGCGTTGGCGGTGCGACAAGACGTAGGACACATGGAGCTGAGTAATGGCAGATGGCCTTGTGTATATCCAGCGCGCAAGTCCTATAAAAAGAAGTGGGGGGACTAACCAAGTTAGACCGGCAGGAAGTGACATCATGACAGGTGCCATCACAGCACACAACGTCTCGCTGCGTGACATTGTACGTGACCTCACTGGAAGTGACCTCACAAGAAGTGACATCAGATAGCAAGAACTCACTCATATTTTCCCCAGATCACAGGAGTAAATTTTAAGCGCATTATGAGATTTAACAAATGAGATTTGGCGTTTGGGTTGTGTCAAATAAGTGACGCAATCCTGACGCAAAATCTGGGCTTCAACTTATATATATATATATATTTTTTTTTTTTACAAACCCTGCCACAAACAAACTTTGGAGAATCCTGGTATTAGATCTGTTCTGCTTAATTGGTTACAAAGTCTGCATTTTATAATATTTTATGGGGTTAAGGCATCTGCTGCAGAGGTGCTCAGTAAATAATAATGGTGAGATTTAAGGTATTTGTTGGAAAGATTTGTGTTTTGTGTAGTTTCAAATATGAATAAAAGTAGTACAGAAGTTTAAGGTGTGTCCTGTAAATCAAATCACGTAACATGCAGATGAACTTTTTTATTTTATGTAGATAGGTAAATGGGTTACTGCTTTGAACACACACATCCTTTTGTTACTTGCATTTCATAAATTGTAATCCTAATATAGCAGAGTGAGCTATGAAAGACATGAGAATCCTACACCATGTAACGCATCATGTACATTAACATGCACACTTACATGTGTTATTGTCAATGGACAATATGTATGTTATGTAAAGCACATTAACACCCTGCACTGGGATGAGTAGCGCTATAAAAGAAATAAAATAGTAATATTTAGATTGTTGTGTAATTTCTGGGACAGACCAACACATGTGGCATTTTTACAGTTCGTGGACTTGTGTACAGGGACTCAACAAAGTAAAAAGCGACACTGCATGCCTCTCACGCACCTTTGAAGAGATAACGAGCAGTGTGCTTTTGTTTCCCCTCTGTTACATTTTAGTGTGAGGTTCCACGCTGCCTGCAGTCTGGATACTCCATCAAAAGGAGGCATGATTGCCCCTAACCTCGGCTCAGCTAGAGGTGAAAAAAAGCCCGATCGTCGCCTGCATGTGCTGATGGGAATGGAAGGCAGACTAAACGTGCAGGCACTGCTTGAACGTGTCCCGTTGTCTCAAAAATTACACTGGGACAAGTTCAAAATATTTGTGTGTCACCAAACTTCTTGGCGGGGGGACGGCGTCCACCCTGTGAAAATAGTGGGTGGACGCCGTGTACCCCTGACTTGTGCCCTGTGTATATCTTAATTAGGGTGTTCAAGGAACTATGTGACATTACACAAGAAATGAGTGTTGCAGTGGATTGATGGAAAGGGGTGTGCGCAATACAGGAAAGAGCAGTGAATCGATGAAATAAGCATGAGTGGCAGTGAGGTGATCATTGAAATGTAGGAGCAGGTAACAGAACACAGCAGGGAGATGGGTGACTCAGGGTAAAGGATGTGTGAAAGCCGTTGAGTGACCCACAGGGTGATGGGTGACAGTAGAAGGTTAAATGGGACAAGTGAACGATGTTGAGGCGGTGGAAAATCGGAGAGCAATGTACAGGTGGCATATAAGACCTCAAGATGCATAATAGGATGAGTTGCAGGAGGGGTAAATGGGAAGAGGGAACAGAGACGGGTAACACAGAAGATGGTAATAACTATGGCTGACAGAAAGGAGATGGAATGATTGATTGAAAAGCAGGGAATCTTTGTCATTTCTTCATTGGCCAATACGTTCCTAATGCATCTTGTTCAATGAGCGAATAGTTCACATTTGGCCCCATCAAACTTATGGAAACAAACATTATGGTATGTTCCTCTTCACCCTTGCCTTATCTCAATCAGGATCTATACCAGAGGTCTTCAAACTTTTGTAGGTTGAGCCCCACCATCTCAATTTTTTTAGATGTTGGGCCCCCCCACCACCTGACAGAAATTTCTGGAATCGACCGCCACGTGCATATCATGGGCCATATCTGACAAATAATGTTGCTAAATCTGTTTGCAGCTCTGCGGCTTGCGCGTTAGTTCTGCTACAATGTAATTGTAGTATTCAAGTTAGACACACTTCCAGGCCGGGCTGACACACGTAGCCAGTGACCCCCATGCATGCATTTACCCTGCACACACTTTCCTTGCGGTGACTTTCTAGCTGGTATTCACCATGCACGCACTCACCCTGCACACACTCTCCCTGCAGTGGCTTGTGGCTACCTAGATGTTGACCCCCCTCTGCACACACTTTTCTTGCAGTGACTTCCTAATCGGCTGTGGTGACTTCCTAGCTGGTGACCCCCATACACGCACTCCCCCTGCACACACTTTGTTGCAGTGACTTTCTGCAAGAAGCCTCTCTATGCACAATCTCACTGACACACTCCCTCTGATATAACGTCTGCACAATGGTTCCCGGTGCACACGTTTCTCTGAAGACACGCGCCTTGCACGCACTTTCCATGACGGGTTGTTACAGCGCTATATGTACCGCTAGCGCGTTTTCAGTGCCCCCGGTGACGTATCACGCACTGCTGGCAGACAGTTGTTCTTAGACACTACCTGCACTCACTGTCCACTCACAATCACGCTGCACACACCTTCACCGAGCAGCCCCTCATCGCTGCACACAGTCCGCCAGCAGACAGTCATTACAACACTGGTTCACCCTCTCCTTGCTTCCCCACCACCTGCACGGATGCAACCTTCTTCACACGGTGATTCCATACACTCACTATCACCCATGCACACATCCACTCTCCCCACAGTGACTTGTTGCAGTGTGTGCCCTATTCACACCTCAGCCGCAAGCATGCACACACAGTCCCGGTAGACAGGGACTCCCCCCCCCCCCCCCCCCCCCATACAAACTCACTCCTTTCAAGATCTCACTGTGACGGCTCACTACCAGACGCGCACCTCTGATCACTCTCCAAGTTACACCTTCAAACAGTCGCACGCTACCCGGCCTCCCTCCGTGGGGCATCCAATCTCACACTCAAAGTGCCCCCGTTTACACACTTATCACACTCCTTTTGTTGTTAGCCACTGCCATGGCACTCCTCACTCTGGGTGTGCCCCCAGCCTCACCCTCATCAATGCCCTCGATGAAATCTGCAGCGATCCCCTCTCCTGCACAGCTCCCAGGCACACGTTAGTGCCCTTCTCACACCAGCAATGTCCTCTCCCCACCCTTGCAGCGCATCCCTTGCCCCCTGCAGCCTCCGTCCCCGAACCCCTTAGTACCCTTCTCACCCCTAAATACCGTTTGTCTACTACAGTGCCCTTTCGCTCCCTCTTCAGCACATCTGTTACCCCCACCAGGCCCTCTCTCGCTATAGCAGTGCAGCTTTCACACCACCTGAAGTTCTTTCTCACCTCCAGCAGAGCCCCTCTCACCCTTTAGAAGCGCCACTCTCATCCCCAGCAGCACCCCTCACAGCGTCCTTTCACTCCCCGAAGCGCCCCTCACACCCTCGGAGCGCTTATCAGACCATCGCAGCGCCCATCACACCCACGCAGCGCCGCTCTCACACCAGCTACAGTTCTCTCACCCCTCGAAGCGCACTCTCACCCTTAGCAGCACCCCTCACCCTTAGCAGCACCCCTCTCAAGCTTCAAAGCCATCGCTGATGCATATTTATCTTATGCAACTAACAACCATTAACAAAGACAATAGTCCTGGCTTGTAGTAGATGTAATGTTACATGTATATGGATGGAATGATGAAGCAGCAAAAAACCAGTGGGGCGACACACTATACCGGGCATGGATTTTCAGTTAGGGGTTTTAAGTCACGCCCTTCATTACATTGACCATGCCCCTCTGGGAGCCCCCACAAGTTTTTTTCATTCTACTTAAAGCCCTTCCTCCGGTATGGTGACTTCCTGCTGAACAGGGAGAACAAGTTCACTCAGGCCATCATAACTGCCAACTTGAACAACCTGCATCGGCAAAAGGCATTAGGTTTCGACTATATGAAATCTATTAGGTTTGGCAATTTTTTTTTTTTACATATTGCATAGCAGTTGAGCTTCGGTGAAACCTGGCTTAATATAAAAAAAATGCTATGATGCGCGCACCATTGACTGTGTCATAGTGTTTTTTTTAAATCATAAGCTATGTTGCGCAGCAGCTCTAGTGCTGTGTAATATGTAAAACAATTGACAGAGCCAATAGATTTTGTAAAGGTGTAACCTGCTGGCTTTTCCAGTGCTTGTTAGCAGAGGAGACTTCCTGCTTCCCACTGCAGCTGAAGCATTTCAGCTCCAGTAATTAACCCTCTCCTGGGGACGGTGAACTCTTAGCACTTAGCAGACAAAAGCGCACCAATGATTTCCCCTCCCTTCCCCCCCCTCCAACCCTCTGTCACCGGAGTTCGTTAATGAAAAGAAATTCCCATTTGAAATGGGTAAATACTTGCCACGCGGAGATCAGTGGAGGACAACAAAAGTAAGATGTTAGGGTCGAGTGCAGGCGCGCCCCCCCTGGGATGGTGTCGCGCCCCACAGTTTGAAGAACTCTGATCTATACGCTTTGCGCTGGCATCATTAGGTCGAAGCCTACCAGGCAGTTCAGCTGTCTGGTTTGCTAAAGACATCTTGGAGACATTAAGAATGCTGACCTATGAATGCATTTCGCCCGTTGCTTACCATTGGCTTGTGGTTTGTAACTCACATTTTTTGGCTTTCTATTTGCTTGCTTTCTTTGCTTACGATGTCCAGCTTAAGTTTGTCCCCACCCCTGTTGCCCAAACCCTGCTTACTGTATTTTTCCACATACTTGCTTTCTGTGACAGGCCTTTAAACCTTGTTCTTATATTGTCACATTTGTTGTGCATTCAAAGAGCGGTCAAATGACAAGCTCGCTCTTCTGAGGGAGCTCGGTGTTTACTTTTCTTCTTTGACTTCAAAGTGAGAAAATGTATGTGCCAACCCTGCTGAGTATCCATGTAAGAGGAAAGCCCCAGCACGCACAAAAAAAGAACTGTGGTGATGTTTCAGAATAGATCAGAATTAGTAAACTTGAAGAATATGTTTTTGTAATTCTGAAGTGTGGTGGAAACAAATATTTGAATATGATCAAAACACTTTAAAACATTTGGTGATGAAATTTGCACACATTATCTTTTGTGTACAGTAAAACCGTATTTCGGTGAAAATGTAATGGTCATTTCAGTTGAAAATGTATTGTCTATAATTGCAGTGTGCTACCACATCATGCATACTCCACTCTGTGCCCATTAACTTTGTGCCATGGGCCTCCATTGTAGGACACTCCACTCTAAAACACTCTACTACACGCCACTCAACTCCACATCACTCCAGTCTACGCCACTCGCTCTGACACAAGACGCAACTACGCTCCTCTGCCTCATACCCACCCCACTCAAATCTATTTTACACCAAGCTATCCCTCTCTAATCTATCCCTCTCCACTGCAATGTACTGCAATCGGCCCCACTACATTTTGCCACAATCTAATCTACCCATCTCTAGCCCAGTCTGCCCCACTCTAGTCCAGTCTGCCCCACTCTAGTCCAGTCTGCCCCACTCTAGTCCAGTCTGCCCCACTCTAGTCCAGTCTGCCCCACTCTAGTCCAGTCTGCCCCACTCTAGTCCAGTCTGCCCCACTCTAGTCCAGTCTGCCCCACTCTAGTCCAGTCTGCCCCAATCCACACCAGTCCGCTCCAATATGATCCTATCTTCCCCACTCCTGTCCACACCACTACAATCTACCCCACTTCAACGCACTCCACTTCAGTTTACCGACTCCACTTCAATCTACCCCAGTCCAATTTACCCCACTCATTCCAAATGACATCACCCACTCAAACCTCCAATGCAATCTATCCAACTACTCTTCACTCTAATCTACCACAGTCCACTACAATCTACCCTACTCCAATCTACCACATTGAATCTGCCCCACTTCACTCCAGTCTACCCACTGTAATCTACCCCACTGCTTTACCGCACTCGACTCTGCCCATATCTGCCCCACTTCACTTCATCCAGTCTACCCCACTCCAGTCTATCCCATTCCACTCCAATCTAACCCAATCCACCCCACAGCAATCCACGGACCAACCCAATCTACCCTACCCCAATCTACGCTTCCCCAATCTACCCCACACCAGTCTACGCCTACCTACTCCAATCCAATCTGCCCCTACTCAACCCCGCTTCGAATCTACCCTACCCCAATCTATCCCACTCTAATCCAGCCACTCTATTTCAATCTACTCTACTCAAATCCACCCAATCAACCTAACTCCACTCCACCCTAATCTACCCCACTCTAATCTACCCCACTTTTCCCAAATCTATCTCTTTCCTCTCTAATCTATCCATCTCCACCTCACCCCAATCTACAAAACCCACACTACCCCAGAATACCACACTCCATTCCACTATACACAATCTACCCCCCTCCACGCGACCACATGGCACCCAAATCTAACCCACTCCATTCCAATCTAATGCACTCCACTGCAAACATCCCCCTACTCCAATCTACCCCATCAAGTCTACCCCAATTCAATCTTCCACTTTAATCCAGTCTACCCCACTCCACCCGACTACAATCTACCCCCACTCCAATCTACCAAAATCCACCCCACTCGTATACTCGAATCCAACTAACTCAAGTCTACCCCAGTCCATTTTACCCCACTCAAAACTCTACTGCAATCTAACCAAGTCCTCTCCAATCTACCCCACTCTAATATACCCTTCACTCCGCCCCACTTCACTCCACCCCACTTCACTCCATCCATCCGAACTACCCCACTCCATTCTCATCTTCCACACTCCACTCTACCCAAATCTACCCCACTCCACTCAAATCTACCCCACCCCCAGTCTACCCTTATCTACTCCACAACAATCTTATCAATCTACCCCACTGCACCCCTCTGCAATCCACCCTACTCTACCCCACCCCACTCTACCCCATTCAACCCACCCCACTCTAATCTCTCCTATATCCCAATCTCCCCACACCACTCTATCATACGCTACATCAATCTAACCCACTCCAAACTAACCCACTCCAAACTAACCCGCTCCTATCTATCTCACTCCAGTCTACCCCACTTCACTCCCGTGTACCCTACCCTAATCTTCCTAATCTATCCCACTCCAATCCTCACCACTCCCCCGAATCGACTCTGCTCTACTTCTTTACACTCCAACCTACCCCACTCCACTGCTGTCAACTCTTTCCCAATCTACCTCACACCACTCTATCCAATATATCCTACTCCAGTCGACCCCACTTCAATCTATCCCACTCCATTCCAATCAACTCCACTCTACCCCAACCTGCTACACCCTACCCGATCTACCCCACTCCAGTTGACTCCACATCATCTAATCTTCCCCACACCACTCTATCCAACCCCACTCCACTCTCCCCAATATATCCCACTCTACCCCACTCCACTTAAATCTACCCCACTTCACCCCAATCTACCCCAAGATAATCTGCCCACTTCCCCACTCCAGTATACTCCCTTGTACCCCAATCTGCTACACCCTTCCTCAGTCTCCCCCCACACCAGTCTACTATCTCCAATCTACCCCACTTACTCCATTCTAACACACCCTACCCCAATCTACCCCATTCCAGTCAACCCCGCCCCACCACACAACACACCACTAACTTTTAGCTATGCTTCACAGCAGCCACACTGGTGTACATAATGGGTAAAACACATTGCCAAAGACAAGAGCTCTGGCATGGGTGAGACCTATTGGCTTTGACAATCTTGTTTACTGCAGTTGACCTTGGAAGCATTAGCTAGGCTAGACTTGATGTCAGTAAATTCTTAATTGCAGCTTGCACACCATTCAACACCCTACCTCTCGAACAATGCTCTCATATACTTTGTTCGATCATCAGATCTAGGTACAAACTTATAATAAGCGGTCATACATTGGAACTTCACAGACTTTCCTTTGTTTTCAGGAACAGCTAGCTCCATAAAAGTCTACATACAAACTCTTCACTGGATTTGATCCCTTGTCCAGTTATCCTGTGATCTAAATACAACATTATCCCACTATCAAATTTGCCTGTGGACCCTTTCAAAGAGACTGTCTCCCATCCTAGAAAGTATCTATCTCACTAGTCATGCACCACATTGTCAGGACCATAAATCAGTATTTCATCCTGGTAATTCTATTAACCCCATCTGCATGCTCAAAAGCAGAAGCCTTGCAAATCAGCAAAACTGCATTCTCACATACTTAAATACACTGAAAGGTGTGATGAACATGGTCAAGCCTTTGGGTTGCTCATGTAACTTCATCTGGTGGTATGCAGGCTTGAGATCGAGTGTAGAAAACTCTTTGACACCCCCCTAGAAGTGTTAACATCTCACCAATATTCTGGAGAGGATACTTACCTACAACTATAGATTTATTACATTATTTAAAGTCAGTACACAGGCTCACCTCGCCCGTGGGTTTGTGTGCCACTACTATAGGGGCAAACCAGTAAGTCTTTTCAACTTTCTCAATGATACTCTCTCTCTCTTTCTAATATCTCCTGCTTTTCAATCGCTCTAGTTCACTCAGTACAGCTTGCTCTGTGTTTCTATGTAAAAAATCTTTTAAGCAACCTAATTGGTTTCGAAAAAAACGTCTGAGAACTCATTCTATAACTCTCAGCTAGATGATTTCACATGCACACATCTCACAGTGCCAGCACTCAGTTCTTTCCCAGATTGAGCTTAGTTTTCTGTTGGATCAACTAACATATCCTTTCCCCTTGCTGTTTCCAACCTATTATGCGGTCTTTCTCTGTGTCCACATACACCTTCCCATCTTTGGGCCTTACATTGTATTCTAGTTCTCCATAAAAATATCCTTTAAGCTTTATAGGTTCACTACTGTAAGCAGTAGGTCGATATCTGGCTTATGTATCTTTTCTTTGCCTAATATGGTTCCTGACTAAATTATTAGGCACTAGAATCAAAATCATCTTAAAATAATCACATTTACTCTGACATTTTCTTTGGGCCTGTTTTTACCACTCCCACCCACTTGCTAAATCATCTTGCCTAATTCTCACTCGTATGTGTCCGCACTTATGCATCTCTTTTATTTTTGCTTTTGCCAACTTTTCTTCTACGATTCTTTCTATATGCCCTTTTCACCCACATACTTTGCATCCAGTGTCAATTCCAGACAATGTTTATTAGCCATGTCACCCACCTGTTGCATCTATAGCTTTGCCTAGGAAACGTCTTTTTGAATTGTCATCAAATAGCGTCTGTTTAATACTCTGCACCTTGTCTACATGTGCGTGTCAATTGTCCTTCTTGATCTCGTCCACAAAAGCAACAAAGATCAGGATCATCCTCCTCCCAAAGTTCATCCCTTACTCTTTGAATAAAACATCCCAACATGAACTGATCTCCGAACCTCTCAATCTAAATTTCGATAAATTATTTTATTGATAACGTTTTCTATAGCGCAAACTTGACCCAGGAGGGTATTAGAGCGATTTACATTTAGGATTGTCGCGTTAAAAGTTACACAGATACAAGAGCATAGTAAGGTACAGTACACATAAACAATGTTTCAAGAATCTCCACTGTCTGTTCACCACTTTTTTGTACTGTCCTCCCAAAATGATATATTTTGAGAATCATTTTCACCTTAGGAAGATGGTGCCTGCCCATCAAGCATCCTTATGCATATGTTGAAATGAGGTAAGGACATGGTCGAGTGCAGTTCAACTGATGAGTGATTATTCGTAGTACATAGACAGCTGTACATAGACGTGGTGCATAGTCCGCTGTTCTTGAGGCAGTACGAAATTCTCAGTTGTCTTTTCCTTGCCGTGATCCCTTGTTCTCTGGAGAATGGCAGCAGCAAAATGCTCCACATTTCACCACAGAATGGGAACAGCTCTAGACCACAATACACCCACCCCATCATCATCAACAACAAAAGAAAAACTAGCACCAATGAAAACTATGAACATAGAATACACATGTTTAAAATAACGAACAACTTTTTATGGCCCATTGCACTATTGGAGACATATCGGGAGACACACAACATAAATTGAGAATAAAAATGGCCCTACAATATAGTCAAGTTTAGCAGGTGCTCAACATTTTTGTTTTCCACGTTTTATCGCTACTTAAAGATGCACCCCCACTCTTGCATACCACCCAAATACACTTTTCCAATTAAGAGTAGCCTACCTGATTGAGAGGGAGAGCGAGAAAGAGAAAATGGTGGGGCGGTGACGTTCTGCAAGTCTGTCAATTTTAATACAATTTCACAAAATAGCTTTAAAAAAAAAGTGAAACCAAAATATGAAATTGCTCTCCTTTTACAACAGTAGCAAAATAAGACCAAGCAAGTAATATTTATACCCTAGTAACACTGAAAATAAATCTAGACCATCAATACCAATCAGCCACCTGCACCCAAAGGTACCTGAAGAACCTCACTCCAGTGCATGATGTTGCCCTGAGTAAACCTATAAGAAAATATAGACACCCAAGAGTTGTTTGCGCCCTAAAAAGCATAATGCCGGTACTCAGTTTCTGGTTGAACAATGATGCAGTAAAAATATAACTACATTTTTGCAGAACCTGACTTGTGATAGAGACGGTGTATGTCCTGTTCCAAACCTCTACATTCTGTCCATCAACTGTGTTTTTTGCATTTTTCCAAAACCTTGTTAACCCTTTGACAAACAGGTAATCCATACATCCAGTCGCTGGGTTAAGTGTTCACCTGATTGCTCAGAGCAGCGTGCCTGAGACCATACAACATCAGAACATCTGAAGTCATAACGCGCTTTACCTTGTAGCACCACGTAACATGACAGTGCATGCAGCCAGCTCAGAGGATGTTTTGCATGTAGAGCCTAAAGCGCCCGCTCAACATCACGTCATCGCTTGGCTACAAGACTGGCTTACAGATCAATACGTATTCAAATGCACAAGATAACAAGCATTTGTAATACAATAGGGCGAACATTACTGATAGCTTCAGGTATTGGCGTTGCAAATAATACTGCAATGCCAATAGCTCATGGGTACTCACAAACTTTCTCTCGGGGGCCAAATTTACAGTGTGGTTTGTGGCCGAGGGCCGCACCGGTGGAGGCGGGGTCAGTGGGGGAGGGGGAAGGGGCTAGAAAGAAAAAAAACTGTGACCATGAAGTTGAACACAGGCCCCTGCAGCTGACGCGTTCATCCACTGAGCCAACAGACCAGCATACACACACATCTCTTTCTCTCTCTCTCTCTCTCTCTCTCTCTCTCTCTCTCTCTCTCTCTCTCTCTCTCTCTCTCTCTCTCTCCCTCCCTAACTCTCCCTCCCTCTGTCTCCCTCCTTCTATCTCTCTCTCGCTCCCTCCTTCCCTCTCTCTGTTTCCCTCTGACTCTCTGACTCTCTCTGTCTTACCTCTCTTTCTCTCTGTCTCCCTCCCTCTCTTTTCTTCCCTCTCTCCGTCTCCCTCCATCTGTCTCCCTCTATCTGTGTCCCACTGTCTGTCTCCCTCCCTCCGTCTGCCCTCTGTCTGTCTCCCTCCCTCCCTCCGTCTCCATCCCTCCCTCTCCCTCCCTCCCTCTGTCTGTCTCCCTCCCTCCCTCTGTCTGTCTCCCTCCCTCTGTCTGTCTCACTCAATGCCTTTGTCTACCTCCCTCTGTCTGTCTCCCTCCCTCCCTCTGTCTGTCTCCGTCCCTCTGTCTCCCTCTGTCTATCTGTCTCCCTCCCTCTGTCTGTCTCCCTCCCTCCCTCTATCTCCCTCCCTCTCTCCCTCTGTTTCGCTCCCTTCCTCCCTCAGTCTCCCTTCCTCCCTCAGTCTCCCTCCCTCCCTCTGTCTCCCTCCCTCCCTCTGTCTGTCTCCCTTCCTCTGTCTGTCTCACTCTGTCTTTCTGTCTACCTCCCTCTGTCTGCCTCCCTCCCTCCCTGTCTGTCTCCCTCTGTCTTTCTGTCTCCCTCCCTCTCTGTCCGTCTGTCTCCCTCTGTCTGTCTCCCTCCCTCTGTCTGCCTGTCTGTCTCCCTCCCTCTGTCTGTCTCCCTCTATCCCTCTGCCTCCCTCCCTCCCTCTGTCTTCCTCACTCCTTCCCTCTCTCTCTCCCTCCCTCTGTCTCGCTCCCTCCCTCCCTCTGTCTCCCTC